>NC_139042.1:67153941-68353941 GCF_965140915.1 Aythya marila | reverse complement strand
CAAAGTGTTTGATGAAGTCTACCAAGACTTTTTAACAATGAGGTGAACCTTTTTAAACATCAAACACATGACCTTGGCTTGGATTTTATAAACACAACAAAGCCATACCTCAAATTTTCCTTTCACTGCATGTTAACCATGTTAATGTTATCCTAAATACAGCAAGATGAAGATAAATTAAAATGAACAACAAAACTCTGTTTGACCCTGCTAAATATATTCAGGCTATTATATTCTGATAGAGAAGCTGTAGTAAAACAAAAGTTCACATCCTGCTTTTTTCAGTGAGACATCTCATTGTCCTAATATACAAAACACAGGGCAATATTTACTCTTCCTTTTGAATCTACAATCTCTATTTCGAATGTTTCCTTCTCATCCTAATGTAGATACAAAACCTAGGAATTATGTAATTTATAATGGAGATATCCACTTTGAAATTAGCCAAAACTTTCTTTCCAGACAGCACAGAAATGGGTCACAATTCAATCTGATTTACTTAAGGACATCTTTAGGACAGAGGAATCAGACCCTCTAATGGCCTATGGTTTTTTTTTGCAGCCATCCTACAGAATCTCAGAGTGCATCTATATGACTAAAGAAAAGCAAAACTAACTTGAGCACTGAACTTCTGATCATAGGTGTTACTTAATGGTTAGCTCATGTCTTAACCTTGATCAAACTTGTTTTCTTCAACACAAAATTGGAGAAAAGGCAGATAACCATTATCAATATGGGCACAAGCCAATAGATGCTACTTGGTGCTAGAGGTATCACAAGGGATTCCTAGGTGGGCAGGATGAACAACTCTGGAAGTTCTCTGCCTTGTTCCAATGTACCCTAAGTTCCAATACTTTTTGCCACTGCCAAAAGTATTTCTACAATGTGCTGACTGACTTTTGTCTTTGTGCTACAGAAGGAGAATAAAAGATACTGCTCATCGGTTTTCTTCTAGGTTGGAAGAGACCTCAAGATCATCGAGTCCAACCTCTGACCTAACGCTAGCAGTCCCCACTAAACCATATCCCTAAGCTCTACATCTAAACGTCTTTTAAAGACTTACACACGAAATCTTACACACGAATGGATTTCTGGCTTAATACTGCTACTGGCAATGTACCAACTACTTCAGCTTATTATGACAGGAAATGTCAAACATTTTAACACTCGTGAAATAACACAAAATGTTTTTGTGTGACAGAACACTAACCTTCCTTCCACTTGTCTGAGAGCAGTCCTCATTTTCTCTTCATACCGCTTATACTTTTCGGTAGTAACATATACATGAACTACAGATCCATCTTTCCAGAAGGTATGTACAAACTTGTCACAGTATTTTGCATGAATTACTTTCCTCTTTGTCTCCTACAGGCAAGAAAAACAGGTTTCAGTTCCAAGATATATATATATTTTTTTTTTTTTTTTTTGCTATGCCCTACAATATTTAGTAAACAAACTTCAAAGGTACAGCCTTGTTGCAAATGAACAGGTGCAGAAATGGACACAGAATAGGGTGGTCATGGAATCTGCTTCCAGCACAAGTCAATAGAAACTGATTTTATTCTTGTAGCTTGCAAGAACGGAAGCTTACTGAACAGTTACTTACAATGGTAGAGCTTGAGAAAAACAAATAGTTAAGAAAAATTAGTTCAAATTTGCTTAAAGACCTGCAAGTGTTGGAGCAGTGGAGACCAGCACTTCTAAGGAAAATGAAAATGACAAGGAACCTTTGCCCTACCCCACATAAAAGAGAGGAAAATAAGGCATTGCTTAAGTCAGGCCTGATTCTTCCCTGCAGAGTATATGTGGACCAGGAGGAAGTCATTTTCAAATAGCCCTTTGAAACAGTTTTTACCATATTTGTCTCCTTCCACAAATAAACTGACTTTATAGAAAAAAAAAAAAAATCCAACAGACCATGCACTCTGTCATAAATTCAGCTTTCAATCAATATTTCAAGTTTTAAAAAAATAACCAAAAAGAAAAGAAAAAAAAAAAAGGCAATTCACAGGCACTGAGGGAAAACTAACACTACTCACAGCATCAGTTTGTGAAGATTCGTCCTCTGGTTTAGTTTTGATGTCAACAATCCCATCCGCATGGCGAAAAGTACAATCAGCAAGTGCATCATACAGTGTGAGCTTCTGAGCTTTCAAGCCATACCTCTGCAACCACTCCTCAGAAGTCAAATATTCATCATATTTATGCTTTTCTATTGGATGATCATCTTTGGTTATAAATAAAAAATATAAATAAAATAAAGTATTAATACAAATAAAACATGATAGAAATAAAAATATAACAAAATATAAATAAAAAATAAAAATAAAACAAATAACTCATGCATAATATGGTTCATTTTGGATATGTTATTTTCAACAGGCTACAATACTGGGGTCAAAATTGTCATATTTATGGAAGAAGTCTGACTAAATTCTAAATCCTAAATTCTTGCTTAGAATTGCACCTAAACTTTTTTGGTATTGCATGTGACCATCAACACATAGTTTTGAAATCAATAAAAAGTGATTAGGCCATGAGAAATAAATAATAATAAATGCCTAGATATTCTTCAAACTTAAAATACAGTATTATACACTGCATAAGAAGATATAAATGTCACTAAGACTGCCTAGCATATTATTGGCTCTAATTATCAATTTCCTTTTTTTTCCCCCAACACTTTGTCTGACTGCACTCAAGTTTTCTGTTATAGATTTGCCCAAGGGTAGCTGGAAGGAGGAGAAAAATAGAGTAAGAATGGTTAGCAAAAGATGAAGGAAAATACCTTTTGTCATATTTGGCCTGTTAAGGAGCTTTCACACCTTCAGGTTTTGGAGCAGATATTTTAACTTTGGCAGAGAGTTACCTATAGCAGAACCATGCTCCTGTGTCAACCTTATCATCTAAGTTTTGTCAAGATTAAAACTCATATGATCGACAGAGAGCTGCTAAAGTTCACACATTGCTCTGAACTCATTACACTTCTACTGACAGCTCTGGAGTGGGTCGATATTTCTGACCCATTTTTAATATCTACTTTGTTGTGATTTTGTTGTTGTGGTGGTGGAGTTATTTTTCTTTGTTTGTTTTTTCTATATTGGGCAATTCTTTGCAACAAATTCTTTTATAACTGGTACAAACCCATCTGACAGAGAACTTAAAATATACATAGCTACAGAATCAACACATAGAAGGAATATTCTGGATCATACAAATATTGACTTAACTGTTGAAGTACAAAATGCCATAAAAGATTCAGTATAAGATGTCCAACTTTGAGGAGAATCATTTGAGAAAATGAAACAATGTAAGATATAAATGAAAATACAGTTAAGAACATAGACTAACGTTCCTTTTCAGTGAAGACTATTTAGAGTAAAAGGCAAACTACAGTATCTCTGGAAGTGATTTGGCTGTGTTTTTCCACAATATATTGCCTTTTCAGAGGCTGAATTTTGTACCATCTATCCTAAGCCACAAATCACCGGTGTACCATCTTCATATATTCTTTAGTTTACACACTCCTTCTACCATTTGTTACGGATACTGCAAGAAACAGGATATTTTTTGTCTGACCTCTTATGACTGTTCTCATGCTTACCCTTTTCACGCTGTGTTGTTTCAGAAATTTTCTAAGGGCAGTCTTAAGGTTGGGCACTGCACACCTCTGTATAAAGGTAATTGTATAAAGGGCTCTGCAGTCACTCATCACTAGCTCAGTAGGGTCTTATAGCAAGGTGACTATATTTTCTTACACTACTTTCAGATATCTAGGTGGTATAAACTTTTGCTTTGTTTAGATGCAGCTACGCTGACAAGTGTGGAGATCCTGAGACTGTAGACAAACATTTGCTTTCTGGTTGTTTGTGGTCCTTAGGACAACAAGCGTGGCAAGTGTCACAAACACACTCAGACAATTTTAAAAAGAAAACTTATTTTCTTTTTTTCACATGCTTCTGTTCAGGTAACTAGTGCATTATCTGGAAAGTCAGCAGAAAATTTCTCTCTTTTTCATCCCCTGCAGAACTCTTCAATTTTAAGAACAAACTGTTTTGCAGATGAGCATTTTAAAGAGATCAAGACAAAAAGAGGAAGAAATGCAGACAAAAAGAAAGGCTGTAGTTATTCGGATCAATGGGCAACAGTCAAACAATGCTGAAGAAGTGACAAAATAAACCACACCGTAAATTAATTTCTTTTAATTCATTTATGAAGTGATTATGTATGAAGATATACACTAAAAGAATATTAAAGCTGCATAGTCAAGCAGTTGTAAACAAACACTGAAATTAGCGCTGCCCTTGGAGCTTTATTGTGGTCTTCTTGTTCATACGCATTATGGTAGAACTGTTTAACTTCATATGGAAAGTCCTGCTAATTGAGCAGATGCTATTATCTGTACAAAGAAGTGTATTATGCCTTCACAGAAGAATTGACTCAGGCTAACTCCTGCAGAGTTATATTACTGTCAGATGTTCAAATCCAGTGCAGGCAGAGAAAACCCTCAGGCTCAAATCTTCACCATCACCACCTTAATCACACACCTCAACACACTGCAGAGAGTTTAGGCGACTGATCAACCAGCTGTACAAACTGTTTCTCAGATCCAGAAAAGGGCATCTGGCCCCAGCCTCCACCTTACCAAAGCGAAAGCAATTGCACTGCAAAAAAACTACACTAGAGCTACAAAAAAAATCTCAAATGAGTCATTCTAATTCAGCCCTGAACCTTTTATTAACTTACACAATAAATTACCACCAGACTCCATGTAACTATTTTAAAGCCAGGGAGTAATGCAGAACATGCCAATCAGGCAATCACAACTCTGATCCTGAAAATCCAGTTGCTTAGTTACAATTCAACCCTGAAGCTTCCTAGACTCTATGGATTCCCAAGTTTTCAGTACTAAAACTTGCCAGTGTTACCATTCTGCTCCAGAGCATGCTCAGAGCACCTCTATCTATCAGAGCCGAGTGGCGTCTTACCAGCCCCTGTTTAAGCCTTCCAGGGATTCAGAGAGTAGCTATACTTCTGTCCCCAGTAAGTCTCAATCCACATGGATCATGTTCTAAGCCAAACATAATGGTGGAAATGATTAGTTTAACAAATAGATGTTGGTGTTCCTTCATGTTTCTTAATGCAAGGGTTATCAGGGCACTCATACAGAATTAGTTTCAGTCTTCTACTTTCTACTAAGGGAATTCAAGCCCACGCTTCTTTCCTTTCAGGGAAACTAAACTACTTATCAAGTTGGAGGCTATTGAGAGATCATCTTGGGGTATTTCCCCAGCTCTGTATAGAAAAAAATCAAAAACTTACCAGCCCTGGCAGAGAAGGAGAGAGCAAACCGAAAAAAAAAAAAAAAAAAAAAAAAAAAAAAAAAAAAAAAAGGAGTTTCAACATCCTGAAATGTAGATAATTTCTAAACCTAGTAACTGGTGAAATAAAAATTGCATGTTTCAGCCTTAGCTGTTAAAGTTTAGTAAGTTTTAAGCAGCAGTAAACAGAGATTTGCAATGGAAATTTTCAAGCCACACAAAGATTAGCTGCCAAGTATAGGTGGTACCTATACGTAGCCATTTCAGAGAAAATTGTCCCCAGATCAATGTCAATCAAAACTGTTCACTGTTCAAGATATTGATCATGAATATAGTGGTAACTCTTTTGAAGGAAACATAAATGATACCATCTCCAGAAGCAGGCTGCTCAGATTCTGATAAAATTTTCTGAACTTGTCTCAGTGTACTCCTGGCTTCCTCCAACTCCTTCCAGACCAAAAAGACATCTTCACGAACACCAGCTACTGCAAAAAGGAATAATAAATAGAACTTGACATTTCATAACAATTTCTGCTTTTTATAACTCCTTTACTACAATGAAGTCTTTGGGTTCATCCAGGTGTTACTGTATGACCTTGTTCACAAGGTCCCATTGCAGTGACAAGTGCAGTTCTTTGACAGAGTTCAAAAATGGCACCAGAACCTGCGAGGTAATTAGTCTGGTAGAAGTAACTACAGAGTTGGCTGTTCCCACAGTGGGGGGAAATCCGTTTTCAAACTCTCAGAAAACAATAAGAAAATTCCACAAAGAAATTCACATTGTCCCCTTGACTTCACTGCAAAAGCAATCTCCAAATATGAGATCCAACTTTGAAACTTTAAAGAGAAGACATTATCAGCTCCTTCAGTGTTCTAGAGTACCTAAACACCTTTGTTTAAAATTAAATATTCTTTCCCAGAAGAGCATGTGATGTAGTTTTGGTATTTCTGGTAAGACTTTAATCTTAACGAATATCAACAATCATAATTATATCAATAGTCATAATTAAACGCTTTAAAAATATATTCCTATCAGGTTATATTCTCCAAAAAAAAAATGGAAAAAAACAAAGCTGGTGTTGACATAAGATTTTCTTAATCTCAATATATCTGATTCTCTTTATTAAAAGATTAAAATGTGTATTTATTCAGTAGAGTTCAATTATCAAAATGGAGTCACCAGGTATATCTATATAAAATAGACACTACTACAAGTGTGTTAAATTACATGAGTCTCAGATATTAAATTGCAATATAGGGCTATATAGAAAAACTGTGTGTAGTATTACAGTAAAAAATATAAAAAGAAATTAATCATGAGCTATTGTAACCACAAATGCAGACTACAACCTATTACTGAATTGCACACGAAGCTGCTGAACAAGGCAAACTGTATCTTAGCATCTAGTGGCTCAGTTAATATACAGTGGTAATTCCCTTTATAAAAGATAAGATATGCAAACTTGTGTGCTAAAGTAGGCCACCAGTAAACAAACAAACCTGATCATTTTGTTCTTCAGTAAACTTCCCTGAAATAATAATAGGAACATTCTACGAAATAAGAACTCAACTTTAATTGTGAAATGCTTTTAATTTCCAAGAAATATTTTGAAATGTGTTATTGTACACTGCCATCTCCTGGGACCTCCCTGTATTTCAAAAAAAAAAACCTGTTTCAGCCATTACTACAAAGATCATTTCCTAAATCGCAAAACAAAAACCTTAAGCAAGGCAGGTAAAAAAAAAATGAAGTCTGTTATCATTAACTTGTATTTTCAACCAAAATATTCTGTTCAAACACTTTAGAAATGTCAACTTTTTTTTACTTTTTTTTTTTAACAAACAATTGCTCCACAGTACAATGCAGTGACAGTGTATTATATTGGTATTGCACAGAAAGTATTTTTTCCTTATTAGTGCTGTGGTTTGATGGTGTATATTGTATGGGACGAATACAGGCACCAACAACTGCATGTTGCAAATACCAAGTTGTCTTGAAAACATTTTATACGCAACATTTTTTCCTGGATTCAGCTGGAAGAGCACAAGCAGTGGCAGCCAAAGCTACTTTCTCTACTCAGGAGGCTCACCTCTACCTCGCTCTCTGCTTCAACCTCTTTTTCTTTTCCTCTGCAGCTGAGGAGAAGTGGAAAGGAAAAGCTGTTCCTCTCCCCAAACCCCAGACACACGCACACACCCCCATGCATCACAGCCTCCAGCAGCGGTTTTCAACCCACAGCCCATCCCTCAGAGCATGTCGGTGAAAAACAACTAAGAAAGCACAAACCTCCCTTCGGTTTAAGTTCCCTGCGCTCACACCTCATTGCTGTGCAATTTTGAGGGCTGCCAACCGAAAAGCCACCTATAGCCAAAAGCCACCTCCTCAGAGGGGGCAGCCCCCAGCTGCTCCAAGACTCTTGGCACAACTAAGGCGTCTGCGTTGCATGGAAGACCTCTTAAAAATCGTGTTATCCCCAGCGGTGAAAGGCCACCCTCCATGAAACACCCCAAGCCCTGCTGGCTGGCGGTTTAACTGCCCAGGCCTAACTCCCAGGTTCTGTTTCAAAAGCCATGACATGGTGATGGCAACAGCGGGGAAATGGCCTTGATGCTCCTCTGCCTTCCCCAGCTCTCACGGAGCACCAGCATGTGGGGTTGGCTCACTCCATCGTGCATGGCCAGCTGTGCCCAAGGAGGCCTGGGCCTGGAAAATGGAGGCCCTAGAAATGAGGAAGAGGATGGTGACAGGCACTGGGAAGGGCGAGGGCCAGAAGCATCTTGCTGACACCCGTGAGCTGAAGCAAGATGGTGTGCCTAGGCAAAAACACACATGTACACGGAAATGTGTAACCAGCCTCATTTCCATTTCCCAGTTATTTAATACTGTCAGGCAATCTTAGAAGCTCTTCCACACCTACCTCCCAGCAGACAAACTCATCCAGTTTGTCAAGTCACAGTAACTCATTTCATTCCGTATTCAAGATACAAATCCTGCTTTGAAAAAAAGTCCACGCGAAAAGAAGCCTGCAAAATTGACTACATCTTTAAAACACCAAGCAAATACCAACACAAAAGCAAATAGAGGAAAACAGAAGTATTTCTTCTCTGATTATCCGACTTAGGCTGTGGAAGCAAAATCCAAATGTAATGGAGTAAGACACCTTTTAAATTAGATTTGCCTGTAAGGCAAGATGGGAGATCTAATTTTTTCACTGTTGGTCCCTTCCTCAGCCTCTGTGTGGCAGCAGAAGATAGCGGTATATCCCCGAAGTGCTGATTTGCAAAATTCACCCTTGGAGGGGGAAGAATGGAAGTAAGGAGGAGAAAAGGAGGGCAGCTGCCTGCACACCCACTGAGTCAGGAAGCAGGGAAACTCACCCTGTCCTGATCCTGCCCCTTTTCCCTGGGCAAATGCACAAAGCAAATGAACTTTGTATCCTGCGTGGTATTGCAGGGTGGCTGTCTGCATCACTCTCTACACATTAGCAAAGAGATTCACCAGGCCAAGGTTAGGCTGCTAAGACTGGACAAAGCACATAGGAGGAAAACACAGAGGCAAAGCTCTTTGCTACAGCTCATAGGCAAAGCAGCCACTCTGCAGGCATTATTCTGGCTTCCCAAAGGGAGGGTTTGGTCTCTCCCACATCTGTGTGCATAAACAGAGCAGGGCTCTTTTACTTCAATGTTGCACAGGAGGCTGGTGCTCTTACACTCCCCATATTACACTCAGCAACCTACAATTTTCTCTGTGACCATCAGGTAAACGTGGAAAATCAAGCACACTTAAGAATACAGCTTTACAGAGCTCAAAAAGTGCTTAAGCACATCAGTCTTCACAGCCTGGAATCATATGTTATTCCAAAAGACTGGCCATGTTGAAATATGTCCCTCTTCAGATTTGCCACATAACTCAAATTCCAATTTAGGGTCCAGTGGTATTTTCTTAACATGTACCAGCTCGTCTGTTCCACCACACAGAAAAACACTGCCCAGAGATCTACTGCTGTTTTCTCTTCAGCTAGCGAGGAACCACTGTTCATTTCAGGATCTAGCTGAAAATGCCACTGCTTCTCAAGCCCAATTAGGACTTACCTCCCTCTCACTCCAAGCAGATAACACAACTATGGCCCCTCTCAGGAAGAACCTTCTTCTCCACAGCTTCCACCGCCTCTTGCCCTCTAAGCCTTCAAGTTCTGACTTAAATCTCACCTCCCTTCCACTTGTAATTTTAACTACACAACAGAATTGCTTAATTCCACAGCCTTTTGCAGATGCAGAAGCTACACAAAGAATGTAGGCTGAAGTGATAATAGGAAAATCAGTGCTGGATGAGGAGATATCACCATGTTGGTCCAAATTATGCTTTATGTAAGAGTATTTCTTCTGCCTCAGGTCTGAGTCTGCCAACATAAGGACCTTCATTCTTTACTGGTTTACACCTGTTTTAATCTCAAGCATCCACTCAATGAGTATAAAAAAAAAATCAAATTTGGCAGTTTCTCACGCTTGCTTTCTAAATGACTGCTCAAGATGCAAAACAGGGGAGAATTCAGCTCTTATCTGGAGTTTTAAATAGTTCACTTCCGACTTGTTTGTTTAAGTAGATGAAAAAGAGTGAGCATGAAGATATCCTGTATTTGCAAAATGTTATTCAGTGGATACCCAGAAAACTATCAGATTTCTTTAAAATGTTTTTTTCCAGCCCATAAAACATAACAATGAGCTTTAGTTTCCAGCTGTTGCATTTTTGGTGCAAAAAGAAACAGAATCAAAATATTCCTGCACCTCCCCTTATTTTCCAGGAAACATCGCATTTGGAAGATTAGATCTCTGATTCGTTTTCTATTTCCTTATATAGTTTATGCCAGACATTCAAGAACCAGTTTCAGAATACATTAGTGAGTAATCACCACTTTTATTATTATTGCCTTCTACACCCTTGAAGGAGTCTCTGAAACAAGAGACATCAGACACAGGCCAGAATTAATGTCTCCTACGTATTTTCTTTTCTGAAAGGATTTTAGGTTCTGTATACGACCGAAAGGCTGTGATTGGCTGTCAGTGATGTCACAACTGTGGTTATAATGCCAAGTAAATGCAGAAAGCTAATTGTGTTCCTTTTTAATGTGTAAATTCTACTCCATAATAGCAATAAGACACAACAGACAATGCACTTCAAGGAGATTACTGCCCTTTTGAGCGATTAAAGCTATTCAGCTTTCAGCTTTAGAAACAGTGGTGAGGAAGTAATTTCAGTCATACAGGAGCTCTAGGGCCATCTATTGAAACGGGATGGTGCCTGGGGGAAGAGGAAGCCAGCCCTCCCCATGCACACACCCAACTGGGGTCTGGCAAGGAAGCACTTGGAGCAGACCGAAGGCAATCATTACAGCACTCTGAATCAGTGTGAAACGAAAGGCAGGGCTTTGAAGCACTCTCTGCTCTTGGTTTCTAAACCCTGTGGGGGCGTGAGGGGGGAAAGCTTTGGTGACCTTTCATAAAGAAAATAAAAAAGGGGGGGGAGGGATGACACTTTGTTCTCTTACTTCTGCTCCCCACCCCCTCCACACACGCACACTATGGTTCTCTCATACTGTATAACCATGGCCATTCTGAAAGGCTTGTACACAAGGATCCAGACCACAACCCAGAAAATACAGGACAGTTAGTCCAAGACTGATATGTGACTTTAGGTGAGTCACTAATTCCCCCTTATGCCATAGGTTCCCTAGCAGTAAGAGGAGGATGACAGTGTTCTACCTTTGGGGCAATGCTAATGCCCCCCCAGCATAATGGGGATGTAAGCCATGAGAGAAAAGAGGTTTTATGCCTCCTGATAATAACAATAAATCATTTTTTTAACCAAATCGCCTACTGATAAAGATATCAGACGTGATATAACACAGCCACGCTTCACACCACAAGCCAGACTCCTCCAAATCTGGCTGAAGCCTCAGTCCAGTCCCACTGAACAGTAAGGCTGACTTTTCCTAGAGGAAGTATCACTGTGACTAAAAAGAACCATGCTTGAGCTTTCTGCACAGCTCCACCCACAGAAAAAGAAAAAAAATAATGAAATTTTGCTTCTCCTCTACTTTTTTTCTGCTGTTTCCTTCTGTATGTTTTTCATATTTCTCCCTCTCTCTTTGCACCTTCTCTCTAGTTCTTTTTACTGTGCTCTTTGCCTGTCTTTATGATAAATTCAGATCCTAAGAAAACCAAGTCAACCATATGTGGGCTTAATTCCCTTATATTAGCTATGAACATGGTCTGTATTGATGTGGCTGTTGTAACAGATGCTCTACTCCACTCTTACCTCTTTCATCTCCCTTTCGCCATTACTCTCCATTACCACCAGGTCACTGGTATAAGCACACCAGTACAAATCTTTATCTCCTGAAATACATGTTCTTGCTTCTTCTCCTTTTTTCACTTCTCTTTCATTCTCACATGCACATCCTCTATTTTCTTCACTTCTCTCTTTTCCTTTCCCTCTCCTTCCCACTCACAGAATTTCCATTTGACCGGTCCCGTCCCCACCTATGCCTACAGAAGGCTTCTTTTGATCTTGCACTAAGCAAGTTCCTGAATTAGATGGCTACTCTGAAACCTCACCTAGAAAATCAATATAATATTGGTTTTAAAATTGTCTACCTAGTGGCGTTCGCCCTTTCACCTTTCTGGAATTCGGGGCAATTAGATCTTTGTCATCTTCTTCGCATTTCAGTGCAGGTCCAGTAGCAATTCTACAGTAATTCTTCTGAACGAAAGCATGGAATCTGTAATAAAAATTGGGTTTTCACTAGTATGCAAACTACATAAATACTTTCCTAGTTTTAATATGTATGTCACACATGCAAAGTCAGAGCAGTGTAGAACTTTGGAATTATTTCCTTATCTGTCAAGATAACCAAATGTTCAGCTACAACAGTTTTATGGATATTATCAAACCTTTATATAAGTATATGTATTTTCTGAAGTCTTTTCATGAAGAATCACACATCCTTTCATTTCTGTATCACTTATTCTAAGGTACCTTCCTTTTCAATCATCCGGAAATCTGTTTTTAATTAATGCTTTTAACATGCTGAACAAGCATGTCATTTGAGATATCTGAAAGGACACTAACACCTTTTAATTAGATTATCCTCCTAGTTCAAAGCCCAACAGGAACACTTATTTCACTATCGATATACAAATCAGGAAGTCAAGCAGACTTCATTTACCCTTGTTGTCAAAACAGACAAGCTCCCAGAGCAGGAAAAAGATGCCTTTCTAAAATAGAACTACACTAGAATGAGCCTTAAATCATGAAAAACCCATGAACTTAGCAAATCCTATGTGAAAACTGACTTATCCTTATACACAATTATTGGGAAAATACCCACCAGCAAGTTATATGTTGGCCTGATAAGTCTCTGCAACAAAGCTAGACACGTGAAAAATTACTAAAAGATAGTGAGAATCGTATTAGGCAAAATGATTCCTCTCAGATCCCTGTCACAACCCTTCTTGTCTCTTTCTCTACCATACAAGAAACATTCTCTTTCTTCTTACAAAGGAGGGAAAAATATTGCCAAAAGAAAATGAAGTATGGTGACTGGCAAAGTACCTGGTATCATGGAGGTACCACAGTCCTAAATGACCACAGTCGTTTAGACACACGTCTGAACAGAACCAACATAACACTTTCCCTCGGTCTTGTTTTTTTTGGCAGGCACTCCGTCTCTTAAAAGCTACTTCTAAACACAGATGGCTATAAAAGAGCTAAGCAGCTGCCATCTTACCAATTGCTCTGCCATCATTTGGGGATTTCTACTGTTGGAGTCCTTCCCACTCTTGCACAAACAATAGTGAAACAGAAAGCTATAGCAGACATTTCACAGCTCTGTAACTGTATGGTGGCTTCTGTAAAGCAGACAAACACCTATCAGCTGCTATTGCCCTCCTGCTGTTGAGTGTGTTTGGTATTGTGGTTTTTTTTTGTTTGTTTCTTCATTCATTTTCTTTATTTTTATATTAGAATCAAGATTAATGTTGTATTATCCTTTTGCATTGAAGGCTTTCTCTTGTCACACAGCTGGTTCCCAGGACAAAGTAGCCAACAGACCATATGGAATATATCAGTTCCCACCAACCACACTAAACAGATGCTGGAGAGCATGGTAGAGAACTGCAGCTTCACACAGACAGGCCTAACGCTACCCGAATTTCCTGTTGTTCCAGGCACTGCCTATTTAGGACAGGCATCACCTTTCAACTACATGTCTGTGTTATGTTTGATCTGAAAAAAAAAAACTCTAGACTGATCCTTTGCTGGTGCCTGTGGATATTACTGAAGTATAAAGAAATGTAATAAAAACTTGTTTATGTCATTACTCTCCCTTGAAAAAAAATCATACTTTGAAAGAGAAACAGATTGCAGACAATTCAGGATATAGGTAAGGAATGGCCTTTCCACAAGCCAGTGAGCACACATGTGGAGAGAAGCTGTTCAAGTAGGTCCTGTATTTTAGTTACAGCTCTTAGACTATTTCCTCTGTTTCCCCAGATCACTTACTGATCTGGTTTGTTTCATTTCCCTTATGAGTAAAATGGGATAATATTCAGATATCTTCAGATAGCATTCCTAGCAGCAAAACACTTTACAAGTACTGAAACCATTACTGTGCTTCTTTGTCATACCTGCCAGAGGCCAACTGGCTCAACTCCTTCAGAAAAATAACAGTTTCATCTTCCCTGGCATTAAAAGATACGGTGTTGACTGGACAGGGGCCATCAGAAACCTTCTCAAGGAGCAGCTGCTTTGTTTCAGCTGGAACATCACCCACAGCAAAGTAATAAACAGCTTCAACCTGTCATAAAAGAGAAAAAAAAAAAAAAAAAAAAAAAAAAAAAAGGAATTGGGAGGACTGTTTTACACAGATGTTTGGTATTTATTCAAGCCCAGTCCTGTGCTGAGCACTGGTATGAGAGTCTGGTAGCAGCACTGCATTACTTGGGCTATAAGATTAGCAGACCTTCAGTTCTCCCTCTCATTTTTGCTAGTAATTCAAATGAATTTCACACAAAATTTCCCAAAGTGAGAAGGGAACCAGGCCCGCAGCCCCTGGGTACAGCTCAGTAGAAGCCCCTTTCCAGAGAAGTTAACCGAAACCAAAAAGAAGTGCAAGAGAGGACAACTGTGCTATTAGTCAGGACGAGGCTCTGTGCCGCATTCCTCTTTTGGGAAGAGAGGAACTATGCTGGGGCCTTGCCAGGGCTGAAAAGCAGTAGGAACTTTTAGTAGGAACTTTTTAGTAGGAGCAGACATACTTTTATTAGCAGCACGTATTTTGAGGGCTAGGAGAGATGCATCATTCTTTGAATGCTACTGTAGGCATTTACAAATAATTCATATTTTTTATACTTCCCAAGGCAGAGGGAACTTGGCAAGTTTGTTATGAACACATACACTTATGTTATGAAAACATTGCTGCAAGAAGACAGAGAAGATGAAGAAATGTCCTTTAGTTATTGCTTGTGTATTACACTGTGACAGATCCAGTGCTGCCTGCACATATCCATGCTAAATTGTAGCTAGTCAATATGCTTCTTGAAATTTCACCAGCATTAAAAACAAATGTAACAACACCTATCCCACGATGATGTTCAAGACAGCAAGCACAGCCTATCAGTCCTATGGCATGGCACATACCAACTGATAAATACAGATAAATAGCTGTTCATCTGAAAAACTGCATTCACGTATGGTAAGGAATCCCTGATATGCACCATAAGAGAGAAAAGATGGCAATTGTTTGAGGCTGGGACAGCACTGAGGACGTGTTTCTGCACCCACATCGTTTCATGCAATAGGAAAGCAGATTTAGTATCATCTCTAAGCATGTTCATGCATTTCCAGTACTGCCTTTGACACTGATTTTCATTTCAACTTCCTAAGCCAACAGGCCTACACATGGACATCTTCTGTCCAATTTGTACCCAAAACTTTCTGGGCTGCAGGATGCCCATACCGCCCCTCATCACGAGCACAGTGATACAAAAAGGAAAGAATGATTCATATTTCATTAACGTGCAATGTTAACACAATACCTATTAGCTTTAGAAGCAAAATAAATCAACACTTGTGCCTATCTGTGCTTTCATTCAGTTCTAGAAGTTTCTCTCTCAGTTTCATCCAGTTACAAAGTTGTGAGAGCATGCAGCTCACCCAGCTGAGACCAGTCCTCAGCCAACACCCTTGTCCTGGAAATTCCATTTGCTGAAGAGGCTCCTGACCTGGGGGAACATACGCAGATTGCACAACCACTTTTCCTTGTCTTCCTTCAAATTCACGTCTTCTCTCCCTCCCTCCTAAGACTGCCAATAACTCAGAAACTTGCTGTTTAATAAGGGTATTAGCTTTCAGACTTCCTTGAAATGATCTAATGCCTGCCTCTGCAACTTTTAAAATGCTGAAAGTTCTTGGGCACAGCTGATGCAGAACCAGCTCCTCAAGAAAACAAAATTGCTAACCACAGACAATTCATTCTACTTAACTACAAACCCAGCAGTAACATAGCATGAAGGAAATGTTCCTTACAGAATAGTTCAAACCATTTAGTCCTCCACATTTTGCAAATTATAATTTCTGCAGCCATCCAAACAAGCAAACAAACTCCATATAGGAACAAAGAGGAAAACATGACAAAGAGTTCCTTGCAGTCTTTACCTGGGAGGGGAGGTGAATTTGGGATGGGTGGCCCATGCTTTGCAGCGCAGCACCTGCACAGAACTGTGAGTTAGATGCCGTGGATGTATCTATGCCAGGTGGAGCCCAAAGGATTGCAACCTTGGAGCAGAGTGATCTTGACCCTGGGACTGACAGGTAATGAGGAAAGGAAATCTAGGGACTTGCCACACATGGAAGCTCACCTGAAGGAATGGCTGGAAAACCCAAGTCTAGGCAAAAAGGAGCTGTTGTGTCTGAGTAACTTCTGTTGACAAAGCCAGTTCTGAAGAATGAGTCATTTATGACTGTTCAGTGACTGCAGCTTTTGCCTAGGACTGAATGGGGTCTGCCCCAGCCTTCAGTACAGTGAAGCTTGTACTCAAACTGAACTGTCAGTTATGAATGATAATAACTGTATTTAGGAGTAATTAAAGTCTGTCTTATGTTGATCACCTGCCAAAATTGACTCCCCCAGATTACCCATTAGCCCACCAATATCCAGAAAAAATAATATGTCTCACTGTTGGATGAATTTTAATTTCTGTTTATTTGTACGCAGACCTACCAGGTCCAACAAGAGTTTTCTTCATCCAGACAATACTGAAATCTAAACACGATCCTTTTTTTTTTTTCCCACCAGAAAATTAGTAATATACTGCAAATTGAAAATGTTAGCATAATTTATGAAGGAGGCTTTTTAAAAAGCAGTCATAAAAAATGTCACTGTTGCACAATTTGTTCCTCACCCAGTTCCCTTTTAATACCATTTTCCAAACATCAAGGTTCGTCTGGTTGAGAATCCATCTGCACAGGGAACCAGAGGGAAATTCAAACCAAATTTACCTTCTCTTTCAAACAATGTCTCAATATGAGATTTACAAAGGAGTTAGGGTCGGATCTGTGCACAGGACTGGACCTTAATGGCGGCAAAAACTAATGATACTAGTCCACACAATTTTCCATTTAATTCAAGTGCCAGGAATTTAATTTATATTGTAAGCGAATTTCATAAAATATCTCTTTAACAATACAAGTTCTAAGTGACTAGCTCAAATCATGGCATACATTTTTTATATCTTTTGACTCGGTTATAATGAATAATGTAATACGGCACTTTGAGAAATAGACAGAATTTAATTACAGTAATACCTGTGTATGCTTTGTCTTCTTGCTCTGGAAGAAATTATAGCTGGCTGAGGAAAAAGAATTTGCAGACATCTACTGTCAACAAACGCTTAAAGAAATCTCTGCTTTATATTTTCGATTTTAGCTTTATTTTTTTTCACAACCACTTTGGATAAAAAGTCATATTTTTTTTCCCTGACTTCAGTAATAGTGATATAAGGAATATTTTATTGGATGTTACTGCTTTAGAAGTGAAGAGCTTCCGGATGCTTTTCTAACAGAGTGTGTTTGTCATTATTTTATTTTGTTTTATTTTTAACTTGGAGCAGTGCAGCAGAGTTGGTTAAATTCCTCTCCAAGGAAGTTCTGTGTGGACTAAGGGACATGTTTGGACTTGATCTTGGAGGTCTTTTCCAACCTAAATGATTCTAAGATTCTATTTTCATAAACATTGGAGCCCTGAAAAACATATATGGCAAGGAAAGTGGAAAGCAACATATTTACTCTTTCCCTTAATGACTGAATATGTTATTTATTCTCTGTACTCCAGAACAGAAAAGTTTCTGCTTTCAAAATACAATAAATTTACATAAGCAGGTCATCAGTAAACACAGTATGCAGATACACTTGGAAAAAAACAGGAAAAAAAACTTCTGAACCCTCCCATTAATATTTATCTTTGCAAAATTCATCAGGGCAAATCACAGTAACCAGTCTGGCACTGAATATTCTTGGATTTACTTGAGGCTTCCAAAAAGATGTATGAGCTTACCGTCTCACTCATGGCTTCCAGCAGGGCTTCAGCAGAGCTGCTATGGCTGACAGCTGTCATATGGTCCAGTTTCCAGAGCCACTTAACAGCAGACTTTACAGTGTGTTCAGACACAGGAGCACATTTCTGTTGCCACTTCATAAGATCCTGAGCAGCTCTGGAAGTGACATTAACTATAAATCAGAAGTACTGAGAATAATGCTGGCAAAGCAAAAAGGTGGAGCTCTGCTATTGTTACTATTCTTTTAGATTGTTAAGTAATAATAACAATAAACTATACATACTAAATCTCGACTTGCAATAAAAGTAGGGGCAAAATAAAACCCTAAGAAAAATACTGTATTTTTTTATAACAATTTTTTAAGACAGCTGCTCAAAGTATACCCAAGAGGGCTACAGTACTTTAAAAACAGTTCCTAATTCCTATTTACCTTTTCATGTATTTACCCTATATTTACTAAAAAAGCGCAATCAGGTTTTTAAAATACGTATATGCAAAAAAATACTCTGGCTTCTCTTTCCACTGTGTATGGCATACTTGCTGGATGACCTTTGTTTCAGATCATTTTAACCAACCTCCGCTTTTCATAAGAGTGCTGATCTTTATCTGCCCATCAAAATGAGATTTGTGATGCAAAGCTTTTCGATATTTTAATTGATTACAGGGCTCTTAATGGCATAACAGAGGTACAATGCGTATGAGCATGCATGTCTGTCCATTTGCACATAAAAGACAGAAGACATCTTAAAAAAATAACTGGTTCCAGCATCTATGATATACCATCAAGCACCACTCTGAAGAGTTACTTGCAAATCTAAAAGACAAGCATGCTTTCTTAGATTCTTTTAAAGCAAGAACTTGTAAACTGTATTGTCCTTTTTCTCCCTGCTGAAGCAAACAGAAAAATCAATGAACACATTTACTGTACCTCAATTTTGACTTAGCTTTTCAGATCATCTTTAAAGAAAATGTTTTATGTGCTTCTCAAAAGCTATGGAAATTAACTCTTTTTTTTTTTTTTTTTTTTTTTTTCTTTTCAAATCTCAGGTGTATCACAAGGTAGAGAATTGAGATAGGGCAGCAGAATCAAAGCTGGAGGATGAAGCTTGGGTAAAACAAGATTAAGAATCATAGTGTAGTTGCAAGTAATCTTTATGGAACCTATTCAAAAATTGTATGGCTTAATTTGCACATCATTTTTTTCATAGTCACAAAATTCCATTCATCTATCCAAACCCAAGCTTATGCCTTCAAACAGTTATGCATAAATAAGAATTTGTTCAAAGATACTTTAATTTGAATGGCTGCTTTTTTCTTTTTTTTCTTTTTTCTTTTTTTTTTTTTAACTTGCAACTAAACCCAGATTCATTTACTCATGTTAGGGAACAAGCTCATGTCTTTTGTTATGGAAATCTAGTATTGTTTGCTAGTCCTACTACTGATTTCTGTGACCATGGAAATCTATAGAAATACAAATGACTATGCCTCTCTCTATGGTACGTGGGGGAGCGTACATTCAGCTGTAAGGCAGAAACCTGTAGTGCCTAAAGACACAAGAACGCCTAGGCAGTCAGACGTGACCTCACTGTTTTACTCTGTAATACTTAGATGCATTACCAAAGAGCATTACTGGTGTTACAAAGTGCCCCTGATCGTTTTGCCTTTCCTACATTTGCAGAAGGCGTATATCAACATTTGGTTTCTGTTAGCCTTTATCCGTTCCTCAGGGTAACACAAGGGTTTTCTGTTAAATGGAAGTTGCAAGCTTAGCATTACTGCGGGTGAAACTTGGTGGAAGCATAGGTATTACCGTGATAGGCATTAAAAGGTATTACCATGAAACAATTTGCACTACAGAAAACAGATCATCCAAACACACATCTGTATGACATGAGACTCCTTTTTGTTCTCATGGATCTCCTTCTGCTTACCGAATGAGGTTAAATTTGGCAATTTGGGTCACCTGTTCCACGAGAACCATGGAAAGTGCATCACGGCATGCATCAAATTCAGTTGGGGCTGCAGTGCCAAAATCCAAAACGATGACAATGCACCGTTCTTGAATCACTCCGAATATCAGCCGGCTTTCACTGGTTAACCATTCCATTCGCTGCCGATAGAGCTCAATAGCTCCCATTAGACAATCCACAAAATGAAGAATCAGTTCTTTTTTGGCTGTCAGCTTTATTTAAATAAGGGAGAGAGAGAAACTGAACATCAGAACAACACAAATGAAGCCCCAAGCTTAGCACAGCTGCAATAGCTGGTTTGCAAGTGCCAAATATGTCAGCCAAGGTAGCTGTGAAAACAACCCATTTTTCTTCCACTATTGCAGGAGCAAATACTTGACAAACGCATCTGAGCTATAACAGGAAAGACACTGCATTTTGTCCTAATTGCTTTTCATAATCTTTTTATACAAGCATGGGACAGTGCCAGTGGGTTGTCTGCCTTGTCTGTCTCAAGACTGGAGCAATTAGAGTGAGCTGAACAGGGGCAAGGATGGAGAAAGGGCTGCAGAACAGATGGATGAACAAACAGGAACACAGGCACTTTGTACCTTCTTAGACTCGAATTTTGACTAGCTCTTAAAATGTTACACAGCGATACAAGGGAGTGAGCGGTTTGGTTCTGGGGCACTTCAATCTCCACCTTGTCTTTAGCATTTGAAAGGAAATGTAAAAAGCTTCCTATTTGTGCTATTATTTCGTTAACAATGCCCAACATTACAGCTTAACTAGTTATGGGTAGGGGTTTAGGCAAATTAAGTTCAGGCAAATGCAATCAGCAACTAAAATGTCTCATGCCCTAACAGTAAATTAAGAAAAACATAGATCAGTATTCAAATGAAAAAAAAAAAAAAAAAAAAAAAAAAAAGGAGACAATCTCCATATATATATATATGCAAATGCACTGTGTAAAATGATCCGTGGGTTTAAAATCTCTCTGCAGGCTCCAGTAAAGACATACCTCCAATATCTCTGATCCCACAAGCTAGTTTACCTGCTATCTTCTACATCCAGCTACCTTTCCAGGACTAGTAAAAAACCTTGGAGAGTCAAACGTTTTTAAACAAGAACATTTCTCAGTGAGAAGAAATTTTCAGAGTCAGTCTGCACATTTCTTCCTCTCGTATGTATTTTCCTCTGTTCTTTAATGTCAGCTAGGGCCCTGTAAAGTGCCTCCCAGACACACAGTATCAGGCTGTCTGCCAAAGGAATGGCGGCCTGTGAAGGAGCACTTAGTTTCCTCCTATCACATCCAGACTCATACAAACAGCTTATTGCACTACACCGATCAAACTCCATCTTAAAATAAAGGACTTTCTTGCCCCACCCCTTCACTTCTAGTAGGCCAGTCCAGATTCCCATTTCTCTGAGGCCTGGAAAACTGACTGTTCACCCTCATTTTATTCATGGCAGTGCACACACGTTTATTCTTGGACTAGCATGTCTTTTATCATAGAAAAATATAGGTCCTTTCTGTGCCTGCAACTTAAATTGCATTTAAGGGCAGTAAGACTACCATTTTTCAGATTCTCTTGGTCTTACCTAACTACATCAACATCAGCCAAGATCTCTTACAAAATTAGCACCATTGCCATTCATCCTGCTAGCTCTTCCCAGTACTCACTCTAGTTTGAATTGCTTCCTCTTACCCTATGGTAACTGTACACGATATTGTACACCATATTCTAAGGGAGGTCTCACCAGATTTTCTATAGTGGCATTGCTACCTTAAGGCTACCACAGCTGTCTTTTCTCATGCTCCAAACCAATCCTAGACTAGATGACATTATGTAGATACTTCATACAGAAATAAATTGGGGGAAAAAAAAAAAAAAAAAAAAAAAAAAAAGAAAGAAAAAAAAAAAGAGAGAGAGAGAGAGAGAGAGAATAAGGCTCCCTGAAATGGTTCTTTTCCTATTTTTATGCCTTGTGCCTCAGAAGTGATCCTAGTTATCAGAAAAAAATGACAAGCCATGTGTTTCTGTAAAATCCCTTATGAATTAACTCTCTCCCCTCCTAGCTCAAATGCGTATCTCTTCAGTCAGAATCCATCCTCTCAACAATGGGACAGCCAGCAGCTGCTACTAAGACATTCCTTAGAACATGAGCCTGGGCAGAGATCCAGCCAGCGTCTCTATAGACGGGGCTGAGCCTTTTGTGACCCACTGGCACTGAGCAAAGCAGTGCTTTGCATCGGCAATGACAGCATATTATGTCGACTTATTTCAGCATCCTTATTTGTTTTATCAATTACAACTGTGTTTTTTTTTGTTTGTTTTTTTTTTTTTTGTTTTTTTAACTCAGCTGAGCTTCTTCTTTTTAAGTGCTCCCTCCTTTGTGACAGGGTAAATGTTGCTTAGAAACTGCAGCCTTCTCTGGAAAGATGTACTGCAATGCTGCACCAAGGCAAAAGTGTAAGACTTTGCAAGGAAAAGGAAAAAATAATAATTATATATATATATATATATATATATAGCTTCTCTACTGCTGATTGTCATCACCAATAGTTTGACAGAACAGGGGAAAAAAAGATCAAAAGATAAAGTTCTTAAACAATGAATGTATGTATTTCTTGTCATAGGGAGACATTTTAGTCATATTATTCTTCTACAGAGATAACAACTTGTAAGTGCATGGGAACATAACCACAATTCAATCACTTACATTATACACGCTGCCATCTTGTGCTCTCATGTACTGAGGAAACAGACCGTCTGCATATCGAGAAGCCACAAGTTTCCCCAAAGTGGTCACATAATCTACAGTAAAGGTTACAAAAGACCAAGTTGTTAATCATTAGGATAACTTTCAAAATGTTCTGTTTTTCAAAAATGCACGCAACACAAAAGAGATTAAATCTTGTTCTTATCACATCCTGTGCCTTCAGTATGTCAAAATATATTTTACAGAAATGTAAAGTCAAAATTCAGTAAAATATTTTTAGAGGAATGAGGAGGATTCTTTGCGTGTATCGGCTTGGAATGAGTAGAAGCTTTTCCTTTAGTAGTAAGCATTGCAGAGTACATGTGTCCTTCAGATAGTTCTCAGATTGACGTGTACACTACCCATGTGTGAGGCTCATGCATCTGTACTGATCTCCGGACATGAAGAAATCTGAGGGAAATTCTAATGATATCAAATTACAACTTTTTCTGGCTCTATTTAAGACCCTGAGGGCACCAGCTGGTCTTGGCAGCCCCAGTCAGTCTCACCCGTGCTCAGGCCTGGGCCCCCAGTCTTTGCCTGAGCTATGCTGCAGGTGTGCCCGCTTCAAGTCCTGCTGGTAAACCTCTCTCCTGGGCAGACCTTTCAGCCCTGTATTACGGCCTTCTCTCTGGCTCCATCTCCAGCTGTACCAGGCTGCACTTCCTGGCTGGACCCTAGACCTGGTTCATCACCTCACCTTGCCTGGGACTGTCAGCAGATGCTGCTGCCAGCACCCTGCTCTGCCTGCTGTGCTCAGATGCTGCAGGACTGCATCCTGGTCAGGGAGGCACTGCCTGGGCTCACTTTCCCCTCCGGGAGCAGCCCTGCTCTTGCTGCTCCCTACCAGTTTAATCAGAAATGGGGGGAAAATGCATTTAATCATTTATAGGCAAAAAAGCTCCATGGGACTTTAATGAAGGAAAGGTTTAGGCAATTAAACTTCCGTATTATTCATTTACCTCACAGCAGGACTTGCAAATATTTGTCCATCAAACAAAATACAAAATCTGGAACAGATAATGCTGTTCTCTTACACAACTAAATGGGTGCAGAAGTGGGTGCAACTAAGGAAAAGGTTGCACTCTGCTCTTTCAGTAGCTAGAAATCTTCTACGGTAGTTCCACTGATAGGAAAACATTAGGGGTGGGAATATTCAACGTCACAAAGCAGCTGCTCTGTACAGCATGCTGCCCTGCTAAGCTAGTACGTTCTGCTCCTACAATTACACCATAACAACGTTAACCTTGCTTAATAGCTTCTTCATCTACAGCATACAGGATTCCAGGATCTGCACTGTTGATCCTTGAATGTCCCATGGACACAAGCCAGCTGAAATCTTAAATTATACAACCTAAAACAATTGCAATACATTACAATTCCTACTTCTCGGGCAGTAAGCTCTTCAAAGAAAAGAATATTCTACCATGATCTGCAAAGCACTACAATGGCAGCGATTAATAATTATTAGCAAACTCTTCCCCTCCAGCTGTCAGATAACTGCAAAGGAACATTTTTCTATAGCCTGACTTTGTACAAAAAGCAGCCTGAATTCTAATCAAATCTAACTTCTTCCTCGAAGCTGGATCCCTGGAAATAATAAACTATTCCTGAACAGGTTGGCTAGCTCAGATGATTAACTACCAGATTTCAGTTTATGGCACAGCGTACATTATATCTGCGATCTAAAAATGGGTAGAGGTCTCGTGGTGTGAGACTAGCAGCCTCAGCACTGCAAGTTATTTCCCAGCTGTAGCTGAATTGAGGAGGACTTGAACTGGAGCATCAGGTAAAGACACAACAGTCCAACACAGTAAGAAAAGCTCACCTCAGATCCCAAGTCCTCCGATCAAAAGGAGATGGAGTTTCACAGTTCTCTGAACTGGCAATGCCAGAAACTGGGGATACAGCTTCCCTTTCTGCCATTGTCATAACAGACAATGTGAATATCTCCTCTGAGGACACTGAGGTGCAAAATGAACACTACAGACTATTCTATGTCTTTTACTATTATTATTATTTGATATAATAAATATTTTATAATTTGATATAATAAATTATTTGATATAATAAACTTCTCTAATACCTTTCCTGTGCTGAAATCCAATCTGGGACAAAATCTGGGACAGGGACAATTTCTTTCTCTTGAGCCCATGAAGCTGAAGCCATTTAGAAGATGAAATGAGGGGTTGTACATCCATGTCCCACTGACTGACTGTCAGACTCTTTTCCTTCTCCTTTGATTTCTTCTTGTGGTCCTCGCGGAAATTCGAGTTCTTATGATCTTTCCTGTGCTTTGAATCAAAGGCATCTGTTGTAGAGAGAAATGAGTGGATAACAACATTTACACTTAAAAAAAAAAAAAGAAAGAAAGAAAAAGAAAAAGAAAAAAAAAAGATTTACTTGAATTCTTTCCTTTCTTTACCAGTATACCACAGTACTCTGTATACATATAGCTTGTTTCTTGTTTTCTTTTATTCTACTGAGCAATGTTCTTAGTATTGAAATCTGCTCATCTGCTCTCAGTTCTACATATCTACTTGCAGTTACGCCTCTTTTTTTTTTTTTTTATCCGTGTGTATTCACCTTCAATTTAGTGAATAAAATATCTCTTGTATGCTGAAATCCAAGCCCAGACAAAGCTAAGTGCCATTTCCAAATGACATTTCTTCCAGCTCTCAAGACATCTCTTCTACATTTTGGGAATCAGAGCTCCTAAGAGGCATCTGAAGATTGTCAGACAACCACTACAGACACATTAGAAGCATTATACAATAAATGAGGATCTCTTAGCAATTACACATTCAACCTCTATCATGAGCAATGGCAGGGCCAGCAGCAGACCCTGACTTTATTGCAAGGCTGGTGAAACTCCTTCACCCCGCATCATTGTCCATAACTGCAAACAATGGTACTGGCAGCATCTGTTCCAGTCTGTGATGGATGATGTGCATGTACAGCAAATCTTGGACATGAAGGTCAATTTTTATTTTTTAAGTTCTACAGAAAAATGCATTTCTGCACAGATTTCCAGTTGGCTGGGCTAGCTCTGCTTGAAATGGGGAGCAGAGGCAGACCAGAGCCTAGAGCGGTTGGGGCAGAAATTGAAGTGATGACAACAGTAATGCGTCTGTTCCTCAGCACAGAGGTTTTACGAGAACTTTGGTATTTCCTGTTCATTCCCAAAATACTCTGCATGAGCTAAGCTGGTGTTAGTCAATTAAATACCCTTGCTGTATCTAGGTTTATTTTCTGTAGACGTTTGATATTTCTGCCCATTTTCCCCAGAATCAACATTATTTACAGTATCCCAGCCCTTCACTTCCCCATATACTGTAAGCCAGCTGAAATGTAAATATACTGAGTGGATGAAATTGGTCCAAAATATAAAGAAAGGTTCTGTTCCGTAATGACTAAAAATAACTTTCAGTCTAGTACGGAATATGATCAGAGCTCTGCTGTCTCTGAGATCGAATACTACAACAACTGACCTGGCTACACATGTTCATTAGACAGATTTGTTCCTCAGTTAATCATACATAAAGGAAATGAGAATGTATCCTCAGAAATCATCTTTCAGTGACAGTAGCCTTCTGCATGGGGCAGGCTGGCACCAGCTTTTCCCTAGTCAGCAGTCCTACAAGCAGGGTGCTGGGCTGGCATGCCTGCAGAGGCTGGCATTTTACCAGCCTTCCTCCTCCTCTCAGTGCAGAAGCAGCGATGACAGATGTTAACTCTAAAGAGACACAGGTGAAGGTTTGCAGCTGCTTGGGCTTCATATATAGTTAGGGACTGTTTATAGTCACTTGAGCAGTCATTCCCAGTTTCCTAATCGGAAAAAAAAAAAAAAAAAAAAAAGCCAGCACAGCACCCCATACACAGCACAGGAGACTGGCACAGCTTCAGCAGAGCTTGTACACAGCTAGCAGCATGCAGACCATGATTCAGAATAATTAAACTGCACGTTATCCAGGATAACATGGAATGTATGTAAAAGCAGTCCTGAAATACTCACAGTCACTCCAGGCAAGTCTCTTAAATGGATTGCCAGTCATGATGGATCTCTTGATTGACAGCTCCTCTTTCCTTTCGTCTTAAAAGCCTGAGAAATTATTATTCAAAAAAATATTAATAATCTAAAATACTCCCCTGAACAGGTCAATATGAACAGGAGACCAGATGCACAAGCCCAGGCAGTAATAAACTGCGGAAGATTGAGGTCAAGATTTTTCTCAAGGAAAATAATAGTATAAATTAAAAAGGGTAGCTACCTCCCCTGTCAAGAAAGGGTGAAATCAGATTTGACAGGGACCCCCTCATACTCAGAAATGGGGATATAGGTAATATGATTTCCGTTCTATCCCTGTAATTTATCATTAAGAAAAAGCCAATGTGGAAGTTTCCACACAAAAATGAGTGTGGTGTTTTGGCCTACTGTCAGCCAGTTGTATTATGTTTTATTATTGCTTTGCATTATACTTTACCATTGCTATAATACAATTTATGACTGAACCTGGGAGTATGTGAGACACAATTCTGTGAAGAGATTCATAACTTTGCCTATAAGACTGCAAGATGATTCACAAAGGAAAAGAATTATGCTTGTATATATGTATATGTGTGTGGTATAAGGCCCAACTGTGACTAAAACAAAACATATGAATAGAGAACAAAATGCCAGAGGAAGCAAGGTAGCATATGTTGGCTGTGTGTATCACTTTGAGACATCACATTTTGCCATTTATTTGGTTCTTCTTTTAATGAATAAGACAAATGAATGAGGGATATTTATGAATCACCAACAGCCCAGCTGCTAGCTATTGTCATCAAGCAGTTTTTCCTATGGGAAAAGCAAAAATGGGATAAAATCATAACAGGACTGCACCAGAACACACGGCCTCCTCCCTCTTTCTTCTCTGCAGAACTGAACACACTATTTATTCCTCTTGCAGATATATTTATTCCTCTTACATGAGTTTAAATACCCACAGAGAAACATATAAACTGTTCTGTTCTTTGTCCTCCTCATACAGGAAGATATTAATGGTATGAAAGGCAGGGAGGGCATTAAAAAAACAGGAGTGTGTTCTGCATCCTAACACCCAAGCATTCAGCAGAAGATGCCTGCAAGCAGACGAACACCCCTTTGGCAGGGACTTGGTGTTAATGCAATATTTTTTTTTTAAACATTTACTACAGAGTTGCTGAGGCAGACAGTGCCCATCAGTAGTGAGCAGTGAGACTCATGCAGTTTCTAACCCTGCGCAGGAGCAGACCGCTATGCCCTCGTGGTAACGCTGACACACACGTCAGGTGGCGAACTAATCCCAGATGCCATCTCATTTTCCAGATGCCCAGAGGTGTGGCAGCAGATTTTCCTGTACTTTCGCTGCCCAGTGCCGCTCCCAGCCACTTGAACAGCATCTGTACGTGAAGTGCTGGCACCATATGAAAAGGCACATTGGAAAGGAGATGAAGTGGCTTCAATGGAAATAGCAAATTTACCTCAAGTCTGGGAAAGGTAAGCAAGCTGATGGCAGCCAGGAAAATGGTCAGCACAAAGCCTGAACCAAAATACACTCTTTTCAAAAGGCAAGCACCAGTTCGTCTGAGCACCACCACCACTCCCTGGCCAGCACAGCCAACTTTCTGTAAGGTTCACCCCGCCTGTCACAGGTGCGCGGTGTTTGCTGAGCCCGTGACCTCTCCCGCATAGCTGGGAGCTTCAGGGCGAGCCCCTGGGTGCTTTCTGAACCCAGCACCAGGCTGGGGTTTCTGTGGAAACCCTGCAGCGTGTGCCATCGCAAAACCACCCTGGGGCCAGAGGAAGAGCTGCAGGCATGGGGTGAAGCCCGTGCCACCAGAGCTACCAGCAGCTGTGTCAGCGCCCAGCACTGCCACCCCAAACGTGCCCCGAGACACGCTGCGTGGGGCAGGAAACCCACTGCCCATGGGGCCCAGGCTTTGGGGTCAGCTGCTCAGGGCCATGCCTGCAGTGGGAGCAGCAAGGCCACGCTGCCACCCGCCCTTCTCCCCGCGGTGGCCCTCACCTGCCTCCGGCAGCCACCCGCTTGGAAGCGGTGGCGCCGCCGCCCCGCCGTTGGGCTGGAGACCGCCCGGTTGCTACGGCCGGGCCTCCCCGTCCCACAGGGCCCTCCCGACGGGCGGCGGGCGCTGCTGCACCCGGTGCCGCTGCCATGCAGCCGCCCAAACAGCAGGGAGAGGCCAGGGAGCGACTCCTGCTCCCCGGCACCCAGGCGCCGAACGCGGGTCACCGAGCAATAAACGCTGCTGCGGGCCCTCAGGCTCCAAAAGTTGTGTTCGTGGGGTGTGTGTGTTTATTTATTGAGCCGAGGTGTCCCAAAACAGGAGGAAGGGTGGGCTGGGGTTGCTGCAGTACGTCAAACAGGCAGAGACTGAGCACAAAGGAAAGCTTTCAGCCGCAGCGGGGGCACGGAGTGGCTGCGACCTGTGGCCAGGGAGGAAAATGCTGAGTAAATTCATTGCTGACAGATGCCACAACAACAAAGTGCGCTTGGTGTTGTAGGGACCAAAAGTACATACGCCAACTGGGAGAGTCACAGAAATCTATGTTTAGTGGGTCAGAGTCATGTGTTTTTGTTAATTCTTAATTTAGACTGAGCAATTGGCGATACCTATACTAAAAGCACCCACATGTCCTTTGTTTAAACCAGCATAACTGTATACACACTGCAGCAGAATTAGCATGCTTCTGGGGTAGCCTGACTAAAAAATGTTCTAGTGTAGTAAAATTTACAAAAAATTAAAAAAAAAAAAAAAAAAAAAAAAAGTGTATCATAAACCTGAGCTCATTATTAAAAAGCTCCAGCTTACACCAGAATGCCAGCAATACATGTATTGTATACACAGCGTTTGGGTCGCAGATGTTTTTGAACACAGTTTCCGTGAAAGCAACAAACAGCACAGAAGTGCACACTTTCTCTCTTCTGCCTTTGTTTGCCGTGCAATCACAAAGCAGTAAAAGATAGGTTACTCTGGAGGATTGACTGATCAGTCTTATCTCTGTACCCATGTTCAGATGGAAATCCACACCCAAGCGCACGGCCAGGGCCACTCCGTACACGCCGAAGCTTTGGCTTCAGCTTTGTGAGATGGCGTCGTAAACAGAGATAGGAAAGAAAAGTGCCTTATAAGGCACACAGCTCGGGTGCCGACACTACTGTCTGGTTGGAAGCAGAGCTTCAGTTTCTCATGCAGTTGGAAGCAAGGGTTTAAAGACGAGCCGGGACATGACGAGTCGTTCTTGATTGCACAACTATTCCCCTGAGGTATAGAAAAGGCATTTATTTCTCAGCCATGAAACAGCTTCCCATTAGATCATTAAAAATAGTGTACTAAACATTCTCAGGATCAGGTCAGACACTGCAACTGCTGTAGCACAAGATGCTTTACAGACCCAGAATTTTGGGAGGGTGCTTTTAAAATTTCTCTTGAAAGTGCAAGTGCAATGGGTTTATAAGTAGGCACCGTAAAATCAATCAAATCAATCTCTTGGTTTGTTTTGCTGCTTCCAGCAGTGGAAGTTTTTTATCAAACACCAAAAATGACTTGCTTGGGTAGGTTTTTCTACATTATATAAAATTAGAAAGTCTATCTTCATGTCTAAGTATCGGTAAATGTATTATGGGTTAAAATGAAGTGATTATATGTGCTGTAAATGTCTATGTCTGCCAAAAACCTTCACTCTGGGCTTGGCTACCCTAAACACTACGGGTTGCAAGAAAACATTCCTTAGCTTGTACAAGAGCCTGACATGGCCCAGGGACAAAGGCTGGCAAATGCACAGTGACTCGTAGCTCCGGCAAGTTTCCTGATCCACTTGCTGTGGTTTTGTAGGTAATGTTCTTCCTAGGCCGGAAAATAAGATGTTCTCTGCACATCAGATAAGCGTATCTCCTTGTTTGCATGGAAGCCCTGCCCCGGCTGCTGCTCACCGTTCAGCTGACGCTGAGGAGGAGGAGGAGGAGGAATGAGTTCTCCAGATGCTGCCGGCTGGATGAGGCAAGACTGGATAATAGAGGAGGCAGGGATCCAAGTAACTGTGAAGTGGGAACTCACTCCTTGCACAGGGGTGATAAAAATAACCACTGAGCCATTCTGTCATCTGACCTTTAGGCTGAATGACGCAGTGATACGGATGGGTGGAATGCGTGTCGTTATGTCATTCGTTAGCGACTGCAGTGTAACACATACTGGGATTGCATTAGGGAGCATAACTTTAGGACATTTTGCCTACCAATAAAAGTATTCTTTTTTTTTTTTTTTCTTGTGGCTGAAAATCAGCATTGTCAGCATTTCCTTTCTGTTAGTGCTTACAACATGGAACTGTTTGGATGGTGTTTATGATGACGTTTATTCAAACAAAAACAAAAGATAATCCAGTCTCTTTCTGTCTTCCAGTCTCATCATACTTAAAAACAAATAAACAAAACAAAACAAAAAAACTCTTTAGCATTTCCCCTTTTTTTTCATTAAAAGATATAAATACAAGTGTTCCTTAGTGGTTCACCCAGCATAACTGCTATTGTATGAATAAAGAGACGGAGTCTCTCATGATGGGTTAGTAAGGATGCTCATGGCACTGATGCATATGGCTATGATACTATGAGGAATAGGTCCTCACCAGGAAGTTTAAGGCTGTCACACATCCTGACCTGCAGTGTCATACTTCCTGTTGACTCCCTCTCAAAGAGAGGCAGGAATCAGTTGCAAGGGGCAAGGAAAAAAATAAAAGCAAGTTGGATTGAAACTGAGTTAATGCTGTCTTTATGTTGTTTACAGTGCTGGCTACGTAAAATGCACACACTGAAAATACAGTTTATCAGGCACAGGCAAAATGTAAAACGCAAGCCAGAGGTGTGCAGTATTTTACATACTCCTTTCAACTGTAACTTTTTCTCACCCTTTAAGCACCTCCTTAAAAAAAAGTGGATGAGGACATGGTACGGAGGTGGTATGAAGATAAAAAATGGGACTGTCTAGTGAGAGAGTGGAGAATGAAAGAAGGCATGGGAAAGGGCAAGTGGGGATAAACTAAAACTTCAGGGGACAAAGCTAGGGGGCTCAGGTGCCTGTGACTGATATGTGATGTCAGGGAGAAGGAAGATTTCAGGCTGTAAAATTGAGATCTGTGTTAAAGACATGGCTGTACATAATAGGGAAATGTGGAAGGGATGGGCTGGCATAGTGAGTGATACCTAAAGACTTATGCACAATCTGCATAACAAATTGGGTGCACTGGATGAACTGTGTCCCTGAGTGGCACTGCAAGGAGGGTGGTTGCTGAAGATGTGTGTGACATTTTGTGGCTTTTATTTTTTTCTGCTTTTTAATTTTCTTTAATCTTCTTTAGATCTATACGTAAATAGAAGTGTTTCCAAATGGACAGGAAACAAAAGCTTCTCCTTCCTTGCAGATATCTGTCTTCCAGTTACCACCAGCGGCATGGCTGGGTGCTAGTGGAGCTGAGTTTGTCACTGAAGAGGCCAAGGTACCCGGGACAGTGCAGAACAAATCAATGAGAATTAAAAAGCAAGCAAACAAACAAAAACAGTGACATAATATAGTGCTCCACAACCTTTGTGTTTAAGAAAGGTGCTGCACATCTAGGTTTGCCACTTTCTGGCACCCACAGTGTTTGCATCTTCTGGAATGAGGATGAAAGATACAAATGCTGCTGGTTCCTCACCGCCCTAGGGTGATCTTGCCTTAATTGTATCACATACATTTCTTCCCAGGCAGCCTGCTTGCACAAGCACAAAAGCAACCTAGCAGGCACAGTGCCCATACTGTACTGAAAGGAAGAATATGAGGTGTGTGCTGCATGGAAGTGCTTCCTGTCTGCCTTGTCAAATAAAGGAGAGGCTGTCACAGTTCTTGTTTTTCCCCAAGTCCCTGGTCAGTTATGTGCTTCTTCCCTTTTCTGGAGTCTTGTTTATTCATTGTCTGCAAAACAAGGCATTCTTTTAAAGGTGAATGGAAGAAAGGGAACTGATTTCTTATTTCAGCAAGGAATACGAAAAGCATGCCTCATCATGTTTGCCATTGTCTGTCTCTCCTTTGTGTTCCCATCTCCATCTTTCCCTCAAAGGCTGATTCCAGTTGACATGGATAGAAAGTCCCCACTTGCTTCCACGAACATCTGCCTGCTGATCTCTTTTGGGTTATGGACGCCTAGGACGAAGCATGTCTACTCTGGAAGCATGTCTACTCTGGAAGCATGTCTACTCTGGAAGATCTGGAAAGTGTTTTGAACATCATAGGCATCAGTAGTCTAGAAACAGTTTAGTAAGAAATGTGGAAAGTCAGAGCAAGTAAAGATGCTGGGAAGCATAGAGGGCTGTCGTGGTTTAACCCGACCGGCAGCTAAACACCACGCAGCCGTTCGCTCACCCTCCCCCCTCCCTCTCTGGGACGGGGGAGAGAAATGGAAAGTGAAGCCCGTGAGTTGAGATAAAGACAGTTTAATAAGACAGGAAAAAAAAATAACAAAAATAATAATAACAATAATAATAATGATGATACAATGGTGATAATACGAAAGTAATAATAGTATGTACAAACAAGTGATGCACAATGCAATTGCTCACCACCCGCTGACCGATGCCCAGCCTAACCCTGAGCAGTCCGGCCCCCTCCCCCCGGCTAGCCACCCCTATATATTGTTTAGCATGACGTCAGATGGTATGGAATACCCCTTTGGCTAGTTTGGGTCACCTGTCCTGGGTCTGTCCCCTCCCAGCTCTTACTGCACCCCCCAGCCTGCCCGTTGGCAGGACAGAGCAAAGGCTGAGATGTCCTTGGCTTAGTATAAGCACTGCTCTGCAACAATTAAAGCATCGGGGTGTTATCAGCACTCTTCTCATTCTAAGCCAAAACACAGCATTCCACCAGCTACTAGGAAGAAAATTAATTCTGTGCTAACTGAAACCAGGACAAGGGCAAAAGTGAGAAATAAGTTATTTTTTGTTGTTGTTGTTTGTTTGTTTGTTTTTCCCATTTCTGGTACAACATACTAACGGATGAGGCTAAGCTAGACATTAATAAATCTAGTTTAGAAAACAGAACAAATTTCCCTAATGTGGCAATAGTGAGGACCTGGAACAGACTCAAAGCTGGAGTATCAGCGGGACACTGTCTTCTTTTAAGATGGTGGTTCATACAAAAGTGAAACATTTAGGACCAAAGCGACTGAGGAGGTTCTGCCCAGTCATCTGTGCTTAGGAACAGACATGCAACAATGATAAATGCCAAGATCTAAACTAAAAGATGATGGAGAGGGGTAAAGAGAGAGGAGTGAGAGAAGGAATGAGGAAGTAGATTAATTTACATTGGAAGGAAAACTTTCAATGGAGGAGTTGGAATAAGAGCAAAGAAGACATTTATTAAAATTTACTTTGGGTTCAAACACTCATTTTACACCAGTTTACACTCCTTTTACAGCACTGAATGTAGAGAGACGTTTGGGGCACAGCTCATATACACATACTGAAAGAAGTTTATAATGAAGTGGCTTGGATTATTTGGGTGCCAGGAGAGGTCAAAAATCTAACATTCTACAGAAATGTTCAAAAGCTAGCAAATAATTTAGCAAACTGAGTATACTGGGAGAAGCTGAAGTTAAAAGTTCATTATGCAATGGGAAGATAGAGAATGAACTGTTTCTTCCAGTAAGGGGAGGTTTGGCTCTTCATAAGCACTATGGAGCAAAAGCGATAGTCATAAGGTGGTTTATGGATACCAACTGATTCAGTGCAGGGCAATAATAAGTGAGAACTGTGCAAATGCTGTGTGTGTCATTAAAAAAAAAAAAAAAGAAAAAAGAAAAAAAAAGAAATTTTGCTGGCAGCATCTGATGTGGAAGGTTAGACAGAGGTCATGTATGACAAAGCCATCAAGAGGCATCAGAGTCCCTTGGATTCCAGCCAGGTTGGAGGCAATTTTTTGATAGTATCTAGAGGCTGAATCCAACTTAAAGGACATTCATTCATAATGAAAATACCCTTTATGAAAGCCAGGCTGTTTTATTAATAAATATCTGGAGCTACACTGCATCCACAGTAATCTAGCTGTGCCTTAACCCCGCCATTCATGCTCAAATTAAACCATCAATGCATGCACAAGAAATTCTGTTACTGCTTTTTTTTTTTTTTTTCTTAAGTGCTTGTCAGTGTGTTACATACATCTCTGTCACCTTAACTGCCTTCTGTAGAGTAATGTGGATTCACTAAAAATCCCTCTTACAGTGATTAAGCCTATGACAACAGTGAGTGCCAGAAAGAAAGGGGCCATTAAATGTTAAAAACAAATATTTTGTTTAAAGGTTGTCTACCTTGCATAGCACTTAACAGAGGAACTTCACAGCAAAGTGGGCATGTTAAGATTTCTAATCAAGCCTAGACAAGAGATATTGCAATGTTATTGTACTGCTGCCAAAACTGTAGCACGGGTGTGCTGAAGCCCGAGCCCCCGGAGCGGTGACTGCTGCAGGTGGAGGCTGAGCAGGAGGCAGCTGCGGAGGAAAGCAAGCACCCTCCTGCAAGGTGGGAAGTATTAAAGAACAACAAATTCAACACTGTACGTGTACAAATGAAACTTCAGCAAGCTGCCCTTGTGTCGGCCAGGCTGGAAGTTTTACCAAGATCATCTTCTTTTGGAGAACAGGGAAAGCAGCATTTTTCAGTTTAGAAAAAAATTGATCTGGACTTGCCTGGTCTTCAACCATAAACATACAGCAAAGGGGAATGCATCAGCTTGAAAAATTATTTAGACTAAATAGAGTTATTTGCTTACATGTACAGTATAATGTCATGGTGGTATCAAAAAGACTACCTCATTTTTTGAAGTGAGGCCTGGAGGTGGCATGCTGCTGGTCATTTAGCCCCACAGGACGGGGATTTGCCTCAGGTGACTCCAGTCATGGATGAAATAGGTGATTCATCACAGCTCATCACCTGACCTGCTGAAAAGTCAGCAGAGTAAGGCAGCTGCATCCTTAGGCATGTCTTGTCTGCCCAGGCTGAGTGTACACCCTGCCAGGGAGGGAACCTTTGTGGTTTCTGCAGCTTTGGAAAGGTTGTGAGTGACTGGCAGGTCTGCCTGCACCAGTGGACTTGGACCTGCACAGTGGCTGGGGCAGATGTGCCTTCGTGCACCTCAGTAGGATTGGATGCCACTTTCCTATGCAGTGCTCTGTGTTCTTCCTGTGGTCCTTGACCTCAGACTTGACTCCTACATCTTAAACTAAGATTGTGGGACTGGCAATTAAAGGGGAAAAAATGGTTTGTTTCCATTTGTCAGTGCAGTGTAACAGTCACCGAGAGATGATAAATACTGCTCCTGAAAACATTTTCACTGGGCTGCTTTCTGACTGGGCCTGTGCTGTGAGCAGTAAGTGAATTTCTCTACGTTAGTTCATGCTAGGGGTTATTTGGCCAAAAGGCATATATCATAGCTGACATCTTTACCCAGTAGGACGGATATACGTGGGACACTAATTTCATATAGAAAAAGTATCTAGTGTATAATCTGTAATGTGTAGGATAATATTTAAGGATTGGCTTTCTTTTCATCGGCAGACATACAGTCCCCTCACATTGTATGAGTTATATCAGATTCTACAGGAAATATTAAAACTATTGATGCTATATTTTAAAACATTATACTGTCTTTTAACAATATAACATAGATTTGCTGATAGTAAAATCCAGTTTACTATTTTGATAATACAGGAAATGAAATGTGTTAAGCAACTGATACATGTGCTTTTCACCTTTTACTTTTCATATATATCTGTGCTATGTTTGTGATGGACATGTTGCTTGGGATATTTTTAGACAGCACTTTGTGTCTAAATAATATCAGCTCTCTCCTCTCTTTAAAGCCTTTTAAGAAGTGTTGCTACCACTGAGCCCCTTCAGGAGAGATCAGTGGCCTCAGTACGTTGTAATTATTTTTCCCGTCTGAGCACAATTAAGATAATTCTCAACTACTCTTCACAACATATTTTACTACATACACCAGTATGTATTAAAGTCATGAAGTAATTCACAGATAACAACTTTCATGATGTACATGCTGACATTTTAATCTCAAGTTGTCTCCGTGGGCAGGATGTGCCTCTTTGAAACAGCCAGCATGGCTGGGATGCTGCCCAGGTGATGTATAATTTGGGCCAGGTCCCTTCTTCTTGGATCATCACGTAGGCTTTGACCTGTCGTGACAAGGACAGTGACATGCATTGACCACCAAGGCAACGATACTGAGGGACACCCATGCCTGTTGTCCTCCAGGTGAGGGTTTTCAGCACACATGGAGGATGAGGAGGAAGAAGAAGAGGGCTGATGGTGGAGGGGATGTTTTACGCCACCTTGTAAGGGCTGTGAAGGCTAGCAGGAGGTGCTGGTACCTTGCTGAGATGGATTTGCACCCTGCTTTTGGAAACAGGGTGTGGGGATGTAATTAAGCGAATCAGTGGAGCTATGGTCCCTCCCATTTCTCCCATCTTTCCAGCTGCAGTCCTTCTATTGTAATTGAAGTAGTATTATGTCACATTAGTCTCAATTTTCCATAATACCCCCACAGTTGGTGTGTGTCTTCATAACTCGGGGCCCATTTTACGGATGAGTCACATAATAGTCAAAGTTATTAATTTGTTACAAGACTGCCTACAATCCCAATTTTTACAGTGTTCCTACATTGCTCACAGACTTAAAATCTGGAGCCACTCATATTACTCATTACTTGAGCAAAATAATTGGAAGAGTTGGTGCAACTGCTGTTTTACAGGGCCCCAGGCCACAGCATTGAATGTTGGCGAGGCAGGGGAGCCTCTTGTCCCGTCCAGGTGGCTCGGAGCATCCCAGCCAGCCTTCTCCCAGGCTAGGACACCTCTTTCTCACGAGCAGCCCCACAGGCTGTGATGGAGACACTCAGAGGTGTGTCTCCGTGCCACCTGAGTCAAGACACCAGCATGTGCCCCTTAGGTGCTAATTAAAGTCCACTTCATGCACAGGAATAGGCTTCCAATTAATGTGGTAGCCCTGGAATGTGCCGTGGGATGTGGACAGGAGCAGAAGCTGTTGCAGAAAAAAAGTAATTGGAGTGTTTAAATGACAAGGCCCTCGTGATTAGTCTGTGTCGTCCCATGAATTATCCCACAATAACCCAGCTCCAGGTTCCAAACGAGATGCTCACATTAAGTTTTTTTCTAGGTCTTCCAAGATCTGGGCTTCTCAGCAGTCCAAAAATCTGAGGAAATCAGATTTTTTTTTCTATTTCCTTGCTCATACACTTCCCACGTCACAGCATGGTAAAGAGCCAAAGCTCTAGGCTCTTTAAAGACCTTAAGGAAAAATTTGCAAGGAACAAACAATATGTCATCCAGAATGTTGTCCTGGAAAAAAGGCCAAAAATCTCCTTCCATGGGAAATCTTGAAGTTTTTCTTTTTCATTTTGGAATGACTATTTATTTTGGAATTTCACTTAGAATGGAAATTCTAAGAGTCTGCCAATTCAAGTCAGCTGTGATTCAGCTGTTACTCATCCATAAAATTAATAACTTTATGTCTTGTTTCTTAATTCATAGAAGTTTAGTATCAGTTTATCATTACTCAAATATTATCCAAAGCACTTTTTTCTTTCAGGAAAGAAATAAGGAGAAGAGAACCAATCTGGAAGTCCGTGCTGTAACCCAAGATGATTATTCTTCAACAGAGAGATAATATGTCTTGGTTTTTATTCTGCTTTGCTTAAGGAAACACTGTAACAAGGCACTTTTGCACCTAAAAGCTGCTAATCCTGTAACAAAGATCCACTTCAATGAGAAAACCTGTTCCATCAAGGGATGCCCGGTGTACCCAGTACAACACATCTGCAAACATGAATCCCATCAGACTCCATTTCCTGCAGCCATCTACCAGGACTTCAGATGCAGTTAAATTCTGTCTTGTAGTGGTATTGCAAAAGAATATTTAAATAAAGCTGTGATTGCACACCATGTCTGCAGTTAGTGGCCTGTGACAATAAAATAAGAAGTCTCAAGATCAAAGAAGTTTTTAGTTTAGTCATAAAAATGAGTACCAAAAGCAGTTTGAAATGTAGCCAACTAGCAAAATGGTGTTGGCCCTCACAGATCTTATTCTTTTTGCTAAATTATTTGCAAGTATTTAAAGCAGCACAGGGTGACAGATACATGACAACTTTTGAGTAGCTTCATGTTTCTGATATTGTCATCCTGCGACAATAGTAAACATAGAAAATGCTGTTGCCTCCAAGAGCAAACAAGGAGCTCTTTGAGTGGGTTGCTGTAGAAAACTGCTCTCCCTAATTGACTCCTTTGTCAAGAGTCTTATCAGAGACTTTGTCAGTCTTCCCCTTCTGGGTCTTCCCAGGGTGGGTTCAATGAAATAGAACAAATCTCACTGCCCTAACAACCCCCACTCCACTTCTGGACACAAAGCGTAAATGAGCAGCACCAGAATTTTGCCAGAAAGTATCTAGTTTTGAAAGATGTTATCAGCACCCTGGAAACCAGGAGCCAGGATGCCCCAGTCTCTAGCCTTAGTTAAACACACTGAACCGAGAGATTGCTACTGATGAGCTGAACACAGAGCCCAAGAGTTCAGAACAAGACACATGCATGTTCCACCCCTGCTGCAGCCAACATGCTTCAAACAATCTGCATGTGTAGCAAGCAAAATGGAATTATTTTTGCACTGCTCCAACAGTCTTCTTTTCAGCTTATTTTGATGCTGCACTTGCTTTGATGCTGCATTTACAGGGCAGGGACATTACCTTGTCCTGTAATTTCCATCACTCTGAAGAAATCATGCTTGGAATACATAAATATGTCATAGGATTTTTCTGGGAAAGAAAGAGATTTAGGCAACTAGCAGGGGATGGCTAATGCTTTTGACAGAAAAACACAGAAGTCAGCATAGCCCATTAGCATCTTCATATTAGCAGGTACTTCACCATTCTGATTCAGAAAAGCACACACTTCGTTTCTTCCTCCCTATTTTTACTTGCTGTTCAGTAAAACATCCTTGTAATAACAAACAATGTAATTGTAATTCCATAAGTAAAATATAGTGAGTGTGAGAAAACAGTCTGCAGTGACAATACGGATTTCCCTGCCCGAGAAAGGAACTCAGGCATTCTCCACTGTATTTTTCACACCCTGTTCCTTTTAGAGTTAAATACTGGTATCCTGTCTACGCTACAGAAGTGTAAATGTTTAACTGGTTTATATATACTGGTGACAAACAATCAACTTTGTAATGCAGTCAGTAATAAAAGATGAAAGTTGAGCCTTTCATTTTTCCTGCTTTACCTTTTGGGGGTCAACTGCTAACTGTGAGCATTCATTCCAGGTATGCAAAAAGGATCCAAACTTTCACTGAAAGAGAGTGTTATTTTTCAGGTTGAAGATTAACTCGGCCATAGGCTGTTTCTTCCCTGAGAGAAATAGCTTTCAGGTTTTTGAAAACATGCAAGATTACGTCCATCCAGCAGCTTTTCTTCTATATGAACACCTGCTTTCCTTTTCCTAAAGCTAAAGAATATTTTGCTCTGTAAGACGAAAATATTCTTTGTCGTGACAGCCATAGGTGTTATAACATTTAAACAATTTTGGTTTGACTTTATTTTGATTGTAATTTTGATTTGATTTGATTACTCAGATCAAACTGAGTAACTTTGATTTTTTTCATTGCATGTTTTCATTTCTGACAGATATGTTTGGTAAATATATAAGCACATTGTAGTTTAAAATGTAATACAAAAAAAAAAAAAAAAAAAGAAAAGAAAAAGAAAAAGAGTATTACTTTGCACTTTTGCATATATAAAAATAACATTATATGCATGGCCTGTTGTATGGCTTGGCTGGTGCTAACGTTCAGGAGAAAATAGCACACTGACAAACACGTGATGTACATGCAGGTGCAATTCAGACACTATTTTTCAGCTCATTGTTGTTGACTTCACATAGGAAGGAAAGGAATTGTGTATCGGGACATTTCTATGCAGATCACCCAACCCCTCTTTGTTTTTGCTTCCCTCTCGCTAATGGGAATGAAACACGCTTACATTCGTCTCAGGCTGATGTCAGATTTACTCTCCAGCTAATATTTGCAAAGCACAGTAAGATGGAACGTGCTAGACAAGGGCACCAGAGAGTATTCTTGTTTTTATTTATTCATTCCCAAATCAGTGGCAGATTTTTTGAAAACTATTCATCAAATCATGCATTTATAATTAAATGCTTATTAATTACTAGGGTATAGACCTTCATGTTCTCTTTTTTTTTGTAGCGTTTCTGAAGGAGAGTGAAAACAACATACCTGATTTTTTAATATTTCCTTTTCCATTGAGAATGTTAATGGTTTTCTTATGTCATCATTCTCTCTCATCTCCATGTAATCAGTAAAACTAACATAAAAATGACCAGCCCTGGGAATTAATGCTGATACTAAGCCTCCATAAAAACACTTTTCAGGCAAAACTTTATGAAGCGTGGTGATGGGTTCATTTAGCATATTTCTGAGGAACTTTCCAGATGTCATTAAGATGTTAATATGTTTTTAAGCTAACTACAATTTTTTGTGCACTCTTTGATGCTTCCCCTGTTGATATACATGTACATTTTTGACGCATGCTCTATTAGACCCACAGTAGTGACAAAAGGAAGCCTTACAAGAGTTTAATGTTTGAGAATGAGGAACCTAAATAATTATCACAAATAAATAAAGGCATATTTCCATTCCTGAGAACTTGCCTAGTTGATCAGTCTGCTGAAAAACATTGCACAAAAGGAAATGGGAATATCTGTGCGCACCCCCGTGGCATGGAATATCAGCTATAAGATATGTGAGAGTCTGCTCTGAGGCAAGGTATTGTGTGTGGAAGATAATTCTTGGTTTAGATTTTGGAGGAAAAGCTGGGTCCACAGCCCATTTCATTACATTGTTGAGAGCAGTTCTCTCCTTTTTATACATTATAGAGGGGTTTCTCTATACCACAATCAGTTTAATGAAAGTAGGGCTGTAGGAACAGCATTCATTTCTAAGGCTTGCTCCTGATGGCAGGAGATAACAAGGGCTGGTATAAATGGCTGGAGAAAATGGCCAAGAGGTAGCAATTTAATAGATTTTATAAAAAATCATACGGTACTTAAGAGAGCCGGCTCTTGGCAATTACTGAAAGCAAGAGGTGATTACAGCTCTGCCTCAGCGGAGGTCTTCCTCTCTCGCTGCGCCCAGGTTACCATTCAGCACTTTCACATACCTGCAGAGCTGTGCAAATTACCATCCTTTGCTAGGAAATCCCTTTAATTTGCATCGAATTAGAGCATTGCCCATTGCCTTTCCCACAAGCACAGGAAAACATATAGGTGTGAGGGGCTCGTGTAGCCACACCAGGAGTCACCAGGGGTAGAAGGCAGAAACTGCCAATTTTTTACCTGATTTCTCTCAATTGAAACGACCTCTACCTGCAGTTCCTTTCCTCATAAATTCAGTGGCAAAATTCATGCTGGAGGCAGTGAATGCCAGCCAGTGCCTTAGCCAGAGCCCCTTCAATCTGATGCTGATGGAGATCTAGCATTTAAGGATTTTATTGCCAGCCAGGGTTTGTTTCCTGCTACAGCTACAACCGGGCTTTCCATCTCAGACTGTAAAATTGGAACCCAGCTAGCCAATATTTTATTCATGTGACTACTGGCAGCTGCATGGGCTAGCTGCACAGAGCAGGGCAAGGTATTTCCCAGCTATTTTTTGCCAAGAGGAGAAGAAAGCCAAGCGGCAGCAAGGCTGCAGGAGACAGGAGGGTTTTGTAACCCGGGCGTGCACATCAGTACTGTTACGTGTTTAATTAATGCTTACATTACGGTGGCTCTTGCAGGTTGTTAGTGCTCCATGTCCTACCTGAAGCACCCTTCATAGAATAGAATCTGCGAAAACAAGCACCACAATGGTTTCAGAGAGGGGAGGGCTGTCAAATATGCAGAAAACAATTATAATTTCTTGCCCTTTTAACGTGACTGCTGTTTTACAAGTGCCTTCCTTGAGCTGTGAAGGAGCAGCTCTTCTCTTGCAAGCATCAATGCAAAAGAGGAACTTGAAAATGCTCTACGGGAGGATGAGAATACTTCAGGAGGCTTCTTCCATGCAGAAAAGGATGCCACGGAGAAAAGTGCTACAGAGGTGTAAGGGGGGAAAAGGGGAGAAAAAGTATCATCACAGAAATCATTGATGAAAGGGCTGCAGGAAATTTAACCTCCTGAAATTAAATCTTAATCTTCCTGATGAGTGTTTGCCTACAAAGATTTATTGATTTTCATTTCAGAAAGAGTCAGCAAGGTCTTCTTAACACAGCCTGTGGTAGCTGTAGCAGAAGTAGAAAATGCCTTTTGGAAAAATGCTTCATTTGGATTTTAAGCCTACTTGTGAAGGAGATGCAACCTTCGGCAAATTGTCTATCCAGGGCTTATTTACCACCCCAGTTAAGACAGTAGAAATGATTTATCAGGATGAGTCTGGCATGCTTGCATTGTCCATTAAACTTGTTTTTCACACCATGTCTTCCTTCTTGCTTATTAGTCTAATGGCATTTTCACAAATATTGCATTTCTCTCAATGTATTCTCAGCCTGTAAAGACTTGTGCTGTGCAAACTGCTCAGCTGTCATAAATGACAAGACCGCAGCTGATGAAGACAGCAGTGATAACATCAGGCTCTGAACACTGAGACCTATTTTTACATTTTTGCTGTGTTGAAAGGGGAGGGGATTTCTGATAAATATGGTTGAGCGCTGGCTGCCTGCATGTTACAAATAATTTCTCATGCAAATTTTGCACAAGGTTGTGCTTTAGGTTCTCCTATAGCCTTGAAAAGGGAAAATAAAGTCATCCATACAGAGACAATGGTTTATTAAAAATATAATAATAAAAATTAAAATTAAAAAAGAAAAAAAGAAGGAGGTGCAATATATCATCTTTGCGACAGAAAGGATAAAATACCTTTCTGTTGCAAAACAGGCACCTGAAAATAATGTACAGACTGCAGTTTGTGCAACACAGCTCTAATGCAAAATCCATAGGAATCTGGGGAATCTCCCCATGTACATCAGAGTGTGTTGGGCTCAGGTTTCTGAGCATCAGCTACCAAGAACTCAAACTCTGATCCTGCTCCCCTACGGCAGGAGAGCAAAGTCCCCATAGCACAGCAGTGAGATGTTCATGTCTTCAGAGTCCTGCAGTGAGCTTCCAAAGACCATATTATGCCACTGAAGAAGCAGTGGGAAACAATACTCCAAAATAATGTTTAATGTCATCACTGGAAATTTCTAACGAATGCAATGCGTACAGCCACTCGTTATGTACTTCAAAAGTGGAATAAAGATGTGCCCACCACTGAAAACAAAACAAACCTAAGCTAATATCAGTAATAAACTGTCCATTCATTTCTTTCAGGACTGAAAATTTATGTACTGCAATCAAAAAGATTATTATAAAAGCTAATTAGCTCAGTACTGTTAATTGATGTGTTCTGTACCGTCCTTGGCATTTAAATTCAGTGTTTTTTAGACATGAATTAAATAAAATTAAGAAACATGCTTTAATTCCTAGTTCCATTAAACATGCACTGCATTTTAGGCATTAGGGAGCCTGAAATTCACAGCAGACATTTAATGAATAATCAGATCTGGAAGATACAATTTGTCATAGCCACAGAAAGAGCAAGGTAAAAACCAAGCCTGACAAGTTAATTTCAAAAGTCTGAATATACTGGGTGGTAAGAATATTTGCTGGCTTTCTTTTGTTATTTAAAATTTATTTTGGCATATAGAAAAAATAAATAAGGAAGGAAGTCTATAGCGCATGGACTTACAAATCTTGACCAGCAATGTATTCGAATGCTCAACACTTACTGGATGCAATTTTTCATGTTTTTCAGTACGAAATTTCCTCCTCGGGAAACTCAGCCAGTATTTAAAAGCGTGTTTTCATAAATGGCTTGGCCTTACAACTCTGTAACTTGATGAGTCATCCTAGATCATGCTAGAGCTTACTCATGAGGAAGAATATAATTTTTGGATCCTTAGCTTCTGACCTCACATAGCATGATGCAAACTTGGCTTCCACGAGTGAGAAAACGGAGTGCAGGCAAAGCCTTCACCATGCCAGGGTGTTGGGATCTCTCGCTGGAAGAGACAGAGCTCCTGTGCTCTTTTTGTGCCGGTAGCTTGCAATTTCCTATAACCTCCACCTCCAGATGAAAAGCTGCCCAAAGGCAGCAAGTGCTTGCGAGACCCAGCCCTACGTGCACCGTCTGAGGAAGGATCTCCTTTGGCAGCATGCTGAGTCTTCTCCAAACCAGCCATGCACCTCCAGGCTTTCATTATGCTCTGTTTTAGAGGGCTGGCATTGCCAGCGACAGCCTTCCAAAAAGTGAAATCCCTGCCTTCACAAAGAGCATGGGGTTAGAAATTACGTTATTAGAAATTATGTTTACATCTCTCTTTCTCCTTCCCTCTTTCCTTCTCTCCCTCCCTCTGTTCTGACAGATAGACGTAGACGCACCCATGCATACCGTGTACACACATACTCACGGGTGTATGCAAGTGTATGTATATACACACATAAGGTGGGTTTGTTTGCTTTCTCTTTTTTTTCAGCCCTCAGCAAGCCTACAGCTTCAAGTACTTCCACAATGGCTGCCAGCATAGTCCTATGAGAGGAGAAGGGCAAGAGTGAAAAATCTCAAAAAGCTCATGATTCAAGCTGGGATTCAAGCAAAAACTTGTGAAAGTTTTTACATTAATAAAAAATAAAAAATAAAGAACCTGTGAGCTCTGGCAGTGACTGAAGCAAGCCCAGAGCATGAGTTAGCAATGTTCACATCATTTTCCACTTTAGACTTTTATATTTTGAGGTACATTTTTTGTTAGTGCAATAGAGCAGCTAGTAAGAAACTTGGCATTTCTGTGTCATTAGGCAACTGTCATATGAGTATTACTGATCTTTCAGATTAATAACTGACTAACAACTATTTAACCAAAAGAAAAAAATATATATATGGTGCAATTACAGGTTAAGGTTTGATCCCTAGCTGGTGGTTTGTTGCCATTTGTAGGAGTTGTCCCAGGTCCATCTCCAAGAAGCAGAGAACCATGTCTCTGGTACAACTGTGTGGCCATAAGACCTTCCTGCAGCTTCTCCAGCATGGGAAATGAAGCAGAAGATGCACTGCAGCCTGGGACACTCTTTTCTATAGAAAATTTCTCTGCTAGGTTCAAAGCGGACAGTGAACTTTTCATGCTCTTTCTGTGTACCAGGCCCCTGACTGCAGATGAGGGCTCTCCCTACCTTCTTGGAGGTGAGGCCGTGATGCTGGGGAGATGAGTGGCACTTTCTCTGCTCACACACATGCTCCTGAGGCAGGGTGTTTAACCCTGCTGTTCCACCGTGTAATGATTCAGGACTGCACCAGTAAATGGAAGGGAAGGGTAATCATCCTGCTGGAAAGCCAGCAGTTTTAGTCACAGTGCAAAACCACCCGTGACAGCTGTCCTCTCTGGTACCCAAGCCCGGAAAGAAGGGGTTACAAGGCTGAAGAGATCCCAGCCAGTGATCTACAGCTCTGGCCTTCCTGAAATGTGTTCCTCTGCAGCATCTGTAAGCAGTAAGTCATCCACATAGTCCTCACGGCTGTGTAATACATCCTTGAGCCGTGACTTTTCTCCCCAGGAATAAGGCTGTGTTTTAACACAGCACTAAGCACTTTATATGCAACATCAGCATGCAGGTCCAAATAAAACCATTTCTTATCATCTGCCCTGTTTTTAGAGGACAGCTCATTTTCTGCTTGGCTCAGTGAAGTGAAACGTTTGTGAATCACCCCCCCAACAAACTTCTTGTAAGCTCAAAGTTGTAATGCTACAGCTAAAATCCAGGCAACCACGTGCTGCTCAGAACCACAGGTCTGAAGGGTATCTTGAGCAGTTTCTGGGAAGTTTGGGTCTGACATGAGAACTTTAAGATGTTTAAAAACGGAGTTCTCTTTCTGTTCATACGTGTTATTATGTACAGTAAATGCTTCTTTCCAGCTAAATAAATCTAAAAACCTTTAATTATTATTATTATTACTTTTTTTAATTCCATGTTTTGGAACCAGTGTTAGGGAGAAGGAGCAAGAGATAAGACTTCTCCTTGGAAACTTAGGCCCTCAGAGTTTTTCCAGCATTACTCTGATCCCCAAAGAAATGAAGGCCTAAATCATAAACCAACTGAAGTAAATGAAGTAATTTTCATGGGAGACTCTAGTGTTCAGCCTGTATAGTGTTTGAGATGGATGTACCATGTTGAGATCCTTTGGCCTACCTCTGGAATCGGTGTGTACAGCTTCGATCTGAGCTGTTATGCCACAAATTCAGCCTCACCATTGCAACTGGAAGTGGCACAGAGAGCAAAGCAGTGCTCAGGAACAGCAGGCAGCTCAGCTCTTCTGCCAGGCATCTGGATGGCTGAATAACTGAAAGGCACAGATGACTCCAGGTACCCATTTCCTGCATAAAGATGGACAAAAACATATATATTTTTTTTTGACTTTATAAAATACTTCAAAAGGATCACTTAGGGTAGCACCGCTCACACTCGCATCCTGAAATGCCAGCTGAGGGCACTGCTGCTAGCGAGGAATATCCGTAGCTCATGGTTCCTTCTTTTACTACCTGGTTACCAAACACAATACTGAACCTGCTGTGGTTTCCCACAGATGTTGATCCTAGGATCTAGACATAAGGCATGCCTTTAATTACTGATATAATTGTTTCCACCCCTGTATGGGTTATGTTGTAGAATCCCATAAGCTACATAATTGCCTGCATGTAGCGTTCATGTCATTATCCATGTATCATAGGTGCAAAACCACACGCTCTTTACAGAAGAAGTCTTTACTGTCATTTCTATACACTTCTCTCTAGAAATTTTCCTGGAAATACCCTTCAAGACTTCAAGAAGTATAACTTTTACCGGTTCTTTCAAACCAACTGGATTTTTCTTGACTTCCCATGGAACCAGCGACTGCCACATGAAGGAGCAAAGCCCAGCTCTCACAGGCAGCAGTCTGAGACAGCACATTTCCTGCTCCACATTCATTCTCTCCTCTCTGTGGGGCATTAGAAGTAGCTGGTGAGACATAGGATCCTTCTGGCTTTCAATGATAATTCAGGGAATTTTCAGCATGCAACATTTGATATTTTTTCTGCTCAATCAGACAAGGAGAGGTCACCTTACATTGAAGGTTGCCTTACACTTTGATAAATATGATGCTCTGCCTACAGGAAAAAAAAAAAAAAAAAAAAAAAAAAAAGGCAGCTAATTAGAGCTTCAGGCAGTTTTCTACTAAAGGGTATATTTTTAGTTTGATTGGCAAGATGTCCTCCCAGGATAGATAACATCCACAACTTGGTATTTACATTAGGATCTTCCCATGTCTTTTTCTGAGATTACTGAAAATTTGACAAGACTATACCATTCTCTGTGTTCTTTGAAAATTATTACAAATGACAGGAAGGGATCTGGTAGCCTCTCCTATTTGTCTTGAGGTTTTCCCAATTAGAGAATGCAGGCACTGTGAAAACTTCAGCTGTATCTGCTTAGTGAAAAGAAGTTTGTGCCCAAAAGCTGTTCAGCAGTCGAGCACAAAAAGTAGAGGGACAATGGAGATATGGAAAATCATCACAGGAAAATGAGCAGAAAATACAGCTTTATTTTTCAACTTGTACCTAGGGCAGGACTGATGCTGCAGTTGATGATGTGTCTCAGCAATGCTAATAAAATTGGGTATTAGCAGGGACTTCTCAGTGGAGCAGCCAGAAAAAGTTGATCTCCGTTGTATCCTTTCCTCCGTTGCTAGTATCCTTTCCTCCATTTCAAATAGCTGTGTTTAAGCAATTTCTTTTAATACTGTTAAAATACAGGCAGTTTTATTTTTCATTCCTGCCTTCATAGGAATGGAACAGAACTGAAAAACACAAAAATCAGCTTTTCAGCAGAATGAAGTATTTTGCAACATATTGGTTTTATATAGTCAATACTCCTTGCAGAAGTGTCTAGAAGCTGGCTGAATGAGTAAGAGGAACAATGAGTGATCTGTTGATCACCTTAGAAAAGTGCATTTATAGTGGGTCATTTTCTTCTTTATGTCACCTCCCGGCTTCCTCTTTCATCAGAGCATTTTACTGATAAGAAAAGGTTTATGGTATGCTGGGTTAGCAGAGTGCCAGGTTTGGAGGCGTCAGGGCTGAAGGCTGCCAAGGTACCCTCATCTCCCTCCTTCTGCGAGAGGAAAACCCTGGATCCACGCTGCAGGGAGGGGAGGCACAGCACCACGGTCCCAGAGGAATGGCAGATGGCTGGGCAGATCTCAGATATCTTTGGCAATGGGGGGTCGATCATTCTCATGCTCAGAATGATGGAAAAAGTCACCCTTCATGAGAAAAACATGAAGCAACCCGGCTTTCCCTCAGCAAGGAGCCAAGCACGGATAGAGGGCTCTCAGCCACACATCTAGTATTACTATTCTTGAGCCCAGAAGGCCCTGCTTACTAAGCAATTTCCCCTTCAGGGAGAAAGAAAAAGGCAGACGCAAATGAATAAATAAGCTCTCTGCTGTCTACAAATCTGAGGCTGCGAGCCATGGGCCTCAGAAAGGACTTTTGCTCTCAGTTTGATTTTATTACAGTGGTAGATATACACCATAAATAAAATTAACTAAAATATTCATTTGCTTGATAACTAAAACAAATTTCCCTACCCATCAATAAGCTCCTTGAAGTATGACTAAACGTGGCCTGATGTCAGGTGAGTCACAGAAATGATAAAATAATGCTGTTTATCTTTATGTGTCAGCTGTTGTGCCGTGTGAAAGTCATTCTATGGCACAGAGCTTATAAAGTTCAGTGAGATTGTGCCGCCGCAGTAAGAAACTATTCCAGGCTTTTCTTTTCCATTTAAAAGTCAAAAAGAAGGGGGGAAAAAAAAGCCATGATGTACAATTCTGATGTTTGCCCGTGTATGAATGTCTGCTCTGAGCAAACGTTTTGTTGCAAAGGGATTGGTAACCCACCTGGATCGGTGCCTTACATTGCCCTCCTGATCTCTGACCACACGGCAACCATAAACCAGATTGGCAGAGCGATGAGTCAATGTTCTTTCATGCTGACAGTGAGGACAAGATGGTTTGGCAAAGTGCCTCGGTTGCTGTTTGCAACAAGGAGAGTATTTTAGCAACAAGCCTGGTCACCTCAAAGCAAAACTCCTCAGGTCTAGGTCCCAGCCCAAAGCCAGATTCAGGCTTGGGAGAGTCATGTGAGTCTCTCATCAGTGCTTTGACCTGATTTAGGTCTTCCTCGAATAAAACCTGCATGGTTTTATCTCTACCATTAACTTTCTGGCAGTTTTCCCTAGCTGCCTCCAGGTTGCAGCCCGTAGCCCCCTGCAGATAGGCAAAGCAATGAATGCTTTAAAATGATCAGTCCCAAGAGCAGCTGCTCCAAAAGACAGTGCTGTGCTTTCTCCATAACACACGATGCAGTTTTATATTTATTATATAACTGCTGCCTCTGAGCAAGTGGTCATAAAGGAAACCAGCGTTGCTGTCTGGGCTGGGGTGTTACTGCCTTTCCCACCAGCTTTTTTTCTACTTTGTAACCGTGGCAGTGGGCTCGGAATAGAAGTAGCATTTTTTCCAAGAAATGTGTTGCCCTTGAGTAGGAGGGCTTTCCAGTCACCGAGCTGTTGCTCACTGCAGGTAAAGGGAAACAGGACAGCATCTGGAGGCTTCTGGATGGTAAGGCCAAAGCCTTTTGCTACGAATTTTCACGTGCAGGCAGTGCACCTTGCAAAACAGACATTTATAGACATTTTCTTGAGCTGCAGGAAGGAAAAAAATGGACATGGAAATGCCAAATAAACAGCACATCCAAGAGCAGAAATGGGGCAACCTCTAGGCAGATGGTTATTTGCATTGAGGAAGCTTTTGCAGGGGGTTTCCCTGTATGTCCAGGGTCAGAAAATGGTTCAAGTCAAGCAGAACTTACTCTGTTGAATTCAGAATGAGTAATACCAGGGACCACGTGCTGGGGAGGGGGGAAGCCTTCAGAAACTCTTGTATTACTTGTGTAACTTTGAAAAGAGTTTTAACAAAGCAAATAGTAGTTTGTTCACTGAGGAAGAAAATGTAACTGGTGGTAATGTAATGGACGGGCTATGGAATGAGATACAATCACAGAGGAAGAAATTTAGGGTGGATTTTCAAAAGTATCAGCTGTGAATTCCCAGCCTCAGGGTGAGTCATTTAGAGCAGATGCAACGTTTCAAGGAAACATTTCTAGTGAAGTGACTAAAGCTTTGGAGGAGGCCCAGGCGCAATGTGTTCGTAGGCATCCCATGGGTCAGATGAAAGAAGCTGTTTGTTGGGGGGATCCCAGCCCAGATGGTGCGTGCAGATGAGGTGAAGACAAAGGCCACAGCAGGGGGACTTGCCCAAATGGAGGGAAGCTTCGTCCAGGAAAACAGGGGCTGCGGAGATGTCAACACGCAACCAGCAACGACTGGAAGAACACATGTGATGAGCTGTCCAGGCACCTGCTGTGCTCTGCAGAGGTCAATAGCTGAAAAGGCAGAGTGCTGTTGGGCTGTGATTTGGTGAAAATGTGATCCATGGAAAATATTCATGAGCCAAAGAGGAAGAAAACATACTGCCAGAATAACATGGAACTGTCAATGATTGCCTGATGCAGGCACAAACACAAATTCATCTTCCATTAAATCTGGAAATTCATATTCATCTTCCATTAAACCTATGGAAACTCAGTGGAGTATGTTGTGTGATCAGTTTTTCTACTGCTACCATAGTGGGAGTCACCTTCATGTGAGGGCCCCGATGGGATTGTGGGGTACCTGACAGATTAAATGGGCTCTGGAACAGTGTCGAAGCCCCCCACTGAAAGCTGGAAGGCAACGATACGGCTCCAGGGAGTTCTCCAGGCTTCAGGTGTTTCTTGAATAAGTAGGGAGTAGCAAAGATGAATTTCTCCCCATGATACCTCTAAACTAGGTCATTGTGCAATGCTGCTCCTAAGCAAACCTGTTGGAGGATTTGAAACTACAGCTGTGCAGTCAGGTTTTCTCCTAGTCAGTACGCTGCTTCACACAGCATCAGAACTGGGACTCTAAGTGAGAACAAAACAAAACAAAACAAAACATAATTGACATACCAGACCATAATGACAATAGCCAAATGTTTCACAGCGTGTCATTGAAAAGAAAAGTGAAACATCACACTTGGTATACAGTTGAGGGAAGCATTCATAGAAGACAAAGAACAGAGGCTAAAGCTCTAATACAAACCATTTTCATTAAATTTGCAAGGATTTGAGCAGCACAGACAGGTATATCATAAGGTGACACAACACAATACGCCCTTATGTTTTTTTCTTGTCATAGTGCCTAACTGTGAGGGATTAGATTGGGTGATAGAAAGTGGCCTGACCACATCTGCATCATCCTGAACTACCCATAGTGAAACTATTAAGGAAAAATAAAAAAAATAAATAAATCAATGACTTCCCCAACTGAGTCAAAGCTTTGCAATAACTACAAGAAATGTAATTCCAAATAGTGGCCCACTTTCCTGCAGTCAAGAGCAAAGCGTCTTATTGGTTTTGATCTGGAGTCTGGGTCATCCAATTACGGTGACATTGACAAATTAAGGCAGAGCACAAAACCACCGCAAATTCTACAGAGCACCTTTCATATTCATGCATATGCCAAGGATATTTCAGCGGATGATAAATTATCTAGCTCAAGATATGAAAACCAAAGATACCCAAGAAAACCCACAGGAAGAAGATCTGGCCCAAGCAAAAGAAACTCTGCAGCTTTTTCAGAAGATTGATTTAGATCACGGGGGTATCATTGATACCACATCGAAGCTCTCAAGACACAAATTGCATGTAATGGATGAGCCTGGTCAGCAGAACAAATATTGTGATCTCACCAATAGAGAGACCTAGAATAAAGAATTTGGGGTATCCCCAGACTTGAGCAGGCAGCCCCACACCGAAGCCTGTTAGGACCAGTGAGCTTCCTGGAACCACGGAGATCACAGCGATGCCCAAACTGCTAGTGCTTTCCAATCCCTGCTGAAGAAAATAGGGGAAAAGTTGCACCAGGAGTGCAGAGAGCACCTGGAGCTGTATAGTTATCGGAGTGTGAAATTGCTGCGTTTATATTTTATTATGCTTTTTATGCTTGATGGATGAGGAGAGGCAAAGGGAAGTTGGGCCAGAGCTTTCATTCAGTGTTCCTGTAAATCTTAGGCTTCTACATGAGAATGATAAAACAACCTGGTAGAAGACAGCTTTACACAGATAAAACTGTGCCTATCATACAGTTTTCAGTGCTAAAAATATTCCCAAGATATTTGTTCTACTCTCCATCCGATCCCAGCTGTCTGAGAGGAGCAACAACAGGAGTTTCACAGTACCCCACCCAGGCTCTCTCTTCGAGAAGAGCAGTCCTGTAAACTATAGGGTGTGCAAGGATTATATTTTACGATCGTCCAACTACACAGATTTAAAAAAAAAAAAAAAAAAAAAAAAAAAGCTCAGGCTATTAATTGACACGTTTGCATGAATAAAAACCAACCACCTGGGGATAAGTAAGGCCTCATCCGTCACCACCTGTTCACATGGTGGAAAGCACAGCTGGTCTCCAGCCCAGTAGCTGCCTGGCTGAACAGGGCTCGGGAGCACTGAGTAGCTACTGCTGCCTAGGAGGAAGGGAGTGCCTGGCATTAGTCACCAAAACCTAGGTCTGAATCAGTTCACGGAGTCCTGATTCAGCAAATTAAACACTGCTGTGAACACAGACGGGCCCTCAGCAGACTGTACTGGAGCAGAAGGCTGCTGGGAAGCCTCAGGTGATGGCAGAGACGTGGCTCTGGAGCCCCTGCACGATGATGCAGACCCAGCAGGACATGGTCTGGGTCTCCATGGGCTTGGATCCAGGCATGGGACTGTGGTGCACAGGATGTATCCTGTCTCCTGGGGGAGCCATGGCCACGAGAGGTGTAGGAGGTGTCCTGGTGAGCACGTGGCCATGCTCAGAGTTTGCTTTTCCCCATCTATTTTTGCTCACCCATAGCAGGTGATGTAGAAGCTTACACTTAGGCACACGGTGCCGGAGGACGACTGCCCACAATTACGCAAAGCAAATGTGCGCTTGGGGAATGCCACATCAGCAGTCCTCGTAGGGTGCATGGGGAATTAGAGCCAGCCCGGTATGATGTTTACATAAAAGGATTTGATGTGTGCTTCATAGGGTGATTCATGGGGCTCTGCCCTGCTGGAATAGCTACAAGTCAATTCCTGTGCCTTTATACCTGTACTGCTCTCCACAGCAACTGCACCAGTGACAGTAATATTGCAGCAGGCATCGTAGTCCGATTTTAACACAGTTATTTTTTCATTTATGTTTTCATTTTCAAAATATTTTTTCTAACCATAGTTTTTGAGCCTAAAAACTTGGTTTTCCACTGCAAACCCGCTTTCTTTATATAGATGAAAACCAGAACACTAACATTTAGGAAGATGAAGTTGCCAGCACTGTTTAAACACCCTCCTTAAAATACATAGTTTTGCAAAAACGACACTGGTGCCTATGTATTTTGAAGAGCTAAAAATGACACTGTTTTCAAAGACATGAAGCATGAAAAGAAATGACAAGCTAAACTATGAATAATTCAGTTTTCACTTGTGCTCCAGAAGCTTACTACAGCTTTCTATAGAGGTAGCCACTAGGGTACCAACACGTTTATTTATCAATGATCCAGTGTAGTAACAAGTTTGAGAACTTCATATAATTTCACTGTAGCACCACTTTTTATTTATTAGGCCATGATTTTTAAAAAAGTATGCTTTCTCATCTATTTATAAAAGTATAGGTCTTCTACATAAATAACATGGTTCAAGGCCATGGTGTTCCCTCTCCCTGCCTTTCTGTGCTTTCTGAGGGTAACCATTTAGCATCTCTGTTTCTTGACTCTGAATGGATCACCAGTTACGAACCACACAAGAAACTACTGAAGCTTCACTTACTGATATTTTGAAGTGGTTTGCATTCTGCATATTTTAGGAGAAACATGCAGGTAAACCAGAAGGGGTGATAAATAAACATTTTTGGGCGGGATCAGGAGGTTAGTACCTGCAAGTTCTGGATGAGACCAGAACCGGTAGGGCTCAGACTCCTGATTACGGCCCTGAATGATCTTTGTTCTCTATCTTGTATGGCTGGCACTGTGCAAATGCAAGGGAGCATTTCATGCAGCTTTATTGTCAAAATGCCATTTTATCACAGCAAGCATGTACTTTGGCTGCTAATTCGTTATCTTGGCTTGTTTGTTTCCTTCTTGTAGATTTATTTGTTTGTTTCATTTTAAGCGCAGCGTGGCTTTCTGAGTATTTCCAGCACCAGCAGACGTTGCTTGAGGGAGAAGCTGGACTTCCCAGATCCGTCTGTCACTGTTTGCCTGGATGGTTCAGTTCTCTCAGGATGTTTCTTTTACTTCTGTTCCTATGAAAGCAGGCTGACGGCCTGCTGCATAATTCCTGGCCAGGAAGTCCCCTCGGTGGCTTTTCATCTTGTGCCTTTCTTCTGACACGCCCGGCCCTGGTGGCCTCCTCTTGGAAGAACTATCGATTTCCCTTGAAACACTCACACAGCCGCACTGTGTCAAAGTACAATACTGGTACAATATGAAGCAAAGGAATGTCAGCAATACAACGTCCTGCGTAAGCTATGATTGAGACACTAACAGGACCATTTACTACCCTGTCTTCTATGACAGCAACCAAGATCAGAGGTTTTGTCTTCTGTTCCCCTGTGAAAACCTTATCTGGATGATGTTGAGTCATATCAGTTTACAAACTTGCTGTGGGACTCCCTCCTACGTGGGTTTTTCAAGAACTTGCAAGTGTACTTTGTGCAACTCAGCCCACTAGGAGCATCTCTTCCCCATTCACCACCTAAATCATTTCTGCACAAGCAAGTCTAGATTTTGTTGCTCATTGCTTGTTTTGGAGTCATAAGAAACCCATTCATCTTTGAAAAGCTTAATTTCATTTCAAAGTGACTTTAAATAAGTAATAGCTTAGAGCCGTTCTGTTTTTCATTTTTCCCCTCTTTGGCCTCAGTACATTCTCATTCTTAGATTTTACTTGAACAATCCAAAAGAGATGAAATTATATACCAAGAATGTTGTTGTCGCAAGAGCAGTTCAGAGAAGGACTGACAATTTGCTCTTGCCCATGCACGACTGCTGCAGAAGCCACTGTGATAGCTGACAACTGTAATGAGCCAAAGAAAAATGTAAGTGAGGATAAAGTGCCTGTGCGGGGCACTACATGCAGCTGCCTGTGGTCTGAGCTGGCTGGATGCAAGCCAGATTGGTCTGGATATTAGGTAGCTGCATTGACCAGAAAGCTAAGAGCTGTGTTGGTAAACCCTGCTTGGAGAGTGGTTATGGTAAATGCAAGCACAGTGTCACACCATTGTGGTTTCATTTTTCTTATCAGAGCTGGCCTGCATCCTGGTAGCTCAAAGCAAAAGAGTAGACAAGCAATGACCCACACTCATCCAGCTAGACATAACCCTAGAGGTACGTATAGGATCCTTTAACGCTGTCTTTTTGTGGCTCTCCATTCTCTCCCCCATTCTTTCTGTTAAAAGCAACTGCACCTCCATGCTGATGTGTGCCCAGGCACCTATAGTTTGGACACGCAAGGCTGACAGCTCTTCTTCTGCTGGTGGGATGTGGATGAAAAGCAGCTGGTTCTTATGCAAAACAATTCATTCTTCAAGAAAATTCAACATTCAGTATTTCATTCTTAAGAAAATCAACTGCTTATTCAGGAGCTTCAGGACAAGCTTCCCTGTCCCTGTAATCCACTGCAGCTCCTCATCCAAGTGAGTGCTTTTGAATCTTTCTGTACTCCCGTGTGCAGCAAAAGACTGGGATGTTTCACACTCAACCACCTCTCAGCTTATGTGCGTCTGGGATTTGAGAGATACAATTTTGCAGGACAGAAGCACACATTAACCCAGTTAGGATGAGCCAGTTCCCAAAGCACCTGCTACAACCTGCTCGTAGACAGCTCAGCCCCACACTGTAAATGCAGCCTCTTGCAGGAGCTGCGTTACTCCTGTCCAGCCCAGCTGGTGCCACCGCTTTTTTGTCTGCACTGGCAGACCTGGTATCTCCTCTGAAGGGTGAAGGGGAGGAGATGACACTCGTGAGCTCCCTCCCTCTGCTCTCCAGACCCCACTCTTTCCCCCAGAGCCTACAGCACAAAAAGGACAGCACAACGTATTTTAAAATAATATGGGGAGGTCACAAATAAGGCAAAGCCAGCCTCAAATGATGTCACTACTGCAGTCTACAGACCTTGGGGCTAACTCTTGTCCATAAATATTGCCATGCTGCTTCTTGGGAGCCTTTATTCCCCAGCATGGGAGAGGATGAGCTTGGAGACATGTTACAGTGATGTCCATCAGTCCATAGCAATAAAATACCAGTGAAAGCCTGTTCAAAGCTATAAAGCTGCATCATGAGAGCCTACCCCAGATTTTGCTCTTTCTCTCTCTCTCTCTCTCTTTTTTTTTTTTTTCTATTTTAACTTGCAGAACTGAAAGAGATCTTTACCCACAGCAGCAAAGGGGAAGTCAGCCAACAGTGAAGAACCATCATTTATACAATCCAACCCAGAAAGAGAAATGAAAGAGACAGCAGAAGACCAAAAAAGAAGAAGTGCACACCCAAAGTGTATACCCATAATGCCACTTTGAATTATAACAGGCTACCTGAAAGGACAGGAAAATCCAGACATCCTCCTACTCAGTCTTCATATCATGTAGCATATGACGCAGCTTAGATGGAGAAAATATCTAGAGCCGTCTGAAGGGCAAGGAGGAGGTAATCATCAAACTCTTCGAGCTTGTCCAGAAGAGAGTTTTAAAAGCTGAGAAGAGACGTCACAAGCACAGAAGGCAGAAACAAGCAGACAGACCTGCTTTCAAGTTTTAAGGCCATTTAATCAAATCTTACCATCACAATTTCATCCTGCCTCATCCCGCAAATTCATCTCCATGCACAGATGTCTCTGACTTTTGTCTCCTTCTTTGAGGATGAGGGGCCCAGACAGTAACCAGAATCCATAGATGACACTGCCCCTGATGTATGCCCTCTCTGCATGCTTCATGTATTGCTTTGTTCACCTGATGAACTGAAATCAACAGCATCTCACAAAAACGTCCTGCTAGGGACATCTGGTAGGGATGTCTGGGCTCTACGTGGATTGGCAGCTAGTCTGGGAGTGAATAAACCCAGTCCACGAACTTCAGATGGAGGTGTCTTTAGCTGGGCTTCTGAACCTGCATGGAGACAACTGGATAAATGATCAAGCACGTTGATCGTTTTCAATTTCCCATTAAAATCACTTGTATTTGCCAAGTCTGAGTAGCTAACTGATATCTTTTCACCTAGGCACAGATATCCTTCGGTAGAGCATATCTGGATGTGCTCACCAGAAAACACACATGTAGCTGAGCATATTACCATTTTGGTGGAATCCCATTTAACTCAAAGAAAAAAAAAAGGTTTATAATGAAGTTTCAACACTCAGAAAAGCATTAGGAATTTAAGAATGTCATCTATGTATCTTTGGGCTGACTAGGGTATTTGCTTGGTCACACTCAGATCAGGACTATTCCTTTTCTATTTCTTCCTCTTTGCTCTCTCCTTCTTTTGCATCAATAGACTGCTTCTGCATGCAAGACTGGTTTTGCACTCAATACCTTCTCTTTCAGCAGAAAATTTAACAGAACTGAGCACATGTAGCACCCATCTAGGATGATTCTGTGGGTACCACACTATGATAACACGTCAGCAACCTTCAATTTCTTCTCTGCAGTTCAGCAAAGAACCAGGCCAGTCTTGAGAGGAGTTGCGTGCTACAAAGTTCCAGCCTTGCTGTATTAGTGGAGCGTATGGGAGGAATAAATATCACATACCTTGCTGTGACAACAGAACACCTATCAGCTATGCCACCAGAAAAGAAAATTTGCCAGGTTGCCAAGCGTTGTGGAGGCAATACAACTGTGCTGGCAGCCCGAGTGGGCTGTGTCGCTGCACCCTTGGGGACTGAAACTGGAAAGCTGGGAGCGTACCAGTAAGACATCCGACAAAGACATGGTCAAATGGGAACAGTTCCCTTCTCTGACACTACTCTTAAGCACAGAACTAAACTGGTGTTGAAGTCTTCTGCTGTGTTGGACTTTGTGGGAGGACCGAACCCTTTGTGCTGTATCTCCCAGGTTCACTATGTCCCCATAGCACACCACCACATGGGATGAGTAGGGCACGAGGACACTGATAACAAGTTAGGTCAAATAGCAGTGATCCGTGCAGTCACTCAGCACTGAGAGCTCATGTCACTGTAGTACAGCTGTGCAATACCCACTTCTAGCCAGGCTCCTCTCAGTGTCTTCACCTTTTACATATCAAACTTATATGCCATGGGTCACCCCAGATCAGACCAACCAAGTCTCTCTGGTGCAGGCATCACAACATAAGAGATGGGCTGTGCTATGACAATTGCATGACACAGATTCAGCACCAGGGAAACATAAAGCCGTGGTCAAATGAACAAGGTTAATGCCCATTGCATGCAACAAAAAGATATGTGTAGAATCACAGAATCACAGAGTGGTTTGGGTTGGAAAGGGCCTTAAAGATCATTCAGTTCCACCCCTCCCTGCCATGGGCAGGGATGCCACTCACTAGACCAGGTTGCCCAAAGCCCCATCCAGCCTGGCCTTGAACACCTCCAGGGATGGGGCAGCCACAGCTTCTCTGGGCAGCCTGTGCCAGCGCCTCACCACCCTCACAGTAAAGAATTTCTTTCTAATATGTAATAATAATCTACCTTCTTTTAGCTTAAAGCCACTACCCCTTGTCCTATCAGTCCCTGACAAAGAGTCCCTCCCCATCTCTCCTGTAGGTCCCCTTTAGGTACTGGAAGACCACTGTAAGGTCTCCCTGGAGCCTTTTCTTCCCCAGGCTGAACAACCCCAGCTCTCTCAGCCTGTCTTTGTAGGATAGGTGCTCCAGCCCTTTGATCATCCCTGTGGCTCTCCTCTGGACCCCCTCCAATAGGTCTATATCCTTATGCTGGGGCCCTCAGAGTTGAACACAGGGCTCCATGTGGGGTCTCATGAGAGCAGAGCAGAGGGGGAGAATCACCTCCTTTGACCACGCTGGCCACGCTTCTTTTGATGCAGCCCAGGACTCAGTTGGCTTTCTGGGCTGCAAGCACACAATTGCCAGCTCATATTGAGTTTTCATCCACCAGTACCCTCAAATCCTTCTCCACAGGGCTGCCCTCTATCCACTCATCACTCAGCCAGTATTGGTGCTTGGGATTGCTCCAAACCAGGTGCAGGACCTTGCATTTGGCCTTGGTGAACTTCATGAAGTTCACACAGGCTCACCTCTCAAGCCTGTTGAGGTCTCTTCCTTCCCTCCAAAGTGTCATATCCACAGCAACAGTTCACATCACAGTTCACCATAGAGCTACCACAGCTACTACTATTGCCCTTAAAATACCGTCTAATTTACTTCATTAAAGGAAACTGGTAGGCCCAAATCACACAGCGTCGTGGTCTTTATCATGACAAAGCTGAAAGGAAGCTCTCACAGCACAAGCAGCTGTCATAAATACCAAGACCAACCAGAAGTTGTTCACCCCCTTCTTTGAGGAAGTCTTTTCTGGATCAATGCATTTAGTTCATAAAATCTAAAATACTTAAAGAAAGAAAGGTTTTTTTTCTCTCAATAGGTTCACAAAAATGATGTGACATTTTGGATTCTAAATTAGGTGCATGGTCATATGAATGATAAATTGAACAGAAAATTAAAATCAAACAAAGAATAAAAAAGAAGCAAGTTTACCACTGTTTATCTAGAGAATAATGGAATGAAGAAAAAAGGAACAAGGGTTCACTGCAAATAAATCTTGTAGACAAACTTGAATATTAAAATTCCAGTATATCATATCTCCTCTGTTTTCTTCAAGGCACCAGTTTCGCAATGCCATAAATAAAATGCTGGAAACAAAGTCCTTCAATGACTTGCAGCTGCCATGGATAATGAAGCAGGAGGGAGCCCTGAGCCGCTCATCCTTGGTTGCAGGGTTTGCCTTTAGCTCACAGGTCCTGCTGAGTACCCAGAGCTGCAAAGTATCGGCAAGTAAAAGACAAGCCACAGATTCCCAGAGCAGTAAACCCAGCTGCGGGGTGCCTGGTACTAGCTCAAAAATATAGCCAAGTGATGCAAGATGCCGAAGTGATGCAAACTCATTTGGGCAGCTCAAGTTTATTGAAACGTTTCTGAAAGGACAACTTTTCCCTAGCAGACTCATTGCTGGTATGCGCAGCGTTTCTGTGCAATCCATCATAACGCCAAGGCAAATGAGGCAATTTAAGGAACAGCAGCAAGAATTATCCGGAAGAGCTGTGCTAAACAAAAAGGTTAAAAGAGCTAAATACATCTAGTATTAAATACATCTTAAAGCAGAGGTAGATGGAAGCATGTCTCCAGCTGGCAAATGCTTAAGTAATGTAAACCTTAAGGATGGGGAGAAAATCTTGGGTTTATATATATGGGAACAAGTAGGAGTAAAGGAAAAGAGGGTGGGTAAAGACTGAATATCAGAAAGCTTTGTTGGCAATGAAGAGCCAGGGTTTGTGCAATTATTATTATTCTTTTTTTTTTTTCCTTTTTTTTTTTTTTTTTTTTTGAGGAAGTGGTAGGAATTCTTTGAGTTAAATCATTTTAAAATGAACTTGAAATATATTTCCAAATGATCTACCAGAAGTACGTCTCCACTGGCAGGAGATTGACTGGATGGTTCAACAGCTTCCTCTCTCCCCATTTCTTTCTTTTCTTGATATATTTTAAACCATTTTCAACATCTTTTAAAAGCAAAGTGAAGGTAACCTGGGGTATACTGACAACAGAAATCTCCATGCCAGTTTAGGAGTCCACAATTCCGACTGAGAGTTACTGGCTCCCTGCTGCACCTGTGAAAGGGGTCCCATGAACAGTGCAACATCAACTGGATTGGATCAGTGTCTCACAGAAGAGGTAACCCTCTGAGGTGGTCCAAACATCCATTTACAGTTTTAGGAGTCTGACAGACAACCCCTAATGAATACCAGCAGCTGACAAAGCTATGGCTTCTAACTAACTGCTCCACCACTCTCTGAGAAGCTTTTGCCTCCATTGCAAAGATGTCAGGATGGAAACTGCACATTTGTATTTCAGCAGTTCTGGTTGTTCCTTGCCTAGAAAAAGAGTTTAAACTATAAGTGTAGGTAACTTCCATGACAGTTGGAAACTGACATTTGGGTATGCAGAGGAGAAATATTTTAAACTGCCATAGGTCAGTAAATATTGCAGTCTTTAAGAACACAACTTTCCACTGAAGGTAGCCAACACTGAAGGTAGACTGACTGTACGTTCTTGTGTTCCATTTAACATTTTTTAACAATCGTGCTAACAAAGCTGAGAATAACTACAGAGTCATGACTGCCCATTTCAAAGTATTTCTGACGTTCTCCAGTAGAAGTGGGTGTTCCTTCATATGACTAATCAGTTGTTGAACTTCAGTGCCTCAGTACTCACACAGTTTCTGTTCATCTGTGGAATTATATTTCCATAAGAACTATGTTCTATGTCCCATCATAATTTATTTCTTTTAGTAGAAGAACTGTGTATTTTTAAAAACCCTTCAATAGGCTCAAGTAATACTGCAATATCCAAATATTAATATTCATATGCCCTGCATGCATAAGCCAAGCAGCTTGAAGAGCCTCAAACATGTATGAAATAATATAACCCAGATTAATTCAGAAATAAATTAACAGAATGCCTTTTGCTTTATCATTTACAGACATTGAACCATATTGTATTGTTTTTTCCTTCACAGAACTCTTGACTGAAAACAGTGGGAGTTCTGGACAAAGATGAAAGGGAGAATATGTACTGTGAGCTATTTGTTTTCTACACATCTAATAATATCCTTGGAGAAAGACATTCTGTGTACAGAATAATTAAAAACTGGCTGTATTTTTATACTGTAAGGTTTAAGATTCATACATACCATAATGGTAGGACTTGCAGTTGTTATCTCATTTTATTTCATAGCCTTTTTTTTTTTTTTAATAACACAGCTGGTATTTCCATTTTTACTCTGAGGCAGATTTTGCCATCCTTACATCTTAGTTTCATTAGAGTTCCCATTCATTTTAGTTGTGGAACGCGCTACAGCATGAATTACAGTGAGAAAGCCTGGTTGCTCAGTTGTGCAACATCAGATTTAAAATAGAATAAACAGAAAAAAAGCTGACTTCTTTTCCCAGAAAAGTGATGTGTGTACAGTAGAAGACTAGTTAAGAAGGTAAAATCAAGATCATGCAACATCCACTGGGATAAAGAAGCAGCACTAACTGCTGTTTGTCTTTCTGAGTCCTTAATTTGTGCTCTTTGATGCACATACCTATTCCCCACAGATGTCAACATGTGGGCTTCTGCTCACAGCATTGATCTGACTTCATATTCACTGTGGTTTGGGTGGTTCTGAGAAACGTTAACGGGGACTCATGATCCCCAGTCACTCATTCACATACATACTTTTTCAGTGCAGTGGTCAAAAAATTATGCAGCTTGAATATTTACATAGAGTCCTTTAATTTGATTTCTCATACAACATGTCTTCTGGAAATGGTCACTGTTGCTGCGGAAGCCTTCGACCCAGTGTTACTAATTTTCCATTTTCAAGAATAAACCTACTTGATGCTGTGGCCATAGTCCAAGAAAGCTATGATATACAGGATTTCAATGTCTCTTTAGGGTGTTCTTGACAATAAAGAACAGTGTATAGTATGATTGTGTAAGAGCCATAATAAATGTTACTCACTTTTTTTTTTTAGTCTGTGCATCAGTCAGTTCCTTTGAGACTCTGGATCTACTATGCTATCCAAATCCATTATGCTGCTGTGGCAGCTAAAACATGACCACATGTTCAAGAACTTCAGACCCGATATGGGATGCTGACCTTGTACGGAAATGAATGACTGGAGAGCACTGGTGCATGCAGCATTTTACTCTAAAACCCTAAGGCAGTTCATCAATGAACACAGACCATTTGTACCACAGCCCTTTCCTTCTGACACTTTGTCCGAGGTGGCTTTGGCAGCATCCCTGCCAACCTTGGAAAGCGGACACCCGGGGCTCCTTTCACCGCGGGTGCAAAGCTCCCAAAGCCACCTTGTCTGACGGATGTGCAACCTGTACTTGTAATAAGGCACATGCCCTCCAACCGCACTTTCCATCCTATGTCTTGTGAAGGCAGAAAGGCCGCACATTGCTAAAATGGCTGGAGGGGGACTTCTGCCTTTCCCCTACACATGGCTGGCATCACGCCACGCCTCACACCCTGCGCGAGGTGTGCAACAGCCCCCTTGCCTGGGGTTTTAATGCTGATGCCACGCTACTGGGAGGCTGTTTCCTTGCAGGGAGGGCCCCCAGTGCCCTCCATCCTCTTAGGGCTGCCGACAGGGGGGCGGGGGGGGACAAAAGGGGGTTAACAGGCGGCAGCCGCCATGCAGGGACGCCCTCAGCGGGCAGCCCCCTGCCTCCACACGGGCGCTCCGCCGCCGCCATCTTGAGAGCGGGCAGAAGAGCCGTCGATACGGTTTGGGGGTGGGGGGAATAATGAGAGCGAGCCGTGAGGCTTCGAGGGGAGAAAAATGAAGAGATGGGTTTTCGTGGAGAGTAGATATTAAAGGAAGCGTAAAGTCGCGTTAAAAGGGAAAATATGTGTGTATGAGAAGGGTCTTCCGTGGGCCTACGGGTAAGGGAAGGGGGCGCCTTGCCCTCACCCAAAATGGCGCCCGCTCCCTCCTCCTTCTCCCCGCCCCGTTCCCGTTCCGTTCCCTCCCCGGTGCCCGCCCCCAGGCCCCGCCCCCTCGGCGAGCTCCTCCGCGCGCGCGCCGCGGCCCGGGGGAGAGGCGGCGGACCCGCGGCCGGCGGCGGCAGCGCGATGGCGGCGGCGGCGGCCCCGGGGATGGAGGAGGCGGCGGTGCCCGTGCCCGTGCCCGGCTCCCGCTCCCCGCCTCGTCACGGCAGCACCCGGGTGGCGGCGGCGGCGTCGTGGTGGGGCGCCGCGCTGCGCCTCGCCCTGGCCGTGCTGCTCCACGCGGCCCAGGCCGAGAAGGAAGGTGAGCGCCCCTCTGCCCTTCCTCCTCATCCTCCTCATCCTCAGCCGTTGGGGCCGTTGTTGGGGCCGTTGGGGCCGTTGTTAGTTGGGCTCTGCCTCCTGCCCCCTGCTCCTGTGGAGGCTGCCCTTTAAACGCGGCGAGGGGAGGACAAAAAAGGGCCGGCGGCAGGCGGCCAGCGGGGAGCGAGCCAGGGCGAGCGGGCGGCCGGGGGAAAGGGGAAGGAGGGGAAGGGAGGGGGGTGAAGGGGAGATAAAGGCAGGCAGCCCCCCGGCTCGGCCAGCCCCGGGGATGGGGGGAGGCAGGGGTCGCGCTGCCTGCGAGCTGCTGCACTGAGAGAGGGCTTGGAGGGGGGTAGGAGGGTGAGGAGGCAGAGCTGGAAGGGCACGGGGTAGGGGGTGGCAAAGATTGTCCTAACAGTGCCTCTGGAGCGACCCACGGGGAACCTAACAGTGCAGGTAGCAGCACAGGCACGGATACAGAACCCTTCCCTTCCCTAAAGGACGTCTCGGTGCAAGGAATTCCTCATTGACACCCTTTTCTGCAAATGCAATGATGTCAGTCTTAAAAGCGATCAGTTTTGGCTCGCATCGTCCACTCCGTTTCGTCGTTTTCAGAGAATTCAACGTGTAGAAAACAGCGTAAAAAAGCCTCGGTATTACAGCAACAAAAACATGCAAGTCTCTCGGTTCAGTCTGTAGCGTCTCGTGCTCCTAGAATAGCTCAAATGCAGGTGCCTCAGAAACGTGTGTTTCTAACTCTGGTTTTGATGGCATTCCTTCACGTGTAATAGCTTACGTGAGTATACAAGAGCCATCGGAGATGTCATATGCCAATGTCGTGGGATTGATTCATGCCCTGGAAGTTGGGACAGCTAGAGCCGTGGCATGGCTTTGTTGGTTTGTGGAGGAGGTACTGCTCTTTCTCTACAGACTTCCTTGCATGGCTTTGTTGATACGTGGAAGAGAGACTGCTGTTTCTCTATGGACTTCCTTGGTGTTCCTGGATAAACGAAGGCAGTTTTTGGTCCACAGAGTTTCAAAAGATATGCTTGAAGCCCTTCATGAAAATGGAAGATTTTGTACTGATCCCATTTCCTTGTGTTAATACAGTTCGTTATTTAAAATGTATTCCTTGTGTGCAGACTCCAAGTAGTATGTTTAAGCTTACGAATAAGTCTTTGTTGGGTGTCCTGAGTTTCTGCTGTTTTTTAAATTCATCTTTCATGGATTCTTTAGAATGATTCTTTGATGGCCTGCGTTTGTGGATCATATGTTTAAAAATGTTGTCTCCAGTGTTTTCTTGAGTACAATGCACGTGTGTAGCCTTGGAAAGAAGATAACAACAAAATGAAACAAAAACAAGAAGCTGTGGATTTTTAAAGTAAGGCTCTTCAAATGATGGCTTGTGAGATCCAGTCCCGCTGATCTTAACTGCAGTCTAAGTGCCATTCTGCAAGGGGCAGTGATTGAGCTCAGAAGAGGAAGGACCAGTTTGGACAGTAGGTAGGAGCTCGAGATGAAGTGGTGGTTCGGAGGAAGGGAGGGGAGGGCATTTCTGCCTCTGTTGTTTGGCACCTCAGCTTCTACTACGTTGTGTCAAGTTAAACATAGTAAGACACTGTTTAAAAAAAAAAAAAACAGGAAGTAAGAAAATAGGAATATCCTTTCCATCCCGCAAACGTGGACGTATGTGTTTTACTACAGCTGCAGGAAGGAAACTGTGGACAGGAGGTGGAACCGAGGCTGTGTGTTCTTGCTCCCGTCCTATTTCTGCAGCGCTCAGGTGAAGGTGACTGTAGGAAGGCTCGGTGCAGTACAATTCCAGAGAAGATGCTGCAGGGAGGAAAAAAAAAAAAAAAAAGAGCAGGTGCTCAGGTGGATGACAGACCTGAGAGAATAATAAAGCAGAATATCACAAAAACAGAGTGAAAAATGAAGGAGGAGAACGCTTTCTTCTACTGTGCATGTGTTTGAGGAGAAGCGGGGGGAAGGACAGAGCCGATGCACAGAAGAGTAATGCTTGCTTCATGTGCCTCTGGAGTAGGAGCAGCAAGCCGTCCTTTGTGGAGCTGTGACAAGTAAGAAGAATAATGATGCTGGCGTATTTCAGATTGACGTGGCTGCTTCTGGTCCCCAGTCCTAGTTAGAGTTTGGGAGTAAAAATGGAAAATAAACAGCTTTGCCATTTGTCTAACAGCAGAAAGCAAAACTCAAATCCTTTGTGTATACAAGCTGTAAATCAAACTCGTGAGGAAAAAGGTGTTGCTGTATGCTCGCTCTGTGTTAGGGAAATAGAGCTTGTTGAAAGTACATGAAAAAAACATGAGAGCAGAGAAAACTATGTAGACTGGCCAAAAAATATAAGCATCAATTTCAGACTAAATACGGATGTGCGACTTCTTTTTTTTTTTTGTCTAGCTGGGTCCTCAGTGACCCCGTATTACTGAGGAATGAGTAAGACTGAGAAGAAAGTTGTTACGTTTTTTTTGTTTTGGTTCTGTCACTTGGGAAATCTGTGAACCTGTAGCAGAAGAATGACATGACAGGAAGAAAGTGGTGCTTTCAGTCTCAGAGCTGCCTGCCATCTGGGAGGAGCGAAAATATAACTTAAGAGTTTCTTTTGCAAATACATATGATTTTCAGGCTTTTTGTAGACTCATCCCTTCCTGGTGTAATTACCATATACTGTGTTGCCGCTTGGATTGAGGACAACTTTCAATTTTTATATATGAGCGTGTGGTTTTTGTTGTTTTTTTTTGAGGGGGTGTCAAAATATCCTTGTGGGCTTCAGGTTGAAGGAGGCTGTAGTAATGCCATAAGCCCAGGGTCAGTATTATGTTTTGAAAACAAATGTCTGCCATGAGCATGCTTTAAAACCTGGGAATTGTTTTGTGCTTGTTCCTTTGTTCCTATTCAGTGTGAAACTTCCTAAAAAAAAAATCTTCATATTATACAAAAGTTGCTTTTGAGAATTTTGCTGCTTTTTGTTTGGAGAGCTGACTGAAAGTCCTTTGAAACTATTCTGATAGTTCTGTTACCTACCCTACAGGTTGTTCACAAATGTGATACAAGATGGATATTTAGGCTAGGTTCAATCCCTAGCTGTAATTTTTGAATTCAAATCCTAGTGCTGAATCTGGGAAAAACTTCTACTTACACATCTAAGTTTTGATACCAGCTAAATCAGTGAAAATGATGAATGTTCTTTCTTCTAAGGCTTGACATATTTTGTACTAATATGTACTAAGGCAGCGACCGAGTGTAAATGATCGCTGATATAATGAGCTTGAAGGGTGTTCCTGTTGTTAGGACGGTGCACTGGGCTGCTGGGGTGGTTCTGCTTTTATCATTGTCTGAACGGGGACAGGTAGCTCTTTCTTTTTGCTTATATCTAAAACAGTAACCTGGGATACTTCATATGAGTATCAAAAGTAAACTAATGCAAGAAGGTGATGTGGGAGACGGCTTATGTGCTTAAAATAACATTAAAAAACCTCTTCTCGTACTCTGCTTGTTTCTCTTATCCTGCTGTTAGAACTAATGTAAAGCATCCTACCATCGATCTTAATGCTAATGTTTTGACCCTGACATAAATGAAATTGTGATCCAGAAAGAATGACCTCGGTCAAACTGAAAACACTGTAGTAGCTGAAGTAGCACGTGAAATAAAATCATGTTTGGTGTGAGGAAAGGTCCGTGAGAACAAAAATTGTCCATGCTGTCTCGCTGTGTTTTTGCAGCTTAACTTTGGGAGAGCTGGTCGGGCTGGCGCTGTATCTTTGCTTCATGAGTGATAAGTAGTGACCACGTGCTGGGACTGGAAGGTCTCATTCACAGGATCTTTGGGTGAAATTAAGTGTAAGCAAATATTGTAAGGCAGCGGACAGGAAGCTCAGGCCCCGTATTTTCCGTGACCTTGTGTGTAATCTTGAAGTAGCTGTTCCTCCCTCCTCTGCATCTCTTTTTCCCCTAGCAGCATCCAGCTACATGGTTTGTGTGAGGCAGGCTGCGGTTCCCTCACTCGCAGGGGGAAATGTACTGTGTACTTGGGCAGTGCCCGATGTGATAAGGTCCCTCCAAACTTTGCAGAAGTCTGTGGGCATTGATGAGGAAGTCTATGGGCCCTGATTGATTCAAGGCTTTTGGTTGTAATTGTGATTGATTGCCAGCGTTGCAATACGAGTTGAGTCATTTGGATACATTTGTGCGTTTTAAAATCGCAGCTGGTTGCAGTACAGCTCAATCATCTGCTACGTATCGCTTTATTTCACAACCTAGCCACTTCAGCTCTGCTTAAAGATGAGCATACCACGGCTCCCCGGCGCGACTGACCGAGTTCACAAGTGTGAAGAGGCCTTCAAGCTGCGCGCTGGTGAATCCGCTGGGAGTCGGACAGTAAATGGCGGATGCTGTGGTTCATGCATAACCAGCAGTAAAAGTCCTGTGACAGAAGAGCAACCTAGAACCAGTTTGGTTCGTTGCTGTGTTTGTGGGTTTGGCAAGGATAAAAGGCAGTGGAGATGGGTCTTCCTTCTGCTCATACCTGCTCTCTGCTGTGGTGCCTCCACAGCAGGAGCCCACCCGGGTGTAGCAGGGCCGTGGGGGGGGCCCTGCCTCTCTCCCCATTTAAAAGGCAGCTTTTGAAGCAGACCTGTGCTCTTTGTGGTGGTGCTGGGAGCTGGGCTGTGCAGCGCCTTGGTGGGCCTGCTCTCACTGGACCTGCTTTTGGCCAGTGGCCTCTGGAGCTCACACCCAGCCCGCCGTGTGTGGTGGCTGCAGGGGGTGAGCACGCTGGGCGCTCGGCTCAGACCCAGCTGGTGCCCTTCATCTGCGGTACTTCACCACATCAGAGCCTGAGCTACAGTTATTTTAAATGTTCTTTGTTTTCCATTTTAAATAAAGTGTTGGTATTTCAACATTTTTGATGACTAAATGCCAAGATGGTGGATGCACGTTTCCTTCTTGCATTGGGTGTTAAGGCCAGATCTGGCGGCAGTAACTCCTGCCGCAATTTTCCCTTTTTTCCTTCTGTAAGGCTTGTAAATTAAAATCATGATCAAGGAAGCCAAAGGAATCGGTGACCATTAGAGTTAAAGGGGAGGTATTTATCTTTCTAGATATAAATACAAGTGTCAGATACCGGTTTGTACAGAGGCAGCTGGTAACATTTTAAATAGCAATGCAGAAATATAAGTTATTTCTGTTTTCTGAAATGTCTGCATGGAATAATTAGAAACCTACTGACTGTAGCAAAGATGTGATGCAGTATCTGCTTAAAAACTCAACGTTTTCTGATAAACTGGCTTGGGTAACTTGTACTCTGGTATATTACATGAACAAATTCAGGTGCCTTTTCTCCCTCCAGCAGTGGAAGTCATAAAGAGCTGAAGGATTGCAATGCGATGCTACTTTTCTCACTGAGACTGTCTTGGAGGCCTTTTTAATACCTCTTTTCTCCTATTGCCTGGCGTGCATAGCAGTAGAGAACTGAGAGCAGGTTGAGTTTTCTTACAGTCATTGAAATGGTTTTAAGGACACCTGAATGAAATGTAATGGGAGGAGATACACAGGAAATGAAACTATGTAACTAACAGTTACTTCTGTCTGTGTCCTGTATGAAGCTAAAAATGTTAGTTCAAAGAACTGTTTAGCTCTATTATAACATGCACGACTTTTTAAAGTTATTTTTACCAATGTATCCATTAGATTTTCTTCATAAAACTAATCTGTCTTCACAAGGATGCCTTGAGGCTTATTTGGGTGTATTTTCAGCTGAACATCCAGATCTTGGTTGGACTGTACATATTTGGCGTAACAGAGTGCAGGCAGACTTTTTAAAAGTTATTTAAACTTGCAAACAAAACCAAAAATAAAGCCCCACACCTTGGTTTGAGTGTTTTTAAAGCCATTTGAGTCAGGAAGTACAGCTAACGATCGTGGTAAATAGATTCAATCACCAATTCAGAGAGTGAGAATAGGGGGTCAAAGTTATGGCCAAGCATGGTTCTGATATAAATAATTTGTCACTCTTATGTCTGTTGAACCTCCTTGTATGGCCCCTGTGCATCAGCCTTGCTTTTTAGGTCCACGGATATGAAGTAGAAGGGGTCATTGCAGAGGAGGGTGATAGTGAAGAGAAAAATGGCTGAGCAAAGTTGACAGAGAGGAAGTTTTTTAAAAAAAGGGCATGTTAGCGTTTAAAAGCTGAAGGTTCTCTCCTTTCCTTACAGGCATACTGTGTTGGAAACGTCTCGAGATAGTTTATTTCTCAGTGTGAAATTGGATGGCTTCAGCCTAGTCTGATCTGAATGGCTTATGAAATTCCTTTCTTTTTGTAATAGGTAAGCTGTAGGCTGAAAAGTCTGACTCAGACTAAAGATGATAGAAGATACTGAAATTGAGTAAAGAAATTGGCTGGTTTTCATGGTAGCTGCTTCCACCAGGGGATTTTTGTCTCCCATTTGAAATGTTGATGTATATGTTAAGTGGATTTAAAAGCTGGTTATCTGAAGCTTGTAAAAAAAAAAAAAAAAAATCATCCAGCAATACAGAAAAAAGACTTAATTACTGAATCAGTGATCTGCACCAAAATATTCCCCAAATAATTACGGGCAGAACTTGTAGATAATGGTAAAAATCATCCAGTCAACTTGATAAACTGTACAGTGTTTGGCTTTGGCTTATTCCCTGCAGTGGTTAATGCTTGCTCTGCCTTGGAGGATGGCTACAAGGAGTTCCTCCTGGCTCTGTTCAGGGACCTCTCGTACTTAATATCTTTGTCATTGTGCTGCAGATGGAGTGTGCTGAGTCTGGGGTGCAGTCAGTGTGCTCAGGGCTACATTTCAAAGGGACCTAAACAGATGGAGAAACAAGATGACAGGACCATTATGGAAACCAGCAAGGACGAGTGCAAAGTCCTTCATCTGAGGCAGAATAACCATTTGCAGGGGATGCAAGCTGAAAATGCTACATACAAGTCAGCAATGTACCCTGGCATCCCAGGAGAGCATAGCTGGTAGCTGGAACAAAGAGATTGTTCCCCTTTACTCAGCATTTAGTAGACCACGTCTAAAACATTGCATCCAGTTTTGCTCCCCCCGACCCGCTGGAAGGCCACAAAGGTGACACATGGTCATGCAGAGAGAGAGGCTGAGGGACTGGAAGCTGTATGGGGTGGTGGGGCTTTGGAGGGACGCAGGGGCAGCCTGTTGATATCGAAATAGTGGTTCTCAACAAAAGGGAGCCAGACTTGAGATGTTTGGCAGGAGGCTGAGGGACAGTGGTCGTAAATCGAAACAGGGAAGGGTTGGTTTGTGCCAGGATGTGCTGGTGTGTGATGAGTCGAGTAAGAAAGTCATATGGACTCTGTAAAATACCATTGAATCAGAGCTAATGCTATAAAGAGATAATAGTACAGGTAATCTCATATCCCTTCAGATGCTGGGAAGCCCGAGTTGTGCATCATCGAACAGGCTCCAGTTCACACGCAACATACTGTGCAGCCCCTGTCCAAAGGAAGGGTTATCCCGTTTTGGTTGTTTGAGCTATTATAGGACTTCCTTACACAAAAACAGCTCTATTCATAATTTGTGCTGTGACTCTATTCATAATCTCTACTGTCGAACAAAGGATGTTCATGCACGAACTTCTTGTTGCACTTGTAGATCAAGGTGAGGCCACCCAGGTGGCAGAATTGCCTGTACCAGGTGGGGGCTGCTGCAGGTGCCTCTGCTACATGGAGCTGGCTGAGGTTACCCTGCAGCCAGCAGGTATGCACAGCACGAGCCTGAAGGCCAGCCTGAGACTGCAACACAGGCATGGACTTGTTCAGGCCATTTCTAACGTGGATAGCTGATGCCTCAGTATGCAAGGATCAGGGTCATTACAATGCTCGGTTCTGGCTTGGCATAACAAGAACATCTTTCACTGTAAGGATGGTCAGACACTGAAGCAGATTCCTTGGGGAGGTTGGGGAATCTCTGTTCTTGAAGATTTAAGACCAACCTATACAAAAGCCTAAGCAACATGGCCCAAATTCAGTGTTTACCATGCTTTCAACAGGAGGTTGACCTAGATGATCTTAAGGTCCTAAATCTTAAGGTCCACCCCAAACTCATATGCTCTCTATGTGTCTGGATCTCCATCACAACCTTAAAAACTGAGGTGGAAGTCATCATAACTTTATCACAACTGATGGAAATATTTGTAATTCAGCAGAATCCTGCATGCTGGTGAAATCGGTGCTATGGTGGTAGTAATTTATATAAAATTTAGATAGAAGCTGAGCTATAATTGGATCCAGAAACTTCCACATGCATCACTGAAGGAAATTGATTGTAGAATTTTTATTTCTTTTTTAAAATTTTGTTTCAACAGTAAAACCCCCATTCTTCATGTGAAGAACAATATAGCCATTAGTTTTCCATCTTTGCCAGCTGCTAGTAATGTGACAATGAATTGGATTGTGCTTGGGATGTTAATATACGAGAGACATCAAAGCAATACTTAACAAACGATCCGTGCAGCTTGTGTGTCTGAGGAGACCCCGAGCAGTCTGGTTTCGGAGCGTTGCCAGTCTGCCAGTTCTGTTCCTACAGCAGGGGACACGGAGGGCTGGGTCCTGAAGGGAATCCATGGCCTTCTCCTGTGTCTGCTCTGGTGCTCACATCCCTGTGGCTCTGCGGGCTGGGGAGCCATCAGGGGGATGTGTAGGGGTGCCAGGAGCAACCATTATCAGGAATGCCTTTGCCACCAGCTCTCCAGCTGCTTTATTTTGTCAGAGGTGGGGGGAAGCACTAAGATTCTCCTTGTCCTACAAGTTATTGTTCCTGAATGTCATACAGGAGGGAGGATGGCGTGTGCAGCTTCCATATTATCATACAGCTGCTCTTATATCTTCACAGGGCTTGTTGGTTGCCTTTCACATGGCTTAACCAGGGCATGACCTGCCCAAATTGCTTGGGCTAAACTGTATCTTCCAAAATAATGAAGTGATGAATAAATTTCTTGGTTTTGGGGGAAGCCTGGTTATGTCTGGTGCTGAAGGAGAGGTCATTCTCATTGACAGAGATTGAATCTTCACAGGGGGAGTTGCTCTGCCAGTTGGTACCGCCGAATATCATTATCGGATGGAGCAAAGACTGAAACAAATTTCCAGTTATCAAAGAAAATTTTATCAGAGCTCCAGGACTTGATGAGTACTGTGAGTCCTAAACTGAATTTCTCAAGGGAGAGAGACTTTAGAATAAGGTACTAAAAATGAAATAGATGTGATTTAGTGTGATTTATTTATTTGGAACAATAAAGCATAATTTAATTATGCCTTAAAAGTACCTATGCCAGGGGAAAACTTGTCATACTGAAGGGCCATTTAATCAAGCATATTTAGGTTGAGACTTGGTGCTAGACACATCAAAGGAGAAACAAGAGAGGTATTTTGGAGCGAAGATAATTCACCGTTACCTTGGGTAAGGGGCACTTCAGTGATGTGGGGAGTTCGGAGCTATTCGCGGTCTTCGAAGTAGAGTTGGATGTCTCTTCAAAAGATGTCATGCAGCTAAGCCTAGAGGGTTGGAAATACTGGGTGAAATTGTGGTCTGTGTAACGCAGGGTGTCGACCCAGATCGGCATAAAGGTTTCTGAAAGGCTCTGACCAGAGGAGGCTGTTTATTTACTTACCAGGGGTAACTGCTTCCAAGATGTTCCTTAGTAACAGTTTGGGACTTTTTTTTCCCCCCCAAAGACTGCAATTCTTCTATTTTGTTTCATTCTTCTCGGTCTGCGTGTTATTATCTCCTTTCAGAACTTGTTGCAGCTCTTCTCCACCCAGTTTTTTGCTGGTTTTATCGGGCGCTGCAGCCAGCTGTTTCCTGTGGCTCCGCTTCCACGCTGCAAGGGAACAGAATGCCGTGCTGAGCAATCAATAGCTGCTGTCGGTGCCACATCATTAGCACGGGAGGTTTAACATTAAGGCTGCTTCTACCTCTTCTTGACCTTCGATCACTGTATTTATAAGCTTTGCATGGTAGCTGATTAAGCGTTATCTTGCTGCTCTTTTCCTTGTCCTCCAGGCTTAATTGCTGTTTCCAGTGGACACTTGGGTAAGAGTTGCCACATGAGCATGGAGAGGGTGGAGGTGTGGCACTCCTCCCTCCTAATAGCTCTCTCCAGTTGCAGCCTGGTCCTAAACACGTTGCAGTTCTTGTGCAGCAAAAGGTAAATTAATGTCTTCCAATTCAGTGGTGGTTCTGTGAATTCAATCACTCACACCCTGATAAATAACTGCAAATAAATAAAAAAGAGAAGGGCATCAGGAGATGGGAGCAGAACTGTGTTGCCCATTAGGCCACTGTTCCTGGGCGATTATATTGGTTGAGGTTAGTGATGCAAAGCATCCTCTGTAGCACCTCAGGATTCAGAGGTAGGAACCAAAAGCTGATCAGTAGTCACAGAGCATAGCTGTAGCTTTTCTCTGATTGCATTCCCACTGGTGGCAAACATTTAGATGTCGGGAGGTGTCTGCATGGTGCTGTCTTCCTGTTCTGTGGCTTTGGTTTTTTGGAAACTATGAAAATCCCATCCTCCTTCCTCTTTTCTACAGAGAACAATTCTTGATCTCTGTTTAATAAACCTAGGCTTATTAAGGTCATTAATCAGCCTGGATGTATCTCTTAAGCAGCTCTTTGCGCTGCGATGGCACAATCCATTTTTTGAGTAAGTGGGCTTCCTAGGTCTGCTCGGTGGCTTAATTTCATAGGAGTGCAAGTTTGGCAGGCTGATGTTAATGGAAGGAATAAACAATTATTGTCAGTTAATGCATTGTTCTCCTGAGGCTGCAGAAGCTATAAACTGTCTGTCACTTGTTGTAAACTAGATATTAAATGTTTTTATGTGCTGTGAAGGTTAGAATTCCAGTAGGGCCAAATCCTCTGTGCCCGCATCAATTTGCAGTGCTAGGTGAGTGGCAAAACTTACTGCCACAGTTAGAGATTTCTGTCTAAAATCTGAGAACTAAATTAAGAGAATGTGATGAAGATTACAGACAGTTTAGAGGACTGTTATTTTTTTCCCTTTTACATTGCAGGCCAGATTATCTTGTTTTTGAAGCTAGTTACAATTAATTTTGTGCCTGCGCAAGCTCAGTTACAACAAATTTGTAGAGTTATAATCTAATTTAGCATATTGAAGCTGTAAAACATTTAAAATCACCATCATCTGAAAGAATAAAAAGCCATGATCAATTTGTATGGCCCACAGCTAGGAAAAAAAAGTTATTTTCAGATGTTGGGTTTCTATGTAACATTCTTTTCTCCCTTTTAATGATTTGGGAGAAGTTTCCATGAGTATCTGAAGTATTGTTCTCTTTAGTTTAAAATAATGTGATCTAATTTTTATTTTTTTCAGATGAGAGATTTACTTATTTATTTAAAATCAGTGTTCTAATGCCCTTCTATGAAATTCTTCATTGGAAAAAACAGAATGGGATATTATTTCATACTAAGGAGTATTTTGGAGCCAGCAGTTAAGTGTCTTTGGGGAAAAAACTGAAATTTTTAAAAGTAAAGCACCAACTTGAAGATGTTTTTAGGCAGTTTTAAAGCATCTAGCATTTTTTAAGGTAGCACTTGAGGTTTTAAAATATGGGGTTTTATGATATTTATCGCTGTCAACTGAAATTGACTGTTTTGGTCAATGGCAGGTGATGTTTTAAACTCATTACAGAAAAAGAATAAAAGAAAAATTTCTCTAGGTGATGAAAATTAACATTTTCTGTAAGGTGGAAGTATGGGCTGAGCACGTAATAAGTGTTTGAGAAGGGTATTTAAGTACGCTATGATTCTATTTTTCTGTCTTTCTAGAGTAATTTTCTTAAAAATAAAATCAGACAGATATACTATATGTTCTTCAGTCAGCTTTTTTTTTTTTCCTACGTATGTTTCTATAGCTTTCTTGGAAGCATATTTCTATTACACAACACCTCTAGACAGTACAAGCTCCTGTTCTGTCCTTAAAAGAAACCGTGAAGCAGTTGCACCATCTTCTAAAACATGAAACAAGTGTGGTGAGTCAAGTACGTGAGCTGTCTTCAGGGCAGAGAACCGCTTTCTTCCTTTATCAAAGCTGTACCTTCATTGTCTTTCTGCGGCCTATATTATGAATCAGAACTATGTTGCCACTTTCTGTTTTGTGGCTGGCTTTTAAAACCGAGCTGATAACTGAGTTAGTAAAAATCTGCATCAGTCTTAGCAAGTGGGAAAGAGAGGAGTGGTCGAATTCAGTGTGACAGCTTTACTAGGAAAGATCTTGGCTGTATGAAGAACACTAGCCTGCAGCTTGTCTTATAAATGAAATCAGAAAAGACACACGAACAAGTTAGCAAAGCATTACATGCAGATTTAGTTGGGTGTGCAGACTCAAATTTGTGCTGCTGTGTGCAATAAAATTCGAACTGTTTGCTCCCTCACTCTTGTGGAATCGAGATTCATGCACTCAGGTGTTGCGGTGCAAGTGATCTCCTGTCTCTGTTGGTTTAGCTTGTATGGACTTGGGCGTAGGTTTGTGCATAAACACTTATTAGAGTGTTTGTTATCTGAAGTCATAAAAACGAATGTTTATAATTGATAGTACAAAAGGGTGTTCTTAATGAATAGTCTACTTTTTTTTTTTTTTTTTACTTAGGTTAATACAAAACCAAAAAGCAACACATGATGATTGAAGTGCATTATCTAGGAATCCTACTTCAGCTGCCTAATATGTCAACAGAAACAAACAAACAAAATTAGCAAGCTGGCTTTATTAAAGGATGATAACAGAGTGAATATATTTCTATATAAAAGGAGTTAAAATAAATTATTTTTGTATATGATCTCTACTGCTTCGCATGTATTTACAGCCTTGGCTGTGATGGCTCTTCCTGAGGTCTGTTGGAAAACAGATCCATTTCCCTTCCTTATGGACCACTGGAAAAGAAGCAAATGAATTGGCTGTGGAACTGCAAGAGGATTGTCCTGGAAAGGAAGCACACTGGCTGGGGAGTCTCTCTGAGCAGGTTGCCTGCAGTTCACTGGCACATAAGAGAACGATTTTTCACCTTTCCAGTGAACTGTCACCAGTTAGGATGCAGGCAGATGCTCAGACCGATAAGAACACTGACTCTCTGATAAGAACACTGACTCTCCCATCTTGGAGAGATGGCTTTGTTTTTTTTAAACAGCTTTTATAGTGTTGAATGCTGAACTGAAGTGTGTTTCTTGAGGCTCACCAGACCTTTATGTTCTTGAAGCCAATAAAAATGGTCACCTGCATTACAGCTCAACGCTGTTTATCGGTCTGGTATTTAATTTTTACCATGTGATTTTTTCTTTCATAATAATGTTATTTATCATTATATACCCAACTGCCTGTACTTTATGTGCTGCTCAGTTTTCCACTGCTCAGGATGGATGATTGGAATTGTGTGGTTGTGCATAAGCAGTTAATTCATAGTCAAAGGCTCAAAACCAACTTGTCCAGTTCCAGTTGTGCTGTTTAACTGGTGGTGATACAAATGCTGTAATTACAATTACGTAGACAGAGGTGCATGGCATTTAGCACACTGTAATTGGCTCCTGTGGTTACACTTCGCTTGAAGTGAGCTTAGTCATTGAGACTAGGGGTTAGAAGTTGGACTTTTTTTTAATAAAAAAAATCTTATTGTAAATTAGGAGAGATTTAAATAATCAACCTGGCCTTATTTTAGTAAGTTAGGACACTATTTGCAGAATTTGGAGAAAATCCACGGAGTAGATGATACCAGGATCTATAAACACAGCTTATAAAAGAGTTAGAAAATTGGTTTAGATAAGAGTTAAGGGAGAAAATACTTCTTACAAGCATCTAAGAGCATAGGTAATGATGCTTAATGTAAAAACAAATGAAGGCTGGTCTGGAGTAGCCGTTGCAGAACTAAGTTAATGTTTCAGAATAGTGTTTTTATATACCAGAACATACAATCCTATTGAACCAAAGTAGTTTGTCAGTGGCTAAATGAAAGAAAACCGTGCAATGCCACCTTAAAAATCAGATCTCAGTCAGAAGTAGGCCTCATAACCTATGAACCATGGAGAATGTTTTTTATCGTCACGCACCGAGAGTCTTGCTGTATGCAGTGGTCTCGCATTACATGCAAATTTATTCTGCTGTATGTAACGCAGGCATATCTAAAGATTGATGTTGGCTAACGGGATTTTGATACCAAGTTCCATCTTACCCTGGAGAAGTGCAGGATTTTAGGGTTTTGTTACTTGGTAGGTCTCTATAAAGTTTTTTCACTTTAAGCTGAAATACAAAATGCTGGAACCAGAGACAACTAAAATATGAGTGTATTTGAGCCAAACATGTCTCTTGGCTATACAAACTTAGGAACATTAAGTGAACTCAGGATCCATTTTGGCCGAGGTGATGTTTCCAGTTCTGTTACTTCAGGTGTTGATGCATCGTCAGGTGCTATGGTATTGTTGAAAAGGGGTAAACACTTTAAAATCTACTGGTAATAACGACTACACAGCGCCTTTCTGTTAAAGAAAACTGTGGTTTGGGGTGGAGGAGGAGTACAGCTGTGGTAGTGGGTTTTTGTTCTGCTTTTCTTTTTTTTTTTTTCTTTTAAAGGGTTTGAAAAGGCTTAATAAAGGCTCTGTAAAAAAAAAAAAAAAAAAAAAGGGACGTTTGGAGCAAGTGGAAAGACTGATGTTCATAGTCTCTATTTTATGATATCTTTTTATGGGTTTTTCATAGGAAAGCGAACTTAAGCAAAGAATTGACATTTTAAGGGCTGTAAACTGGAAACAGAAAATGAAACAGTATTTTTAGCATTTGCTGTTGCTTATTTTATCTATTCAGTCAATACTAACCTACTGTCTGAAAGGAAGAAAACAGGATCCACAAGCTGGAAGCTGCAAAGCTTGACCCTGCAATCATGTCATGTCCTAGTAGTGAGAGTGACAGATACTGTAAGGGATTCTCCTGAATCCCTTAAATTTGCTTTCTGGGGTGCTTTAAAGGATACAGGCTGTCTGTTTCGAGAGATCTGTGTCTACCTTTTAGAGAATACTCTGGCATAGGCAAGGAGGAAAGGAGACTGATTCTTCTGGCCTTGAAATACGTGGATTTGAATATTCATCCCTTTTTTTCTTTGGGCCCTGAACCTGCTAATAACACTTAAGTTTGACTAATAACTATTAATCAGGCTTCAGGGCTTCAGCTGCCTGGAGGGTCAGGAAGAAATGATTTTCCTAATGCGTAATTTGGCTTCTTGGCTGCTGATTTGCGCCGTGGCGGATCATGCCGTGACAGCTGAAATGCTTCCTACCCCAAATGTTATGTTGTGCCCCTCTCACAGCAGTTGCCAGGCATGTGGCAGGGGTGGCTGAAGAGGCACAGTCAGCAGTTCTTATCGTGCTGCAGTTCACTCTGCCACAGTAGTAGGATATGTTTGCCTTTTGTATTAGAGACTGGCTGCGATATTAGGCTGATTACGGGGCGCAATGGTATCAGCACAGACTTTGAGAAGGAGTTTTTCCAGGAGAAGTTGTCGAGGACTCTGTAGGAGCAGCCCTCTTCCTCTGTAGTGTGGGGAATGGTTCACCTAATGCAGCGTGCCCAGATGATCTCACACTTAATTGCTGGCAGAGTCCTTTGGCATTGGTAATAGCCTATTCTCCACTGGTGACATACATATTTTGTATAAAGGGACAGAAAAGGCTATTTTTGGGCTTCCACTGCCTTGCGAACTTGTTTAGCTCAGGTATTGCAAGTCCAAGTGGTGAGCAGCTGCTTCTAATTCTGGAAGGGGCACGTACCCAGAAGGAAGCGTGCTGCTACTCTGGCAAATGTCTGAAGAAGCCTTTGTCCCCACTGTGGGCCATGTCGGGCAGTTTGAGAGCTGCTCATACTGGGGTTTGGGCGATCCTTTGACTCACCTGTGGAGGTTTTTTAAAATGTAATTGTTTTTGCCTTATTTGAATGAGGTGACTTGTTGCTTCAGCCTGAATTCGGAGTCGGTTGCAAAACCGAGCTTTCATCTCGCGAAGGTGAAGGTATTTACGTGTCGTTTCCTTGCTCTGATGAAATCACTGATAAAGTACCAACAGAAGCTTGAAAGTTAGCTTAAAACAAAGTAAAAGGTATAACCGCAGAAACTGCTTCGTGATCTGCCTTCAGAAGCAACTGCTGTGAAATGGCCAGCAGCCAAGCTTTGCAGTGCCTCTGACTTCACCTGGCACCGTCACCTGCCCTAGGAAAACAGTTCTCAAATGATACAATGATGAATGGCACTTCTATTTAACAGTGTCATCCGCTCAAAATGGTCTGCAACATCTGCTGCTTTGTTCGTAAGGTACACCGAAGGTGAAATAACAGTGGAGTGGCTGAGAAAAGTGTTTGCAGAAGGGCTGCCTGCATTCGAGCTGCTCAAGTGTAGTACCTACAGTGTTATCGTATTTAAAATAGAGGGAAAAAATCCTCGTGGAAAATATTAAGAGAAAATATTAAGAATTTGTAATTTGATGTAAAAATGTACGTATGAAGAAGTAACTTATTTGAATTTTACTGATTGATGATAGATTGTGAATAGAAAAAGCTGTTTTCTAATTATTATTTTTCCCACCTGATGTCACAGTCACATTCTGCATATTATTCATCTCTGGAGCTGAAAGCTAGAAAACTAAAGGAATACCAACAAGCCCAACCTCAGAGGTACAATTCCTGTTCACTATTAGGAAAGGGGTGCTCATATTTTATGAAACTGTCACTGTTAAACTTATTTTCAATGTTGTACATTAGAAAACATCAGCTCGTTCTGGTTGTCTCCCTAAGTTAAAAGTGAAGAATTTTCCCTCTGTACCAGCTAATCCGTAGCTTGGATTTTTTGCTCGGAGGATGGGCATGGCTTTTCTGTGAAATCCCAATCAACTGTCGTACTTGGGTTTTAAACATAATGTGTCAGAGCTTCACTCTTTCTGTGATCCAACTCTTGTGTAGATTTTTGGGTGGTTTTAAAGGCAAATATAAACAGTGACATAAATGTCAATTCAACCGGCAGTGCACATAGAAGAATCCTCTTGTTCTTTGTTTTTCAGATTAAACTTTAAACTGACAGATCTGCTCCAGTAATTTAAGTTTTAAAAGCACAGATCTTGATGAACTCTAGGACTTGATATTATAACAGCTGTTAAAATGCTGTTTTGTTCTGGTGTGTGTGGTTTCCCTCCACCCCTGCGTTCTGTATAGTTCTTCAATATAAAGGATTGACAAATACCCCAATTCTTACCTTAAGGATGCCTTTTGTTTGTTTTGAAAGTTATTAAGGTAATGATAAATACACAAAATTGTAAGTTACTGCTGACATGATGACTAGTCCTGCTCATGCCACTGTTATACGCCTGGTGTGCTGTGCATTCCTTCATAGCCAGAGCCCGCCTCTCCCTCTACCATGATTTTCACCCTTCGGCATGAGCTGGGGCTGCGTCCTCAGCGTGGCCTCACTCAGCTTCACAATTCCAAAGCTTGAAAAATAACGTGTAATAAATGCATCATGTTGTTTTGGGGCGTTGTTTTTTTGCTTTTGTTTTGCATAAAAAGATGCTTGGAGATGGCAGCAGCAACCTTTGGTTGATGCTAACTTTTACTTTTGAACATATGAAATCAAGGTTCAGGAGCAGTGTACTTTCTAGGAGGATGTATCAGAAAATGGGGGGAGCTAGGGACCTGAAATGGGATGTGCAAACGTGGATATGTTAAGTAGCATTTGAAAACAATGCATATTTTGTTTTTTCTTGTGAAACATCAGAGAAGAGTGTCAATGTTGGTGACCTTATAATTGTAATTGTTAGAACACTGACTTTAAAGGGGGAGATGAAGATTCAAATCCCCCTTTTTTTTTGGACTGTGATTGCAGTAATATCTTCTGGAAGCACACAGTGTGCTTCTGTGAACTGGAAACCTTCAGCTTCTTCCTGTTGAAGCTGTGCCTCTTTGCAGAGAGCTGTGTGTTCTCGCTCTCTAAACTTCATCAAACTTAATTTTAAAGACAGTTATGAAAAAGGATGGTAGAAGAGAGTATGAGTTATTTATATGGAGGGGTTATTTATTTATTTATTTATTTTACTTTTCTGGCTTGAGGTTGTTACTGTATTTTATCTCAAAGACTTGTGATTTGTATGTGAGGGGCATAGTCTTTTGAGGGGTAAAACTGGGATCTCTTTGAACTGCTTTCTTCTCTAACCATGTTCATTCTTGTACAGCTTATTATATTTTACAGGAAGGGCAATGCCCTTATTTCTTTGTCTTTCAAAGAAAACAGCATTCCCTACAGAGAGGAATTGAGCATTCCCTTTTCAGAGGAATTGAGAACAATTACTTAACCAAACATTTAGAGGAAGTGAGTGGAGGAGGAATGCTAAATTTGTGTATCCTATATGTGACCGAGGCATGAGCTTTCCATTGACTTGAGTCATGTGGAAGTTCTTGGTACAAATATTTCTAAACTTGCAAATTTTATTATGTTACTGTCAAGATGGGGAGAGTTGTTGCTTTCTTGAGGATTAGGAAACAATGTGAACAAGGTTTTCCAGATGTACAGTTAAGACTTTTAGATGTAAGGATTACGAAACTGAAATGCCATTTCTAAGTGTCAGAATTCAGCATGGCCTTAAGTGCATTAAACTTCTTTAGGTACCCCATCGTTCATACCAGCCAAAATACTGAATTGGCATCATATAGCTGATCTTTTAAGGGAACCTAGAAGAAATTGTTCACTTTGAAGTTAAGCATTGTTGTGCTAAAAGACTGATCTACAAAGTGTGTTGCTTATTAATGTGACCATCGTGGAGCTCTCAGATAATTAATATCATAAGCTTGTGTTTGCTGATTTGTTAAACTCTGCATTCATATTTTGGGTCGTCAATTAGAGGGAATGGCCTCAAGTTGCGCCAGGGGAGGTTCAGGCTGGCAATGAGACATTTCTGCTCAGAAGGAGCAGTCAGGCACTGGGACGGGTTGCCCAGGGAGGTGGTGGAGTCACAGTCCCTGGGGGTGTTCAGGGAAAGGTTGGACGTGGTGATTGGGGACATGGGTTAGTGGGTGACATTGGTGATAGGGGGGTGGTTGGACCAGATGATCTTGGAGGGCTTTTCCAACCTTAATGGTTCTGATCTTATTTAAAAAACAAGGTACTGCAGATTTTAGATGTGTGATTCTTGTTAATAACAAGATGTTTTTTTTTTTCTGTTAAGTAACTTTATTTTTTTTTTGTCTTTCTTTATAGCTTTCATCCAGTCGGATGGCATAATAGAAATGCTACGTTTTGATGAAGGAGACCTATTGCAGGTATGTATTCAGAGTAAATGATCTAAATTAACAGTGTTGCACCATCTCCTTCTTGATGGCTGTTTTTTTGAAACTCATGGGTAAGCATTTTTTTTGAAGACAGATAAACATGGAACTTCAGCTAGTCCAAAAACTTCTTGGCCTTCCAGGTTTATTTTCAACAGTATGCACTGGTGTGTCCAGAGGCTCTCATACCCTGGTCTTATGTCAGGAAACTGATGGAGCTTACCACAAGTTTTGTCTGGTCAGCTTGTTCAGGTTTCCCTTTTATTTTTAATTCCACCCACCGCCCCTGGAAAGCTGGATGTTTCCTTGTGTTTAAGGTTCATCTTGATATAAAGTCATGATTCAGTTGGATAGTGCAGGTAGAGGAATTGGGAGACATTACAGGATTCCTTAATGTAAATGTAGACCTTGGCACCAAGTCACCACCAGGTTTAAAGAAAGTTCACATCAATGAAGAGAGGTGACTGCTGTTGCAAATACTATCTTGTCTGTTTTGTCATGTGCCAAAAGAAAGCTGACAAGAATGGCAGCACTACACCTGAAAAATACATAACTTTAATAGAATATGTACTAAAACTTTGAGATGGTGATAAATGTTGGGTTGAAAGACATAGCAGCATGGCTTAATGCTTTTGAGTTACTGAGTTTTGAAGTTCTGTTGACTAGAATTTCATGAGTATGCCCTGTGGATAGTATGTATGGTGAGAATGTTTTGATAAAATTCCTTGATGTTAGCTGTAGTAGGTGAAAGGGAGGAGAGAAGATTTATGGGGAGGGGAGAACAGCCAACAACAGTAATTGTTTAAACAATTAACATGTGTCTGTCAGGTGACTGTGTTTAACTTCATTAGTTAGTATTTGATTTACAGTTCCTACCTCCTGTCTAGTCCAGAAGAGTCTACAAATGTGAAAGCTGTGTAGTTTTGGGTTCATGATGTGATTATTTATTTCGGAGTTGTGAGGGCTCCCCACACCCCCATCTAATTTCTTAAGTTGTGGGGTTTTTTCCTCTTCTACTGCTTGGCCTTTAATATTAGTAAGTCAAAAATAACTTATTTCAGGTTTTAAGATTATACTGTGCAAGGGTAAGATCCTTCAAATTGATCCAAACTGACAATTGAAAAGGTTACAGACAAAAAATAAAACATCACCAAAAAAGCCACCCCAAAATCAGGTCCCTAATCAAATAGTTATCTCTCACACACTAAATATATTCTCTACTAGATACATACATAGGCTTATTTTTGGACTTAGAGTAGAATGGTGGAAACTTTCCAAACAGTGGTTATGGTCTCAATTACTGCATTTTTGACTCAATATTTCTTTAACTTGCATGGAAATATCACATATCAGTATAAATATATAAGAAAAAAATCACTAGGCTTAGCTGCATTTCTGTTGCATACTAGATTAGAATATATTTTGCTTGACAAGAGTGGCTTAATAAAAATGACTGACAGTTGTTGGCCCAATTTTTGAGATGAAAAGGATGTAGTTAATTCAGCTATCTACATTTTAGGCATTTTTTTCCACAGGACTCCTTACTTAACTAATTAAAATTAATCTTACAGATTTTGAAATTTATTTATTTATTAGCACATTTAATTGCTGTAGCTCTCAAAACTAGGATGGTGCTGCTGTGAACCACCTCAATAATTGATTTAAAAATGAGAAGGAAAAGTAAAATGAATTGTTAATCGTTCTGACTTCATTGCAACAGTGAAAAGTTAGTTTAAATATGAGGGTGGAACAGTCAAACACTGACAGTGTAAACTTTGCAGTGCTTTGGATTGCATTTGGCTTCCACTTTTCCTAATACATCACTGAATATTTAATTTAAAACACAGCAAGAGACAAAAAATTTAATAATTGGTTCATATGGTAGATATTATGTTATTAATTACTTACGGCTTTTAGGCCAAAAATTCTTACATAATTAAAGCCAGTTCCTTTTAAACAGAATGATACAGCGTGTTTTCTGTAGCTTACAATTTATTTCCTTTTCTGTCAATTTTAAGATGGTGACCTCTTGTGACTGCCTAGTGCGGTTAAGAAATAAGACCAGAGCAAATTTGTTGCTGTAAAAACAGATTTATATCTTGGGAACAGCAGTTCCTAAAGTTTTAATCCTACTGCATGTCATTGAATGTTTCTTTTTTAGTCTTTCTGTAATTTCTCACAAATGTCTCTTGATTCTACATCATCCATCATTGCAGAGTAAATACAGTGACGTACTAGTAAGTACTAGACATCAGCTACTGTCTAGTTGTTATGTGACCTTCAAATTATTTTTTTAAATATCAAAAATAATTGTGCATAAAGCAAATAATATTCAATAAATGATAGCGTCTAAGCCATCTCCAATCTTGGTTTACTTTTCTATCATTGGAGAATTTGGTATCCCTTCAGCCAAAGCAGGCCTTCTTCTTGTTTGAAGGAATTGTTTTCTAAATAAGGGGCTTTCTAATCAAGGGCTGGGTCCTGCATAATTTGTTAGGAATTGCTGTCACCTCTCTCCAGTTAAGAGTATATCCTCTTGATACTGTTTCTGTACTTACTGGAACTAGGTACTATTGTCAAACATTCATTGCATGTTATGAAACCAATCACATTTTAGACTTCTCTTTTCAAAAATAAGCAAAATGCATTGGGAAAATTGTGCTTGACCAGACTGACTTAAAGTGATTCAAGTTATTGAAAAGGTATTTTTCTTTTACATATTTAGGTAAATCACTTGCATTTAGTAAAAATGAAGTGGCAATGGAAATGTCATTAGTTAATGCTAATGGGTAACTGTAGCAAAGTGAAGACTACCTTTGAGGGTGGGCTACCAGTACATGGATTAGATGGATTAGAGTTCTCCATTTCAGAATCATCTGGGTAGGAAAAGACCTTTAAGGTCACTAAGTCCAACCATCTACCGAGTCCCACCACTAAACCCTGTCCATTAGCGCCACATCTGTATGTCTCTTAAATACCTTCAGGGATGGGGACTCCACCACTTTGCTGGGCAGCCTGTTCCAATGCTTGACCACCTCCTCTGTGAAGAAATTCTTCCTGATACCCAGTCTAAACCTGCCCTGGCACAACTTGAGACCATTTCCTTGGGTTCTATCACTTGTACCTGAGAAAAGAGACCAGCATCCTTCTCACTGCAACCTCCTTTCAGGTAGCTGTAGACACCAATGAGGTCTCCCCTCAGCTTCCTCTTTTCAAGCCCCAGTTCCCTCAGCCACTTCTCATAAGTCTTGTTTTCCTGTCCCTTCACCAGCTTCTCTGCTCTTCCCTGCCCACACTTGAGCAACTCGGTGACCTTCTTGTAGTGAGGGGCCCCAGACTGTGCACAATATTCAGGTTGAACACAATATTCCACCAAGTAGCCTTAACAGAGCAATAGCGAGAACTTTATTCTCTAACATACATGCTTAAAGGTTTATGTCTGAATAAATTTGTTACTTCTGCCTATGGATCTAATGGGAGAACTTCCTTCTGCCATCTTTGGTTCACGTAATTCAGTCCCCTTAAGAACCCAACAATTTTTTTGAACTCTTGAAGTAATTTATTTAGATCCGGAGCATTGCATAAGAATTTTATTAATGCAAATTGTCTTCTGCTCAATACAAGATTCTCCTTAATTTATACCCGGAGGTTTCTTCAGTAGTAGGCAATTTGCAGAAGTCTGTTTAATTGGTTGGCACTTCGCAGCCATAGATTTCATTGAAGTGGACCTCAGGAGATCACCTGGTACTTTATTTGGGTAGTGTTGTGAGTAGATGGACTGCCCTTGGCGCAGATGCTTCTCTCCCCTGTTGTTAAAACCTCCAGTGAAGTAATGTTCACAGGCTTCCCTAAGTACATATGTTTCATACCTAAGTTAATTTTGCTTTTCTTTTATTTCTAATACATATTTGAGTTGATTTTTTTTCCTGCCTCTTTGTTATGGTCATTTTGTACTAAAAATACCTATAGCTTATTTATACAGAATTCTAAAAACACCGGGTCGCTTTCTTTAGTGCTCAGGCAAATAGGAATCCAGTACTTGAGGCATGGCACTTAATCAGGGCATTAATGATTTGAGGTTTTGCAAAAGGACAAAGTAGTTGCTTCCCTGCATAATAACACTTGTTTTAATAATTCCAAATGAGATGTACATTTTCAACAGCATCTTGTGTGCTCATGTAGTTTGCATTTCACTGAGTTCAGACACATTCTTTCTTTAGAACTACTGCTTAGGCAGTTATTCCCAGTTTTATATTTGAGCTCTCCTTCAGCAGAATTTCACCTTGTCAGTCTCAGGCCCCCCTTCAGTGCCTCATCCAGACCTGACAGATGCTTCCAGCCCCTCTGACTGATGTCATCTGCAAATATTAGGAGTGCTGATATAACTTATTAAAAGTAACAATTGCAGTTATCCTTTCATGTGAAGGTAACACACAGCCTAACTTTTTGAGGAATGTATTGTGAAAAGTAAACTGTAATGCAAAATTTGTGTTTCAGAACAAAGTTTTCATTTGCTCTTAGATTGACCTGGGAAACAGCCTTTTGTGAACTATTTATCATGAGATCTCTTGCCATAGTTATCTCACATTTCCAGCGTAATAGTGAGTGATCTTCCACTGAGGATAAGCGTTTGGAAAGTAATTCTTGTTATATTCTTACAAGGAAAAAGGAAAATGGTAGAACTCTCATTTTCAAATTGTCTGATACGAAATACTTCATTCGTTATACTTAAGATTATCACAGTAAGGATATGAAATGCCCCTACTTTATTTATTTTTTTTTTTTTTACAGGTTAACTCCTAGAATTTTTTTACTGCTATTTACTCGTATTGTGGAATAGCTGAGATAGCAAGAGAGAATGGTGTGATATATATTGTTAATACGTATTTGCTAAACTTGTTAATTTGATAAACTGCTATGAACTGTTAGTCACAAAAGCTGGTAATCGGAAGCACTTGATTTTAAGTGTCCTTAAAATCAAGTAGAGAGAACCGTAATGTGACTTGCAGTGGCTTTGACATGAGGAAGCTGAATACTAAGGGGCTCAGTTACATGCATGGAAATCAGCATTGCTATTGCTTGCTGGAGGAATTTCAATATTTTCCGCAGGATCTGTACTTCATTCGTTATGACATGGTAAATCTAGAATTACCACCTCAACAGAAGTGGCAACCGTTTGGTTCTGGTATATTGGTGACTAGATTCACGTGTAAAATGGAAATATTTTTTTTATTACCTCAGATTTTCACATTGTATGTTGACTTAAAACATGGTTTTGACATGATCTGCATTAATATTCATATAGCCCAACTGCTAAGATAGAGGCTGCATAAGTGGACAAAAAAAAGCACGTGGAAAGTTTGCTGGACTCTTGACCTCTCTGAGTGTGCTCTGCAGTACAAAGTTCTGCCGGCAGTCAGTTGTGTGATGTTCCTTGGAGCTTGATATTTATGACAGTGCTGCCTAACATCGTCTTCATCAACCTGGATGATGAGGGAGAGAGCAGTGAGTAAGTTTGTGGATGCTGCCAAATTGTGCGAAGTAGTTGATACGCTGGAAGAAGGCAGGGCTGCCATTCAGAGGGACTTGCAGCTGGAACGGAATAACACCATGCAACACAACTGGATGGGTCCTGGTAGAAAACAAGATGAACAGAAGTCAGCCATGTGCCCTTGTTGAAAAGAAGGCCAACTGCCTGCTGCATGAACAAAAAGGGAGCCAGCAGATAAGGGATGTGACTTCCCCCGTGCTGCCCCACAAGGGCAGCGTGCACTTGACAGAGTCAGACTCGGAACAGTGGAAGGATGAGCAGCATTGGACACGGGTTGCAGCGTGGGAGATTCCAAACTGATGTGAGGGGAAAAAGGCTTTTTTCCTGAGGCTGATCAAACGCTGGACTAGGTTACTCAAAGAAATTGTAGGAATTCTGTCTTTGTAGATATTTACAACCCAGTGGCCAAAAGCTGTGAGTGACCTGCATTAACTGGACCTCTTCTGAGCTGGGGATTGGACTAGCTGGCCTCTGGAGCTCCATTTCAATGCTTGTGATATTACAAAAAGAACAGCCGTCATCTCAGTTCTTCACCATTGCTTATGAGTAGCTGATGTCCCTCTGCTCCTTTAATGGAAAAAAAAAAAAAAAAAGGCAGTTTCTTCTTGTGCAGGAAGAATTGCCATCCCCAGGCTTTAGTTTAAAAAATCATTAATTGCAGCCCAGGAGCCAGTGACTGCTGTAAAGCCACTGTCAATAAGCATGTGTTGCATCAGCTAAAGTCAACTGATGCTTTTTGTTTCTTTCTCTGAGTTTGGGTCATGAAAGTGCATGGCAGGAATGACTCATGCTCAGTCCACTTTCAGCTACTTCCCATATCACAGCAGTCTGTGTTTTTTTTTTTTTTTTTTTTTTACATTACCTTAAGCAAGATATTCATCAATAATTTTATTTTAATTATCCTACTACTTGCCATAGAGCTGATGAATGCAGCAATGAAGACTTAAGGTGCCACCTGTGTATCAGTTTTGTAGTTGTCTCAGCATTTAGTTGCAATCAGCACGTAGCTCTGCTATGAGTAGAAACCTGCCCTACTATAAGATAAAAATATTTTGAATCTTTACAGAAAAAGGAACCTGGAAGGAGGTAGGAATACAGAAAGGTTTTGTAGTAGAGAATTTCACGTTAAAGAAATACGTTTGGTGTCCAGAAACCTTAGGTCTTGATCAAGAGCTTTTTTCCACTTGTTCCCTACCCCCCTTCACCCTTTTTTAACCTTGTTCAAGACATTAGGGCTTTAATTCATTTGTCTAAACATAGGTAACCGGTGCTATTTGAGATGCCCTGGACTATCCAGGACATCTACGTGGACGTGGCAGATAATGGCACAGGGCATAGGGGAAACCGGGCACCCTTCTGGACTGTCAGCCTGCGACCAGGCACGTTGCCATGGGACGTTGATCTCCAGCGGCAGCAGAGGCCTATGTTTAGATAACTGAATGTAGTGTTAGGTAATGTGACCTCTTACCAAGAACTGAAGAATAGCAGTTATAACAACCCGGTGAGATAGTAAAATTGGGTGGTGGTTGGGTTTTGTGGATTGTTTTGTTTTTCCAGCTACAGTTAACCCCCTTGTTTAGAGGCAGCATTCAGGCTGTAAGGTCTGGTTTTTTTCGACTCTTTTTGTATGCCAGACAGTTGTCCTGGATCATCCCACAACTGTTACTGAGTTTGGAAGGCATGGTTTCAGGTACAGATTCTCTGTGCAAAATCTTTTTTTGAGGGTGTAAGCCCCTGCAGGCAAGCTGTTCCAAGTATTGAAACCATTGATCAATGCCTTCAAATTTTTCAGTCCATTTCCAAGACTTGAACGCAGGCTTTTTTGGGGTAGGAGGATTTCAAAGCCCATAGTACTGATCGTTCCCTCTCCCACTTCATTATCCTACTCAGTTGTATATCTTCTACTGCTTTTCTCATGCTGACCTTATTTTTTTGTTGTTAGGCAGTCAGCTGGATCTGAAAACTATTCCAATTGTATTTTTCCCCTATAATTTAGTTTATAAGATCCATTGAAATACTAATAGTGTTCAAATGCAGCTTTCTGGATCTGTACTAAGCTTGCCATTGCAAGGTACTGTTTTATTATTTGTAGTGCTTCTCCTGTACAGATAAGATGTAATATATTTTTCCTATAAATCACTTTCTTGTACTGCTGTATTATAGGTCTATCCTCTGCAGCAGGAAAGAAAAAGCTGTATTTATTAAAAAGGTTAATTTATAGTTCTTTTTACCTGAAAAACCAGCAGTACGCAACAAAACATTCACTTTATACACTTTATATAATGGATTGATCTGATTCACTGTTTCAGTTCTTGGTATTTGTTTAACAGTTTTTGGAAAGGGGGTGTAGTTTTCACACAGGAAACATAGCGTGCCAGACTGCAACATAGTAAATCCATGATTTTGCTTGAATATCAAATAAGAGTAATTTAAAACATGTAATGCAGCGCATTTGTATGTTTTTGTTTACTGCAAGACTATAAAGATTGACATGTAATAAAAATGAGTGATAATTATAGAAACTGCCACATGAGATTTATTTTTGGTTTAGTTCCATGATGCTATGGTTAAGCTGATGAGCTGCTGAAGTTGGTATGCTGTGTCTTTGCTCTTGATTGACCTGGATTTCAAGCCCCCAAAAAGTCACTGAAATCAATTTGTCATTTTGTTGTATTTAACAGACATTTTTAAGGAAAAAAAAAGCTTCATAAGCATGAGTCTTCAGTATATTTTTACTTCGTGCTTCTAATTTAAAGAAGATATTTGAAATGTTTCAAACTTAAGATGCCCTGCCAAAATGATTTGTCACTTTAAACTTGATGTACAGACTAATATTTTCATGGCAGATCTGTAGTTACAGAATATAGGAGGGAAAACTTGTGTGTAAAATCAGCCAGAGAATTTAACTCCCAATAGTTAACTACAGCTCTAGCTGTGCAGTAGTTCAGCTATTGTTAATGATGTGTATTTCCATTTGTTCCTCTATGTTCTTGAGTTAAATTTAGTTTCCACTACTTTCTGTCTAAAAGTTGACCTGTGTGGGGTCTTAAGCTAAGACTAGTATTAGGGAATAGTGGCCACCAGTCACAATGCTTAAGAGAGTAGATAACAGACAACTTCCTCTCCCAAATAGTCAAAAACATGCTCTCTTGCTAGAGCCAAAGCTAGTTGTCAGGGATGGGGCAGTGTTGGTAGCAACTATTTTGATTGCCCTGTCACAGGATCTGAGCCTGTTGGCTCCGTCGTCTGACTGTTAGGTAAGTGCTAATAGTTTAATGATGTGCTTTAGTTATGAAGCTTACTTAATTTCTAAAGAAAAATCAACTATTGGAAGGAAGTTGTTATTTAATTAGGGTTAATAATGCACTTTCAAGGACACTGGTAAGGATTTGGTCCTTGTTGTGAATCAAGCATTATTTTTGTGAAGTAAATTATTATTAGTAGTAATTGTAAAGTTTCTTAAGCATCTCCAAAAAGCAAAATAAAATATAGCTTCTTTAATTGTAGGTCTCTTCACACTTTCACGCTTTGGTATTTTTTAAAGGATTTTTATTTTCCTAGCAAAGAGAAGGACAGAAAGTGTAATTTGTAATTGAAATAGAAGTCAGTGGCCCAGCCAAGGGCGATGACTTCCCAAGGGCTATGACTTCAGTTCTGAAATGCAATATGAAAAAATTCCCATTCCCCTTGAGAACAGATATCCTTTTACTAGGAGTGTGAACTGTGTCAGGTGGGTCAAGGTGTGCACCATAGGCATTTATCAAACCTGTAACCTTTCTTTCCTTCTCCCAGAAGATTAATATTCTTGGGCTTAAACATAAATGGCATTTTTGAGAAGGACTGAAATCCTAAATTTGATCTTTGTACCCTATGGCAAGACAGAACTTCTTAAAAGTAGGTATCTTCATGGGAAGAGTAACTTGATATAATCTATCTGGATTTGTGCACAGCATTTTGCGCTATCCCATGTGACATCCTTCTCTCTAAATTGGGGAGACATGTATTTGATGGATGGGCCACTCAATGAGTAGGGAATTGGCTGGATGGTCACACTCAAAGAGTTGTGGTCAATGGCTCAATGTCCAGGTGGAGATCAGTAATGAGTGGTGTTCCTCAGGGGTTGGTATTAGGACTGGCACTGTTTAACATATTTGTCAGTGACATGGACAGTGGGATCAAGTGCACCCTCAGTTAAGTTTGCAAAAGACTATCTGTGTGGTGCATTCAACATGCTGGAGGGAAGAGATGCCATCCAGAGGGACCTTGACAAGCCTGAGAGGTAGGCCTGCGTGGACCTCATGAAGTTCAACAAGGCCAAGTGCAAAGTCTTGCATCTGGGCTGGGGCAATTGTAAGCACAAATACAGGCTAGGTGGAGAACGGATTGAGAGCAGCTCTGAGGTGAAGGACCTGGGATGTTGGTTGATGAGAAGCAGATCAGAAAGCCATCTGTATCCTGCACCATGTCAAAAGAAGTGTGGCCAGCAGGGTGAGGGAGGTGATTCTCTACCCTCTGCTTTGCTCTTGTGAGACCCCACCTGGAGTGCTGCGTTCAGCTCTGGGGCCCCCAGCACAAGGACATGGATGTATTGGAGTGAGTCCAGAGGAGAGCCACGAGGATGATCAGGTGGCTGGAGCACCTTTCGGATGAAGACAAGCGGAGAGAGTTTGGGTTGTTAAACCTGGAGAAGAGAGACCTCATAGCAGCTTTCCAGTATTTAAATGTGGCCTAAAGGAAAGAAGGAGAAGGCATCTGAGTGTAGTGATATGACAAGGATAATGGCTTTAAACTAGAAGAGGGTAGGTTTATATTAGATATTAGAAAGAAATTCTTTACTGTCAGGGTGGTGAGGCCTTGGAACAGGTTGCCCAGAGAAGCTGTGGATGTCCCATCCCTGGAGGTGTTCAAGGCCAGGCTGGATGGGGCTTTGGGCACCCTGGTCTGGTGGGAGGTGTCCCTTGGGAGAATGGGGGTTGGAATTAGATCTTCAATGTCCCCTTCAATCCTGTGATTTTTTCAATTCTATGATTTTAATGTTTCAAAGCGGACATTCCATACACAGCCTTCTTAACTAGCTGGGATTTCTTAGGCAAGTAAGGTTAAACTAGTTGGAATTTCTTAGAAAACCTAACCTCCTTCCTTTCAGGTAGTTAACTGTAATGTCCAGTAGAGAGGTGGTAAAGTTGTATGAAGAAGAAAGGCTAGAAGATAGTTAGCTGCAAAGGACATTTAAGTTTCCTAATAATATCTTTGTTTTCTAGCTTGTTATATTACATCAGTATGATAATTGCTTGGCTGTTACTTGTTTTGTGTCTTTCTTGTAATATTTTTATTATGTCTATGGTAAGTTATTCGTTAGTTGTCTTTTTTTTTTCTTTCTCTCAATTTTCATGTTTTTAGTTACTGCTTATCTCACAGTTCGTAGCAGTTCCTGTCACTGGAACTGTGGGTAGTTCTCATCTGGGGCGAAGTTGTCTTTGGATAGAAGCTGATGGCTTAATTTCTTCAAGTAATTAAGTGTAAAAAAGCCAATTTGCATTTTCTGCTCCAGATCAGAACTTCCTCTTTTGTCTTTCAAAATCTGATCTAATTACTTGTAACAGTTGCTTCCCCCCCCCCCCCCTCCCCCAGGAAGTATAATACTGTCAGTCTCTTCAATTATTTTTTTTTTCTGTTACAGACTGAGACAACTATAGGCCTCAGTTCATATCAACAGAAAAGGTAAGCATAATTGTCTGAAAGTTTAATGCAGACATCCTATTGTGAGATTGTTAATATTTTTTGTAAGAATAATGAAGTCGCAGTGTAAACAAAAATCAAGTAAAGATCTTGTAACCTTTCAATTTTTTGTATTGTACAGAGAAAATTTTAAAAACAAAAATATTAGAAAATGTTTTACATTTAAAGTCCTTGTGTATAGAGAAAATGCTTCTGCTTAGATATTTCATTTTATGTCCTTTTGAATGTGTGAGGAAGGACACACCTTTTATGCATATAATATGATTCACTTGGTTTATTCATACTTGATAGGGGTTTTCTTGCTAATAGGAGGCTCCACTATTACACTGAAAATACCCATTGTATCTGTGTGAGTAATAGTATTTTTAATATTGAGAAGGCTAGGACAGCTAAATCACTTAGCATATGAAATAAGAAATTGAAGAATCAATAAGTTCAATTCTTTAATTCAGTTTATAATACATACCACAGAGTGGTTTTAAGTAAATAAAGAGGGGAGAGAGACTCTCCCTCAGAGACTGCTTGTAGATTTTTGTATCATTTTACTGAACTTTTATTAAGAAAGGATTGGGTTTGTTTGCCTGTTTCTAAAGTTCTGGGGTCCTTTTGAGGAACAATTTTGATGTTACTTCCAATACTTTTCTTTTTCTTGCAAAGAACTTTGCATGTGTAGTATCAGAGAAGCAAAAGGGGCCTCTTCCTCCCCCTCCCCCCCATCCCTAATTTTTTTTCTGAAGACTCCTCAAACACTCCCTTGCATTTAATGGTATGCATTGAATGGCAATAATGAAGCATTTTTCTTATACAATAGCATTCAACAAGATGGGATGTACAACATAGCTATTTAAAGAAATACAGCTAGACTTTTTCACAGGCTGTTTCCATTTCTTCCCAAAGAAATCTAGGGGAAGGACTAAACTGTTTAATTTCAGAGGATTTAATGAAAAGTTCTTATTTTGGTATGTATATAGATCTAGGTTGCCTAAGTGTGAGTTTAAGAGCATCTCTTTGCAAGAAGTTTTGAAAAATCTTGGGGGGGGGGGGGGGGGGGAGGAACATTACTTCTTTCAATTTATACCTAAAAAGCCTTCATTCTATTTGTATCACTTGCTGCAAGACTCCGCTGCCTCCTGATTAGACATTGACATAAATCCTGTGATGTAAATCTTCTGTTTTGTATGAAAATATTGTAAGTTTTGGCTTACCTTGTATTAGATTTCTAAGTGAACTTGGAAAGCAGGGTAATAGGGGGAAAGAGCGAACATGAAAAATCTATGAGGATGTGGCAAGTCTTTCACTTCAGATGAAATTAAAATACAAGTTCACTTTATCTTTACTGTGATAATGTAAAAGAGAAGAGTTAATGTTATGTATTGAAATAAGGCACTTACTGCATATTTTAATCTGAAGCTTGAGGCAATTTCTGTATTATGGTAATGTAAATTTTGTCAAACTTGTATTATCCCAACTTCTCATTTGCTTTTTAATTAAAGAAGTTTGACTTAGTCAAAAAAGTCTGCATAAAACTTGAAAATTCTTGTTGCTGCACCTTCCCTACATCTTTCTTATTTCCTCCTCCCCAACAATGGAGGCTTCTCTCTGCCCTTCAGGACTTCTGCCTGTTCATTTCTTGCCTGTGAAGTCTCTCGGTTTAATCTTTCCACTTCATGCTGCAGCATAAATTTTACACGTATGCTACAGCTGTAAGTGCTGCAATATGTCAGATTGCAAGGATGAAAACATGAATCAAGGAATAATGATGGAACTTATAACACCTGTGGTTAATGTATTTTATCTTATGTAGAGTCAGTCTTTATGGAGTTTAAGTGGAATAATATCTTGTTTAAATCATTGTGCCTCCATGGCAAAAAGAAGGTGCCTTTACTGGGACTTGGGGATTATGTGCAACTTTTTTGTCTCCCAAGAATCAATGAAACTTTGTGGTCACAGAATCAATGAATGGTTTGGATTGGAAGAGACCTTAAAGATCATCCAGTTCCAGACCCCTTGCCATGGGTAGGGACACCCTCTGCTAGGCCAGGTTGCTCAAAGCCCATCCAGCCTGGCCTTGAACACCTACAAGGATGGGGCATCCACAGCTTCACTGGGCAGCCTGTGCCAGGGCCTCACCACCCTGACAGTAAAGAATGTATTTATAATACCTAATCTAAACATGCCCTCTTTTAGATTAAAGCCATTACCCCTTGTGCTATCGCTACACGCCCTGATAAGAGTCCCTCCCCTACTTTCCTGTAGGTCCCCATTAGGTATTGGAAGGTTGCCATAATGTAGTTCTCCCTGGGGCCTTTTCTTCTCCAGGCTGAACAACCCTAACTCCCTCAGCCTGCCTTCATAGGAACCGTCTGATCATCCTTGTGACCTTCCTCTGGACTCATGCTAATATTTCTGAGTCCTTCTTGCGCTGGGGGCCACCAGAGCTGAATGCAGGGCCCAGGTGGGGTTTCATGAGAGCAGAGTAGAGGGGGGAGATTACATCCCTTGCCCTGCTGGCCACACTTCTTCTGGTTTGCACCCCAGGATACAGTTGGCTTTCTGGTCTGCAAGCGTGCATTGCTGACTCATGTTGAGTTTATCATCCCCAGTTCCCTTCTCATTAGACCTGTTCTTAGTGGTCTTTGAGAAAGAGGCTTAGGCTACAGATCTTCCACTTTCTTTTTTTTTGTTTTTAATTTCTTGTCCAAGAAGATAGCTTTCTGTGTTTGAAGTTGTGGTGGTTTAGAGTGTGTTCTAATAAAAACAGTGGCTTTGCAGACTTGAAAAATCTCCTCATTTTCACATTATAAAAGAAACATACAAACTGCCCATTCCACTTCAGATCACTGGCCTATTTGTTGTTCGGTCGCAGTGTGATAAAGACCAGCATTGCAAACTTTTCAATACCATATTGCAAAGTGAATGTGCAATTTCCATCCCCCACCCTTCCCATTACTGCTTTTGCATGCATTTTTCTTTATAGGTATTTTCTTTCTAGGTGATTTTTTTTAAATGGCAGTACTGAAATCTCCTGAGTGTCTCCTCCACATGCTTAACTTCTATAGATGACTTATCCTTCACAGTCCTTATTAGTGATTATAATCCTTGGTATGGCTTGTAGATCTTCCCCACCTAGGCAGTTTATTAATTTCTTTGATTTGCTTTTTACCACTAATTGGAAGGAGGGAAACGAACTAGCCGTTTAATTTCTGTTTTGTTCTTGCCTGTGATCAGGCTACAGTGCATCTATTCAAGCTTCTCTCCATCTTTTCCCCACCCTTTCCCCAGACAACCCCTCAGGAAGAAAACTTTGGATTTTAACTTTTGATATTATGAGTATGTTTTCCTGATAAAGGGTTGATGTTGGCATAACTGAGGCAGCCACTAGCTGGATGTAGTTGATGAGAAGCCTTTCTTGCTAGTGTTCTTTATTCATCTGCGCTTATAGCTGTGGCTACTGCCAAATATCTAAGGGGTCAAATGTTTTGTGGGAGCTGACATTCTCCCTGAGGCTACTTTTAATACCCATATTTCTAAAATCCTTTTAACTATAAAAATTTAAATACACCTTCTGATATTTGCTGCTCAACCTTACTTTTTTTTTTTTTTTTTAACATTTACAAGTTCTGGATGTGGTCAGGGAAATGTGATTGGTTACTTACTTATTTTAGCCAAAAATGTTCTGCTTTTAGGTGACTCTTTCAAGGACATTCTGGTATAAAAAGTACTCATAATGAGAAATTTGGCTGTTTGTTACTTTAAAAATTCACATAGTTATTTTTGGAGACATTTTCATTTTATTTTGTGGTAGTAGAAATAACAAAGCGTAGTGGCTTTCTAAGAGCCTAAGTGTTGCTAAAATCATGAAATTTCTTGCCATTTGACGGTTTAATGATGTTATCTTTTTCTTTTTATTGCTGATTTATGGCACAGGAAAGGAAGTAAAACCCTTTAAACGAATGTAAAAGTAACGTGGGAAAAATACATGTAGAGTAATGTTAGATTTGAATTTTCCTCAGTAGCAATTAAAGATGGTACAGATAAGATTCCACAGAGCACCGACCTCCTCCAGAAATCCCAGAACAGCTAGAAAGGTAAAGCAAGAATACAGAAAACCAGTTACTGCCCAACTTTGCAGAACTCTATTATGTTTGACAAGCACTGTGTCCAAATGCAGATGTGTGCGTGGGTGATTAAACTTGAATATGTAGCATGCTATGATAAGCAGCAAAATGTTTTAATAAAATTTTGCAGAATGTCCGTAGATAATAGAATACTGTATCTCGGCACTGATGGATATCCATTTCACCTATGCTCTTCCCAGGTGTTGATACTTTAACCATCTTTATAACTGCATCTGTGATCAAACTTATTGGGAGTTTGTTACTTTTTCTCAATCACATCTTGTAGGATGCTGCTTTCTCATTTTGGTGACAGAATGGATGGTACGGTGAGGGAAATGTTTTTTTCCAGGACTGCTTGTAGTTTACTCTCAAGTCTTACTTTTAAAGTCAAAATTCTCACAGAAGGGTAAAAGTGTAGGGACCATCTTAAACCACTTTGAGGAACTAGACTTTCCTGAAACTTCATAGACTCAGATTACTTCTGGCTAATTCTTGTCTGCTGGAGCTTGTTGGCAGATGTCAGGAGTTCTTTCTCATTCAGTTGCATCTTTTTTTCATGTTCTTTGCACTTTGAAGGTTAGACAACTTGGAGGGGTAGGGAACAAAAAATGTTTAAATTCTTATATTAGTCTGGGAAGCAAGCAATAGCTCTACATGCATGCATAATAATTAACTTAAATGTCATTATGCTGTAAAGTTGCCCTACCCATGGGTGTATCCAGCCTTCAGTGAGCAAGTGCCCAGCAGAGCAGACATTACCATCGTTTTGTAGGTCTGCTACAAGTTGACTCATGTTGGGCCTTTCAGTAGACAAAGTTTGGGAATTCCTATATTGTTTGCTCCCATTTGAACCTTACTACAGTTACTTTTATTATAATTGGCATTTGTTATGATGTAGCTGCCATTACCAAAATTCAGCCATTTAAAAATTCTGTGCTAAGTGGTTTTTCGGGATAACATAGCTGTGAGTTCTGAGAAAAAGATACTTAAACTACATGTATGTGAAGAGTTGCGTATGTCCTGATTGTTGCGATTAGATTAAGTGACTCTTGACTATTTTCAATGCATTTGAAATACTGATCTTTGCAATCAGTTTGGTAAATATTATAAATATTTCTGATAATGACTATGATTTTAAAATCATAATTTTAAAATTTTTTAGTTAATTCCTTTTACCAAGAAATATGTTCTTTGTTAAAACAACCAAACACAACAACAGAGGTTCTGCATGGCTGACTATTCAGAGGTTTAAAATAGGGAGAAATATATAGAGTATTACTGAAAGAACTGATTTAACAATCATTCTAGAAGGAAAGTAGTTCCATTTAGTGTTAGGACTATGTTGATAATAGAGGTGCATGGCCTTTTTAACCTTCTCAATTAAAAAGTGCACTCAAAACGTTTTTTTTAATTTTACAATAAATGTGGAAAAGTGAGTTGGTCACTTCGAAGACTTGTTCTAAACTCATTTTATCCTTTCATAATATTAATGCTAATATAATTTTCCAACTTAATTGTCGTTTTAACTTTTGTTTTGCTGAGCACATGTTCCTGTGAGGTTTAGTATTAGACTGAGAAGGTATACCCAAGTGCTCTCTGAATACTCCAAGTCATAGCAGCACTTGACAGTAGCAAAAATTGTTATTTTCTGTAAACTTGAATTCAGTTCTTCCTGTTGTTTGTCTTGCACCTTCACTTTTACTGTTCTGAGATGAGTGTGTGACTAAAGCTGTCTATTGAGATAAGAGTAAGTATAAAATAGTGTTTTAGTTTTATCATGTGAATAAGGCTATTTTCAATGGCTAAGCTCTAAGTAGCATTGAAAACAGTTCAACATCCAAACCTGGAGAGCTATATAACAATCAGCATAAGTAGACCTCCCTATTCCACATGTGTTATACTTGAAGCGGGAAGATTCTGTTATAGAATAGTGGAGTGAATCATGGAGAGTTCTTGAATTTGTTATAAAAATATGGTGGTGTTGTCACTGCCCAAATCTAGGCTATTTGAGAATACAGGGAAGATTTAATACCCATTTTTGAAGTTTTACTCCTCTGAATAACTTCTTTAAATGGTTCTGGATTGTGGAAAGGCATCTGAATTTGACTGATAATTTGTTTTCCTGGAAGTGTGCTGGATGGACTTCGATTGATCAAGTTTAAGACCTCAGTTGTCATAAGCCCAACCACAAGGCATCTCCTACCTCTCCGCTTTTCTCTCTGTGGAGGCAGAGTTGGGTGGTTCTGCTGCCCTGGCGGCCTTTGGAGCAGCTCTGTTTACTCAGGATGTTTGGTTGCAACTCAGTTTTCGGGAGTCTGTCGTTGTTAATGCCAAGTCAGAAAACAAGGATCAGAAAGCAAAGTATTGTTCTACTATCAGAAAAAGAAGCATCTAAAGAAAAAGCAGAGCCATCGATCTTGAGCTATTTAGCTGTCATAGATCTTGAGCCAATCTTTAGCCTTTCCTGTTTGTTTCTTTTTACATTGTCCTCTGTTGTATGTTCATTGTGTGGATATTAATTTTACCCAGTTCAAGACAAGAGTGTTACAGAGATGCAGAGGTGTGGTTGCAGTCGCTTCATTGTGAACGAGAAAATGTTTCTGTCAATTAAACTGCCATTGTATTCTTAAGTTGTGGCTTATTGATTGTGCTCTCTGACTACGACTGTTCTGGTAAAATAAGTAGTACCAGAGAATGTTTCCAGATAATTTATGGTCTTTACTGCTGGATTGTTTGGGTGGTATTTAAGTTTTAGCCTTCATCTGCTAGCATTCTCCAGAACAGTTACCAGCAGGAGGTTAGAACAGGCAAAGCCAAGGAATGTTTCTAGAGCAAAGTAGTTGTACTTTGGAGATGAAGAAATTTTAACAGTAGAGACATGGGCTGGTTTCTCCTTTGTGGCCTCAGGACCAGCAAATTGGTCCAGGATGGTTTATGTGCTAGGGTGGTTGTAAGTAGAGAAACTTATGATGTGCATGTGAATGTCTTTGTTATGTATTCTGAGGAGGATGTTTGGATATAGCTATGAAAAAATATATAAACCTGTCTAATTTACTGTTATACTTAGTTTTCCTCTAAATAGTGATGACTGATGTTTCTATTATATCCATTTCCAAAAATTGTACTCTTGGGTAGTCTTTCTTGTAGGCACGACATATTCATGTAATATTGGTAAAATTGATATTCTGACTGGGCAAGTTTGTCAGGCTGTTTCTTCTGTTGAATTAGTTATGCTGTTATTAGTATTCATAAATCTTCTGCTAAGACGGGGCAATTCAAGATGAAAGGGAGCAAAAATGTATCATCTACAGTATCTCTTACAGCTTTTTCATTTTTCTTGCAGTGTATCCCTATATCGGGGAAATTGCCGACCTCTCCGGTTCGAGCCACCAATGCTAGATTTCCATGAACAGTAAGTGGACAAATCTTTTAATCAATTTGTTTAGACGAATAGAATAAATCCGAAGAACATTTAAAACTGGAGGAAAAGATTGTGTATACAGATTGCATTGATACCTCATCTGTACATGTAGTTGACCTGCACATTCAAGAGAGCTGGTGTATGTGGTCTTAAACATCATGTAGCTGCACATCGGTCTTTGTGTAGAAATCACTTCCACAGAGTACCCAGGGCTGGAGTATGTCCTTATACAACTGCTTTGAAGAATGGAAACAGTTTTCAATTTAGACTTCTAACATACTGAAGCAATTCTACCTTTCTGCCTATAAATACCCTACCTCAGAGAGCTGGTACTCCAGTGTGTCAGGTGCAACTTGAAAGGTGCACAATATTCTTGTCATCCTCACGGCTTGTTCTAGTGCTCTTGTGAGTGCTTACACGCTTGGTGCTACTCTTTTAAGTGTTTGACCAACCTGTAAGCTGTGAAATGGTCCAGTACAAAAAGAAACTTTGACAGAAAAATTGTCAATAGATCTGCAGTTATTAGAACAGTGATGTAGAGTTGTGAACATGCAGCTCTGAGGCTCCTCCATGACCGGGCCCGTGTTCCATCTCACACCTAGTTGCTATTTTGATTCTCAGTGGATGAATTGAATGGTTGACAGCAAACATGACTTCTCTAAAAGGTAGAAGACGGAGAGGAGGAAGGCTGTTTTGGTTTTAAGAGATACCCATCTGTAATTGTTTTTCATGAGAACTGCTATGGAGATTTTTCTTACCAGTGAATGGTTACTGTATTATAGGTAGCTACCATCGCTTTCTTGTTAACAGCTGAAATTAGTTCCGGCCTTGCTGTGCAGAGGTGCAGCAGTTTCTGTGCTTGACTGATATTTTGTCACAATGTAAAGTGAAGTGATGACATTTCCTATGTTTTGTTAACAGTTCAACAAGGTAGAAAGAAAACAGCCCAGGCATGCCCTAGTGCAGTGTTGCTTGTGACACAAATTTCCACCATCTCCAGCCAGCACTGCTTCTGGATGAAAAGCTGTTTTATTTTCAAATAAACCACAAATTATTAATAAAAACCATAGTACTCCTTGTCTGTAGGAAATACCAATGTATGGTCGGTGCAGTGACTATACATATATGCAAGGAGGCTCCTGTGTATTGATACAGCACATGCTTAGGCATTTCTGAAGAAGGAAAAGCTGTAACTATAATATTGTTTGCAGACAGTGGTTTTCCAGAAATAGTCTTTATCCAAAAAAAAAAAAAAAAAAAAAAAAAACCACCTTAATGTCACTAAATAGTAAAGCTATATGGAAATGCCTCATTTTATAGAGGTTATTGTATTTCAGTCTGACAGAAATACAATAATCCATGGACTCGTAATATTCTGATTAGAAAAGCAACATAATAAATCACTCTATTCCCCTCCTTACTATTTATTCAAAGTATCAGAACCACTAGCGTTTCATATGTTTTTTTCTTATTTATTTGTCAGTAACTTGTCATAGCTAAGAGGATATTGAGGTTCTAAACTGAGTAGTAAAATACCTAGTGGTAAGCCTGGGTCTGTTGCATCTTTGCTGTAACAAACACCATTATGTTATAGTTAAATTATAATGGGGAGTGCAGTACAGACTCAAACTTGTACAGCAGTTTGCTCAGCAGTTTAACTAGAATCCTGTAAAAACTTGCTTATTGATTTTGTTTTTAAGTGAATTTCTCTTAAAATTGTTTTCAGCTTATATAATTACAGAATTTGACACTTAAAACTATATTTTATATAGCTTTTTGATTCTAAGTGGATATGAATAAAGTATTCTTTTGATGTAGTTTGAAGTATGTTACTTTTAAAGGTCATCTGTAGTTTACCTGCTTCTCTGAAGAAAGCTGCATGTGCTTTTATTGTGGATTTCCAGAAATGCTTCCTTTTTTTTTTTTTTATCTGTTCTTCATTATATTTTGGCTTTTTGTGTAAGCTGTTCTTGTTGGCGCTGAAAGCACCAAAATAGTATAGCTCTAGTACACTGTTAAAAGTAATTGATTTGCATTACACAGGAAAGGCATATAAACAATTCTGTACAATAAATACAGAACTGTACCGGGGATTGCTAATTATTATCAGTTAAAACGGGAAACCTGTGTGTCAGACCTAGGTTCTTCGTGTATTTTATTTTTCATTTTATTTTTTAAATCTAGAAGTGTATGATCATTCAGTTAGCTGTCATAGTTTTCATCATAACTTCATGCAGAAATCGTCTTCTAATTTATTAAAACTTCAGTAAGATGCCAAAAAGAGCTTTAGAAAAGGTTTTTATCTGGAGCCCCACAGTTCACTTTAAAATATATATTTAGGCATTAAAATAAAAGTGAACCAACTTGGAGAAGTGCTGAGTAACTTAGCTTTATGGTGTGAATAAACTGCAGGTGCCAGCCACCTTGGAAGTCATATAATGCAGACTTAAAGGCAAAAAGCCAATAGCTTTAAATTAGGCAGCCTTTTCATGCTCAGTTTCTGTCTTTTCCTTTTGTGTTAATAATGGGTTATAGAAAAGGCATAAAATGCATCTTTAGTTTCTTAGTAAGAATTGTACCTAAACAGGGTTTTGTTAGTAGGTAGCATTGAGTAGAGTAAGCTTGTTCAAAGTTTGTATTAATGTAGGACTATCAACATGTATTTTTTCTAGGCTAAATAAGGTTGCACTATTTAATTTCAGTCATAAGGTAATAAACCTATCCTTGTGACATTTTTCATCTGCTAATATTGTTTGGGTTTAATCAGATGTTTCAAAACCATGCCGACATGAGCACCTGATATTTATTAAGAGCTATTTTATCTAGTGATCATAGAAAATCAAAATCAGTATTCACTTCATAAATTGATGCTGTAGGTACACATCCTGTGCTCCACCTGGAGATGAGATTTCAGTGGCTTTAAACTTCTGTTTTATAACTGGTGTGTTTTTTTTTTTTTTAATGCTGTTTTAATATAAAACAACCAATACAATATTCTACCCTTTTGGAGACAGTCCAGGTAATCACAAATTTATCAAAGGAAATGTGCACTGTGTGTTACGATAAGCAAATCTTTAGTTCATCTCAGAAGATCCCAAACGTTCTTGTTATACAATAGGCCTCTGGGAATGGGGTGGGACTGAGGCAAGTTCTTTCAGATCAGTGCTCCAGGGAACTGCTTAGATAGACTAGGTGGAATACTTGATTTTTATTTTATTTTGATTTATTTTTTAACACAAAAACCTTCTGTTTTTTACTGTGAAAAGAGTAACCATTGGGTTGTCTCCCATAACTTTGGGAGCTCAGGGGTTGTTTTGGCAGGACAGTCATTACCTATATGACTTTCTCTGTTTGGCATGCTTCTTCATATTGGAGCTCTTGCAGGTGGCCCATCTAGATGAAGACTACTGATGCTGGGTAGCTTGCACTCTGATCTTGCACCGGCTTTGTGATAAAACTTGAATCTTGATAAATCTGGATACATTACTTTCATCTGGGTTAATTCAACTCCGACAATATCAAAAGTAAAAGTTAATAAGTTCTTCGTGATTAACTTTTGGCAGAACTAACTTCTGATAATGGAGTAGTTGGGTATTGAGAAGTTTAGGGTACTAGCAATATAAGCTAGAACTGCTTACCATCAAAGGTTTTAAATGTTAAATTATTTTAAAGCTGAAGTTGTCTTGCTACCTCTGCTTTTCAGAGTAATGAATGATAATACGTGAAAAGATGCTTTTAGTGTGCTTCTGTGGTGGATGGGCATTCTTGCAGTGCTCACTTTGTTTGTAGAATGGGACCTTGCTCAAAGTTTTCTTGGTTGTAGGGCAGTATTCTGAAAAGCTGTCTTTCAGCTTTCTGTTTATCAACAATCTTGTTTTGCATTTTCTTTAAAATATTTTGCTTAGGGGGATTTAGTAGCATTTTCACACCTGTGAGCTGTAGTACTTGGAAGGATGTTTCATCTTTGAATGCTTCAGATAGCCTTGAAAGGAATTGTTTGGCAGTGCTCGAATATTTGAGACTTTCCTGCAAGTGTATGGCTTAAATTAAAAAAAGAACATGGGAAATCAGTAAACTGATTTCTTTTCTTCAAGAACTCTGATCTCTTAACAGTAAATAGCAGAGAATTTTATCAACTGAAGTGTTTATCCAAATCATTAGATGTTGTAAGTAATAATTGTTTCTTATATTTCAAACAGGTATATTTATAAATGGTGAAAGGGCTTATAAAGTACCTATAATGTGCAGCCAAGCATTTATGCAGTACATCTGATATCCTTCAAGTTCACGAGAAGTTGAGATTGTTAGATTTTTTTTTTTTAATGTTGCAAAATGAAATTTTCATTTCTGTTGGAGTTGGTTAAATGTACGAAACTGTTGACAGTAAATTGCCATTTAGTCCAGATCCACCTCTGCTTTTGTTTGCACGTAGAAATGCTGCCAAAGCAAACAACAGCTTATTACGCTACTAACTTCATTCAAATCACAGCTGGTGACATTCCTGGTTAGGATTCAACTAGTGGTGTTTTGAACACAGGGCTTTGCTAACTGTTTGGAAAAATCATGATGCTTCTAATGGGATCAGACTTGCATTCCTAATATAAAATGGGGCATTTGCTTTGTTTTGTATGCTACATAGGTGCAATTTTTTTTTTGTCAAGTGTAATAGAAAAGAACTTTATTGATTTGTTATAAGGTGGTATAATCTGGTAGCTGAGAAACAATTGGCCTATAGGCTAGTATATAGATCCCTTCTGTTTTCTTTTGATTTTCTCAGTTGATGAGACGTATTTGCATTCTCAAACTCCCGTGCTTCAGTTACTCTAACTTCAGTTAGTGAAGTAGCATGCATGGGTTGCTCAACCAGCGATGTGTGTAGTCCTGTTTCAAACAGGAAGAGTGCTCTATTCGCTGATTCCCTACTCTTGAACACCACACAGGCTTCCTTCATGTGAGGAGCTAGCATTTTCTTAACAGCAGGGTGCAGAAGGCATTCCCTTTCAGTCTCCAGGGGTAACTCCAAGCATTTCCTAATCTAAGTGGGAAGCTCTTGGTTGACTTCGTTTCTCTCTCTAGTCTCATTGAAAAGAGTAGGAGATGGAAGAGAAAGAATGTATCTGCTGAACTTCCTTCATTTGCTTTTTACAAATGGATTGGTACCAGTTTTTGTAAGTTATGCTGTTTTTATAGAAGTGTCTATATGCAATAAGAAAAAATGGTAGTTGTTCTTTTAAAAGGACAGTTTCTCAATCCATGTTTGCTTTATAACGAGTAGTTGGATATTTTTCCACATTAAGATTGATCCAATAGCTCAAGGACTTGTCTCCCCAACTTCTCTCTGTAGCTGGTTTCCTTTAGTTAAAGCAATCTACCTCTTGATCCCTAGAGTAGAAATTAATGCCATTACAAAGACGTCCTTACAGTGTACTGCAGATGCTAACTCAAATATTGGAAAGAGTTGAGGTGCAGCAGTAAAAAAAAAAAAAAAAAAACATCAACACAGGCTTATTTTATTTACCCATTTGAACAGGCACCTCAGCACTGTTAATTACCATCTTCTCATTGAATGTATCAGGTTGATGTATCTGTTTTTATCAGTGTAGGTGGACCTAGCATTTTGCAGAGACAAAAGATCAGGAGCAAAATCTTGCATGTGTTGACAATTCACATTTGCCTGAAGGTGTGTGTCTGTACCAGCTTCTCGCAATGAAATGTGCTAGCTGTGACTGCTCCAGGAAATTCTGTAAAACTTGGCACCAGGTAATACTGTATTTGTGCAGGTGGTTGTGCCTGGAGAGCATCCCTTAGCTGGTTTTTGCCTTGGATGTAGGTTCATGAAAGGTGTCTGGAGCACATTGCCAGTTTTTTCCTCTATCAGACATGGTAAAATCGAGGTAAAGCAAAGTTTTTCATATTTCTGTATATTTGGCTAACATCAAGCTTAAAGTACACAAGGAAAGCAACAGTTGAGGAAAACAAAGTATTAGATTTGTTACAAAATCAGAATGGTCAACAAAACAGTAAAATAAAAGGTCATCTTGGCAATAGAATTCCTTTTTAATGACTGTTGCCTTTCACCTATAATGTGGTGTTTTAGTCTGGAATCTGAAGTTCAGTGAACTGTGGTGTCTGTCAAGTGACTGCTTGCTTACCAGTTGTTTTTATAGGTTTTAGCCTCTCAAATATACTTATATGACTTATATTCACCTCTTCTCAGCACAGGAAAAGTGATCAGGCCTTAAGAGGTTGTTAGCACTTGGAATGTTTCCAGGAATAATGGGTTTTACTTCCCCACTCCCTTTCTGACAGGAACAGTATTAGCAGTTCATTCAACACGATTCTCTTGGCCTTGTGCTATTTCACACGTTACATACACATCATTAAAAAGTGGTACTTAAATCAACTCTGATCCTAGCTTTTCTGTACATAGGTGGTTCTCTACTGAGAGCACAGGTGATGTGCTCATCATGTAGGTTGCTCTTAAGTAATACAGTGCTCAAAATCTACCTCATATTCTGTCAATTCCTGCTGCTGTTGTTGGCTGGAATGATTCTGCTTTGGTTTTGGTGTTGGCTGTTAAGCTCCTCTTATGAAGACTCACTGGAGCACAATGTAATAGAGGAAGAGGATGGGTTCCCCTTCTTGGAAAGCTTCCTGAGCATGGTCAGGGGAAGAGAAACTGCACTATGGCAAGCGAGAGTTGCAACAAGGTGCTGGGAACTTGTCTTCAGCTGGAGAGCATGAGAAATTGCAGTGAGAATTGGGAACAGAGAGCTGATCCTCAGGAGAGGCTGAAAGAGCCTTCTTCAGTGTCAGAGGAGTTGAGCTGTTTCATTTCATTTAATTTTTTTCTGTCAGTAGAATCAGAAAGTACTTGTTTAAGGCATGATTGGTTTCTCTAAACAATGAATTAACAGTGAAATTGCTGGCTTATGGGAGTCTTTCAGTTACCAAGCAGATAAAATGCTCAAGTCCATCTATACTGATGTCACTGAAGGAATGCTTGAAGTAAGAGGATTATTTGAAGGTTCTACCATAGGAATAGAAATTTTTGCTTCTTCTGATTGTGAAATAGAAACCTGAAAAATAGCATTTATTTTTGGATAAATACCAAGTTATAAGGTGTTAAGTAGACCTTCACAAAAAGTAATCCATAAGAGAACAGAAAAACTAAGTCTTTAAGATTCAATGTGCATATTACTTCAGAAGAAAAGAACAAAAAAAAACCCACCAACATTTAATGCAAAGTTTTATTATCAGTGTTTATGATTGCTTTGTACCTATCTGCCTTAAGGGGGCAAAGCCCAGTGTTGTGTTTTTCTGTTTTCCAGAATTCTAACTCTAAAACGTTTTGTTTTTTGACAGGCCGGTTGGAATGCCAAAAATGGAAAAAGTTTACCTACATAACCCTAGCTCAGAAGAAACAATTACATTAGTATCAATATCTGCTACAACATCGCATTTTCATGCGTCATTTTTTCAAAATAGGGTAAGCTATTCTGCTTTTTCCAATTCTTTTTTTTTTCCTGAAAGTGAACTTGATTCCTGCTTGCCTTGCTGCTTCTTTAACAGAGCTGCTTATTGCTACTTATTGCAATAATTACATACCTTAAAGCGTTTAAGATGCATTGGTTCTTGATCTCAAAACTGTTACCAAGCAAATTTGACCTGAGTGTGGAAACGCATGCAAACCCTAGTAGAAGAGAAGAAATAATATATTTTATAGGAGTGCTGTCAGAGGTGGAAGTATATGCTGTCACAGAGAGTTTAACAGCAGACATCCCTTGTTGCTGAAGTGACGATTAAATGTACTGTACCTGAGAACATGTAGAGGAACATGCTGCTCTTAGAGTCTTTGTGAAAATTGTAGGTCCAGTGAAGTGCCATTAGCCTGAAGCAGTCACCCTAATGCAGCTGTAACTACTACAGTCATGTCACAGGAACTTGCAAGTTGAAAAGCTTGGTATCAGTAGGGTTAACTCTTAACCATGTTAATGTCAGACATAGTCATCTAGTTTCAGTTTTGTATGTAGGGCCTGTGGTTTAGCAGGTTCCATAAAGTTCAGTTGTAATTGCCATTCTCCAATGTTCTCTAAACTCAGTCCAAAATATTTCTGTGCAAGACTGAATTCTGAATTTACAGTTCAGCTTAAAAATACGGTTAAATATAATTTTGCACTAGACATTAGTTGTAAAATACTGTTTTGTTTTCTTTATTACATGCTTTTTCTCCTAATCTTTAACAGGCTTTCTAAGTTCAGTGTTCAATAAAGAACACATGGAAATCTTCTGTAGCATAAAATTTTTTATTCATGTGCAAGGTGCAATGATCTCAAACGGTTTTGTTCTTTTTTTTTTTTTTTTTTCAGAAAATTCTTCCAGGAGGCAATACGTCCTTCGATGTAGTTTTCCTCGCAAGAGTAGTGGGAAATGTAGAGAATACTTTATTTATTAACACTTCTAACCATGGGGTATTTACTTATCAGGTAAGAGAAGTAGAGAACATTCCTTCAGAAAAAAAGTTGTAAAGTGTGATTCAGCCTCCACTGTATCTATTACCGTGTATTTAACTGCCCAAGGATATTTGCTCAACAATATTTTTCAGCCCAGTTGAAGATGTTTCCTTCCCAGCTGCTTGTTGTAATGCAATACCACAGCAAATATCTGTAGGGCGGTACTGTTAAGCCAGATCGCTGGAATTATATAGGATTTTAAATCCTTCCAACAGCTTTTTTTTTGTGTGTTATTTGAGCAGTTAATTGCAGTGATCTAGCTCATTCTTCTGCTCTGTGTTCATCTGATATAATGACAAGACAATTTTATTCATTAAGCTGGCAAAACAGAAATCTATTCACTTGAAATTCAAAAAGATAAACCATGCAGATGAAAGAGTTTGAAAAATGAGAGAAATCCTGCTGTTGAAAGATAAGTCTTACATGGCAAAATTCAGAAAACTACAGGAACAACCCTTCCCATATGGGTAGTTTGTTCCATGTTGGTATCATTAAAGGATATTTCACGTCTTTTTAACCTTTAGTTGCTATCTATTTCAGAGTATCAGAAACAAATGTGGTATTTTGACTTCCTGTGTTCTAAATATGTCAGTGTAAGTAAATAGTAGCTATGAGAGGTACTTGTTCGCTGTAAACGAAACAAGTTTTATTTCAGTGCTTTAGCATGATGCTGATTTTAAGTGTTCGGTTAGAAGTATGTTATAAAATTCATTTAAAAGAGGTAGATTACTAAAGTCGGCATTTATAAGAGGTGCTACGACAATTGCATGCAGCTACTGAAGCTTGTTTTTTCTTTTTCTGAACCAGGTGTTTGGCATTGGAGTACCGAACCCCTATCGTTTGCGCCCCTTTATTGGGGCACGAGTTCCTGTAAATAGCAGTTTTTCTCCTATAATAAATATACATAACCCTCACAGTGAGCCTTTGCAGGTGAGCCTAAGAGCAGGAAACGCTCATTTATACTCACAATATTAGACTGTACTTTTGTGGTATTGCTTAAAATTCTTTGAACTGTAAAGCTACTTGCGGGTATTTAAAATTTTATAGGTTATATAAATGTTTCTCTGTTTAAATGTAAATCAGTTCTAGAAATTATAGGTTATGTTCGTGGATCTCCTTAGTTCGATGGATTGAGTTTTTACTATAAAATTCCCATTTTAAAAATGGTTGTAATTACTGCAAGACAAAGAATTAAACTTCACTGGTAATTGAGAAAAATAATGAAACAAAGTAAAATAGATCTTGTGTTTTCAATCCAGGCATATCTCTTAGCTCCCTTTTGCTTGTTTTGCATTGATATAAGGAGGTGGTTGTTGTGGTCATCCATGTTTTGTCACTATTTTATTAGTGATGAGCTTTATCATTAATCAACGAATAAAGAATGTTCTCTTGATCTGAGAAATACTGCCAGAAAGGTTCACCGGTGACACGAATACAACAAAATGAATTTCTCTCTAGACTTTGCTGCAAAGTACAATATAGTACTATTATAAACTAAAAAAGGGGAGATTTAGATTAGATGTTAGGAGGAAATTTTTCACTCAGTATGGTGAGGCACTGGCATAGGTTGCCCAGAGAAGCTGTGGGTGCCCCAGCCCTGGAAGTGCTCAGGGCCAGGTTAGATGGGGTTTTAAGCAACCTGATTTAGTGGCTGGCATTCCTGGCTATGTCAGGGGGGTTGGAATTAGATGATCTTTAACATTCCTTCCAACCCAAGCCATTCTATGATTTATAATTCCTTATAGTACAGTGTGTCTTTACAGTGTAGCAATGGCAAGAGTTGTTGTATTAAGCAGGATAAATGTCTGAAATGTCTGAACCTAACCAAACAAGTAAATGAATAATCTGCTGATGAAGTTGTGCTTCTGTTCAGTAAATGATCTACAAACTGTAAAAGGCTACAGACAACAGATGAAGTGTAGCAGTAGCTTTATCATAGTTGAAAGGGAACTTATGAGAAACTGCGATGGTCAAATAGTTGCTAATGCCAAACATTGCACATTATAATATCTGATTGCTAAAACAGGCTCCCTTTAACACTGAGTGTTAATATTTTCCTGTTGTCCACCCTAGGTGGTAGAAATGTATTCCAGTGGAGGTGATCTCCATTTAGAGCTTCCAACAGGTCAACAAGGAGGTACAAGGAAACTATGGGTGAGTAGTAATGTCTTGCAGCATCTATTACAGGTGTTTGAGGAGGTTTTATTTTGATACACTGTTAGGATTTGTTTGTTTTTACCAACTTTGTTTGTTGTCACGTAATTGTTAAAAGTAGCCTGTGAAAAGTGAAACAATAACATAGTCTATTAATTGCACAGTAATAGGAATTGAAGGAAGAATTACAAGAATAATACGTAATACACAAATTACAAGAATAATTGAAGGAAGAATTACAAGAAGTCATCTGCATTAAGCTCTTTTTTCAAATGAGAGGATTAATTACACCCACTTGAACATACAGGGCAATGTAGTCCTTCCTATGGCTTGTGAGCTGGATCTAGCCCACAGGAAAAATGCCAAATATGGAGAAAACACACTTGTTTTTTTTTTTTTTTTTTTTTTTTAACTGAGGAAGTCCTTCCAGTAAATCGCTAGGAATATTTACATGGGTTGAAAAATCAGCTGGATGAACTTAAGGAAGAAGAACCTATTGAGGACTATTAAATAAAACGAATTGTGTCCAGCAACAATAAATCCCTGAATCATGAGTCAAAATTGTCCAGACACTGTTCTGCAGGATATTCTTCTTTGCATGCCATGCAGTTACTCTATTCTACATATTTGCTGCTGGAGACAGAATAATGGGTTGGATGGACACTTGGTCTGGCCTGTTAAAACTATTTTGTTGCATTCTTTGCTTAATGTAGTTTTGAAGTAGCACATACTGATATCCTCAAGTCAAATAAATTTTGGAAGCATACTGAAGGTGAAGTTCGGCTTTGTGCTGTATATCAGAAACTTGGCAACAACCAACTGGAGATGAAACCTATATTCCTCTGTGATTAAAGTTACGCTTTTTTTGACATCTGTTTTTTGTCTGAAAGTCATTGGCCTCCAAAACTTGTCTCTTCCTCAAGTGTATCATTATAGTTACTGACTGTTATATCTGTTGTAATGAGTAAGGCCAGGATATTTACAAGTAAGTCAAGAAGAAAGATTACAAAAATTAATTCCTGACTTTTCTGGAGGATGTCTATGATAATGGCAGCATTTTAATTTTAGATGCAGAAAATACAAACAAGTGAGTAGGCATTGCAGATTGCAAGTATTTTAAAAATTTAGTGGAAGGATCAAACAAAAGCTGGGAGTTACAAGTAAACATTAATTTTTTATTTTTTTTTTAAATCCTAATATTTTGACACAGTTTCAGTCAAATGACATTGCTTGTAAAGATCACTGACAAAAGATAAGGGGAATGTTGAATTCTGTAGTCGTCATTAAGTAGGTAACTAACATACCAGTTTGGTGGTTAGGACCACTAGTGAAAGCACAGAAAACTTTAAAATGCCTGCTGTATTTCTACTTCTGTTTCTTGAGCGAGTGTCTTTTTCAGCTTCCCCAGGCCAGGTTGCCAGTTAAAACAAGTGTTGGCACGCATGTGGAAGCTACCAGTGTATTGCATAGAAAGACAGATTAGTACTATTCGGCGTTAATCCCCTTGCTGTCATATCAACCATTGGTGTTTCAAAAAAGTTTGCATCGCTTATGTCAAGAGCTGCATTGCAGTAAGAAAAAGCCACAAAGTAGAAGAAATGATTTGAAATATGATGCTGATAGTTTGATATATGGGTGTGCATTGTTGTATCAAATTGCATTGATGCCAAATGCTTCAGTGACTGGACAGAGCAGTCCATATATGCAGGGGTGTTTTTGTGATAACTGTTTAAAGGTACTTCAGGGATCTGACAAACCTTGGATTGCTGGTTACGCGTGTGAAAGAGTCAAATCACACCCTTGGAAGTGTTAATAAACTGCTGCATTATGTTAAGTCTCTGAATAAGTGTGAAACAACTTGAGAGCTAGACTGGTCTGTATAATTTTTAGTTTAAGGCCTCATCAAATAGTAGTAGTTAGATGTACTTACTTTGATATTTGACACCTCCAAAGAATACATCTACAGTCATTATGCCATGCAAAATATGGCTTGACCTCCTCAATGGATTGATAATGAGTTTGTACTACAGAAAGCACAGAAGGGATGTGTAAGACAATCAGCACCCATATGAATTGTGTCCAGTTTCCTTTATCAAAAACATAAAAGAAAAAAGCTGTCAGCTGAAGAAAGATCAGATGGTGCAAAGGCTACTCATCAAAATTTTCTACTATATTTATTTGCATTTGAAGTGGAGGGAGCTTCAAATTTGAAATCAAGGTTTTCATCTTCTATTGGAAAAAAAATTGAGCTTTCTAGCCCTTCCGTAACATGGAGAGGAACAGCATGCAGTGTTAGTGTTTCAACTCCACAAGGTTCTGGCTACTTGCAATTCTAAACTATTTTAATTTGAGTTTAGCTAGATGGTTTTGACATGTGTTTCTATATGTGTATGAAACCGTGTATGCCTCGTGTCTGCTTTAGAGAAAAAACAGAATGTGTAAAAGCAACGTTTGATGTTACTGTTCTCAAAAACATTTTTGTCACTGGATTTTTCTTATTGATAGGTTCTGTCAATTTATTTAATCTACTGTCCTTTTGCCAGAGTTTTAATAAGTAGAACTTAAACCAATGGGGCATGAAAGTCCTCTTGTTTTAACTATTTTTAATCAGTGTCATGTTAAATGAAAGAACTCTCCTAACTAAGTGTAATGGTTACTTTAAAGACATACAGCCTATCTCTTGCTGCTATTACAGCTTTTTCTCTTAATACAATTATACTTAAGTTGTATTCTTTTGGTGTGGGAGCAATTTTTGTAATTACTATGCTCACAGATGTGCTTTGAATATTTTATTAGGAAATTCCTCCCTATGAAACAAAAGGAGTGATGAGAGCCAGCTTTTCATCAAGAGAAGCAGATAATCATACAGCATTCATTAGAATAAAAACAAATGCATCAGACAGCACGGAATTTATCATTCTCCCTGTTGAGGTAGAGGTTACAACAGGTTTGTAGAAAAGCATTTTTGAAGTTATTCAGCTTAATTAATTTGTAAGACATTTTTTTAAAGTTAACTTTTTTTTTCTTAAAGCACCAGGAATCTATTCATCAACAGAAATGCTAGATTTTGGTACACTACGAACACAAGGTAAAACTGTACTTCATCACTTAACAGTATTTGTAAAGAGGGAGGAGAGAAAAAAAGATGGGTTATCTTTGTACTATTCAGGATTCATTGTGGTGTGATACTGTGTTTTTCTTTAAGAGACAGTTTCAAAAATAGGATAATACCATTTCAACTGTGCACAAATGTATTCACCTTCGAGTGCACTTGAGATGAGTACAAGCAAACAGCAGTCTGCACATCCAGTTATGAGTCTAATAATGACCTTAGTTTTACACAGTTACACATGATGTTGTCTGAAAACTGCTGTCAGTTTACTTTGTGAACTTTTTTTTTTTTGAAAGATTGCTTTATATCTGCATAAGTTTTAACTTTCAGACACAGGGAACACTAAAGGTGTATGAACTTGACTACATTTGTTTATGATTTGATCTTTTTTGGTGCAAATGTGTAAACAGCACTTTTAAATTTTTTTTACATCGTAAGTTAATATTTAGTGAAATCAGAAAAATTGTATGTGTATGACAGAAAATAGTAAAAACTGAAGCTATCTTTTGAAGCTGTAAAAGGGCTTGCCACTACTCATGAAAAATAGTCCATTTATATCACTTAAAAAAAAAAAAAACACAACACTGCAAGGTAGCCTCTGAAGTACTTTTCCATGCAGCTTAGTTAACATGTAAAGTTTAAATAAGATTAGTCTATGTTGAACATGGGTGCATCTGGCAAAATCATTCATTTTAGTGTTTTTAGCCAGCTCATCTCTTAATGAGTTAGAAATAAGAACGGTTAACTGAAGCATGTAATACCTGCTATATACAAAAATACAGTTTTAAAGTGTGTCAGGTTCTTGGTGCTAGCAATTTTGACTACTGGCTGTGCTATCATGTTAATCTCACTTTTAAACACTGAACAACAGTGGATTTACATGAGGAATTAGTTAGTGCAGATGACTTTGTATAAGGTTTTCATGTTAATATAGCCTAATAGCCAGGTATGTTTTTTGTTCTTTAACAGATCTGCCAAAAATTTTAAATCTGCATTTATTAAATTCAGGAACAAAAGATGTGCCAATTACAGTAAGTTTTATTTCCTTTCAATTTGAAACTTTCTACTTGGATTTACTTCCTCTCCTAAACACTGATAATTTCCAGTTTCATCATATGGTGTTCAGAATTAGAAGCTAGGTGATGTGTGATTTAAAATATAACTTACTAGTAGGACTAGAAATAATGTGTATGCATGGTAAAATTAATTTGCTTCATAGCCTTCTTTCAACAGCATATAATAGGTTGTGTCTACAATACCGTAGCCTATTGAAGCTTTTCTGCTTGTGAGTAGTAACTCAGCTCAGCATGTGAGAGATTAACTGAGACTCTATGAGAGTGTATAAAGTGATGGTCCAACGTAATCTTTTAAGATAAGCAAAGAGTAGCTTTCAGAAGCAGACTGTGAAATGGCCCTTGTTTTCTTAAGTCCATCTCTCTTGTAGCTTAAAATAAGAAAAAGTCCTGAGAACACTCTAGAGCCCTTTCCAGTGAGATCACTGCAGCTGCATATGAAGTACAGACAGTTTCAGAATTCCAGTTTTGGGATTTTCTGCTTTCTGTTTTTATTACAGAATTTTGGCTGTGTTCTCATGGTCCACCCTCATTCATTCATGCCTTTCTCCCGTGCAATTTTGTGTCCTCTATTTTTCTCAGTTATTCTTTTCCTCCTGTCTTCCTTGTTCTCCAGATTTATTTGTATGGTTAGCTATATCTTGTCCTGGTGCATTTCAAAGGATGTTGAAGTGTTGAAAAGAAACCAAAGGAGCCAGAAGAATGACTGAAGGAGTGGCAAAGGTTTCTTACTGAGCTCTTGGAGAGCATTACTGTGTTTTTGAAGCTTATAGCTATAACTGTAGGGAATGATATTTTAATGGTAGAGGTCTAACAGAAACATAAAACAGGATACAGGACATTAAGGTGAGACAAATTTACAGTAGAAACAGGACACCCGTTTAGTAACCAGGATAGCTTTCCACTGAAGTGATAGTCAATTGCAATGCTTACTAAGTTATTTTTCACTGGTAATTTTCAAGTCAAGACAAATTCATAGTATAGTACAAAGAGAATTTAATTAATGGAAGTCCTGCTCTTTGTTACATTAGTGAGGCTTAGATGATCCTATATGGTCCCTTGTAGCCTTGTAAGCTGTGAACCACCCTCCAATGGAGTGTGGTAATATGTTCTAATTGAAAAGTTTGTCTTTGTTTTCCTCTAAAAAGATCTCTGTATAATTCTTACAATCAGAGGATTGGTGAATTCATTAAGCAGCTTTTACAGCGATGTATGCTGTCTGATATCATGCCCGTGTTTATAGATTTGCCATGTTTTTCGTAACGTGGCTAACATAACTTGCGAGTGCAACACAAATAACTTTATATTCAAGTCACCAGTATCGCTTCTGATATCTGATAACTTAAAACCTAAATCATACTTCTCCAGAGAAAAATAAATAAATCTACACTTTTTAAAACTATAGTCTTAGGGCTATTGACTGTAGGCCATTCTACAGGTCATGACAGATATTTTTTTTTTTCTGGATGAATTACTCTGTTACAGTGTATCAAAGGGGTGAATTTGGAGATCTTGAAGGGCTTTAGGACTTAATTTTGTGATGATAAAGTTACCTCATTTAAGTACAAATATGATGCATTTTTGGTGTTGCATATGGCACATCCAAGTCGACTGTTCTTCTCATTAAGGTACAACTTTGTTGTGAAGTTTGTGAACTGTGTAACCTTCCTAGTAGTTAAAGCACTGTGTGAACTTTCACTGCTGTGCCAATCAAATAGTTTCAAAAAGGTAAGAGTAAAGCATTTTTGGAAAGAACCTGGCAAATGGTTTATTTCTAGGAAGGCTTAAATGGATTTCTGGCCCTTTAGAGCTAGAGTTTAAAAGCTGTGAGGCAGAGTTCTGTCACAGATTTCATCTTAATGTCAGAAGAAAAGGCCAGGGCTATATTTAGCATATATTTAATCTGGCTGCTGGAGGAACTAAATATCTTCAGGTCATCTGTATGAGAGACTGCTAGTAGTGTTGCCAGAGTTGTAGTTCTGCCTTTAAGTACTTAGTCATGCTGTGTTCCAACAATTTGGTTAAGGAAAATAATAGTGAGTCACTTGACTTTCTTTTTTGAGTTCTAGAACTCTTTATAAGAACTTCCTTATTTGCATTTTTTAGAGTTTTCTATGTTATTAAGGAGCGTCATGCTCATTTCATGTATGAACTGTTGTCATGCTGCAACAATTAAGCCATGCTGTCAAAAGTCTAATAAATCTAGACGGTTGATCATGTGAATTTTTCCCTTCTCTGGAACAAAAAATTTATGTTCCTTTGAGGCAGTTTAAGGCAATTTGATTGCTAAAAGCAAAGGCCCATTTTAAAGTTCCAGCTGCTGATCATGTTCACGCATAAAGCAGCAGGAACTTGAGGACAGCTGTTAGCTGTATATTGAAGCTGTGTTCTATCAGTTCGATAATAAAAGTGCTTCTATAGGAAAGTATTTACTTTCATCACAAATACTTGGATAGGTTTTTTATTGCTCTTACCAACCTTTGAGGAATAGTTTACTTCAGAGATATGTTTTCAGTCTGTTTGCTTGAGTGCATGCATCTCAAAGTAATCAAGGGAAAGTTACCTCAAAGATTAAAATCTAGTAGTTCAGCACATGGCAAATCTGGATGGCTGCCTTATGGTTCTGTTTCCATTTCCTGTGGAAGTTAAGTCATGTCCCCGTTTAAACTGAAGGCCAGGTTATTACTGACAAAATAATTGTCTGTGAAAGTGAATAAAACAGCACAGAGGTTGTTCTGATACTAAAGGAACCACCCTTAGAGTGCTGCCTGCATCTACAGCCCTTTTTCCTCTTGCACCGGAGTGGTCTTGTTTTGACTATCTGTAAGACAAATTGTATGGCCTGCTCAGTCTTTAGAGCAATATGGTAGGTGGATGAGGCAAAACTATGTTTGGGAGCTTGCTGACAGGTAAACAGTATGATGAACACGTTTCAGCTCATACTCTTCTTTGTCTTACTAGAATGGGTATACCCCAGAGCCCTTAAACCTTATAAATTTCCCCCAGTAACTGCCAGCACTTACACAAATATTCCCCCATATTTCATGTTATCCAGAAAGTTTAAGGTCCACATTTTCCACTGTTATGCTAGATATTGAATGTATTTTCATAAAACAGGGTCTTGAAGCTCAGCTGGGGCACTTCATGAAAGGACCATATGTTGATGAAGCACGTGTATTTGAAATAATTTTTCTGTGCAGAAGTTGATTGGAGATTTTCTGAGAAAATTGGTGGTATTAGATTCTCAGTGGAACTTTTTTTGCATGTTTTCTCATGAGCTGTTGTTTAGGAGTCCATATTTGATGGTTCGTAAGGCACATCTCAGGAAACAAGTTCTGCTTGGGCTTTATATGAAATGGGGTAAAATTTTGAGGAAAAAAAGTTGGAAGGATTATTAAGGAAGTTTGTTTTTCCCTTAGTTGTTGTAGTGTTGTATTTCTGTTCATAGTATCATAGAATCACAGAATGGTTTGGGTTAGAAGGGACCTTAAAGATCACCCAGTTCCACCCCTCTGCCATGGGCAGGGACACCTCCCACCAGACCAGGTTGCCCAAAGCCCCATCCAGCCTGGCCTTGAACACCTCCAGGGATGGGGCAGCCACAGCTTCTCTGGGCAACCTATGCCAGGGCCTCACCACTCTCTGAGTGAAGAAATTCCTCCTTATATCTAATCTAAATCTACCCTCTTTTGTAGCATGTAGTCAAGCAGCAAGAAAGAAATGTGGCTGATAAAGTTAAGAATTTTTTGACAAAACAGTGCTAAATTACTTCCTTAACTAAATTCGTTAGCTGTGGATATTTTGAGTAAATCCACCTAGGTTTGTTATATTTGTGACTTTATGAAATAAACCTCTGAAACTAGTCATTTTTCTGACAACAGGCTATTCTTTTGAGTATCTTCTATTTGATTTGCCAAATGAAATCAGCATCCTTTTAAACTTTAATAACTCAAAAACAGCCATTTGTATGAAAAAAGCTGCTATAAAATGGTTATCCTTTCAGCCATGCAAAAATTATGAACTTGACCGCGACTTCCATTTTGTCTGCTTTTAAGTTTTTTTTAAATATACCTCAAGATCTCAGTTTTGTAATATGGATTTCATTAAAAAGAAATTGTGATATTTATAAATCAACTCATGACAAGAGGTATCAAATATCTGCACTGTGCGTATGCAGGTGGTTGACAAAGGTCAGTGCTATAAATCCAAAATACAAAATCCTCTAATTGAGCAAACAGAGATTATTCATTAGCTACAAGAACAGTGCAGCTTGTTTCCTCTAAGGGTCATGTGTTAGTTATATAATGTAGCAGAAGTTAATTATGTATGCAAAATTTTATGACTTCAATTTACAATTGAGAACAGTTTAACTGGAAGAACTGTAACTGGCATGTAGCACTAGCTTTCTGCCTTTCTCCTCCCTGAGCAAGAAGGGCTCAGCTGCTGATGAAGCAGGTGCTAAACCTCTGCAGCGTAGCATAAGGTAAACCAGCACTCATTTCACTTTCCTTAGTGCAGTGTCTTGTAATTTGCGGTAGCTTAGCAGCTGCTACATGAGCAGCTGAGCTGTTCTTACAGCAGAAGACGACAGCTGGGGAGGAGGAATCATGGCAGCCATCCCAATTTTATGCAAAATAAGAATAAGAGCATTTAAGTGCTTTGTGCCCAGTTTCTGTCCATGGAATCTAGATAAAATTTGCTAGCAATCAGCATAGACTCTTCAGATATTGATACTCAAAATCTATAATCCTGCTGCAGCCCAGTTTGCCTTCTCCGTTTAGTTTTAAACAATAATTCTCAGTTACAAAAGGCAATGGTGTAAAATTTTTCTTATAAAGTGAACATCGTCTCAGATTTACAAAACTGTTCTCTGTTCAGATTTTTTTTTTTTTATTTCTGTGGCAGGTTTGCAGACTTAGCATGGGATCTGAGATGAGCTGAATGTATCACCAATAATTACACAAGTCAGCTAACAACTTTGTTAATGAATGAAGCAGAAACAAATAGCCTGTAGCTATTGTACCCTGTGGCATTAAGAATAAAAAATAAATCTTAACTTTAAAATATATATATTTTTCTGTTTCATCTGTGTGTTTCTGGCTATACTGTCACTTTACCCAGTGTTCCCAAGGAGAGTTCTCTTTTGCCCACTTTCCTGAATATTGAGTGATTTTTCAGGACCTGAAAAAAAGTATCTAAAACCTCTTGTAATTGGGCTTTGTTATAGGGAAGACAGACCTGTAGTAACTGTGCAAAAACTATTTGCAGTTGTATCACTTTGAAAGGTACTTGAAGGCTACACAGTGTGTTAACAATGATAAATTTAAAGGTGCTTCATATTTTGATTCTTTTTGCAGAGTGTTAGACCTACACCACAGAATGAAGCTATAACAGTACATTTCAAGCCAGTTACGTTGAAAGCCTCTGAAAGTAAATATACCAAAGTTGCAAGTATTAGCTTTGATGGTAAGTACTGCTTCTCTCCTCTTACAACTCATCAAATGCTTCTTATACTTCCTGAAACTTCATGAATTGTTTTCCGGTCCCTTAACAAAATGGTAATTGTTGTTTTGAGGAGGAAATGGAATTTTCCTATCTGGAAAATTTTACCTCTTTACATCTCCTCCAACATTATTTCTGAAGAGTTGTTTCTGAAGTCACAATTGGCTGGTAACTTAGACTGATAACTAACTAATAGCGAGAAGAATGGGGATTTCTAAGCAATCCTATATGTGCGTATATAAAAAATGAACATCAGATTGTATTTAACATAAGTGGTATTCTTATGTTAAGACACCCTTTTTAAAAAAGTATTATTAACCTATTAAAATGCCTGTTTACGTATTTTTGAGAAATCCTAACAAAGACACATTCCTCACAGTAATGTAAATTAAAGGACAGTATATCCCTGAGATTACCCTTCAAGCTTTACAAAGTTTAAAGAAGAATGCAATATACTATTCCACCCTCTCCCCATAAATATTGTAATGCCCACAGAAAAAGGGTTCTGTCACATGCTTGAGCATCTTACTGTGAACACTAGCTTTATTTGTTATCTTGAATTCATATTAAAGAAAAAGGCAGGTGAGGGTGGCAAAACCTCTCACTGTTACCTTTCCTACAAAGATAGATATCTTGATACCGACTTTCATTTACATCTTTATGAAAGAAGTGCTGGTTCATTTCCTTCCTACGTAGTGTGACTGTAAATATTATGCTGACATTTTGTAGAAAGGGACCTCCGTTTTCATTAGAGATTTAAATCAACTGTCAGAATGCTGTTGACCTATTCAGGTGCTACTGTGTTAACTAGTTGGTGCTGTAAGTCTCAGCCTGGATTGCTTAAAAATGGAATTGTATAGATGCAGTAGGAATTGTGTAGATGTAATTTCAGAATTTGTATGCATCAAAAGGATTTGTTTATCACTTTTGTTTATTACTTCAGAGTCTGAATAGCGTACAGTTTATTAGATGAGTTAAATATGCCTTAGCCTAAAAATATTAAATTCTGAAATAGCTGAGCTCTGTAAACCTGAGGTGGTAATATGTCCGAATTTTGCAGCTGCAAGGAATAGTTGTATGAGGACATACTGACTAACACATGGTAGATTTTTGAAAGGATTGTTAGGTGGAAAAAAAGTCCAGTCAAACTGCTCACTGAATTATTTTCAGTGAAGCCGCCTGCTATAAATATTTGCTCTTTCAGCTGTCCTACTACATACAGGGGCTTTAGGGGCTGGAGATTTTTACTAACCAGCATTTGAATCTTGATTATTTTGGTGATGTTGCCATCAGGATAACATTGCTTGTTCTGTGATACTGGAAGAGACCTGTCAGTTTTGTTCTTGGCACTTGTGTGGTCTGGGTTCTTGCATGGATTCTGATTCTATTTCTATTACTGTGTTCTTGGTCCAACGTTCTGCTCGCAGTTCAACTGGTAGTTGTAAATACAGAGCCTAGCCATCGCAAGTTTCTGTTCTGCTGGTGTAGAGGGATATATCCATACTGTAAGTGGGGAATTTGGCTCATCTAGGATCTGAATTACCTTCTGGACATGTTTGTTTATTTGATGAGAACAAGGCTTCCATAAAGTACATAACTGTTGTGGTTTAAACCATCAGGCTCATGGGCTGAGTTTACTAGGACAGAAAATAAAGGGAAAATAATGATTAAAACCAATAATATATATATATACACACACAGAACAAATGATGGTCAATGCAATTGCTAACTATTTGCCAACCAATGCCCAGTCAGTCCTTGAGCTGCTGAGCCCTAGCCAATTCTCTGCAGTTTTTATCGCTGAGCATGTGGTACAGGATATTCCTTCGGTCAGCCTGGGCCAGCTCTCCTGGCTGTGTCCCCTCCCAGTTCCTGCTGTACCCCCAGCCTCCTGGCTGGCAGGGCAGCACGAGAAAGTGAAAAGTCTTTGGCTCTGTGTAAGCACTGCTCTGCAACAACAGAAACATCGAGGGGTTATCAACATTATTCTCATCTTGTATCCAAAACACAGCACCATACCAACTAATAGGAAGAAAATTAACTCTGTCCCAGACAAAACCAGGGCAATACCTTAGCTATGTCAGCTAACTCGTATAAGGGGGATGAATTCAGATCTCTTACTTCCAAGACTCACTCCATGTCAGATGCTTATTGAAACTTCATTAAGATCCATTTTCCTCTTCTGTGGTACTTGGGCTAGTCCTTTGCTTTTATTTTTTCACTCATGCTAATCTACCTTGATGGATGGCTTATATTCTTTTACAGCATCAAAAGCAAAAAAGGCATCACAGTCTTCTGGGAAGATAACTGTTAAAGCAAAAGAGAAGAGCTACTCCAAGCTTGAAATTCCATATCAGGCAGAAGTATTGGATGGGTAAGTTTACAGTTAAACATTGTTCAAAAACTAAACGCTGATATAGAAGGTAAAATCAGCCTTTTTGGGGAGTGAAGGGATGTAAAGAGGTGGTACCTGTGTTTTCTATAACTGGAGCTAATTTAGAACTACAACTACTACTGGTACAAATTTTCTGTTTTTACACAAACAGTTGAGGTAGTCTCAGTAACACACAAACTGGTTTGAAGGCTTGGATTCATAGTGACCTGCATGAGTTGTTTTTCAGAGTAGCTGAAGACTAGATGAGACATTGGAAATTTTCCATATGTATTTTAAAAATACATACATACTTGAAATTTTCATTTTTTTCATACTGTTTTCTTTCAATAGGTACTTAGGATTTGATCATGCTGCTACACTCTTCCACATCCGTGACAGTGCTTCTGAGTCCGTGGAAAGGCCAATCTATTTAACAAACACATTCAATTTTGCAGTCCTTATACATGATGTTGTGTTACCAGAAGAAGCAAAACCGATGTTTAAAGTAAGTCTTGTTTTGGTTGAACATTTTAACCTAGTAGTAAATGTTTAAGCATGCTGCACTTTGTTAAATTTTAACTTTGATCTTCATTCTTCACTGATCTAGGTCCAGAACTTCAGCAAACCTGTCTTAATTCCACCTAATGAATCCAGATATATTTTTACACTTCATTTTATGCCTTCCACATCATCTGTTCATATAGATAACAATATTTTACTTATCACCAATGCTTCTAAATTTCACCTACCTGTCCGAGCATACACAGGATTTTTAGATGTAAGTATTTTCATTTTTTAGCTATTCCAGCATACTTAGAGGCAATCTTCATGTGACTTCCTTTATTCTGCTTCTATGGGAGGATGGCTTTTTTTTTTTTTAATTTCAACAGATTTTAAAGATATGGAAAATGTCACCCACTTCACCAGATCTGTCCTTAAGCAACTTCTGTTATTGCTAAAAATAAAAAAATAATAATAATAAAAAAAATTGTTCCCTCTAGTTATACGTAGAAAATGTATAGTCTTTTGAGGTTATCACAGTATTGCTTCCTACATTTGACTTATTAATTTGTTAATAAGCTTAGTAGAGTTTGAGCATATTTTATATTTAACATATGCTAAAATACCTTTATCAATCTTTCTAGTACTTTGTACTGCCTCCAAAAACTGAGGAACGATTTATAGATTTTGGCATATTGAGTGCAACAGAAGCTACCAGCATTTTATTTGCAGTCATCAACAGCAATCCGATAGAGGTAAGGATGGGTTTATTTTTAGCTTGCCTTTTAAAAATTTTACATTGGTCTTGTTACTGAAACGGTACCTTTTTGTTCTCTTTAAGCTGGCTATAAAAAGTTGGCATATTATAGGGGATGGTTTGGCCATAGAACTCCTAACAACTGAAAAGGGAAACAGAACAACAATAATCGCAAACCACCATGAACTACAAAATGCTACTGCATCTGATCAGTCTTCAGTAAGTAATTCTTTGAATCTATTGCTTAAAGCTAGATTTTGGAGGGGAATAAAAAGGTGCATTTTTTTTTTTTTAATAATGTTAGCAAGGGATACGGAAAATAAGAATTCTTACATAAGAATTATTCAGTAAGATATAGCATGTAAACTTTTTGAAGTTATTAGTAATATATTTCAAGTAATAGTGTTACTTTCAGGTTGGTAAGAATTTGAAAGAGGAATTTCAGAGAGTTATATCTGTAAACTCAGTGATGCTTATAATTAGGGAAGAGTGGAATTTATCAGCACTAGAAATATTTGTGTCTGAATTTTTATTTTTACCACTGTAAGTTGTTTCAATTGGATTTTGATTCAGTTCAAGGAAATAAGTGATGGTTGGATGTGTTTCTTAGTGAAATTTCTTTTTGTTTTTAATGAAATACAATGGATGACTCTCTTTTCTGCCATTTACAGGTGATACTAACATCAGGTTATTATGCTGTGTTTAGAGTAAAATTAATAGCAAAAGAACTTGAAGGAATTCATGATGGAGCTGTACAGATCACAACAGATTATGAGGTATATTTATTGTATTCTCATGGGTGTTGTCCAAATGGAGTGTTTAATTTTTAAGTGTGAATTTTGAAGTGTTGTATTAATGGACAGATTGTAATATCAGGTAGAATCTGAGGCTGAAAGGGACATCTGGAGGTCAAGTTAACTCTGCAGGTTAACTCTTGCAGGGAACTACAGTAATGCTACTCTGTATCTTCCCATAAGGAACAAGAATGACTTATATTAAGCTTTTCATCTGGCTTTCAGAAATTTCCATTTAAGTCTCACCTGATGCTTTACAGTATGGGTTCTTGAGCGTCAAGGCAAGAACCTTCTTACATGAAATACTTATAATTTACTTCTTAGTACATTGTCAGTAACTGAAATTGAGCTATAACTTTGAAGGGATTTTGTCAAAACCCTATGTGAAAATTGCTTTGGAGAAACTGCAGTTTGCTGACAATAGATGAAAACAGATCTTGAACTGAAGTTGGTAAAGGAGAGAAGAACAGCCAGTTAATCCTGAATTTCGTATCCCTTTCCTGTTATTTTTTTTGTAGGAGAGGGTGATTCCAATACGTAATAGAAACTGAGATTTTTGAACTTTCTTTGTGTCCACACGTGTATGTGACTCTCCAGTTTTAGAGCCTGAAGCCTTTTATTTCTTTTCCCTGCAAATCATTCTATTTCTATTTTCAGCTTCAACCATCCCCAGTAAGGATATTATTATTGCTAATTATTATTATTCCACTCTCCCTATTCTAAGTGTACATCAATTTAAGGTCTTATCATGACTTCTAATGTTCTTGGGGAAGTTTCTCTTCCCTTGTAGTAATGCATTTTAAATATGTCATCCTGCTGCTTTTCAAGAGAGTGAGCTCCACTCAGGTGAGACCTGTGTAATGCCCCATTGGAGAGCTTTTATTTTAACTTTGCTTTTGTGTTCCACATAGAACGATGCCAAGTATGACTGAGCAAAGGCGTGCTCCCTGACAGTATGAAATGACTGTTTCAAAAATGTTGAAATCCTGATCTGTGTTTCCATGTTTTAAAGGTGTTTATAGCCTAGGCTGTATTAATTGTAAAATTTCAGGTTTTGCTACTCTATGCAATTTAAAAGTGGAAGAGATGTGTGAAAGCTGAAATTGACATTTTTTCCTCAACTTACCTTTTTTTTTTTCTTCCAGATTTTAACTATACCAGTGAAGGCAGTGATTGCTGTAGGCTCTCTTACTTGCTCCCCCAAACATGTTTTTCTTCCACCTTCTTTTCCGGTAAGATAGGTCACAGCATTAAATACTTATTGTATATTTTTATTTATCTATCTTTTCAAGAGAGATCTCCGTCTTGAATGAGATCTTCTCGTCTTGAATATGTCAAATTACTGGAGAGATTCGTTTTTATTTATGATTCTGTTTGTCACTTTTTCCCCCTCATGTCCCAAGCACGAATTATCCCTATTTCTCCTCTACTGAGCACTTGAATGAGATCTTAGAATACTGTTATGATCCCAAAACTGTTTCTTTGCAGCTTCATTCTAAAGTTACTGTGGTTACTGCGTGTATTAGCACAAAGACTGAGAAAATTACCTAAAGACATTTTCCAGATTTCTGAAGTGTAATGCCAAAGAGCAAAGCTAGCTAATGAACTGAGGTTTCAGTGTAAGAATTCCTTGATCTCTGTGGAGGCATTATTGTATTGTTTCCACACTGAAAGTAGATATCTTTGAAGGTATGTGATGGAGTACACAAACATGAAAGCAAGAAAACTCTGAGGGTCTACAACGGTCTGCAAAAGTATCTAGAGGCTGTTCTCATCCCTGCTCCAGTGAGTGCTGAAGGCAGAGTCTTTGCTTAGGGTTACAGACTCCAAGGGTTACAGACACCAAGCTATTAACCAGATAATACCTTTCTGTTATGGGGCATTCAGCATCACCATAGATGTATGGGGGATTGAATGATGTTGACTTTGCAATTGGCATTTCATTGAAGTCAGAGCTTCATATGACTTTATAGAGTAGGGAACATACTATGATAGAAAATATTGGGGAGAGATTGAAAACCAAAAAAGAAAAGTAGCAAAAGGAGTTACAGACAGCAGGATGGAAATACTACTTGGGCAATTTTCTGAAATAGTAGAACTACTTTAAATATATTTTGAAAAAGCAGCAATACAAAAAAGGGACAGTTCTCCAGTGTTTTTGCTGTGACTACTGTGCAGGTTTAGGAAAAAAATACTTGACTTGAGAGTGTGTTATGGCAGAACAACAAAACACCTCCTATTGTCTGACTATATTCTGAATCTGAGGGGTTTGTACCTTTAAATTGTATTTGGTAACCCATTCCAGCAAGCAGTCAGTAGTGAGTTGTCTTTTGCAGGTCACTTTGAGATCAACGTCTTATAGACAGCACCTTCCTGAACAGACTGGTCACATCTACACTGTACAAATACTTGAAGCAATGTCTGGCTTGGTGCCTATTTGACAGGTGTCTCTTGTATACCGCTCACATGACTTGTCTATGTGAACACATTCTGTTTCATGCTTAGTTTAGCTTAGAGCATATGTTTCAGGGCTCCCTTCAGTGCGTAACCCCACTGTCACAGCACTGTTTTTAGTCAGGACAATTTTTTTCCCATTTTTTCTTGGTTTCAAATAAGGGTATAGATCTCCTCTGGCCCTTTTTTAATTCTTTAAGCATTTTTACAGTATTTTAAGGTTCTCACTCTTTCTTTTATTTGATAGTAATGGCACTTGCCTTCCTTCTTCCTACTAAGAAGCTACTCCTGGATTGCACTTACGGGTGCAAACATTCCTGCATTTTCAGCCCACAATTACTCCTTGTCATTTTGTAACCATTGATCCCATGTCATCCCTGTACTTGAGTTTAATTAGTTCCCTCCTCTTTTTTTTTTTTTTTGGCATTAGTATAGAGCAGTGCTTCTGCTGTGGCTTCCTGTTGGTAGTTTTGTTTTTTTAAAAAGCCACGAGGTAGGGTTTTTTTTTTTTTTATTCTACTTTACAGGCTGTGCTTTTCCCTGCTCATCATTCTAATCTTTCATCTTCAGCAGTCTCTTTTCTTAACGAGTGATCACTATTGTACATTGTCATCTGAGTATGGTTTTACCACACTCTTTTTTGCAAGTCTTAATTATCTCTAGTGAGTATACCTCAGGTAACGCATATTGGTGGAAATATGGTTTTGTTTCCTTGTCTGTCCTGTATAGTCTTAATCTATTGTGGGATCCATGACCAGATACAGGCCTTCATCTCCTCTACCTGCTTTGCCTTTTCGAACAGAGAGGTTCTAAATTCACAATCTCATATTTGCAATTATTGAATTCAATCTACTTTCCCTACTCAAGTTCAGTAGGTCAATCTGTATGCCAGCTTGCTCTTCCTCCTATTCTGAAAATGCCTCTTAACTTTGCAAGATAAACTTTTCTCTCTTCTTACTTTTTGGTATCAAAGCAATTAATAAAAGATATTCATTGACCAGTATTTAGTAAACTTGAGTAAATAGGAGTTACTTCATCCTGATTTTTTCATTCTTAGAACACTGCCTGTTCATCACCTCTTCTTCCAATAGCACCTTTTGTTGATCTTACCGGTTGTGTACTCGTAAATAGTACCTTTTCAGTGCTATTTTATCAAGTGCTTTCCCTCCTGTTCAGTAGATAAATAATTACTTTTTGAAAAAGTAATGCAATAGGGCTCATCAGGGGAAGACAGGCTAAGCAGCAGGACTTCAGTAAATCATCGCTACATTTGTCCCATTACCCAGCCCATCTCCCTTTTTAATCTGCTTCACAAATTGTTCTAAAGTCTGTTGTTACTCTCAAGGTCAAACAGTCATGCCTACAGTTGCAGGGATTATTTGTCACTTTTTATCTTTTATCTGTGTGTCCTATTTTACTGTACAGCCTCACCAGTATCTGGATATTTATTGCACTGACTTTTCTATTTCTAACTTCATTCATCAACTGCTCCATGAGTCTTTGATAAACAAAAATAACTTAATGGTTCATTTCTCTTTCACCATAGACTAAGCAATTTCTATATGCTGCATCCTAGTTAATACATACTAATTCTTGTCAATATCTTTGTTCCACTTGAATACTGCAATAAACTGGTCTGAAAAATTTGGAGTCATAAAGGAGTAATTTTCTAACCTTCTGTTTCATCCTTATAGAATGACTAAGTAACTTACAGATCTATCTTAGATTTTCACAAGATGATTCATTCAGGGGGCCTTTGAGCTCCTGCATTTTGTTTGAGAGCATAAATTCAGAGAGTGTTATCACCTTTGACAAAATTCTAGAGTCTTTTCTGAGTTCAGGCCTCAAGCTTCTCAGAGCAGTTAGCTTCCCCAACTACTTCTGTTAGTTGATCACTTAGTTCTTTTGATATTTGAGAACACTGAAAGCAGATTGCAATTAATCCAAAAAAGAAAAAGGCAAACTAAACTTGTGATCACTGAGTTCATGATACTCTTGCACCTAGTTGTTCTCTAATACTTCTATTACTTATGAAAATAAGCCTAAAATAGAATTAGTTCTTCTAGTTCCATCTTCTGGTAGAGAAATCTGACAGTTATAACATCCAGGAATAGCTAGGTGCTACAATTTTAGTAACACTTACGTCCTAGAAATGAATAGAAAAGTAATTCTTCTGCAGCTGCCCAGTTCCCCATGCTGTCTGTTTCTGTTTATAATTTTATTGTATCTGCACCTAAGTCTAATTGCTGATATTCTGTGTAAGGGTCTCAGTATACTACTTTTCATTTGTTCTACATTGTTTAGTGAACCTTTATCTTGCCCAGTTGGTGGAAATTGGTTACTCATAGGATTCTGTAGTTGGAGCTCAGGCATAATAATTTCTGCTTCCTATTCATTTTAACAGGATTATACTGTTTAGAGTATTATTCTTGTCTCATTTCTTTTTTCAGTTGTTGCTATTGAGAACTGTTTCAGTATGTGATTATTTCCTGAGACCACAGTTAAATTTTGATCCTGCAAAGTTCATCTCTTTATCTTCCCACTTGAGAAATTTATTTAAAACAAACAAAAACCACCACCAACAAAACAAATAAAAATCAACAAACCACAACTGGAATATTGGTTTATGGGGAACATTAAAACCCGTTTGTTAGAAGCAAATTTAAATGCCTAGGACTATCTTCTATTTGTTTTATGCAGTTTGGAAAACCGGTCACCACTCTTGAGTAGCCTTTCACTTCTTTTATTTATTGTTTGCCATATACTTGTCACGGCTGGTTTTGAGATAAGAGGAAAAATATGGTTACAGAATCAGTGACTTACAAGTGAGGTCACACTGGAGTGAGCTTTAAAAAGGGTGGGGAGTATAAAGCTTGAGCATTGCAATGATTCTGGTCATGACATACTATAAACTATGAAATCTTACATTCTGTATCTGAAAGATAAAATAATGTTTGCCTTAGAAGAAGTTGCAGGGTTTGGTGGGGAAAAAACATGCACTGTTTTCCTCTTAAATGTTGTAGTTTCAGTGCCTAGTGTCCTAGTTTCATTGGGAAAGGAAGGGGTGTTTTAAAATGGTCTCTCACCTGGAGCGTTTATAGCCTGGAGCTTCATTCATCTGCTCTGTTAAGATAATTCCTAACTAGTAGTAACTATGTCCTAGATCTGTTAAAAGAAGCTTGTTTCTCTTTTGGGGGCTCAGAAAACCAAAATGTTTCTGCTCTGGCACTCTCAAAACATGATTTGATTAAGAACTGTTGTCCTAGTTCTCCAAAACCCTTAAGCTGTACTTTTTAAGAGAGATGAACTGTATTTGAAAGCAGATGAAGGAAGAAGTCTAACTCACAGAAACCTACCATAAAGTTACAAATGGCATTTTTAAGAAAGCACAGTTAAATTCTGAGTTTATTGCCACTCTACTGTGGTCTTTGCCAGTCTACATAAATATATATGCTAGGGAAGATGCTTGCCATGCAGCCTTTTTCATCCTTTCTTTTCTTTAGGGGAAAGTAGTTCACCAGAGCCTGAACATTATGAACTCGTTCTCTCAGAAAGTGAAAATACAACACATACGCTCCCTGTCTGAAGATGTAAGGTTTTATTATAAAAGGCTAAGAAGCAATAAAGAAGATTTAGAGCCAGGAAAAAAATCAAAGGTTTGTGCTTTGCCTTATTTCTACAAGTTCACAAATTCTGGTTTTTAGCACAAGTGTCCTGTAGTCAAATCTTCTTCCTTCTTTCTTTGGTCATCAGATTTATTGTGCAGTTTCTTAATTGGTCTGATTTTACCTGTTTTGCAGATTGCGAATATTTATTTTGATCCTGGTTTACAATGTGGGGATCATTGTTACGTAGGATTGCCTTTTCTATCAAAATGTAAGTAACTGTCACCTTTTTAATGAAAATAAAAAACAATTGTTTCCTGCTTAAGCATTGATTTTACATGAAGGGTTTAAAAATGTTATGTTTTTAAAGCGGAATCTAAAGTTCAGCACAGCATATCAATGCAAGATGATGTGTGGGATTCTGACTGGGATTTGCATGAGAACTTATTCAAAGCATGGACAGAAATAAAAGAGAACTCAAGCCATAGGTAAGTGTTTTATGCCTGTTACTTCCTCAGATGTTAAATCACTAGATAATTCTGTTACATGTGATATTATAAAATACAGATTTATTATATATATTATATATATATATATATATATATATATATATATATATATATATATATATATTATTGTGGTCCTCTATGAGAGAGGGTAAAGGAGTTATTTGGCCTTCTGTGCAAAACCTTAAAGAGAACACGTATGTTTAACTTTTAATACTCATAATAATAATTTCCTCTAGTCAATCAAAGCCTTAGAAGTTACTATTAACTGGAGCATGCTGCAGTTCTTTAAAACATGGCAACAGCAGGACAGTCTCTATTCTGAAAAAACTTTCCTAAAAGAGATTATAGTGTTTCTGTAGTATCTCTGTTTAATCTGTTTAAAGTAGTAACCTCAATATCCCTTTAGGATTTCATAAGGTTTTCTATTGCTGCTATTCTGAGATCACTTCAGGGAATTGTCAAATCGTCTGGTATTTCTCCTTGAGAGATGCTAAATAAAAAGTCATTAATAACGGCTATCTATTTTTTTAGAAAACTCTGTAGGCTTCTATATACTTTTTAAACATCTGTTTTCTAATATGTAAAGCAATTAAGCTTCAAGAGATGTTTACTGTAACAGCAAGTGTCTTTGGTGGTGATAACATCTAGACTATCATTTCAAAAAATGTGTACATATTTGTAGAAACCAAAGTGACTATGTAACTAAATAGAGTAACAAAAACATACTTCCTTTTATCACTTTTTTTGTTATAATGTTGATATATTAATAACACATGAATAAAATTGACGTAAACAGAATTCTCTACAGGAGTGTTTTATCGCCTGGAGTAAGAAGACAGTAAAGGAATATACTATTAAAAACTACTTCTGACTAAGTTGCAGTTCTAGTGAATATATAATGCTTTTTTAAAAAGAGTGTTAAAATCAACCCACTATCCAAGCACAGGAGAAAATGCTTCTGAATACAGAGGGTTTCTGACTTGAGTATTTAGAGTCTCTCCAAAATACATCTCTAGGTTTGAAGTTTGGTCTCTTTTGCTAACAGGAGAGCTCAATACTACTAGTCTTGTTTCAGCTCATGTTGGAAAGCTTGTTGGGGGAACAGGAGTCAAGTCTGTTGTACAGGTTGGCTAACAGCAAGGGACTTCATTCACTTGTGAAAATTGTAGCTTACACCAAGTGGCTAATTCATTAAGATTTCATTAAGATTTCATTAAGATTTGTTAGATGGGAGTATAGGCACATATTTCATGGTTTCCACTGCAGCTAACATACATCAGATTTACTGTACTTCACGCTTGTACAGTGTGATGGATGCACAGTATGTCTTCTGGGTAGTGGATATCTGAATGTTGTGTTAGAAACACGCTGTAGTAGGGCTGATGTTTTTCCTTTCTACTATTTATACCTTTGCAAACTGTCATAGTCAACCACTGTTACATAATCTCTCTCAAACTTTTAAAATATATTTGGGGTTATTTCTGTTTAATGATCTGAATCTCAATCATATTCTCAAAACTTGTTTCTGCAATAGTAAGAGCTAGACATTTTCTCACAAACAATAAAAATTGTCTCACTGTCTAGAGACTACTAATGTGAGAGAAATACTGAAAGATTAGAGATACGGTACAGAAGTCCTATTGTCTTTTCTGCTCATCTTTATCCATAAATAGGCCCTAATAGAATTCAGAACAGATGGATGTTGACAACAATATTTAAATTGTGAACATCTTTAGAATTTTTCACTTCATCTCCTGGAGCATATTTGGGGGTTTCTATTGCAGTTTTTAATAGCAGTAAATATGGGCAGAGTTTAAATTTATTTGATTGTGTACAAATGTGATATACTATTTCTCAAACTAATACTGTTTTCACGGTACTCCTAAGCACTCTGCTTTTTACATGGTGGTTTTTATCCAGGCTTTTGCCTTTTTACTCCTGTAAAGTAAGCTTTGTAACTATTTTTCCAGACTGAATGCTCTATTTGAAGTTGACACAGACCTTCAGAAAGATGTCCGGTTGAAAATTACAGCAGAAATGGCCTGGCCTTCCATACTCAGTTCACCACGCCAGTTAAGCTTCCCACTCACGAATACAAACAGTTCATCAGTAAGTTATTTTGTTGGTAGTACCATTTTAAAAAATATTTTTAAGAGCTTCTGCATTTTTAATAGCTTCTAATTACAGTTAATCAAATGTAAGCTTTACAAAAAATTCTGTTTCTGATTAGGAAGAAGAAATTTTTCTAGAAAATCCAGCTGATGTTCCTGTGTATGTTCAGTTCCTTCCTGTAGCCCTGTATTCTAACCCATCCACATTTGTTGATAAAATGCTAGAACGGTAAGTATTGTCTTAGAGTGCAAAGGGTATTTTCACTGTACAGCAAAATGTATTTTACAAAAAATGCAAACTGTTCATAGTGTTGTCCACTTCTAGAATTTGTATCGTTAGTCCAGTTGGGAAATGAATCTAGGGTGAATTCCCATAGAATATATTTTTTGCTGAGCTAAAACAATGTTTACTTTTTTTTCCTTAACTTGAGGGGGTGAGGGGGGAAATAAAGTAAGTCAAGTGATTCTGTCAGCTGCATTTTGAGTCCTACCATAACCTATTGATTTGTGCTAAAGTCTGTACTTAGTATAAGTGTGTTGCTATCTTCAGTTATCTGGGAAACAAACAAACAAACAAAAAAACAACTTCCATGTGTTTCAGGTTTAATTTGAGTAAGCCAACTAATTTCAATCTGAGGACTCTAGAGTTCCAGGTCTTCAGAAATTGTGTAAGTATTTCATTACATTCTTTGGATACATTTATATTGTTTTCAAGAGTTCAGTCATACATGTGTTGAATTTTAGAAGGATGTGTGTGGATATTGTATGTATCCACATTGTATATACTTGGGAAATGGGAAAAATATTTCTTCAAATATAACAGTTACATTTTAACTTTGCTTGTGTTACAACAGAATTGCAAAAGTTGCAGGAAACTGTTGCTTTATTAATTCTCTTACTGATACAGGATTATTCAGTCTTACGCTTGGTAGTTCTAAAATTAGCAAGGTATTGAGTTTTCCATTGTTCTGTTCTTTGTTAAAATATTTTTTTAGTATTTTGTGTACAACTTAATGCATTTTTTTGTATAGAGTATGCCACATCCTGAATACTTTGCTTATCCAACATACAGACACTTTCTCCTCCATTTGTTTTATATTAGCAATAGTTTTATGTTAGCAATTTAATGCTTGCAATGCATCTAAAAGCAAACTAGGCAAAATATACTTTTTTCAACAGATCTTCTATTCTAAGTTTTTTTTCCTTTTTTTCTTTACTTTGGAAAGACAATATTTTAAAAATGTTTTACTAGTGGGACATTTTAAAGGTAGAAAACATTACATAATGGCTTAATGTTAATTTAGTATTTAAAGCTATACATTTAAAACCTTCTCAACTCCCAGTATTAGAGTTTTATGAATCCACATGAGTATAGCTTAGCTCCATTCTATCTTGCTGTGTTCTACCGCTTGTCAAGTGGATGATTTACTAATATTGAATTTGTTGTTCTAAAAGTCTTTTTTCTTTTAAAAAACAAAAATCAGTGTGTTCCATTTAGTAGTACACTTGTCTATAACATAACTTTCTATATAAATAAAAGTTCTATGAAATGTGTTAAAAATTCATTTTTTTTCAAGTGTTGCTTTTGTTTTCCCTATTCTTTTAAGGTCCAGCCATTACAGAGCACTGTAGGCCTTACAAAGGGCTTGGCTCGTCATTCAGTTTTAAGCCTATTATTAAAACCTGGTGAGAGAAAGTCCGTCAAAGTAAAATTCACTCCAGTTCTTAATAAAACTGTTTCATCATTAATTGTTATCAGGTATGGTAGATATTTCTGAAATGAGTTTGAGTTTCTGATACATCTTTATTTACTTATATAATCTTACTTACTGTCTATAAGAAACTATCACTCTTACAAGACTAATTGTAGAATCGCGTCTGGAGAAAAATTTACTTTAAATGTAATTTTGACATGTTTTGCAGTAGTTAAGCTGTATTTGGTATGTACTTGCTAATACAGATATATTAGCATAGCTATAGTTTGACTCAATTCCTTAAATACATCCTGTACTGCTTTGAAAGTATCTACTTATAGATGCCATTTGCAATGTGAGTTTGCAATTTCAATTTTTCCCTTTAAGAGGAATTTTTCCCTTTAAGAGTTTGCATAATTATTTACCTATTGTATCATGTGATACTTTGATATGATGATCAAAGACAAACTAATATGTCATTGTTCTATTAATTGTATGCTTCCTTCTGTTAATTGTATGCTTTCTTAGGCTTTAGTCTTTCAAATGCTATACATATGGCTATACATATGGCAATTCATACTACTTCTCTATGGTGGGAAATCACCTGTGGGACTGCTTATATTTCTGTCTTTCAGGACTAGGATATAGCTTTGTATTCTGTAGAGAAGCTTGCAGAAGCAATAGACTGCATATTCCTTTCATGAGTGTTTCCAACCCCCCCCCCTTTTTTTTTGCATACAGAAATAATTTGACTGTAATAGATGCCATAATGGTACAAGGACAGGGAACGACTGAGAGCTTGAAGGTTGCAGGCAAACCTCCTGGTCCTGGAAGTTCTTTACGCTTTAAAATCACAGAAGCACTATTAAAAGACTGTTCAGAAAGTGAGTACTTCGTGAACTACTGTGCTGAACAGAAAATAAATGACATTTTACATGTGCAACTTAAAATATGTATGTGTGGAAATGTTTTTTTCCCTGTTCTAGTGTGCCAGAATTTTTTAACCTTTAAATACATTAAAATTGCTTCTTAATTTAGACAGAAAATGGTATATTTGATCTTTTCATTTTAACATGAAAATTAGAAAAACTGAAAATGTTCAGAATCTGCATGGATATGGCTAACAAGGAAAAGGGAAGGATATGATGTTCCTTGATTCCTTGATGAAAATTAAATCGCAGGCAAAATCTTTTTCTGGGGTCAGAGGTTTTCTGCTCCATGCCCCAGGCTTGCTTCTGAGCAGAGGGCCAAGAATACCTGTATTTCTAAAGGAACTGGTAAAAGCAGTGTAGTTTTTATCTGATATTAAAATCTGCTTTATTGCTTTACGGATTTCCAGGTGTATTTACAAGATATGCCATTAATTAGTTTGAATTTTTTTGAGGGGATGAGTAATAAATAAATAAATAAATAAATTTTTCAAGTAAAGCTTAGTCGTTACTTAGTCATGTTGTGAGCTAGGGATTTTTTTTGCTGTTGTAGCTCAACAATGGATTTCACTTTTAAGGCACAAAAAGTAAGTTTTAATACTCCAAGTGCTGAGACTTTTCACTGAATACTACTACACTAAGCAGTACGTCACAGAACTTTACAGCTGAGATACGTTTTTCTTTTTTTTTTTTTCTGAGGTAGCGCTATCACATTTGGGGGTTTTTGTTTTCTTCCCTGATGAGTTGGAATGCACAAGAGTCTGGTAACAAATATCTGTTCTGTCATTTATGTAAAGGTTTCCATAGGCCCTGGTGTAGAAGATGTGCATAGTCAAGGATATCCATTTAGCACAATATTAATTATTTTTCCCTGTTTTTTCCAGAAATGAAATACAAGGAACCAAATTTCACGTTGAGAAGAACATTTAAAGTGGAAAATACAGGGCAGCTGCAGATTAATGTGAAAACCATGGAAATCAGTGGCTATACATGTGAAGGATATGGATTTAAAGTAGTTAACTGTCAAGAGTTTGCACTAAGTGCCAATGCCTCTAAAGACATTGTCATATTGTAAGTATTTTTTTTCTTCTTACATCTAAATAGTCATACCTGAGAATTCTGTGTACCTATTTCTGTTTTTAGAGGAAGTTGAATTCTAAGGTTTTTTACTTAAGCTTTGAGTATTTTGTTTTTGTTTTTTTTTTTTTTTATAAAACACAAAACACGAAACCTCTCTCTTCTTGCAAACAATTACTTGATTTTTAAAGAACTTAAGTTTTCATGACTGACTATAGAATTATTTTTGATATTATCCTGCATTGGAAAAGGGCTATATACAGCTTTTTATACGCTTCCTTCATTTGGGTTACGAATGTACATGAGCTGGAGATTTATGTATGTTTTTGGTGCATTGCAGTAGATACAAAAGTGCCTTTAGTGTAAGGGTTAGCATCACAATGCACAGCATTTCAGTCTTAAATATTATATCCGGTATCTTAATGACAACAATTATTTAATTCTGCCAGTTATTATTGTAAAAAAGTCTGCATCAAAAATTATTCTTTAACATTGCTTCGATTTAAAGCTAGCTGTTCATAATACAGTATCTAAATAGTTCAGGAGATGGTACTGTTATGCAAGAGAACATACAAGATATTGCAGGCAGTGAAACTTCGCTAGTATTTCTGCAACAATCTTAGTTGGAGACAGGAACGTAGCTATGTTTTGGAAAGGTATGCAATTTTGATTTAAAAGTGAAATGTTTAAAAACTTTATAGCTCACATAATGATCAGTTCCATTGCTTAGCTATAGCCATTGTTGTGGTTTTGTTTTTCTTTATTTTTTTTACTATATTTATAGCTCTTTTTTTTAGCAGATTTGGTCAAAACTTGATTTCAGTTATATTTTCCTATGGTATATCAGGGTAACTTAGTATCAGATGTGTTAAGCATAGGTGTTTATGAACTTTTAACGCATCTTGAAGTATTTGAAAGGTATTCATAAGTATTTGTAAGCTAATTGTGTGGATGATTATTACTTGTACTGCTAGGATTATTTGTTGTAAATATTTGAATGGAATCCCAGTCATGACAGTAATTGCAGGGGTGGGGGTTGTTAAATGGCTGAATATTATCTCAAATTTTTGTGCTGCTCAAATGACAAGTTCTAACATTATTTACTTTGTTTTCAGGTTTACACCCGATTTCACAGCTTCCAGAGTAATTCGTGAATTAAAATTCATCACTGCAGGAGGCTCTGAATTCGTATTTATCTTGAATGCATCCCTTCCATATCATATGTTAGCAACGTGTGCAGAAGCGCTACCCAGGCCCAACTGGGAATTGGCACTGTACATCCTTACCTCAGGAATAATGAGGTAGTGTGTATATGTTTGTTCTTATCAGTATATGTGCACGAGGTACCACCATTTGAATACAGATTCAGCCAAACTTGAATCAAATCAGGCATTAGAGCTCTGCTAACCGTTTTTTTGTGTACAGGTTGAAGCATCCTTCTTGAGTATTGTGCTTTAGAAAGATATGAGGCAATGACTGCAGTGAGCTTAGCAGATGCCTTGGATGAATTTAACTTTGCTGCCACTTGCAAGTGACAGACAACTGGTGATACTAATAATGGAGTTTCTGAGAACCTGAAGGGCATTGTATTGGTGCACTTTTTTCCCCCCTCAGTGACACGTTTGCTATGACTGGTTGAAACTCGAGTTGAAAGTTCCTTTGTGTTTTCCTAGCCTAACCTCTACCTGTCTATTATTTAGTCTGAAGTTATGAATAATCTGAAGTTAGAAACACTGCTTTCCTACTTGTCTACTGGATATGAGACACTGCCTTCCACTGCCTTTATCCAGAGAAAACCATAGAATAAAAAGTTAATCAGTGGCAACAAGTGTTTTTACTGTTTAGTTAGTGTTAAACTCGTATTTTAGTGAGTGATGAATTGCTGCTGTGACGAAAAAGTGGTTTTCCTGTGTGCTGCAAATCTGAAGCATTATCCAAAGCCTTTGTAGCAAATCAGGGGTGTAATATTCCTGTGTTTCTTTTAGATTAAGATACTATTTTTTCCATTTTGCTGCCCTGCATTATACAAATATTTGGTGAAGCTCTTTCCTTGTCTAGGGATTGATAAAAGAAATAGAGAAGATAAAGCTTGCTTCTTTTTCTTTTTTATTCTTCAGCACTTTACAAAATAATGCAGTGTTTTTATCTTATTTTTCTTCTATGTATCTGCTTAGTTTATTGATAGAGTGAATGATGTTTGCCAGCTCCTAAGTGTAGTTTGTAATTTTATGTGTACTGTATTTATTAATTAGACTTTACAAAATGATACAGAATACTAATAATCCTTTCACTCACTGTTTTTTTTCCTTGCAAAACTCAGCAAATGAGAGGAGTCCTAATGTGATCATTTCATAATATTCCAAGGATCGGGTGCACAGATAGCTTCTGACTTTCAGGAAGTCATAATAGAGAGTTTTGCTTGTTGCCACTAACATAGTTCCATATTATCCGTTATCCCTAATTTCTAGAAATTAACAACTCGAGCTTGTCTAGTTCATCTTTCTCTTTTAATAAAATATTGTCTGAGGTGCCTTCCCTAAATTACTGCTTGGCATGTATTGGTACCATACTTGTGGCTCCAAGTTTTCAAGTCCAACTTGATAGGCCTTGTGTGAAGGACCCAGTCCTATTTATGAACTTACTAAGGATGCATAGTTTGCCCCAGGCTAAAACTTTGAGGGAAAAAAGGTGTTACCAACAACTGTGTCTAGAACATGTTATTCCCCACTGCATGGTGTTCTTCACCAGTTTAAATGACATAAACACTCTAGGCTAGTTATCTTTTTCTATTATTATAATCAAAGAAGCAAATAAAAAATGGACTGTTGCCACCACAGCAAGACAGGAAAGTGCAGTTAAAAAGACCACAAAGCAAGACTTGTTCTGTGGCTTTTTTTTAATTTCAAAGTTGTTTGAAAACAACAAAGTTTGCTAACGCAAAGGGAGTAGGATTCTTATCCAGAATGGATCAGCACTGGTACACTGAGGGGTGTGGTATGAAACCCCTGTGTGCTCCATCTCGAGTCTGTATGGCACTATAGAGATGTAATACTGTTGTTGGTATCAGTCTCATGAAGCTTTGAGATAGTACCATGGATTATACTTTAAAAGTGAATGAGGTCATACCTTACTCTTTATATTCCAAAAGTAATTGTATGTTTGATGGTATAGCACCCAAGGCAGGCGTCGCTCTCTTGCGTAGGAGTTTGTGTAAGCTTGTCTGAAAACTTCCCTTATTTTTTTTTTTTTTACCTTCTCTGTCGCTTGTTGACACTTCGGATTAAATTTATATTTCCTACCATCTGCTGTCAGGTTATATGTCTGTGATCCTTTTTAATTCCTGGGGTGGAAAAAAAGCACTGATAACCAGCTATAACCAGCTGAGTTGGTCTCCAGAGTTGCTTGCATTTTGCTGACAGTTAAAACTTAAGATGATATCTAGACTAAATTTCTTGTAGACAACTAAAGTTAAGCAAGAGGTATCTCATCCTATTCTGTGAACTGATGCTCTTTCATACATTTGGCTTACAAAAACCAGCAGTCAGAACTGAGAACAGAAACTGAAGTTGCTAATTTGAAGTTATCTTTGCATAAACCTTCTAGGGTAATAGGCAAGTCAATCTTTAGTAATCAACAGTGTGTCTCATACCCCCACCATCACCCCAAAATTCCCACCTTTTAGAAGATGTACTCCATAGCGCTGTGCTGAATGTCTCCGCAGTGATTTTATGGCTTCATCAGAAATACAGTTTGCTGCAGTGTGTTATGTAAGTGGAGAACTCCTAAACACGACTGCAGCAGATGCAATTAGTTGTAAAACTTGACATAATAATGCTAAATTTTAGTTCTCTGAACAGCAGCACAATTATCTATGGAGGATCTCTGCTTTTAAAACAGAATTACACCAGCGGTCTGTGAGAGCTGCTGGCCACTTGGATGCCATTTTAATATTTTGATTGTATCTTTTTTAAAATTTGGGTTAATATAATTGGGGACTTCATATCAGATTTGCATCTTTAACCTTTATTCTCAGTATTATTGATGTGCATATTATGCTAGACTTCTGTAATTTTTTTCTTTTAGACAGAAATGTGGTTTGGATGCAGTTTTCAGCTTTTTTATGTAAGATACAAACTTTTCATCATGTGTAATTAACGTCATTAACCTTAAAATACTCAAAACATAGAAATACTTAAATGACTGCCTCTCTACTCTGCAGTGTGCTCTTTCTCTTGGTAATTGGAACAGCCTATCTAGAAGCTCAAGGAATTTGGGAGCCATTTAGGAGACGCTTGTCTTTTGAGGCCTCAAGCCCACCATTTGATATGGGAAGGCCACTTGATCTCAGGAGAATAGTTGGAATTTCGTCTGATGGAAAGTAAGTACATGTTTCTTTTTTTCTTTTTGCCTTTTTATTTTTTCCTCTTCAGTTATAAGGCCAGTTAAAAAGTAATACGTTCTTTTGAACAGATGAATGAATTATTAGTCTCCCATGGGTGGAAGATGAGTTCTAAAATGGACTTTGTGGTTGAGAGGATTATTCATCTCTTTCTAAAAGCAAACCCCACAAAATTTTCTGGTTATGCTCTAGAAAAATGGGAGGTATAAACTGCAAAAAAAAAGCAGGCCAGAATTTCCTACCTTTGGGGTCTAATTTTTTTTTAAAGGCAGGCTTCTTTTCTTCCATTAATTTTGAATGCCATCTTACTTTTTTTGTTTATATGTACAGTGAGCAAGTGAACAGGAAATGGTAAAAACTACTGACTTGTCAAACAAGTTCTCAACCTTTTTATTGATTATTTGCCAAGAACAGTGTAGTTAAAGGTTTCTTTTGGACATAATGATTCTTTTTTCATGTGGAAGAATGGAAACATTGTGGAGTACATTTAAACATTTGCTGTTCTTTCAGCTTGAATGCACCTGGATCGGATTCCAATCACGGCTCGTCCAGAGGGATCTATGGAGCAGGCAGTTCATCTTCACGATCCAGTGCAGGAAATCATAAACAATGCAATGCAACAGCACACCTTCACAGCAATAGAAGTGCACCTGATGTTGAAAACATCAAATCCAAAAACAGTTCAAGCATACCTAATAGGACTTCAGCACAAGCAGCTTCCATGCAAACAGTGAACAGAACAGGCCCCTTTACCTTGGATTCAGGTGCCACATCTCAGACTCATGCTGCAGGCAAAAGAGCCAAGGGCACGAGGCAGAACCAGCAGTCAACACAACAGCAGGCACCAGCTTTGGCAGAGCAGCCCCTCCAGCAAGCCCCAGCATCCGGGCCCCAGCAGCAAGAGCAACAGACTGAAAGTGCTTTGCCACAGCTACCGCTTCTCAACACACCTCATGTCGAATGTGCCAGCAACAGAAGGCACAGCTCAGAGGACTCAGATCTCACTGGGCTCATAGAAACTATGGAAAAAGACTTTGACCACCCAGAAACCCCGTCCCCAGATGTGTTTACAGAGCAGCCCCCATCTCCGCTAGCAAAAAACAAAGGTAATACAATTCTGTATTTTTTAACAGGATGATTCATTATGTAAGCCACAGAACAAGATTTAATCAACTGTAAAGGTCATGTTTTCATAGTGTGGAAGGTAATAGCTCTTCCCTACTCTTCTGTATGCATCTGTGTGTTGAAACACTTCCTCTTTCTATTTTACAGCAGTGAAGTTCTCCATGTAGTGCTAGATTTTCCTGCACATTTTTTGGAACATTCTGATGAAAGCAAATGTGAATATTTAGACATCTGACCCTCTGAAGAAGAAAATGATTTTGGTTGCAGCCCCTTCCCCTGTGGGGTTAGCATCAATCCCTCCCACCTCCAACTTTTGTACTTGGAGCTGGGGGTTGAGGAAAGGACAGAAAGAGGAGGAGAGCTCTATAAATCTTTGTGGTATTGCTCAGGAATGGAATTCTTCATGTTCAGGCTTGCAGTTGTTTTAGAAAATCCTTGATGTCAGGTGGTCAGCAAATTAATGTTACCATTATCTCTGTATGAGGTTGGAGTTGAGTTTTAATTCTTTATGGATCTTTTCAGTTGTCTAATGCAATTTATTGGATTTCATACATCAGATATGTTCGTATCTTAAAAATACATGTTACTATAAACCCTTTGTTAGAGTATAACTTCTTACTATGCTTTTTGTATTAGCCATTTTAGTTGACCCAGAGTTATGTTGTTACAAATTTAATCCTAATGTGTTTCTTTCTAAATAATTTTTCACTTGATCCTAGCAATGTTGTGCAGAAACGGTACTGGTATTATTTAATTTATTAGAGATTAAGAAAAGAAAGGTGGGGAAGGTACATCCTGAAGTATGGTCATGCACAACAACAGAAGAAAGCTTCACTGTTTTTAGTAATGAGCAGGATACGATGTTGCATTTGGACTTTCAAATGGGACACTGAAGTGACGAGAGGTTTTGGGGTCCTACTGAAGCATGCTGCTACTTTGTGTTTTGTTTTTTAATTTAGCTGAGCGATGTGGTAGGAGGAATTAAAGAAAAGTGCTCTCGAGAGATAAAACCAGCTTGCCAGGTATCCCCTTCGTAAGGGCTAAATGGTACTCCAACTAATTACATGACTATAGGTAGGTTTCATAGGTAGCATCTACGTTAGCAAATAGTGCAGTACTGGGGCTCCGCAGAGCAAAATGGCTGGTAGAGAGGGTGCAACATCTTTGTGGAGCACATCTGAGGGGATTTACAGTGGACTGGTCCAGTCCATGTACTCGAATGCCAGGGAGGGTTGGGAGTGTTTGAGGAGTGGATCTTCCATTTGTAGTTCAGTCCAAAAAAACTGATTCTTGCACTCCAAGACTGCTGTACAGTGGAGCTGCTACACAGTATGTGGGGACAACTGAGTTTCATTTCAGAAACATTCCTGATCCAAGTAACATGGGTTAGATATCTACATTAACGTTTTTGCACATACAGCAGTTTCTAGCAGTCTATGTATTGGAAACTTGTCTTAGCGAGTAGTTGCTCCTAAGTGTTTGATGGACCTTTGATTACATTTTTCAACCATATTTAAATACGTTTTCTTGAGATAGATGCTTCTATTGATCTGTCTATCAGTTTGGAAAGCTTTCTAAAAAATGATAAAATACTTCTTTCTTTATCAATCTATATGGGAATCACTTTCTGGCACAACTTTCATTTTTATGCTTTTTCCAACTTTCTCCTGATCACAAATGCATTCAGGTAAATTCACTTCTTTCTTCCTATTACGGAGCCTTTTCATCATTTGTGTTTTAGCATGGTGTTATGCTGAATATTTAAACATGTTATGTATTGCAAAATATATAATGAGATTTTTTTGCAATTCAGGTAGGTTTTTTTTTGACTTCTGTGCCACCTCAGATCAATAAATAAGATAAGTTCACGTGGACTTCTCTTTGGGTAAGCTTTATATGAAACCCCAGCATTATCTATAAACCATAACTAGACTTTGAGAAGCTCAACACATGAAATAAAATGTGCCTGTTTCCATTGGCCCTCTTCAAAAATATAAACTGTAGGGGAAGTCCCATATCTATCTGAATCTACATACACATACCGATCTTTTTCTTTAGATAAATAGCTAGAGCCAGTTGCAGACATTTGCTGAAACAGCAGCTTTGGAACTAAAATTCTATGTCAGAATATCTTGTGCAGGATTTTAGTCTTGTTTCACGTTCCTAATACATGGGTCCTAGTAGACTGCTGCAAAGACTACACTAGATTTTTTGTTAAACAGCTACTTCATGTTACATTTTTATTTTATGACTGCACTTCAGATTCCTTTTTGCTAATGATGAGCATAAAACTGCTCAGCAATCCTGAATGTAGACTAAAGTGGATGCAAATCTTGTAATGAGGCCTTCTGAGGCAAAAGTAGAATACCCCCAATAAGTCTGAAGCTGACCTCCATAAAACTTATGTACAGACCTATTTGCATTTACACTATTATTTGCATTCATGGTAAAAAAAAAAAAAAATAATAAAAAAAAAAATCAACAATGTTTTTGTTGTTAGTGATACTGAAAACATTAAGTCTGAAAAAGAAAATATGAAGACACTTCCCTTTGATATGTACCTTGGTATTTACTAAAGTACCGAAGGCAAATTTGTTTTGGTACAAACTGTCCCTGAGAGACATATTGTCAAGTTAAATATGACAGCTACAGTTGTTCTTCTACTAAACTGAATTTGGATGTGAGCTGGTACAAATCCCAGTAGGGGTCGAACCCAGTTATTCAGCACAGGTTATGTGAATCTTGGAGTGAACTATTAAGTCTGTCCTGCAAGCACCACATGGCTTATAAATGAAAACGCTTAGTCTGAAGTTTAATATCTAAAAGATCTTATTGGTAAGGGCATATATTATGTCTAATGAAAGATATGATAAGAGTACTGTGAATGCTCTCATCCTGTGTGAGAATAACGAGAGGCGATGGTAAGATGATGATGACTCTACAGGCACACACAGTTTCTCTGTACTGATGTTTTTCTCAATAACTTTCTTTTCTCCCCAGGAGCTTGCTTTATACCCTTCTATTTTGCAAGCCAGGACCTCTGGCTTCATTTTGAAGGTTCTTAAACCTCCACATTTTGAGCTTACACTGGGCTACATTTCAGTTAGCCTGTAGAAAATGCAGGAAAAACATAATTGATTGTTCATGTAGCGCTATTTATTTATACGTGGATTGCTTCAAGAACACTTAATGCATTATTTTCCCTACCTTGAGATGCAGTAACACTTAAATGTGTCAAGGCCAATCTGTTTTACAGTCAGCTTAGCTATAGCTCTTAAAACAGTAGACCCTGAAGAATAAAACATGTCAAGGAGAGAAAGTTCACTTGGGTGTGAGATTTTAAATTTTCTTTTTTTTTTTTTTTTTTGGCATCTTTGCCAAGCAAACACTGCTAGTGATCTTTCTCTTCCACTCTAGTCTTACTGTAAGGTTTTGTTTTGTTTTAACTGACAAGCATGCTCAGCGTTTCTGTTCTTCATTTGTTGGGATGATAAAGCCTGTACCAACTTCTGAAGTTCTCGTTTAAATATAGTCTTACGTGGTGAAACAGTCAAACTGAGTCCCAGAAACATAGCAGAGGAGCGCTGCATGTAGCCAGGTGCCCCATGTCTACAGAGAGGCAATGGAGGTAGGGCTCAGGAACATAAATGTAACAGTGGTGATAAGAGTTCAAGTTTGGTATTGCTCACATTTGGTGTGAAGTGGTTGTAAATGTTTCTGTATCATAACAGAAAATTAACTTCAGATTTTTAATGTGTTAGCCACCAAAATGAAACGAACTAGTCCATCGTAGAGTACTGCTGCTGAAAATCTGAAGCATCCTTATCTCCCCAGGGAAAGGGAAAACACTTCAGCGGAAGACTAAGCCACAGAAGAAACGGGAAGAAAAGGACAGAAGAGGGAAAGGAAAGCAACAGGAAGATGAACTGAAGGATTCCTTGGCAGATGATGACAGTTCTTCAACCACAACCGAAACCTCCAACCCAGATACAGAACCACTTCTCAAAGAGGTACAGCATTGCTTGAAAAAGGAGACTCCTTTGTAGCAGGTGGATCCATCACCTGTTAGAGAGCAGTATGGCACTTGGGAATAGGGTCTTTTTTTTCTCCCAGCCTTCATATACTATAATACCTAGCAAAGAAAGAATGTTAAAAACCCTCTTTTACAATCCTTGCTTTCACTTCTCAGTTTTTTCTTTTACAAAAGAGGAGAGTGAACATGCTTGAATCATGTAGTCTCGGGACAAAGTGCCTGAGTGACTACAGTTTGAACAAGCTACCAGTTGTCAGCAGAATTGTGGTAATCATCTCTGTGCATGCTCCTAGCCTATTGTGTGTGCAGAATAAAACACAAGGTATGGACACTAACTTCACTCAATAGTTACTGTACACTAAAACAATGCGTTTAATCGGTTACAAAGGGTCAGTTTGCTGGTGGTAACTTGTCAACAGGTATTAATTACCTCTGCCAATGCAACCAGACCTCTACTATTAGTTTATTCACTGAGCTTACATGCTTCTAGGTAATAAACAAAAGCTCTTTAACCACTTGTGTAGTGGTCAGTTTGTCATGAATGTTTTCTTCTAAAACATGTACTATGGAACCAAACAAAGCAAAGGTGGTTGGTGAGAGAAGAAAACAAAGCCTAAGTTTTGGCATGTCTTAAATTTGAACTTTAGAAAAGATGGACGTTCTAGCTGGAGGGGGATAAAAGTGCATCTACTTCATTTTAAAAGTTACGGTTTAATTTAATCGCTTTTGATTTTCAGGATGGCTATTTGACTGTATAGACACATTCGGAAAGTTCTAGAAGTACAGTTAGAAATCAATAATTGTATGGGGAAGGTGCACTTATTCATCGTTTCGTTGATTAAATCAAGCAGTTTGTTATAAATGGCCTGGACTGCATACAGTGGATGCCGTGTAGGTCTCAGTGCAGAGCTAATCTTTTTGAGGCCATGGCTTTGATCTGCTCAGCGTGTGTTAATTTGCTGTTTGGAGAAGCAGGAATTAAAACACCTAGGAAAAAATGGATAGTGTGCTTTATTAGAAGTAAAAAGATAACTTCTGTGCTTCAAAATTGCTCTTATTTTCAGCTAGTATTCTTTCCTCAGTGCTACTTGCACTGTGTATGTTGTAATGCAAGAGGGACTTCTCATTTACTTCTCATCATTGTTGATATGCTATTATAATGTCTTTTATAGGAACCTGAAAAACAAAAGGGAAAAGTTACACCAGAAAAAACTGAAAATGAAACAGTGCAAGTGAAACAGAAAAGTAAAAAACTGCTAACAAGTATCAAGAAAGAAATCCCTGTAGATGTGAAAACCAGGTAAGCATAACGGGTTTATTAGTAAGAAGACATCATGCTTGGAGGGAAGATTGATTTAAAAAAAAATGAAAAATCTGTATTCAACTATTGTGGCTGCCAGTCTGGCTAATGCCAGCAGCAGATAGCTTCAGGCAGCTTCCTCTTCATTCCTGGTATCAGGGAATATCTGAAGCTTGTAAATAATGAATTATTTGGTGGGAGTATGGTGCGTTAATAATACGAGAACTAAATCCAGAGAAGAAAATCAGGTTAAGCAATGTTAAGTTTTTTTTGAAAAAAAAAAAAGTATCACAGACACAAAACAAGGCAAACATTTCTACAGGAGCTTCTAGTGGCAACACTGTAAGCCAGTGTTAGCATGAGTACCTTTAGTTGCTCTTGGTGGAGTTACAGCCATGCAATTCCCTTCATTTTTTATCAGAATAAATCAGTGTCTTGGATCTGTTGTTAAAAGATGCTGCTGCTGTCAATCACTTTCCTGCACTGACAGATAACTGATTGCAACTTATAGAGTAGAGAAAACAAACAACCTCAGTCTTGCTGTATCCTGTTCATATTGAAATCTCATTCTGAAATTCTAAAGTCAGACCAGTAGCAGAGTGCCACAAGAGTAAATTTTGCCACATACTGAGGTGTGGTATATTGCGTTGTTTTCCCTGTTGCTGTAGTTAATACTAGACTGAGATTTAGTTTGAGTAGTTAGTATACATTCATTTTCTTCAAAACATTTCTGAGAACATTGCCAGGCGAAGTCCCTTTGAATTTTTTTCTTCTTACTGTTAGCTGCTTTCCTCTATCGTCTACATCACAAGTTTATTACATGTGACAGTATTCAAAGGCTCAAGTAAGAGTTGAGTTGGAATTCTTCTGCAAGAAATGGATAAAGTTTATCCCTAGAAAATTTACAGTGAGACATATATAGCTGGAGAAATAAAAATATAGAGCCAAATAAATTTGCTGGTGGGGTGGAATAGTTTTGTCATTGATAAATAGATCATCCTGTGCATTCATGGCAGTAGTTTATGAGGGGCATGCAAGGGGGATGAGAGTAGTAAAACAGCAATTGCCATCTCGTGGTTGCCCCTGCATAATCAAGCAGGTTTTGTAATTGTAGAGCTCCAGGATGAAGGCTGCTCCTGCAAGATGAGTGAGCCATAGTACATATGCGCAGTAGTGTGGGAAGGAGATGAGCTGGGGTTAGGAAGGATGAAAGGGTGGAGCTGCGTATAGGAGAAATACAAGAGATGACAGCAAAACTATGTTCATGAATAGCTTTGAAGTGAGCATAAGTTTGACGTAAGAAAGCCACAGGAGTTGAGTCTTCCATAAAACTGACTCTATGGCAGGCATATGTATTTTTATATATATATAGTTTTTGAAAAAGTATGAATTGTACCTTATATATATAAAAATAAAAAATCCTTCAGCACTTCAGAGAGCAAAAAAATAAATGGATCTCTATTTCTATTCAGTTCCTTGGAATTATCTTATACTCCCCCACTGGAAAACAAGCAGCGCAAGACCTTTCCATCAAAGATATCTACACAGCACCTCTTGGCGAACGGGTCCAAATCTAGAAACCTGCCGAAAACAAGAGGTAGTATGAGGCTGTTTTCAGAAACATCATGCAACTTTCATTCTGTTTGTTTGTAACCCCTTCTAAATGTGTAATTCTCAGTTTGGTGTTATAAGGCTGCTCGCTTTATTATCCACGGACTTGCTTTTGTTTTTGTTTTAATAGGTCCAAACAGTAAGTTAATGGAGAGCAGGCCATCAGTATTAGCAAAATTTCTCCCCAGTGGTTCTGGACATGAACTAGGAAACACCAGCAGCTCAGAAGGCGAAAAGGATTCTCCACCACCGGAGTGGGACTCTGTGCCACTTCACAAAGCTGGCAGCTGTAAGTAGTCAGTAGAGGATGACAGAATTAGTCTTCTGCAATGAATATCTGTAGGAGGATCTATAAACAGATTAAGCCTGCCTAGCCTTTTTTCACTGCGTAGCTGTGCTCCCATTTTCTGCTGTAGGCCTAATACTAATAGCAACCTGTACAATTCGGGAGATTGGAAGACCATATGGGTCATTCCATAGTTCTTCAGTGATGAATAATTCTTCAGAAGCTGCTGAGGAAATGAGAACTGCCGCTTGAAAACAAAATGTATTTTCTGCAGCAGATGGAGTTTTGTTTGCTAGAGTCTGCTGTAGCCAAAGTTTAAACTAATTAAGTGATCCCTCCCTAGGAGGACACATTGGAAACACCTTATTGCAGTGGTTAGCATGGGGCACTATTATAAGTTTTGGTTGCATGGTAAGTCCCCTTGTGGGAACCAAGTCACCTTCCTCTTGGTTGCATGTGATCATAAAATCATCTCTCTCCACAGTGCTCACTTAGAAAAGTTAAAAGTTTCATTCTTTTTCTTCTGTACAAATCTGTTTGTGTTGGTGCTTTCACTGATGGACAGTCTCACAGTATTTAGTAAACCTGATCAGCAGTAGGTGAATACAGGGAAGGAGCCACCTCCTCAGTAACCAGGAAGAGCCTTTGAAATAATTCCTCAATTTGAACAGAATAATAGCAGAGTATGAGTAGCCATCATTTTAAAGTAAATACTACAGGAAGGTATTTTATGCTTCTTTTTATAGCTACGGACAACCTTTATAAACTCTCTCTACAAACCATGAATGCAGATGCTTTCCTGAAACAACGACAGCCCTCACCTACCCCTGCCTCTCCATCTCCTCCTCCTCCTCCTGCATCCTTACCTTTTGGGTCACGCGGAGGCACTTACAGCAGCATTGTGAACAGCAGCTGCAGCAAGTGAGTTCAAATCTGTACTTCCTCCTGATGTCACAAGCACAGAATACTTGAGGAACCGATGTGCTCGATATGGTTCATCTCCCTTTTCTCGTACCCATTTCCTCTTCCCATGGAAACTGCCTTTTTGCAGATATTACTGTGCATATCTTACCATGCTATTTTTTTTTTCTGGGGTTTGTTACAACTTGGTAGATTAGAGAAAAGTGCACTTAGAGAAACTGTTGAACTGTTGTTAACTCTTTCACGACTACCAGATTAGATTGTTGGTTGTTCATCAAAGTGCTGAAGTCCAAAACCTTAAACCTTTTATCTTTCAGCGAAATGAAAAGCAAGCAGCCTAGTGGTACCAAGCACAAGCTGGCAAAGGCAGCTTCTCTTCCAGGCAGGAATGGTAACCCCACTTTTGCTGCTGTAGCTGCTGGTTATGACAAGAGCCCAGGTACTAGAGCCAGCTTGGCATACTAAATACCTATGAATATTTCCTGAATATTCTATTTAGTTGGTTGGTTTACTTTTTGCTCAGTTTAGATATATTGTTGCAGGTGGCAGTGGTTTACCGAAGGTTTCACCAAGTAAGACGGATGTTTCCAGCAATATCAGCATTTCCCACGCAGTTGTTGACAGTGATGGATCTGACAGGTAACTTTTATACCCCTTGAAAATATCTAGGCTCCTAGAAAGCAGTTAATAGCATTTTGAAGGTAGTGAGCAGAGTTTATTCTGGTTCTGCTGTGTGTTTTTTGTTTGTTTGTTTTTTTTAATATATAAAGTTCAGGCACAGCATCTCTCATTTACAAAATAAAAATAAACCAGAACTTAAAATCAAAAGTAGAAAAAAGAATATTCTGGATATGATAGGAACTTCCCCCCTCATTCCTAATTTTGTGTTCTCTGGACATCCAAACAAATGAGAAATCAGCTTTGCTGTTTCAGTATTGAGGAGTATGTACCAGGGTGACTCAAAATAATTCATAGACAGATTTTCACATTGCTGTACAGCAATGTCTGTCACTCCCGATTTTAACACTAAGACCAGAACAGTAACTGTCCTTTTTGTCACATGTAGAAACAGAATATTGCTGCGCTCAGTCATATTCCCCAGTGCACAGTGTCTTTTTTGATATATTTTGGCTGTGCATGTCTGTAAAGAGCAGCGTGTGTCTGTTAGCCTTTCTGGAATAGGAATGAGACTGGAAATCAAGTTCTAATACACAACTGAGTTGCTTTTCTGAGCAAGGTTTGTGGGTGGGTTTCTGGTTTGTTTTTGTAAATGTTTATCACTGATTCCAGTTAGCCCATCTGTATTTTCGATAAACTTGCCCACAAGCTAGAGTGTGAGCATTTGTTACAGCTCCTGAGCAGTTCTATAATTTATCTGCTTCTCAAACTACACTATGTCTGCAAGTATTCTGAAAAACAGAGCAAAAGAGCTGTCCTCAGACTTGTGTTGGAGCTTAGTATACAGATTAAAGAGCATTATATCTAGAGGAGTGTGCTGCTCCAAAGTGGATGTATACACTGGATAATGTTTTACTGTAATCATTTTTTAAAATTAAAATCTAATTTTCCAACTCTTTATCACCATTTTAGTTTTTATAAGTGTGTATGAGTATGTGTACGCACACATTTGTGTGTATATATATGTATTTGCAACTGTTAATTGTTGGTAATGCTTTTTTTTAACGAGTTGTGTATTTCTTTCCCATTACTCCTTAATATTCAGTTCGGGTTTGTGGAGTCCTATCAGCAATCCCAGCAGTCCTGACTTCACGCCTCTCAATTCATTCTCTGCGTTTGGACATTCTTTTAACTTAACTGGAGGTGAGGTTTTCTTTTCAAGTATTTCCAAATACAGATAAAGAAATGTTTCCGTGACACCATTTTAAGTATGGGCCCTTGCTTCCATGCCTACCCCTAAAAAGGATGACTTTATAGGAAAATGCATTATAACTTGGTGCCACGTTCCGTGTTTCAGCCCAGAGAGTGTTAGTGGAAACTTTCAGATTTTGTTGCACTGAAAATAGTTGCTTTGAAGTTTCTCAGTTTCAGAAACATTTCTGTGTTGGTCTTCCTCCCCTCCATCCCTCCCCCAAAGCTTTACAGTAAGTCTCAGAAGTGTGCCACTAAGCCTGTGGTTTCCTGAACAGTTCACGCTTGCATAAAACCATTGCTATATACATGAGGTAATGGTCCATCCCTCACGTTGCTTTCCTCTTGTGTATTCCTCTAGCATTCATATGGCTGCATAATGAACTGATGCACATTAAAACCAGCAATTAATTCCTGCATTTAAATATATAAATATTTAGGTAAACTTTCCATAAGTGGCTAATAAGATGAGACCTTAATGAAGGCAAGCTATATTGTAGGGGACAAATGTTCTACTTATTTGATGTAGATTTGCATACGATGTTTGGGAGTGCATGGTATTTTTTAAGGTGTCTGCATGCTGTTTGATTGTATGTTTGCTGAAAAATGCTGGGGGTCTGCTTTCACCTTCATCCGAAACACCTGGCACCAGTGACTTGAGGGACTGCAGTAAGATTCCTGGGATTAATTCTGTGTGCAGGGACTGTGCAAACCACGAGTGCTGGTGCTGCCCTTTCCTTCCCTTAGCAGAGCTGGGGTCTGGGTGGGCTGGGGCACAGCCAGTGCCGTGTCCCTTACCAGGAGTTACCTGGGAAAGGAGCACAGTGCTTGCAAGAGGCTGCTTCAGCACCGTCACTTACTCCAACTGCAGTTCACTTGTTACGATGAACCAGCAGGATTTTCAGTATCGCTGTGCTTGTGCCAGATTCTCTGACTATTTGGCCTTGTGCAATCAGTATCTGGAATAAAATCAGTTCCACAGCTCGATACTGAAATGTGCACAGTAAGTGTAGAACTTTTGTTTTTTCCCCGCCACAATCTTGATTCAACTTTGTAGCCAGTGTCTGATACAGGGCAAGTGAGATGAGATCTGTGTTAGTGTGTGGCCTTTTCTAATCTCAGTTCTTGTACTGCACCAGGACCTACTAGAAAAATGTGGGAAGTAACAGTGAACTATATTAGTCTGCAGTTGTTCTTGAAAAAGGAGGAACAGCCATGTACTCAGTTTTATTTCATTTTATTTTTAGAGGTCTTTAGCAAACTTGGTTCAGCTCGATCTGCTTATGGGCAGGATGTTCAAAGAAACTGGAGTGAATTCAGTAATGTTCCGTCATCCATCTGGGATCCTTCAGCTACAGATTCTGTACCCTCCTGGCCAACAAGCTCGAGCTCTCCAACTCATACAACTGCAGTAAGTATTCAGCGCAAATACAGCGCTTTGTTACCGTTACCGACCTGTTCTGTACCTGCCATGTAATTTCAGTTAGGGGATTTTTAATATAGATGAAAAAAAAACCAAACAGATGAATTTTAAAGGAAAATGAAAATTAAATGTATTCATTGTTCTATGTGTTTAAGTTGAAATGGCCATTGGCCAAAGTGATTAGTCTCCTCACATGCAGATAACAAAGCCATGTCAATTAGTTCATATAAAACTTATCATGAGAGTGTCGTACAGCACTTAGCAAAAACGTGTTCTGTTTCCACATACTTGAGGATTGTGAGGAGACATTCTGCACATGCGTTGTGGCTGAACGCCACTGCTGTCACTTCCAATTTGACGGACAGTTGCAAAACAAACGTCTGATAACTTTCAGATTTTGATTCTGTTTGCTGAATCCAGTGTGACACCTCCCTGTAAATTAACAGAAGTCCTAATAATAATAATCTAAAAGGAGAAAAAAAAAAAAAAGTGTGTTTTTCAGCATCAGAAAAATGCTAGGGGACTTGAGCATAAGTCTTTAAATTGACTAAGTTTGGAGGTCTCAGCAAAAGAGCTGTATAGACAAAAATGAAAAAAAGGCTTTTACACAGACTGTAGCACTGCGCTCTCGTCCTTCTGCCTTTATGTCAGAATAAAATTTATATCACAATAGTTGTCTTCAGTGCCAAGTGAAACTGTTCTTCATCTTGTCCTCTGAAAATATTTCTGCAGTGAATAAGATGCAGTTTTTACTTCACCTGGTAGCAAGCAGTTCAGATGGAGTGGGGGCAGGCAGGGGAATCCAGAGAACATCACATGGCTTCTTAAAGACACGTGCTTGCTGATCCCTTGTTTGTCACGTGGTTAAAACTGTAGCTATAACATTGCTGTGTCGAACTATGTATATTGCTATGTGCAATATACAAATAAGGAAATGTTTGCTTTTTGGATACATGGAGGGCAGATTTCTCATCAAGTGATGGAAGGAGGGATCAAGGATAACTACAACACTCCAGCTCTCCACCTGTTTCCTGGCCACTTCTGACAAATACCTAGAAGTGTGCTGCAGGAAGCATTGAGACAGAAGCCAGACAAATGGTGTAGAGGAATTGTTAGTCTCTACTTTGAAAATAAAATAGCATTTTAGAATAGTTTTAGTTCCTTTTTATTCAAGAAGATCACTTGATAAACAAGAAAGCAGGAAATAGACTGAAATGTTCAGAGCCTTTTTAATGATGATAATTTTTAGTCATTTTTTCAAGTGTTTTTGGTGAGCCAGAACAGGCAAACTGCTACTCCTGCCACTGAAGCTAAATTCTAGATAAGGGAGCAGGTACCAGACCAGGATCTGTGCTTTTCTTCTTTCTGGCACACGAGGCAGATCTCTTCTTGCAAACAGCAGCTATATAGTTGTTTCTGTATTATCCTCTTTTCTAGGAAGGGTTCTCGAGAGTTGACTTTATCCTTCCTTACTCCTTTTGCTCTCCCATTTTATGCATAACTCTTCACTTTTGTACTAAACAGCTTTTGACTTCTGCGTCTCTTCTCCCCTCAAGCCTTGCTGCATTAGTGCTACTTCTCTCCAAGTTTCTTTCTAATGACAGCCCCTTATTCATCTTCCCTCCATTTTCCTATGTGCACTTCTGTGTGTGGGCTGCTTTGCACCTCCCTCCACAAGCCTTGAAAAGGAGTAGCTGTCTAATCAAAGGTGTTTTTCTCTGCCAGCCCCTACCTGGTGGCTGCTTCTACTTCATGAGCAATCGCCTTTCTATCAGACTCTCCCAGGTGCTTTTGGGATACACAGGAATAGTTCCTGGCTCTTTTGCCCATAGCAAGAAATAGAGTGGATTTAGTGTGTCAGGGATGTTGGCTGAGCAGCAGAATGAGTGTTTCTTGCTGCAGGCTTAGTAGTCTAATGCTTGCATAGCTTAAATATAACCATTTAGTTATGTAATGGTTACAAACTCTGACCCCAGTTTAACTCAACATCTCAGTGACATTGGAGGGTCCTAGTGATGCTGGCCTGGTTTAACCCTTTCAGATGCTCAAAATTCCTATCCACCTCTGTGTATCAAATTGTATGAAGGCCATTTGCTAATGTGTTAGTGTCCAACCAGTTTTGGATATGGTTAGGTTGAATTTATCTTCATTCCAGGGGAAAAGATTTTAAAAAAATAAAAAAAAAAAAATCAGAGTTTACCTTGTTTGCTTTTCTAAAAGTATTCTGATTTTAGTCTTCAGATGCAGAGTACACTGCCACTGGTTAACCTTCAGTGTGCGTTATCTGAGGGCTGAGATCTTGGGAAGGGATGCCATCTCTCCACCCAGTAAATCCAAACATCAGGGTGTTGGTACCTTACAGCACGTACTCAGCAAGTCCGCTGCCTTTTGGCTGTATCAAGTTTACTGTATATTTGCAAATTGAATTTACAGCATATGTGCACTAAGTCTGTTGGCACTGAGGTGTGTAGTGCGTTAAGCCTACACGGAGCAGGTTCTGTGCTAATATTAGCACGAAAGTTAGGCTAACCTTTCTCACTGCCATCTCTGGCTGCCTCTGAGTATCACTTTCCACAACAGCGTTGGTTAGATTCCCCTGCTTGTTGCTGGCTGCTCTTTGGGCTGTCATGAAGCAGTTCACAGAAGCTGGGCCTTGTTCACTTCTGCGTGCATTCTCTACACTTGCTGTACCTCTCCCATGCTTCCTAAGTGCATTTGTGACATGTTGCAGCACAGCTGTGTCTGCACCACAGCCACGTGTCAGAAAGACCTGTCTTGAGAGCCAAGACAGACTCTCTGAACTCCATGACTAATGGCCAGTTATTCCATCTCATCTGCCTTCATCTGGATAGGAGAAAAGAGCAAATACTGGGAATATGGGGAGATACAGTGGGGCTGAACACAGGTAGGGTCATCCAAACTATAATTTTTTCTAATGATTATGTATGAATACAAGGAGACAGCTTTGCAAACTGCCAAAAAAAGGATCAAGGAATAAACTTCACTGCTAACTATCAATTGAATTGTGTTGGTTTTTTTTTGTTTTTTTTTCCAGACTTGAACCATGTTTATCTACCTTGTTTTAACTAGTTTAATTAAGCTTAAGCATTTTGGCCTTTGTCTGTTTAAGCTTGAATACCTGTAGTGCTTAAACTAGTATGATATGGGGATGTATTAGCTCAAATGAAAACAGTGTAAAAGCCTGTGATGTAATTGGACTCTTTGGCCCACCAGTTACTGGACACACTTGGTGATATCATTAGTAGTGTGATTCCTTTTTTGTTTGCCCAGAGGAATCTCAAAATGGCACGTTGCAGTGAGGATGGAAGGGCTTCCACAGCGGGCTTGCTTTTTTTTAAATACTTTTGTTTTGGAGGGGGGCTGTAAAAATAAATAAAAAGTGGTGACAACAGAGGTTACCTGACAGCTACTCACTGGGCTCTTGTCTTTACTGCAGTCAATCCTTGGCAACCCAAGCGGCCTGTGGTCCACCACTCCATTCAGCAGTTCCATTTGGTCAAGTAATCTCAACAGTGGCCTTCCCTTCACCACTCCAACAAACGCCTTGTCAGGTATTGATCTCATGGGTAGTGAAAACTCCTCTCCTCCTCCTCCACCCACTGCTGCCGCCGTTGCCAATCCTGCTGAAGACATGGGACAGACCTACAATCCTTGGAGAATTTGGAGCCCAACAATTGGAAGAAGAAGTTCAGATCCTTGGTCTAATTCACACTATCCTCACGAAAACTGAAATCTGAAGTCAAGCAAAAGGAAAGGACTCTCATCCAGGTCATGAAACAATTCTGAATGCAGATTTTTGAAACATCGTTTTCAGGCTGTTGCTGGTCATTGCTTTTCTTTTTTTTCTCTCCCGCCCCTTTCCTTCCCTTCCCTTTCATCCCGCCAGTCACGCTTTCTCCACTTGCTCGTTTTTAAAGTCTGTCCTGCGATATGGTAGTGTGAGATTGCAGATAAGCTTGAAAAAGTCTGGGTGTGGTCACAAATCCAAACTGCAGCTGAAGCCTGTAAATCTGAACAATTTCACTGGTTTCATATTTTACCATCTGCCACTTCCATTTAGGAAACAATTTGAACTATAAAACGGTCCTGGCATGCAATACTTTTATGAAAGTACCGGTTTTGGTTTTTAAATTTTTTCCAGTATTACCCTCCAAGTTCTAATTTAAAGAAAAAAAAAGGCACTTTGTGCTAAAATGCAGAGTATTTTTTTAAAATAAGGCTGTCTTTGTTAACACAGGTTCTAAGAATGTAAAAAAAAAAAATAAAAAATAAAAAAGGAAAAAATAAAAAAAATAAAAAAATACAACACAAAACCTTAAGAGTAAAATGGCTGAATGTAAGAGCATTCTGTTAAGACTGTAATACACTTTCTGTGCTGTTTGTACATTTGTAAACCTGAATGCATTTTTAAGTTGAACTGAAATGCACACAGCCAAGACTTGTGGAAGAAACAAGATACCTTGTGCATTTCTTAGGGATACAACTTTGGGTTGTACTTTAAAATAAATAATGCTTTTTTCAAGATCTGTCTACTGTAGTTCTGTTCTCCAACTATTTTCTAAGCTTGTGTGTGCATGAATCCACTTGACGGTGGTAGCCTTGAGGCCAAAATCTCCTGTGCACAGCGCCTATATTAACAGAAACTTCACTGCAACTGAAACCCAGTTTCTCAGCAGCATGGGTTTGTATAGCAAGTAAGAATTATAAATTGTTTTCAGGGTTACACAGCACTTTGAGATGCCACCCACATGAAGATTTGCTGGATAACAAAATGCTGAAAAAACACCTAGACTATTAAAGTTTGTGAGTATCGGGCATAAGAGCAGCTGCTGTTCTTCATGCTGCACCCATACCTTTGTAACACTTTTCCGACATCTAAAGAACTTCACTATTAGTAGACACAATTTCTCTCTCCCTTTAATGTGTCTTTCTCTCCACTAACTGTAAGGCAAGTCTAAGTGACTAAATACATTCATCTGTGCTAATGCCAGGTAAAAATGCATCCTTCTGTTACAAGAAAGCATCAATAGACATTAGCATCATAAAATCACTTACAGCTCAGTGGCACTGCTCAACATTTACAGCAGTTTCTTTAAAAAATCCTTTTTGATATTTTAGTGAAAACTTTATTCTACTAAGAATATTATATGCAAAAATAATAAATACAGGGGTTGAACTGACCACTTTTCCAGCTAGTGTTATGCAAACAAAATCTCCGCAGAAGTCAGGTTGCTGTTGTCTTGCTGCCACCAGCAGCAGCTGCAGAGAGAGAGCTCTGAAATGCAAACTTGCTGGAACTCCTTTGTTCTTAAAATCTGAACGTTTCTAGGGCCATGCAAGCTAATGAAATGTTCAGCTTGGGTTTATATGTAATTTCCTTTTGAGCAACTGGGCAAACAAGTCTCTTACTGCATGCAAAATAAAGAGTAAGTAGTTCAGCTACTGGCAAGCTGGGGCCTGCTTCTCTGTAAGATGGAGCTTGGGAAGGTAACCCAGCAATAACCTCAGGGTGAAGGAAGCTGCTGAACTTAATAATGGACCACCTCCTTTCCCTGGCAGCTCTTTATATTAGAGTTGATTCCATGGAGGCTATCAGCAGGAATTAGTTCTGGATACGCTGATAGTCCTAGTGGCTTAAGCAGTTGTGGGGACAGGAAAAAAAAATCTGCTTTGAAAATTTCCCTTTGAACAGGACAAGGCAACACGCGTAATTTAGACTTTTCCCCAAAAAAATGTGAGCTGTTCCTTTGTGTTAATGCAAATAACCTCTGCCGCCTTTAGAATATTTTAATTTATTGCTTTTGAAGAGTCTCTTTGCACACACCAATTAAATATTATTAAATTTCACAACCCAAAAGTTCAAGATCTTCGACAGGTGCTTTTCAGTTTCACAAGAGAAGCAGCAGCAAGTCCTTCAGGCCATTCTCCGCTGATCTATATGGAAAAAGTCCTGGGCCAAAAGCTTCTTTCTGAGTCTTTTCCCTATTCAAAATTTGTTTAGAAAGGCGCCTTCACTCTGTTCTGCCCAGGTACAGTAATCAAAAGAGCTACCTTCTGAAAAAATGAGTCCTAACTAATTTACAGAACTTTGGTCAAATGAAATTGGACAAAACTCAGGTATTTCTAAATCAACTCTGTATGGTTTGTGTTCATACAACACAGCTCAGGAAGGAAACGGCAAACCTCCTTGCCAGCTTTATGGTGCTGAAAATGCTGGATGATGGTTCTGATGTGGTTACCTTTAGGTCCTAAGTATTATTTCTAGTTTCGCTATGACTAAAATCATTCAAGAGCAAGCAATATCCAAAGCTTTCAAGACTGGGGAGAAGCAGGGAGGGGGGGTGTGATAAGCCAGAACCCCTCTGCACAGACATCCCAGCACAGTGGAAATAGTGGATGGTGGCAGACCTCTGATGATGAGGTAAAAATAAAAGAAGATGTGATGACACAAGTGATGTCCTACATTAAAAAAAAAAAAAAAATCCAGATAGGGCTGCAAATGTTGCAGTCTGCTGTAAAGGCAGCGAAGCCAGGGAGCAGAGTAAGGTCAGAAGCCCTGAAACGAGAGCAGGCCGTGCTTTCAGAAGTGGAATAACCAAGGCTGAAGCTCAGCCCCCAAGGGAGGTCCCATCTCAAAAGGACCAGAGGGAAAAAAAAAAATAAAGAAAATAAAAATTAACGTAGGGTTCCTTGAAGATGGGCTGGAGCTCACAGCCCTGCTGATAATTCAAAGCTTTTTTTTTTTCTTTCTGTCCCAAAATAGCATCAGGGCCAGGCTACCATGAGTCAGCTCTCCTCTTCCAGACCTGGAAGCTACTGGGAATACAGCGTTCCCAGCAATGAGGGGAAATAATTACTGTTAATTCTACTTAATTATTTTGGTGCTCCAAATGGCATTTCTATTCTGCCAACTTTAGCAAATAAACTTTAAAAGCCTACAAAGTCCCTGCTCTGTTGAAATCTGGGAGCCTGACCTGGCTAAGTGCATCCCTCACATGCAATCAGTTTCGTTAGCGCTAGCTCTGTTTCAAAAAGCACTCAGAAGGCACGAGAGGTCCTAGACACCCACCAAAAAGAGAAACTGGGAGTAGCCAGGGACCCCCACGGGGTGAGGAGCCACCTTTCGCTGCAGCTATCCCACTCGGAGGGATGTTTTTGCCAAGCGTAGCTCTGACTTGGCGCTGCCTGCTTTGCCAGCCTGTAATTATGAGCAAGTTTTCTGAGCTTCGGCGTTTCGGCCTCATGAAAGGACGGCGGCCTCAGCTCCCGGTGAGTCACTGCACGAACAAAGCCGTGCTGAGGTCGGAAACATCCCAGCCTCCAGCGTGTGCCTGCAGCTACTGGGAACGCTGAGGTTCGGTCACCTCACTTCAAACAGGTCCTGCTTCAAAACTGCCTTTTGCCCAGTGCCCGGGTTCGTCTAAAACCAGTCAAGGGTGGACGTCACATCCAAATGCTGCTTTAGTTGCATCGGTAGTGAAGCAGTATCCAGGATGTCTGGATTGGCACACCGAATGCAAGTGCTAACCATACTCACTACCCGGAGTTAGTTATTTAGCTGTTCTGTGATCCAACAGTAGGTAGAGCATGCTTTTTTTCTTTTTCTTTTTTCCCCCTATGTAGTAGAGAACTCAAACATCCAGAAGACAAATCCACAAGAATCTGCAAGAGACATAGAAAATACAGTAAAATGCTAGCCTAAACTCAGGGGGACTAATCAAAATCAAGAGTATTAAGGAGCAAAAAAACATTGTCATATTTACTTATTAATTTCCATATTATCATATTTACCTATTAAAGATTTTATTTATTTATTTATTTTTAACAGAACTATGTAAAAGTATCAGGTCTGCTCAAAATGCTCAGGTCTGAAAGCATTGGTTGGATCAGTTGGATGGAAGCAGCAAATCGCACTGCACGAAGAGCAGTGCACAAAGTGGAAGTGTCAAGAAGGATTTTATGGAAACTATCTAAGGAAATACTTTTTAGGGCTTTCTTCAAGCAAGGAACAGCTGGTGGTCCTTCAGGAAGGATGGTGTATCTGGGACCTGACTTCACTCTCATTGCCTACCGTGAAGCAAAAGTGTGCGTTAGTGCCATTAACACTAGACAACGTGGTATCTTCAGGGGGTACACCCAGGCCCTCCTGAAGTTTTAGAAGAGAGTGGGGCTTCCTAGTACTGTGACAGAAGGAGCCTATGGGGTGTACGTGCTGGGGAGCATTTGTAGAGGTGAAGCGGGCAGACTGTCCTGGAATCTGCGCCGGACTCCCTTGCAAGCTGTGCAAAATCACAGCTGAATTACTTGGCCTAAACCAAACAGGGGATCTGAAGTCTGCCATCCGTCAAGAGACCAAGGACATTGCCTGGGGGTGGGGCTGCCTAGCTGCCTCTAGGCAAGAATCACAGATTCTTACGCAACAGGTTTGAGGCCCTAGAGCTCAAGAGACCGGTGGATGAGGAAGAGGTAGCAAGTGTTCCCAGGAGGATGCCTAGGGTGAGGAGGTTGGAAGAGACCTCAAGATCATTGAGTTCAACCTCCGACCTGACACTAACAGTCCTCCACTAAACTATATCCCTAAGCTCTACACCTAAACATTTTTAAAGACCTCCAGGGATGGTGACTCCACCACTCCCCTGGGCAGCCCATTCCAATGCCTCACAACTCTTTCGGTAAAGAAGTTCTTCCTAATATCCAGCCTAAAACACCCCTGGTGCAACTTTAGCCCATTTCCCCTAGTCCTGTCACCAGGCACGTGGGAGAACAGACCAACCCCCATCTCGCTACAGTCTCCATTAAGGTACCTGTAGAGAGCAATAAGGGCAACGGCCCTGACCCTGGCCCCAGGGAGGCAGCAGACTTCCCTACGGGTAGGGTCAGGCTGACAGACCAACTATCAAGCCCCACGTCTGAGAGCATTGCCCGAATGCCTCTTGAATTGCAGCAGACTTGGTGCTGTGAGCAGTTCCCTGGGAAGCCTTTTCCAGTGCCTGACCACCCTCCCAGAGAAGAACGGTTTCCTCACACCCAGCCCCAACCTCTCCTGTCGCAACTCCGTGCCGTTCCCTTGGGTCCTAGTGCTGCTCACCAGAGGAGAAGTCAGCACCACCGCCTTCCGCTCCCATCTTGAGGAAGCAGGAGACGGCGACGAGGTCGCTCCTCAGCCTTCTCTTGTCTAAGCTCAACAACCCAAGTTACCTCAGCTGCTCCTCAAGTTTTCCCCTCTAGACCCTTCACCATCTTTGTTGGCCTCCTTTGGATACTCGATCCTTTTTTTCTTTTTGTACCCTCCTTCTACTGCAGTGCCCCAAACTGCTGACTCCTATTCAACTTGCCCTGGACCAGAACCCCCTTTGCTGTGGGGCTGCTCTGCATGCAGCCTCTCATCCCCCAGTCTGCATGTATATTCAGGATTGCCCCTTCCCAGGGGCAGAGTCCAGCACTTGCTCTTGTTGAACTTCATACAGTTGATGACTGCCCGGCACTCAAGTCTGTCACGATCTCCCTGCAAGGCCGCTCTACCCTTGAGGGAGTCGACGGTGCCTCCCAGTTCAGCGTCACACTTTTAGTGTCGCCTACTCAAAACACTTTCAAGTCCTGCACCCGAGTCGTTTATGTAAAACACTGAAGAGAAGTGGACCGAAAATGGGGCCCTGGCCAACCCCACTAGTGGCTGGCCATCAGCCTGATGGAACCCCATTTGCCATAACCCTTTGAGCCTGAGCCTTCAGCCAATTGTTCACCCATCATACTATGCGTTGATCTAGCTATGGGCGCAACGTTTTGCCCAGCAGTATAGTACGTGAAGCGGTATCCAAAGCTTGGCTGAAATCCCAAAAGATGACCTCAGCTGGCTTCCCTAGGTCAACTAGATGGGAAAGCTCGTTGTAAAAGGCAAAGAAGTTTGCTAAGCAGGACTTCTCCCTCAGGAACTTGTGTTGTCTAGGACTGAGGACTACAGTGTCTTTCAGGTGTTTTTCAGTGACTCCTAGAAGAACTTTCTCCACAGGTTTAGCTGGCCCTGAGGCGAGCCTGACAGGCCTGGAATTAGCACATCTTGGGCTCAGCCTTGGGCAGCCTGCTCTAGCTGGCCTTGCTGGAGCAGGGCAATGCCTGCATTCCTCCCCCCAAAGTGCTGCACAGACAGTCACACACAGAGTGGATGTTAACACAAGCATCTGCATGGGCTGAAGCTCCTGGATGGAATGGAGTCTGCCCAAGGGTCTGGCTGGTCAGTGCCCGGCTGCGCACAGGTGTCTGTGTTGCGCTGCTCGAGAAAGTGGTGTTGTGTGGCTGCGCCGGGCTGCAGCCGACGCTGTGCGCGGCCTACTCCAGACTCAGGAAGCTGTCCGAGCCATCTATCTGCACCCCAAGCGTGATCTCGATGGAGACGGTGCTCTTGGAGGCGTTGGCCAGCTTGATCTTACAGGAGCGGCGGGAGGGCAGCAGTGTCAGGCGGCAGTGGCGTGAGCGCGGCAGAAGCTGCCAGGCTGCTTGCACCAGGTCCTGGAACCAGCGCGTGGTTTCCTCCACATTGAGGTAGGAGCCCGTGCAGAGGGTGTGTAGGAGGCTGGGTTCCTGCCTTCTGCTCAGCTCGTCCTCGGAGTGGTGGAGGAAGCACAGCATGTCCCCCAGCAGCCGCTCCCTCACGCAGGTGCACTGCAGGTCCACACGCAGCCCGGGCTTCCTCGTTGCTCTCTTCCCCATGGCGCCGAGTTCTGGGTGGAAGGCGTGTCCAGGGGGAGGCCTCAGGGGCACGAGCAGGCGGTAGACGACGGCGTCTTGGCGGGCACTGCAGCCTTCGGAGAAGCAGCCCAGGCCGATGGCCGGCTGCAGCTGTGGCTTGAAGGGACACTTGCTGCAGAGTCCTCGACAGGCCCCAAGAAGTTCGTCCACCAGCTCCTTCACCACCTTGCACTTGTCAGCCATGGACGGCACTGGCCACTGGCTGCAATCAGCCCAAACCCTGCCCAGATGCCAGGTGTCGTGCGAGTCACCGTCTTGGTCTGCATCACCGTTCTCCTCCTTCTTTCTTGCAGAGCTGCCCTGCTTGCTGCGGCTGCCCGGCTCACGGCTCCTTGTCTTGAGCCAGCGGCAGAGCCCAAAGAGCAGCACAAGGAGGTCAAGCAAGGCCCAGAGGTGCCACTGCTGCAAGGCAGTGAAGAGCAGAGCTCCCAGGACCCCCTGACTCTGCTCCAGTCTCTGCTGCTCCATCTCTCGCAGCAGCTGAGCCATGCCCTGACTCAGCTGCTCTGCATGCTCTTGCATTCTCTCGTGCGTATCCGCATCCATGTGATCATCCAGCAACCACGGCTTCTGGGCAATGCCCAGCACAGCCAGGGCGAGGAAGATCAGGCGAGCCATAGCCAGCAGGAGGTGCGAGCTGCACTCACGGACGGCCCAGGCCACAGTGGGGTGGCGCTGCCTGCTGCTGGCCCTGATGACAGCCTCCGCACTGTGACCCCTCCTTTGTGCTGTCACCGGCGTCACAGACGCATCACAGCAATACCCCTGGCCTCGCATCTCTAGGTTTGGGTGAAGGTCCTTGCAGCTCTTGGACATGAGAAGGCTTAGCATGTCACACACAAGCTCCCTAAACCAGTGACAAATTGCATCTTCTTTTCATATGTGACGCAAAACATACTTGCTCTTATTCCTTCAGATAGAAATGCGATTTCTTGAATTGCTTTGGGGTAAATGATCAAGGTGAAAAGAACATCTCGTGGTGAACGTTGCAGAACTACATAGAGGGAGAGTGAAAAGCCATCCGCACATAGAATACTAGGCTCTCCTGAGTTGGAAGGGACCCATGAGGATCATTGAGTGCAGCTCCTAGGTCCACACAGGACCGTCCAATCACAGAATCACAGAATTTCTAGGTTGGAAGAGACCTCAAGATCATCGAGTCCGACCTCTGACCTAACACTAACAGTCCTCCACTAAACCATATCCCTAAGCTCTACATCTAAACATCTTTTAAGGGCCTCCAGGGATGGTGACTCCACCACTCCCCTGGGCAGCCTGTTCCAATGTCTAACAACTCTTTCGGTAAAGAAGTTCTTCTTAACATCCAACCTAAACCTCCCCTGGCACAACTTTAGCCCATTCCCCCTCGTCCTGTCACCAGGCATGTGGGAGAACAGACCAACCCCCACCTCGCTACAGCCTCCTTTAAGGTACCTGTAGAGAGCAATAAGGTTGCCCCTGAGCCTCCTCCAGGCTGAACAAACCCAGCTCCCTGGCACAGGCTGTCTGTTTCTAATTTGGGGGCTAAGGCAATATTCCCAGGGAGGAGAAAAAAAAAAAAAAAAGGTAAAAAAAAAAAAAAAAAGTGGTATGGGGCTACAAGAAGTGGCATGAGATTGTTTTGGATTAGTTACAAGAAAATTGCTGTGCAGCATGTCTACCAGGGGACAAATATCAAATACCAGGGGAAGACGATATTCACTAGGCAAAGGGGCAACCAGTTTTATGGCAACGCAGGAAAATGGCAGAAGCTCGGGGGCTGGCTTAGTCATTCAACAGGGGAATACTGGTACCAGATGGGAGACTAAAATGCTCCTTGGGAAGCAGCTTCACTGGCTGCTGTTGGCTCTGGGGGAAGGGAAAGACCTTTTAGCCCCTTCAGTTCCTGGTCCGCAGAGCATGTCCCCTCCTTCAGCAGTCAAGTTACCAATAAAATTCTGCTGAGATTAGAGTCTGGCAATGAAGAAAGTCCCTAAAAACTACGCAATAACCCATTTCTACACGAAGTGGGTATGACTCAGCTTATGACTCGCGGGGAAATTCCTGTTGTGCTGTACAGAGCAGGGATCTAACAGGACCATGCCAGCCCCCAGGACTACTCACTCGCATCCCACAGCAAACCAGCCACATGGAGGTTTCTTCCTGTGAGCGTCTGATGCGGGGCTGGCTGCCAGCTCTGACTCACGTCTGCCTGCCTGTCAGGGCCCTGCTGTGGCTGACAACTCGGCCTCCAGTTTTTGGGGGTGGGTGGAAGTTAATGGAGGTTCAGCAGACAGCAGTAGGATAAAGGCTGAGTGCCTCGGTTAAGCAACCAAAGGTCATGGCAGAATGGAAATAGCTTCATGCTTTGCAATAACCTGAGTGGGGAAGAAAATAAGAAAAAAAAAAAAAAGATGGAAGAAAATAGTTTGGCTGTATTTAATTTAGAAATTTAGTTAGTAATAAATTCAGACATTATGCACATGTTAGGATGGGAGGAAGGAAAGGAGGACTGAAAGAAGGTTCCCTTCTTTGAAGCAGCCAAACCCAATGGTCTGGAGATGTACTTCAAAAGGGTAGCTCGTCTCAGCTGTAACACAACCCAACCTCTGCACTACTACAAGCAGTGCACAGGACAGCCTCACCTGTACTCAGAGCTTAGCTTCAGATGTGCAAATGTGGGACCTGGGCACTGGCAGGGAGCCTTAACCTGTGGTGTCAGGTACTGGGAATGAGGGTGCAGCCCAGGGCATGCTGCTTTAGTGCCACTGACTGATCTACTGCAAGCAAAAAGCCCTATAATGCTGTTATTACAGCAGTAAGGCCAGTTTTAGAAAATGGACAGTGCTTTGCTTTGCTTGCTTTGCTGTTGTTTTGTTTGTTTGTTTTTAATTAAAATGGAGTGTCCTCATAAAAAAAAAAAATCACAGATTTGGTCAATACAGCATTATTAACGCACAGATGGAAAAAAAAATCCTGCAGGATTTTGTGAATTCTGATTAAAACAGCAAAGTGGAAAACATTTTTCTTAATTCAATAAATATTAATCATGCACTTCCCTCTCTCTACCCAGTGGCAAATTACAGTCCTAATATTTAGATAAACAGCACCCCTGTGTGGCTACAAATGGCACTCAGGAGATCACAGCAATTCCAGCTGGCCTTAAAAATTTCCTCTATGATTTTTTCTTGACACCTTAAAAAAAAATTAAAAAAAAAAGCCTCAGCGCTAGCAGCAGCATTTTGGGTTGACAAGTTGTACATGGGGCAGTATACAGCTCTTACAGTTCAGTGGTGAAAGTGTGGAGGTCCACTCATTAAGGCACCTGGTTAGTTTTCTAGGTTTTTATTTCTCTTCAGGCATAGTATCCCAACATGCTAGGCAAGCCTAAAGTTATTATTTTTATTTTAGTGTTTATTCAAACTCTCAACAAATGAAGCACTTTTCTTTCTCCCCCATTTTATATGCTTTTGGTAACTTTTCTTCTACATCTGCTCACGTAGCAAAATTCTTTCCATGTTTATTTCGTTCAAGACACTCAGCTCCTCCAATTCACCCCAAACAACTCCATTCTACACCCCTACCCAAGGTACTTTATGCCATTATTTGGCATTTTTGCTCAAGTCCCCAAGGCAGTAGTTTCTGCCGTGGCCCCAGCCACTTGGCCTGCTTCTAGGGGAGCCCTGAGGGTTCATCCAGCCTCACCCAATGCTGCACTAAAACAGGGTTTCCAGCACCTGATGAGACATGAGATTTACTGCCTAGCTACTATCCTTTTTTTTTTATTATTCTGTTTTAGCAAAAATGGTGAAGTTTGTTACGCCGCTTGCTGTCATACCTTACTAAGATCCAAAGAGCCCCATGCAGAACACAGCCCCCTCACAACAGCTCACCTTCGTAGCAAGGTTTCTGATGGCTTAAGTAGTGACTAAAGAAAAGAGCAAACACACATAAGCAAAAAAATACCCTCAGTTTAAGCACTTTTGATGCGTCTACCCTTCTTTTCTACTTTTCCACAACAGCGAAGGCTTCTCTTTGATCAGTCTTATGAAGCTACCAGGAGTTCAAAAGTTTTCCTTCCTGCACTTTTAGTGCCACTATTCAAGAGCCCTGTGTTCTTTAAACAACTCCTACCCTTGCTTTACAATACCAAAACAGGAACAATAAGCAGATTAATGTCTGCCTAGATCCATAATCTGGCAGTAGACAGGATCAGAATCAGTAAAATACAAACAAAATCACCTAAAAATTCTGGCTTACAAGACATCAACTTTCTAGTTAACTACCTCTGCCATAATGACAAGCTCATTATGGGTTAATTCCAGTACTCCATGCGTGAACTGCATAAACCCCACAATCCTTCTCCTCTGAGGTTCAGATGATGAGAGCCCCAAGAGAAATAAATGAAGAAGAGGGTAGGTGTTTCCTAAAACACAAGTCACAAAAATATTGTACAAACACACCTGGAAACCCCAGGCTGTGCTTACTCCGTCCTTTCAGGGCCAGAAGTTAGCAGCTGCTGTCTGAGATAGGACACTAGGCCTCAAAACAGGCATTTTGAGGGGTTTCGTCGTTTAGGTCAGTAAGTCTTGACTGTGGCTGGCTGCATAAATATACTGATGACCTGCCTATTTAATTAGGCAGCCCTGGAGCTGTGTAGGCCCCCCTGCAGCACCCACAACACACATGGCAGCTCTGCGGCTGTGAGTAACCAGGCCCCAGCAGGGCCCTGTGTCCTGGGGAACAACCCTGCCATGGGATTACAAATTAGAGGCGTTTTCCACACACTCAAACCCTAATATTGGGAAATAATAGGTAAGAGAAAAAGAAAAGCTCAGCTTCCAGCAGCCCCTGCTACAGGTGCATGCAGCAGAGCCGCAAAAAGTATCTGGAGAGGAGGAGTGGGGCACCAAGGAGCAGAGGGGCAGACAGCAAACAGGACACCGTGAGTAACTGAGCAATTAGAGCACAGAGCTGAGGATGAAATGCAAATTTCACCTTCTGATTCAGCTGGCGTTAGGGAACCAAACAAAATTTAGATATGCATAAATTCAAAACAAAATAAAACAACAACAACAAAAAGGAACACTTCCCTTTTTTTTTTCCTTATTTTTTTTTCTCTTGAGACTTGAAGGCAGGCCAAATAAGTCTTCCATCCTCCTTCAATGAGTCTTCATCTTCCCCTTTGTAACACTAGATAGTTTTCACTTCCTTATGCTTTGCAGAGCATCTTAAGGCAAGCTTTCTGAAATGCAGAGGTACCAACACCGAGCATTGTGAGTCTGACATGGGGGGAAATGTGTCGGATATCCAGTCAGATAATGACAGGATAAGGGGAAATGGCTTTAAACTAAAAGAGGGTAGATTTAGATGAGATATTCAGAAGAAATTCTTCACCCAGAGGGTGTTGAGGCCCTGGCACAGGCTGCCCAGAGAAGCTGTGGCTGCCCCATCCCTGGAGGTGTTCAAGGCCAGGCTGGATGGGGCTTTGGGCAACCTGGGCTGGTGGGAGGTGTCCCTGCCCATGGCACAGGGTGGGCTTTAAGGTCCCTTCCAACCCAAACCATTCGATGATTCTCTGATGTGGAGCTGCTGCAGCTGCAGCCTCCTTCCCTGGAGGAGTGGGCAAAGAAGGGGGCACGCACCACATGGGGGACTGGGGTGAACACGTGTAACCCGTGTGGCTGTAAAGGAGTCACACATGCAAAGCTGTGAAATGTTTATAATTAGTTACAGAAGGGTACTTAGACATTTTCAGGTGTCCAGGAAGACTTTATAAGTGTCTGAGATTGTTGTTTATCTTCTGTACTGCTCATGCTGATTCTGAACATATTCACTGATGGATGGTTAATTACATGTCATCAATAAATTGACAAACCTCACCCATCCTGACTTGCTTTAAAGCCTAAGAGTTGAGCAGCTTTTCTCTGCATTGTACTGGTAAGTAGGCACAACTCATGTGAGTCGTAGGCAGCAATAAGATTTTACTGCAGCATTGATGTGCATGTTGGAGAAGCTTTATGACTTTGTATGCAGTAGCAGCAATTAAGCGTACATCTTAGTCGCCAGAACCAGGTCTGATCTGGAGACCATGTGGATAAGCAACTGCTTTATGCCCCAGTTCCATATTGATCATCATTAAAATTTTAATTCATATAGATTGGGAACTTTCTGAAACGTTGCTCCTTCTCCCCCCCAGCCAAATGGAAATTATTTCATTCCTCCCAACAAAGGTTTTTGCCAGGAACCTATGTGCAGGCTCAGCAGAAGAGATTTGTGGTGTCCCCAATGACAGAGCCGAGCAAACAAACACCTTCCCACCCCAGATCACTGCTTTTCACCACGGTGTTCATGTCCCGGATAATTCCTTTACCATTAGCCTCTGCAGGATGGGTCTTCTCCATCTCTCTCCTTTGAACTCTTCAACTTTATGAATAATGAAACTCCTCAGGAGCCTGACAGGCAGCGACTGACTCCAGACCAAGTGATTCAGTCTGGGCTGCAGTCAGTGCTGCTCTCAGCAGCTCCTCGTTGCGGTGGTGATAACCTCAGGACGTGCCCTTATCACTGCAGGTACCCTGGGTGGCTCCGGCGAGTCGAGCACTAGCCAATACCCCCAGCTTGAAAGCATCAATTAACCAAACTCATGGCAACGTGGGAACCCGCTCTGTTCTGCAGACCCACAAACCCCAGTGTTTGTCATTGCTATGAGTACGGATGAAAACCCCAAATGTCTCTTTTGTAGGATTTTGATTATTTTAAATTAAAATGAACACTGGCAGATACTTTTTTTGACATCAGTTGAAAAGTCACGAAACACTAACGTATGTATGTATACCCCCACACATATGTAGATGTATTTTGTATATTCCATTTAGGAAATCCCACCTGTCAAGCATCTTCTCCTTCTGCATCCTTAATGAAATCAGTTTGGTGTTTTTTGTTTTTTGTTTTTTTCCTGGTACTGTTTTATTTTGTGTAACCAGAAAACCGAATCCATAGAACTCATTTCCCATCTGTGGCCATCAGTCTTCTCTCACACAAATAAAAGTATGTTTGGCAGTTCTCAAACATTCAGTGACAGAAGAATTCAATTTTTATGTTCTATTCTTTGTATTTTATAGAAATCTGAATGCTTTGGATGATCGTCTGTTACACTCCCACGTGAAATTTATTTAATCTGATATCAAAATGAGAATCAACAATAACAGCCCATCCCTACTGAAAAGCAGCATCACTACCAGAGCTGCTGTGGGGATGCATTGACTGAAGAAGAGAGGAGGAATTGTTACTGGAAGAAAGAGTGCCAAATGGAGAAGGAAGCTCAGGAAGGTGTTACAGAAGATTAACGGAAAAGAAACAAGCTCAAAACCCCAAATCTCTCACCACTTCTTTAACTGTTGCTGCAGACTGGCATGTCTGCACGGGACGAACCGGTGCCTGACTTCACTGCAGAAAATTGACAGCGGCAGGGCTGAGGAGTTCCCAACTTGCACATCCGTGTAAAAATACCTCCGTGCACAATTTCATATATTCTCCAACAGATACAGCACGTCAAGCCAAGCAACCTGAAAGTGTTGATTAATTTGCCCCCAAAGCAGTAAAAGTAAGCCACCATCTGTTATTCTTGTCAGTTCTTTATTGGTTTTCATCCTAGACTAGCACATTTACAGCATACATGGGTTGGATGAACTAGAATATATAAAACAGTAGCCATATGTTTATGATATATTAATACTGCCCAAAAACAAATAAATAAAAATATTTCAATGCACAAAGCTTGGCAAATACAATTGTGTTGGGACAAAACAATGTTGTATTATACAATAATTTTACATGTATAAATGAAACAAAAGGCAACTGTGCTGTAGGTACTTTCACAGAACATACACAGAACATACTTGGCAACTTTTTTTTTTTACCTTTGTATGTTTTATAATTTAAAAAATTACTCAAAAAAGAACATTAGACAGAACTTCATTTTACAGTAATCCTTAAATTTGCCTCTCCTGTGCAACAGAAAAGCTTACTTCACCCCTGTGAAGTCTCCTATGTGGATTTCAAGTTTCACAGTTTTTCGATGAACTGGTCAAGATCTTACTCTTCGTGATGCCCTTTAAAACAAGCCATTGACGTGCATGTACTGACACCGTTGTATATATAAAACGTTAGCTGGACGATGAGGTTTTACATGTAAGCGTACTAAAATCAGAATATTTTAAACAAAATAATGCAATACTTGAGACCGGTATGCCACCACTTTAAAAAGGTGAGCGAAAACCATGCATATAGAAAATTCGGGAACTTTTTCTGATTACACTGGTATACAAAATAAATAAAGGCTCACTAAGCTCTAGAGTAGGTCTAATGATTGCTGGCCACAACCTAAGAGAGTGGCTCTGCTAATTGTTACAACAGACCTCTCGGTATTTGCTTCTGAAGCAGAACATTGGAAGGTTTTTAGTGTAACAATACAGGACTTAAAATATTAACTATGTTTGAAATATACAAAATAAAATCATCAACTCATAAAAACTAAGGGATACAAAGAGTATAGTTTATACAAAAATAAATGTAGCATTTAATAACGGGCCAGGGACTGAAGGTTGAGCAGAACTAATGGAATAACGCCTAAATAAATCCCACTGAAAAGTTTTTCCACTGTATATTTGCTTACAGATTTGCAAAAACCCCAAAATAAAAGCAACACGTTTATTAGTTGGAGAACAGGTTCATAATGTTTCCAAGGGACTGTTCTTCTACAAATGGTTTGTTCAGGACAGGTGCTAGAAAAGCAGTGAATTTGCACAGAATTTTTTTGCTTTGTTCTCCTAGAAAGACTGAAGTAATGGTAACGACCTAGCTCAGCAGAACTCTCTTAACTGGCGTGGTGACATGCTGCTCAGTGTTGGACTGCAGAAAGCAAAATGCAAAAACTGCTAGGCTTAAAACCCCCAAACCTGTATGGGAGCAGAATGAACATGACTGATAGAGCAGTGACAGCACAGACAAACATCAGTGCGAGGGAGAAAGAAGCCAGCCATATACTTACCTGGCTGCTGCTACTCTCACAAGAGCAAACGACCAGATTTTGCTGTTCTAGAAACCAAGAGGGGGAGGGCACAGCGGGCTGGAGGAAGCCAGCTGGGAATGATCTAATCCTGTTAAAATTTGGAACCTAATGTTTAGCTGCTTTTTAAGAAGGTATCTCATCTTCGAAGGCATTCTCTGGGACATGATTTGCAAGGAGATCTGTTGAACATTTTTTATCAAATGCCATCAAACTGATCGCCTTAGTCTTAGGCTCGAGCACATCTGAGGGTCTTGTGCACTAGCACATGACTTTCTACCAAAACGGGACATTGCTATCTTCTTCAGAAATATTCTGAAAATAGTCATGCTGCCCACACATGATTCTGAACATTCAGTAAGGTAGAACGCAAAGCTATTTTTTACAGTCCTAAAATACCAGAAATAAATTTTTGTTACGGAGTAACGGGGATGTGCTGGGCACTCTGAGCATTTTCAAATTGACAGATACTGAAAAACAAAAACATCAGTCAAAAAAATGCGACCCCCTGACATACTAATGCTTACAATCCAGAAGCGATTATAAAAAGCCATGGATAAAAAATGTGTTAAATAATTTACAGTACCATGAGACGTACTCAACATGTTAGAGTTGGGAAGGGCTGGGGGAACTGTTGCTGGCATCAATGGTTAAGCATCATGATGTTTTTGAAAAACACTTTTTAAAACTGGTTTAAGATGTTTGCTAAAGTCCTTTTGTGCTGAAAATGACAGGAATTTGTCTTTATTTGGACAGAACTAGAAACTAGACCTCATATGCCTTTTATGTATTGTTATTTTCATTTATCAAGATGGTATCCTATATACAGTGAAACAATTTCGTCTCCTGGCTTTTATTGTGCTGATTATTTTTAAAAGTTAAACACCTGCTCCTTGATTGTAACAATGCATTCTACAGTTATTAGACTGCCTAGGGTCCAGTCCCTTTTTATTTACAACTTCTGAGTTTTACTCTGTTTTAAAAAGTTTATGAAAAGCTCAATCTCACATCAACTCAGTATAAAAAGATGTCGTGTGAAACAGCTGCCTAAATGCCATTCGCAGAGTCCTTGCCCATCCAGGAGGTACCTAGCGCTTCGCAGATAGGTAGTTATCGAGTAGCACAATATCTGGTCATCTTACATACACTGGAGGCTATTTAAATGGGCACGGTCATCACACTATTCTCAAGCTAAGGTGTCAGAATAAGTGTTACTACAGATCCCAACTCGGTAAGTAACATGCTCTGTATAACCTAGTGAAACGTACAAAAAGGTTATTTATCTCTTCTGGATGACAAAATCAGGTGTTAATCTAGAGTGCATCCACACGTTTTAATGGAACAGCAATTAAAGGACATGGTATGCTTATGTTTCAACTTTTCCATAAGTTCCTTCTGGAGGCCTGTAATACTTTGGGAAAGCCTTCAGTTGCAGGGAATTAAACGCATACTTGCGACATCCAACATTCTTCATTGTATTTTCTCGCCGACAACCCTCGCTGGGGAAAAAAAACAAGCACAAAAAAATGACAGCAGTAAAAAGGAAAAAGAAAAAAAAAAAAAGACTTAAACTAAGATGAAATGAACTGGTTATTTTACAGCATTAAAAAAAAAAAAGTTGGTTATATTTAATGAGCGTTTAATTAATTTGCCACTGCAAATATTAAAAATGATGACTCATCATACAATGCTAGTAAGAAGCACACAGAATGGACACATGCTATGTCTGGTTGCTAGTTTTGCATTTCTAAAAAGCAGCAGTGCGTCTACTGAAAGAGTTCTTTTAGGGAGGTTTCATGTATTTCCAGGTATACTGTTGTGGAGTTCACATGCCGCTTCATCGCACAAGGGATCCCAAAAGATTGCTTAAAAGCAGTTCTGCTAATTTATTAGTACATTAGGCTGAAAAAGGAAAATTGCTGATCTCTCCAAAGGAGCTTTAGAGTAATTCTCTTGTTCCCTGCATGTCGCTGTTATCAGAACTTACTTAAAGATTAGAGCTGATACAAAAATAATGGCTTTCCAGTTATCTCTGCATGCATAAATGGACTTGAAAACCAACGTACTTTAAAAAAAAGAAAATCTTAATCATGAAATAGCAGCTTTGTGTGGGTGCAAAAGAGATTGGCTGCGTTGGCAGCCATCACCCCAATGAAACAAAGCTGTGCAGAACATAGAGCTTAACTTCTACCCAAGGTTTTGGTGCAACTGCCCCACATTACAAAGAGGTACTGTGCTACGATAAAAAAACTACTCCAGTTATAAGGCTTCTTTACAATTGTAAATCTACATCAAAGTTCCTTTGATTATACCCAAAACAGACATACAAAGAGGAAGCACTGTTTTAAATATATATTATAAATCAAATTAGGCTTGCATGAGAACATCTTTCCCTGATAGAGAACTGGAACCTAAACAACCATTTAATAGTAAAGGCTCATGACCAAGTGTACAGTACACGATCTTATGGTGGAAATCTCCTGTTACTCCTGTCCTGGAGGTGGCTGCAGCAGGTACCAGGTACATGGCAGTCATCTCTTTTAAAAGGAGGGTTTGGATCCTGGTTCGGTGTGAAAGCTCTCTGCTCTTCCTGAGCTCATTGTTCGTCCAATTTTGGTTAATTAAACCCACTGTAGCTCTGTCACATATGTACCACCTAGCTTCATAAAGCATTGGCACCATAACTTTTCATTCCAAGAAACAGTTTATGTCTCAAATTTGTCTCTACAGTGTGTTCTGTGACGGTCTTTTATAGAATGGACTGTACCTTATGACACCGTCTCTATGACGTTGTTTTGTGTTTTACAGGCACCCTCCCCAGCTGCTGCAGACAAACAGATTAATCAAGAATTAGCAGAAAATATGTTTCAGCGTAGTAATGAAACCACCAAGCTTAAATAAAGCATAACAGGATGCTGACTGAGCATTTTCAGTCGGAGGTGGATCATCCTGTTCATTACCCGTTCCACTGCATCTGGTTATTGACCACGTTCAGACACAAAGACGTGTTTCACACCATTTCACGTGCCATGGTTCTGCCAGAGGCACGTGGGCAGTCTGCACTGCAGCGTTTTAAATCTGAAACCCTGAGTGAAAGCACAAACCGAGCTAAAAAGAAAGCCAAAAACTTGCCCCTACTGAAGTTTAGGAACCCCCTTCCCAACACGTTGTTTACAAAGGGTTGAGGCTTTCTTTCTAAATTCATTTCAGGGTGGCCTTCAGGCCTAATCTTGCCTAATGACAGTCACGAGCAAAGCTTCATACTTTATTTAAAACAGATTAATTGTATCAGGGAGTTCAGTGGAGGTGCTCCAGTTACTTTCACATCTTGTTAGACTGAACCCAGGACATTCAATGCATTGCTACAACAAGGCTATAGTGCAACCTGACATTCCTTCACTGTGTGAAAAAATAGATTTTGGTACACATAGCAAATGAACCAGCCTTCATCAGAAAGAAGAAATGATTCGTACAAAGATGCAGTGGTACTGGGTAGCAGCACAGGATGTGGAAATGACCATCACCACCATATTATTATTTGAAATCTCATCAACAGTAAGGTTTGCCTAAGTTCATTAAAATTAAAAATAAATAGGAAATAAATAGATGTCTTTGTGGGCTTTTTTTTTTTTATCCTATTTTAAAAACAGCATTTGAAGAATAGTGAGAAAAATACCAGGAGATAGTGTACTGTACAGTCTTATTTCATGAAGACACAAATGTAAATATGTACTTTAATTAATCAGAATTTTTACCAAATTCAGGAATTGATTTTATCTTATTTCTTATTTTTTTTAAAGCTTGCCTCTTTCAGGAGATTTCAAAGTTTATTAACATTAACAACACAAGCTGCAGCTATCTATGTTTTCTGAGCGAGTCAGTAATAGTAGAAATCAGAAATCACAGTACTACAAGAGTTCTTCTCAAGTCATCAAGCCCAATTTTCTGTCATCTCAGGCACCAAGCAAAGTAAATCCCTTTATGAAATTAGCAAACTATGTTAAATGAGGTTAGGTTTTTGATGAACTATTGCTATTGACAAGATCTTCCAGACCACTACATCAACAAAACCCTTCAGTTTAAACAGGCATCTGCCACGTTGGTGTTAGATATAAATGGTGATCAAATTTCTTCTACCATCGTTCTGCATGACTAAGCTAGGTAAGTTTCTTTAGTATCACCACTTACATAAACGTTAACTTACCATAATTCATTTATCTCTAAGTCACCGCCTATCAACATCATAATTTATTAAAGCTGTCCAACACTTAACAGTGAAAACAACAATAATATTCCAGCCTAGTGTCATTAACACAAAGCCCAATGGAAAACCTAGAACCCACCTAAATGAAGGAGCTAATTAATAGCTTCATTTTCTCGCCTGAAATACTGAAGACTAACTTCAGCAGGATGACAATGACCCTGTTCCAGAGTGAGTTATACAACAAAGCACCTGAAACTGATAATGGATCATTAGCAGGCTCTGCCGATTACATACTCTCCCTAACCACAAGTCATTGTGTCTTTAATACATTACAAAACGCAGATCTACAAATATAATGGAGTAATTCTGCATGCAGCGCACCGCAAGTTGCATTTGGAGCGGGTACACTAGTCTACTGGCACATACTTAACCATGAGAAAGGAACAAGACTATGGTTCTACAAACTGTATAGTAATAATGTAATTTGGCTATTATGCTTTGAAATGAAGGTAGAAATTTGTTTATTTCTTTAAATAATTTTTTTTATAATTTCTTATAAACCCCACCCATATTTTTATTTTTCTCTTCGTACCTCGTAAAAATGAAAGGCAAGATTAGCATACACCTTTGATATACAAAAGATACAAATTTTTTTTCAGAGTTCCTTTCTCTGGAATACATGAAACAAATAACACAAAACTATATTTGGTAAGAGATCTTCAGGCCGGCTAAAGTAACGAGGTAACAGGCCAAATGTCAGACTATGTTACAAGCACTGAAAGCAGAACAATAATTTAAAGTTTCAATACAATTCTTTTTGATAAAATAATTTGATGTATATTTACAGTTTAGTACAATAGAAACGTAAAATTGTAAGGCATAATAATAATTCTTGGCAGACAATGCTATGACACATTCCTTTGTCCAGCAGGTACCAAGTGGCAATACACATTCAAGCAGTATTTTTTTTGTTGTTGTTTTGTTTTTGTTTTTATTTTAACCTTATCTTCACTTGCAACGTAATCTGGCCACCAGGTATGCTATGCTCAGGAACAGCCACACAATCAGTAAATTGGGGCTGAGAGCTAGTAAAGGAATAGAGTAGAGGAGGCTGGGATCTAGTCTGAAATCTCGGATGGGCACCAAGCCACTCAAGTTCTTCTGGGTGACTACCTCCCGTGTTCCAATGCTGTGAAAAGGAAGAAGGTTGGGAGGAGGGAAAATAAAACAGAAAGGAAGACGGACATGCAAATGAATGTATAAAAAGAGATGGCAACACAAGGTGGTCAAGAAGATGAAAAAAAGATGGAAGAAGCCACAACAAAACCAGAATATGAAGTAAAGAAAGAGTGGAAAAACATCTCAAAAATATATATCAGCACAATTACAGATATAAGGAGAGGGAAAGAGAATAAAAGAGAAAAATAAGAAAGAAGTACTGTAGTCTACCGAAAATAAACACATGTAGGTTGAACATAAATGGTTTTCCATGTTCATTCTTTCAGATTACCAAGCAATATCCCATGCTGCTCTGCCATGCTCCCGCATGCTGCAAAAAAGTGGAGCTCTGAAAAGCAAGCTGAACATGAATAACCATTGTCGTATTTGACCCTTTCAAACATCTTTCCATGTGAGCTGCAGTGAAATACTTTAACCTCTTAACTACTTGCTCAACATATGAACATAAAAAACAAAACACCCAAACCACCCGCTTGTTTTTCAGCTTCAGAATGAATTCAAGTGTGTATCAATACACTTCCCAAAACACTTCAACGAAGTGCCCCAAGGTACATGTGTGAAGGGAAGAGGTTGCAAAGCCCATCTCGTTATGCCCCTGCTTCCTACGTTGCTTTGAGCACAGAGGGCCTTATCAGGGGACTCGCTTCTTCAGGTAACCTGCCCAGTGCAATTTTGGGTTTAGATTACAAAATCAGTTCCCCAGAGTTCTCACGATGGCAAGGAAAACTTTGTACACCTGATGTATTGTCAGTATGCTTAAAAGAATGAAAAGGCAGCAGTGCTTCGGTTTATTCTCCAAGATTCAGGAACAATTCTGTGTATTGGCCCAACTAAAAATGTGTTTTCATCATTGCACGGAAGTGAGAAGCAAGGGGAAAAAAAAAAAAAAAGTGCCAGAAACAACCCTACAATCATTGAAGTCAGAGAAGAGGGCAGGAGGTGCTCCAGGCACCTGAGCAGAGATTCCCCTGCTGCCCATGGAAAGGACCAAGGCCAGGCAGATATTCATATGGAGGACCCCACAACCTAATAGCTGGATATTTCCTGAAGGAAACTGCAGCCTATACAGCAAAAGGATCCTGTAAGCAAAGATGCTTTTCTTCTCTGGAAACTTCCCAGCAAAGAGCTGAAATGCTTCAAGCCTTGGACTCTCACAACTTCTTCCCTGACCTTCCAACTGGCCCAGAAAATTCAAAAGGCTTCAAGATTGAACCAAGCCTTCCTTTTTGTAGTACAGCTACATAAATCAAAGGTCGCAGTTAAAAGAAAAAGGAAGTTTTTTGAATGCCCTAAAAGTAAATTGCAACTCTTTCACTTCCTGGATATGTCATCTAGGTCAGGTCGTCCTGTCCATGTTGAAATGGTTTTGGGTGGAGTTGGGTTCCTACATATTTGTTTTGTAATCCCATATGTCTCCTCAAGCTTTGTTAATTCTGTGCCATTGTTTCCGAATAGAATTGGAGAATGTATTAAAGAGAAAAATAACAACAAATCACATCCTACCCTGAAAATCAATGAGATGTGAGGAAGAGTGATGGGCTTGATGAAAACCCATCCAATCTTTGTATTCCATCAGGTCTACTCAGTATTTGTTCTGTACAATCCCTCTTGGTCAACAATTTAACAGAAGAAAATGACACATCTTTCACCTAGTAGAGCAAGTTCCGGATGCTGCTAGAACATGTCAGCCAAACGTTTTGATTAAGCTGGCCCACTTTCAACATCCCAATGTTGGTCAACATAAAGCTATGTGTTTCTTGTGTCAATGTTTTATTTCATTTTGTGTTAAGTTGAATTGATGGTCCAAAACAATGTTATTATTAATCTCTGTCTCTACTGTGACCATGACTGCAATAAAAAATATTAACTCAGTAACCAACTTAAAGAACCTATCAAGATTTCTAGCATTATACTTGTTCATTTTTTATTCAAAACTTACTAAACTGTTTTAATAACAGCTTTATTAAACCTGTGCAACAAAGCTTTTTTGTTTCAGGTGTCTAAGTCAACATGTGTAGTTTAAATAATGAGACATCTAAGAGACACTTAGCTCCATTTTTAAGTCAGTAACTTCTCCCTCATAAAGCTGTTCCAAGCTGTCTTTATTTCTAATACTAAGGTTCAGCTGGTCTCTGGATACACAGTTTTCATGTCCTGGAGTAACTGTGTAATGATCCAGCAAAAAATGCAGAAAAAAAAAAAAAAAGAAAAGAAAAAAGTCCACTGACATCCAGTTAGATGTAGAAACTAAAAACAAATTTTTACTGTGAGAGGCTGGAAATACTACTATATGAGACATTTTCCTTCTAAGTTACTGAAGAGTAAGAAAGGGTCAAACAGCAAAAACATACAGAAAGGATAAGAGAATTGAACACTCTAGAGAATTTGGTGAGAAGACACACAGTACAGTACATTCAGTAAGAGTGAATGTTGAAAAACAGGACTGAACAGCATTGTTGAACTACATTGATAAAGACTAAAGCTAGATTTCTTATCCTTTCTTTTGGTATGTGAGTTACGGAGTTTTCCAGCAGTGCTTGAAACAAGGCATTGAACAACAGTAAACAGATTTTTTTTAGTACAGTTGTTAACTCTGCAAACATCTCTGCTGCTTCAGAATACAGAACATCGTTATATTGATATGACAACAGCACACTGACACGCTGTGATGAAATTTGGGTGCTGTATTGTGAAACACTCACACTAACGTTTTGCCCAGTGAGCAAGGTGTTTCACTGCTAAAGAATACATGGTGGCAAACCAGTGCAAACTGCAGGTGTCTATGTTTCAAAGAACAAAATACAAGTCACCTCGGACAAACTTGCCTGATCTAGAACTAAGAAACCCACTACTATGACAGTAAAGGCAACCCCAGTAAACAATTTTCAGAGAAGTAGCCCTTTCCTGTTCTGTAAGCTCAGCATTAACTGAAAATGTGTTTTTACATGCTTCTCTGAAAACTTCCAATTCACTACTGAAAACTAAAACCCATCTGATGCAGATCTGGTAACCACCAACTTTACCATATAAAACGCACTAATACATGCAGCAAGTGGGGGGTGAATCCTAGCAGCCAGCTTTGCAGTTTTCTAGCTTTATTTTTCTTTTTGTTTCTTTTGATAGAAACAGACACCACTGCTCCTCTGCAGTTTGCATGGTTCCTCATTTAGGAATAAGGGACACAGTCAATCTCTTACCTCCTCATACACTCCAGAGCCTGGGTGAAGACCTGTGGGGCCATTCCATGTTCATGCTGTAGGATCAGACACTGCTCCAGGGTGACCGACATGGCAGTCCTATCCTTGGCACTTTTACAGCTTGTAAACCGAACACCATTTAGTCTGCGGCATATCTAGAAACGAGATATGAAATTCATCATTCCTTCCTCACATATAACCTTCCATCAGAGAACACACCCGTATTTCTCCTCCGTAGAGATACAAATCTTTTGTAGGACTGTGATGTCAAAAGTTGTCAACTTTGGTACAGCAGTACTTTGTTGCATGTGTTGTAGGGAAAATACTGATGTGAAAATAAAAACATTTTCTTTATCTCCCCATAGCCAGGGAAGCATGGCAGCATTTCCAAGCAACATGCATGCAAATGATGAAATCTGAACATACCAGTAAAAAAAGGGGAAAATACACACATATGCAAAAAATCAACTGAACTATACGAAAATGCTTAGACTAATAAATACCTCAGCAGCTTGCCAAAGGATATCAACATTCTTATTTTTCCTTGCATGTACATTTTGTCCCAGAAATCTTAACAGTTCAGGCAGGCACGTCTGACTACGAGATCGAGGTAGACCTATAATACAAACAACACCAACTCTACTTATTTATCTGTATTCAACACTTTTAGAAAGATCAGTTAAACAAGAAGTGTTCCTATATGTTCATTGGAAAGGCAGACGTGTTTTCTTGAAGCTATCAGAGCTTAAAACTAACCCAATTTTTAATTACTTACTAACACTAACAAACCAGGTTTAATTAAACTCTATTAGAAATATGTATTCAGGTTATTTAAAACTTCAGGGATTCAGAATAGTGATGGCAATATAGTAACAGAGGGGGAAAAAGGGAGAAAGTGTCTTGTATAGTGTCTTGTTTGGTGTGTCCTGGACATACTTGCTTTGACATACTGCTCAGAACTGTGCATAAACATGTAACTGTATTATCCCCTCTCAGAGGTGATAGGATAACATCTATATCTCCACAGAAACTCTGAAGGTATCAGCTTATATTCAGCTCACATATTCAATTTGCAGCCTAGGCAGTTTTTGGTTACAAGAAACACACACTCCAACAGGACACTACACTGCCAAAATTGATTTATTAATATTTCAGTAAGTGGAAATAAAGCTATTGAAATTTTTCAGTATGCCAGAGTGTTTTCAACAGCCATCTCATGCCTACATGCTCAAAGTGCTACACATTGTCTCTCACAACCAACAATAAGTATTAAATAGGTCTTTTTCTTTTTTTTGAGGATTATCTACAGAGGACACCAACTAAAGCTGTGACTGTATAAATACGGTGGTATGCACTGTTAAAAAATGGCTGTGTTAAAAAGTCTCTGCATGGGTAGTATATGAGGTTTTAGTTCGGGAAACCACAAAACATTTATCCAAGCTGGATTGCAAAAATATTTCTGCACTGACCCAGGACAAACAGTGAAGCTGAATGAAGTTTAGGCAGAGGGCAGATTTTTCCCCTTAGTGGTATTCATCTCATGTGGCAGGGAGTTCAGTGTAATGACAGGTAACCGGACTGAGGGAGAAAAGGCAGGTGGACACAAGACTGTTTTGTTTTGCTTTACTGTTAAGGTGCATGTTAATGCCACCTGTCCAGCACTGTCTCCAGCTTTATTCAGAACTTCAAGATGCTTGAGGAAAAACCTTTGGTATAAGGACTAAGTCTTACTGGCAAATGAGAAGCTCGAAGCTGTGGCACCAGTGCTCTTTAAAAATAGAGGAGAGTAAGTGTAATGATAAAACAGAATCCAAAAGCCATGGAAAAGAATGAACAAATTACAGGACAGAAAATAGACTGCAGAATAAAAAATGTTTAAAGAAAAAGGCTAAACCTAACAGATGACCACATCAACATAAGAGGCTTGAGAATCTGGAAAGGGACTGTAGTAAAAAAAAAAAAAAAAAAAAAAAAAAAAAAGCAAGCTAAACCAAAAAGTAGAGGAAGGAACTGACTGAGAAGTATGTTAAGAAAGACTATGGACAGAAACAGGAAGGAATGGCGAAAAAAGTGGAACAAAAATCAATGTTAACTGATTAACTTCTGAAGTTTACAAGAAAATCTGATGCTAGAGTACCATAGAGTAAAACACGGTTTAAAATTTTGCAACTAAATTTCAGAGAAATTATTATGCGCAATTGTGAACAATCAGAAAGAAGAAGCTCTAAGCTGCATCAAAATTTTCTATTCCTGCAATAAACTGCAGTTGTGGAACCCATGAAATTAGCTTACAGGATGTTTGGTACTATTAATAACAAATCAATGAATTCTCACCATTTTGGGGGGCAGCTTATTCTACTGCCTTCTCAAAATACAGTAGCGAGCAGGACATAAAAGTAGCAAGTGAAGTTCAAGCTTGTAGCTACTGTCTCTCCTTCAGGTTCTAGACCTCTCTGTTGTTGGCTGCAGATACAACAATTTCATTCAAGTGCCAAAAAATATGCAGAGGGAAAGTGATTAAGGAGTTCCCCAAAATGTCAGTTGCTCTCTGTACAGGTCATCAACAGAAAATGACCAGAAACTGCACACAGAAGTGCTGCTGCTATGACCTGTCATGTTTTTGCCTTCCCCTCTTACTGCCTACCTGTGTTTATACAATACGTAATGCCACTTAGATGCAAAAGTAAATTTTAAAAAGTTAATCAGACTGAACTTCAAGACACTTGAATCTACTCTACTTAGTACTAATGTATTAAATTAGAGTCACATCTTTTCTTGGAGGTTACTGACACTGGCCTATCATCAATGTATAAGCACCTAACTTGAAGCAAGCAAACAAGAACATCAGCCTGAACTGCTGTTGAACCAGATTTGCTGTTAATTATCCAATACTTACAATCATCAGGCAAAACTTCCTTGAACTGCTCAAAATACGAATTCAACCGCACTAAGCTTTCCATGTTAATTACTTCTTGCAGTGAGGTGTCTCCAAACCTTTAAAAGGTGAAGAAGGGAACAGTTAAACATGAGGTAATCTTTCTGCTTTTCTTCAAAAGGACTTCACTTGGCAATACAACTATGAGAAAACAGTTCAAAGATTCATCTCAACAAATTCCTGAACATTCAAATGCAAAGTAAAGCATAAAAGAAAGGAGTTGCAGAGATTCACTCCAGAAAAAGAAAATACTTGAGTGTGAGGGGAAAAGTGGGAAGGAAGGCAGAAAGAAAAACCTTGTAGAAAACAATACTTAAAACACTTTGGGTTTTGTATCTCTCTTTCAATATATTAGTTCATAAACTAATAATAACCATGGCATCAGGAGACAGGCTTAAGAACTTTGATTTCAGTCATGTGAATGAGAAGTATGGATCCAAGAGTGATAAAATGTGAATGTAATAAATAATCATCAATACTGTGATTCAGCTCACCTAACTATATATACATATATGTATGAATGTATATGTACATACATTTATACACACATACATATAAACATGCACATGGTGTTCAAATCTACAACTACACTAGTCATCTCAAGCTCCCTTTGCAGGCAAAAGCAACTGCTGGAATGCCATAGTTAGATTTTTCTATTTGCCTGCACACTCCTGCTGATACAATATGCCTGTGCCTGGCTTCACCCAGTTCTCCATTAAAGCAGGATCTGTCAATGTACTCCTTACAGATATGGCCATAACAAAGAGAAGCTCTGGTGGCTATTCCAGAACTGAAGTTTCCCTTACAAAAACTGTTATGTAATTACATTGTTCAGCTTCACTAGAGCGGTGCTGCATTATGTAAAACCTGCAACAATACATTAAAACAGAGGTCCATCTAGCCCAATATCCTGTTTTTTGACAGTTTTCCTCCAGAAGAGGAAGTCTAAAGAAGAATGCAAAAGCACAAAGGTAAATACACAATGATACTCAGAATAATCTCAGCCTCTACTGATTCACTGCTCACAGAGCTTTCAGGTCACAAGCAGCACGTCTGTGTTAAACAGCCCGTGATACATCTCCTCTTCTGTAAGTCCACTTCTGAACTTGTACTAGACACAAACCCATGAGGTAAGGAGCTCCACAGCCTTGTGTCATGTGAAGTATCTCCTTTTGTTTGTTTTGAATTTGCCAGCTTCATTTATTTAATGTTCCCTTGTTTTTGTATTGGAGGAGAAACCAAATTGCTGTTAATAATGCAACAGTATAATGCCACAGAGAGACAGAGAGATACTACCATCAGAAGAGAATGGTGAACTGCCATTAAGGGCAAGCTTGCATGAATGAATACCTACTTCTCTGCTAGGGTTTGCTGCTCATTGATCCCCACGTTGAAAAGAACAGGCTGAACCCTCAGTAACATGCCACTTTGAATCTCTCGCGGCAGTAAATCAAACAAGGCGCTTGGCAAAGGGATCCTCACATTAAATCCATCACTGCGGGTAAAGAAACAGATATTAGACATACAGATCAAAAAGCAACATTCTGAGAATGGGCTAACATCCAGAATGTAATCCAATTATTAAAAAAATAAGAATCGGTAAAAGCTGAGGACTTAAAAGAACTGCTACAGCTTGGTCCTAGTCAGACAAGCTATTCTACCTCAAATTGACAAAAGCTTATTTTGCTCTTCTCATTAATACTGCAGCTCTCGTACAAGTTTGGTTAAAAAAGTCAATTTTTGTCTTGTCTCTGTCTCATCAAGAGTAAAGTGTCTTTGATTTTAAAGTAATAGAGGCTGGTGATGATGCCTGTGCAAAGAAGGATACATTTTTGGATATGGTAAGTAGTGCTGACATTTCATAGGTGGACAGAGACAATGATAGGAGTGACCCGAGTATAAGTTGAAGGGGGAGCTAACAAAAGCCCTGATGTGGAACCTTGTGATTCAGACCTAGAAGCCTGTTCTTGCTACACACCAGGTTACCTTGGGTCTGCTGAGCTACAGCAAAGAGCACTGTGTATACTTCATCTCCTGGTAAATGTGAGGTACTGCAACTTACCTTTACACACAACGTAAGAGCAGACTCAGGTAAGTCACATTACCTTCCATCTGCTATAGGCTGAGGGATTGCAAGGAAAAAAGTGACTGTGATTTGAGTGCTGTGCACTAACCTAACAGCAGCAGTCCAAGTTCAAGTCCTTGCAGTGCAGCATTCCTATGATCATTTATCTGCTCACAAGACGCTGTCAGCAGCACTCTCAAGTGCAGCATAAACTTTCAAGTATAGCAGAAGAGCTCTGGGAAGTGTACAAGGTAATCAGAATTGCCCTGTCCCACATTTATGTTGGATGGAGGTACAAATCCTGGGGTGTGTTTGAAAGCAAAAAGCCTATTTTCACCTCTTACTGTAAAGCTTCCAATAGTTTGCACCAAAATAAATAAGCACATTTTTTTATTCTCTTCCTATGATAAAATCTCTAAAGCAAAATAATAAGCAAGGCCTGAATCTAGTGGAGACTAGTTTCCTACTGATTTGTGTCCTACGTCTGACAGCAAGTTGTAACTAAAAATCTTCTTGGAACATGATTTTAATGTCAACTGCCATTCCCAAAGGTCTCAGCAATTTCTGTTATGATTGCGCTGCAGTCCTCCTTCAGCTAGTGCACTTTTCATTGCATGTTAACCTAAACTTAATTAAGTTTCTCTTAAAGTCCTTATCTTAGAGAATGCTAGCTGCTTTTCATATGTGGGTGAAGCTGGGCAGAGCTTCAGTGGAGCTCGTCACACCAAACTGTAATCAAGTAAGCCTTATTTCCCCCAGAAATCAGATTCAAAACTAAAAGACTCTAAAGACTCTAAAACACAGAAATATTAAAACACCAATTTCCGTGAGGCAACTGTCCTCACATCCATTCATTCCTGTGAACTGGCTTCCTCTGAGCAAGAGCTCTCCTGCAGGCCCCCATCAGCATCCCCTCAGAAGCCAGTGTGAGGGCAGCTGATAAGCAGGTTGAGCAGCCTGATGGAAGCGAGACTGTTGTAAAAGCTTCCCATCACAATAAAGCTGCAGCAGATCACTCTCAGGCTACAAAAGGATGTGGATGTTTGTTACTTGAGAGAGACTTTTTTTTTTTTTTTAATAAAAAAATGCTTTCAAGCTCAAACTTGAAAATAGCTCTTTTTAGACAAGTGGCCAATACGAGAAGCAGTCTAGTGTTTCACAAGCATCTATATGTTAAATCCTCTTTGGCCATGATAGTTTAGAAACTGACCCTAAGTAGGCCTCAACAGCAGCCCATCAACTGCCTGACACACATTTCATGTCCTACTGTGCTAACGGTGACCCGTTAGTCAATGGCATCCAGTAAAGCACGGACTAACTTATCAACACCAGTGAATTTCAGACGAGATCAGCCTCAAAAGTCAGTCTGAAATCTACAACAGCACAAGTGCTTAAGATGGTAAATCAGCTTCATAACATTTCTCTAAAGTTTTGAGGGGAAAAAAAAAAAAAAAACAAAAACAAGCAAACAAAAAAAAACCAGCATGGTTTCTTGGTTTCTAAGCTTCTTATTCATTTGAATTTCCAGCGTAGTATCAGCACTTTGCCCTTCTGCAGTCCCACCCCACTTTCTGCCGTCCCCATTTTTTCTTACCGATTTCCAGTGATGACTGGCAGCATGTCAGTAGATGTACTTGATGTTGCCTGAGTTACTTTAAAGGTTACATTCCTCAAGTCCATGATTCCCAAACTCATGTCCTCCAGCATTGCCAGCTCCTCACCTAAATCAAGGAGGAAAAAGTGAATTGTAATCACTAGTTGTTATGTACTTTCCCTTTATCGATTTGATCAAGGCTATAGGTCACAGATCTCATGAATTCTGTGGACGCAGAAGCTAGGGAGTCCACGCCTTCGCTGTGGTCTACAGACTGCAGATGATGGCATGATTGACTTTATGAGTCTACCAAGGTTAGAAAACACCAGTTATTTAGCACAGTCCAGGCTACCATCCTTCATGCAGACTGCACACTTATTTTCTTATTTAGACAAAGCTAGTAAGATCTTCCCTGCATTGTCACAGACATGCCATCCTTTGGGTTGGAAATCTGTTTTTGGCATACTGTACTGCAGCACCTTACAAGGTATTCCAGATTTGCTCAGTAAAGTATTCCCTAACTAGAATCCAGATGGCTATTCTGACACAAGAACAGTACTCGTGAAGTACTTTCCCTTTTTGTATTCTCTCTTCAACCTCACATTGTACTGTAGGATTACAAGAGAAAATTACAAAGAAAAATTACAAATATTCAAAAAGCATATTTTGTGCACAGTTTATCCCAGCTTACTGGTATTTTGCTCCATTTCTTTGTTTTAAAAATAATCAAAATGATTTTTTTAAGTGTTGGCCTTAGTATGTCATAAGGCAAGTTCATTTTGTTTTTTAGAAGTAATTCAATTAAAAGTGAAGAATTCGGAGTAGTTAGCAGATTACATACCCCATACATAATCTGGGTTTGCATTTCAATTTTCAAAACGATTGTGTAGCTGAGCTGCAGATTGTACCAACCACTCATGTTCTGCTGTAGCCAATTTAAAGCAGAATTTGCTGACTCAACAGCTGCTATCTCCCATTTGCCCTGTGCCTTTACCATAAGTGCTCAGCAGGCTCTCAAACTGCGCCAGCAAGCCAATGGTGTAAAGTTGTCTTAGAAATCCATCATCATGCAGGCAGTTCCTCAGCTTGATAATGAATCCACAAATGAGAGCTGTCAGCTGTGGGAGAGAAAACAAAGACAAAAAAGGCTCTTCAGCCCCAAATGGAAACAACACTGCACATAAGAAAGAGGTGCCATAAAATCTGTCAGACTGATGCTCTTTTACCTTAAATGACACTCTTTGCAGCTAAAGAGAGACAGCCAACCAACAAAAATCAAAACACTCATAAAAACTGATTTAGGGCACACTGCCTTCATCTCACAAGCTCTTCCAAGGTGGACTTGCTGCTATTTGTTTTCTTGACACGACCACTTGCATTGGAATCTACAACTTATGAATTACAAAAGAGTCTCCTTGGAGAATTGCTTTAGTTACAGATGGAAAAGCAATACTACCAGCTCGAAGCCACAAATATTGAAAGTATGAATAAATGATTTTTTAAAATGATATTTTAAGAAAGCTTAAAAATGTGATGTCTGTTCACATTATGCGAAGATTCAAACTCTGTAGTGCTATGAGATATTCTACACAAGGCCCTTGGACTGATCTAGTACTAAGATCTAAAACCAGTACTCTTTTTAATTCACTCTTTCTGTTAAAAAAGGAATTTCCACAGTGACTTCCAGATGTGATGTACACATATATATGACTTCCAGAATTAAACAGAAGTGACTGAAGTTATATTTATGATGAGTAAACGTATTCAAAGCATTGAGTTAAAAAAAAAAAAAGCTGTGTTATGAAGTGGGCTTTGTGTAGGAAGATTCTCTGAACTTATCTCTACGAGATATTATATTTTGGGCCAACAACAACCCTACCAAACAATGTCCAAGAGATAGGCTGTTTGAAATAAATGAAGGAGATATTAATCTCACAGGGAGTAGACACACTGCAGAAGTGTAGTGGGCAGATGAGGTGTGGAAGGTTTTTTATTACAGACATCTGCTAGTCAGTGACTGACACAAAAGAGACCCCAGCGGGCCCAGTAACAGAACTTTTAGAGAAACCTCAGCACTCATTCCTCCCCACTTCTCTCCTCCTTAAGTACTGCTGGTCCTATTGGTTTTCTTGATGCTGAAAACAACAGAAGGTAACCAAAGGAGTACTTGCAGTTCATGGGATTTTTTTTAAAGCTCTTTCACATCTTACTTTTGGTTTTAGTTTAGTGGCACTGGATGACAAAGGTTGTTTCTGTACACAGGAGAATTTTCAGTATTTCTGTCACAATCTGTTTTGAAATTGGGAATATATATCCCAGGGAACATTTAAGTTTTATATTGCCAAATGCATGTAAGTGACAAATAAGGAGGGGATAGTACAGTCTGTGAGAGGAGATCACAGCATTAAGAACAGATCTGAAAAATTCCAAAAATACCCATCTTTCATATTTCATAAAAACCCAGCACATGTCCTAGTGTAATCAAATCCTGCAAATTTGCTTGCTTACAGTTTGGCAGAAGACAACATCCCTGCGATACTGAAGACTCAGGCAGAGCCCTATTGTTGGGGCACTGTCCTGCATTAATAAAAAGACCATGGCTTTCTTTGCCTTGTCACTCATCATGGCCACGCAGTCTGTGAGTGTTGTCAGCAAGGGATAAAGAGCTTCGCTCCATTCACCTGGTTGAAAGAAAAAAATTAACAGCACTGTAAGTACTTTATTTGAAACAAAAATAACACAACATACATTAAGAAGAAACTTCCCATTGCAAGTAAAAGTTGTTGATAATCCACATGTGGCGCTCATTTTATTTTAGCTGGCTGGCTACTCCCTGATTGTTAATAATTAATCTTACAGAGTGGATATTGCACAGGGAAAACATGGAGAATTTCACTCTCCAAGGCTGTTATGACTTTCCCGGCCATGTAATAGCTCCCAGATTTGTGCCCGCAGAACGGGCCATACAATAGCTGATTTGGAAAGCATAACAGAAAGATGAATATCTATACACACAAGCATATATAGCTGTGTGTACATGTTCATACACACCCTTTCACAGTGCATTCATTGACAGACAGTACGAAGCCCATCACATAACAGATGTGGACATCTGCTTGGCCATTTCTAAGAATGAGACTTCTCCCAGATATTTCTGCCTTTGAACCTTTTGTGGACTCAGGTGTATCAATCAATTGCCTCACCATTTTAAAGATATTTATCTTCAGTCAGGTAAGACAATGCTTCTCTCACTTTGCAGCAAAGGAGCAATAAAGTAAAGAGGTGAAAACTTGTGTAGGTACTCTTTTACACGTGCCCTGTCTGTTGGGAGGCTTTGAAGGCCTACAGCTAGCTAGCAAAAAATACCAAGAACAGTAACTTAGATGGGAGCTAGCCAGATCCTTGAAGTATTTATGAGCTTGACTTGCACTGAAACACATGAAATACGTCCCAGAGTGACTCTGCTCAAGGTCCTACACAGGAAGCAAAGAAATGAAATTGGGTTGCCAACTCTTATTTTAGTACCCCAAACTCTGTGCCATTCATTCTCCCTGAAGGGACTGCTCTGCCTTAAAATATCCAAGAGGCTCAGTTTCTTTTCTTTCCTTCTTTCACCTTTTGTCTCAATCAACTACAAATTTTAAAAACCTACTTCCATGACTGTATGAAATATTACTCAGATACTGTATGAAAATCCATTCTCTCTGCAATATAAAAAGAAAATAGAATGGAATTTTTTCTCTTTTTAGTGTAAAGAACATTGAAAGAGAAGAACATGTCTCTTTTTAAAGCAAAGGACACTACATTTTATATTTTAAAAGCACCACAAACAGCAGATGTGTGACCCCAGCCTGGTAGGTTGTACAAACAAGGCCATGTACAGATCAAAACCTTCATGAATGGATTCAGTTCAAGCCCCTGAAAGGAAGTTATTTGTGATTTTGACTCAACAACCGGACTAAGAGCTAGTAATATATATATACATATATATATATTTATATTTTTTTTTTATAACCAGCCACAAAGGGAACTTTGGAAACTGGCCAACAAAAACATAACTGGCAAGATTAACAGAACTATCCCCTTTGTTATGTGGTAGATAAACTGCACAGCAATACCTACAAACTACACAAAGGGGAAGTTATTTGGCTCTGCTCCACTGCCACAAAGAAAGCAGGAAACATCAAAAGAGCAGGTAAGGAATTACAGCTTTTCTATTCTATTAACAGTTCTTCTCTCAAAATAAAACAGACACCGTAGCATTGGCCTGTAAATAATTATAAAGCAAAGTACAGATGATACTAATAGAGCATTTCTCTTAATACAGTTAAGAGCTTTTGTATAAATGTGTAAGACTTACAGAAGGAACTGAAAAGATCATCTAGCACATCATCATTCCATTGCCTGGATATACATGCATGCATGTAGTTATTAACTCAGTGGAGCTTTAAAATTGTAGCATGCCTGGCAGCACTTCATTCGAAAGATAAGTTTATCTGTGGCAATCACAAAGTATACTGGTGGTATACTGCATGCCTGAAGAGAAAGCAATCTTTAGATGCTTTCTTCTCCCAGCACTCACATGCAATGCAATGGCTCATCTAAGGGAATGAGCAGAAATCATCCATTTCTTGGTTTCAGATACTGGCCATGAAAAAAATAAGTCCTTATCAGTCTACAAAATTCTAAACACTGCTTCACAGAGGTGTCACGTGTTGCTTTTAATTGCTTTGTCAGTGGTAGCTGCCATGAACAGTAAACAAGAATAGAAAGAATTATACTCACAGCCTCAAATCAGGTTGAAATATTTCATTGACAGCATTTAAATAAATTTGAAAGGACTGTAAGTGCCCACTTGGATTCTTCCAACTTTCTTCAGTCTATTGCTCATAATTCACCTCACAAAACTTCCATTATTGAAAGAACATTTTCTATCCAATCAATCAATGGCACCTTTAAACACCACGAGGCACTAATTCTAATGTGAAATCCATTCTGAGATCCGCTCTTATGTTCTTATGACCATTTTAAAACTATTTATACACTCCCTTGTGCAGATCCATATGTAGAATGATTTGGCAACAGGCCTGAAACGATGAAGATTCAACAAGCTGTTATAGATTTAAAACAGACAGAGATCTACCCCAAGCTAGCTGTTGGTATCTCCTGAACACAAACCCCACTTCTTAATCAGAAGTTTCTACTTCATGCTAAAAGCTATTTTGTCTCAAAACTGGCAATAGGCAATCTGACAAGAAGCCCGTCATTTACTTCAGGTGTTTTTTACTGTACATTAAAGAGAAATCTTGCAGTCTCCACTCAGGCAGCTATAACTAAATTCTGCCCAGTAAATAAGGGCCAGATGTGACCCTGTAAATCTTTGCTGTTTTTCCTACGACCACTGCTGATAGAAGTCATACCTCCATGTACACTTTGAAATGTGGCATTATAAAAATAAATAAATAAATAAATAAAATAAGAGGGCTGCTGGGAAAGTCTACAAAGTCACATATTGGAAGTTCACTGACTATACACTGTCCAAAGGAAAGGGATAAGTAATGTTGATGTGATAAGAAATCCTAATACATAAGTCTGTATAAAGCAAATATCTAAAGCAGGTGGGAAAAGTTTTTGCTTTCTTCCACCCCTAAGAGTCTCTCTTCCCCAGAATAACAATAATGTTATTAAAGTAACTGGCCTCCGGAGCCTTGCAAAGATATCTTGAGTCTTTTCATAATAAAAACAAACAAACAAACAACCATCATCTGTAAATCAAAGTACTGGGAACCTGCAGTTGCCCTTAGATTTAGGTCAGGCTTGCAAGGACTCACCTATGCAAAGAATAGTGAAATATTTATTTAATACATTGCTTACTTATTTAATGAATTGATTAGCCCTAATCCAGCAAAGAGTAATTGACAACTCACTTGAGCACAGTCATGTCACATTTGACTTCAGAGGGAAGCAAGCATGAAGTGCTTCACTGCACTGCAGCCTCAGCCACTTATGTTTAAGGTGCAGTTTTGGGTACATCTGGGTACCCAGCTGGGGTAACCTGAGCCCTTTTAATCTTAAAAATAACTCCGTATTCATTTATGTACCACACTCCTATTTTGTGAAAACTAAAAGGATGTTCCAAGAACTAAAAGTTAGTACATAATGAGTTTTATTCATTATAGGCTCTCTGAGGATGAAAATCACACCTGCACAGGTGCTTTATTTCCCATGGGTTTCACTAAACCCAGGAGCCCACGCTGTAACAGGTCGACGACTGAACCTTCACTGAACTCAACTTAAGCCTCTCTGAAATGGGAGAAATTACAGCCATCCAGCTGGGAGACCTTGTAACTGTAACACCAGTGTGCAGAAGCACAATGAGAGGAAAGAAGACTAAAGGCATGAGGAAAATCTTCTAAATTCTGTATTCTGAAACGTTAAATTTGCAGTGCCTGATACTGATAGGTTTGTACCATCGCTCTTCTTGATGGCTCCATGTTCTGTTTGAGTTCTCATTCAGAAAGGCAAGCTCAACAGCACATGTGAAAGGACGTGTCTGAAAGATCCTTAAGATCAGACCTTCACGGACTTCAGTGACATATGGAAAATCATTGTCACCCACATTAGTTTTCTAAAACATGTCAACTGGAGAAACCAAAGTGACCATTAACAAGTGTTCTCCCACACTTGAGAAGTTACCAGATACCTGCTTGCACTATTATATGGGTAAATAATCGCTTCTCACTATCTTTAGGTAGGCCGTGTGATATTGCAGAGCATTACCATTTGAAAATGGTCATTCTTAACAGCAAGGCAGTTGTTCAGTTGTAAATTATGAACAAAAACTTGCAATTTTCGGAAGAAGCAGAAGCCATGAACGCACATACCTGGGCCAGATTCTTCCGGAGCGGGGCTGCAATCTGCACAGAAATGGAGGGGCAACATGCATGATTAAGGAGCAGCAACACAGTCTCAACATAAGCAACTCAAATGCTCAATGCCAGGGTTCTCAAACACTTTCACTGGGTGAACAGGAGCTCAGCAGATACCTGTGGGCCCCGAGGGCTCGGGCTGCCTCCTCCACTCCACTGTTTCTGCTCAGAGAGACCCGAGGATGGGGACTCGGAGGGAAGCCAGTACCTGCTAGCTCAGGAGCTCTCTGTGGATTACCAGCGAGTGCACTGCCAATCCCCAGAGATCCACAGGGCACAATTTGAGAACCACTGGTCTAGTGCAATTACAAAATAAGCTGGCTGAAAGGCTGCTAAACAGAACAGCAAAAGACTAGCAGTAAATTCAATGCACTTAACAGAAAAAGGTGTTAAGGCACCCACACTGCAAGAGTAATAGAGAATTGTTACCATGCTATTTGAGACACATCTCTGTTATACGATTTCTAAGAAAGGTAACACAAAAATTAGATTGTATATTGAGGGCTGAAACCTCACCAGTGAAGCCTGAGTGTGTCACTTCAGTGGGAAGAACAGGCTCTCGGGTAAAAAAAAACACTACAGTGCAATGCAAACAGTAAAAGGGTAATATATACCCTGTATATCCCTGCATTCACAAGAAGTAGTTTATTAAACTGGCAAGATTTAAACTTCCCCTCTTTATATCTAGATTCACTACCCAATGAATTATAAATTCCAAAATAACAACAGATATATCACATTCAATTGTATGCATTATGTATGCATTATGTATGCAATCAGCTGTCCTATACAATTTGGGATAACCTCTCAGTAAATTAAAACTTATATTCATTAAAGATGCTATCTGATCCCATGCAATTTAAGTAATGAATACCTATATCTCTAAATAAAAAAATAAATTAAGAAAAAATATGCAAACAAAACAAACAAAATCCCTTAACTCTTCTTTCTACTATTTCAGGCAGCATTTTCTTTTACAATCATCCATTTATAGAGAGACAATCTAGAGTATTACAATAACATCCTGGTCTCTATCAGTTCTATCTTGATTTGTTGTTTTTTACATTGTTTAAAAAAAATAAATTCTGGCTGCTATCTGCTCAGTGTCATTTATTCAAAACTCAGAATTGCTAACAAAAAAGTGATAGTTCTTTAAATATATGAGAAGGAAAAGCTTTAAAATTTTCTGTTTCTAAACTTAGAGAAAGGATCTTCTTTGTCTCTCAATTTTTCCTGTGATCAGTTGTCGAAAGTGACACAGAAAGGGAATTAGAGGCCAGGTTTGGTGTGGAGTCAATGCAAAACTTTATTTATTTATTATTTCATAGGAACCTGTTCCTCTGTCAAAAATACTGACTATTGACTAGGAACAAAATCTGATGAGAATGTGATCGAGAACTTGGCTCCCTCTGGCCTTACAGTAAACTTCCCATTTACAATTTGAATTCCTCATTAAGACCAGGTACCTAAGAAACAGGATTCCCTCTCCAGGATTTTTTACATTCACTCAACAGTCAGACTTTAGGTTTAGCCCTTATGCTTTGGTAGCACTGGGAAACAGCACCGAGCCCCTTAGCTTTAAAGTCTGATGCACTTTTTGACTTAATTTGCCTTTCCCAGGTTCTGTGGATTAAATGGGAAGATTTTTTCCCCCATTTTGGAGGCACAGAAGGGAAAGGTTACAGAAACTTTTGGCACAAAGGAAACCTTTGGTAGGTAAATGCAGCCAATTCCACTTTTATATTGCATAGGTGTCAGGATCCTGAATAGATGTAAGACCAACTGTAAATGTTGAGTAAATGGAAAGAAAATGATTATTCTGCTTTCAACATAGAATTGACTTGGGAAAAGCTTCTGATATCACCCACAACAGATATTTCCTTCTTTTTTTTTTTTTTTTTTTTTAATATTAACAATGAAAAAGTGGTAATCATTGATATAAGGTACCGATAAAACTTTTATATAAATACATATAAAACTTCATATAAACTAGCCAGCAAATAAAAGCATTTAAAGGTATCAAACTGCTAGAACAAATTTAGTCAAAGATTAATAGAGAACACATTCTGAAACAAGAGCCAACTCTCCTATTATGCTCTCCTTTATAATACACAAAAATGTCAGTCTAATCTAGAAAAATATGGTCATTTAAAATACTAAGCAAAACATACATTAACATGTAACAAGAGCTTTACAAAGATACTTAAACATTTATTTTAACTTTCTTCTTGTTTTCTTTTTCTTAAAGGTATTGCCTTCTAACTTTCCTGCAACATTACCAATGGAATGGACGTGAAGTCACAGACAGACACTGAGGGACAAAGGGCCATCAAACGTAAGACAAAACAGAAGGAAATGAAAACACAAACCAATCTTGCTAGAGCTTAATTTGGCATACCTGCTCTATTAAGTGGTCATATCATAGTGACCACATGTAATGAATGTGAGAGTAAATCAAAGAAGTACATATATGAATGAAATAATTTTGAAATTTAATGCAAGGCTGCCTTAAACTGATAAGAGTCTCTCTCATTCGCATGTTCATGGTAATATGCAACTTCTTTCAATATAGCATCCACTTTACCTCAATTTTTGTTAGGATTATTCTACTGAGAACTTGCACTGTCAATTCTTACTTTCCAGCTACATGAAGTCTAATTAATAGAGTCCTTCAGTGCTACAGCTTTTGGTAATTTAGATTAAACTCCAGTAGGTTCATGCAAGTTGAGTTCAGTCTAAATGGGACTACTTGGCTCCCCTCCTACACTTTGGCTGTTCAGCTGGGATGATTCATGTTGCAGTAGTATTTGCACTTTTCTCATGTTTTCCTCAATCTTTTATAAAGGTTCACCATTTTAAGCTTGGATTGCTGCAAAGAAGCTGAAGCCAAGAGGAAAGCTACACACGCTAACCCAAACCTCTGCTTTACTAGCTTAAGACACCCAAATGTCACTGTCATCAGTAGGAGATTTAGCGATGATTTCAGTGGGATCACAATTTCAAAGCAAGTTACAGGCTTAGCAGCTCCATGTACGCCACCAGCCCTCTCTGCCTGATGTCAGTGCCTAACAACACCACCGAACTAAAAACACATGGAAGGATGTAACAGAGGCGTAGGAATGATGCCAGAGCACAGCGAGAGAGCAGCAGTGAGAAGCAGTGTCTGGCATACGCACTTGTCTTTGTGAGAGAATGGCATGCACAGGATGGTGTGGATGATGGTGGTGGTGAGGATGATGATGGTGGTGGTGAGGATGATGAGCTCTCATTTAAATCTTCTGGATTTATCCAGTAGGCACGAGTGTCACGATTACCTTTCTTACTAGTACAGCTGATGTCGCACTGGAAAACATCTTCACAGCTGTCACTTTGCAATCGCTCTTTCTGGAGAAGTTTGTCCACTCTCTGTATAATACACTCCAGACTTTTGTCAACATTCAACCAAACTTTCTCCTTAAAAGAAAACATTCCTTTCTCAATTTAAAAAGAAGAGACATTAGGTAACAAATCCCTTGGCAATATATTTCCTCCAATGATTTCAGTCCCAATTCCTCTACAAAGTTTCCTCTGGGCTATCATGCTTACATTTGTGCACACAAAAGCTCTGTATATGTAAATAGTGTATGCGAGCAAGTCAGCAACATGTAGTAAAATCAATGAGTGGTAAATTGCAAAACTATTTTCAAAGTAAATTTGCTGAACAATTTTAAGTGCCTCTTCCTTCACCATTTATTCGCGTTTCCAGTTGGCACTATTGTTTATTCTTTAGACTCTAATGTTTGACTAGGAAATGCCTAATCACTTTTGCTGACAAATGTTTACATTTCTCCTTTAAAGTTGTATTTCCGTAAGGCCCAGAGCAATTAAAATTCAGTGACAGCCTTTCCTCCCTTCAAAAGGCTAGCAGAAGCTGACGTACTCCATTCCTTTCAAAGCTACAGTAAGATAGAAAAAAACCCCTGGCATTCCCTTATAAACATGGATGAGCCCAAAAGCTAGATAAATGCAGAAAATATTTTAAAATCATTTTAGAAATTTGGTTGAAGAAGGGAATATCCCTGTTAAGTCAGATAAAGTGGGTGTGTCTGCTCTATGTTTTAAAGTGGTTATTTCTGCAAATGTAAATGCTACTTTTATAGAGGCTGTTGAAAGGAACTGAGACGGGGCCCTGGGCAACCTGATCTAGTGGGTGGCATCCCTGCTCATGGCAGGGGGGTGGAACTAGATGATCTTTGAGGTCTTTTCTGACCCATGCCCCATTCTATGATTCTATGGGATGAAGGAATAAAAAGATATAATATGTACAAATATGTGTGGGGTTTATGTGGCATGGTTTTGGTAGCAGGGGGGCTGCAGAAGTGGCCCCTGTGAGAAGAATGCAGCAGCTGCCCCATGTTAGATAAGGGCCAGTTTCAGTTGGCTCCAAAGGGACCAGAGGCCAGAGCCAAAACAATGAACAATGTTGTTTGCACCTCTGTGAGAGCAGATTTAAGAAGGGGAAAAAGAACTGCTGCACAACAGCAGCTGGGAGGGTGAGGAGTGAGGAGCAGCCCTGCAAGCACCAAGGTTGATGCAGCAGGAGGGCAGGAGGTGCTCCAGGCAGGCAGCAGCAGTTCCCCTGCAGCCTGTGGAGAGGCCCCTGGTGGAGCAGGCTGTCCCCCTGCAGCCCATGGGTCCCACATGGAGCAGATCTCCACGCTGCAGCCCCCCCATGGGTGGAGAAGCCCCCGGTGGAGCAGGTGGATGTGGCCTGGAGGAGGCTGCGGCCCATGGAGAGCCCCCGCAGGAGCAGGCCCCGGGCCGGAGCTGCAGCCCGTGGAGAGGAGCCCATGCAGGAGCAGGGGGTCTGGGGGGAGCTGCTGCCCATCCGTGGGGACCCGTGCTGGAGCAGTTTGCTCCTGGGTCATATTGTAGCTTGTTTTTAGTTTCTCACTGTTCTGGCCTGAAAATAATGGGCAATAAATGATACTGATCTCCCTATGCGGACTGTGTTTTGCCTGTGACAATAAGTGTTGAGTGATCTCCCTGTCCTTATCTCAACCCTTGAGACTTTTCCATTGTATTTTCTCCCCCTTTCCCTTTGAGGAGGGGGAGCAAGAGAGCAGCTGTGGTAGAGCTCAGCTGTCCAGCTGGGTAAAAACACCACAGTCAAACTATCTAAAATGTTTCTGGAATGCTTACAAAGATTCAGAATGATCTCCCATTTTGTATTGCAGAAAAACTTATTCAACTATACTGTTAATTGAAATAATAGCAAGAAACACTCTATGAACAAAAAGATGACATAATAATTCTATACAAATGTCTTTTTCCTATATAAATCAGAGTAACAGATAAAATTACTGTATTGTATTAGTATCTAATGAACTGAATTGGCCTTATTAGTATCTCATTATTCTGAGTCTGACTAAGTCAAAGCATGCCAGAACAATTAAAACAAACAAAGATGCATTTTGAAAACAAATCGGATCTCATTTCTAAAGTGGAATTGCACAATATTAATCATTGTTTTAATTTATCTTGACTATTTCTGAGATTTAATTTACTTCTGTTTATATTACACAATGACAGAATTTACACAGGCCATGTCTCATTTCAATTGGCAGTGTGGTATGGAAAACCATTTATATTCTTTGTGCAAACAGTTTTTCAAAGCTGTTCATAATCAAAACAGAGATGGACAGCAAGTTCTAAATATTTAGATGAGAATGTAGAACCAGGGAAAAGTTTGGAAGGCTGAACTGTATAGCTAACACACACAAAATATGCTTTATTTTGGAGAAGTGTAAGAGCCCTTTGTAGTATGGTCAGTTTACTTTAAAGGCTGTTTACTTTCCCTTGGAACTGACTTTAAAAAAAAAACATGAACCAATTTTAGTGATCTCTGATGTTTAGGAGACTAAGAATTATTTATTAAGGCCAGTTTATATCTCCATGCCAAGTAAGTGCACATAGGATGGAGAATGTCTTTCTTGTTGACTAGTACCTCCGGTAGATGAGTAAGATGCATAAAAATACATTTCAAAAAAAAATCCTATGCGTATCTGGTGAGCGGTTACAAACATTATAAATAAAAGAACACAGAAAAATTAAAATAAAATAGGAAAAAATATTCATCACTCCACTGAGCAAACATACCCATTCCTCTTCATGCCAATCCACCTGCAGAGAAGATCGGCTATTTCTTCCTGTCCATCTGGCCACAAGTGTATCTTGATCATTCCTCAGCATCACTTGTTCTCCTTCTCCAGAGGTTGGGGATGCCTTTGAAGCTATATAATCTGGCCTTGCTGCATTCAGTCCATGTATTGAATTTGCCAACAATTTGCAGTCACAGACTGTGACGAGTTGCCGCGTCTAAAAAGCAATAAACCCCTCGAATTTTAACACCTTTCTATTATTCTGCATATGATTTATACTACATTATTTCACAGAAATAAATGAATAAATAAATAAACCACGCTAATATCCTGTAAAAGAAAATAGCCACTGTTTAGGAGTCTCTGAGGTGCCTTTAAATCATTTTATACCATGTCCTTAAAAAGCTATATAGGGTACCAAAACACAAAGGGTACATTTCCCAAGTCTGTACTACTATACTAGCCTTGCTGTTGCTGAAAATTTCACCAATAATTTGCAATTCTTAACATTTTTATTTGCACTTCACCCTGCATTTGATGAAAGTTTAGAACACCATGCAGACATTTTTATGGCCCACACAACAGTTACCACACCAGACAGACCGTGCTTAAGCCCCACCAACCTGTCTCAAATCACAGCAATTAGGACTTAAGAGGAAAGCTAAAAGTTATAATTCATGAATCAATATAATCTGCTTCCTTATTTAGTAATGTTATGTTAAAAGATTTCTATAAGTTATGTGAATATGAAAAGACTCTGGCCTGTTTGTCTATTAAGAAAACAAGCTTCTCTTTATATATACAGACTTTGTCCAGCTTTAGAAAACCCCACAGATTAGTTATACACACTGTAGTCATTTAGAGTGAACGTTACAACTAATACATTTACATGGGGTCACATTATCTTTTGCGGTCTACAAGGCTGTATAAATTTCCCTTCAACTGGAACAATTTATGGCAAGGTGATCTGTCACTGCTGTTCCTGCCATTTACAACCTTCAGATCTGCTTCAGGGACAGAAGACATCACTAAAACCGTAGTTGTTTTTATCCCTGTCAATAAGATTGTGTTCAGGTGTGGTTTCAGTCTGTTTTCTGTTAACAGCTATCAAAAAATAACCGATTGACATCACTAATTCAGGCAAAGGCTGTCGCCATTATTCCTTATTTTACCAGTGGAACAGGAAGAAGAGTTTGATATACTTAAGTTTTGTTCAATTGCTGCTGCTTGACAGGTAACTTGAGCATATAAAAAAGGTGGTTATGGAGAAAAGTGTATAAAAGAAAATGAAAAAATGCTCATTTCTGGAATAGGACGAGTGAATAGAGGCAAACAGAGGACACTTTTGAGAGGAGGTGAAGGCAAAGGAGTATGAAGAGTAGGAGAAAACCCAAATAAAATGCAGCAAGTTCTAAAAGCTTGTCTGTTTTCATTTTTCATTTAGGACTATGCATGTTACAATACATTACTGAAAATGTAAAATAAATGTTTCAAGAAAATTTACTAAAGAAGGGATAAAAAAAAAGTGTGCTTCAGTGTGAAGATGTATTCTTCTCCTACCTTATCTGCCAGGATGGCAAGTGTTCTTTCAAGGCCATTAGCTGATCTGTCCTTGGCAGCTCTTGAGAGCCTTTCTGCATAGTAGCTGACTTGAGTTTTCAGGGTGTTGATTTGTGCGATAATTTCCTTTGCTCTAACAATGTCCTGTGGGATGTATATTATAGACTGGGAACTTGTTGAAGTGCTGAAAAAGAAAGATGGATTTAAGGGGGAAAATTGCTCTAGAGGTATACACATTATGGTAGCATGCTGGGGAATTAATGGCAGACAACAAAATTTTACCTAAGCTAGCAATCAACAGTGAAAGGCCAGTGGGCAATTGCACAGCAGGAACATGATCCTAGAGCTTTCTCTGCCTTTACTGAAAGCACTCAGATGCAGATTTACTAATCCCTTATGTGACTGTGGGCAGAGCTTGTATACCAGAGGGACAATTTTGTTGATGAGAATGTGTGAGATAGATTTTACTGTCAGAGACAGAACCAGCATTTGCAATGACAGCTTGCCCCATTCTCCCTCTGCTTACAACACAGACACTTCACTGAGGCCTGGTTTGCAAAACAGTATTACCACACAGCTATCTGTGCTGTGAAAAGAAAATAAAACCTGCACTATTTCCAACATGGACATGGCACCCAGATCTGTAATGGAGACGGTGTGGTACTAACAAAATTCCTTCTGCTAGCATATCCTTTCCTCTATTGCAGGCCTGACTGGAGTTACACCAGAAAAAACAATCTTATCAAACACAAATTGAGGCCTCCATCCTTTGTTTAGCCTCTCTGAGCACACCCTCACTACACCGAACTAGGGACTTGGTAAAACTCTGTCACAGGCTCAGCTGTAACAAACTAGCTTTCTCCATCTAGGAAGGGAAATTACAAAAACTATACTACTACTAAATTACATAAAACTATAGAGGTAAAACATATCTTTGTATTGGTACACTGCAGGCCCACTAAGACCATTTACCTGGTAGTGGAGAGGATGAATATTCACATGTTTTTTAGACACCTACTGAAGTTGCTTTCCTAACCTAAGCCAGATGTTGACTCTCTCTCTCTAGATGAGTTAGCTACTATCTCCCCATCAGTTAAAGGCTGAGTTAATCCTACCTGATGGAAAAAGAAAAAAAAAATCACAAAAGCTGCCTTTTAGCTTAGGAAATTAACTTATACTGAAGCTTATTGAAAGGGCATGGCTATTTGAAATCAACCCACCCACCACCTCTTTTTCACTCTTACACTCTTTTCACTTTTACACTCCTTTTCCCCTAAAGGGAAAGCTAGATGAAGATCAGGCCTTTACTTCAGCTCCAGCTGTGACAAGCATGATGCCCATTCATGATGTGGCATCAAGCATGAGCATCCATTCTCTATTATCTTAATCACACTCTTTTTTTTCCACTCACAAATGGTTTCAGCACAGACGAACCTGCTGTGAGCATCAATCTCAGCACTGCTTGAAGGACAGAGCAATGCCAAGGGACTACACAGAGAGGAGTTTCTTTTCCAGGCACAGTTGCCTCAGACCTCTACCTCTGGGAAATGTGGATTCCTCTGCTATTCCTAGAGCGATACCATTCCTTTCTGCAGTGTCTCTGTGAGGTAGTACGGGAGAGTTGCATGAGGCATGCTTTGAAATCATTGCCACAAATACCAGTTCTTGTCCCTTAATAGATATTAAGGCAAGGGGGAACTTAGTCCCATATCTGTTTGAGCTCCGTTACAGGAAAAGACAGGGGATTCATTTTCCAAGGACAGGACATAATGCAGAAGGGATTTTTGAAAGAGTTTCCTTGTTTGTGTCCCTCTGGTCACCCACCTGAGTGGAGCAGAGAACAGCCACCGCCCAGTACTGCTATGCTATATAGCAAATTAAATCTTAGCTTTTAGGTCTTTCTTTGTATGTGATTTGTGCTCCGTATGGACAAGTGATCTTAGTGACAATTCCTCTGAGCAATTTCTTTCCACAACAACGTGGACGACATGCACAAAGATGTATTTGGCAGGAAAGGCCATGCAGCGTATTGAGATCTGATTTAGAGTTGTTACATTTTCAATCACAAATGTTTGCTGGGATGACTGGAGGAAAATTTTATGGCATAAAGTTCACATAAATTCACCTTCCAACCTGCAATTGCTTTTTCAAATGAACAGCTCTCATTGCACAGTATCAGGAAGCCAGAACACTGGCTTAAATGCTCAGTGAATTAGGGGTCCAACCTTTAATACGAGCAATTTAGAGAGAACTTCTGCACTGTTGAACCACTAAGTAACGTTTCATTTTCGTAGCACTGAACATGGAGAAAAATAAACAAAAGTTAAGTGGAAACGTTTAAATGCAGACATGGATTACAAAAGTATAACCCAAGCCCAATCTATTGGTACAAAGGTTCAAGAATCTGTAGCGTTATCCTAATTATCTTTCATCACTGACAGAAAGTTTCTCTCTGGGGAGTTTGCACTGGAAATAACAGAGGAAAAGGTACAACATCCTCATGCTCTGTTCCTCAGCTTTCTAACTTCTTACACTCAGAGAGCGCCAGGAAGCTGTTCATTATAAGCAAACATTGCAGATGAAATGAAATTCATTCACACATTGTGTTCTACAAAGCAGCTATGATTATTTAGAGCACAATTAGGGGTGCCATGATGCATGACATTAAAAAGCCCTGCACACATTAAAACACACCAGATCTCTGCCAAAGAAAAAGAAAGAAAAGGAAAATAAAACAACCCAAAGAACATAAGCTCTCTCTACGGAACTCTCAGAAACAGAAAACTCACCAACACTCCTCATAACTGCTAAAAAAAACAAAAACCAAAATAAAATTAGCAGATTGTTAGCAAATACCAAAAGCAGAAAACAAAACAAATGCTTGGGGAAATAACGTATTTGTGTCGTCTTTTCAACAAGGCAGGTACATACGATTAAACTTTTAAGCAAAAAAAACACAGATTGCCAGGGGACCATGTGTTGTTCTGGGAGATGTTGGGGATGCAGTACGCGCAATTTTGCTGATGAAAAGAGAAAGAACTGAACAGTATCTATGTAACGATGAAATTGAGGAGATGGAACTCAGTTCTACTATAGTGTTTTTATGATAGCATAGAAAAACTTATAAGAGCTATCTTACCAGGGAGATCCTATAATTGTATTTTATATTAACAGCCAAGTTGAAATTCGTATTTCCAGAGTGGTAGAAAGAACAGATTACTGGCATATCTTGAGTTAGCTATCAAGACATTCATAATACAATGCATTTTTTAATCAATAATCCAAATTAGGATCTCACTCTTGATGTCTTTTAGGCTAGTAGGGCCCACTGCAATTCCAAACCCCAACTTCTTGGAAATATAGGCCCTAAAATCAACACTGACGTATACAGAGCTAAAGGTCTAGATACAACTCCCCTAACTTCAGACACCTAATACCTAGATGTCTATACCTTAGCTACTCTTGGACTCTTTGTGCAGTCCATGGTGAGAAACAGGACTTACTGAAGTGCATCGGATTTACCTGGCACCCTGTTGGCAGCGGGGCATGGCATGGGTGGCCTCTGTGAGAAGGAGTCAGGGGCCACCCCTTGCTCCAATGGCCCCACTGCAGGGCACAGCTAAGCCCCACAGCCATGCTGGTGGCATCTCTGGGATAATGTGTTTAAGAAAAGGTGAAAATAACATCTCGCAGAGAGAGAAGGAGGGAGCAAAATCAGTGAGTAACAGCTGAGGAAGCACTAAGGTCAGAGCAGGAGGTCCTTCAGGCGCCTAAGCAGACATCTCCAGCAGCCAGTGGAGGACACATGCTGGAGCAGACGGGTATTCCTGGAGGGCTGCTGCCCATGGAGGACCCTCTGAAGCAGAGAAGTGTGAGGGGGAAGGATTGGCAGAGGGAAACTGCGGTGTAGTGAATGTAACCCCTCTTCTGCCTCAGCCTGCCCTGAGCCACTCGGGGCAGGGGGAGAGGAGACTGCAGCAAAGGAGTGGGGTTGGCCTTGGGAGGCAGGGGAGAAAAGATGCTCTTTTACTGTTTGTCTTTCAGCTTCTCACTATCTGAGTCTGTTCTAATTGACAATAAGCTAATTTTCCCCAAGTAAAAGTCTGTTTTGCCTACAATAGTACTTGGTAAGTGATCTCCCTGTCTTTATCTCAACCACAAGCTTTTCCACTCCTGTTTATTTCCTACCTTTTTCTCTCTGTCCTGGAGTGAGAAGGGGATGGCAAGCAGCTAGCTGGGAGTTTGGCTGACCCACCACACACAGGTATCTTACATTAGGGTATCTGTCGTGTCCCCTGCTGACTCTGGAGGCAACCCAAGATAAACTAGCTCAGATGTTTACATCTGCACTGAAGATATCTAAAGGTGGAGGACACGAATTCCACCACTCCTGACTGAAACATTGCCTTTACCTGCAGATTTCTGCAGACTGTTGTTGTTGGGAGTGTCACCGTGTGCTTTTTTTAAACACCTACCCATATGGAAGAGACTGTTTTGTATTAACTGAATTTGTTTTGCACTTGTTCATTTTATTTTATTTTTTTTTGTAGCCCATAGAGACGGTTTTACACTTTAAGCTCATGACAGGAGGGCTCAATTATACAGCACAAGGTCTTTCACAACGTATTTTGTTAGCTTCAAACGTCAGAGCACTTCATTTTTTGTGTGCTTCCTACATTCCCAAATAATGAGTGTAGCAACTGCTCCAAGACAGAAATGCCTACTTGAATGGAATAACCTGGCTGAAATTGAATGGCTGATTCTCTGTTCTGCTGCATCAAAAATCTACTTTGATTCTCTGGGTAGATACACTATTTGTGCCTCCTTGCTTTTAGATGACTAGGAATAAATTGCTACACTACTGTTACTGGTCTTCTAAGTGAACGCTGGAGAAGCAAAATTCCTCCCAAATTGATTCTACAGAGTAGCAGAAGAAGGGCCCACAACCTGTGTAATCTGCTGAGCATACTACCACAGAAATGTTATTCTTCAAATATGGAACCTGCAGTTTTAATGGACCCAGAAAGAACAGTTCAGTAACACTTACAGGAAAAGCACCAGATAGAAATTAAGATAGATGAGCTCAGTTACTGAGTGAGGAAAAAAAAAAAAAAAAAAAAAAAGAAAAAGAAAGACATGGGAATTTAGATATTGCAGGAGTAAGGCCCACTGAAGTACCTAATAGAAGGAAGATATTTCAGAAAGCAACAGTAGTTGCTTTCTGAATGGGAAAAGAATGGGAAAAGCAAGCCCAGCCCAGAAACAGTGTTTCCTGGTTTATAGTTTTCCCTAGTCCCATCCTAGCACACTCTTTCAGTTGGGAATAATTGCACTAGGCATACTTTTGCATACTTTTTTCTTTCCAGTACACATCTGACTGATATTCACAGGGTGTTGCTACTCATTATCAACTGCCAAAACTGATGCTGCACTTGGCAGATCAGCTCTGAACAGTACAAATCCTTTCTTTGGAAGGGCATTAGCAAAGTCTCCTTTCCCTGGCTACAATGACTCTGTATAATGCTGCTCTCATTGTTCCTCCAATTCTCCACACTGCAGCAAAACTAATGCAGACCCAAATGGTATTATCTTTTCCTTAGCAATTGGTGTGGATGCCAGGCAGTCTCTCTCAAGACTGCACAATGGTTGAGATTGGAGGGGATCTCTGGAAACCACCTGGTCCAACCCCTGCTCCAGCAGGGCTGCCCAGGCCCATCTCCAGGTAGCTTTTGATCTCCCAGGAGGGAGACTCCAAAATCTCTATGGGAAACTTGTACCAGTGCTCCTTCCCACCAGTCTCGCTAGAAAAGCAATAAACACAAATTGTCCATGAGGCTTTTGCCCATCAGGCACAGCTGTGGGTTGAAAGCACGATGTAGTGCAGCTGAAGAGCTTCTGCAGGCCAATTTTCTAGGCCACAATTTGGTAAACTCAAACCCAACACTTAAAGCAGCTAAATAAATGAATCAACAAGTATTCAGGAAAAATAAAGATTTCACTAAAAGAACTATTAGTAAGGAGCTATCATTAAACAAATATGGCAATATAAAGGGGAAACTTTTTCCTCACCTCCTTTGGAAGAAAACACAGAATAATCTTCACACCGTATAGTAGAACTATTGAATGAGGTGCAACAAAAACATAGAATGGAATGGTTTTTCAAATCACTGAACATGGGCTGCTAGGAAAGGGCAAGATATCAGCTGACACAACAACATTTCTACTTACTGTTTCTTTGCCTCTTCAAATTTATGAAGCTTTTTCCGCAGGCCACCTGATTTGAAGCCTTGACAGTGAGCTGCTGGTGCTCCTATGGTGACTATGTCGTAGTTCTGATCTGAGATGGACAAAAAGGACTTACAAATGAAAGCTCGTCATCTTTACATAAACAGTTGTGTTTACAACTGGCCTGATTTTGCATAACCCTACACGGTGACTCCAGAGAAAAAGCATACAAACTTATAACAGCAAATAATGATCAGAATCTTTGCTATTCTGACACAAACCAAAACAAGTGGAAGTGACACAGCAGCTTAATCCAATACATTCCCTAGCACAAAGGCTGGCTTATGTCACCTTGGGCACAGTTAACTCCAAAATCTAGTTATGCCACCTGTATAACAGGGATAATTGCATCTACACCTATTTTTTTGCAAAGAGATTTGGAATCCAAGGACAGAAAGTGTTATACAAATGCCAAGTAGTGTTAATACTACAGAACTATAGTTTGTGGAAACTTGACTATGAAAAAAGACAAGAACAAGGTGAAGAAAGACTTAAACAAATACCTGATCCTCCATCATCCTGGACTCTCATTCTCTGTATATGTAAATTCGTGGGAACAAATTCCAATTTTTTATCAGCTTTCAAGCTACTGGCTTTAAATGAAGGACCTGAGAAATGCAGGAGAAAAGCAAGCATAAAAACTCTGCATCTGCCTATGTTAAAATACTCAAGGGGCTTCATTCATCATTGGCTACATGCTGAACGTAAAGCAGAGGAAAAAAATATAAAAAGATGTGTCTTTCTGTTAATGTTCAAAATTCTTCTGTAAGTCAAGGGTAAAGTTAGAGAATGAATAGAAAGCAAATATTCCCTCCCAAAAAAAATGAATAGAGAAAATTAATCTAATTAGTATTTTTTACTCATCAAACTGAAACATTCTAGGTTCCCACTTTAAGAGAAGCACTAACTATCATGTTTGACAAGTATCACTTTATTACGAAAAAGAAATCTTGCTGACCTTTGTACTGATGCAGGTCAGTTAAATTTTCCTGATAAGTTAAAATAATCGTTTGGTACTGAGTTACTATCTGTCGACGAAGGCTTTCCCAACACGGAGACAGTTCTCCCAGTTCTTCTAGTTCACAGACCCTATGGAAAAAAAAAATAAAAAGGAAAAAGAAAAAAGAAATAAGAGAGGTGTTTAGCTCCATTGTCTACTTGACAGAGAGTAAGTTTCCCATTGTAGCAATGTAGCATTTTCCTCAGCTGGTGCATTGTGAACTCACTCCTATCTAACCCAGTCACCAAACTGGGAATGCTCCCCCCGTATGTCTCAAAGCACTTCTGGTGAGCTCTATCCCAAGGAACAGGGGTTCTTTGCAGGTTGAATACACCGTGTTTCCCCAGGAGCCCGAGGTGTTAGTCAAAAACAAAGCTTCCCACCTTCTGCAGGAGCCATCAAACCATGCAATGATTTGCAAATGATGAGCACTGCCATCATGTCAGGTGACTTGGGACAATGATGACCTTTTTAGGACACTCCACGGAACATTTATGGCTCTAAATTAAATCAGAGCTACGACAGACTGTAGCTGGGAGATAAGCACCTGACATTAGGTACAAGGAATATCTGTGCTGCCCAGGTGTCTACATGACAGTTTTCAAGGCCAGGAAGGGGGAAGCCTTAAGAAGTACGGGAGGTGGTGGAGTCCCTGGGGGTGTTCAAGGAAAGGTTGGACATGGTGCTTGGGGACATGGGTTAGTGGGTGACACTGGTGGTAGGGGGATGGTTGGACCAGATGGTCTTGGAGGGCTTTTCCAGCCCTAATGATTCTATGATAAGCATTCACAAGGGGTTTGAAAGATATAAGGTAACCCAACAAAGCCTTCATCTAGGATTCCGGATTTTAGGCACTCAAGTTTCACTCTGGGTGGAATACAGAATGATTGAATCCCCACAGATTTGAACAGAAAAGCCCCTGGCTTTTCCACTATACCTTGACTGCTAAATTTTCAGTCACACATGGCTATCCTATGTTACATAGTGCACCCCAACAGTGCTGCAGAAAAAAACATTCAGTTTATCTCATGTCATGCTTGTGACTACTGCCTTGTTGAACTAATATGCTACTTGGAATAAGGAAATTGGAAAAAGTAAACAAGTCAGCATTAGACAGAGTTCAACAGAAATTACCACAGGAAAAGTAGATCATGTGTCAAAATGATGTATAAGTTTTTTTGCAGCTTTCTCAATATTCCTAATCCATAGCATTAATCAACTGTCCATACATAATTTGAGGCAGCACGTGACAGAATAATTTCTACCTACATTATTTAGGATATTATTAGAAGGAGGCAAGTTTCAGATTGATTTGCCAACAGGCAACACTGTAAACTATACATATCAGTGACTTGGAAAAAGACACTTCTAGTTTCATTCTATCAACTGTTTCTACATAATATACTATTGTAACCACCTTATCCAGTTCCCTACTCAAAAAAAAACAACATGCATTTGAGCCCAGACTTCCTGAAGTAAATTCACAGCTTAAAACAAGCTTCTTTGTTTACCCTATGAGGCTAAGATAGCAGGGCATGTGCATATCATAAATAATTAGGGTAGTCAAAATATCCCCCTCATTAGATATTTCCTTTCAAAGAGCTTTGGACCAGAAAGGCTTTATGTAAGTGATAGCAGCTGCGACTATCCAAGGGTGTTTTAGGAGTCACCACAATGTTAAGACAGAAGCAGCTGTGCTCATGTAGCTGCTCTCCACTTTTCTGGGCTACAGCACTAAAACTGAAGAAAAGAGCACTTGGCCAAATCTGAGATATCCGACTGAATACAAACCATGACTGCGCTATTTCCCACACTAGAACAAAACAAGGCACTGATTCAACATGGACATATCAGTAACACACCTTAAAGAAAAACAGTTATTCATTAGAAATACAAAATATAACTCACATCTAAATGTGTAATGGCACACCCCAAGCCCCTTCCACCACCAAGGATGTAGCAGCACAGCTATGCAAGGTACATCATTCTTTCTCTAGAGTCTAAGAACTAAAACGCCTTAACTTGACTTAACCTGACTACTCTTTAAGTAAATGCACCCCCTAAACAACAAAAGGCAACAGCAGGTAAAATCAGTGTGAACTTCAGAAACTCAGTTGTGTTATGCAGTTTTTCTATACATTACAAAAAATCACTGCAATGTTCTTTTGAAAAGTTATCATTTTTGCAAAATCTGAAAAATACTTGCAAACGCTGTAGACTGCTTCTGCCTCCTCATATGGATTAACACTTGACTTTCTTTCACAACATCCCAAGAGGGTTGAAATGTATTAATATAGGACACTGAGAGCACTGAATAGCTTTATTTTTAGGTAAGGTTGGACTTAATTAGGCCTCTAGGAGAGGGATTCAAACTCAGCCCCAAATACTCAGAAATAAGGCTAAAATCATTTTACCATCCCAATGGAAATCCTGTCTTTTCTAAAGAAGACATAAACCATTCTGTATGACCCTCTGTTCACAAAGCACAGCCTACAAACGTAGGGAAGTAATACACATAAATGGCTAAGCTGCCTGGAAGAGAGGCGACTGCTTCAAAAAGGACAGATAACACTTAAGTGCAGATAACTGCAGTATTATCTTAATCGTTCAGTCTGCCAACAATTTTCTTCCCTTAACACCTCTGTATGTTCATGTTATCATATACTCAAGCCCAAACTCTATACTCAACACAAAATCTTGTTCACTGTAACAGCACAGTCAGCAAGTTGCTGCTTGTACTATTTTTCCTTCAGTGCTGCTGTGCTTTAACATGGATAAATTCCTTGGTAACTCGGTAACAGCCCCATCACTGCTTTATTACCACACCAGCCCAGACTCACCTTGCTGCATCCTCTTCTAGAAGAAGCTTCACGAACTGCCTGGGTATGTGCAGCGACAGCACGCTCTCAGCCATTTGCTCCAGGATTCTCAGGTGGTTTCCATCGGTGGTGGGGAAGCGATACATCCGGCAAATGGCGCCACCAAACACTGAAGTGGTAAAAACATGTTATTTAATCAGAGGGGTTGAGTTAAAAGCATATGAAATCTCTCCTACTATTTTTTTAAAGTGGCTTTGATTCACTAACATGCTGTAACACACTGCTGTAAAAATCCAGTTTAACTAAATAGCAGTCTAGCTTTTCCAAACAGGCACATACTGCAATGACCATTCTTCTAGCATTCACATGAAAAGCCTCAAAATGATTTAAAACGCTGGTAAGGAAATAAAACGCAGATTCAACTTGTGAATTTTTATTTTCCTCACTTCCTGCACTTTCCTCTCATGTAATCAGTTGCTGGAAAGCTAATCTTTCTTCAAGATAAAAAAATCTGAACAACTGCTCTGCTTCACCCCACCCCAAAAAATGCTTTGGAAAATTTTATGGAAAATTTTATAGCACAGTGAACAATGAAAAAAGTTGTCCTCTGCTGCTTTTACAATAGAAAATGCTAGTGCAAACGATAAAATAATTTATTCTTGTATGACCCTCAGTAGGCTGCTCAGTCAGCAGCAGCCTGTTCCTATTCAAATGAAACATCTGCTTAAATGCCCTGGGGCCAAAGCAGAGAGCAAGAGCTTAGCTTTGCTTTTACTGATGCTGAAAGCCTACTTGTTACAGTCCACAGCAGCTTACCAGATTTCAGTAGTGCATCTTTCCGTAATGAAGCATATTTGGATCTGATTCCTAAAGATTCTGTTAAACTTTCGTCAACTGGTAACACAGTCTAAACAAAAACAAACAAAAACAAACAATAAAGAAAATAGCCTCAGTGCCAAGGCAACATGAAGTGATGACCCTATTAGACAGACTTAAAGGAAGTACTCAACACAAGGAAGGTTTAAAAATAGATATTCCAGATATGTTCACTGTGAACAAAAGCTATCACAGACTGAAATAATAAATCCACTTAAATGTACCAATTTAAACATTCTTGTTCAATGCTACTGCAGAGTTTCAAATGCTGTAAAACATTTCATCTAGTCCTTGAACTACTTAATATTAGCACAGCTCCAGAGTCCTCAGAGCTACTCAAATACATTTTTATTTGTTCTAATACAAAGTGATACTGATACACACTGCAACTGTGATACACAGATATGGTTGCAATTATCACCAGTACATTCAACACACAAGGTTTACAGAATTAAGCATATGTCTAGGTTGAGAAATCACTGTATCTGCTAAGGTTTTTTGTTTTGCTTTGGATAAAAAAGTATAAAATAAAATGTAGTATTCAAGTAACCTGTTCAGTTTTATTAAAATCTTTTACGCTACTTTTAAGATACATTTTTAAAAGGTGCTTGGGACAACTCCGGAAAACCTACCTAATGTTCCCTGACCACCCCATACAGCTTTGCTTGATACCGGTGTCCAATTCACAATGTGCAATACCACAGCTTTGTGAAACTGCTTATGGATTCCTCAGTGCAGCAGGTATACTAACACAGAGTACCACAAGCCTATTCTGATGAAAGGCACTTGAAGCTAAAGCTTAATTACTGTAAGCTGTTTTTTTCCTCTAGATTTTAAACTCCAAACATGAGCAACAAGATCTCTGCCAAATACAAAATTGCTCCACACCATTAGGCTGCTCTTCATAGTATTTTGAAATTGGAAAGCACCAATAAATTACAAGGCAAATTGACAGCAGGTCTCAACAGCGTTCATTTCAATGCTGGCAATAAATCTGCACCTTTCTGAAGCTGAGCTAATGGTGATACTCACCCTTCCATTAATTGTATCAGGTGACCTTGTCACTGGAGGCCTTTGGTCAGTTTTTTCCTCCATTTGCCATCCAATAACTGTAATGTTACCTACGCGGTCACTTTCAGCAGACCTGCAACAAACACTCTGCGTTGAAATTTTTTTGGAGGTGGACCTGTTTATCAACAAGGGAACACTTATAAAAGGCTATTAATCTTCAGACCTGATGAACATTTTAAATAGGAAGCTTTTCAATTTAATTGTACATATTCTTATAACATGCTATTCCAATAGGAAAATGTTCTCATTCCTTAGGGATACTGTCAGACCTCCTCATTAAAGGCAACACAAAACCATGAGTGTGTTTCAATACCTTTGTTAAACCAGAAAGGGTTTGGATTTTACAATTAGCCTGTTGTAGGCAAAAAAAAAATAAATAAATCTTAAATTGTGAACATTAACAGAGAGCAGATAATTGGATGCATACATGTGCATGTGTGCCTGTACATCCAAAATCGAATCTTTTAACTCTCAATGGGGAGCCTGCTACTTGCATGCAGCAACTGGTACAGGCTGGTTGTAAATTTTGATAATACGTGGACTAGACAGAAGTAGCACACTGAAAACCCTCCAGTTAATAGAGCCTTGAGTCAAAGCCACCCATTAGGATTCTGATCACATTTTGTGCTTCTGCAGTTAGATTATTTAGATTGGGAAAATCGGGGGCCTGACATTCCAGAAAGAAGAGCTGATGCTAAAGAGACCGATCCTGAAAGAAAGTGGTCTAGGGAAGAAGAAGGTAAAGATCCTCAATGAAGGAAAGGTCACTGAGGTGAGGGATGATCCTACTGATCAGGGAGGTGCAAGGACACAAATGCCAAGGACAGCCAGGGTCCTTGGCCACTAACAGCTGAGCAGCTGCACAGCATGAACAACTTTATACCCAACCTTCCCAGACCAGCAGCAATCTCTCTGCTGGAGATGGAAGTCAATACCACATGAGCCTTTCACAGAGGAGGGAGGAAGTGTGTGTGTGAGACAGAATCCAATAAGGTAAAAGCTCTAACCTTGCTGGTTTTTAAATAAACCTCAGTACCCTCACCTACCACAGCTGCCATTTATTCTGTCTCTCCCATGACACAGAGTATTCTTGGCAGAGACATATGTTATTATTTGAAGATAAGTTCTGAGTGGTATTTTAAGATTGTTGTTTACATTTTAGAATATGCTGGGACAACCAAGACAATAATAATAACAGTAACAACAACAACCACCACCCTGGAACAGACAACACTGGAGAGACAAAAGAAAAAGCACACTAGAAGACTACAAGGAAAGGTCTAAACATCCAAGTCATGCAGTATGTTTATAAACATTGCTTAGCATCCAGCTTTTACATCTGAAGGGTAATATGACAATGAAAAGATATGCATGTACTCACATGCTTTGCTCTAATAATCAGAATACACTTGATATCAAAACAAGCATTTAATAAAACCTACTTTCAGCTGTGTCATGAAAGAATAAATCTAATAGAATAACCACATCTATCACAGAACCATGAAATTTCAGCTATCACACTCCTCTTCTTTTTCACCCTCATCTTCACAGTTACAATAAATTGTACTGTTTGACCCATAATCAGGGTCATACTTTTGGTGTCTTTTCTGACTCACTTCCCTCATCTGCTCCCCCTGTTAAATCGTGTATTTATTTTTCTTTACAACACATTGGAGAAAAGCCCCAAATTTTACTCCTCTCTCCTCTTAGCATCAGAAGCTTTGTCCATGGCTTGGTTAGCTGTGCTAAGAAGTTCCTGAATGTTTGTCACAGTCACTGTTTCTAGTGCTAATAATGCTGATTTACATGCACATTCTTCTTCAGCCTCTCTGATTATGTTTCTCCCTTTCAAGAGATTTTCCTTTGCCTTCTCCAACAAGGATTCATTCACGTCCTGCCTTCAACACGTTTGCACATTTACACTCCAGGGCTCTCTTTTCTTAATCTCACTTTGCTTTCCTCATTCTTCTCCAAGCCTCCACTTAACTTCATCCCACACTGGATTTCATGCATGTGGTTTAACTCTTCTGATTAGAACTATTGCCTTCAGGATGTGTATCAAACTCACATCCTCTTCTTTTTCATTTCCTACTTTTTATCTATTATTTCTTTTCTATTATCTGTTTACACCAAGGTGTTCCAAACAGGTGAAGTAAGCCTCTGTTTTGATGGGTTCCAATCTCCCTACCACAAGCCCTTCACCCATCAGCATAGTTAAAAATGTTCTGTTTTGTCACTCTCCACACACACATACAAAGAGATGATAGGACAAACTGAACAAAAATGCAATTGGTCTTGACAACACTCTTTGACTTGTAGAACTAGAACCAAAGTCGAACACAATTCACCATGTTTGAAAAGGTCTTGTTCCACAAGTTTAAATTACCATGCAATATAAAATCTCCCCCTTTTTATTTTTTTTTCTTTTCCTTGATGGTGGCCTGGAACTTAAAAACAATAAAATAAAATAAAATAAAGTCTTCATCCCATCTCATGGATAGCTCTCACTACATCTTAACCATGCTTCCAAGAATTAAGATGGCTGATTCCTAAATGAAGGAAAACACTACAAACCTTAGTGTTAAGTGCAACCTGTGATTCTTCTCCTGAAGAAGCTCTTTTACAGTGAACATCCCAGAACCCAACAGATACATCTGGAAAGAAGATGATTACCAGAACTGTAATTATTTACCTTTGCAACAAACAAAACCTTTGTCCACTGAAGTCCAAAATACAATTTCTATTCTTCCTCAAAGTCTGACCCAGACTTGGCTCCTTGTGAAGAACACACCTCTGCAGGAGCTATTCCTCTTTCCCTGCAGCCCCCCCATGAAGCACTCTACAGAGGAGGACAGCCCAGCTTTCCCTGAGGAAGCTGTGAGCAAACATGCACGCGGGGCCTGAATCAGCATTCTGGCCAACAGCCTGAGCACAATTGGCTGGAATGGCCCCCTGATCTAGGTAGTTTGGTGGGAGGGCTGGCACTTATATTTTTTTCTGTAAGGCAGCAAATGTTATCCTTGAACAGAATCACTAAGGGATCAGGGCAGGGGAATTTCTGAGAGGAAAGGAAAAACATTCTTCCTCAGAAGCTTTTTTGCTGCTTGCTCTGCCTTGCCATCTTACAGAAGAAAATAACTGTGGTTAAACTAAAGGCAACCTTGCTACAGACCAGCTTTATCTGAGAAAACCAGCAATACTCCCCACTCTGTTAATTCCATCCTGTGGCATTTGTCCCTCCTTCCCCTACCCATCTTTTCTCTAGGAGGCACGTTGCTATGTCTTTGCATTTTTCCAGAAAACTTCCTACTTTTATCTCATTGCTTCTCATTTGCTTGCTCCACTCTGACTGGGGAGGCAACAGAATGACGAATACTTACTGTTCCCTGAGATCTATCTTTGACGTCATACACGGAGAGTTTGATTTGTGTCATTTGATTGATAAGAGAGTCTTGGAAAAAGGCAATGCTGCTTAGAAATATAGGATTACTTGTTCCCTGTAATCATAAACAAAAGAGGCAAAGAATACACAAGGCGATAGTTGTTATGAGGATATACTTCTTGTGTTAGCTTCGATTTTAAGTCTAATCCAACAGTACCTCAACACTTACCTCAATAATTTCTGTCTGTGCATGCTTCGTCCAGAATGCCTGAGGAGGTGTAGTTACACTCACTGCTACAAAACTATTTGGTTTTCGGTCTAGTGATGGAGTTAGCAGCTCACTGCAAGCTTCAGGCATGTAACAGAGAAATAAATTTAGATTTTAGACTTTTAGTCTTTCTCATATTGTTGTAAGACTCTACATTTTTTTAAAGCATATTATGTAATCTGAGCAATAAAGCCCTGAAAGCCTAGGATTCAGTCTACCACTACACCATGAAAGCAGACATCGTTCACCTTTGTGCATACAGACAGTAAACATGCAATCAGATCGCTCTTGCTCCAAACTATACAACTATCCATTAAACATGTCCTCTTCCAACACCTGCCTACCCATCCCTCCAGCACAGCTCATTAGAACAGTGCTCATGCAGAGAATTTCCACTGGGAATCTCACGAGCATGGCTGTATTTGATCTGAAGTCACGCTCTATTAAGCCCGTTACCAAACGCTATTTTGCCATGGAGAACCAAAAGGAGTCCTTGAACGTTGATCAAGAAGCACTACTATGAGGAGAACTAGCTTGTAATTACAAAAGGACAGTAATTTATCTCTTCTAAAATGATACAGAGAGTTTAACTACTGGGAAGGGACTACAGTGAATAGAAAACAAATCAAAAATTCCAGTGAATGACTCTGCACATCTGCTTTGCAATTCAGAGCTAAATTCTAGCTAGCTAGATACAAGTAATTACAGCATGGTCTGGCTCTGCTTTAGCTAGATGTGCAAGGTTAGTTTTGAATTTAACTGGGCTAGCAAAATGCTTACATGTACACTGTACAGCTTTGCAGTTCTGTGTATTTTTAATGTATTTGAAAATATTTAAAAATCCTTATTCAGTTCCAAGGAATTCTAGTTAACATTATTATTCATAGTCTTATTATACACTTCTGTGCAAATTATCTAATTTTCATTTCAATCATATTGGTAAGAGCAGAAACTTCCAAACAACCAAACACTATTAGCGCAAGAAAAGCATGCTGCAGTTGAAAATGTGGACTGAATTTTAATGAGAAAAATGCTTCTCACTTATTTTTCAAGTGAGGTGAGTCAATGCACAAGTTTCTTGTCCATATTTAAACATCCCAGAAATTAGGTCGCTGAAGCATCTCACATTGTCACTTGATAGCAAAGACCACAGGAAAAAAGGTATGTGTGATAGTTGGTAACTCTTACAAAATATTCTGTCTGAAAATGGTGTTTCCACCAAATCTTCAGTTTGGTTGAAGACTTGAACTGTTGATATACTGAGACTGAGGACAGTTTCATAGTATCTTTACATAAACTAAATGTACATTTAAAAATAACATTCACAAATCAAACATTTAAAAGTTTATAGGACAGATGTTTTAACTACAGATTTTTAAAAATATCACAAAATCTTTTGGCTGTCTATCAAAAGCTACATATACTTAATAGCACATACAATCAAAATTATCGTAAGTCTAAACAATCCTAAAAACCACTAAACATACCTAAACTGAACTCTAATATCGGCTCATCTGGATCCTGAATATTTCCTGTAAACCAAAAAAATTAGCACAAGGTTAGCAAAGCATTGATCTCATGTGAACCCATCCTTGAAATTGCAGTTACAGGGGAAGAAATTAAATTTAATAGAAAATATTAACATTCTTAATTCAATGAGCCGTGAATATTTAGAATATTCATTAGCTAATCTTTGGTACTTAAAATTTATTTAAAAAACCTGAGATGAACTAATTTTATAAGATATGTTAAAACAATGACAAAAATATGCAAAACTACACCAGATTATATTGAAAATGGGAATACAAAATGTCAAATCTCAGAGGAAAATAAAAGAATTAGAGCCACTTAGCGTCTGAGGCACTATTAGCTCCAAATTATTAAATCAGATATATCTCCTCAGTAATCAGTGAACAGGGAAAAGTTGGAAAGTATCTGTCTCTCTCACTAATCAAATAAAGACTCCAGGGATTACAGCGCTAATTTACTCACCGTAAAAGATGGGGAAGATAAATCTAAGATTCCTGAACTCTCTTGAAAAGTATATACAATGTCAAACTAGGAGGTTGCCAAGACTCTTCCTAGACAACCTTGACATGCTTTTACTATTTTGCCCCATTGCTTTTTTTTCACTGAAAATAGTAACTGCACAAAATCTACTTTAACTTCTTTTCCCTTCTCTCTTCAATTTGGATGTTTTGCCTACATTAAGAATGGGAATTTTTTGAACGCTCCAGATAATCAGACACATCTAAATCTTCTAGGAATGGGAATAAAAAAACGGTCATGTTAGTAAAGGGCAGATTCTGAAAGGGGCAATAAAGCAATAGCTGACATGAAGGTACGTACCTGCGAGAGAGAGGCCTACCATGTCGGAGGTGACATCAATGGTGGAGGCCCGTTGCACGGTGCGGGACTTTGCACCATGGCGGGGACTGTGTTCTCTTGCTGTCATTTTTTCATGAAGAACCCTTCTTTTCTCGCTGCTTGGCTTTACTGGTGTTTGTCTTATGGAGCAGCAGAGTGCAGCAGGTTGTCTCCAAGTGCTATTCCTCTAACATTACCGTGCTAAGCCATAAAGAGAGAAAAAACATACACCAGAATTTTAGGCCACGATCAGCTGTTGCTCTTTTTAACATCAGCAAACTTCCTGCCACAAAATTACCTCAGGTCACTCAAATAAAGCGCTCAGGGCAGATCCAAAGCACAGTAAGTCAATTTTCATGAACCGTACATCTGTAGCACTTTACTGCAAATTGTTGAAGACTGTACCACACGCAAGAAAGGCTCTTCTGTCAGAGAACGGGGGTTGAGAGACTCGTTAACAGAGGAGCTGCTCTTCCCCTTTGTCTAAGTTATTAAATCACGCTTAATGAAGTTTCCTGGTTTTCATAATCCCTAGGGAGCACAAGTAAATTTGTCAGACGGGGCCTCTGTCTGCAGAGGTAGGGCAACAGATTAGGACAAAGGGACATGGGGTTGGCAGGACGTGGAACAAAAGGGCAGGAAATGTTCTTAGTGTCAGCAAGCTGTGTCTTTCTAGGCTCTACCGCCATGAGAAAGGGATATTGAAAACTATAAATAAAACCTTCCGGGTCGGGGTGACGTTGAAATGTTGGCATGGCGATGTAAAAAAAAAAGCAAAACGGGATGACTGCTGATGTGGCATACAACAGTGGTTGTGTTTTTCCTTCACCCAGTACTCTGTGAACACATATGAAGGGTTTTCTTCCTTTCAGAATGTCTATAAAGTCAAATGTTATGCTAGGAAAGAAACACCGTGCCTAGAGATCATTTGATTATGTAGTTAAATTTAGTTAAATGCAGTGCGCTTGGTTTCACTGGTAAATTTGTATTTTCCTTCCATCAGCCACGTCAGCACTGCACTTATGGAACTTTTGCATTCCTTTCACATTTCCTTTGACAAAATCCATTCATTTAGAAAGTGACATTAGGAGTAAAATCTGAAAAACTGAAAGGTAGCAATACAATGACTAATGCCCACAGCAGCCCTTTATTCATATTACAAAATATTTGAACCACATTTTTTTTCCCTCTTAAGCTGAGGGACCTAACAATGGACAAGATGCATCATATTTAAATAAATCACCTAACTTTTACTTGTGTTTTTAATAGGTGTTTTAAATCAGTCTGAAGGCCTCCCAGAAGAGTATTCAACCTGCCTAACTCAGATCTCTAAATTTAACCAGTGAGCACCTCCCTCTGGAACATTTCAAAATAATCCCTCCACAATGAATTCAAGTGTCATCTTAACTAGCTCTAGTTCACTAAACATCTAAAATGTAGATGCAAGTTAAGAACCTAAGACAACTGAATTGAGCGCAGTCCTGGCCACCTACAGAAGCTTAGGAATGGGATTTGAAATGGGGAACTCATTCTAGGGAGGAAGGAATTTGGGCCATGTCCAGCAGATGGGCCAGTCTATTGCCCCTCAGAACTAATAATTTCCTTCAGTGATTCAATTCACGAGTGATCACTGTCGTACTCAATACAGTACTAAATCATTAATAGGATGTCATAAACTAATTCCAAGTAGAAAAAAAAATGAAACTGTTGAGTGGAAGAAGCAGAAATTGAGAACTCTGAACATCCCATCTCCAAAAGCTTTGAGACTCTGACAGCATGCAAAATGACAGCCAAAAATTAGAGCAGGCAGTTTTCCAATTCTTGCAGAATCACAGAATAGTTGAGGTTGGAATCACAGAGGTTGGAAGGAACCTCTGGAGTTCATCTAGCCCAACCCCTTTGCTCAAACGAAGATCACCTAAAGCAAGTTGCTCAGGACCATCTCCAGCTGAGTTGTGGACAAGAATGGAGACTCCACAACCTCTGTGGGCAACCTGGTTGTTCCCATGTCTGATTACTCACAGTAAAAAAAGCTTTTTATCTTTTCTTTTAACATTTAAGTGGTCAAGTGGCTAGAGAACCAACGGTCTTTCTGCAATAGTATTGAATGTCCTAAGATTTGGTCAAATCAAACTTCCATCAGAACTCTTTGCCAGTGTACAAGTCCTTCTATTCTATCATTTTTCCTTCTTTCAGCAATACATTTTTCCTTGGTTTGTTCTTTATGCAATGCGATGTTAATGGTTTGTAAGTCCATTAAACCTAAGTGCCTAATGAAACAGAACAGCTACACAATATAGTTGCAAAGATTTAGGCAGAATGCCATAGCCTCTTCCTCCAAATCCTACTGTAACTACCCTATTAGACAACTAACATGTTCTCATAGCTAAAGGTCACACAGCAGATAGGTGAAAGAGTCTACTGGTTTTTTAACCAGAATCTCTGTAATTGCTGATATCCTTAAAAAGAGTCAATCTTTGAAAAGTTAAAATAGGGATAGATTAAAAAAAAAACCAAACCCTATTTCTAAGTAAATATCACTGAGAATAATATTCCAAGTCTAAGTCCTCAACTGTTCCTTTACATTGCAATATTAATTTATCACCTATGATAATATGATAAATTCTTAATTTACTGGCAATAGCTTACAATAATTTTACTTACAAGAGGGCTCTTTTCCTCATGTGCAGAGGAATTTTGCATGTCATAACATCAGTTAAGTCCACATCTAGAAATGAACAAAACAATCAGTATAAATAATCAATCTTTTATACAGTGTAAATCACTGCCAACAGAAAAGTATCCTTAGATTAACTGTAAATGTCAGTTCTGATTATTAGATCTTGCATTAAAGTTTATTGAAAACTAAGAACAATTACACTGGCAAATAAATAAGAGTGCAATCCTCTGAGAAACCTGGACCACCACTGGTGATAGCAATAGCCAGGCAGGACAGGAACACAAAGAAATACGCTTATGCTGAAAAGGACTGACTTCAAGTCAGAATTTGATGCATGGGTGCAATGGCTTTAAGAAATGTGCTAAAATGTTTACAGAAAGGCCTGGTGCTATAAGAAAAAGGAATGTATATGATACATGTTGAGAATGAAAAGCCTTTGTAATGAAAAAATTACTATACTTGCTTTTCCATAAGTTAAGCTTCCAAGTTTATATTGTATGGAAGACTTATAAGAGTTAAAACATCACGAGGAAAGATCATGCAAAATAGTCAAAACACAGAAAATCAAAAGATCAGGACGCAGGGCTGTTTCTACATTTTGTGAAATTATGTGAGGTAGGTTTCTGTGAACAGCTAGAAATATGCATACAGGAAAAGTGAATTATTCATAAATATACTACAGGTTACCTGAAGGTTTGAATTTGCTAATGGTACCATCTAATTCAAGTAGTTTTACATTAGCAGGATATGCCTTTTAAGACCTCGCAAGTATGGCATACAAACAAAAGAGATGAGGGAGTCGAGGCTCAGCTTCTGGATTTCATCGCCAGCCCTATCAATAACCCAGGATTGCTTAAGAAAATGGGTCTGAGCTCTTATCATCACTTACGGAAAGGGTTTCATCTCGCCTAACTTAATCCGTGTAGGAGGCAAGAAGCTGATCTCACCTCATTGCCCAGGTTCTCTACGTAGTCAATGGTGAGACACAGGCACCTCCAGAAAATGATTCACCATTTCCCAGGGTAGGTGGGATGAATCACCCCATGAAGACACCTCTCTCTCTCATTTTAGAAACAATTTAGATGACTAGTTTGGGCCTGACGCTGCAGCTGGGCAAACTGAATCCCTCCCCCAGCTGTGCTAGCTCAGGCAGGGATGACTTCCTTCCCTTCACTGCATGGCCTGACCGTCCCAAACAACAGCTGCTCTTGGATTAAAACCATTTCTACCTTTGCAACTTTATTATCACCTTTTTGATAGAAATCAGTGGAGGCATGATTCCTTCCGAATTAAAGGTAGTACAAACACACCTGGGAGTTTCCTGAGACGGCACCTATGACAGGTATCACTCCTGTCCCAAGGGGTGATGTAATTCAGTCATCATGTCCAGGCAAATCTCATCTGGGGCACGGCATGACACACCTACACACTGCCTTTGGCTGTGCCCTTACTAATACTGCAAACAGCGGATGTTGATAAATCTTCAGGAGGAGCATAACAGAGAAAGGGAAAACGTGGCAGCTCATTTAATGCTTTGAAGAACAGTCTCAGGATGAAATCCTGCTAAAAGTTTACCATCATCTCCAAGGTGGAGTGAAAAAGTAATTGTGGGTACTTAACAAAGTGTTTTACTGCTCTCTGTACTGCAAGGCCCACTCTCTGGACCTTACAAATTCGGGTTGCTGCTCCTTAATAATCCATTTGTAAGATCAAAAGGACACCCCCAGCCAACTGGCCTCTTCAGATAACTGTATCATCATGGACAAAATAATGGAAAGGATGAAATACCAGACACTAAGTTATGACTACGCTTCCTTGCATGTAACAGCATCATCTCTAATATGCTTATCAGATACATTTTTTCTTCCTTTTTACCTCCAACCACTGAAAACCTTGTAGTTCAGTAAGATTTGCTTCAGGGTCTGAGGTGAAGGTCTGGACCAACCCCATCACTCAGGGCTGCAGAGGTAGCCCAAGAACGGCACATCAGCTCAAGGTCTGCAGCTCCAGCAAAAGCCTCCTAAGACCGACACTGATTAACAGCTGTTTTTTGCAGTCTCATGAGCACTTTGCTCTTCTGTCTTTTTTAACAGCACACCTAATGTCCTGAATCTGATTCAGGTCATATAACAAAAGGAAAAGTCAAAGCCATGAGCTTGATACCTGGAGTCAGATTTTTCCTTCCAGCCAAACCCATGGGAGCAACAACGCAGAGGATATCGATGCTCGCAAAGACAGGACGTGCAGAATGAACCAGCTGGTGCCAAAAGCTGATACCCACCCAGTGCACATCTCAAGGTGATACTTAGCATTATGGTCCAGAGCTAATTTGGCTCTGGGGACTGAACGCACATTAAACAGTGTGCCCTCTCCAGCTTAGCTTCAGGCAAGAAGCCCGATTCATGTGCTCTGAGATATGAACAAAAAATGCAGTGACTGGGGATGACAGCAAGATTTACTTCCAAAACGGACTCCTAAATATAGGATATATTTATATATAATATAATACAATAGCTAAATATATAAATATTTAGATATGTATATATTATAAATATAATTATATATGTTATATAATTAAATATATTATAAATATAATACTTATATATAATAATATTTTATATTTATGTATTAATAAATACAGGATATGATATAGATGCAGCCGTACGATCAATTATGGCTTATTTATTAGTTCTACGAGCAGCCTCCCACAAGTTGCAAATGCTCCCATTGTTGCCACTGACAAATATAGACTATTTCAATGTCAGCTGCAGATCCATGGGTTGATAACAGTTTCGCTGCCCTTCACTCCCTCAGTGACCCTGGACATCCATTTACCAGGCCACCTGGAAGGCAGAAGGAAGCAAGTGGCACCAGCACCCAGGATGAACCTTTGCCTCCCACTGAAATAACTTCCCCACCAAAACATCCTCAGCAGGTGCTAGTCTGTCAGCTCCACAAAGGGGCTGTATTCCCCTTCTCAGTCTGCTCCTTAAATCTAGCTTCCCCTCCGAAGATGGCTCAATGTTTCCTCCTCTCATTGACCAGAAACCCACTTACCAGGAACGGAAAACAAGCTTGCCCTGAATGGTGCCTCTTGTCCTCCTGAAGCACTCCTGAGGACTCTGATCAAGGGGGTGACCTCAGCAGGCACAGGGAAACATCCTCCACAAGAAAAAGAAATCAGCTACTGCAGGACACAATGAATGTAGCTGTGCAGCATGGAAATCCCCAAGAGCGACCTTTTGGTGATACTCAGATAAAATGCCAGTTCAGCAGCAGGAAGTAGCTTGCTTTCTCTTTGTTTTCCCTTCTGCCCTCTCCCACTTACCTACACACAAATCTAAGTCACACTCTTTCTTCTTGATCCTTCACCCCCACCTTCATGAAATCATGAGAAGCTTCAGCAAACCCAATTAATCTACAAACCCGATTTTCTCTCCTCTAGCTATTTTGGATACTTTTGGGTACTCCTCCACTGTTTTACCAACAGTTTACGGATGGTCTTTTCTCTAGGTTAATCTTTAGGCTCTTCACAAGAAATATACAGGGTATGTTACGGTAAAGCTTCCTGTGCACGGGATGACTTCTTTCCATACCACCTGGGCCTCTCACACTGCCCACGCAGACACGGAAAAAGCCCACGAGACTGGCGGATGACATATTCGCTGTTGAGGAGTTTGGACTGGGAACAAATGGCTGAATTTGACAGTCCTTTGGACACCCTCCTCCAAGGTCCTCCTGCTGCAGGAAAGGGGTGGGGGAAGAGGGGAAGAACGGGGATAAAACAAGTAAAAAAAAAAACAGCAGTTTATGGCCTGAAGATGAACCAGATACGCTCTGGTATCTGGTACACTCTTATAGTCACTGCAGCGTTCATTACAGCTGTTGATTACAGATGGCAGGCTCTCTTCTCTGACATGACGGGTGGCAGTGAAATATTCCCCATCACACAGGCAGTGAGAGGCTGCGGGGACCACAGAAAACACAGAGGAATAGAAGCACACGAACTGCATGTGCAGTGGGAAGTTCTGCTCGAAGTCTGATTACAACAAAAAGTCCCGGGAACTATCTGAACTGTCTGCCTGCAATACTTATCCACTTCACAGACCAACGTAGCACTACTTCAAGGCAGTTTATTCTGGTCAAAACAACCCGGGAATCACTGGCGAGCTACTGTGAGCGCTGTCCTCTGTGTGCCTGGGTCACATCTCACATTCTGCTCGGAAACCACTGGGTCGTGTTCAGCTTCGACTGTGCTCCGGGGTCACAGACTAAACAGGAGTTTACTTTCTTGACCCTGGATTTTCCCAGATGGAAAAAAATGCTCCATTAGGTCACAAACACACCAGAACATCTCCCAGGCACTCTTCATTTTCATGTGGCATTCCTCCGACATGCTCTGCTTCCTACGCTTACCATTTGAAACATTTATATAAATTCAAAATACAAAACAGCAGCAGAGGGCAAGCCAGAAAATGCACAAGTTATTTCTCTAACATATGTGGCTTTCACTAAGACATAATTAATTGACTCAGGAAATGAAACATGTCGTGTATTTAGAAAATCTTAAATAAATGCTAGGGTGGGAGTAATATTGCACAAAGGTTATTACCAGGAGTGATGCAGCATAGCAAAACTGCTGCGACTAACACACAAATCTGTCGATGCATATTTCTCCATCAGCATTTGGTTTGTATTCTAAATTGGGGCTTGTGTTTGTACTTCTGATACATCTTTTTTCTTATAATGTGCACGCCTAGTCTGTGCCTACTGGTGAGGATTTTTTATGTCTTTTCTAACAAAATAATTCTTGTTTGGTTCCAGATACCAGTTTCCTTTGTGCTGCTTTCATTTGTTCTTCTCAATACACAACATGATTTGTTTATGTACCCTGATCTCTCCAAATCAGTGGGGGAGAGGGCCAAGATGCTCTTCCCTTGACTCACTTCTGCAGTCACATAGCCAGCCCCTCCTTCCCAAGCAGTGGGATGCTGCTGGTTTGAAGTGTGAAGCACCCAGCTCCACACACCCCAACAACAGTCCACGCTTCCCACCACTGTTCTCATTTCAACGCCTCGCCGGGACAGCTGGCATGGCCAAAGGAATCCTTTTTCATGCCAGTCCTACCCCATGGGTTAACAGTAATGTGATCCTGTGAGATGTCTTGCCAGTTTCTAAACATATTTTCCTCAAAAAATCTATTTAGACAGCATGCAGAGACACCGGCTTGTTGGCACTGTCAGAGACCAAATTCATCCAGAAAATCCTGTCAGGATTCCTTGGAGCTGGGCCAAAGACCCCCAAGATCTGGTTTGCTTTCTTGTCCAAGTTGTGAGGAGGCACTGTGGAGAAAGCAGCCAGCACGTCGGCCTCAGTTGCTGCTCTGTAGAGCTGAAGAAAGCTGTGCTCTGAGGGGAAATCCAAGCACAGCATGGAATTGCTGTGGGGTGAAATGACACGGAAAGGGCACAGTAGTTCTCCTGGACATAGTCCTTACCATGAAAAAAACAGAGACAAAGCATAAGTGAAAATAAAGAGGGCCCTATCGTACTCCGCTGGCCCTGGTTGAGCTACAGCCTTTAGGGCCTCCATAAAGGAGCCAGAAGCTACTGGTATGTCACAGGATCACAGAAAGGTTTGGGTTGGAAGGGACCTTAAAGATCACCCTGTTCCAACCCCCTGCCATGGGCAGGGACACCTCCCACCAGCCCAGGCTGCCCAAGGCCCCATCCAGCCTGGCCTTGAACACCCCCAGGGATGGGGCAGCCACAGCTTCTCTGGGCAGCTCTGAAATGAGGAGATAACAGCCAGAAGAGAGGAGAGCTGGTAGGTCTGAAGAAAGCTGGAGAGCTGAGCTGTTTCTCGAGAAGCGTTAGGGCTTGGGACTACTGGGGCAAAACACAGAGCTCATCACTTGTCGGCCATGCCACAAGACAGGCACTGACAGATGAAATAACAGGACAACTGAGGGGACCGTGTTATCCTCCACTTGTGGTGCCCAACACAGCAGGCATACTCTGGGGCTGACGATGCAGATGTGCCACCCCAGCTGCCCCCTGCACCCTGTGCCTCCCTCCCACATACCTGCACCCACCCCACCGCCCACCCGTCCTCCCGGCCCTGCACAGCGCCCTTACAGCAGCTGCTTTCTCATGAAGAGCAGCGTGAAGGGGAAGTGGGACAGGAGGCGACGGGGGCTGAGACGCAGTAGTTTGTCCACCTCCTTTCTGCTAGATAGGCAAGGAACAGCTGCAGGCCCCTCTCTTTCAGAAAAGGAAGCCACGATTTCGTTTTCCATCAAACCCTGACCACGTTCAGAAGCAGCTTTTCAGAAGTCGCAGAATGTCACCGCTTGCCCATTCCAGGTCACAAGCAAAGACACGATGAGGATTTTCAAAAAAGTCAAAATAAAAATAAAATAACATGTTATGAGTAACATCAGAGCAACAAACCTTCCTACACTTCAACAGCAGTAGTTTCATTTTAGCGACTGTGTTGGTAGGAATTGCCAGCAGCAGATAGAAAGACTGCAAGCTAGAAAGGTAAGAAAACAGAAATAGGAAGATATAAGCAAGGCCCACTGAAACAGTTCATAGAAATCAGGAACACAAATTTGCTGACCAACGTATTTGCCTATATATTTTTAACACTCAGATTTTAAGAGAAAGTACGTTTCACCACATTTGCAAAAATCGATGTCCCTAGCAAGTACGAACTGAACTGCTGCCACCAGGACCTGGCCATCGTTTACTGAAGGGGTTCTTAACTTCCAGCAGAGCTACTGAAAAACAACTCTGTGGAAAAGATTACACATATTGACAGACATGGGCAGTTTTTAAAACATACTGGAAAAATATTTGGAATATACCTACCTTATTTGATTAATTAAAAAGGCCTAAATGAGTAACACAAACTAGATTAAAGTATGTGACCTACAAAAAATTAGACCACACGTGGCTTGTGTGTCCTTGAAGTAACCTTAAAGAAATCAGCCCAAATATCACTGAAATATTTCTACATATTTGACTACAAATACTTCTCCAATGTAAGATCAGCAGCTTTCTAGTAGAATATCATATTTCAACAATAGTCCCCAGCTTGTGAAAATTTGCATGAGGTTTTTTAGCTTTGAATATCAACCTTAGAGAAATACTGTGTTTTCTCTTGAGGTGTGACGAGCTGTTGCAAAAAATAAGTATCTTGCAGGGGACCTTGTGATGCTAGTTCTAAGACAGAAAAGACAAAGTTTGAAAAGAGTAATTGGAAGCATTGCTACTACTCTGACCAGTTTAATATGTAAAATAAACAAGCACAGAAACACTCGTGGGCAAATAAAACTGTTGTGGGTACTTCATGGGTTCATGTCTCCTCACCACAATACAGTACAGATGAAAGCAGTCTGTCCAACAAGTGAAGGTAGCAAGGATTTGTGCAGCTGCAGTATGTGTTGTGCAACATTTTCTTTGTCCTACTATAACAATTCTTTCACTCCAATCCACTAAGAGACCAAACGTAACAAAAATTTCAGTCTGAAATTCAGAGAAAACTTAAGCCTCCTACAGGCTCTGGCTGTAGATTTTTCATTTCCGGAGTCCATTTAAAAAAAAAAAAAACAAAAAACTATTTTCAAATATTTGTACCCTCGATCTGGCTTATTTTCAGCAATTGCTGCTGATCAGTCTTCAGAACTGACGTAATTTGGAGGGCTACAAAAGTTTGTTTGAAAAAATAACAACTGCGGCAGGGATGCTAGCAACAACCACAAAAGATACAAACGCTATGCAAGGACAAAGGGCAAATATTAGTGCCGAGTTCCTTGCAGCACTCAGTACTCAAAAATATGAGCTTAAATGTCATGGTTTTGTCAATTCTCCAAGCGCTAGCATTCCTTATAAAAGTGGTGTGTTAACTAGAGGCCAAGTTTATCAGAATCTCACTTCTTCTAAAGCACATTTCTCACGGATGCAGAAAAGCCTGGAAATGCAAAGGATACATCCCGAATTATTTACTTTTCTTAAAGTTCATGAATAAGTCACTCTCACCATTGACGTATTTGACTCTTTTTTTTGTTGTTGTTTAATGCTGAAGGCTACCAGCAGTGACGCCGGCTTCTCCTGCTACCTCCGGGTGCCTCAGTATCCCTGCCTTCCTCCCACCACATCTTCTCAGGAATTCACACGCAAGCTGCCAACCCCAGCAGTCAAATCTCCACGGCAAGGCAGCAGGGATGGTGTTTCTGCCCACAGCTCCCTGCCTCGCTCCTCCGGCCTAGCTGAGAGCGAGTATCTGCATTTCGGCTCTCTTAGTTCACAGCCCAACACCTAATCAAAACCACTTTCAGCAACGGGTTAAACTAAGAGACTAGAGGCACTACCCTCTGGCACAAGAGCAGGACCAAGAGCTGAAAATTAAAATTGGCTCAGAACAAAAGGTTAATGAAGGCTGCGACCCCCTCTGAGAGCGGGCTGTGACAGAGACTGAGGCAAACAACACAACGGGCAGGGCTCGGATCTTGTGAGGCGCCTCCCAGCCTGGGGTGACGAGCACCCCAGGAGTGAGTGCCCCAAACTACGACCATATTTACTGGTCACTGGTAGGGCAACAGCTCAGTGTTGCCCTGCACTTGGCAGCACCATGATCCTAAAGCCCTGCAGTAGCCTATACCAGCACCAGTGACTGGCCCTATGCTTTGCAGGGGTTGCAAGGCCGGAGGACTGAGGCTTCCGCAGCTTGCTTGGTCTGAACTTTTCTTGACCTGCCTGCAGCTTGGTTTTATTTCAGTTCAGCTCTAACAACATTTTTTCTGATTGCCCAGATTGTCTGTGACTAATTGTTTTTACTTCTGTTTATCTTTGTGAGGTACCGTCATGACTTTAGAGCTCTGAAACAACGATGCAGCATAGAAAAATACAGGCCTGGTACGGTAACAGGAGGTCTTGAGGAGCAGAGACGGAGGATGCAGCAGGGAGGAGAACAAGAGGTTGGGCACAGACTACAGACACTGGAGGCACAGTGTCTATACATGGCTCACCCATGGTCACCTGAAGAAATATGGACTTGGGGATGGCCAAAACTGCTTTTAGGGATCATAAACAGAAGAAAGAAAAAGTGTCGAGTGTGTGAAAGGTATCCCACATACCAAATTCGGATGTAACGTGTTACTACAAACAAGTGGAGAAAGAGCCAAACTTAAAAGCTAGTTAGAAAACATGAAAAATGATCCCAGGTGGATCCCAGAGTGAAGAAGAAGAAACCATCAACACAAACATCATTTTCCTCCCAGTGAAGGACTTCAGATGCTGACAGCTTGCTGAAACACCCCCATCCCCACCACCAAAATGACACCACCAACCTTAAGATCCAGAGGAGTAGGGGGAGGGTGAGCATTACAGCAGGAAAAAGAGGTAGGTACTGCACATGTCCAAGCGTTTTAATTGCATTAAGTATTGCTGTTCCTGTAATTATTGAATCTGGACAAAGAATGATTCCTGAATTAGACTACAAAGATTTTATTTATATCAACAACAACAGCTTCTTGGCATTAGATATGAAGTGTTTCATCTTTGCCCATAAAAAGAGATTTTATTGTAGCAGCACAGATGTAGAATTTAATGTCACTCTTCACCATTTACCTGCACCAGCAGATGCTCCTGTCATCCTGTATTTTTGGAGAGAAATCTTTAAGCACCTAGGAGCACTGATTTTACAAAGTCTCCAGCTTTTTAAGTCCTGCAGATCTTATCTCTGCAGCTTCGTTTAGAGTGTCCTTATGGACTAACAATGCAAGAATGAGAGAGAGAGAGAGGGAAATAACACTGTCAGGATAGTTTGTGATTGCTGGAATCTATGCTCCAAGCACCATCTATTTGCTCCCACTAATAACAAAAAATGATTGCCCACTTGCAGTGGTATCACTGTGAATTATAACGTGTCTTTGTCAAATATTTTTAAGACAATAAATGTCATCAAACTACAACTTTTTAACTCTGTTATTGCCTGACTTAAATTAAATAAATAAAAATTGGGGAACAACAGGCTGTTTTAAACACCAAAAAATTACTTTCTAAATAAAAGGTTAGCTTCTGTGAGAAGGGAAGCAAGCTAGTACTATGACAAAATGAGATCAGATTTACTGAATTCTTCTATCAACAGCTTTCAATCTATTCTGATTTGAAAATTCCCTGAAATTTTTCCAGTGGAAGAACATTTGAGCATCAGCTAATTTAAAGCTACTGATTGTAGGCTTGCTTTCCTTAGTCACTTTTCATGAGCTTGTTTGCATAGTTGATGGACAATGTAAAACCACTGACTTAAACATTATAAGAACCAAGCCAGCTGTGATTGTCAAGACTAATTATTTTTTTCATTTTTACATTGTTTCCATCTGCTCAGGACTACACAAATTATTCACCTAACTTTCTACATTTTTCCGTGTTTGGTCTTACTCTAGAAGACAATTTGTATTCAGAAAGTGTGAGCACAAGCCTTTCTGGGCATTTTCCAGTACTGAAAAGTGGAAGCCTAATAATACCTCTTTATCCAACCAAGAAAAAAAAAAAAAAAAGTCACCTTTTTCAACAAAGAAAATAAAACCAAACTGTAACTGAAATCCTATATGGCAAATAGTTCTTTGTGAGGTATGCGCTTACAAAAAGCAAACAAGCAATTGATTAACAACAATGAAAGTGAGTTAAAGAAAAATCAGAGTCTGGCGTTACCTACAGCAAGGGAAGCCAGGCACCTCTGGCTGAAATCCGTGAGACCTGTGCCCAGCAGGTCGTTTTACACTGAAGCAGTAATTGTACCAAACCCCTATGAAATTTCGGGCTACTCATGGGTGATGCAGAAACATTGGTATCAGTGTGCATTCAACAAATGTCAGCTCTTCGTTAACCCTTCCACTCTGAAAAGCCCTGTGGCTAAGTACAGGAGGGATGGCTCTGTGATAACGAAGTCCCAGATTTTAAGGACTGTTTGCCTTTAAGGAATGTTTGCCTTTTCTATCTGGGAGTGGGCAATGGTGGCACCAAGAAAACTAGCATAAAGGATATTCTATTTTCCTTCCCAGTGACACCCACAAGTCACTCCTGCATAAGTAACAATAAAGTTTGCACAGCCTTATCTACATGGATTTTCCCAATCTAATCTGCAATATTAGAAAAGGATTCTTTATGCTGCCAAGATTACAAATCAGACTGCAGGAGTCCATAGTTTAATACCTACAATTTTTTTTTCCGATTCTTGGACAGCTGTGACCATGTGGTAATTGCTGTGTCTGTTTTTCAGGCACCTTTACAAACCACAATCTTTTCAGCTCTCACATTCAGATTTTCCTTTTTTGATCACGAGTATGGAAAGTGACCTCAGGACAGAAGACATCTTATGCTTTTTGGGCTATATGGTTGCAAAGCTAAAACGTTAAGTTACAATATGCCAGTGTCATCTCACTGGTGATGGATGCAGCTGGTCATAGACTAGTCTGTGATGCTCCTATTTAGTGCACTTATTTTGTCTACTCTAATAAAAGATGACTTGTATTGGATGCCAAGTACTTACTGGTACTTACTGGTGCTTCTGGGAAAAGAGAAAAGCACAGTTTTTAAACAAGACCCACTGGGGAAATTACCAGCTGCTTTTACATTAAGTCTTGAGGAAAAATCGTCAGCATTTTTTTTGTGTTGTCTCTTCCCTTCACTGCTGAACAAGATATCCAAGCTCTCGATTACAGATAATCTGGAATACCATCAAGTCCGTTTCTCCAAAAAGTCAGGTAAATACCAACAAACTTGTATGACGAAATATAATCACTTGAGCTCACTCATTCCTAAAGCTCTGCGTGGCTGCTTTACCCACAGGGATCCACAACCACTGCTCCCAACAGTGCCTTCTTGAAAAAACAGTCCCCTGAGAAGTTTTGTTTTCCATTTTTCCTCCTTCCACACGAATACTACCTGAAAGCTCTTCTATTCCTACTTTCTTTCTCGAAGAAATACAAGGCTGGGTGGTGATGTTATTTGACTTTATCACTTAACCCAGCAGTGCCAATGGGTTAACACACGTAACCCATTGTTCGTCTGTGGATAAAGCGCACCAACAGGCACCATACAAAACAAAGCTGGTTTGTCATGTATATCAATTCATAGCAGAAAAGGGTTTTTTTCCTGTTATAGCATACAGATTTCAAAGTTTAGCTAGAAATTCCCCCTGATGACAATATCTTTACTCCACATTTTAATGCACAGTGAAGTCCACCAAGAAGAAAGTGTCTCAGAGTGGCTGCTTTCCCTCCCACCACCCATAAAAATCAGTGCTGGTGCCTTGGCTCAAACAGGTTTAGCTTCTAAAGCCAGAGTCTGTTCATTTAGTGCTCATCACCTTCACTGAAGACTAAGGTACCTGTCTGTATCAACATGCACATCTATTAAATGGAGCCTGTGCCACCTTGTGGGATGGCATTAACGAACGTGAGAGTGTCAGCTGAAAGACAAGAAAAACACCTCAGGATGGAGATTTCTACATTTCTGAAGCAAAGCTCCCAAATGAAGTGGTGGATGCCCCGTTATCAAGATATTTACAGGATTTTCTACCAAACCTACAGGTTTACACAGCTGCAGCTTTCTCCACCCAAACCGGTGTCTCTCCACACAAATATTCTACTTGGCAGCTGCCTGGGACAGTTCCCAAAATCACCATATCAAAATCACAGCATATCTGACTAAAGGAAAGTCACCGAAGTGAACGTGTACAGTCACAGTGAAAACGCCTCCTTTCAGAAGCACAAGATCGATGTTCAAATGTTCCACTGAAAATAGCTCGGTGTTAACAGCTGAGCAGTGCTCTCTTATTCTTTGTCTTTGTTTGCTTGTGTTAACCTGGGCAAGAAGTCAACAAGAAAGTACAATTATTTTTGAAATTCATTCAAAGATGACTATGCTCTCACGGAGGCCAGAGCCACAACCCATCTTTTAGACCATCTCATCTGTGTGCTCTAGGCATTTCTGGGGTTAAAATCTAGCAGGAGTTGCCTTACGATTTTTTTTTAATATGGAAATTACAGAACAATCTTGAACGTAATTATTCCCAAATGGATATATTTTCATTTCAAAGCCAAATTAGCATAAACACATTTGAAGAAGAAATTGACATTCTCTGCCTGTCACGCTTGCCTACAAACCCCCAAAATACTTTGGCACATTTTATTTTTAGTTTTTGTAGCATACAGTCTCTCCAAACAGAAAACATGCTGTTAAAAATACCAGGACAGAAAGCTCCAACCAAGTTGGAGCCACCTTCTCTTTTGTACTGCCTACAGCTTAGCACAGATACAGCTCATACAGGCTCTGTTTAACTCTACAAAAAAATGGTTTACTGCAAATTCCTCCATTTCTCTTCAACAGGAACGCGAGATGCCTTTTTCCTTGAAACTTAAACCAGAAACCTCTTCAACGGATGCTCTTCCAGTTTTTCTGGGAATCCTATAAGCAACAGCCATGCCACTCTGAGATTCTCTCGAGCGTCAGCTCTCAGGAAAATGCTTAGACAGAATTTCAAATTAAAACTCTGAGATGTTTACTAGCCAGTGAAGCTTCACTTAGAGCTAAATAAAACCCAGAATACAGAAAAAAAAAAAAAAAAAAAAAAAAAAAAAGCCAAACCCAAACTGGGACACAGATTCTAAATCTAAGGAAATAGACCACGGCTCTAATAAATAAAACAGGAACTCTGAAAAAGCACTCACACATTTTCATGCCTGCCTCCTCAGTCCTCCCCCCTGCCATCCACCCTCTCGGATCGTCACTCAAAGCTCTGTGTTTCCAGCAGAGCACTCCCCTTCCAAACTATTAACAATTCGGTCCATAAACAGTGTGTTGTTTTTTGGTTTTTTTTTCTTTACTGTGGCAATTTTCCAAGTAAGGCCTGTGAGATCATCACACAATTGTTTTTACCACGGAACAATAACTACTTAGTACCACTATGTAATCATTAATTAGGAAGCAGAAAAAAAAATAAAATAAGAGAAGCTGCACTATTCTCTGCTGCTATTCTGCTAGGCACTTAAAAACCTCAAAAACACAAGCTAAGCACTTATTAATAAACAAGTAACTGGAGAGCTAAACACAGTGGTGCCAGAAGTAGGCACCACTTAAAAGCCATTTAAAAGGCTTCTAGCTGTGGCCCTGTGCTCCTGCTGTTTTATGGATCATTCTCTTAAAGAATGACCTGATCAATGTCCTTATTGCAGATAACGGCACATAAAACAGGAACAGCAGCAAGCAGGTTACTCACCCTTACTCCATGAATTCAGCTCTGTTTTGAGCCTGGTGCTGAGACGAACTGGCATCTACACAACGGGCAGTCCCTCGCCAGCAGCCAGCTGCAAGTTTAAGCATTTGTCAAACTAGGAAGGTATCTGGGGCAGGGCTGTCACTGCCAGTAAGTATCGCACCCGTCACTTGTCACCGCAGGCACATCGGGGATCCTCCACCACAGTTTTCACTTCAGAGCAAGCTTTTTTTCCGCTGGCCGTGAGTTGCTGCCCAACTATCAGCCTGTACATGCATCTTTATCATGGACTGACCTTACACACCTTTGTTCAGCCCTGCAAAATCACTTCAGGCCCAGTTATCACAGATTCCCCTGGGTACTACAGGGAAACTGCAGGGCAATACAGCTGGACTCCTCAGTCTGTGCCGCTGTCTTCCTGCCATACCCTGCTGTTACTTGCAGGCTGTCATTAGTCCTCTGGTGGACTACGACACCCTGCTCTCAGTTATCACCTCGCTGCTGTCAGCCGCATTCCCAAGCTCCCTATTACTCCAGCTACATCGCTGCAGCAATTAAAAGCCGCGTTTTGCCAGCCTCCCTGACATACCCAGCCCCCTCGTGTACCATCGTGCCTTTGATCATCCCCGTAGCCCTTCTCCGCATCTGCCACGCTGTGAGCTGAGGTTTCTGGGATGCTGCAGTAAGTGTTGCTCACTTACTAAGCACCAGCTCAGTGGAAATACTCCTGACACTTTCCTGGGTCCCATCTGTGGTTTTCATGACGGTGTCAGATTGATGGGCCAGATACAACCCAAATCCACTTACCCTCCTTCAAAGTCTTCAGCTGCTGAACCTCCTGATCATGGATAAAGGCCCTGCCTTACTTCCTAAACCGAAGCTGTAGCACCACCCAAGTTCAGGCCTTCTACACAGATGCCACTCGGGTGCCTAGGCTCTGTTAAGTTAAGAGAAAAAGGCAGGAGCTGGGTGCCTAATTAAAAATCTGCCTCTTTCCGCTGATTATATAAGCGCTTAGCCTGCTAATTTTGACACCAAGGTTAAATGAATTCCTGCCAGTGTGAGGCCTGACACTTTGCATGTTAAATTCCCCCCTTTTGGGCTATCTAATTGTGTGGGTATTGTTCCTGTACAGCCACTTCACCTAAGACAGTGCCCTGGGAATGAATGAATGTCCTCCTTCCACCAGCAAGTTAACAGCCTGCTTTCAATACATTACAACTCCAAACAAAAAGTCAACTAACTTCATAACTAATTCATCTTAAATATCCACCTCCTGTTGTCTCCCCTTGTGCCATTTCTCTGCTTGAGCACTCCACTAACCTTCCTCCACCTTAAACAGTAACTTTGAAGCCACCCGATATTAAATGCCTCAGTAGGATCCAGAGAGACCAGATCTAGCACAACTTTCTTTTTCTAGAAAATCTAATTTCTTACTCAAAAAAAGATATTAGGTCAGTCTGACATGACCTATCTTAGTAAAATAGATTATATTTTATCCTCTTTCTATCCACCTCTTGTGTCTTTAATTATTCATTCCTTCAAATTTTTGGTAAGGTTTTTAAGGTCAAGTTAACAACTCTAAAGTTGCCTAAATCATATTTTCCATTTCCTTTGAGAGTTGTATTATATTCAATAGTATCAAGTTACAAAAATCCTTTTAAAAAATCTTAGCTGATCTATATTTTAATTACACAGTAAAAAAGGTTCTTGTAAGAAATTCCTAATTGCACGGCAACTTAACAAGCCACTCTGACAGAGTGAAAGTGATTGCTTTTAAAACATACAAGATTCAAAAACTGCATGCTTCTTCTGAGATTACGAGAAGTTACGTATACTGGTTTCAAGACTTCTGGAAATCTCCTGAGACCCCCAGGTGAGAAGATACACAGCAAGATACAGCTACGGCCCTTTTTTGACTTGCTGTGTGAAACCCCACTGCTGATCTGTGAGATGTGTCTGGGATCTGTGTTGCACAACATCTGTAAGAGGTGCACAGTACCTCAAACTCCCACCGTTCAGGACAATTCCTTAAATTCACAAACATTTAAACATGTTCGTGTAGACTTTCTGATTGGTTGGGTCTCTTTCAAGCATTCTAGATCTTGAGAGGTTTTTGTGCTGAGCCAGGTTTTTCCTAATAAAACTTAAAAGTTTTTTAAAAGGATAAACATATTACACAGTTCAAGGAAATAGTTCAATAGCATGGATGAACCTTTTTTTTTTTTTTTCCTATAAGAAACTTCCTGTTCTTTTAGCACTTTTTTATTACCATCAAAAGATTTCTCCTGATGTAGATTTTAAGACTGACCCATCTTCTTGAGAGCCCTGGATCACTGGCAACTGCTCCTGACTTCACCAGGGGCTGCTTTTGATATATGGAGGTCTAGACTTGAGGACCCACGTGGTCACTTCCAATCTTACCTTCCTAGCTATATGGAAAATACCACTGCAGGCAAACTCTGCAACTGAAACAGAAAATAGACAAAGTTCCCAAGAATGAAAGCAGTATGGCAGGGAGCTGATTTTGTGGGTTGGGTTAGATGCTTTGGATTAAATGCTACCCTCTCAGCACGTTTTAGTGACACCATCCTTCCTGAAATGCCCACAATGATGATTCTGTGGTAGTTCAACTATGTATCTCCCAAGGATAATGCTGAAATTATTAACAACTAGGTACTGGAAAAATTGTAATTTAAACACTGTAATAGCTTTATAATTAAAATGCAAGCGCAGGGGTAAAACTAGTATGTTATTGAATCAAATGTAAACTAGGACAGGATAATGTTTCAAACACTCCTAATGCCTTGATGTAACAGCGGCATTTAATTCCAGAAAACCCTTCATTTATTTTGTGCTTGCGTGGAACCTAATGTAGGTTAAATACTTGTAAAAAGACACAGAAGTCATTGCAGTGAAGGAACAAATAATCCACAGATGATTGTATTCTCCAGATGCTTAAAACATTTGAAATTCTGCTTCTTTCTTCTCCCTAAGTCTCTGCCTGCTACAGATGTTCTCATTAGCTCAGTCTCATCCTGTCCTCTAACCCTTCTGTCAGTCTGTCTCCATGCGTTCAGGCTCTACTCAATCTGATTACGCCTTCGTTTGGTGTGTTAGTCAGACTCAGCCCTTTGTCTCTGTCTGCATTGCTGGTGTCATGCTTAATTCTTCAGGCTAGAATCAGCAGAGTCAGATAGAAAAACACTTAATGTGATGTAGAACATTATCAAAAGGCCAAGCGCCTCACATTACGCACTCGCTGCACACGTAGTCACTGCAATTATACACACTAATCAGCCATGGCATATGCAATTGATCCCACACTAACAAGAGGGCGATGAACATGATGGTCTACGAACCACAATTGCTGTGTATTTAACACAGCCATGCACTCACACGTGGCCTGCTCTGCATTTTAATATACTTTACCAAACCGGTAAGAAGGGAAAAGTGAGAGGGGAAGGAACAAACTAATGAATGCTGGGTTTTATTAAAAAAAAAAGAAAACGTAACAAAAACTGATAGTAAGCTTGCATTAAAAACTAAGACTAACAGTCACCAAGAAGCTTTACGTGCTACGCACACGTTAAGGAGGCACGACCAAAAAAGTTATGTGGAGCTTGATGCATACAACGCTGCGCTTGACTCTTAATGAAGAAACACCTGAATCCAAATTAGCTGAGAGAAAACATGCACCAAAACATCGAGCAAGCAGGCAAACAGAAGTGGGTGGCACTCTCTTCTCTTTCTTTCACGTTTCCTCTTCAAACCCAACCTAACACAGAGCTTCAAATGAGTAGTGGGATCTGTCTACATGGAGTTGATTGCGCAGCCAGGGCCATTTTTGAGAAACACTTAATTAGGATGATACGCTGTCCCTGCAGGGCAGCCCTAAATGCTGTTTTTTTCCTCTATTGTTATGGATTTCTTTGAGAGTGTGGAGACAGACCCCACGGGGGAGAAGGCATGGCTGTCTTGGGGAAGAATAAAAAATTCTTTTTTAATTTCTTCAGTAAGAAGCCGCACTGAACTGGATGGAGATGCAGGATTGCCCCAGGCATATCTTTTCCAATGGAGACAATGACTAACAGAAGAAAGAAAGATGGCATGAATGACGAGTATTACTGCAATTCCTTTTAAGTCTCAGTAAAGCTAGCTCCAGGCTCTGGCAATGCTAATTTGCTGCTGGCAACCTCATCCCTGCCTTCTTGGGATCCAGAAAGATCTGTAAGTGCATGCCTGACTCCCAAACTATTCTTAAGAGAACCATTCGAGATGGCACAAGGAAAAATCACACAGGAGCCCCCGGAGCATCCCGTTGTGCACTGCGTTCCTCTCTGTCCCCGTTGAACAGCCCAGTCCATGGTTTTCACTGCTTGCTTTAATTCCAGGTTCAGGTACAATCGTGGCAATACCCTTCCTTGGACTTTTCAGAAACCGATCCTCAGTCTGCATTGAGACACGCATCTGACACAAGGAAGGCAATTGCTACATGAGAAAGTGCGTTTGCTGACTCGGCCTGAGATATATAGGAGCTTGTTCGCCCTCAGCAGTAGTAGGGAAAAAATGTCTCTGAGAAGTAACAGCTGTTCACCTCTGTCTCCAAGCTGTTTGCTGAGCTCTGTAAAACGACACTGAGGAGACCAGATCAGGGCTGAGGAGGGTTCCCTCCCAACTCCTGCACGTGATTAACCACATGGCCACAAGCCTGGTATTTCACCTCTCATGGCCTCCTGTTCCCAGGCCAGCAAAACCTCCTGCCTCCACCAGATGACCTGATGGACTGGCTGCCTGCTTCGTAATGCCCTGTGGTAAAGGCCATGCCCCACACAGCACCAGCATGCCTGCCGCCGCTTCTCTCGGTCCCTGAAGTCCCAGACATGAGGCGCAGCTGGTGAGACCGACACAAGGCCCACCACAAGCTGCTGTGGCCCAGAGGAGGCGAGAAGAGCCCCATGGCTGATCTCTGGGAGAGAAAGGGGAAGAAGGTCACCTCACGAGGGTCTTCTGCGAACAGGAACCCCAGCAGGACACACATTCACCTCACAGCCTGGTAACGCAGCCGTCAGTCTCCTCACACGCCCACATCACATGGAGAAGGCAATGCTTGACAAATGTTTGTGAGGTGCCTGACAGGATTCAGCTCCCTTACTAAAGGATACTGCTCTATGCTAGAGCAATACTCAGCGACGACAAAAACCAGATCTGCCTTCTTCCCTCTCCGTTACCTCAGGATGTTCAAGGGAGGAAACCTAAAGAACCACCGGTTTGCTCTTACAGCAGAAATAGGTTACAAATACGGGCCTTTCAGCATAGGAAGTACTTTACATCTCACAGATTCCCACTTCAGTCTTTCTAAGGCTGAAGTTCCTTTTGCTTTACCTGCCTCTAACTTTTTTCATTTCTGAACCTTTGCATTCAGTGCCCGTAGATCACCACACGTGACAGTACTAATCACTAAAGCTGTCTTACCTTCCCATAGCTTTCAGAGATCAAATTTGGCATGGGTGCCCAGTTCTTTTTAAATAAAGCCTAGAAGCTTAAAAAGGATGGTGTTTCTGACTGAATGGAAAGAAATAAACAGTCTAGCATCACAGGGAAAACAACAAATACAGGAACAAGTTGAAAAAAAATCACTAAAAACTCATAAAAAATGCAGAGTGCTAACACCTTATAATTTAGTTCCTCTGCCATTTGCATCCAATGGAATCCGGACTGTGGATCGGTTCTGAGGAAGGAGAACCTAAGAATAAAGCTGGATGAGAAATCCCAGAATTGGGTACTGTTATTGTATCATTTTACGCTTAGGGACTGTGATGTTCATCTTCCTTCTACTGTATTGATGAAAATATTCATTTAGCTAAGGTGACTTTTCTATTAACCTTATAAAGACCCAGTGCATGGTATAGGAAGCTTAATAACGTAGCTGCCTCATGTCCCCAGCAACAGTCTCGCTCTCCCAGCACAGCTTCTTAACTCTTGCTAACCTTGTCCTATCTGCTCCTTCCAGCTGACATCAGTGCTGGGTGACTGCACGGCACCACAAATCCTTCCCTGAGAGGTTTCTCCACACACCAGCAACAGCACCAAGCCCCTGCCCTCTTCTGTGAAGGTCCTCAAGCAATTTTCACTCCTTGAAGGCGCGGACTGAATTCAGATGTCACTGACAGAGAGGTTCAACAGTTTTCATTTCTTGTTTCCAAAACTCACAGCTCTTCCATTGTGACAGGGAACATACTGTCCTTGGCCACACCAAAAGCAAGGGATCAGCATGAGGGAGTGAACTGGAAAGCAAAGTGTGGATAAACCTGATGGGAAATGGGCTGTGACAGGCCAGCCCAGGACAGCAGCCAGCTGAATGCTCTGGCTCTCCTCATCCTCGCACAGCCAGGCTTCCTCTAACGCAGTACCACTGAAGTTGCTACCTCTCAGGTCAGACAAGACTTCTCCAGATTGGCCTTAAAACCCCCAAAGATGGAAACTGCTCATCCTCTCTCAGCACACTGCTTGCCTGCTGGATAACCTGTTATTACAAGGGCTGCCAGAACCAGTAGTACAATTATTTCACATTTCCAAAAGCTTTAGAGAAGGAAAACAATAATTTATTCACAATTAATTACTGCATAACTGAGGCAAAATGATCTTTAGGTTTCACATCTTCGCCCACCTATTCTCACTGAATTTCCAAACTACAGAACAAAGGCATTAACTGTGTACCTGGGCAAACTCTTTTTTTTTTTTTTTAATCTTAAGGTCAAAACAAAATCTCAACTACTGTCCCATCTGGGATGAGAACAACTATGATTTTTAACCTAAAATACTGGCTGTGTTGCTACAGCAGTGCATGTTAGAAACCTCTTGACACCACAAAATTGTGGCAAGGTTGTTCCTACATGGAGAAGGTAGGTCTCCAGTAAAACATACACGTAGAGCAGATATATAAGTATATATAGAAGGATTAACAAAGCTAAAACTTCAGTTCAAAGGAAAATATACTGACCAGTCACAAGCAAAACATTTCTGAAAATGTTAAATTCAGGGGGGGCTCAAACCTAAAGCAAACAGTGTTCAGATTTGCAATGTGGTAGTTCAGATGCAATTCATCAGTTTATGATGTTGTTTGTAAACATCAGGAAAATCAAACTATTAAGGATCCACCAGCACTGAAATAAAAGAAAGCAGATGAAGTTAGAAAGCACTAATACAAAACCACACACTTGCAGACTAACAAGAAGAGCTTCCGCTATAATTTTTATCAGCTGAGAAGAACAAAGAAGGAAGACCTCAGTGTCAGACAGTGCACCCACAAAACAGCTAGATGAACTGGAGTAACAGCAACCAAGAAAGCTAATTTAACCAAGTGGCCTACAAGGTAGCTTAAGTTTTCTTCTCTTTTCATTGTCCAAGGTGAAGGCATAACAAACTTGAGGTTCAGATCTCATCTGAACTGACAGTCACAGAAGTTAGATAGCATTTTACTTACCCTGGCTGTTGGAGAGTTCCTCAGTGAGAACAGAGACAAATGTCATTATGTGCAGCCATGTTCAGGGTTAAATGGGATGTGCAATAGTTTTTGGCAAAGTCATTTACTATTTTTAATCATTTTCATTTTGGTAAGTTCAGTGCAGGCACACAAAGTTCCTAGTTGGTATCCTTATTTATAACTTATAACTGCATTTATTTAGTATAGCTATTTTTTTTCTTTTTCCATTCTAAAAGCAGAGCACACGCTGTGAAGGCTCCTAGGCACAGTAAAAGCTACTCACAAAGCCAAGTCACTGCCAGCCAGCCACAGTCACAAGATGAAGAGCTGATACGATGGACCTGCTACGTTATAACCCTGTAAAATGTTATGCCACCATTCATCTTCAGGAAACTTAATATAAATATGTAAACATGGTACATTATCTTTTCACTTAAAATGAAGATATGAAAGTGGAAGAGATGATGGAGGCATTTAGAAATCCTATTAATATACTACGACTACTTCAAGTGGCCACAGGGAAGCCCCATCACCTCTGTGGTTTAGTTCACACATCTGCACACAGATGATGTGAGTTAGTAAATACCTAAGAGTTTTTATATGGGCAAGTTCCATTCATACCTTGCTCCCTAGCATCAGGAAGTCACACTTATTTTGCAAAGCAGCATTGGAAATCACACGTTGCAGAGTGGCATGTCTTATCATTAGTCTGTCAAAGAGATTTTTAGAAAAATACTGCAGCTTCTACCTACTAATGTCGTACCTACTGATACCGTAGCATGCTGTCATCTCCTGCAGATGCCCTTTTCTCTGACTCACACTCTAAAAGAAACTTGGTTTAACTGCACTTCTAGTCTGCCTGTGACTTCTCCTCTTTGACACAACCACTTGTCTTTTTGAATTGCACTCCAGTTCTGTTCTGCGTTGGCACTGGATGCAGAACCACTAAAGGGTGGTACATGCCCAGGTAGTAATCCCAAAGAGGCCAACCTCACTTACATCTGAATGACTCTGACTGGGTGCAAGCTCAGATCCCTGTGTTTTAGGCTACATTGAGTGCTTTTTAAATTACACAGCCCTGACATTGCAGTAAAACCACAGCAGAATGTGGTAATGCGCTACAGCCACACCAGAGCACCAGCTTCTTCTTGGCGTGCTCTGCCTCTGGCTTCCTGCATTAAGAAATGATGATGATAAGGAAAAGAACCTTCAAAGACTGCAGTATATTTTTTGCTTAATTAAAACTAAATGGAAATTGGTATGCACTTGACTGATGATGGCAGAGCAAACCCTAACGCTTGCTGCCAGATTTTAAAAGCCATTCAGATCCCTCACTGTAAGGAGATGCTATATAGGGAGACGTTTTTCCCCCAGTCCCTGTACTTGCAACCAGCGTCACCATGCAAACTGGTAAGAATGCCAGTTCTGAGTTAAATCCACCATACTTTTATTCCTGCTCTCTGCTTGCTGCAGAGCATGAAGCATGTGATACCATTCCCTGCAGAGAAACCTCCTGAAAGTTTGATACAAAACAAATGCAGAAATGACTGGGAGCACACGCGTCTACTGGAAATTCTTCACTTTCTCTCCCTCCCCATGCTCCTTCCTTCTTTCTCGCTCACTAGAGAACTGCTAAATCATTCCAGAGAGGAATGAATGACTCACCCTTTTCCTTTCTAATTAAATGTGCTGTCAACATCTCTGAAGGGTACCTGCAACCCATGATAGGAGGAGTGATTTTGTCCATTAGTTAAGCAGAGAAAAACAAAGCTACTCTGACAGAGGCTAGCTTTTATTCTGACTCAGTCCAACAGACATTTTATTTCCATGGGAGCTGAGCCAATCTAAGTTACTGCCTCCCGCTGCTCGTCCTCATTTTTCTGCACCTCGTATCTGTCAGCATAATCACATGTTGGTACCACCCAAACTTTTTTTTTTTTTTTAGGACCTTGGACCTAGAATACTTGGACAGGAAAAAAAGTAAAACACTTTACAACAGGAACAATTTAAACCAAATCCCTTTGACAGTATCAATCTGAGGAACAACTACATTAGCTTTTTATGATAGCAAACGTGAAGAGCAGGAACCCCTGCAGCAGCCAAGCAGCTGCAGATGAACCACATGACAGGAGAGCTGCAAACAAATGCTCATTCAAAGCAAGTTGTCAGACTCAGTGTAGCACAGAAGACATTTCCTGTGAACACATTTTAAAGGCTCAAGTTTCCAATAATCAGCCTGCAAACTCAGGCAATATGTTCTTTTTCTAGGTCAAGACAGTCACTACCCCTGCTACAAACCTCAGCTAGACAGAAGGTAGAAGACACCGTGCATCCATCCCGCTGTGCTGTCTGTCCTTGTCCTTTGCCTTGTGGCAAATAAAATGCACAATTCTTTAAATTCTTTTACAAACTAACCGTATATTACTTCCTCAAGTCTTAGCTCACATTCCACATTTCAAAATACTAGTCTTCAAGATTTTAAAGAACAAAAGCTCTCTCCGTTTTGACAAAATGATTATTGTGATCAGTATGGGAACTCTTTCTGAAGTAGCGACTTCTACAAGATGCAATCACATTTATATCAAGAGGCCTTACAGAAAGAGAGGAAACTGTCTCGATCTGATTCCCCAGAATTGTATCACTTTTGCTTGCATTATGCATGCAGCTTGTGCTTTCAGAACACTAAAATTTCAGCTATTTTCAGCTCTAGCTTGGAAAGAAATAAAACACACATCTATGGCTGTATCTATATTCCTGCTTGCAGCAGTGCTTTCTTTAGCATCCTAATGCTTGGCTGTGCTCCTGAATGAGTCGCAGCTCCTTGCTGGGCAGAAACACAGTCACCATTTACTTACTGTGCACTAGATTTTCATGGAAAGAAAATCACAGTACATGCCAATACCGTCCCAGCTCAAACAAACATGGAGCCAGCACCTCCTGCAGCATGCCCCGACATCGGGCCTGTTCCTCAAAGTCGTCACACAGCCGCCACCTCCACCAGTCAGTCTAGCTAGCGAGCTGTCCTACAACACAGGATGTGAGGAAAGCAAGATTACAAAACACAGTCTCGAGGTCAAACTGGTTTACATGAGTGCATCCTGTATTTCACATTCCATTTTAAATATTAAGGAGGGGCCTTAGTTTGCTATTACAAGTGTGACCAGCCCGACTGTTCGCTATGTGACTGTGCAGAAGAGATGAGGTACATGAAGAACACCCAGGATAACACTGAATGAACTTTTAACAGGTTTGTGATGTTGTGCACAATAAAATGAATTGAGTCCAGTACCTAAAAGTCTCTCTCCCTTCTTTCGTTTTTTTAATATTTTCCTCTCTGTTCTCATGAGACCCCACCTGGAGTGCTGCATTCAGCTCTGGGGCCCCAGCAGAAGAAGGACATGGATGTATTAGAATGAGTCCAGAGGAGGGCCACAAAATGATGAAGGGGCTGGAGCACCTCTCCTACAAAGACAGGCTGAGGGACTTGGGGTTGTTCAGCCTGGAGAAGAGAAGCCTGTGGGGAGACCCTAAAGCAGCCTGCCAGTACCTAAAGGGGGCCTACAGAAAAGCTGTAAATAAGACACAAATAAACAAACAAGACACATTTTTTCTTAGCTACTCAATGTCCACGTGCCTGTCTTTCTTACCACCGGAGGCTATGCTTTCAGGCTAAGTAACATTCCACTGTAAAGCCAAACATTCAAGTAGTAATGGATGGAAATTATCTTCCTGCAATGTAAGCAAATGATAATTTTCCAAGGGAGTTAGTTCAGTTTTATGAAAATCCCTAGGAAGATGACATTAAGAGCAGTCTTCTCTCTAGAGTAATCCATCACACTGATCTCGTCATACACACAGATTTTATGTACCCCCAAATGCAACATGAGGGCTGGTGCAGACTGGGACATTGGGCACTCCTGCCACAGAATGTGCAGTGTGATATGGGGAATTTTAGGCTGCATTACAGTCACATTTACTGTAAAGACACTGTTCTCTCGGGTCCCAGAAATATGAACCGAAGAGGAATGGTGGGGAAAAAAGTACAAGATGTAGAAAAGTTGGGAAAGAGGTGTTAAACTTTCAAAAAATAAATGTTGCAAAATATTGTGCTCTCCATCAGCTACCACAGCCCTCCCAAATGCCTGTTTGCCACCTGCCTTCTTTTTCTTGGAAGCCTTTTAGAGGCTCACAGATGTTGATAGTGCCATGTCAGCCAGGTGCTAGGATCTTCCCACCTATCCTGGGTGCCTCGCTCATGGCAGAAAGGGGCACAAACACCTCAGGCAAACTGAGTCAAGTGACTAGTGGGTACCTGTCTGCTGCTGATCCTGAATATAACACTGGCTAAACAGATCTTCAGAATGATAAGTGACTGTGCTGCCTTCCCTTCTTCTTTTTGCTAAATTTTACATGCAATTGGTATTTAGACACCTCCAGTGTTTAAAGAGACAATTATTGCATGTGCCAAACTGTTTCTAGCCCTCAGTACAACTTGACCAGTGGCTCCTTCTGACATTCTTGGATTTGCCATTGATTAAAGACGGAGGATGTTCTCGTAACCGAACCATAAATCCTCCTAACAAGCACAGAGAAGAATGTTCTGTTCTTCCTGAGCTATTAGGAAATCCTTCCATCCCCGAAGAAAAGGCAAAGCCCTCACAAGGTAGCCAGAAACTCAGCCAGGCTGGTGCTGAAGCCAAGTGCTCCCTGTGGAAATGGAAGTCTATCCTTCCAGGTGCCCAAGCAAGGCCCCTCTCTCAGCCCTTCCCACTACCCCTGTGCCCTGACATGATTTGGTGTTTTCAGAAGGATCCTGTAAGCCCCGAGCGGCTGCGGGGCCCTCCTGCCCGCCCTCCGCCACAGGAGCTCTGCTGGGCGCCATTTGCAATTCCACTGAGGAGGAGCCCTCAGGCGGCCGAGGCCCTGAGTGTCTCTCAGACCATATGAGCTGAAAGGACAGTAATACTCAGTAATATTCACGTGCATTCAGTTACAAAAGCCCCTGATAAAAGGTGGCAACCATAAAGGATGCAATTTTAAACGGCCTCCTTCTGTTCCCCAGCTGAACTGGGAGGGCTTCACAGAAGAGCCGCCAAGAAGACAAATCTCCTCCTGTTCCCAACTTGTCTTTCCAAAGCCCATCTCTGGTAGTCCAGTTTGCAAGCCTGCCTCCCTGCATACATACTGGCGAAACAGCAGTCGCTTTTCCACACAACTTTTCAGTGTAAAATCACTGTTCTGTGGAAGTGTCGGTGATGTGGATTTCATGTTCTCACCAATGAGCCTCCAAAGGTATGGGACAATAGAAATCTGCTGTAGGCAAAACCACGAAGGCCACATTCCTCCTATTACTCACTACCTCCTGTTTATCAAAATGCCACTGAAAGTCATCCACTTATCTCAGGAAGAGAATAATTTAACAAACTTTTCCCAGGCGATCACGTCAGAGAGAATTTAAAACAGAAAGACCTCCTGCTAGCCAGCTCAGCTGCGTGCATTTTTATGTCACGCATTCATAGCCACACTACTACATTTACTGCTAACAACAGTCAGGATGTGATCCTCATCATCCAAACCCACTATCGTAGCACACAGAGCTTGAAATTTCTCTTCTTGCAGACTTTCCTGAAACAGTAGAAGAAACTGCCACCATGATGTGATTATTTCACGTCCTTCTATGCATTAAAACAACCAACGTTTTGCCATGTTGCTCCATAAGACCCCAGGAGAGGCCCACCCACCTGCCCAACAGAAATCACACTGATGACCGGGTAAAATATATCTTCGGCTTTACAGTCACACCGCTAGTGTCTATTTCTGAAGCGAGACAGAAGAAATCTTTTACAGCAGCTTGTTTTCACAGATCCAGGGCTTAAAATCTTACCCACAACACACAGGAAACTTGCTGAAATTAGTGGCTGTTTAGTGCTGTCCAGAATACTGCAGCATCTTTTGTTTTGTTTTGCACTTTAAAAATCACATTTACTGGTTTGAAAATAGCCTGCAGAAACAGAGGCAGGAACAACATGCTCCGTCATTCACCTTTGCCCACAGCAGCTCTGCCATCTGGCACTATCAAGCATTTATCTAAAAAATAAACCTGAATTAAGGATCATGAACCCACTCCTTTTTAATTTTGCATTACCTGGGCACAAGAGGTCACTTTACAGTCATGCGAGACATCCTATTTACCAATTCACTATTCTTTATTCAAGCCCACACAGCAAACTCGGAGGTACTCTGCTGCTTTAACAGATGAAACACCAAACTGAAAGCAGAATTAATCCCAGATTTCTACATCCCTATAAAATACAAGGAGAACTCAGTACAGAAATAACACATCATCATAATCCAGGCCACAATGTCATTTAACCAGGGCAAAATGAACTATACTCATCCCCAAACTATCTCCGATTCCAGAGCAGGGGGCAAAGAGACTACAGTCATGAAGAACTAGTCAGGTGGAAAGTTGGCCCCTGAAGGCAAACAAAAGGATCATCATTCATATAGTCAAGGTACAGGCAGCACCCTTTGCCCTTTACTTAAATTTGCACACACTCAAGAATACATAAACGTTTCAACAGGCAAAAATCATAAATGATACAAAACCTCACAATGTGATGAAGCAGAAGGCCCTCTACAATAGGGGCCTTCTAGGGATGACTCCACCACCTCTCCTGGTGTCCCCCTGCTTAACCTGCCCCAGGATTCAGTGAAAAGCTTCACAGTATGTGCAAAGATATAACAGTTCTTTCTCCCTCCCCTTTAAAACCAGGGAATAAATCTAATCCACACAAGACCACTTATTCAGAAACTAGGAAAATCTATAGGGACAAAGCAGATGCCCTGTAGATGTATACAGACATATAAATGAAAGATCACCAAAACAACTCACAGAAAAGTTGTCATTTCTAAAAATTACTCAAATACAAAAAGTGAGTTCAACAACAACAACAACAACAAATAGTTCAGTACTGCAAACAGTGCTATTCATACCACTCACGTGCAAGGATTTTTATTCCAACATAAACTCCAGGAGCTTATTTCTAACACACACAAAAAAAGAGAAATGACAAACTTGTAACCAAGCCAACTCCAACAACCTTTTTCCCTCTCTCCTTTTCAAATTTTGAGCTGAAAATAAAAATGCCCTGCTGTTCTGTGGTACAAAGAGGTGTTAAATAAACCTTGATACATTGCTTCCTTTTCATATACTGCAGGGCCCTCTTTCAAGAAGTCTAACATCAATAGCAAATCACCTTATAAAATACAGCGATCGTTTTTTGTGACATAAATCATTGTTCAGTGCATGGACCATTTTCTGCTCTGCATCAACTCAGCATTTGAGGCAACAACAGTGCTTCATTTTTGATGATCAGCTAAAACGATCACACAGTCCCAAAATCACCCATACTATATGTGATTTGCCCAAACTCATTCAAATAACAAAACTGGATCTCCTCAAAGTTTTTTGCACGTGCCAGGAAGGCAGCCAAGGGGCTCAGAATAACAAAGGTAGGGCAGAGCCACAAGGGAAACTGGAGGAAAAAGCTGCAGATTGGACCCAGGAGGAAACAAATAAAAGGACAGCCTGAACACTTTTATTGCAGAAAAAAAAAAAAAAAAGTCAAGGCGATCACAAACTCTCAGCTTCATGTTCTGCTAAGAGGACAGGTGAAATGGCCCCAGCAGCTTCTGCCCCGTTGCTTTTATGGCCTAATGCAAAGCCAACTTAAGGCAACCAAAAACAACTTTCAGAGGGCAGACTTTTGACAAGCCATACTATATTTATTACAAACCCCCTGCACAGAAGGAGCCTCTCTGGTGGTCATCACTTCCACGGATGGTTTATGGAGATGGAGAGGCTGTGGTCAGGCCTGGGTTGACTCAGGGGCTACCCATCACCCTCTCTTTTCGATTTTAAGCATGTTTTTGCATTTTTTTTTTCAAAAACGTTAACTGTTTATTATTTAAATGCACCCACAACTTATTAATAAGGAAATGTTGTAAACTCCACTGAAGATATTTACGTTTTATTGTCATAAATTGTTTGTTGTGGTTTGACAGAGTAGAGAGTTCCTAGTCTAAATGTATACATACTTAATGGCAGACGTGAAGGCAAACACAATTCTGACACAATCTCAGGAATATAATAACATAGATACAAATCAATTGAAAAATTAGGACATTAAAGTGTTTTATTTGGATTGTTTGATTTCTGAGGGGGAGGAAAGACTGCCACGTGCCAGTACGCCATTAGCAAGCAGCCCTAAAAACAACCCTAATATTGGATAAACTAGCTTGCATTCATAACGCTGCACCATCAGAGATATTTTATATCCAGCACATTAATCATTTAATTCAGTGACCAAAATTTTGCTCGTGGAGATGGGAGTCCACGAGTGACACCGTTTTACAAGCTTAACTCAGGGCAGTTTTCTAAATTGGATGTCACGAGATGTGTACAGACACTGATGTGCTAGCAAACCTTGCTCTCCATTTTGTTATGAAGCTCAATCTTTTTCTTTTTTTTTTTTAAATAGGAAGTCATGCCAAATGTAATTAATTCATAGCAATGAAAACACTGTGCCTCAGTGAATGCTGTAAATTATAAACAGAAGAAGAACCTAAAGTATGCTGTCATTTTAAATCATCTTGCTACGTTGCCATGTTTATTTGAGAGGAGAAGAGAGCAGTGACTTTTGTGCAGATTTTACAAGGAAATGCATGGCAGTTTCAAGAAGCTGAGAGCAAGCTAATAAATGATGAGGTTTCAAAAACATCCTCTTTCTCTCATTCTGAAAATAATACACAGAAGTGACCAGGCTCCCTTGTTGTTAAGAGCAGCTGCTGACCTCACTGTTGTATACACCTGAAAATGGCACTGTCTTGCACATCCAACATAAATGCAAAAAATACAAGGAAAAAAAGAAAAGAATGAAATTAAGATAAATTTATCATTGCAATCCAAAACCAAAGGTTTCATAACTTAGAAAATCTCTTGGGGATAGGACAGCAAAGGCTCAAGACTCAGCGGGTTCTACCTGAGGATAATTAGCAACACAAATCTAGGCTACGTTAAAATTATTGCACCAGAGGGAAGAAAACAACAGCAAACCACTACAAAAAGAAGACTATTTTCCTCACTCTGCAGCAGTGAACGCTAACTAGAACGTGTCCCCCTTTCTGCATATAACCAGCTGTGGGAGCAGGACATATGCACGGGTTTTTAGCAGCAGAGGATGAAAACAACCCCGGGATCAGGATGCAGCGTTTCGGGTATGAGAGGAGACTGTTTACATCCAGGCGCTGCACAGGGCATGCCCACTGCCAGCCTGAGTGCTGAAGGCAGAACAGCGCTGTGGTTTTAAAGGTAAACAATCATCATTTTGCTCTTCCTAACGCCGCTGCTCTTTATTCCCAGAGCCATTCAGGAGTGGGCTCGCTCAGTGGGAAGCGAGAGCCGCGGACCTGCGGCGACCTCCGAAGCGCAGGCAGGGGGCTGCTGAGACGCCCGCCGCTCTCCCTGCCCTGATGTCTGGCAGCACCGTTTCTTCGAAAGAGGTCTTCTGTCCTTAACATGGCTGCCATGCCTTACATAACACGATGAATGGGAGCGTGCTGTTTTCTCTCCTCGGACACGCACTGCCCGTCAGCCGCACGATTCCCCATACGGCTCCGCAAACAAAGCTCTGCGGTCACGCAGCTCCCTCTGAGAACAAGCAGCAGCAGCAAGAAGCTCAACCTTCCCAAGCTCTGATTTCCCCTTCCTATCCTTCCCTGGTGAATAACAGGCGTTCTTACCTTTAAGCAAGCAGTAACGATGGCCGTGCTCAGTAGAGCCCGCTGCGTTTCGTCTGCGCTCCTAAAAAAAAGCCTTGGCGCAAGCGTCTGCTGCAGCAGGTAATCAATAATGCAACCTGCCTCTCCCGGTGCCAGAGCTGCTCCATCTGCACGCTAGCAAACGTGAACGCTGTCAGCGTGAGTCATAGCAGTGACTCAGAGCAGATGCAGAGCTGCAGGAGGAGTTTAAGTTTCAGGGCTTCCTCTCCGTGTCGCACAGGCACGCACGCACGCGCCGCCCGTGTGCCTGGGTGTACGCACGCCTGCCGACGGCCGCGGCCTTTTCTTTGGGCAGCGAGTTGGGTTTCTGCCTTCGTGCAATCTGACTTGCTTTCTTTTCTAGGCTGGCAGCTCCAATTCTGTCTTCGCTGTGAATATGTTCATCCTGAACGTGAAGCCTGCTTTGCGAGCCAGGCCAGTCGCGTGATGTGGCAGGCAGTGTGCGACTGGCGTGTGTCTGTGAGCCCACACCTCCCAGCAAGACTAGGAGAAGAACTCAACTACCCCCAGGAAAGGCTCTAAAACAAGAAATAACTTGGGGCAATGTCCATTTACCCACCATGAGTGTATAACCAAGTGCCTCTGGGGGCAAATTTGGCCCTAGATGCAGCGAGAGCTGTCCGAAGGGCTGCGGGATGCAGACACCAGGGTGAAGTGCCTGCGGGAGAGATCAGGGCTGCATTACGGCCAGGGGCAGTGCCTTTGGGGAAAGGCTGATCACGGCAGCCTTCCCACAGTTGCCTGTCTCACTAGGCACCAGTGGCCCCAGTCACAGCAGCAGTGATCCACGTGGTTGCTCCCCACGCCTGCCAGACTCCCCACCACATTCAGCTTAGGGCAGGAGTTATGCAGCCTGTTAGGCACTCAGTGCTAGGCAGCGTCAAGGCAGAGTGCTGTGCTGATTGCATTTTATTTCTGAAAGACAAATTATACTAAGCGTTGAGCAAACCCAGGCTTCAAGGAAGGTAAATGAAGCCCTCTGCTACTGAGCCAGCAGGTCAACCCCGTAGAAACAAACGATGGGATGAATGAAGAGGGAGCACTGTCAGAAGAAGCTGCTGGCCCAAGGAACTAGGCATTAAACCTGCCTATCAGCCATGCATATAAACATCCCAGGCAGTCTGGGAAAAGGCACTTGGTTTATGTCAAAGCATTTACAAGCGAAACATCTTTCCTCATACTTAGCAAATGTCCTGCTGGCTATCGCCCAGAGAAGCAGATTTGAACTGAGATTTCTCGCCGAAAAGCTGATGGCAAAGCGTGGCTGGCTCTCACAGGTTTTGTGGGGTTTGGTTTTGTTAAAGAAACACTTCTTATGCAAAGCACAACCAAATTTCAGGTAAGCCTCTCCGCCCGATCCAAGCAGGTGCACTACATCCCTCATCACCGTATCTGGTTGTTATTAAAGCCGCTGAACGAACTGCATGCTATTGATGGTAATGTTTACTCTCTCCTTGCATCTCGAGGCAGCCAAGAACACTGGCTTGGCAGGGATCAAGAGATGAGAAGGAATCAAGCTGAGCAAAACAACCCTTGAAGCACGGTCATGGAGATAACACAAACAAAGGGATAAAGAGTAACTGCTGTCTTTCCCCTAAAAACACCCGCATCATATCTATCCCCTGGAATATCTTCAGGAGCTGCTAAATCCCACCCTTTTCCTCAGTTTACTAATGGCAGTGAGTTTTTCCTCCAGCCAAGCTTTCAAGGCTTTATTGCCTTGAAAATGTTGCAAATGTGGAAGAATGCTGAACTCCCCAGCATGCCTGAGGAAAAAAATAAAAAATAAAAATAATAAAAATAAATAAATAAATAAATAAAAACAACCAAGAACCCCAAGACTTTTAAACATGAAAACAGCGAGAACTCAGTCCAAGTGGCATCTATGGCACAGGTAGAGAGGAGCCAACAGGGCGGTACTTCAAACATTTTTGCTTTTGTTGGTTTTTTGTCTGTTTTTTGAAAGGATGGCATGCATTTATATCTCTACACTCAAATTTGTACTTTAGTTCACCTAAAAGCCTAGATTTGGATCAAAGACGACTCGAAGAAAAGAGCTGTTAGAGACCTTAGGGAGACAAAACACACCAAGAGCGAGCACACGCTGTGTGACATGCAAATACTTCTCTGCAAATGGTCCCACCTAAAAATGAGAAGTGATCCAGCTGCTGTAAGCAGCGGTTCTGTGTTGCCTAATTTCAGTTGCCCCAGCTTGACCTTCTGCTGCAGAAAGGGTTTGGATCCTGGGTCTGAAAGTGGGAAAACCCAAAGGCTCTTGCCCCAGGAGAGGCGAAAACCTAAAAACCGACACTGATGTGGATGAAACCTTGAACGTGAGTATTAGTACAGGCTGCTAAACTGAACGCTACTGCAGGAGATTTTGTGTTAAAGGCACTGAAGACTATTACACACTTTTCAAGGACTTGAGATAGTATTTTTTTTTCCTTTTTCTCCTTTAGAAAACGAACAAGCCAAGGCTCTTCTACAGCACCTATTCAACATGGTACTCCAAAACACGCTAGGGCAGGGAATCCTGTTCCTCCTTATCACTTCCCTGTCTCGGGGATTTTGGTTTTGATTCCATATTAACCTGCTTTCTTATGAAAGCTCAGGCTACAGTCAAATTGTCCTTATTGAGTGTACTTAACCCTACCTCTGTTCTTGAGCCTTTTTTCTTCTTAGCTGTACTGTACAAGGGAAAAAAACAACACAACACATTCATGTTCTTCAAGGACAGAGCTGGCTTCCACTGCAATGGGGTAACAGAAGCAGATCGAGGACCACTGGCAGGACCCACAGACACCTCCCTTCCTCTTCCCAGTCCCCTTTCCATCAGCCGTGCACTCTGCTCCATCCTAATGATGGTTTGCAGCCCTGCTTATCTGAGCCACACGTGGAGGTAGTCACTATGCGTGCACACAGCAGCAGAGACCCACAGCAGAAGGAGCACGTATTTAGAAAAGAGAGATAGGCCAAAGGTTGAGAAGGGAAATAACCTTGCATCTTCATACAAACACAGCTAATTTACCTGACCGAGGTTGCTTCCCATGTCCACAGCAAAGCCAAAAGCAGAAATCAGATTTCAGCGTCTTGCTGAAGTGAACATCAGGCTCCCCCTCCAGTGCACCTCAGTAGCAAGGACATTTCTTCCAGCTGATCACCCTTGGTGGGTATTGGGATACACCGTGGCAGAAGCACTGTTTGCTTCTCGGGAAAATAAAAACTCCTGCTGGCAATAGCATCAGCTCCAGAGGAAGCCACGCGTGGAAGTGGAGCTTTACTGGTTGGTGTGGGAGGAGAGGAGAGGATGCACTTACCACGTTCATCTCAAGGCTTCTGAGGATGAGTAACAGGAGGTGCTACCGTGGTTGAACTTTCTACCATCGATACCTCATCCACCAACATCTCAAGGGAGACATTTTTTATTCCTCCTGTACCAACCTGAAGCTACCTGTCCTGCGCTGGAGAGAAACCACACAGTCCCAAGGCACCCGTAACACGCTGCGCACAGATCTCAGAGGGATGCACTGCTGTGCACGTGGTGACGATGCACAAGATGACCTCACTGTCCCTTTCTTTCCTCTTTATGGTCTGTCCTCAGCGGATGAAACCAGAGACTGAGACACTAAGATCAGAGACAAGACAAGAGAAACGTCTCTCACGACAACAAAGTCACACTGCCCAGATGAGAGCTGAGTTCACGGACACTGCTGTGGCTCCTGCAGAGCAGGGACCCAGACAGGGACACATCTGCTGCGCAGGAAAGCTCGCTGGCATAAGGACTCCCCAGATTGCACTTGATGTCAGCAGAGTGTCAGCTGATCTTTTGGCAGCTGGCCTGCTCGTGTCTATCCACTTCTGTTCTCTTTTTCTCCGTAATGCCAACATCTGCCCATGTTTTGCATTGACAGGGACGGTCAGCAAGCCCCTAATAACGCATTAAACCTCAACCAGATGACGCACCATTTCCGATTAACATCTGCCCAATATTACTCTCCTTAATTCAGAGCTCTGCCTCTTCCTAAAAAACTAGATAGTGCACGCGTGGAAGCATCTGTAATCTCAAGCGTCACGTACTTGCCTTGAAAATCAGAAAAATCAAAAATAACAGAGAAGGCACTGCAGAAAACACCTGGTCTCCCCGGGCCTCTGAGAATATTATAGTTTGTTCCAACAACACTGACACAATTTTCCCATTCCAAACTATCTTTATTTTTCTCTGCAACGCACACCTACCTCTCTGTTTCAAACCAGCATGCCCTGGTTGCAGCACTGGTACAATGATTTCAGCTGAATCCAACAAAAGAGGTGACCAAACCCAGGTGTAAACTCATTTTGAGGCACTTAGATGTTACCATATGACTTCAACATTACATTTCCTTGCACCCTCAAACAAAACACTGTAGTCTGGTGGGAATTGTCTACATCCACTCATTTTGCTTATTCACTTTACCTTACACATTTCTGAGTTAATTTCTTCTTGCTGTCTTCACATTGCAGGACTTGTAGGTCTCAGTCTTTGAGACCTGTGAGCGGTATGTTCTTAAAATGCCCCTGAAAGAACAATTGCTCGTGCTGGAGAAAGAAAGTAGAAGTCAAGACTTGCTGTTTTCTCAATGCCATCTGCTGCGCTGCGCAAACTAAATTTAAAAAAAAAAAAAAATCAATGTAAAACTGTGAATGTGAAGCTGGCCAATTTTGCCTGCTATTCCTCAGCATTTTTTCAATAAAACACACTCCGCCTTATTTACATGAAGAACGAACTGTGATGCAAGATTTCTGTGTTTGCACAACAGCTTCTCAGTGCTTTGTCTTGTCTTCTCAACTCATTTGTACTCCTGTGCAAGTTAACCAGCTCCGATTTTTAGCAGGGAAATCATCTGCTGTTACGTTCTTCATCAGTAAGGTCATGACTAACGTACCCACCTAGGCACGTCAGGGACCTCGTCCTGTTAGTCCTATTCTTGGTGTCCTTTGCCCTTGCCTCGCAAACAAAGCCCTGCTGTCAGTACAGTATGATACAGCGCTACACCAAGAGCTAAGAGGAGCCCCAAATGCATGTGGAGAAGTAACAGATCTAATAAGGAGGAAAGCCAAAGTTGAATATTTTTCATTTTTCTCTCTCCAAGTTCATTATTTCTTCTTTCAAAATAAATTATGTAACAATTCAATCAGAAAGAGCTATCCAGAAGCTCACAAAATTGCCTCGTGTGAATCCAGCCTCTATTTGTGGTGCACTGTAAATTATTCCCCAGATTAATGCCACCAAGTATCACTGGGACCATCCGAAGATTAGGGTACCGCACGCGCTGGATCGCGGATCAGAATTGAGACCAGTAGGAGCTTGAGGTGGAAAAGCTTATTAAAAACACTTATGATGGAAAAAATGTTTACTTCATGATTACTCTAAATTTTGACATTCAGAACTTAATTGACTTTAGATCATTTGGGATTTTTCCCAAAATCAGACCGTGGAAAAAAAAAAAACAATGGTAACTGTGCTACTTAGAAGTAATATTTTGACATCTGTATCCCGTGATTCTACAAAGCCTCCATCCACTCAGTTTCCTATCAAGTGTAAGGCATATGTTCATTCACAGATTGTAGTGATAGGACAAGGGGTAATGGCTTTAAACTAGAAGAGGGTAGGTTTAGATTAAGTATTTGGAAGAAATTCTTTACTGTGAGGGTGGTGAGGCCCTGGCACAGGCTGCCCCATCCCTGGTGGTGTTCAAGGCCAGGCTGGATGGGGCTTTGGGCAATCTGATCTAGTGGGAGGTGCCCCAGTCTTAATTTCTGTTTAGTGCATTAACATTGGATGAGCTTTCTTTCGAGACAGTGTTGAGTAATTTTGAGAGCATCCTTGGTTTTGGCATGAAGACATCTGCTTATCCACCATCCAAACCTTGTAAGGCTGGTTCGAACCAATGCAGAACCATTTAAAGAACCATTGAATAAATGGCAGTCACATCCTTACAAAGACACACTCCAAAAGCCATTTGCTTTTGCAAATTGGGGATTTCAAATACTCGTGAAATAATTTTAGAGATAAAGGAGATCTACTGAAAAGGGCTGACTGTAAGTCACGATCACTGATGCAAGCGTAAGCCAGCAAGATCCATAAAGACAGGGAGTGTAAAAAATATTGAATCGATTACTATAGCCCCAAATAGCATTAACTCTCTGCTAATTTCTCTTGGGAGAAATTTCTCTTCATCAGAGGGCTTCTGAAATGAAACACAGCACATTCTTCTTTGCTGATTGTATCGAGATTGAATGGAGACACCGAGCTGAACAAAGAGAGTGAAGACAGAGCACCTGAACTGCACCGAGTCTTCAACGTGATCGGAGACAGAAATTGTCTCCCTGACACAAGAGCAGTCATTTCCAGCTTCAGAACCACTCATTTTGCCCGAGAACCAGCGAACTATCCCCAGCTCCGTTAATTACTGCACAGCACTGGCTCACTGAGGAAATCACCCGTAAGGATGAATGCTGGTGTTAAGCCTCGGCTTCCTCCAGTCCTGCCCAGGCACAGCAGGATCCCGTAATTGCGTGATCCAAACCCCTAACTAGGGACGGACTCTTAAAATAGGGCTCTTAAAACAGCATAACAGCTGTGGTTAAGGTGGGAAAGGAAACTGACACAATAACATTAAAATTAAAGGAAGACAAGTAAAAGCTGTCCTCGCGGTGTGCTTTCCTTTTACAGTAAGTCTAAAAAGGGAGAAGATGCCAGCAGTACCTGTTATGCGCTGTGCCTAAATAGGCTGCTTTTGAAAAATAAAAATAAAAATAAAAAATAAAACGGAACCAGGATAACAAGCTGAAACCCATACTGGTCAAACACTTTCAAAAGGACCTGACATTGCCAGCTGTCACTTAAATGTGCCTAATATTTATTTTTATAGTCTGTAATTGAGATGGCAGCTAACCAGCACAAGGCATTTTTTGTTGTGGTTGCGCATTTTGCCTACCCACTCTTTACCCCCTGCTCCTTTTTCCCCAAAGCCCTTGATTGAAGGTTCAAAAAATATCACAGAGACCCGCCTTTGGTAGCAATTATACCTTTTTTTTTTTTTTTTTTTTTTTTTAAAGAGTGTGAGAAGGCAATAATTATTTTTAACCTACATAACACATTCTCCACACAGAAAAGTAGCATATTGTTGGTATCTTACTCGGGATCTCTTGGGTTGGTTTTTGTTTTGAAGAGAAGCCTTTTCAGCTTTATTACTCTGATGGTCCTTATCACTACGGGCTAAAAACTTGTGATGTAGGTACTAAAAAGAGCAAATATCTAGTTTGTAGAGTTGTTTTTTATTGAAAAATCTCCCATTAAGGAAAAAAAAAAAAAGGAAAAGTAGGAACTGCAGAAGTTGCATTAAAGAAAAACCTATTGATTCCTCCTACCTTCTAACCAGGAATAAAGGGATATTTAAGAATATAAATCAAAACAAAAGTAGTATTTTAACACTCTAATGCTTCTTATATCTTTAATAGGTTGAAAATTACTTCAGTCCATGCATACCCATTATATGCAACGTGGAGTTTGAACAGACTGCATTAACAAGAAAGGCCAGGAGAGTCAGAAAACGTATTGAGTTCTCCACTTCCTCAGAAACAAGGCAGAAAGGAGGAGAGTCAGAGCACGTCAGCTGAGCAGGAGCTAATTTGCTAACTTAGGTACCAGAAGTCACCTTCTGAAAGCACTTTCTTCCCTTCGAAACTGCAGAGGGGCTGAAGTTTGCTCGTGCTGAGATGCCCCAACCAGGCTCAGCGAAGAACAAAGCAATCCACAGGCCACTGCAGCATTTCTGCATGCCTTGTAAGTGCTGAAGTTAAATAGGCAGGCTACCCAGTAAAAGCAGAGCTGAAAATAGAATATGGATGGGAAGGATTTGGCTGTGAGGTACGAGATGGATGTTTTTAGAAGGTGACAGAGAGAGGAAATGTCAGAGCTGGTGAATCAAGACTCTCAGCAAGGCAAAGAAGATCGATGTTAGCATCCAGAGGAAAGAGTAGGCAAAATGAGTGCCAGTTAATATATTAACCTGTGTGCAGTTCCCAGAGCATGGCCCCGAAAGGAGAGAAGCTAATGGCACTGCAGTGGCTGTGCTACGGAGCCAGGGAAGCAGAGGGCAAACTAGTTTAGAGAATGGGAAATGGAGGAGAGATGGCAAGTCAAACCACACTGTTAATAATGGGATGGAGAAAGATCTGGAGCGGATTCAGGAGGAGTAGTTGGTATAGAGACAGATGCACGTTTGTAAGCTGCCTGGTTGACAGGCTGCTCAGAAGGCAAGGCAAAAAAATTAGATGCCTAGGGAAGCTCTCTGACAGTAAAGGGAGAGAGGAGGCAAAGGGACTTGGGCAGAAATCATCAGGAAAGCATTGTAAAAGAGTTATTTGGCAAGAAAAAGTGTTTGTCAGGTCTCTGGAAAAAAACATCTTTTTAAGCTCTGTTTCCCGTCCCTTCAATTTAGGCTAAAAGAAAGTTTTAATGCTGTTAAGGCTTTGCCTGCTGAACTGCACTCCTTCATGGTGACAGGGCTTCTCCACTGAGGCAGGTGACCGAAGAGCCGTGCAGACCTCTGCAGGCATCAGTCTGGGAAAAGGCTCCAATTGCCCCTTGGCCACAGGCGCTTTCAGATGCGAACCTTTCACTTCTCAAAACTTTCAGGCAGAGCGGCAGGAGCCTGGTGAGAAACTAAGCTTTAAAAAGATTCATTCAATCCAAAACCAAGCCTTCCTTGCTCAGCAGACTGACCGCTTCTCATCGTGCAAGAAATTCTTCCACCCAAACAAGTGCTACATGGTGTGAAGGGACACTTTGCTGTACAGGCTGTAGGCCTGGAAAGGAATTGGGGCAGGCTTGGCCTCTACTACTGCAGAACCCACGCATCCACAGAGAAAGGACAAAACAGTACGGTGATGTTTAAGCCTCCTACGATACTCTTACCGGCACCCTGAAATTTATATCACAGCTGCTTGAGGCAGTTGCCTTTTATTGTCCTCTTGAAGTCCACGCACTGCTTTTTATACTCTAAGGAGCAAATTGTGCAGGGAAGAAGCCGGATTTAATCTCTGCCCAGCAATCTGGGTGGGACACAGGTTATTTCAAGAAGGACCATGCACGAGTGGCTGCTCTCCAGCCACAGTCCTCTTCCTGATTTATTTCTGTTCTCATCCTTGTCAACTGAGCACTGCCAGAAGGAGCTCCCAAGTACAGGGCCTTCTTGAGGAGATGGATGACAAATACTTGAAGAAGAGAGAACTAACAGGACTGCTTTTTTGGATCTTGGAACTTCTGGGGGTTGCTCATCTCCTTTTTTCCTCAGAAACCTCTTCCTCAAATCTCTTCCTCTTCAGTCTTCTCGCAGTGCAAAGAGCAGTGAAGGAAGGTGAGAAAAGGCAGATGGAAAGAGAGACAGATACATAATCTGTATTACAGTACTCCAGCCTCAGCCAGGAGCTGCCTGGTCTCCAAAAATTAAAGGCAGTAGCAGCTGTGTACAAGACAAACCTAGCATAGACACGACATGGTGGAGCATAAAGCATCGGTCAGAAGGAAAAATTGTTTTCAGCTCACGTAGCACTCAACATACACCAATTTGTGCACCAAAGCAGGCCAGCCCCAGTTTTTCAAAATAGCCTAAAATTAATCCTAGCAGAACACAGCATCCTTAGTACTCAATTTGGGAGAGCACTGAGAGCAGCTGGTGCAGAGCAGGATGTCTCCAAGCTAATCTCTGCGATGTTAGCAAGTCCCACAGTGCTCCTATCATCATCTGCAAGCACAAAAATGAGAAAAAAAAATCAGGAAAAGACTGTTAGTCCTTTTCTTTTTTTCCTTCTATCTCTCAAGCCTGAGAGCCATCCACCTTAATAACAACAAGAAAAAAAAAGAAGAAAAAGACAATAACATCTTTCAAGTAGGTAAACCGATACGTCGTATTTTAGACATCAGCTGAACAGCCAAACATCCAAAGAGCAGTCAGCGTTCTGGAAAATTTTTATCATGTTGCAAGTTTGAAAACAAAACAAAACAAAAAATCACCAACAACCAAAATATAATCTATTTTTACAGCATACAGACTGACACATGGGTCCTAAGGAAGGGTGACCTGTACATGCGGGGCTGATTAAGGGTAATGTCCCACTAATCCACCACAATCAAGCACTTAACTCTCCTTGCTGGTAAAAACACTAAATAAAATCAAGCAGCTGGTCTGTTAGATTGTTCTGTTTCGCTAAGCCTATCTGCTTTGTCACCCTTCAGATGATTAAAAGACACCTGACAAAAAACTGCGCGGAGCTGATGGCCTGCCTGAAAACAAGGCCTACAGGCCGCGGTAATTCTTAAAGTAAAGGCAGAAGAGTTTTCTTTACAGGCTGAGGGAGCTGGGGGTGTTTGGGCTGGAGAAGAGGAGGCCCAGGGGAGACCTCATTGCTCTCTGCAGCTACCTGAAAGGAAGGGGTGGGGAGCTGGGGTCGGCCTCTTCTCACAGGGAACCAGTGACAGGACCAGAGGGAATGGCCTCAAGTTGCTCCTGGGGAGGTTCAGGTTGGCAATGAGGAGACATTTCTGCTGAGGAAGAGCAGTCAGGCACTGGGACGGGTTGCCCGGGGAGGTGGTGGAGTCACCGTCCCTGGGGGTGTGCAAGGAGAGGTTGGGCCTGGTGCTTGGGGACATGGTTTGGTGGGTGACATTAGTGGTGGGGGTTTGGTTGGACCAGGTGATCCTGGAGGGCTTTCCAACCCTAATGATTCTGTGATTGAAGTGATTAAGGGACTGATGAAGAATAGCCCATACAATCCAGATATGATGCTGTAAGAACTGTACTTCGGACCAGAAGGCTGGCGTTCAGGGTTGGGGAAGGAGCTCAAGGAATATTTCTTAGAATCAAAATAGCGTAACACAATCTTAGACACAGGAAAAGCACAGACAGGAACGGCAACCATGGACTCGGAAGACCTGCTCGGTATGACCAGACACTGCATTTATGGCTACAAAGATAAAAGCTAAGGATCAAAGTCCTGAAGTTTAATGAGTTATAACACATCAGCTGAACCACAGCAAATAGCAAACCAAGGTCACTTAGCTTAAGCACACTGCTGTGAACTATATACACATATATTTATATATATATACACAGATAAATAAACTTCTTTACAGCTGCAACAAGCCAAGAATACACCTGCATAAGATTACTAGTTAAGCATCAGTGACAGGGTCAGAGGTCAGATCTCTGCTCACTGACCTCAAGAGACAAAATCATCCCAAACACATCTCTTACAAGCTAGGCCGTTCACAGATTTAGACCTGCTGAAGCCACGGAGCAAGAATACCTTCTGGCCTCTCAGACCATCCCTGGGGGGAGACAACTGCATGGTGAATATGAATATGACAGTCACATATACAGAGAAGTAACTCAGGAGACAGGTGAGTCAAAGATAAGAAACAGAATTACTACTCTGAGGTTTTCCAATTAAAAAGATGATATTTACCTCTGCTACTATCACTAGGACTAGAGAGGTTTAAAGACGACAGCTGCTTAAATAAGAGAGAGGTTTTCCCAATTCGTGGTTTTCCACACAAATCAGCACCTCCTTGAGGTTCTCAAGTGGTTACATTAAGTAAGCATCTGAGGACAAATTTCCTGTTCTAGAAACAAGTAGATACTGCAGTAAGTATCAGTGCAAGTACCATCCTAACTTTTAACGTTATGTTAGGCAGCCTATGCAGGTCAGAAGTATTAGTAATGTGGTTTTATTTGGAGTATCAGCAATGAATTTTGTTTCTCTTTCTCCATAACCTTATAAAAAGAGCTGGCTCCCTTCGTAAGGACCATGGTTCGCTCTCAGAAGGACAACAGCAATGTGGGACTTCCCCCTGAAAAGACACAGGCATCTCCCTATGTGTTGTCAGATGGCTGGGTGCTGCCACCTTAATTATTGCTGCCCGCTTAAGGACAAACTGGTTTTCCCTATGGCTGCAGGTAATTTCTTTAACGGAAGGCACCTAAAACACTGACTCCACTCAGACACCTCCTTATTCCACAGGTAACTTCACTGATGTCAGTGCCACTTACCTCGGCACAGGAAAAGCACCGACACACGATGTGAAGTTGTTTTCAATATGTAGGCCTGGGTGTGACGCAGGAAGAGTTCAGTTTCCCAAGGCGAGAGTTTTGTGCCTGGGGATCTCTGAGCACAGCACCAGACAAGGAAGAGAAACCCAACACACACTGCCAGCCCCAAGTGCCTCGAGTCTTGTGCAAATTTGTACCCTTCAGAAAATAGACAGGAAGCACTGACCAACAGATAGACAGAGCTCTGAAGTACTTCACTTTGTAGATGGCTGAAATATTCCACTTAGCAATGAATAAAAAGAGTGCAAGAGAATCTGTGGGGACACGAGGCACAAACCTAACACATCTGTGATCCACATTTCTGGTGTTTCTTTTGACAGGCTTTGTGACCACAAAAACAAAAAAGTGACCACAAAACCTGAGAACCTCTACTGTAAAATGTAAACTACTTAAGAAATCCTTTTCAGCAACTATTTCCTTGTTGCCTTTGCTTAATACAGCAAAAGTACTTGAAATAACTGAGTGGCACGAATTAAAAACATAAAGGAAAAGAGTATTTAACTCTACAGAGACCTCAGGTTCCTCTGGCTACAGATAGTTATGCCCAGCTGAAATCCATCAGTGCTTTAGGCCTCAGCTGGCTCGTGCATGTTTTTCCCCCAACCCTTCGCCAAGAAGAATTCACGGACACCAAGATGTTGTGCAATTTCTCACCTCTTTATTACAAGACTTTCTGATGCGAACAAGCACATCCTGTTTCAGCTGTTTTCCAACAGCTACCTAAAAAACTCTTAATTTTGCTTAATGACCAGTTTTGTATTTTCCTCTTCCATTTAATCATTTCTCGGGTCCAAAGGTCTGTGGGTAGAAAGGAGGCAGTGAAGCTAAAGCAGGGGTTTTATTCCTCAAAGAAGCTACGTGCAGACACCCCAACTCTCACCTGGCAAGACTTCATTGATGAACCAGAATATGATGCCATTCTTATTTTAAATAAGTTTGGTTTTGTTTGTTTGTTTTTAATCTAAAACCAAAGAGCTACAAGTTCTAGCAGTATTTTTTCCTATATATTGCTTGTTATCTTGCCTCATGTTTGCTTGTTCTATTTCAAACTTCTTGAGGACATACCCTCCAGGAGGAAAGAACAGCTCGGTAAAAAATTATTTTTAGTGGCCCACCAGAAGGCTTTTTTTTTTTTCCTTTTCTGTATCTCATAAGAGAGAAACGCATATACTTTTATAATCCCGAATAATTTGTTCCCTATCTGTTGACATGATTAGTTACAAATTATTTCCTTTCTCCTTGGTCTGCTCTGCTTTGAAGTCCTACCTTTGCAGGAACAGCTATTACACAATAAAATAGCTCAGATGAAGAATTCAAGTAAAATATAAATCCTGCAGCACAATGCCTCACTGTACTTAACATAAACAGCAGAACGTGCATAAGCAAGTAACACAGTGTTGCAACATTTACAGCTGCAGAGGTGCAAACTCAGGCAGTGGGGTCAGGCATTCACAAGGTGTTTTCACCAGGTTTCGCCTGGTTTTAGAGGGCGAGGTGCAAGGCTACGGGACTGTGACTTAACAGAGCGAGAAGGTGGCCTCTTCCCGTACACCAGATGACACGTCTCCACCTAGAAGTACAGCAAGTGTTGATTGTGAGACTTTCAGGTTTAATTGCCTGTGACAACCACAGGCAGTACAAACCAGGGTCGGAAGTCAGTTGATGAGCTTGCAACAAACTTGTAACAATTGCTGCAAAGCCAAAATTAGGAGGCTGTTCTAAGTAACAGTACCTCTTCCTGCATTGCTTGCATTTTCTCCTGCTGCAAACATTTAGAGATTTCTAATTCCCATCTCTACAACTTTAACTGAAATAAAAGTTGGATCCAGCACCCACTGATGTCAGGGGAAGAGACAAACAGACCATAAAGAGAAGAAAATTGCCGGGTTGTGACCAATTCAGTGCCTAGGATTAGCAGTCTGTAACCACACCAGCAAGAGCCAAGAACAAAGACTACCAAGCTTGGGAGCTGGCAGATCTCATGAGTAAAACAGGGCTGGGTTTTGTGTGGTCTTCACTCTCCATGTTCATTCTCTCGGGTTTCGTGATCAGCACTAACTCTGTGCACTCGCTGTGACCTATTTATGCTCCTGCAACAAAACAGAGCTTGAAATTTTTCTTTAAAAAGGAACTGCTTAGAAAAATATTGGGAAAAAAAATACATTAGCCTATCTTCTTTTACCTACAGTTTCTGGTCTGTTGTCCCTATTTACCCAAATATGTGATCTGTACAGCCATAAAGCCAGATCTAGGAGCTTGTGCATGTAGGTAACCTACATGGATGTGAAAGTTCACAGTGTGTGTCCCCCAGAGATGTGTACACAAACAGCTACGTCTGCACAAAATCCCAGTTGTCTCATTTATTTGCCCTCTCTGTGGCCATCACCAAAGAACAGTACGTGCACGCGCCCAGAGCTTTTCTGAAGCAAATCTGCCATTATTAGGTCCAGTTCAAAGAGGAGAGCAGCCAACGGGTCAAAAGAAAAAAAATATTTTGAATGGCTTCCTCGTTATTTTTGGAGGCCTCCACACAGTGGAAGAAACAGCTACTGATTGTTTTTCTACTTCACTGAAATTAAAAGCCACTTTCAAGGGTAGCAGCAATTTTGTCCAGGAAATAAATTACCCAGTCAGTGATTGCCTGGGACAAAACCAGAGGCAGGGAAGGAGAGGAAAGTCGCAGATCCTGATGCAGGTGGGGATTTGTATCGATAAACTGAGCCAAACACCCCGTGCCGTAAAGAACCACTGCGATGCTCGTGCTTACACTTTTCCTTGGGACGTTCACAAAGGACTGCAACTCCCAGCAGGGCACAGACGCGTGGAGCCTTGCATGTCACCCTGCTGCGAGCCGTGTCACATTTTTCCCTCCATCATGCAAGCAGCCAAAAATAGACGCGGGAATCCAAAAATACCAAATGCGCTTGGTGGGATTTGGTTCCTTCACTTAAAAAGGGAGGGAGGACGAAAGGAAGAAACTAACAGAAAGGCAGAGCATTTAATTATGTTTAGAATTATCGGAGGGGGGTGGGGAGGAAGGTTGATCTGAACAAATTTAGCATCTGAAGTCCAGAGCTTTACAGCATACCACAATAGACACACAAAACCCACAGAACTGTCCCAAAGCCAGAGAACAGAATATGTTTGCTTTACGTAGACACCATCATTACATTCAACAGACATTGACATCTATGAATTGGACATGAAAATATATTTATTCGCTTCTTCTATTTAATCACCTGTTACCTGGAAGAAAACGAGTAATTTGACCATCTTACAGATGAATTTGCCTGCAATTGGTCTGAACTGCTTCTCTTTTCCTTCATCAAGAAAACATCTCAAGCTCAAACATATGTTGCTTAAATGTATATTTTTTAATAAACAGAAACTTGCTGTTTTTCTTTAATATTTCATTTCTTCACTAACTTTCAAGTCAAAGAAAATCTGAAACCACAGGCACTGAACAACAAATATTAAAGAAATTTCTAAAAATATCTGAAAAAATTGTAACCTAAATCATGATCCAAAACCTGGAGCATACACTTGCCAAAGGACCTGGAAGGTGCATGGTATCACAGTTACAGACAGTGAAACTCTGGGATATAAATGTACAATTCTGTATCTAACAACAGGACTGCTAGTGAGCAGACAACTGAAACGTTGAACAAAATCCTAGAAAATGCACGTCTGCACGTATAAAAGTGATCACTATTCCAAGTATCCTGACAAAATTCAAGGAGAAAAATAAGCAAGACACCTTTGCCACTTAAACTGGCACAAAATAAAACTTATTATATCCTTTCTCCTATAACTTAAGCACAAGTCCAGAAAAACATGCAGCGTTTTTCTGATGCCAATGTTTTCAAGTAGGATTAAATACACCACCACATTTCTCTTTCCTGTTTCTTATTTAAGTGGTGAGCAGAAATAGACTGCTTTAAAAGTAGAAGCATTCAATCCAAGTAGAAGACAAGTGCTTCATGTTCCTCAAACAGAGCTCTTAGGCTGGATAATGGAAAAAGTTTAATCACTTTGCTCAGTTAAGCTTGTACATTTAAGAAATATTTCTGGACAGGAGCTTAGAAAATGGTCTTTTTAGTGTTTGTATGAAACCAAGGTGATCCAAACAAAGAGGCCTTTTTTCTCGGTAGGTGTCTTTTTTTCATTAAAAACAGGCCTTCCAGTTCAAGACTCACAGCGTGAAGGAAAATATGCTGCTGTTGCTCAAACTTTATACACGATTTGTTTAAGCCTTAATTCCTCAGAGCTGTCAAAACACAACCTTTCAGAAACTTAAAGCTTAAAAAAAAAAGGGAGAGGGGACATTCATCAACACCGTAGGGCTCACAAGGGGAAACCTGGCCAGCATCAGAGCTGCAATGGACAGTTCTTGCCAGGCTGGAACCACCAACAGAAAGACCTCCCCGTGTCCCCCAGGACACTCAGGGGATGAAAATTTTGATTTTTGTTTAGTATCAAATGTTTCAAACGCAGAGACAGGAGAGTCACCCTTTGTCCACAGCCCATAGCCCCCTTCTGTCCTACACCAGCCCCTGTGTGCCTGTGAGAAGCACCTCATCAAATCAGATCTCACCGCTAATGGCTCGCTGAAGCACCATTGCTAATCCGGGATTCCTGCCATCATTTTTCAGTCAAGACTGATTAAAGAGATTTGGCAATACCGAAGGCATAATTCAGCGTCTCCGGCGCTGTTTAGAAAACTGTGATCACAGCTTCGCCTGTATTAAGGCTGGTGGCCATCTGCAACATCTCACGCTGAGGCATCCCAAGCACACGTATTCAGCCAGCCGTTTGAACTGGGGGTGAAGGAGAGGGGTGGAAAAAGCAGAAGGTGAGACCCAGCAGGGTGTGATTCAGCAAAGGCTCTGCTCTCGGGAGGCTAAAGCTCCGGCATTAAATGGGAACTTTGTGCAATGCTGTCCCAGGTGCTGCATACACATTTTGTAACGCCAAAATACCTTTATATTAACAAATTTTACAATCAACTTACTTGAAAAATAGACAGCTGGTTTGGATGTATCACACCTTAAAACAATAAATATATAACTGTGTTATCAAACCGCAGTGATGCTCCCCCTTCCCTTCCTCTTTCATTTCAGCTTTGCCTAAAATTGGCACTCCAACAAGAGGAGCAAACCCACGCTGCTTCAAGCATTTCTCTGGCAGTGGAAGTGGGGAATAAAGTTAATTAACAGCTGCGGTGGCTTTACCCCGCTGGCCATATTAAAAGCTGTGGTCTCAGCAAAGCGGCAGCGCAGACAGCAGCAGATTTTCTGTGACTCTTTAGCAGAGAGCCTGTCTCCGCTTCCATCTGCGAGCCAACAGCGAGCGCAATGAATATGGAAATTCAGCTAAAGCCTGGGGGCTGAGCTGCTGCCAGCAGCAGCACACTTCAGGTTCAAGCAGATGGAAAAGAGAAACCCCAGCTCCAACAGGTAGGGACTGCTGCTGCCGTGCGGGGCTGGGCCTGCACTAGGAGGGCTTTTAGCACAGCTGTTACTGAACCCTTTTCGGAGGAAAAATAGGCCAGTCAGCCTGCCAGTGGGAACAAGTGGCAGCATCACAGCTCCAAAAGCTTCCAATGTGTTGCAAAACCCTCTCGTCATCCACTGCCACCCAGTAAAAGCCCTGTTGTTCTCCAGAGAGGAAACCGCTCCCTTCCTACTCACCCTACAAACTCTGCTCATCGTGCGTGTCACATCAAGGGCTTCCCCGCCGGCCGTCGCTGCCAGTGGCACTTCTCTTCTTGGGTCTCAACCCTTCCCTCACTTCCACCCCTGCTGGCACAAAAGACCGAATGGTGCAGGGGGACTGAGCGTCCAGTACACGCAATGCCACACCATCAGCACCAAAATATCACCTTCAAATTTCCACGTGACAGAGGAAGAGTTCTCTGGGAAAGGCCTTTGAGTATCTAGAGCACAGTAAGCCAGAATATCAAGCCAGGACTGGATATGGCAGGGTTTATCTGTCTAAATCTGTATAAATGTATTCGTATAAATCCTGCAAGAGCAGGACAGGGGCCTGAAAGGCAACGTGGAAGATGGCTTTAGCTGGGCTGTCGCAAGAAGAGACGGGCTATCATCCGTGCTGGTATTCTGGTGCTTATAAGCACGTGCTATATCCACACACAGGTGCAGTCTCTCCCTCAAATCTTCACCAAATGTTATTTGAAAAAATTCAAACAAACGTCCCAAAACGCATAAAAAGCAACAACAAAATGAAACTACTCAACCATGAAAAGGAAGTATGTTGCTTTCCCTTTCTTTTCAGCCTCCAGATAGGAAGCCCTCAAGCATCTCCCCACAACCTTACTCACAGCTCCCACTCTCAGCCCTGTGCAACATCATTCAGCAGAAAAACAAGTCTACGCCCAGATTCCTTCCAACCACACGTACCACAACAGGAAAGCACAAATACCTCCCGCACCATAGTATCAACTCGTTCTTGTCTGCAAACAACCACCTCAGGCAAATACAGAACTCTATTACAAAGATTCCCCGCTAAAAAAGAAAACCACCAGTAATCTTTTTCTTTTTTTTGACTCCTCTCCCCCTTACACTTACCCACCTGCACAATGCCTTTCAAGGCTGTTAACCAACGCCTTCCTCGGCACACACCCACTCACCTTGTAACAGGGCATGGCAGCTGGGCACAAGTTAACGGGGCTGCAGGTGACAGGACGGGGACGGGGCTGGCTGCCACTGCACACACTGGAAAGGCTCACACTTTGGGAAGTCAGGAAGCAGCTCTTTGGAGACCAGCAGCTGTTCCTGAGACAGAAACTGACTGAGGAGCAGCTCTCCCATGGGACGTCAGCCCACTCTTTTGGTTCAGTAGGAAACAAAAACCACTTTTCATCCAATACGCTGCGGTACCCAGAGCTACCTGACAGCGAGGCTACAAGCCAGCGTTGCAGGAACCTGTCAAAGCTCCAGCCACAAGAGTTCAGCCTTAAAAAATGCCCTACCAAAGTGCCTGGTCAGAAATAAAAAGCTTTTCCTTTGGCTGGAGACAGAACAAATTGCTGTGCATCTTGGAGCTGTCAGAAATGGGCAAGATGAGTTCATGCCTGGGGATTACCAGCGACAGGTCGACTAGCGATGTCCTTGGTGGCAATGGCTTGCTGAAGATACGGTCCCATAAACAACCAGAGGTTTATTTTTAAGTCATCTTTCTGCCTCTCTGGAAATTAACTAAATTTGCATACTTCGCTTCACCCACAGGCTAACCAAAAGGAAGTTTTTATATTAGTAATCATCTCTAAAAATCAGAGCATACCAACCAGAATATTTTAGGATAGCCCTGAGAAGTGAAATGCTATTTCTATACGCATTAACTGCAATTAATAGTTCCCTTTGATTTAGGTATTGACTGCAGAAGTCAATGTGGTAATCTCATGTTTCGTTTTGGGGATTTGTTTTTTCCCTGTCGTGCTTTAGCAGGCGGATTCTGAAAGTACAACAAATTAAACCACTTAAAATTGTTACGCTGCCCCTGCAACAGACCTTACCACTCACGCAGTGCACTGAAGGTGGGCCCACCAAGCGTCACTTCAAAATTTGGAATATTTACTGCACAGAAGGCTGCTTCTCCTTTCATTTTCCTTCTGAGAAATATAAAATAGAAGTTTTGATACTCCTGCACACTTTCACTTTCTGACTGCTAATTCTGTTATTTTGGTGCTACCAAAGTTCCCTCAGAGCTTGCAGTTCCACTTCCTTGTTGTTTTTTTTCCCCCCTTTTTATCATGTTTGGTTTCTTGCAGTCCTGTAAGTTACACTGTCACGGTCTTTGATAACTCTAGAGGTTCTTTCACTGTCTCCTTCCCATCAACTACACTACAGATAAATGACATTTTCCCTGTCTTCCCCACAAATTATTTTCAAGGTGTTTTAAAGTCCGTTTCCCTAGAACTTATACGTATGGGCTTACCTGTTCCTAACCCTGTCTGGCGTTCAGAGACAGCCCGTGCCTCTCACCTCGTGCTCTGACAGCACTCTTTCTGTTCAGGCACATCTCTTTCCACATGCATGGCTTCATTGCTTCCAGAGGTCTCAGTTTGAGTCCCTTCCTAATCTGGCTACAGACTAAGCGTAACTGCAGCATTCCAGAAAAGGGAGTCATCAAAAAAACAGAACAAAAGAAATCACATTTCCTTCTACTTACAGAGAATAGCGCTTCTGTTTTCTCTCATTTCTCAAGCTCTCGACACTTTTCAGATGAACTCAAAGCTCTCCTTCCAGAGTCACGTACCGCTCCCCCTCCCAGAGACATGCCTTCGTGGGCTCCCCAGTCTAGCTGGGGAACAATAAATCCAAAAAGGACTGAAATATAGATGGATTTGTACTACCGCTTGCCTCCTCCAACCCTTAGACGGCACAGTTTAAGCCAGGGCAAGTGTTTGTCAGCTCTAATTTACAAACCCCAGTACTAGGCCCCAGCTGTAAATCATCGGGGCCCTGGTAGACCTCTGTCATGACAGGAGGGCCACCACGGGAGCAGCCCAAAATTAAATGCTTTCCATGAAGCTTACAGCTCAAAACCTTCCAGTTCAGAGACTGCCCAGCTCCTTTTATTACTCTGCTGCAGAAATACCCCAAACCGGCCTGCTTTGCTGATGTTTCACTCTCTAAAAGCTCCAGGTAAACGCCACACATACAGATACTGCTGTTGGCATCCTGCACACAATTTTGCGCCGCGGATCCCTGAAATAACAACTACGCACAAATAATACAAGTCGAGACATATTCAGAAGTCCAAATAAAGGTAGGTTTGGCCACTCCTCACGAGCATTGTGAAAGACCTCGCAGAAACTGGAAACATGCAGGCTTCGTAGAGCCTCCAGCAGTTATTCTGTCAGCAATCACCAGTCCTTCGGACTGTTTTGCCTGAGTCTCACAGTACTTGGCCTTTTCCTGAAAGCCCCAGCTCCCTGAAGTATGTGTTAGACATTGGAAAGACAAGAGCCAAGACCTCTTGGCTTAGTGGTTTCAGCACAGAGCTTGTAAACACACCCTGCAGGTCAACTCATAAAGCTGGCAGGACACGTTAGCTCCTCAACACCATTCCCAGGCACATAAAGCTTAAAACATGAGGTGAAAATGGAAGATCAATGCATAAGATGCCCACAGCTTGCTCCTGTACTGAATATTGTTGAAGAGGAGCCACCAAGATTGGGAGCCATCAAGAAACGGGATGGGGGGAGAGGTGCACTTACAGCAAAATAAGTTTCTACCCTCAGACTGAAAGCATCTCGGGAGCATCCTGGCAGGAGGAATGCTCTGTCACCATTTCTCTCTCCAGCTGAGACCTGTTAGGCATGGTATGGAGAAGAAGATTGTTACCTAATGCTTGCTCATCTAATGATAACTGCTGGGCTGAACTATCCTGCTCATATATATGCACCAGAGGACGAGACTGTGCTGCCCTGCCTTCTCCACACACCAGCAGATACCCCAGGAGCAAACACTCTGGGGATTTTAACGCTCCAAAGCCAGCCAGGAGATGTTCAAAGCTAGACCTGGGAATGCTACAGCAAGCTGACAATGCAACATTACCCTGTTGCTCCAAGGGTAACAACTAGCGCGTCACTTTCTGACTTGTAGCACCTTAACTCTGAGGTAAGGGGAAGCAGGGGGAAAACGTGCTTATGTCCCTTCAGAGCAATAGGAGGGAAACAGAACAGAGAGGCAACAAAAGAGAAGCATGGAAATAAATAACTCCTATTCCTACGCTAGGTTTTTAGCCCCTGGAGACATCTACGTGAGACATTTACCTAACAAAACACTAAAAGATTTCACTGCTCCTCCTGGAAGGAGCAATCTCACTATAAATAACACTGATCCACAACCATGCCTCGCAGTTCGTTCCCCACTAATCACCTCCCCACACACCCGCTTTCCACTAGGGCTGGAGGGCGTGTTTAGGGCAGCTCCCCAAGGCTCCCCGTGCCTCTCTGCCAGCCTAATTGCTGAGCTGCTCCTACACAGCAGGGCAGAAGCCTCCATCCACTCCACCAGTCGCTTCGCCCAGGGCAGTGCTGTCCTGCAGAGAGCTAACAGCATTATGCTCCCACTGAAAAGCAGCGCAGTCCACGTACAAAAAGCCCAAAAAGCCAACCCTGAGCCTTTGATAACTTCTAATGGCTTCATTTACATCCCACCATCCCGTTTCTAGCAGCACGCTTACTTAACCTAACAAATTTTAATACAATTGTTCATTTCACACCCAGCCCTGCAGGGTGCTGAAGTTCCCTGTTTCCGAAAACACCTGAGCATGTATCTCTCTGCCTACAGCTCTACCTACGCTACGCAACAACTGCTGAACATTTTGTGTAGGCACGTTCATTCAATATATTCATTAGATATTTAACCTGAAACGTTCCCAAAGTTCAACAGAGTGCACACATCCGAAGTCTCATTGCGGATTCAGAGCTTTTGTGTAGATTTCTTGACGGACTGCATTTTGCTGTACGATCTTTTTATAGGGTATATAATCTACTGGTCATAACAGCTCGCAGCCAGAAAGCCTCTTGGGAACACAGGGCTGTAATCTGCCGTTAATATATAAAGTACAGAACGTTTCAGACACCATGACGCAGAAATTGCCAACAAAGATAGAAAGCTACGTGAGAACCTGACGTGGCGTTAACGTGGCTTGCTCCTTATCTATCTCTTAGCCCAAACCTAAGCCTCATGCTGGAAGCCTGTCTCTCGAACACTGCTATCACAGCCGCTAGCGCTTCTGTCAGAAAGAGAGTTCTTATCAATGCTTCTTGGAAAGTGATAATTTGACTCAAATACAGATTGGGTCAAACTAACAGGAAAAAATAACTGTTCTCAGATAATCTGTTCTTGCCAAGAGAAACAGACTGGGGAAAGGATTCAGTCAAGCACACGTAGCTTTCTCAAGTATTTCTTCAAGTTTTCTCAAGCAACACGGCAACGCCCATACATTTTGAGTGAGGGAGAGGGGAAGAACAAGCTCCCAGCAAATCCAGTATCTTCTGTTCCTCCCCTGTTGGTCATAATTTCTACTTTAGAGGCTTCTCCTACTCATTGCAAGGCGAAATTCCAGGCATCTAATTCTTTCTGAGCACTTGGTGCTGTTGCCAAACACGGGTGACACCTGTACACCTGCGCTTCCTATAATTAGTCCTATTAACATGAACTGGTGGAAAGAATAATTCCTCTTATAATGCTTACAGAGGTGATTTAACATTTTTTTTCAGCCAGATGGAACAGGCAGGATGAGGGCCAGGCCCTTGCCCAAGCTCAGGACATGCTCAGCCCCCCTCTTCATACCTGCCATGGGGGGCAGTGCTACCAGCAGGCATTGCCCAGTCCTTCTGGCACTACGGGCTCGTGGCTCCTTCTCCAGCTCTTTGCAGAGGGGACAGCTAGCTGGTGAAGCACTCCACAGGCAAACATTACGAATCGCAGATCAGAACCACGCTGTGTGTATTTTTCTGTCACAGTCTCACCTCTTTCCCGCAGGGACCATCTATGCTCACACCCTCCCTGCTTTCTCCTTCACTTTTCCCTGGCTTTCTCAATGTATTTTGCTGATTTCATACCGGGTCTTAACAATAGCTCATTGCTGTATGAGCTTCCAGTGGGCACAGGCACACATTCACAAACCTCAGCTGCACAGAAATCCTTTGTCATGTCAGCAGCACAGAAAATCTCCTTCACCTAAGATCAAGATCCCAAAGATTAGAGGGAAAAATCACGTTACTCTCTCATATTTCATCAATATGGCGCTAGCTAAGTTGGGACATACCCTGGCACTTTTATTTCCGTACTTATCGCATATTTGAAAAAAAAAATACCGTAAATTCAACAAATTCACACTTGGTAGAAGTACAAACAACCAGGGCCAGCCTTCTTCCTGAGCAAATGCACTTTACTGCAGCTTTCAGATATTGTTTTCAAGAAGTGCAAACGTATTTCTGCAGAGCTGGCACCTCCCTTTCCTCTGCGAGAGAGAGAAGCGGCCAGCTCAGCAGCCTGGCAGAAGCAGAAGTGTGATATCTACCTGTGCTGGCTGATGCAACGCAATAAACCCCAGCTCCTGAAACAAGGAAAACACAGCAGCAATCACCAGGTAAGCGATCGGGGAGTTTCCTTTCTGTTATCTCTTGCGTGCCTCCCTTACCGCATGCCATGAGAACCACAAAAGCCAGCTATGACTCCACCACTCCCCTGCGCAGCCGAGACACGCACCCTCCTCTCGGGCACTTCTTGAACTTGCCAATGCCCCTTTTATTTTCCTTACTTCACTCGGCCCACGCTTACTGCTCAGCCTGCTTTGCCCTTTGCTGTGTTGCTTGGTTTTACCTCCCGGGACAGCCTGCTGCCGATCCGTGGAGACAATTTCCTTGCAGTACTCAGACCACTGCAAGGCAAAGTTCACTGAAGTGAAGGAAAGAGAGCAGTCAGTGCCTGCAAAATGGGAAAGGGAAAGTTCTTGTATCTTAAGGTCAGAGGAAGCAACTTTGCTGATAGTAAAGAGCTTATCATACTAGGTCAAACAGCAACGTGTCAGGCAAACACGTGAGGCCATGCCTAGCTGCTGTGGATGAGGTAGATACGCCCCAAAGCTTTCTTCTTCCAAGGTCATTTTCCAACATCCTTTCTGCAAAGGATGTCTGCTGGAGATTTAGGTAGATAATCCAACAATAGAGAGGAAATTCGGCCTGTCAGAAAAGAAACAGGAACAGGAGTGACAGGCAGAAACAAAGAGCACGTAAAACAGGGCTCTGAGCTACACTGCCTACAGTACTCGACCTGCCACCTCCCCGCAGGTAGAGGCTTCAAGCTTCATCTCCAAGCAACACCCTGGCGAGAAATGGGGAAGCATTTTCAGGAAAATAATCTACAAAGAAAGTCCAGGAGGTATTCTCATATTCTAAATTTGCATCCTATATACTAGTAGTTAGATATTTAATATTTGCTGTAACAAAGCACGCTCCAGAAGCCTGAATTCACCTTGACAAGAAGACAAGAGCTGCAGGGGATCCTTGGTCTTGCTCTTTTCCTTCCCACTTCTAGTACAACAATAAGATTAAGGAGACCAGAACATGTAGGAAATAAGAGCAGCCACTTCTCCTAGCACTCATTTTGCTCCACAGGGAGAAGTTCTTCCCATGAATACAGCACCTGCATTACCAGACTGGTCTTGAAGAGATTTAAGAGATGGCAGATGATGTTCAACCTTCAATACATCTGAGATCTTAACACCAAAAATTCTACCACCCCAGCAGGTATTTACTCCAGCAACAGCTGAAGGAACATTTAAAACAAGCCTGGGAAGAGAGCTGATGCCTTCTGACTCAGCTGACAGCAAGTGGGACAGAACTAAAGGAGTTTTTGCAGAGGCTTGATCACTGTCTTTGGCAATTAATCTTAGCAGGAGCCACCCTCCGAAGATCACGCGACTCCTTGTCACATTTTGGCAAGGTTCTTTGTTTCTCCATGGACCCTTACGACCTGCCATCTGCTATAGATTAAGTTAAATCAGAGCTTAAAAATAGATTAAACCACTGGCAACACCGTCATGTATTGAGAGAAACGCATACGACCTAGAGGTGGATACTTGCAAACAGCGCTGAGATCGTGACTTGGTAACACCTGGGTACTGCCAACGGGCAGAGGTGAATCGAAGAGGCCACATCCACTGCAAAGTTTGGCAAGTGCCAGACTTCTAAATGTGTAAATACTGAATTTCAAGCTCTTGCTACAATGGTCTGTGCCCATCCCCTGCCTCAGTTTGCTTCCACCTAACATCTGCAAGTCTGAGAGGCTTGAGGGAGAATGACAAGAACATGACAAGTTCCTAGAAGCCAGGTAGCTCACCGAGCTGAGCCTTCAGATGCAGGAAAAACCCTGCTAAGTTTTTTAAAACACGACCTCCTGAAGCGAGCCCCAGCACACGGCGGTTCCTCAAGGGGGAAACTGATAATCCGGTTTCCACGACAACAGGGTTGTGCAAGCTTATCTCCCTCGCTTCACCATCTGAGGGCATAAAACCAGCCGAGAAGCCTCTGCTTCAGCTGCTCGAGGAGCACAACCTCCCCTGCGGGCTGTCAGCACGGCCAAGCCCGGTACCACAGCCCCGTGCAGCAAGCGCTGCGTTACCCCGACCCCGCGCTGCCTCCAGCGGGGGCACTAAACCCGGCGAAATGGCGCCCGCCCCCACAGGATGGCCGCCCCCCGGCCGCCCCCCGCTCACCTCCGCAGCGCCGCCGGCCCGCGCCCAGGCTCCGCCGCCAGCCCGCGGCTGCTGACGGCACCGGGAGCGGCCCCGCCCCGCCCCGCCACCGGGACCGGCCCCCTGCGGGCCCCGCACGGCCCGCCCCGAGCCGCAGCCGCACGGCCGCCTGGTCAACCCCGCGCAGGGCCGCCTGGTCAACCCCGGCGCTGAGGGAAAAGGCACCGAGGGGGTTTAGGGAGGCGCTCAGCTGCCTGGATGTACCCCAAACCTGCCGTGTGAGATCTGCAAAGGGCTGCTTTATAAAAGCGAATCTCAGGTTACAGGCTATCCGTCCAGGCGAAGGTTACAAAGCCACGCCTTGAGTACTGGGAAAACAGCAGACAGAAGGACTGTGACTGAAAATGGAATCGGGGTCATAATGGAGAAGGAATTGAACGCAAGATCCCAACTTCACACTGGGACAAAACGCAACACACACCTAAGAAGCACAATCAATAGTTTACAAAGAAAGAAGAGAGGACTTTACATATACAGAGATCACTCAAAACCCCTGTAACAGGGTTTTATCTCCTTACAACAACGCTACAGTTTTGTGATGGGACTAAGAGAGGCATAACACAAGGTTTTAGGAAGTCAATGTATGCATTTCCTCAAAAAATGTTATGGTACTTTTATTTAGTTTTAAACACATTGTCAGAAAAATTATATATTCCTCATCCTTCATGATAATGAAGGACAACACAATTTTACATTAGCACAGTTACGATAAAACTTACGAATTACAAACCAATTCCTAGACTCACTGTTTTCTCCCTAGCTCCTTTTGCAGTAACAGTAGCAATACTGTAAAAATCATTTCGGAGATCTTGTACCAAGTCACAGAGATTCACTTATTTCCTCTGCTACTGAAAATCTTTAAGAAATTATTCCCTTCTGTTTCACTGCAGCCCATTACTACCTAGTTGCAAAAAAAAAAAAAAAAAAAAAAAAAAAAAAAAAAAAAGTAAAAATATAGCACATGAAAGCTTTCATCATGGGAAAAAACATCTCAGCTTGATATAAAAATAAATTCAATGTTTATCTGTTAAATACATCAACATTTTAAATCTATCACCTGTTATTAACATCATTAAGCAGCTATTAAGCTTCTCCCTTCAATGTTTAAGGGCATTATTAATCAACCTGCTGTAAATACTGAAAAGAAAGCACAGTTCACTTCAAGAAGCTACCTTCTATGTTTACAGATTTTTTTCCGGATAGAGTCAACCAAGTAAGTCACTGTGGAGTGCACCACTTATAGAAATAATTGGTAAATAATTTTCTGAAGATAACTGCAGCAAAACCATGACAGAGACAGATAAAGCAAAAATTCAGCATGCACATTTGGATAAAGAAAGGAGAAAGGATCTTAAAGTTTCTGGTTACTGTTCTGTCAACTGCAGCTCATGATGGAAAACTCTGCCATGATCTTAGTTTTACACAATGGTCAATATATATACACATATACAATAAATATACGTAACCTAAGCAATCACATATCAACTGCTAAGGCAGCAGAAGCACTTGCTGAAATTCATCACATCAGCAAAGCTGCTGCACTTCTGGATTTCAGAGTTTTCTAACAAGAGGCTTAAACAACAGCTACCACTTAACACCTACATTCTGGGGCTGAAGTTTTAGAAGATGACTTCAGTAAGTGCCTTTCTTATGAGCATGAGGTGTCAGTCCTGTTTGTTGTGGGTTTCCACTCAAGATTTTTTAAAAAGTCTACAATGGAAAAATAAATTAAGAAGTACCTTACAAAAGTTCAGGCTCCATCATCCAACCTGCTACTCCCCAGAAACTTAGAAGCGAAGAAAGGCTACATAACTTGTTTCTTGCATCAACCAGTAACTAAGGAAGCTTTCTGTAATACAAATACACGCGCTCAGGAAGTGGATGAGCTTTCAAGTAGTGATTATTTTTAAGATTCCATGTCCTTCCTCTTCAGAGGTGTTACTTAAATGTTACTCAGTGCATCCTTCCTAAATGCCAACCCCTTTCTTTCATGCCTCAGTATGTACAGGTGGGCCTTCATTAAACAGATTCTGCTTAAACAACGTGCTTACCTCTTTATCCTAACCAGCAACAATTGTCTTAAAAATGTTGAAACCACAGTACGTGACTGCAACCTTTTTTTGAGATCACGTGTGAGTAGCTCTGCAGTATGTGCATACAGCTACGCAAATACAGAAGTGTTTGCAGGACTGGAGCAAGGAGAGAACGTGCTCCCTGACAAAATGCAATGCAGTAACAACAGACACGTCCCAACATCGGCCGAGCCCCAGTCTGCAGCGTGGAGCTCAAAGCATCCAGCACCCCTGAACTGCACCACCACGTGAAACCAACGGGAGAAGTGAGAGCAGCAATGAAAGGCTTTGGCAAGCTGCATCCTGCACTTCCCTGATAGGAATTATTACCACTGAGTGTAGGACTGGCTATAAAACACCCAAGAGCCTTTGGGCACCGTTTTGACCTTTTGTTCTCAGCAGTCCCATTGCACAAGTTCCCAGACATTACATGGTCAATCTTGAAGAACCTTCCACGGGTTGGAAATCTGTATTTTTAAATAAAATAAAAAACCAACAGTGGAATAGCGTAACACACAAGACTTAATGTCAGATCGTTCAAAGGAAAACATTTTTCTGCAATAGAAGAAAGCTGCAATCATGTGCACAAGTTTGGAGCGTTTAGGGCTTTCCATTAATAAAACAAATTATTTTTAGAAGTCACAGAGGAAACACTAACAGCTTTCAAGTAGAACAGTGCTTAAACTCCCAAGGCAATTATATAATTACTCATTTTTTAGACAGAACATGATGTTACACAATATTGGAATTGAACAATGACAGTCTCTTGAGCACGTCAGTATTTAGATATGCAGTACACACATTTTTATGGTGGTCCAGATAACCTAGTGAACCATTAGGATATTTTGACACCAAAAAAATTATAACAGATCAACTCCTGTAAGACTTCTGTTAAATTCCTCATGAAATCCTGAAGCGTTCAGCACCAAATGCTAGATGGATTTTCAACCAAATGACTCAATGATCAAGCCAATGACTAAAAATAGCTTCAGCTAGTCACCTGCCTGAGCTTTCCTGTCTGCTCCTTCCTCAAAGGAGCTTCCGCAGCACCATGGGGTGAAGCTCAGTGGTTAGGGCTGAGAGAAAGGAACAGACCACATGAAGCATCGAGTCTGTAGTCCCCTGTGGTAAGGCAGCCAGTGGAAGACTCCTTGAGTGCCAAACCACATCCCGTTCCTACTCTGTAGCATTCACTCTAAGTGACATTCAATTATCTGCCAACTAGATTCAAATTTTTACTCCCATTTAATTACCTTTTTCCGAAGGAGGCTTGTGAGTAATATTTTGAAATTAGAGCACTAATCATAGAAGCATTAAGGTTGGAAAAGCCCTCCAAGATCATCTGGCCCAACCACCCCCCTACCACCAATGTCACCCACTAACCCATGTCCCTAAGCACCACGTCCAACCTTTTCTTAAACACCCCCAGGAACGGTGATGCCACCACCTCCCTGGGCAAAGTTAAGATGTTTCAAACATATCACATCAATTTAGCAGTTTAGTATATATAAATAATACAGTACCTAGATTGTGGAAAACACAGGTTTGCAGCACTTCAACAAATGAACGAGTTTTCACTTGATCATCAGAAAATGAAACTGTGACATCAGTGTTGATGTGATTGCAAAAAATATGCAAATTCTACATACACAAGCAAAATAAACATACTTTGACTTATCATGGAGAAGTTGCTTAAGACAGAATTACATCATCAACATGCTCATTCACAGAAGTCATCAATTTTATCATTGATGAAATTCAACAGTAAGTGTTGCATCCATCTGATCAGACTGAATGCAAATCAGCTACATGGCTGCAAGTTTTAGCCAAGAAAATAAGTTACCATGGCTTTCTCCCTTTCACTCTTTCCTCATCTTGCTTCTAATCAGCTTGTCTGAATGTATTTGAGTTTCTACAAGTTATATTATCCCTTATTTCTTAGAGGCTTCAAAAGGCAGGTAAGGAAGGAAAGAACTTAGGGAAGAAAACATGTTCTTCAGAAAGAAGTTCTTAAATAAAAGTTGCAAATATTGACTAGTCGTGGCTTTAGTGCTATTTAATGTTTGCTACCCCCATAAATCCTGCTTCCTTACCAAGGTGTGGCAAGAGACTAACGTGGATGTTACCTACATATTAAAGAACACTGCCATCCTGCAGACAGATCTGCCAGTCATCCTCAATCAACATAAAGGAAAAATCACTTTCCTCCATTCATTCACTTTTTCACTGCATCTGTTCCATAACTTATGGAATTACATGAATTTTTTTCTTGAGCAAAAGAAAAAATACATATAAGGGAAGTGGGAGTTTAAGTTCTAATAGAAACCAGTTAAAATTTAACTGAACATGAATGGCAATTTGAACATTTTACACCCATAAATGCAAACCAAAGAATTCAGAGAAGTGACAAAGAGAAAACAAGAAACATTCTCACAGTTTGTGGAACACAATTTCCAACAAACAATGAACTCCAAATCATCACCCATAGTTTGTGTATATGTTAGGATAAGTACCATACGCTTGCCTGAAAAAACAATGCAAATGAATGGTCCAGGGTCATCTCAGAGGAGCTTAAAAAACTGTTGTAAGTATTTCTAGAATACAGTGACAGTGTCTATGGTCTCCTTACCTGTTGGCCTGTCAGGAACTCCCTCCTCCCCCACCCAACAGTATGTAACTAGCCATATCTTGGCATTCAGCACTCAAGTTACTGAACAAAATAACGTTATCGTTCTGTTGTATCAATACAATGAGAAAACAGATTACCATAAGATGAATCAGACATCTTTTAATTTAGAGAAACCAATTTTAATCTAGTTGTCCAATCTGACAACTAGACCATGCTAACGAACAGGTACACACCAACATTATATTAACAGGCATTTGTAGCACAAGGGAAAAGATGCCATCCTTGATCATGTGGCACTGCAAAACATCGCCACTCCTACCTATTAGTGCAGGGTTATTGTGTAACAAACCTACTGGGAAGGAAGCAGCTTGCACACACGTTTCATAACCTTGGTCAACACATCAACTCCAGAAACATCTCTGTGCTGAGGTATCCTCTGGCGTACCAGTCCCAAGTCTGTAATTCTGTTTTACAGTTGCAAATAATACCTTATCAGAGTTGGTATAACCGAAATTTAACTTCAAAACACAGCGATAACTTTTGCAGCTTACTCTGGATTTTGCATATTTTATTACAAGTGCATGACAGGTACCCATTTTGGCCAGAACTTGCAGCTTTATGCACGCCTTCTTTTTAACATTTAAATGCACATCCAGGTCAATCTGTCACAATTCTCAGCAGTAGATACCTTCTACGAAAATACTGCACGAAAGGATGCAGCAGATACAATCTTCTTACTTAAGCCTCTGTTTCAGTTAACGTGCTGATGAATCCTGATTTCCCACAGCTGGGTCTCTTGCACGAGGACGTCAGTACCCTTTCTTTCCTCTGAATCTCGCCCTGGCATCCAACTGAAAATTGAAGGCAATATATTAGGATCCCACTACATTCTACAAAAGAAATATTTCAGAGCACTTATCCTGATGTTACTAGTGAAAAAATAGCATAAAGTACAAAATAAGGCAGAAGTCCCTGTACAGAAAATAAGTGATATAACCAACAAGTCATATGGTTTTTCCAGTGTCCTGGTTTCAGTTAGAACAGAATTAATTTTCTTCCTAGTAGCTGGTGGAATGCTGCCAGCCGGGTTAAACCACAACATCCAGTTAAACAGATATTATACTACCTTAAATCTCATACAAAGTTAAAATGAAGTGGTAAGGACCCTGTGCATTCTGAAATAAACACTATAACACCACAAATAAAGAACAGCATTGGGGGCCGGCAAGGAACACATGAAAACAAAGGAGTGTAAATCTGCTTAGAGCTTTCTTTTTTTTTCTCCCCACAAACAACTGATGAGTGGAATGAGGAAAATTCAGGTTGGGTTTCAGTGAGAGTCACTGGAAATGTCAGTGAGGACAGGGATAACAAACACAGGAAGTGTCTGGGAAAAAAAAAAATCAGTAAAAACTGAAATAAATTTTCAGCCTATTAAAACTTCAAGTTCATTCCCGGCAGTCATAAAAAACAACATTTAATAGATGGCAAGTCAGTAAAGCTAAAATATAATCTCTCACGCAACCCCTACTGAAACTAAATTGCAAGTTCTTTCCCAGTAAAGCAGAAAAACATACTTTGATCTTGATAGAGTTCTTCTGAATTTAGATAGTCTTGAAGACTGCAGATATAGATTGCAATTGAGCCACATCCAGATATTAGATTAAGGCAGTATCTTATCTCCAATAACTGACCCTCTTTCAGAATTCAGAGCTGCAGCAAAATTAAAGAGCTAAGCCGCAATGGGCTTGTCCAATAACCAAGCAACTTCTGTTTTAAACACCGTTGCTACTTTTAAATCTGAAGTGTACTAACATTTACAGTTGCATTTATTTTCTACCTTTGTATAAAGTACTCTTTGGGCCTCACTGTTACATCAAGTAACAGCTTTGGCAAAGCAGTGTCACAACCATTTACAGAGTTAAGAGGACAGGAAAAACATCACTCTTCATCCTCAGAATTAGAGCAGTTAAATGGAAGCAGGTCAGAGCCAGACCTCTTCCCACATGACTGGGACACTTCGCTAGAACATTTGTTTCACCAGGCTTGCTTAATGATCTACAGACAGAAACACAAACCCATCATCCAAAGACAAGTGTATTGCAGCTGCAGTATCAAATGGTAGATATTTGAAGTATCACATACGTAGCATATCTTTATGTCCATACAAATAACAATTTGTCACTATATGGATTAATGCAGTTCGTACAGGACAGGATGTTTAGGTTGGTTTCCAGCTGTATATCCCCCACTAGGTATCACAATTGGCTTAAAAAAAGGAGGGGGGGGAGCTTTTATTACTAGTGTTTACAAAGTTTTGATACCACCTTTACCATGACTCAGCTATTTTAAATGCTACGGAAACATAAGCAAAGTGTTTCTGGATAAGGAACTCATACCAAAACCGGGAAAACATCATCTAATTACATTTTTACAACTGGTTTCTCACTACCTTTCTTGACAGCTCACTTAATAAAAAACAGGAACTCCTGCTCTTCTGAGTCCTCAAAAAAAAAAAAAAAAAAAAAAAAAAAAAAAAAAAACACCAGTGACTGCCTACCTTCAAATGCAGAAGCCTGCATCAGTGGTGAAAGTCCCTTTCAGCAGGACATCCTTCTAACTACAGAATTCTCTACACACATTTTTTCCAGTGACCTCACAGAAAAAAAATATTAGCCTAAGTCAATATCTTAAGACTACATGATCCATAAATAGTGCTTAAATCAAAGCTTTACTGAAAGCAATACTGAGAATGTGCAACCCATTTACCTTAGCTGCCACATTTTAAGTCTGATTCAATGTAAATGTGCTTCTCTTCCAGCTTATTTGCTCTACAAGTGTGCTGTTCTCAATGAGAACCGTGGGCAATATTCAAAGTTTGAAGGAGATTTAGAGGCAAGAACTGCCCTGCTTAGTGACACCAGCTTTACTGAAGTGTTTTGTTTAAAAAATAATCAAGGAGAGGGACAGAAAGCAGCCCGGCTGCTAGCGGAAGAAGCCACACGGGCACTTACCATCGACCTTTTGCACGCAAAAAACGTGTTTTGCAAGCTTCTACAGTGTCCTTCCCTCAAGCATTGCTTGGGGCTTTTGTTCTCCTGTTGGGCGACAGAAAAAGGGGTTATTGCCTTTATCTTTCGCGGACCCCCCGCAGCTCGGGGAAGCTGTGGCTGAGGAGAAGGGCTGGGGTCGGTGCCCCCCCTCACCTGCAGCACGCAGGGGCTCTCCAGCAGGCACTGCCGCAGGTCCTCCCGCACCCCCCCGCAGGCCCGCCCGTCCTCCTCCTTCTCCTCGTAGTACTTGGGCATGGCGGCTCGGAGCAGCCCCCTCAGCGCTCTCTCTGACCGCGACGCCCCTCACCACCGCCACCACCGCCATCGCCACCGCCCTGAGGCGGCCGCCGCCATCTTAGCGCTTCCCTCAGCGGGCGCGGCGCAGGCGCGGGGCGGCGGCGGCGGCGGAGGAGGAGGAGGAGGAGGCTGCGGGTGAGGTGGGGGGCGCCGGGGGGACCCCGCTGCCGCTCCCCGAGGGGCTGAGGAGAGCCGGGGTCCCGCCGCCCCCGGCCGGCTCTGCCTTGCCGTGAGGGGGTGCGAGCCCTGGGGAGGGGTGCTGCGGCTGGGGGATGAGGGAGAAGGGGGGAAGAAGGGGGGAAAATGGGGAGCAGGGGGGGTGGGCGACGTGCTGGGGTGGGGAGGGGGTCGCGAAATGGCCGCCCCCGCGGAGGGGGGGGTCGCGAAATGGCGGCCCCCGCGCTCGCCCCTTCCCCCCCGGGGCCTGCGTGAGGCGAGCTAAGCCGTGGTAATTCCCCCCCTAGGTGCAGGTGCGGGTCTGGGGACGGGTCCCGGTCGCCATGCTGCCCACCACCTCCTCCGGTGCCCGCAGCCAGGGCAACGGGGCGCTGAGCCCCCGCGACGCGGCCCGGCACACGGCCGGCGCCAAGCGCCACAAGTACCTGCGCAGGCTGCTGCACTTCAGGCAGATGGACTTCGAGTTCGCCCTCTGGCAGATGCTCTACCTCTTCACCTCGCCGCAGAGGGTCTACAGGAACTTCCACTACAGGAAGCAGACCAAGGACCAGTGGGCCAGGGACGACCCCGCTTTCCTGGTGCTGCTCAGCGTCTGGCTCTGCGGTGAGTGCGGGGGGGATCCGCCTTTATAGCCCCTTCTGGCCCCTGGGGAGGAAAGGCCAGTCTGTGTGGAGTGTCTCCTAATCAGAGTAAAGTAAAAAAGGCCTTTCTGAAGCTAGAAAACCGGCAGCATAGCTGTAGTTCTTCTGGACAAATCTATTTCAACTCGCCTCTTCCTGTATTCCAAACCAGCTGCTTCCCTGTAACCTCACAGACAATAACAAAAGCCACGTCACGTAGCAGGGCTTTGCTTAAAAAGTACTGAGCATCTGGTTTATCTGAACATTATACTGTTTTTGCAATATAGGCCTTAAGAGACGTTCTGTATATTGCAGAATTAAACTAAAGAACCATAGACTATCCCGAGTGGGAAGGGACCCATAAGGATCATCACGCCCAACTACACACAGTCTCTCACATGTAATTGTTAGACTGAATTGAAAACTCACTAAGAAGTATTACCCTCTTCTACATAGCACGTTGCTGTTACTTATATCAAAGCTGTTAACTCCAAAATCAAAATATGTATCACCAGATAAATGGTTTTAGTTAACAATGGGCTTTTACGAAACAAAGAATATTCTGCTGTAGCGTTGTGTGAATTTTTAAAATAGTTGGGAGGGCAAGAGGGTTTGGTGTTAATTCGCACTTGGGCTTAATATTAGCATTCTTCAATTTGTAAAGGAGTTATAAACTAATTGTGATGCACCTAGTATTTGGTGGAAAAAAAATGAGCTGTTGGGCTGAAGAAATCACAAGGTGAAAAAGAAAACTGGAGATTTCCTAACAGCATACTCAAAAAAGAATATTGATTTACAGTCTCATCCTTTCTTTTCTGCAGTTAACTTCAATAATCTTTTTTTTTTCTCTTTTCAGTGTCTACTGTAGGGTTTGGATTTGTGCTGGACATGGGTTTTTTCGAAACAATCAAGCTGCTTCTTTGGGTTGTATTCATAGACTGTGTAGGTGTTGGTCTCCTGATAGCAACTTTAATGTGGTAAGTATGAACGTCTGAAACTGAGTTCAGTATTGCTGTTGGGACACTGATAGTCTTCTGCTGTTTGCAAGACACTTGGTTCCCTCTTTGGGGGCAAAATTATAAAGTAAATTGTAGTGTTGACTAAAGGCTTTGTGCTGTTGATAGAGTTATTTTAGAATTTTAGACTAAAATTCTAGAATTTTAGAAAACTATTTTAGAAAATAGTTTTCTTTACTGTTTCCTGGAGAAGATGATTAATAATCAGTCTGTATTATGATGAACGTTTCATTCTGTGTTCTTTCTTCCTGAGCTGGTTGGCCTTCAGCAATAATTCCAGATCAGAAAGTTGGTGATCAAAAAAGAAGCTTCATTCCTTAATTTGGTTGAATAGCTTGGTTAAGCAACGTAAACCTGAGGATAATTATGTTTAAGTAGGGTGGTATAAAATTTGTCTGTCCTTCTTGCTGAAGATTTTAGCTATTATTTCCACTATAAGCAATATCTCTCTTTAATATCTTTATTGATGATTTGGATGAGGGAATTGAGTGCCCCCTCAGTGAGTTTGCAGATGACACCAAGCTGGGGGGAAGTGTTGGTCTGCAGGAGGATAGGAGGGCCCTGCAGGGGGACCTGGACAGGTTGGGTTGACAGGCAGAGGCCAGCGGGATGAGGTTCAATATGGCTAAGTGCCATATTGTGTGTTTGGTCACAACAGCCCCATGCAGCGCTACAGGCTTGGGGCAGGGTGGCTGGAAAGCTGGGCAGAGGAAAAGGATCTGGGGGAGCTGCTTGATGTTTTGAACATGAGCCAGCAGTGTGCCTAGGTGGCCAAGAGGGCAAACAGCATCCTGGCTGATATCAGGAACAGTGCAGCCAGCAGGAGCAGGGAGGTGATCGTCCCCCTGTACTCGGCTCTGGTGAGGCCGCACCTCGAGTGCTGTGCTCAGCTTTGGGCCCCTCACTACCAGAAGGACATCGAGGCCCTGGAGCGAGTCCAGAGCAGGGCTACGAAGCTGGGGAAGGGCCTGGAGCACAAGGCCTGTGAGGGGCGGCTGAGGGAGCTGGGGGTGTTTGGTCTGGAGAAGAGGAGGCTCGGGGGAGACCTCATTGCTCTCTGCAGCTACCTGAAAGGAATATGTGGGGAGCTGGGCTCGGCCTCTTCTCACAGGGAACCAGTGATAGGACCAGAGGGAATGGCCTCAAGTTGCGCCAGGGGAGGTTCAGGTTGGCAATGAGGAGACATTTCTGCTGAGGAAGAGCAGTCAGGCACTGGGACGGGTTGCCCGGGGAGGTGGTGGAGTCACCGTCCCTGGGGGCGTGCAAGGAGAGGTTGGGCCTGGTGCTTGGGGACGTGGGTTAGTGGTGACACTGGTGGTGGGGTGATGGTTGGACCAGGTGATCTTGGAGGGCGTTTCCAACCTTAGTTGGAAAAGTCAGGAATCAGATACATGTGAGAATGGCAGCTGACAGATGAAAGGCCCACCTCATCTTCTGTCCAGTCTGGGGCAGCAGCCCATAAAGTGCCTGAGGAGGAGCATAAGTATAACGCTTCCTGAAGTAGACTCCTAGAATCAGTAATACCTTTCTTCTCCTCCAGCAGTTTGTGTCTCAGGCTATGCTGTCCCAAACCAGAAATATTTCTGCGTCTGCTGGGTTTCCTCTGTCCTTGAGTTAGCTTCCTACAGGCCTAAATACCAGTCACCTGGCTCCACTTTGGTTCAAGTCCTTTCTTCCTGTACACTCACCTTTCTTGCAAAAGCTTCTGGCATTCTCGATGAATCTAAACCTCTTCTTGCCTTGCTTTACTCTGCATCCAGGGTCTGCCTCTTTCTGACCCCTCTTTTGGTACAAAGAGTATTTCAGGGAGATTTACCACAAAATCTGCAGTCTCAACTTCTTATTTCTGAGCACGTATTGATTTCTTGTTCCGCCTGTAAAAGGGATCATTTTTCTGATGCCTAGACCTTAAGCTGAAGAAAATGTAAAGTCTCGAGGTTTGTCCTGTAGTCTAAAGCACCAGCCGTGCTCATTGTTGGGTGTCTTTCTCCCATATAACAGAACCCTCAGAGCAGAGTTAGGATCACGTATGGCTGACTCTCAGGCCAGTGTTTTGTCAGTCAACTCCAAAGCTCTGCATGAACTGTGTTCTCAAATGTCTCTTCGTGTAGGTTCATTTCCAATAAGTACTTGGTAAAGCAGCAGAACAGAGACTATGATGTGGAGTGGGGATATGCCTTTGATGTTCACCTGAATGCCTTCTATCCACTTCTAGTCATTCTGCACTTCATCCAGCTGTTTTTCATCAATTGTAAGTAGACTTCTTGTGTCTTCTCTGCTCTAAAATCACCCTGAACTGCAACAGCTGAGAGCAGTTGTTTCTTTCAGATGTCATCATATCTGACTCAGTCATTGGATATTTTGTGGGGAACACCTTGTGGCTGATTGCAATTGGCTACTACATCTATGTGACATTCCTGGGATACAGTGGTAAGTATTTGACTGAAAGGAAGCGCATCATGTTAGTCTATTTGAGTTGAGTCTGTTAATTTGTCAAGCAGAGGCTCAGCTGGGTGTTGAAGTTACTCTCCCTGGTAAAAGAAGTTTGACAAAAATGTACGTTTTCAGATGGGTAAGGAGCAGCAGGCTTTATGTTCTTCGCTGTACCAGCCTGGTGTTCTTTTAGACCTGTAACAACTTAACTCGCTTTTCTTTTTCCTCTGTAAATCCACTTCAAAATGTTTGCACTGGATAAAAACTCAGTATCAGGTTGAAGTGTACAGTTTTAGGTAAAACAGTTTCTTGGGACTTTACCTGTACTGCTTAAGTCAAGTACTCTTAAGTCGGTGGTGATAGTAGAACTGAGAGGATAGAGGTGAACAGCCTGTTCTTCTAAGAAATATGGCAGAGGGGTGGGTACCATTTTTTCTTGCTGTTTTTCCCCAAGGCCATTCTAGATGAAGCACCTTTTTTGGAATAGCAGTACTTTACACACGCTTCGGTGTTGTTTCTTTTGCAGCATTACCATTTTTGAAGAACACAGTTATTCTTTTGTACCCTTTTGCACTTCTCATCATGCTCTACTTGATCTCCTTAGCATGTGGATGGAACTTCACCAAGATGCTTTGTTCCTTCTATAAATACAGAGTGAAATAAAACCAGGACTTCACCAATCTAACGTATATTTTGGTTTTATCTTAGCTGTCTTGATGATAAAGAAAAACAGTTAAGAACTTATTGTAAATGGTTGTAAATTTCTCTTTATTGTAGATAATTGTGTAAAAAAAAGTTTGAAGTGTCATTTTTATTAAAATATTTACAACAGTAAACATGTTAGCAAGTTTGTTCAAATACTTTTGCCGTACATTCCTAAAAACAATTGTACACTGTAACTTAAATTTAACTGCAACAAGTCTATTTAGCGTAACTCTTACTGCAGCTATTTTACACATACTGGCAGAAGCTCTACGTTGCTAGGGTTTCAAATGACACCAAAGAGCAGTTTTACAGAAGAAGAATATTGGAATACCTTGCCTCGGGATTGCGTGAAAGTAGAACTCCTAATAGTGTTGCAATGGTAAAGCAACAACTAGCTCTAGGTACAGAACCGTCCTTTCCTTTCGTGAAAGAACTTTAGATCACTTTATTTTCGTGATTACTTCAACTATACATGGACAATGCTGGCACACAGAAGAAACATTGATGAAAGGCACAATTAACATGACCCCATATCAGGTTTCCAAATATAGCAGCAAGTTTTTAAACCTAATCTAAAGAAGTCCACTGGGTATTATTACATCCACTGTTACGAGTGGCGTGTTAATGAGAAGGGAAGGAGAGTCCAAGTTAATTTGGCCACACAGGCTTATGGCAATGCCTACGGCTGTGAAGTCCACAAGGCAGGAGTATAAACTGACCGTCACAAACAACACCTTCCGGAAAATGAAGATGAAAGTTCTCCAAAGATTGTGTTCAATATGAAACATGAGTACTAGGATTCAGTTTCAAAAACAACGCGAGAGTAAACTGGATACAGTAAGACTTAATATTCCAGTACTAGAACTTGATCTCTAAGGAAAAGCCATGTTTACCTTAAAATACCAAATATGCTGGCAGTGCATCTTACAGTACTGTGTGTTTCAGCCACTGTTAAGGCTTGAAGAGAATCGTGTTCCCCTCCCAGCAGACACCGAGCGAAGTTCCCCTCTGCAGAAGGAGAGCACTGAACCGCGGATCCAGGGAAGGCTAAAGACTCCAGTCACCACCTCATCCGCCCTGGCTAAACGTACGAGCTCCTGTCCTGCAGGCAGCTTCGGCCTAAACTGTGCAGCGTTCCCTACCAGGAATCCTAGCACCAGCCATCACCCACTCAGGGACATTCAGCTCTGAACGTTTTCCATGTTTAGTGCCTTCCGGTGTGATACCATTGTAATCAATGGAGGATTTGGGGCCTTTAGAGATACTGGAGTTTGTCCCCTCAAAACAAGGCTTCATAGATCTCAAAATTAAGCTCCCTGAAGGGGTAGCTGCTCGCTGTCTGCAGTAGGAATCAGCAAAACCCTTAGGAGAACACCAGGGTCAAAAAGCAACACTCGAAGAACAATTCATTATGGCTGGGGGGTGTTTTTAAATGAGTAATCAATGCTAGCCTGAAAACACCAGTTGCTTAAAAGTCTTTCAGTGTTACGCTGGTGATTGTAATGATGATATGAAACGTAGGGCTGTCTCCCATTACTACTACAGTTACTTGCCTTAGCTTTTCCATAACACATCCTTCCTGGTAGGAACAAATATAGAACTGAAGGCTGATTTATTTCAGAGGAGTAAGGATTGAAAAAACATGATTCTTTTTTAGAAAATTAATGTTATGCCAAGTTGGAAGCAAACTACAAATTACTACAATATTTCATTTGCAGCATTTCCAACAAAAAACAAGCACTATTGACATGATACATATTTGAAAAAAAATATGAAATAAAAACATTACAAATTCATAGGGTTTTGCCAAAGACTAGTCATACTCCAGCCCATTCAAGGAATCACGTATCACATGGGCAAAGTATAAATCGCTTTGCTCGTAACTGAATCAAGATATTTAAAAATTTCTTTTGGAAGAGCTAGAAAAGCAGTGCTATAACAAGAGTCTAGTCCGTCACTGGTCTATGGGAAACATTTAATTTTTCTAAGCCATGTTTCCGTTAAGAAAAAATAAACGTGCCTATAGGAATATTTTCTATCAATGCCACCAAATGGTTGGGATGTCTGCAAAAGCATGAAGCCTTACACAGAGTTTTAGAAATACTCTTCAGTTGTTTTGTTTTTAAAGTATTAACTTGGGATCACATCCTGCTCACAAAGGTTTCAACAAGTCTACCCACCAAACGAGCAAAGCAAGATTATACTGAGTCTTATATTTCCTTGGTTCAGAGCAGTCATGGCTCAGAAAAGCCAGTGCTGTAATCAGCTGCTCTGTTTATCATCTAATACATGAAGTTAAGAATAATTTGTCTAGAAAATGAAGTTTTCAGGTAATAACTTTGGCTTCTTTTCTGAGGCTTTAACAACATCAGAAGGATCTAATAGGATAATGCAGTTTATTTTGAATCACTTTCTACTACTTGATTACTACTATAAGATCCACTGACCTACTGGGGATTTTTAAGACCATAACAAAAATAGTTTGAAGTTAAATAAATGTAGGAAAAAACTCCCCCAAAATCAGGTAATTTGTTTAAGGTGCTGAGAGGAACTCTTGTGGTAATAATGTAACGTGTGACATATGTAAGACAGACCAGCCCGTTTGGAGCAGATCTGGTCACAGAAGACCCAAGCTAGTCACTGTTGAGGCAAACAGCTGAAGCTTTCTTATTTCAAGCATAATTCCAGGAAGGAGACTTGCACTTCATTAGACTGACGAGGATGAGAATTTGAAAGTTTGAAAACCCAAGATAGCTGTCTGTAGAGATAATTTCCAAGCAAATTTGCAGAACTTCCTGAAAACACCAAGCCTGATTTACCTGAATCTCCAGAACATGATTTGTATTAATGTGGCACAATTATTTCAATAGTACAGATGCTCAAGAACATTGCAAGTGTCAAAGGAGCCCTGAGTATTTCCAATTCCTTCTAGCATAATGCAATAAAAATGCAATAACCTTTATGAAAAGCAAACCAACCAACCAACTGCACTTTATCAAGCACTAGTTAATTTGTTGCTTCTGATACATTTCATCTTGGTGTTCTTGAGATCTAAATACAATGTAACACCAGAGTTCTGCAATCAGTGTTGGAAAGGTTCAGTGTGATTACGTGTATTTTCAATGATTCATCTTAACTACTACGAAACATCAGGAATGGTGATGCTTTGAGAGTAAGCACACAGCATCCTTGATAAATGGTACCAGTAAACTTACAAACTCACAGAAAAAGATGAAAGCCACTACCAACAGAACTACTTATTTTAAGAAACTGCAGTATCTAATGTACTTCTGCAATCTAAATTGTAGTAAATAGCTACAGCCTACCTCATCTGCATCATTCATTCACAGGCACAGCTGAGAAGAAAACATAAATACTTCCTTAGACCTTTGCTAGCTTATCTGTGATAAAAAGTCACTGGTAATAATTTGATGGAATAGCATTGTACATACAACAAACCAGGCTGTGCATCATACCAGGCTAAATTCGGGTAGGATTCTGAGCCTATTACCTTACCTTCCTTACTTCAAGAATAAACTCTATGTATGAGGCTAGTGCTTAGCTTGTCCACAGTCTCTGTGGGCAAGGCAAACTTTCCAGGTAAAATATTTTATTTATAGCATCCGATATAATCAGAAAAAAAGTAAACAAGGCCTGCTTAGTAGCTTCCTTATTTTTTCAACTTACACCAGTTCGTCTAAATAGAAGATCTTACTTCCGTGTACAAATCTAATCTGTGTTCTCAGATGACATAGCTAAAAGAAAATGACTACGGTCTGTAGAAGCAGTTAAGCTTTACAAACCTTACAAACTTGAATACTGCTGAACTGCCTAAAATACCATTAGCCAGGAAGGCAGAAGAAAACACAAGTTGACTCCATATCCCAGTGGTGATGGCTCTCAGCTTGCACTGATGAAGACTCAGGTTTAGGTTCCTAATCCTTGTTAATAGGTCATGAAAAAGAGACCAAACCCATTAGAACATTCCTGCTGGAGACACGAATTCAAGATCCCTGCCCTAGTTTAGGGACCCCGCAGCAGTTTTCCATGTCTGTGCCCTGGCCACAGAGCTGTTGGGGATAAGGGAGTTCCTCCACCCTGCAAGAACTGTGCCACCTTTCCAGATGTCAGCGCAAGGAGGCCGGTTCACAGCAGCTGAGAATCCCCAAACCAGGGCAGCAGCCCCCCTCCAGTGTCACTCAGGCACTTCATTCCTAGTGAAGAGGAGCTCCTGCCTCTTTCCTTCCCGACCATTTCTGACTGGGTAACTTAAATCTTCCCATGCCTGTGTCCTTTACACATTAGCACCTAAGCAGAACTCAAGAACAGTGGCAGCATTAGTACTGCAACAAATCCACTCTGGATTTAATCTGAACCATTTCATGTTCCTGACGGAGTTTCTGATTCAAGATCACTGTTGTTTCCCTTGAAACGAAAAGGCAGGGTACTAACTTGAGGCCAAATTCAGTTCTTAGTAAAATTAGTGCGAGTTATTACACTGATCGATAAAAAGAGTCAAACTGAAACCTTTTTCTTGAACAATGGAACAAAATAAAAGTAAACCAGAACTATTCACTGGCATGTATCTAAAATAAATACTGCAATAACTGCTTAAGAGGATACTGCTGTAGATCAAGTATACCTAATTACTACTAACTCTTTTTAAAGAGGTTAACCTCTGTCACTCCAAGGAAAGCTGGGGACTGATTTTTGTAGTACAGAAAATGAATTTGTTCAGGCTAGGAAATGTCTAAAAAGATTTTTTTTTTTCTTTTTCCTCTTCTTTTTTTTTTTTTTTTTTTTTTTTTTTTTTAAGAAAGAACAGTTAGGAATTGAAAAATCCTTCTAAAATGCAATGGATTAAATCTAAAATCACTGCAGATTTAGTACATAATATGAAATAAGACATTTCAACATGCTCTCCATGTGGCTACAAACTGTACATAGTGGAAATTCATAGCTCCAAAGAATAATGCTCTTCAGAACTCTGTTAATGCCACTGAACATAATTCAGATTCTGTGTACAAAACTACATAATTTAGAAACTTAATCTAGTTTTTTTTTTTTAAACATGGCAGTATATTTGAAATATGGTATTAATTTATGTTTGCATCTCCAAAGAAAAATGTAGAAAGATAACTTAAACTAGAGAATTCATAAAAAAAACTATATCAATTTAAAATTTTACTGCATAAAAATATGTACTTTTCAAATTATTTTAATAAATTAAATATCCCTAACATTTTTAATATATATCCCTGACAATCTATAAAAGAGGGTTCTTGTTATAGAAAATAAATGGAACTCCGAAAGTACCCCCTTCATAAAACATATTTAACAATAATTATATTTTTCTTCTTCTTCCAGGAATGTAACAATATGTACAACTTCTCTATATTACTATACTATCAAAATAGTACAGATTAAGTGTAGTAGGGTTCTGCAACCGTAAGATGGTGAAGTCACATTAAAGTGGAGGGCAACCTAGGCCTCGGATGAACAATATCAGTGTGGAGCATCAGTTTCTGGATGGATCAGACAAGAAGGGGTAAATACAATCTTCTCATCTACAGTAGATTTCACAAGAGGTAGAGTTCAAGTGAAAATGAAAGAAATTTGGAATAAGGTGCATGCTCAGTATTTTCAATTTATGACTTGTTAAGGATGTCAGATTTTACAGGAAAAGTTTTCAAGGATTCTTTCTTTTTCCTCTAGAGGAGAATTCGATGATCAGTTTGTAATCTTTTTAATATGGATCTGAAACAAAGAAATCAGAAATAAAGTTATATTTTAAGGACACTGTGGTTCTCTTAGTAATCAGAGGTAAATGTTCTCAGTGCTAGCCAAAATTCTGAGTGTCAAACACACCGAAAGAATGAAATCTCACATTTGCCTTTTTATTTTTTAAAAAATATACCACCTCTCACCTCATTCAGAATCGCCCATACTGCTGAATTTTGTATTACTGAAAGCCGGAATGACGAAACAGGGTTTAGGCTGGGGTCAACTGTTCCTTCAGCTATACCGTTTTCAAATTTCCCTGCAAAAGAAGTGAAAGCATATCCTCCATTAACTCCTCTTAACAAAGTACAGGATCTACGCCCAGAAAAATGCATCTACATGGGACACCATTCATGCCCAATGTACTCCCATTTAAAGAATCCTCCATTATATTAGGATGGATAAGAATCCAATTTAAAAGCCTAGTTAGAATTTAGACTTAAAGCATGCATATGATAAAAAAAAAAAACTTGCTTTCATTGTAACAGGGATGCCCAACCTATGTCCAAGAAGCTAAATACAACCCATGAGTAAAATTTCTTCTCCTTGGAACAGGTATCCTGCCACTTGCCCCAGCAGCTGCTTGGCTATGGAAACGCCAATCTCATCCCACAACAAGAGAGCCGATCGTCTGCTTGGAGGGTTGGTTCAAGCCCAGACCCTGACGGCACACACTCAAGCACAACAGCTCACAGAGAGGCACTTGTGCAGTCACAGGACATAAGAGGTGATCTTAAGCAACCTGGAGATGCCTCTGCAATAACTTAAGTGGATCTGCTCTGGCAGAGAAGTTGGGTGTAGCTGCAATCCAAGTAAGAGTGGTGCTAGAGCATCAGTCTCAAAGAAGAAATATTGGAAGCAATAGTAAGGAAATCCTACAGAAGGTCACACACCCAAAATGAAGGATGAAAAAACTCAGTTTTAGGTTTGTCTTGTTTTTAATTAAAGTGTCTCAATATGTGCAAAAGTAACAAAATACATCCTTCTACATGTGTAACAGAAAAGCATTGCTGTCTGTGTCATACCTATCCTGAAGTAACCATCCTCTAGGCGTTTGTCTTTGGTTTCTTTGCTCAATACCAATTCTTCATTCTACGACAACAAAGCACAGATAAGATCATTTATTTTGACATACAACTTTGCCAGTGAAAGTCAAGTGTGTATCCAGCATCCACCCATTCTAAATAATTATGAACAAGCCTAGAATAGTTACTTATAGCCTCAGACAAACCAACACAGAAATGAAAAAGCAGCAGTGCTCCAGAACTGTATTTGGCTTCAAGGTAGAAAAAGGAAGTAGTTCAGGTGCCCCTCTTAACTGATATGCTAATTGCCTCGTGAACAGAATACACAGCAGATACTGGCACACAGAGCAGAAGAAAAGCAAAGGCAAAACCTTGCCTTCTTTTCCTGTGTCTGAGCCAGATTTCTCTCATGACAAATGAAGCTTGCAGCTCACGTTTTGATATAAGAATTTGGGCAAAAGGAAAAGCCCTCAGACCAGCAAGGGAAGCATTTCAATTATCACCACCTTACTAAAAAGAGTGGATATCAATGAACTTCTTTAATAAGAACAGAAAAATGAAATTGTAGACCAGAGCTTCAAAAACAGCCTGGAAATTGCAAGCAGAATCACATGACCCAGTACTAAAAGACCCCCATAAAAATTTCCTAGGAATCAATTAAAAATTCTTGACAGGCCCAGGAGATTAAATCCATCAGCTTTTTGTTGTTTTCTGCTTTGAAGGGATGGTGCTGAAAAGCAGTTTGGTTTGGTTTTGCTCTGGTGGATTTTTATTTATTTACTGAGTGTGTTGCTTGACTTCCTTGACAAATCCAGTCTAGGAACACTTTTTTTTAAGGATTCTTCCAGCCCCCAACCCGAGTTCTGGTTATGGGGGATCAGAGTAGAAGTACGTGAATGGGCTTCTGGCTCTACTCAAGTCCATGTTGGAGAAATCCTTCTCTCAAAACAGCACCTATCGTTCTGCAGCTGCTGTCTCTGTACTGGTGACACCACTGGCTTAGGAATTGGCCAGGTACAGAATTTCTTGTTCACTTTTCCCCCCATGTTGCATCAATAGCAAGGGAAGTTTGGGACCATTATGTGCTTAATGGATGTCCCCATTTGAGGGGCATCCAAAAGCCAGACATAACCATTCCGTGATATCTTGGGGCCAGATGAGGGAAGGGCTGCTGCTGGTTTTATGGCTGAATATATTTCCTTGAGGAAAGGTATATCAGTTATCAGGAAAAATCAGTTATCAGGGAAAGGAACAGATTTAGAATCCAGACACTGAATTACCTATAAGGTACTGAGGTCTTGAGAAGCAAAATTGTTTAAATTATATAGTACAACATGATAGCCCAGGTATCATGTCATGTAACTACAATCAAACTTCTACTGGGAGATGGAGCTGGTCAGAAATCTGTATTTATTTTTTTTTTCTCACTTCCAGGACAGTGGACTACAAGAATAGTGAAATGAATCCCTCCATGATCATTTGTGTTTGGTTGGTTGGTTTTTGAATAGCACTTAAAGCACAAATCTTAAGATACCCACATGAGGTATATGGGAGAAGACAAATACTTGCTGTTTTAAGACTAAATAAAATAAACCTATTTGAAGTAATATCTTAATCTTCACACACAGTTTTTGTGATATAAATGTGCAGGTACAATATTCAGTTGAAGACAAAGAACCTGTATCATCTGCTTTCAAGCAAGAATATACTTTAGACAGTATAGTGCCCTCCTAAAATAAAATTCAGACTTAGTCTGAGAATCCAGATACTGAAGTACCTATAAGGTATTTGTGGTATGGTTTAGATGCATGTCAATTCCTGAACCAAGAGTTTTGTTTGTTTGTTTTGTTTTTAATAAGTCATAAAGGAGATTGAAATAGCTTTCCCTTTTTCCAAAATACATTGGAGATGGCAGACTGGTTGGTTATTTTTTGTTTTAAATAGTAACAGTGAATTGGAAGAAAATGAGTTTGTTCACCTCCAAATTACCAACAGCACATACAGCAGGCTATACTTTAAATGAACATCTGAATAGTTCCATTAGCTTTCTGTGAACAGATCCAATTTAAAAAAAAAAAAAAAAGTATGAGAGCATCAAAAGCCTACAGTTATAAAAGAAGCATTCATGCCTCCCTTACCCAGCTAAAAAGAAAAAAAAAAGAAAAAAAAAAGAAAAATCAATACAATTAGGAGATTTTGCTTTTATCCTATAATAGAGAAGAGACAAATCAATACATTCATACCTGAAAAGGCAGAACTTCCACTGTTGTGTTTAGAAGTATATCTCCTGGGTGCTCTGGATTGCCACTGTGAAACAAGTACCTGCAAATGAAAAGGAGAAACAGCTTGCATACATCAGTCAGACTTAGCTGTGCGTGTTAATAATTTAACCTTATATGTTAATAATCACTTTGTATGTTTTACAATGATGTTGCTTTTATACTGGACCTACATCAGCTGACGATAAGAAGTAACAGATGCTTCCCACCATGGGTCACCCCCACCTTGTGCCAGCAGAATGAACTCTGCAGATCCGTTCAGAGCCAGGTCAGGGAACGTATCTGCAGCAACTCTTTTGCCAGGCTAGTTTTCCCCAAGAGCAGTTCACTGCTCTGGTTCGCTGCACACTCTCATTAATGGTTGTGCCAGGAACGCCCAGCCCATACACACAGCCTAACTTTATCTGGATACAAAATTATTTTCCAAAGACAGATTATTATTTTTACAAAATCATTTTTACAGGTATACACAGAGAAGGATTATTATTTTAAACCTGTACAAAGTTACCCTCACTCAGATGTGCATTTAATGAACTTTTTTTTGGTTTAATGGAGCAGAGTATGTCAAAAACTGTGTCAAAACCATCCCTACACATATCACCTGGTGAAGAGCAAGTCTTAGAAATCTAACTATCCCCTCTCCAATAGTTTTTGCAGTACTATGCACCTGTAGATAATGTTACAAAAGACAGGGTGTAATTTACATTTCTTTATATATAGCACAAACTTGATAGTATTTTTGATGTCAAATCCACATGCTATGCAAATAAGTAACAATCTTTTTTTACCACTAGGTGGTATCAATGCTTGAAAAATTATTCCTTGACATTTTTTTCTAGTAGACTGCAGAGGAGCTTATTCAGATTACTATCTGAAAACTACTTACATATCACACCTACTCAAATGCCACTTTTAACAAACCTATTTTCCTTTTAATGCATTTAAATGAATATGTAACAATCCATCAACACATTTCAAACCTTCCTTCAGATGGAAACTGGAGAAATAAACAGTAAGCACTATCTTCTACATTAAATCCATCACCAGCCAGGGACAAAATTAGTTCAGAAATTATCACTTGATTAAAATTACAAACATTAGCTCAATTTGCAATTTATTAAGATGTAATTGGAGATGTAAATTCCAGTTTATCTAGTATGTCTGAAACCAGGTAAGTACTTGTCATTAATCCGTTCTCCATAGCTACAAGTCAGAAAGTAGAAGAAAACAGAGCTCTCTGACCCTGAATTAGAAGGGTCTGTGATCCTAACATGACAGGAAATAATTTAAAAATACACAGACACTCGGAGGCATGTCTTCTATAAGTGTTCAGAAGAGGAGTAAAAATCACACGCTCAGATCTAAGAAAGTTACATTGATTCCTATTTCTAAATTCTTCTCACTAAAACACCGAAAATCCAAAGATTTATATTTTTAAATGCCAGAGGTTGAACACTTGCATCTGAGAGGCAAACATCACACTCTCTTACCAAACCCCAGGGGCAGTACTCTTCTGTAGCGCTTTCTATTTCACAAATCTCATTTCTGAGAAGACACACCTAAAAAGCCACAAAAATTAAAAATAACCCTCCTCTGTGACCCTGCTCTCTCAACAGAAGATAATGCTTCGGGGGTGCTGTGGGGGCAGGTGGTGGTTTGGGTTGGTTTTGGTTTAAGAACAACACAGCCAGCTGTTTGTCCTACTGTGCTATCGACTTCTGAAATTAAAGGGGGAGGAGATTCTCCCCCTGCGCTCCCCGCAGATACTGTGCCATTAGGGCACCGAGCTCAAAAACTGGCGCAAAGCTGAAACAATTTATGGAAGTAATAAAAACGGATTTGCAGATTTCCACGTAGTCAAAACCACTTTTCCAGTATGTTTGCCATATGCACATACACTTATAACATATGCATATGTTCCCCATCTTACTTAAGATTATGTTTAGAACAGAAGGGGCATTTTTAAATCTGAGCCTTGCCTGAACATTTGTCAGATAACACCTACTTAGACAGAAGTTACCCAGAAATTAAAAATAGAAGTATGAACGCACACACACAGCTCGTGTCTATAGTCAATCTTTTGCTCAGAAATAAAATTTATGAATTAGAAAATTTGCTTAGGAATAACATTTCATTTACAAACGAGTTGCTGTTCTACAGCTTCTGCAAGAAGCATCATTTAGCTGTTCTTTTATAAAACTTGCCTCCCCGACACACTGCAAAACCATAAAGATTTCAGGCTAATGAAATGTTTTTCTGGAGATTGAAAGACAGAAACTGAAAGCCACAGAAGTAGTTGTGCTTTTGGCTAAGTTATTCTGACATCTGTCCTGGGATTTGCAGGTGACAGCCTGTGTAAATACTAAAAACGTGGTGTTTTTTTTTTTTTTTTTTAATCTGCTGGTTACCTGACATTTTTCCTGGGGTTGACTCAAAGACACCTTTTGTCTACCTGCTGTTTAAACCTAATGCCTTCTGAACTGTTCTTTCCAATTAAAATTCTGAAAGCCACTGACCTCTAAATATACTAATCCCAAAGAAATACATATTAACATAATAATAATAATAATAATAATAATAAGCCTTATAAAACATTACTTCACAGCTTGTTTTAATTACAAGACAAGGAGATGAGCAAATTTGGACATTCTTGATGGAAGTCATCAGCAAAAAGTAACTCTAATTCACAACTGCTAAGTGAAATACCAATGCACCTGAACTTCAGAGGACGTTTCTCCATTTTCAGTCTCTCTTTAAAGAGGCAAGGGTCAAATATAGTGACTAGCTACTGTACATATTCAAAAATAGCCACAACTTCCTATCTGCCAGAAGTTCCTAGATGTATGAACCAGCTCACATACATTTTGTTCTTGACCTCAGTGTAATAAGAGGGTAAAAGAGGATGCTAAACATTAACATCTCATGTGGCACATAAAAACATACACAATAAAATTTAAAGAGCAACAATGGTTAAAGAACAAACACACACAAAAGGGAGCCAAGTTGCAAATAAGATTTCAGTTTCCATATTGAGTGATTTGAATAAGAAAGCTGCGGGTTTGACTTCTGCTTTGGAACTAGACTCACCTATACAGTCAAGTCAGCCACAGGAAAAAAGTAAAAATAAAAATGAAAATAAAAATAAAACCACTCAGCTAAACCAGTGTTCATATACATCCTAACACAGAGGAATGGAAGGACAGAAGCACAATCATCATTAATACACTGACAAAAGACGTCATCAGCTTGCCAATGCCGTTAACTTTAGTTACCTTTAGTATTTGCTAAATAGCTAAACTTTTCCATCTTTCAGTACTAGTTCATCACTTGCACTTTTGACACAAAAACAAACAAAAAAACAACAAAACCACAACAAGAACAAAGCAAGTACACATCTTTACCCTTCTCTTACTTCGCTAATGGAGGGGTTGTATCTTCTTTGCCCCCACATCAAAGCATATTTAGACTTAGAAAAACATTATTCTCTCAGTTACCTGATATGTTTCCTTTTAGGCATTAACAAGGGTGTCTTACTGCCTTTTATGTCTTATTCAGAAAAAAAAATATACTAATTGTGTTAGTTTTATTTAAAAAAACAAAAGCACAATTCTATGCATCTTCTGCTTTGTTGAGCCATTAAAAACAGAGCAGAGAAAAGGACACACAAGAAAACTTACCGGTAAATAGCAGCTTTATAAAAGGAAATAATACACCCAAGAAAAGCATAAAATTCACATCCACTACCAATACATTTTTGTTTGGAAAGAAACAAAAGTCTTATCTCACTTGATATTATACAAAAATATTCTAAGAATCTATTTATGAACACAGGCCTTTGTCCGCCGTAAATATCAGGAATCAAATCTTTTTCTCTGCATATCCTCCTTACGTCTCTTTTAGCAGTTTTATGTATGTTAGTATATCTCTTTTCAGAAAAAGGAAGAGATAGGAAGGCAGGGAGGAAATGTTTCCTTCCACTTTTGCACAATCTGCTATCAACAAGCAGGACAAGTTTTAAATTCCGCACAGTGTGAATTTCTATAAAAGCAACATTCAGTCAGCACATTTTTGGCTCTCTACAAAGGCTGTCACCCCTGCAAGAGTCATTATCCAGGATTTTTGTTCTCTGGATGTAAATGTGGGAAAAGAAATTTAATGTAACCCCACTCTGTCATTTTCCCAGAACCCTCATCAGGAAATGTTGACTTACTGTCACTGGAAACAGGTATTAACCATGCGCTATTTTTTATGTTTTTCTTGTATGTGTTATAAAAGAAAGATGAATAACTTATTTTCCTTCACTCGGGTTCAATTTCTTTTCCTACCCTTTATGCTTCTCACCAATTCCTTTGCAAAAATTGCTTATAATTGGGGAAAAAAAAAAAAATTAATTCTGCAAGACTATATATATACCCACACACAAGTACTCACAAGAGGCAAGAAAACCAAGGAGAGGTTTTCATCTTGTTACAGCTTCTGATTCAAAACCACTGCAGGGGGGAGGCGGTGGGGAAGGAACATTTACCCCATTAACTTTTATGCACAATGCTTGGTAGGATTTCATTTTCTCTGCCCAAAATAGCCAGCCTCACTGTCAATATATATTATGGACATTTATATTATGTCCCAGTGAGGACTATGAGAATGGTTTTCTAAACCTCCACTGTGCTCTCTGAAGTGCGTACAGGTCAACTGTAATAGAAAAGGGTTTATCATTAAATTCATTTTCACTATTTCTAATGCGGGGTTTCGGTGAGTACCGGCTTTTGGCTTGTTTTACTACTAAAGGGAGAAGTTCTCTCATGAAATCTTCACTCTTTCCTTTAAGAAATTCAGCTCTTTCTCAATCTGATCGACATTAGTTAAACGGCCCTTACGCTATTCATCAATGTTAATTCTGCTAAACTTTTAAACCAATGAAATGTTGACAGTTTCAGATTTTATATTTGTTTTATATAGGTCATATACATATATTCTACAGATGAATATGTAAAGCTGCAATATATCTTTCATAATATATCTATAATAAATAAAACAAAAAAAAAAATCTTTCCACATTTCACTGTAGATGTATGTGTTTGTATTTATTTAAGTTTATATATACACATATGCACCTGAAATATTATTTCTCTGGAAAGCACACGGGAGCTCCCTTCAGTTTTCTTAAACATCAGCATTTACTGTCAGTTGAGATGCCCTTGGGTATGGGCATCCTCACAGGCTGGCAGATGCACCTGTGACACGTCAGAGACTCAAGCCCTTCTGAAAATCAGGTGAAGCATTTTAGGGTATCTCAAGTGGCATTTGACACCTAACATTTAGGCAACTGCATTAAACCTCTAAGATTTCTGAGTAAGAACAGTAAAACCCAGGAATGCTGCCAAAGACACCAACGTGGAATATTAGTGCCATTAAGGAGAAAGCAGCATGTCCTTGGCTCAGAGAGCTCCCTTCTTCTGTCTCTGATCCATACTATTTTTCTTTTCCTACGAAGTTCTTGCCTCATCGTTGTGGGCAGAGTTCCCATGCCCAGAGCAAACAGCATCAGTGGCTGGGAGCCTGCCTGCCAAATCCCTGCTGTCAGGGTATCCATGGGAGGATGTTCTGCTCATTAGTACAGAAGCTTATGTAAACACAGAAATCAAGTCCTCAATTCCTCTCTCTTTTTTTTTTTTTTTTCATATATGCTAAAAACATTAGCCCACCTGAAATACACTGACATACAGAAACTCTAATAAATTTAAGAGACTTCCAAATATTTTCTATCATCTGATACCACCTTAAAGCCTAATAAGATGAAGGTGATGTTAGGCTTTAACAACCTATATCATAATTACACATTTAAAATCAGAACAAAGATTATTTCTAAATCATACACATTGTGGTTGTGTGTGGCTGCATGTATTTGTGTGCTACTGCAGCTAAATTTGCACAGGAAAAGTAGAACATGCTGCATTGTGCAAGGAGAGTTTCTGTACTGGACAGTGCTTATGAACAGCGAAGAGCTTACGCATTAGTCAAGTTACTGCCGTGTTACTCCAAACCCCAATGATTTCATAATTCCCTAGGTTTTACGTGGTTGTTACTGCAAAAGGAAACAATGAGAAGGCTTCATTGCACTGCCAGTTTTGGAAAGCTGTTATAGAAAACCTTTTTTTTTTCCTTTGTAATACACTTGATTTTGTGGATCTCTTCCAAAAAGAGGACATGCATCCCACAGCATAGATAATTAATTATACTTTAGATACATCTACAGCCAGGTGCTATGATACACTTTTTACAAACTTTATTCTACTTAAAACAAACATCAAAAAAAAATAATCTCACTGCTAAAGAACATGCTTTACAAGCTGTGCTTCTTTTTCTCTACAACTTAGTGGCAGTAATAGCAGGCAAGCAACCATCACCTTTTATGCAGGTAATTTTCAGCACTGTCACAACAATTTAAAAGCAGATAAATTAACTTGTATGTTATCAGGAGCCAGAAAAGATATTCTTCACACAATACAATGATTTTCTAGTTTAAATAGTCAAATATATATTTCTCGCATGAGTGGGAATTATACATTGCAAGAAGCCACCATAGGACATAAGTGCAAGGTTAACATCACACGTTCCCTGCGATTCTAGTGTCAACAGCACAGAAAATTAGATAATTAGCCTCAAATACTGCACATCAAGTATCTGTGCCAACATCAGAAAGCAAAGAAGTACATGTAATCTACAAGCTGATTTGTCAAAAGTATTAAGATTTCAGTTTAAAGCTGAAATTCCAGACAGCAAGTTGGGCCTCATAAAATCACTTTATTAATAACCAACAGCACATTAGGACCAACAGCTTGTTAAAAGCAAGGACACAACTACTGGGCAACTACAGAGTTAAAAGCAGTGTTAGGGGGTATGAAAAAAATAAATAAATCACCACCTCCCTGTTTTCCCTTCCCCTCCAAAAACACTCAAAACCACAAAAATTCTACTAACCCTCATGAAGATATTCAAACACTGCCAAGCAGTCACATACAAATAAGAATGAGCCTCATATTCCAAAAATCATGAAGCAAATTAACATAAATTGGTGAGGTTGTGCGTGTTGTTTTTTTTTTTTTTTTTTCTCTGAAACCCTTTATTTTTGTAAATATCCATTCTAAATTGCTATTGCAGAAAAGCTGACAATAATCAAGATGGCCATAGGTTATGCACTTCCAAGGACTTCCTTGGTGTTAATAAGTGTTTTCAAAAAACACGTGCATTATCCAACTTACGTCAGTCAAACCTATATGGAGAGCTCAAACTTAGGCAACATTTCAATTTTCACTTTTGACTATTTCAATTTACACATCCCTGTTCTCCAGGTGTGGCTTAAAACAATCAACATCCATTTGACTTCAACATTCAGCCAGGATATGTCAAGTAGGTCTTGCATGAAATAGCCACAAATGTTATTTTCTGCTCCACTACACGAGTTCAGATCTCACTTTAGATTATTAAGAGATCCTTGCCACTGTTATCCCTGACAATATTCTCAGGTCTCAGAAATGAAATATTTAAAGACTTGATGAAAGCTAATTACTGTACTGCTACACTCAACAGAAACATTACATTCAGTTCAGCAAAACGGTTGGCACGGAAAAACGAGCTATAGGAACAAGTTGGTGTTCTGTCACACCGTAACAGACCTGCCATTCATTCTGTCAGTTGTGGTAAATATTTCCATGAGAAAGCTTGTTTACGGAGAATTTATTACTGGAACTATTAAGCAGCTGCACCTCCAACTGACTTGGCAGACAACATTTGGTGTGAATTCAAGGAGCTTTTCTATTACTTTAAAAACAACAACAACATAAAACAAACAGCACCTGTTATGTAGGTTCACGAACACAAGAGGGCTTTTCTGCTTTTACTTGCCACCATCAGATACATCTCCCCACAGGGCAACTTTTCCTGATGCTGTTGTGGTTTAAGGGAGCAGGCAGCTCAGCACCACCCACCGTTCGCTCACTCACCCCCAGTGGGATGGGGGAGCAACTTGGAAAAGCTCATGAGAGAAAGACAGTTTAATAGGACAGAAAAGGAAGGGAAAATAATTGTAACAACAACAATATATACAAAGGCAAAATACTGTATTTTTGAGGATCCTGTGGCAACAGAAACACAAATCATAATAAATATTGAAATGGCCTATAATGATAGTTCAAACAATGCTAAACCTAAGTTAAGTCTAAATACGTAACATCATTCTAATTAGTGGACTTCCTTTGAGAAAGCAATGGGATCCAAGATGCTCCCTTTTTTCTAAAATTGGAATGACTTTCTTCAATAAGTAGAAATACCAAAAAAGATAGTATAATCCTCTACTGATGAGACTGTTCTTAACACATCAGGTAGACACAACTATCTTAGCCCTAGCTACAATTTTTCAAAGCATAATGATGAACACCATCTTCCCACATTTTCACAGAATCACAGAATTTCTAGGTTGGAAGAGACCTCAAGATCATCGAGTCCAACCTCTGACCTAACACTAACAGTCCCCACTAAACCATATCCCTAAGCTCTACATCTAAACGTCTTTTAAAGACCTCCAGGGATGGTGACTCCACCACTCCCCTGGGCAGCCTGTTCCAATGCCTCACAACCCTCTTGGTACAGAAGTTCTTCCTAACACCCAACCTAAACCTCCCCTGGTGCAACTTCAGCCCATTCCCCCTCGTCCTGTCACCAGGCACGTGGGAGAACAGGCCAACCCCCACCTCGCTACAGCCTCCTTTAAGGTATCTGTAAAGAGCAATAAGGTCGCCCCTGAGCCTCCTCTTCTCCAGGCTGAACAAGCCCAGCTCCTTCAGCCGCTCCTCATAAGACTTGTTCTCCAGACCCATCACCAGCTTTTTTGCATAGATAATTAGTATTTACTTGTTCCCCCAACTTCCTCACCATTAAGGTAGGACATATTAAAATATAAATTTTCTTCAGACTTGTGCATGTTGACTTTTGAATTACAGGGCTGATCTAAGACACTTGCTAGCAACACTTTCCAGAATTGCCATTGTGCACTTGACTCATCCTAACAGAACAACAATCCACCCAAGATCAACATTGTTGGTTACAGTTACCCTATTCATAGAGTAGAGGCGTATTATTCTTAAAAACAAACAAACAAACAAACAAAAAATAAGATAACATTCACGACATAACTTTGAAGAGAAAAACTTGATCAAAAAGAATCAATGAATTCATGCACTTGATTTGAAAAATATGTAGTTTTTTTATATTACTGGCACAGGATATAAAAAGATTCTGCCTTTAATCCAAGGAGGTATGGCAGTCATGTTTCTCAACACATACATCTTGTTGTGAAAGCTATCCAAGAAAGTCTTTTAACACACAGCAACCAACTGGAAGAGTAATTTGACATGTCACACAACAAACTGGAATTTAATAGGTCAGACTGGTTTGGTACAACACAGAACAAGGAAACTACTGATCCTCACTGTTGTGCTAAGCCAAGGTGAAGACTTAGTCTTTGATTATGTACCATGCACAGAAGTTGACTAATTGGATTCAGTTCAGAACTGCAGAAAGGGCTCCTTCACAAGAAAAGCAGCCAGTCAATTGAGCCAAAGGAACTTTGCTCTACCAGACTATACGTATTGACCTCAAAAAAGCACAGAAGGTATGTGAAGAAAGGAAAAAGAAATCTACTAACACAGCAACACTTAAACGGACACTAAATAACCAATTTATTTTGTATGTCTTGGACTATTCTGTTGGCAAGACAGTGAAAACCAAAACAGCAAAACAGTAAATCCAAAGGAAAAGTCACTTTTAGTCCTCTAACAAATCGCAGATACTTATATTTCAAGTCTTTTTAATTTTGAAATAGGTCAACTTGGAGTCTTAGCATGGTGTTTTTTTCTCAAGCCCTAAAGCAAAATCTAACAAAATAAATTAATGGTACCCTTCACAGTTCCCAACTTTCAGGTACAGGGACATTGTGACATGCTCCAGCAAGACTGCTGGTCTGCACAATCAATGGACTGAGCCTGCAGGGCACAACATTCTGTAGCACACACCATGTTGCACAGTTGTAATTGTAATTAGAAGCAGACCAACCAACCAAACAGAATCAAACTGACTTCTTTTGAGTTCCCCTACGACCTGCCAGAGAAACACTGGGTTTGAATTGCATTTATCAAAAAAGCTCCAGATAAAATTGAAAGAAAAAGTAAAGCGGAAGACAACATTTAAATCAGCAAAAGAATTGGAGGAAAAGACTCTGATGATCACAGTTTCAGCTAGACTGCAAATACCCCAGATGATTTCACTTCAGTTTATTATGACAGCCTCAAATTCTACCTTCAAGCAGTCTTGGCAAGCAAGCAGCTTTAGATATGAGACCAAAGACAAATAATTACTAACCTTTCTACATTGACAGGCTTGTCAAATTTAAATAGAATATAGTCCCCAGCAACCGGTGTGACAGCCCAGAAAAAATCTTCCCCTACGTAGGTTTTTTCTAGGGTATGCCCTTGGTAGACTTTTAAAGATGTGGAAACCTCTGCAGGTGGATTCACGTGGATTTTATGCAGCAACGGTTTCAGGAAGTCTTTATCCTAATTGAAACACAAACATTATGCTGGTCAGATTTTATTTTATTTTATTTTTTACTGTTTTTCTCAAGTGGTTACACTTAAACACTTGGAAAAAAAAAAAAAAGGAAAATAAATGTATTACTCATTTTTGCATATATCAGATCTTGTAATCTAAGTAATAAGATGAACATGACATCAAGTAAAAAATAAAAATATTCACTAACAGATATAAACAAAAATAAGCTAAGATTGGTAGTTCTTATACTTGATAGCAACCAGTTTAAATCAGATTTCATTCCAACTGCAGTAACACAAAAATGCTAACCAAGAAAACGCCTGTTTTCTCAAAGGCTAAAACATTTTTCATCGAATCAGCCTGTTCTAGGAAGGAAGGAAAAGTTTAGCTACTAACTGTGAGTTTTTGGATCTTCCCTGCCAGGGAGGAGTGGAGGCCAACATGCTGGAATAGAGAAGGCCTGAAGCGTATTCGTAGGTTTGATTTCTGTCGGTCACAATGTTTCTGAAATGAAGAGGGGAGGGATAAAAAACACATTAGTAAATTCAACAGAAGGTTGCTGAGTTTTTACTGAAAGTACGTGATGTTACACGAACCAAAAAGACTCAACAAGAACCTAGATTTATTGAATTCTTCTTGGTTTTGTTCCAGAAATCGAGCAAGACCGCTGTGCAAATGTAATACTAGTTAATAAAGGAGAAATTTACATCTCTTCCTTCTTGCACAGAACTCATTTATTCAGTCTTTCAGCAAGGGAGCTACTACTTGAGGAATGAAGGACAAAAATTCTATTTAATCGCCATTTGGAACCTTCTCTGTGACTGTTATCCAAGTAGTAGTGTTCTGCAGAGCCTCAGCAGGGGTTACAAGATTTAATTTATTTTAGGAGTGTTACACACAGAAACTAACTGGACTTTTTCTTTCACCAGCTACCACATCCATCTCTGAAATCTGAAACAACAATTATAATGCTTCTGAAAACTGTCTCTGCAGGTATATTTGAGATTAAAATCTTGGTAGGAGGAGAGATTCTTTCAGGATACACAGTTTGCTAAGCCTTCAATTCACCAAACTCAACTTGTTCACTAACATGAAAGCATTTTAGAAGCTTCTTAATAAATCAAACTTACGGCATCTTTCTCAGGATTGCACACTTTCACCCAGAGGATATGGTCCAGAAGCCAATCGATGGGTTTCTCCTTATAAAACATAAATATGAACTCTACAATAAGAGTGATATCTGGAGACTGGAACATTTTACCTGCAATGACATTAAGAGTAACTGGAGTTATTTTAAACATAATATAGTATTTTGAAATCACTGAGATAATGGATACATATGTGCTATCACAAGGTACGTTAGTGATGAACAACTTGAAATCTCAATGTTATTAAAAACTCTGTACTTTTCAGAGAATCACAGAATGGTTTGAGTTGGAAGGGACCATAAAGATCATGTAGTTCCACCCCCCCCACCATGGGCAAGAGACACCTCCCTCACTAGACTAGTTGCTCAAAACCCCATCCATCCTGGCCTCGAACACCTCCAGGGATCCAGAGCTTCTCTGGGCGACCTGTTCCAGGGCCTCACCACCCTCTGAGTGAAAAAAAGATTCTGAATATCTAGTCAAAATCTACCCTCTTTTAATTTAAATCCATTACCCTTTGTCCTGTAACCACACTCCCTGACAAAAAGTCCCTCCCCAGCTTTCCTATAGGCCTCCTTTAGGTACTTTTAGGCCCCCCTTTAAGGTCTCCCCAGAAGCTTCTCTTCTCCAAGCTGAACAACCCCAACTTGCTCAGCCTGTCTTCATAGGAGAGGTGCTCCAGGCCCTGATTATCCTCATGGCCCTCCTCTGGACCTGCTCTTAATTGTTCCATGTCCTTGTTATGCTGGGGGCCCTAGAGCTGAGCACAGCACTCCAGGTGGGGTCTGAGAGGAGAGCAGAGGGGGAGAATCATCTCCCTCATGGTTAGCTTTCTGGGCTGCAAGTGCACATTGCAAGCTCATGTCGATTTTTTTCATCCCCCAGTACTCCCAAGTCCTTCTCCTCAGGGCTGCTCTCAATTTATTCTCTGCTCGGCCTGTATTTATGTTCGGGATTGCTGTGATCCAGGTGCAGGACCTTGCACTTTGCCTTGCTGAACTGCACAAGGTTTGCATGTGCCCACTTCTCAAGCCTGTTCAGGTCCCTCTGGATGGCAGCCGTTCCCTCCAGCATGTTGACGGCACCACACAGCTTGGTGTCATCAGCAAACTTGCTGAGGGTGCACTCACTCCCACTGTCCACGTCACCAATAAGGATGTCAAATAGCACTGGTTCCAATACCACTTGTCAACTGGTCTCCACCTAGACACTGAACCATTGACTACAATTCTTTGAATGTGATCCTCCAGCCAATTCCTTATCCATTCAGTGGTCCATCTGTCAAATCCACATCTCTCCAATTTAGAGACAAGGATATCATGGGGGTAAAATGCTTTGCACAAGTCCAGTAGATGGTGTCGGTTGCTCTTCACTAATCCAATAATATTGTAACCCCATCGTAGAAGGCCAAATTTCTCAGGCATGACTTGCGTGAAGCCATGCTGGCTGTCACCAATCACCTCCTTATTTTCCTTGTCCCTTAGCATAGATGCTAGGAGGATCTGCTCCATGATCTTGCCAGGCACAGAGGTGAGACTGACTGGCTTGTAGTCCCTCAGGTCTCTCTTTTTTCCCCTCTTTAATAATGGGGGTTGTTTCCCCTCTTACAGTCAGTGGGAACTTCACCAGACTGCCACGATTTCTCAAATATGATGGACAGTGACTTAGCAACTTCATCCACCAGTTTTCTCAGGGCCTGTGGATTTGTGCATCTTCAGGTTCCTTAGATGGTCTCAGACCCAATCCTACCTGCTGTAGGAGACAATCCTACATTCTCCCAGTCCCTGCCTTTGCCTTCTGTAACTTGGGCAGTGTGGCTAGAGCACTTGCCAGTGAAGATTGAGGAAAAAAAAAGTTGCTGAGTACCTCAGCCTTTCCCATATCCCAGGTAACCAGGTCTCCTGTTTCCTTCTGGAGAGGGCACAGATTTTCCCTAGTCTTTGTTTTATCACTGATGTACTTACGGAAGTCTTGTTGCCCTTGATGTCCATAGCCAGATTTAATTATATCAGGGCTTTAGCTTTCCTAACCTGATCCCTTGCTGCTCGGACAATTTCTCTGTACTGCTCCCAGGCTGTCCTTGCTTCCATAGCTGCCAGCTATGCAAAACTAAATAAAACAGAACAACTATTCAAACAAGAACTCATTGCAATGTATCTGGATGCCACTAAAATATTCAGTGTGTACTACAACACAGTCTTGTTAAGAACAGATATTTTCAGTCTGCAAAAAATAGAGGAAGAAGAGTTATGGACGTGTGTCTATTATTTTCCATGTTGTAAATTTCAAGCATCCGAGACGTGCTTGAAATTTGCAAGTGTTACCTGTCCAGTCACACAAGTTCAGCTTTTGAAGGTACAAACAGCAGAGACAGACAACCAACCACTAAATTTAGATCTTTTTCAAAAATAATAATAATGAAAAAACACTATATCATGACACAGTACAATATGGAAGCAGCATCTGACATAAGCCCCAGTTATTTCACCCATTGGAATGATGCTGTGATCATAAAGGAGACCATTCATGCAGTTGGGTGGAGAAGGAAGTGTGGTAACATACATTAACTGACCTGGCATTGCTAAATCAGGAACTTATCCCTTACACAAACCTTGAATTTTGCTTTTTTTACTGCAAAAACATTGACATTACTTGCTAGCGCCTGCTGCAACGAGGTCCTCAAATAGACATCTCCAGTTGAAAATACGGTGTGTGACTAAGTTGAGGCTCCCACTAAACAAGGGACAACTCCCACTAAACAAAGGACTGCTGCAGAGCTTTCTTGTTTAAAGACATAGGAAAGATGTCATGGTTTTTATTAGTATATTGTTACTATTTGCATACTTATATTGTTGTCATATTGTTTAACGTTATTTGTAGAAGTAAATATTTTAAAATGTGTAGGAAACAATCAAATGATTTGTACAATATTGTGTAAAATATTCATGCAGAATAACAGCTCTTTCAGCTTGTCACACTTCCAGCAAAATGGGCTCCCAATTTTCCTGATGATTCATCTCTGCCTACTGCTTTCAACAACACAGCACAGGAGAAGGGAAAAATACAAGAAACCCTAATCAAAGATCAGCTTAAAAACGGAGAGGCTCATCAAGTGTTTATGGGACTGAAACCGTCATTTCAGGATGACAGCTGTCGAGGCAGTCTGTCAGTCACACCTGCTTCCACAGGAAACGGACCTTTCCATGTGGTGACAGAGATGCACAGTACCACAGGACCAGAAGACAAAAAATATCCTCACACTATTGTTCCAACCCCAGTGGAAGCTGACTGCCTGAAGAAACAATTTATCCTGCTCCAGGAGCTATCTGGACTCATGCTGCTCTGGAATCCTTTTCTTCCTCTACTCAAGGACACAGCATAGCACCGCATCTTTGTTTGATAAGCTCATCTTCTGAAGAGTACAAAGATTGCAGTCTTCAGTTGTCATCTGTGGTGAAAAGACACTCACAGACCATGCCACTAAAAACCTGAATGGTAAGGTACAGGATCTTTACCTATAATTATATAAGCAGAGAACAAGACTGGAGGTAAGAATCACAGAATCGCAGAATTTCTAGGTTGGAAGAGACCTCAAGATCATCGAGTCCAACCTCTGACCTAACGCTAGCAGTCCCCACTAAACCATATCCCTAAGCTCTACATCTAAACGTCTTTTGAAGACTTCCAGGGATGGTGACTCCACCACTTCCCTGGGCAGCCTGTTCCAGTGCCTCACAACCCTTTCAGTAAAGAAGTTCTTCCTAACATCTAACCTAAAACTCCCCTGGCTCAACTTAAGCCCATTCCCCCTCGTCCTGTCACCAGGCACGTGGGAGAACAGGCCAACCCCCACCTCGCTACAGCCTCCCTTGAGGTACCCATAGAGAGCGATAAGGTCGCCCCTGAGCCTCCTCTTCTCCAGGCTGAACAAGCCCAGCTCCCTCAGCCGCTCCTCGTAGGACTTGTTCTCCAGGCCCCTCACCAGCTTCGTCGCCCTTCTCTGCACCCGCTCAAGCACCTCCATGTCCTTCTTGTAGCGAGGGGCCCAAAACTGAACACAGTACTCGAGGTGCGGCCTCACCAGAGCCAAGTACAGGGAAAGAGTAGGAATATACTCTTTCTCCCTAATTTAAATTATCCTAATTTCATCTAAAACAGAAACAGGGTACACTAACTATATATACATATATATATAAGGTAATATGGTGATGTTACAGGACAGACCAGGGAAATAAAACAAAACCAACCAAAAAAACCCACAGCCTGACACATTCAGCTGCAACTAGTCAGAAGATGCTAGGTAAACATCAACTGACCGTATCCGCACCAGGCTCTGGATCCCTGACTGTCCACAGCTATTTTTTGGGATGTAAACAGCCCAGTACTTCTGCTCCACAGATCTGACAGCCCAGCCCCTCTGAATCCAAACCAGCTAAGCCCTTGCCTAGCCTCCCTTTAGTGAGGGTGTCGGCAGCAGCCTGGCTCCCCTGGGGCATAGCCATGGCCTGAGAACAAGCAGCAGCATTTGCCTGAGCCCCACAGTCCTGTGACCTCTCACAGAGCTGGGAGCCAGCAAGTCATACAGATGCCATCCAAACCCAGCCTGCAGGCTGCCCATTGGCCATCCTTAATATGCAGTCAAAAATCATTAAGCCAGAGACCTAAGCAAAACCAAGAGTCGACACGTACTGCCTCAAAGCAAAGAGGATATGAAAGAACTGAAGCAATGGCTAGCCTCGCACCGCGGTCATGCACTTGTTACAGTGCCTGGGAACAGACAGGCATCAGGGAGACTCTGCTGACAAAACTTCAGAGGCTTCAGATTCTGGGTGCACACAAGCTGCACTGGCAAGGAAACTTCAAAACACAAAAGAATTAGACTCAAAGGTAAGATGATGCTCCATAAATCCCTGGAGGTTTACAAGATGTGGAAGAAACTTTCTCTTTTTTTTTCTCAATTTTGTTTTATTTACATAGACAAAAGCGAGTGCCAGGGCTGAAAAAAAATATTGTGGAACATTTTTTTGCTGTTTATTGTGCCCTGCCAAGGCTTCCATCTCATTTTCAGTGCATTTAAATGCTATCCCTAGTGAACTGTTCTGACCTTCTCACAGCATTTTGTTGGCAAGTTTAAGACACATGCAAAATAAATTAAAAAAAAACTTTTTCCACAGTTCTCTGAACTGCAAAGATTCATTTGCATTCATTCATTTGCATTCTGTATAAGCACTGTGATACATGTATTCAGTCTACAGCAATAACTTTATACCTGCGAGCACCTATTTTCTAACTACAGTCCAAGCCTTTCAATGTTTTCCCTGTTTATGATATGCAAATTACTGGCATTAGAACCAAAATGTCTTTGGAGTTATTTATATCTCAGATATTTGACTTGATCTATTCTTTCTCAGACTTCCACTTATGTGGACAACTTGAACAAAACTGTGATCAGAACAACTTAAAAAAAATCAGAACAACAGGCCTTAAAACCTCAGGGTAAAATAAGATCCAGAGGGCCTGCAAAATTCAACCAAGAAGCTGATCTCCGACTGCTCCATTAAAAAACTGACGGTTGACATTATAGCAACAGGACAAGGTATTGCAGATCCCCAGGAAAACACTTCAGCTCACAAGCAGCTGGAAGACAAATCGGTGTTGCTATAAAAGTCTGGCAGGACTTTACCGTGGTATGCCAGGGACTGCAGCGCAGCCCAGAATCCAAACGCTACACCTCCTTCCACATTGCTGCTCAGGGAAACAGCATACATCTCACACATTATTTATTAGACACTTGGCAGCACTTAGGGTTCTGCGTTCAGTATCAAAAAATACAATCTAAAAAAAATAAAAAAATCAAAGAAAGCAACTTCTGCTCTATGGCAGAGGTGACAGAATTCTGTAATTCTGCTGTCAGCCTAAACAGTTGCATTTGCCACTTCCTCATGTACCACTTGCGTAAGCTAGATTTTCAGTTCAGAAATACACTATGACAAAAAACACTTTCCTAGCAGAATTTGCAAGCTGATCAAGGCTTGCAATAGCTTACGATGAATCAGTCGTACCTCTTTTCAAGTTACTACTTCTGAATCACTAGCAATTCAGCACTCTACTTTCTCCCGCAGATATCTGCACGTAAAAATCATCCCCAATTGCAAGCAACTACTTTTGCTCTTCTCCCTGCACTACCAAATGATCATAGTATCAATGCGTCAAGATCCATAAAGCAACAGTAGAGACGAGACAAATCCATATTACTTGCATAAAACTTATATGCAGGATATAGTTACAGCACACCGATGTGTCTCCAAGCCAGAACTATTAATCCCTTCCATGAATACTAATCCTTCTCTCAGAACTTATAAACAGGATAAGTAGATAAATTCAGTGGGGAAAAAATAAATTTCTAGGTAGAAAAATAACATTAAGATGCACAACTGTAGCTAAATGCATCTGAAAATCTACTGATAGTATCTAATTAGATAGGAGGCAAGCAAATATGATACAAGGACCAGAACAGGGATGTCTAGCCAAAGGAGATAAGAAATAAATGTAATTACAACTATCCTTAGAGCCTCCACTGCAAACAATCAGCATGTAGACAATACAACAACAACACGCTTTCAAGTATTTTCATACAGCTTAGCATACGATTAAGCCAAATCTCAGTATTAAAAAGAACCATCTAACTAACCCTCCTGGCTTAGACTCTGTCCCCTCTATACAGGGCTGAGAACACAGGGATGTGAAAGGCAAAATACAGAAAAAAGCTTTCTGAAATATATTTGCAGGCGCTAGACAGCGCTTGCCCTAAACTGTTGGGTTTATGCCCATTTTGATATCTCAGTATTACAAAAATGCAAGTTGCAAGTGTTGCACTCTACCATTCCATCTGTACTGCGCTAATTAAGCAAATGCAGAATGGAGGTAAGTTGCTTCTACAGCCTAGAAACTTCACCCAGAATTTACATTCAAAGTGCAATTAGGACAGGAGTCAAAACTCTAACCCCATCTAAGTCCACGATTAAAAAAGTAGAAATAAAGTTTAATCAGATACCATTATTCAAGCAATTTCTCCACCTGCAAGAACCACAGAGAGCCAAGACAAGTCTGTTTAAGACAAAAGCTCCAGTAAATTATTTAAATGCTTATTTCTCCATGATAGGCAGCTCCATTTCCTGTTTCTCTCTCCAACTCTGAGGCAAAAATACCAGTCACATATGTTGCAGCTGAAATCGTTCTCTGCTGGTAGCCCAAGGCAACCAAGCAGACTGGTTATGTGGGTAGCCAGAAAGGGGATGAGGAGACCTCCCTCTGCCCATTTCCTCTCCTGCTCTTCATCATAGGTGAGACTGGCAGGCAAATATACGAAGCACAATTTTATACCCTAACAGGATTTTAGGAGATGACTGCTGGTTTTCTTTCAAACCTATCAATCTCTGAAATGCTGAATATCAGAAAACCATTGCCTCAGCAACACATCTGATGCTGAGCTCTAAAAAGGATAGTATAGGAATCTCCCCAGCCTGATTTAGTTTAATTTAATATCTCCACCTTGGTGCTTTTCATGACACATGAAAACCACTTGGTGCTGGTTCATGACACATCACTGCAATAACGAAATATCCTTTCAATTTGTAAAATCCCTTCAAAACTTCTATCATTGTTTTTCCGTTGAGACTAGTATCTCTCTGTAAAAATGTATGAGTGTAAGACAGAACAAATACTTATAAGGCAATTTCATCTGCCCCCTGGTAGTCAACCCATTACAGCCCCAGATGCTGCGTTAGCTTCTCTCACTGTTGTTGATTGCAAATGGCAGACTCACTCTACCTATCTCTAAGAAGGAGAGGACTGTCATAACTTCTCCTGGATGGAGCAGACCAGTGAAGATAGGACAGGCTTAGCAACCAAGACAAACCGATGTCTGTTGGTTCTTTTTGGAGCTCTTGTCATAAACACCAGTGAGACTGTTTTAGGTGGAGTTAGTTTTTATGCTTCTTTCCTTTTACTTCGCAGTCGTTTGCGTTTCAATGATATTTCTATTTTAACTGCAGTCAAATTTAAAATAGGTAATTCCCTGCAGTTGAACTGTTAATATTTTTATAAATAAACCAACTTTTGGTTATAAAAATGTCTTCATTTCCAACAGGTTGAATTTAACTGCTATACAAAAATAGATGAAAAGCCTAACAAAAGCAAACATGAGTTAAACCACAGAGTTCCTAAAAAAGCCAATGAATTTCTAATTCCTGGTCTATTTCCAGTACAAAGATAGATAGCTTTGAAGTCAGATCACTATTAATCACAGCATCTAAGGATGAATGTGTTCTTTCAAACTATTGAAATGAACATTTTCTTACCAATGAAACCCAGCTGAGAAAATTCTAGAATCATCCAATCTTCAGAAGCGAGCTGAAGTGCAAAATTTTTTATTGTGCTGAAATAATTCTGCTTGACAACGATGTCATCTTCAAGCTAGAGGAAGGTAACAATGATATCACTATAAATAAAATAACACCAAAGCAATAGGAAAAGTACTAGTGGGAAATACTGATTTATAATACATTGCTAACCCATATCCATGTATTTCTAGTGCAAGCACTGCTTTAAAGCCTAGACTCTACAGACAAGAATAACTATTATAGGGATCACAGTTAGTCTGTTTGTGGAGAATTAATCCAGAATCTGAACATATCTCAACATAATGGAGATGTAAACTAGGCATTAAAATCACATTGCTTATCTAGCTTCTTTCTTCAATGAAGAATCTTCCATGAAATAATTTTAGACTAAGTGACATCATCAGGACATTATGTGGCGAAAAACTAGAACTTCTGTACTATTTGTATGAAAATGTGACTCAGTTTACTCACTTCCCTACTAGTACTAAAATAATGTCTCCTCTTAGAAGCTAAGAGACACGTTATCTGCAGAGCCAGGATTCATTTCCTCATTTTCTACTTTGGTTGCCAAAGAGAAGAACAGGTGCGTAGTCCAGACAGTGCAATTCCCAAGATGCTGTGCTACAATCCTTTTAGTTCACACTAAGTGAAGGCTGCTGCTTTAAGGATGCTGCTCCTCCTGTCCTATCTCCTAGAACATTCATGCTCTTCCCCCTTGTGCTGGCACTAACATTCGTGTGACTGCCTAGTTTCAAACAGGCTGTCAATATGTCACTGGCTGCACAGCTTCCAGGAAAAATGAGTCTCCAACAGCTTTCAAAGAGCAGACAGCAGAGCTTGCTTTGTAAAAACTAGATGAGTGGGGCGTTACACCCAGAGGATACAGTCCCAAAATCTAAATAAAGATCATAAGCACAGCTAACCCACTAGATCTGCCATACCTATAGGTAAGGCTTCTGCTTCAAAGCAGGAAGGCATGACAGGAACAATTCTGAACTAAATTAAACTTAAGATTAATTGCTTAACTGTGTTCTTGAGAACCTCTTTAAAAAAAAAATGAAAGAAAAAAAGAAAACAAGTCTGGCAACACATTAATATGACTCTTTGGTGTATAGGTACATTTTGAAAGTGACACTGCACCTGCTTTCAAGAGAAAGAAAAATAGATTTTAGCTCAATTTCACTCAAAACTATGCTGGTGTTTTCTGCCTAGGAGACTCAGCTGTACCTCAGCTGGGGGACAAGGGAGAAAACAGTAGTTAAGCTGTCTACACTCCTTCACCTTTTTTGCTAAGCTTCTTAAGATAAAATCAATCATATATGACAAATAGCTTTCTACTTCAGAGACAGGGTACTCCACAGATTACTTCCTCAGACACCGTTACACCCATACTTAGTGCCCTCCAAGTTATAACCATGTTATCTCTGCTCTGTCTCAGTCCTTCTGGTGTACCCAACAGCATGATTTCTGGAGACTCATTTGAAAATTTATGCAGACTCATTTGAAAACAAAGAACAGAAATTTACCTGAATGTAATAAACTCCCTTCTTCTGGGCATACATCATGAGAAAGCAGTAATCCAAGTTTTGCTTTGTTCTCCATCTGAAATTCAATTAAAAACTCAAGGATAATAATAAAAAAAAAAGTTCTTTCAATACACACTGGTAATTCAAAGTAAATCTCACTATGAAAATGACGCATATTGGTGAAATGTTAGGACAACTGCTTTTGGCATCTTTCCCTCAGGAAATCCTGTCTGAAAAAAAGGAACAAAGCTTCCAACTTATACTTTAATACAGACAAAAAATTGTTTTATTCTGATTTCTATTTTGTGAAAACTACCTAGCATTTCACTAAAACACATGTGCATTTTAAATAGAATTCAGCAGGAATGACTGGGTTTTACACCATATTTCAGAAAGAAAAACAGTAAACAAACAAACAAAAACCACAACAAAAGTCTCTGTTCGTCTCCCAGAATCTAACATTAAATGAGTTCAACCAAGCTCAGCATTAGGCTCTGATCATGCACAGAACAGCATGCAGATAAGACTGAAAAGGACTCAGTGCTCATTTCACTTTCCCACACTTTCAAGAATTACAGTAAGAAAACATTTAAAGAATTCACATCCCACTTGTCATGTTATAAACAGGAAAAGTGTGAATGTGGGAGGAGATGGGAAAGGATTTGGAGGAATAAACTAACCTCACTCTCTCTTTTGAGTCTCCAAATGTCTCTTTCAAGTTTGACAAGTCAGGATAGTAAGATGCAGGAGGGGCTATTACTTCCACCAAGCCAGAATTGATCTCTGTAGAAAATCTGCCAAAAGAAGCATCATAAAATCATACGAGATATTTTCAGTTCTGTAGACTTCCTGCTAGCTTCCTGTTGGTATAGTTACTATGCCTGGTTATAGCAATGACTTACTCAAATAAGGGATGTGAAGTAAAATTACTATAGAAGAAGATATTGTTTTCCCTAATAGCTCCTAGTCTCTATAAGCATATCTGTAAGTCTCTTAAAGCATAGCCTCTTAGTCTCTTGACCAATAATCAAAATTCTAACTAGATTATAAACACTGCCTTTTTTTTTCTCCCTACAGTTCTCTTTGAATGTATGGAATACAAGACAGTAACAGAGATGTCACAAATTCCCATTTATTTTAAGGCAACTTAATCTATTTATGGTGCACAAAATCAGTTTAATTCCATTTATTATTTTACAACTTAACTGACTGAATCATTGCCCTTATTTTGTTATCTAATACCTTTTGGTTTGAAAGTACAAAACCTCCAAAATACAAAAATGTATGAACTTCTATTTCCCTAATGCTTTTTGTTACTTATCACAATGTTATTTAGAACTACAACTTACTCTTTTTCCAGGCTTGCAACAACGTTGTTAACATAATCAAGATCAGTCTGAAAAACAAAAATAAAAACACACTATCAAATGAAATACTTAACCGTTTTGCAGCTACTCTTTAAAAGAAACCAGTGACAACAACTGGTGAGGTACTTGAAAATCAATTTCAGTGTGTACGATATTTTAGTAATACAGGAGCACATCACTCTGGTAACCGTGTCCTTTGACTAACAGAAGAAGAAATTATTCTTTTATGTAAACACAGAGAAATAACATTTGCTTTATGTCTGCTTTTAATACACAGTCCTAATGCAAAAGTGGCATTTTCTTGCAGTTCATAATCTTAATGACAAAATGATCACCCAGTGTTTGTGTAGGAAGAACATATTATTGTTAACAATATTACGCTATACAAAAATATTATCAAGGAAAGATTTCTGAAGAACAGGGCAATAAACAGACACCTCTTTCATAAATGCATCTCCTACACTTTCCAGTTAAAACATGGATAACCCAACCTCAGACAACAACGAACATGCTATTTTCCTAACAAGGGCTGCATTTTTGCATCAGAGACTGAACTTGAAGGACTATTAATTTGATAAATCACCTGGTTCTTAAGATGCAAATATTCTAAAAAATTACTTGTTGGTTAAAAAAAATAATTCTGACATTCAGGAAGAGTATACATCACCTAATTTGCCAGAACTGGCTTCTTATGCAACCTACTAAGTTGGTCATACACATGCAGGAAAGGAGAGGTTTTGAATTCATAAACTAGACTAAGAAAAACTACTCTTTGCTGTACTTACTAATCTAATAATTTGACATATTATTTATCAGTATATAAAAGAAAAGTTACAGTCTGTAAATCAACATAGATTCTGGTAGCTCATGAGGTTTCTGCAGAAACAGCTGCCTTTGAAATGCTGGAAACAAAGGAACAGTTCATACTATCTTTCTGATGAATTTGTAATGCAGATTATCATTAAAGGATTATACACACCGAGAATAAATCCTTCCCAAGCATTTCTATGGAACCACTAATCTTGTTTGATAAAGGTTCTTACCCTTTGATCTTAGAAATTACCATTCCTATTTTTAAAGATTTACTTTTTATAAAACCCAACATAATGCCAGTGACACACACATTTTCAAAAAGGACAGCAGTGGGTTTCTTCCAAAAGCAGGTTGCAAACACTGTATGAAGAAGCGAGTTGAAAGCATTCGTCATGCTTTTTTTTTTTCCCATACGTATTTCCTTTGTAAGCACTATTCCTAGTGCTTCGCAGGACAGAAATCCTAATAAGCAGTTAAGGTGTTAGCAATTTAAAACTTGTCCCATAATGAGTTCGACCCAAGCAGACTCACAGACCCATATGGACCTTCACATATCACTGAGTCTTTAATTACACATATGGATTGTTCAGGCACAGTTCTCTACAAGAATGAAGTCTAAGACAACTTCTTCTGTTGTGATTTAATAGCTGCAAATCAATACGTAATGATAATTCAATGATCATTATTTCTATCTTTTCCTTTTTAAAAAAATTGTATTTATTTTTAAACATTAAAAAATGTTGTTTAGTCAACATAGGAAAAAGAAACAATCTGAATTTTTAGTTGACATTTCAAACTCCAGTTACTCAGTCTAGTACTAATAAGTCAAATACTTGTTAAACTGTCTGTAATGTAATTACGTAGGAAAACAGGTTGTGGGGTTTTTCGTTTTGTTTTTAAATGAATAGTCACCAAAAGCACAGCTAGTCTCTATCCAGTATTGCAGATATTAAAATACAAGCAGTATTTTATCCTAACTGGAAGCATACATTTAGTCAGAATCCCCTGCCTCACTGTAACTCTCCTTAAAATGAACATAGCCTTGTCCTGTTTTACAGTGCTTTTAAAAGCTGACTTCCTTAATACAAAATAGACCACATCCAGAAAGATTAGAGAGTTTGGAATAAGAGTTCTTTCCCTACTTCCAACTATTTCTCTGTGTGTGCGTCTCTCTCACACACCAGGTTGGCAATTTCCCAGTCTGAACTGGGATCACAACAGCTTCACGTTAAAGTGATGTGGCCTGTAGACTTTCAATGTCGTACTGAATTCAATATTCGATGAAAAAGAACATCGAGATTGAAATAGCTGATGCCATTTTTCATGTGAGCAAATGCATTACCAACTTGATATCCTGCCATTATGTCTAAATAAGCGTATTTTTATCTACCAGCAGCATTTGAGATTTGGAAGCAGGGTTTCAACACCAAACTCTCCCCTGAGGACAGCAGGCTGCGCGCCATCCTTCCACGTCAAAACCTCCAGAGGCGACCACCTCTCCTCATTACCCAGCCTAACGCTAAACAGGACCTTTGCCAACGCCCTTCAGCTGTGGACAGGTGCCAGGACGGTGGCACTCAGAAGTTATTTCACACAACCTGATGAAATAAATATGAGCACGTCCAATTAATTTGATCAATCTGTCGCAATACCCAAGGGAAGAGTTAACTACAGAGAAGACTTCATAGTGCAGTAATGGCAGGATATCTGGAACAGTCAGAGAATTGCTCTAGCCTAAGGATCTTCCAAGCACTATCAATAAATTCAGCCAGTAACTGAAGAGTGATGGAAAAATCTATTATCGACCGAGATCCATTCCCCACTTTTGAGGAAGAAGGCATTTACTGCCTGATAAAGTAAGACCTATGGTCCTCTTTATCGACCTACGGGACATGAGACTGCTGCAAACAAGTATGAACAACAGATAATATAAAGGAGACCTTGTCTTCTCCAAGAACCTTAAAGAGGACGAGACAAACCCTGATTATTCAAAAGGAAATCATCCATGAAAGAAAGTGTAACTGTTCTTCAGGCTTGCATTGAAGATTGTCTGGTAGATACCAGTTTGACCTTGGAATAGCTATGAAGAACCTGGCTCGTGGTGTCAGCGCTATTTGCATCTACTGAAAGGAAATGTCACTGGTGATCCCAATCAAAGCAGCACAACCTGTAAGAAAACAACAGTGAATGCTTTTGTCTGCTAAATTTGTCAGTTTGACCTCAGTGCCAGGAAAGCTCATGGAGCAGATCCTCCTGAGAGTCATCATGCAGCACTTACAGGGGAAGCAGGCGATCAGGCCCAGTCAGCATGGCTTTATGAAAGGCAGGTCATGCCTGACGAACCTGATCTCCTTCTATGACAGAGTGACGCGCTGGGTGGATGAGGGAAAGGCTGTGGATGTGGTCTACCTTGACTTCAGCAAGGCTTTTGACACCGTCTCCCACAGCATTCTCCTCAAGAAACTGGCTGCTCTTGGCTTGGACTGGCGCACGCTTCGTTGGGTTAGAAACTGGCTGGATAGCCGGGCCCAAAGAGTCGTGGTGAATGGAGCCAAGTCCAGTTGGAGGCCAGTCACTAGTGGCGTCCCCCAGGGCTCGGTGCTGGGGCCGGTCCTCTTTAATATCTTCATCGATGATCTGGACGAGGGCATCGAGTGCACCCTCAGTAAGTTCGCAGATGACACCAAGTTAGGTGCGTGTGTCGATCTGCTTGAGGGTAGGAAAGCTCTGCAGGAGGATCTGGATAGGCTGCACCGATGGGCTGAGGTCAACTGCATGAAGTTCAACAAGGCCAAGTGCCGGGTCCTGCACCTGGGGCGCAATAACCCCAAGCAGAGCTACTGGCTGGGAGAGGAATGGTTGGAGAGCTGCCAGGCAGAGAAGGACCTGGGAGTGATGGTGGATAGTCAGCTGAATATGAGCCAGCAGTGCGCTCAGGTGGCCAAGAAGGCCAACGGCATCCTGGCTTGTATCAGGAACAGTGTGACCAGCAGGGCTAGGGAGGTGATCGTCCCCCTGTACTCAGCTCTGGTGAGGCCGCACCTCGAGTACTGTGTTCAGTTTTGGGCCCCTCGCTACAAGAAGGACATGGAGGTGCTTGAGCGGGTGCAGAGAAGGGCGACGAAGCTGGTGAGGGGCCTGGAGAACAAGTCCTACGAGGAGCGGCTGAGGGAGCTGGGCTTGTTCAGCCTGGAGAAGAGGAGGCTCAGGGGCGACCTTATCGCTCTTTTTAGGTACCTCAAGGGAGGCTGTAGCGAGGTGGGGGTTGGCCTGTTCTCCCACGTGCCTGGTGACGGGACGAGGGGGAATGGGCTTAAGTTGAGCCAGGGGAGTTTTAGGTTAGATGTTAGGAAGAACTTCTTTACTGAAAGGGTTGTGAGGCACTGGAACAGGCTGCCCGGGGAAGTGGTGGAGTCACCATCCCTGGAAGTCTTCAAAAGACGTTTAGATGTAGAGCTTAGGGATATGGTTTAGTGGAGGGCTGTTAGCGTTAGGTTGGAGGTTGGACTCGATGACCTTGAGGTCTCTTCCAACCTAGAAAATTCTGTGATTCTGTGATTCTGTGAAATTAGAAGGTGTTAACATTCCTTCACACAACTTTTAAGGTTGAAGATGAAATAATCCCTAGGAGTTTGGAACCTGAGAAAAAAAGAAGCAAAAATTAACATTTCAAGAACGAATCCCCTTAAAGATGCCAAATTGTGATAGTCCACGGCCAAAGAGTTAACACTGCCAGCCAAAAGGATGCATCTTATCAATGAATCGTGGAGCTTCAAAAACAAGTTTGTCTTGTTAAGTAGATCTCTGAGGACTAATGAAAGGCGTAAAGAGGAGTGGTTATTTCAAACATCAGCAGTTCAAATCTTTCCTGCCCATTCTTTCTTCCTAGTCATAAGAAATTATTGATCTCAGAGAAAGCAAGAACACGTGGCACGAGACATCCTCCTTTTTTCATTCATACTAGATCAAGACCAAGGATTCGCCCAGCTCAGCATCTTGCTTCCAACATCAGCATCAGCCAAAAATGGATACATAGAAAAGAGTACAAATGGGACAAGCACGCACAGTGCTTCCTCCTGCTTCCATCCATGCTCTGACTGCCTTCAGTTCAGGTTACTTCCTGAGACACGTGTGATTTTGTATACTTAATATTCCTTGGTAGACCCCTTTTCCATGTACCTTGCCAGTATTCCCTTGAGCCTACCTAACCTTTCAGCAGGAAAAAAAAAGATTTTAGCTTATGAAGTCTATGGTGTTTCATAAGCCCGAACTGGCAACATCTAAGGTTTAACTCATATATCAGCTATTTTGATGACAGACACACACAGCGCTTTGATGAATCTCTCTACAAGAAAACCTGGAGTGCATTGTGGAAAAAAAGTTTCAGAGTGTCGGTGTCTTTCTCAAATTTCCTGTTTTTTTTAAGATGCTGCTCTACAATTGCTTAAAGTACCTTCTATACTTTATGTGAGGCTATATTTCAAGTTTGCAATTATTCTAAGGTTTGTCTGAACAAACACTGTTATTCATAACAAATGCACAAAGAACCACAGCAGCAGTGAACAAAAGTCCATTTTTTTTTATTGATTTTATGAGTGAGGATGCACATAGCAAAGCGGTAGAATATATTAGCTAGCAGAGAAAACAAGGGGTTAGAATGCTCTCCTTAATGGCTAACCAACTGTCAGAGGAAAAGATTTCTAGTTTTAAGAACCAACTCTTTCATATTGTTAAAACCTATCCATTTAATACCTTCAAGCATAGAGAAGGGGAACTCCTTCTCAAAACGTCAGGAAAACCATGGCAGTACGGAACAAAGGTCTATCTGCACCAAAAGTTATGTGCTATCTTAGCCAGCAGTAGATGCTCAGGAAAAAAAAAAAAAAAAGTAATTAACAGGGTATGTACAGAACAAATCTTTCTTCCTTGCATACACCTCCCAGTTCTCAGCAATTAACAATTTATAATTGCAAGGCCTGAGTAGCATCCATATAATTAGATGCAATAACTCCTCCTGTGTCTGTTCTCTGTGAATTTGCTTAATGCCTTCCAGAACCTTTTTACTCACTTGTATTTCACGATATCCAGTAGCAAAAACACTCACAATTTAGCTACACACTCTATAAAAAATGTTGTCTTCATTTCAGATTTTGCCTCTTAATTTCATTTAGAGGCATCCAGATTGCATCCCTACCACAACAAACAGAGACTTAGTTCAAATCCACATATATGTATGTAAAATCTAAACAAGCAGTAACAGTGAGTCCAAACAGGACTGGAGCTTGGTTGATGCACAGGCACAGTAAGTGCACAGGTGTTTTGCATCAAACCACTGAATGAACAAGACATGGTAAAGGCAGAAGAAGCAAAAACGTTGAAATGAATTTCAGGCAACTACATTCCATTGCAAAGCGTGGGATTCTTCTCCCATTTTATTTTCTGTCCAACTCTTTCCTGAAAAAGCTTCTCTACACTTACTGGAGACGTCACTTAAATTATAAGTTTTTCATAGTTTGCCACTGAACACTAGTCTTATCCCAGTTTCCATGATGTTCCCACCACAAGTGAGCAGAAGTGCTCAACACTGGACTTTGGCAAAATAAAGCACTACAAAATAGCAGCTGCTAAACAAAATTAAACTGTATGCATCACCATTGACACTCGGCTGATGAGCACTTCATTTCTGTATTACGTATCTCCATGTGGAGTAGAAAAAAGACAACCCCCACATACAAAAAGCAGGTGAAATGATGGAATGTTACGATACCATGTACAAGCAGTGCAGTTGAGCAACCTGATCTAGTAGAAGATGCCCTGCCCATGGCAGGGGGGTTGGAATTAGTCTGTCATTAAAGGTCCCTTCCAATCCAAAACATTCTGTGATTCTATGATTTTCTTGTTCTGGAAGCTTGACTTACCAAGCTTAACTTCTTTAATAAGCTGTAATTTCCAAGATGCAAGTTGAAATGCTCTGCAAAATGCACAGGTTTAGTGCAGCTGACCCTGCTTTGAGCAGGGGAGGGGGCTTGGACTAGATGATCTCCAGAGGTCCCTTCCAATCTTTGTTAGCCTGTTGGATATTCCCTCAGCAGACTAAACATCTGTTCAGATTAAATTTCTATTTAAGTTGTCATTAAGAGTTGGTTTTAGGAAGAGAAGCACCAATAGACAAAAGATGGCACTAAAACTATCAAAATACTACAAATTCAGGAAGGGAAGCTGCAGGGAAAGCAGTGAAGAATTGAGACAGCAACTGTACAGGACCTTCTAAACAATGTGGTTTATCTCGTCTGTCAGCTTGCCCAGATCTTAATTCTTAAATGATTAGCTACTATAAATCAGTCTTAACTTATTCAAGAAACAACACCCTCCACCCCACCCTCCCCCCCAAAAAAGAAATCAGTAATTTAATTGCTTATGCATTTCAACAATTTTATCTGATCTTTCACCATCCTTGTAGAATACGGGTGGAGTATTTTTACAATGTAATTTAAATAACAAGCAATGCAAAACTGAACAACTTCCAGAAAAGGCAAGGTAAACCTGTGTTTGACTTGAAATGGTGAAAGTACATACGAATATAATTACCTATATACAAGACCTTAAACTTCACCTAGGAAAAATCATCCACTAAAATAGCATTTAGACATGTTTTTGAAGATTTATGCAGTGAAAAAGCCCTAAGGACTAGAAGTGCAGCAGTGGTTTCCAGTGGTTTCAACAGTGTAAGGATATAAACAAAGCCTGTGGAAAAAGGTAACAATATCTGCTAAAGTTCAACCAGTACAGCTGAAAAAGATTATTTCAGGAATACAGTTTCTGCTTTCAGATCTGAAGCAGCAGTTTCAAGTTAAACACGGGAACAAGGAGAACAAGGTACAAAGAAAAAAAAAAGTCTAGTGGACAGGGTTTCACAATGCGAAGCCTTTCACAGCAATAGCAGAAATACAAGTTTATTCTTCTATCACTCCACTCTCATTTGTCCCTACCCTTGTATCCTGCATGCCACCTCCTCAGTCATGAAGGCACCAGTCCCTAGGTGTTGTGCTGTGAACCACAGCACCACATCAGAGAGCAAGTTCAGATTTTAAGAAGGATAGCCAGAATAAAAAGTCAAGGGACAACTCAAAACAGCACATTTAGGTGGAAGTCATGTTAACATCATATAGCTTTCAACTAACTTTGTAATGTATTACAGACAAAGCCGCCTTTGTAGAGTCTGAAAGAAAGCAGAACATGTGGCCTGGAAACCTGGGGAAATCTTGGCGTGTCCTTGGGTGAGCCTGTAAATCATTGAAAAGGTCTAGAAGGTCTATTTTTTCCAGTCAAACGTAGGTAGCAATTGTGTACAATCAAAAGCACACTTCAACGAACTGTGTCATTTACTTGGAGGTCAGAAGAAATTTGTCCTCATTGTCTTTAGGCCAAGGCAGACCACAGTAGTAAAATTTGAGAACATTGTCCTAAACTTGCTTATTAATACAGTGTTAATTCAGTCAATCATCCAGGTACAAAGTCACCTGTAAGGCTTCTGAACTCAGACTATTACTGCTACTTTTCATCTCACAAATGGATGCTCTCGATGTTACTGGTGAGAACAGTGATGTTCCCTTATGAGAAACATTAGATAGTTACTGTGGCCCTGGAGCATCTCAAAAGGTACCTTAAAGAGAAGTATCTCAGTCGTTCAAACCTAGAGCTTGAGAAAAAAGCACAATTTCATCTTTCTGTTGAGACACTAAGTTTGTCTCAGGTCCATGGCAGGTTTCAAGCTCCTGTCAAAATTTTTCTCTGACATCTAAGAAATGTTTTATATATCCCATGTGAAACTTTGCTAGCCATTACCATGACAAGAGGAATGTAAAGTCCTGTGATGATGCCCAGTATCAACACTCCACACTCTTCAGATGCTAAAGATGCTGAGAACACAGCAGCAGTTTACATAGGTACTTATAACTGGTATACAAACCTGCCCTCTAGTTACAAGAGCTAACATTATAACTAGAAACTGCGGTCATCTTGACTGGTTTTAAATCCAAAACAAAGGTTACCACCTGTGCAGGCCCTTAAAATTACCAGGTGATGATTAAATTATTTAGCAAAACAGCCTTGTTTAGCTTTAATTTATTTAATATATACACATTCATACATACGTATACATGTGTATGTTTATGCTAGGATTACATGTGAAACAACAGTCTAAGACTTAATAAGCAATGTGTGAGAAAGCGTAGCACACAGACTGGTGCTCCAAGAGCAAATGGCTGGACAATTACTGCCCAATCAGATGTAATCAGTACTATGCAATATTAGCAAAATCCTTTTGCATAGCTCTGAGTGTCTTCTGATTCTTTCTGAAATGATTTGCCTTTTTGATATTCTTGGTCAAATCAAGGACTTGTGGTCTTTCCAATATACATTGATTACTGTTTGTACAAAAGGCTGTGCTAAGCACAGTCACTGATTAATGAAGTGGACTGACAATAATTTGTGATAAATTTAGAACAAGTCTAAGATGCACTTTCTTTGTGGTAAATGAGATCTCATATGAAAAAATATCTTGTTTAGATACCAGAAAAATATTTTAATTTCTCTCATACATATTTATGTCTGTTGTTCCACTATTATGTAAAGTATTTCAAAACCTTGTTTCCCTTGTTATTTGCAATCCCTATGAAAAATAATAATAATAATAAAAAACTGGACAGTCATTTTCATGTGGAGTTCACAGTTCCTTAAACCCAGAGCCTATAGTTTCTTCAGAAAGGAGGTTTTCATGCAAACCAGTTTGGTGAGAGATGAATCGTTTGTTTAAATCATCTGAGGAGCATCTGAGCTAACTACACAGTCAAGGGGAATAAAAAGATTTTAAGTATAGACATATAATGATTCATGCCTATTTATTAGTCATCCTAATTAATCCCTGCAAATTATTCTGCAATAAAATTATTTTAACAAATTGGAGAACACAGACATATGTCAGTTACTGGGACAATTGCACAGTTTACTGTCAAGCAATTCTAGTAATTATTTAAATTGGGGATTAGGTATCACATCAACCGAGATATTTTAGAATTCCTTGAACTTTCAGTATGGAAATTTACTGTGTATGATCACATTACTGAGAAATATCCATACAGTAAATGAATATGCAGATCTCTTTATTTAGCAACCATAGTGCACCTATATTTACTAGCTTATCTGTTTATACTGTTCATGCTGTTTGCAGAAGGCCATTAGCTGTAATTTTCAAGTTGGGTTCCAGAAAAGTCAATTTTGTGAGAAAGAAGTGAGATAGAACTGCTAAAAGAAAGAAATTAATCATTAAAGAAGTTTTAGGGTGCTTAGCGCAAAGAAACTGTCGTTTATGACTGTCTCCCAGCAATGCTTATTACACACAGTCAATTCAATTTCTCAGTTTGAGTCAGCAAGAAAATCCTCGTGTAATCCTTCCAAAATACCACTTTTCACGTAGTTCTCTTGGAAAAATAATTTTGTAAACTCTTACTTTTTCGTTGTTGTTGGTGGTGGAATAGCTTATATTCTGTATAGCTTATACAGAAACCACAAATAGTAGTTTTAAAATTATTAGTAAAATTACTTAACCTCATACTACGAACCATTTCTTGTTGTATTTGAGCTGCACAAATGTTCAGCAGAGGCCATACCATTTTTCAGAAGCTTTTGCCACCATCTTTAATAGAGGCATGGTTGATCAAAGCCATAATGTATTTTTGAATAGCCTACATTAATGCAACCGTTAATGCTAATAACAGTCTAACACATTTTAGACTAGGAAACCCCACAGTCAAAGCTATTTTAAGAGAAAAAGCCCTTCCTTTTGTTTAAGAACAAACAGAAGTCCATGAAGGGAACAGATTTTCCTTCAAGTAGCCAGAGAAAATGCTTATTAAACCTACACAATCCATCTTGCAAAAGGAAGCTGAAAAATACAGCACAACCCAGAAAAAAAAAACATAGCACAGTTCAGGATAAAGTATTTACCATATTATTCACTGAAAGAGTTTCCTGTAGCAATTACAGAACAAACTATGAGATATTGAACTTAAGGAAATATAAAGCATGGTAAAAGGAATAGAAAAGCAAAGGAGACAAAATCGGATGGAGAAATTGGATGGAAAAAGAAATGCAAAGCTAGGGAAAGGTTATAAGGGGACAAGAATCCAAACCTAGGCTCTTTGGATTTTCCCAAACATTCATGGCTTGCTATGCCCATAGCAGACATGGGAGTAAGCACATCAAACAGCCATCTCCAAAAGATGCAGAGGGTCCCACTCCACAGTAAAACACAGAAGTCTACGGAAAACTCAAGCATACCTACATGGTTTGTCTAAGGTTACAAGGAAACTTGTTCATTTGGGGTTGGGGTATGGATTCTCTTCACTCCTACTCTAAGATTTGTAGAAGACTGAGAATCCAACGCTAACACACAGTCTTCACAACTCAGACCTCCTTAAGCAAAACAACATGAAACTTTCAAGGTTTAAAAGTTTTAAACCTTAAATAAAATTATGCAATAATTTTATGCAATGAAATTATTCCGAACAGTACACAGAAGGAAAGCCATTGCTCCAGTAATTCCTAAATGAATTCTGATCACTTGATATTCTCAACCAAGAGATGTTTTAAGAGCATTTTCTGCAGAAAAACATTACCTATTAGACTGATGGTTTTTGAGTGACTCACTGTCAGAAAAAAAACAAGCCAGAGCGATTTATATTAGAAGACTGTAAGGGTCAGTCTCAGGTACAGCAAAAGAGTTTATAAACTTCTAAAATAAAGGTTTAAAATCTGTTGCTAATAGAACTAGATGTATTAGCACACTGTTTTCTCACTTAATCATCGCTGAAAAGACACTAGCTCACAAGATTAAAATGGTGTTCAAAGTTATAACTAGAGGACTCAAATTTTCCTCTGTGGGATTCACAAAACACTGATTGAACAGAGCACTACATGGTTAGATGGCTGAAGGTCAAACATATATAAAAAAAATCCCCCATTCCATGCCAGACTCTTAAGAAAAAATAAATATATACAACACTCAGCAGCCAGCAAGATTACTTCTGAAAGCAGTCTATCATTTTCCTTAAGCTTTCAGCTAAATCAAGAGTCAAACTGACCAAACAGTCCAAATGAAAACTGTTTGAATTAGTCCATCTAAAAGGTCTGGACTTTTAATGTCCAGGAAGTCCAAAAATAAAATCAGTAACAATCTGTACCCAACTTCCCCAGCTGCAGCACCAACCCGAGGAAGGACTGACTAAAAAGGAGCACGAAGACAAAGGGAAAAAAACTCCCTACCATACCATAGACCCTTAGCCACTATGCTGATATTGAAGGAATAAGATAATTAGGACATATTAATCATTATATAAAACATCAGAAGACGTGCAAAATGAGCAGTCCACCAAATCCATGCTCACTTCATAAATAGAAAAGGTTGGGCTCTCCAGAATTGTTTATTTCAGAGAAACAAGACTTTTCCTTAAATGTAAAGGAGATGGAGGCATAGACAGTCATCTGTCTGTATTGCAAAGAAAAAGAAGGTCCTCATCAATTCCTGAAAGGAACACTCATGATTAAAGGCAGGTTAGAAAGCATATAAAAATATTTATGTGATTACCTCTCCTATAAAGACAACCATAACACAATCCAGTTTTTCTTCAGGGGACAGCTTATCAATAAGGGAGTGGAGAGTTTCTGTAAGATAAGACTTGACTTTTCGTTTCACTGTAGGTATTCCCATTACAATGGAAACTGAAATCAAATAAAAACAGAAACTTACTTTCAGTAATTTCATACACAAGAATGAAAAAGCAAAAAGCTCGTCTCATAATAAAGCATTACTTAAGAAACGCAAAGAGTTAAAAGATTGAGATAGCAGTAATTTAAAATAGTTTAAAAATATAACACCCATCAACAGGAACGTGATTAACATAATCACCACCAATGCTCAGAGCACACACATCGCAAACAAAAAAAAAAAAAAAAGTAATCCTAGACATGCCAGGCTATTGCAGAGGTAATAATCAACAACCATGATATTAATCAGGTAAGGCTGCACCACGACTCACAGAATGATTAACCTCCCTAACCTAGTTTTATTTTCAAGCTGGCACAATCATTCTTCACAACTCAAGTATTTATTTTTAACTCCTCAGAAGCCTTTTAAAGTTGTACTGGTGAACTCTTACTTCCCTTTCATGAGATTTTGGTTCTTCCAGAAAAACAAGCTCAGGTCATCAGGATAACCCAAGAATTCCATACTCAAACCTCTCATCCCTGTTAAAAGTACCTCAGATGCAAAGCACTCTGGCCCATAATACAATGCTATTAACCCCATCTTTCAGATGGCCATTCAACTCCTAGGTTCCTTAAATTTCACCGTAGTCTTCTTTCTTCCTCACGCCACTCTGCACACAGGGCTGGCAACCTCCTGCAAACACAGCAGGTATCAACAGGAACACAATAAAAGGATAGACCAGCCCCCAGGAAGTCAGTGCTCTGAGCCATCTGTGTGAAATGATTTACCAGATCATAAATATATAAAATCAAACAACTATTAAAAATTTTGTTTACCCTTACTTGCAGCACCTGCTTCACCTAGCAACTATACATCAGTGAGTTCTGATCTTGTAAAACAAACACTCAAAAAGCATCATGATCATGAAAGGAGAAGATAGGAAAATAAATTAGACTCAATTTTCTCCCTCTTTTTAGGGAGACTAACAGAAACTCCAGTTTCTGTTTTCTAACTTGAAACTTCTGTCATATATTCCTAGTGGAATATAATACAGGCTTCACTTAAAACAATAAAGGAGTATGAACATTTGCCTTCCTAATTAACAACTTTGAAACAAATGGTGTTTATAGTCAGAAAAATAACCTCATGGCTTGAGCCCACACACTTGACACAGAGGCATGCCTGTGGATTCACTGGTGGGGCCTTCGTGCTTGGAAACACATACATGTGCTTTGAGGTACGCCAGCTTGGTTTGGCTTCAGCCTAACTATTTTCTAGAGCTATAAGAGTGGGATTCAGTGGAGCTATCCTAATGACCAAAGCTCAGAATCTGGGAGGATTAAAAAGAAAAGGGGATCAATGGCATTGCAGCACAATATTTATTTCTTCCCCTCCAACCAATGTCCACATTTTATTGACGCAATTTTGTCTGAATATCTTAGTGTGTCCAACTCCAAATTATACTTTAATTCATGACCAACTCTAAAATAATTATATCTATGCATGGTTATCACACAAATCTGAAAAAGCCCAAGGGGTATGTCCATTAGCAGTTCAGAAACTGTAACACTTTTGTGCTTTGTTCTCTTTTACTCAGTTACAAAAATTCACCCAAACTAAATGCTTCTTAATGCGGAGCTTAACATGGGGTGGGGCGTGACCGAGATTATGCAGAAAAGAGCAAAACTGAAGCCGAACTCCTTTCATCCTGGATTCAGTGTGAATTCTGAGAGATAGCAATATCACACAAGTTAAATGAGATGTCCTTGATCTACTAAGCAACGCCGTATGTTGTATTACAAGAACTAGAAATTCCTCCAGATAGAAAACATAAAACAAACACTATATCAGCTTACCTCCTGTCCTTCCAAGGCCAACCTGCACAGAAGGTTGAAGGCTTCCTTCATTTTTCAACAAATGAGGCAAATGGTAATAGATATTTGGCACTTGAAGAGATTTTTTACTTGTTAGTTCTTTTAACAATTTCAGTGTCTCATCTGCAAACACACATGAAGTCAGTCATGCAGAAAAAGAAACAATAAAAAGTTTTATGCAGTTGTAAATCATCTAAGATTCACAGCTTGATCTTAACTGGAAAAAAAAGGAAGAAATGATCCATTTTACTGAGGCACTGTGTCTTGTGTACAAAGGAAATCTTTTCTCATTTTAAATTTTAATGTAAGCAATGGTCAAGATTAGTTTCCTTCAGATACAGTTCATACTCACCTCATCACACAAGACTTGCAGTGTCTAATCACAAAAGTAAAGAATGCTCAATTTATTTAGTGTTTTGTTAGTTTGTTTTCTCCAGCAGATCAAAATGGGAGGTCTGTTTACCTAGATTATTTTTGACATACACCTATAGAATCATCACCATGTCGAAATGCTACTGCAAATAATTCATTTTTCAAAACTCTAAACACATATTAGATAGATTGTCCATACAGACACAAAATTAACATTAAATATATAATCAAGATTTTGCAATACATTTCTGCAATAAAGCATACACTGGTGTGAATTTAATTTATTCCACTAGATTATTTAAAATATTTCTTGCTTTCTCTGGAGAATACTGCCTCTCAGGATACCCAAGTGGTTCTCATAGAGTTGCAAATAACAGTTTCTTATGTGTTAATTTTCTTCCATCAAGTGTGAAAACAGCTCTCATTTCAAGCAAGCACACAATATGATATGATAGCACATGGGCCTTTAAAAACTTAGTATCGTAAGGTTCATAAGTTAAGTGAGAAACTGGACTCAAGGTTTCCAAGAAAATCTGACTTGCGCAGAAGTGCCTAAAGTAATTCCATAAACGTCACCCCTCTCAGATTCTGAGCATAACTACAACAAAAACAGAAGGGTTGCCTGCTCGTTGTCTTTTGGTTTGCTAGGAGGATTTGTTTGTTTGGGTTGTGGTGAGTTTTGTTTTTTTGTTTGTTTGTTTGTTTTAAAGGGGGGAAGGGGCAATGAAACAAATCATAGCACTTTGATCTTGAAAAATGCTTTGAAAATAGATGCCACAAGTAGAGATGCTAATTTTGATAGATTCCAATACAAGTTTTCATTTTTTGCTAACATTTCCTTTAGTTTCAACTGAAAAAAAAAAAAAAAAAAGAGCCTAGAAGTCCCTCAGAATATGACCCTCTTTGTATGGATGAATAATGATTTACATAAAACAATCCAGAATTCTTCCAGATTCAAAGACAGCAACTAGTACAAAGTATTTTGTATACTTAAGTACATTAAACTTAGTAAAGTCTATCTAATCCTAAATTGTGAGGACAAAGCTTGGGAATTCAGACTTCAGCTGACTCCCAATCACAGTTCCACATGAAAAAAAAAAAGGATGATCCACAGGCAGTTTGGATCCAGAGATGGTAAAATGTTAAAAATGTGAATCAGTAACTTCAACTGCATCAGAAGAGAATAATTCTCTATGACTACCATGCACATAAGCAAACTAATTCATTTTTTTAGAAATGCATGTGGTAATACCACATTGTAAATCCAATTGTAAATCCAATTTACACAACTTCCTCTATAGTTGTTTACTTTAGCAGAAAGATACAGACAGAAGAGCAAGACAAGAATCACAGACTATGTCAAATGTAACCTTTCTGAATACCATTCCTGGAGATCCAGGGAACTACACAGTTCAGGGTGGACAGGCCATTAGTGTCTGAGCAATTCTTCTTAATATCAGCACAATATTAATCTCAGCACTAAGGGCCTACAATTATAGCTCTCAAAAAAATTATTTTTTTTTAAGTTAAAGAAGATGGCAAGCCATTGCACAAATGCAACTAGACAACAGATTTTAAAACTTCTATCCAACTTCTGGATTTGCAAAAATCTTTGTTTTTCTTACCCTCACTAGGCCAACACAGTGACATTTCTGCAAATGACCAAATCAGACTTCTGGCCAGAAAGCTTATATTTATTTGTTATTCACTGTCCATTTAGAAATATCAGAGAAACTAAAGCAATTAGAACATAATTTTAAAAGCTAACTTTAATAAGTTGATGAGTAGTGTGAAGGCACTCTTTAATATTGCCAAAGACAGCTCTTAATAGCATCAGCCTCAGAGATGGATAAAAAATACAGAAGACTTTACAAATGTAATACTTAATGACTAGTTATTAAAAAGGCCATTAGCTGTACATTTTGCAAATCACAACCAATACTTTAGGTTGCCTGTATGCTTTTTAATCATCCATCTTATTTTAAAACATATTTTAATTCATTCAAGTTCATCCTTTTCATAAAGACTGTTTGCTCACTTTTCCCTTCAAGCTCTATTTAAAAAGTGAGGTAAGTTATTGTCCAAGTAAGCTAAATAAGCAACCAGAAGTTCCAAACTGAGCATGGAATCAGTATTCATTCTCTAAAGTTATAAAGATGAAGAGTGGGCGGCTCGCTAAGAATAGAAAATGGAAAAAGAAAACCAGCCAGCAGATACAACATATTACATAGCTTTGTTATTTGCACCACTGAACAATTTCACACAGATTTCTCAGTATTAATTTCTTATTCTAGAGTAATAGAGAGATATTCATAGTCCATAGTTATTAAAAAAAAGCTCAATCACAGTATGTACCTGAAAAATTATTCAGTGCATTCTTACTTCCATTTGTTTCTGCTACTGCACGCCTGAACTGCTCCAAGATAGTATTCAGCTCCGAAGAGCGTTGCAGAGTCCGATGCTCAGCTATACGAAGACGTTCCTTCAAAGCATGAAATTCCCGTTGATATGCAATCAACTTTTCTACAGAGAAAGAAAAAATGATGCTGATTATTTTGGGCAACAAATGACTACAGGGAGCTCCAACAAGGAACGGAGACTGCTCAGCTATGTAGCACCTGAAATACAGCCAGCAAGGACACAGCCCAGCACAACCCTTCCTGAGTATTTACACAACATACAGAGGAAAGAGTAACTGCACCGGGCAGGGATGCAAGGCAGGCGCTAAGGGATATGCTCCTCATCACCACGGCCACAGACAGGAGCAACCTTTAAGCTCCCATTACTCAACACCACAAGGCAATTCTGAGTCCCTTTTTTGGAAGGGATGCCCTGTTTTTAAAACAATCCCTTTGTTTTAAAAAGCATGACAGGGGCAGTGCCTTAATAAAAGCACAGGTCATGTCTCTTGGAAGCCCTCTCTGAATACATTGTAAGAATGAGTGGAATAAATGCATGTCATTTTGGAAAGAAGACCAAAAGGGAGAAGGAAACACCAAAGCTCATTTGTTCACATCTTGCCTATGCTCTTATTACCCAAAGTAAGCATCTCCTTTCTGTGCATCTTTCCTTCATCCCACTGATCATTCCCCAAATCTCCTGCTTACCATCACTCTTCTTTAGCTGATCTACGGATATTGAACAGTGTATCTGAAGTGACTTTGTATCTTGTCATCAATATTGCAACCACACAGTTGCCATCCATAGAGTTACTGATTTGGTTTGTCACCTATTGCAGGGGTAAAGAAGCAGTTTTGCAAGCAATTTGCGTCTCTTCCTGTTGCTGCATTACAGCAATACATGGAATAATGAAGGAATTATGGTTTTCCCTTGTTAATTATGCTGCATTTCCTCCAACTTCTTTCAATTCACTTATTTCTTCTTTTGTAGTTGGGATGTACTGTTCTGATTATGTTTGGAAAACATAATTAGCTAAAATGTCCTGTGTTTAGAAGAAAGAAAAATAAAAATATAGTTCACTACCTCTCAAAAACACTTCCCTTGCCAGCCTTGTTTTCCTTTTTTCATTAAAACCAAATGGTTATTGCTTTTGTGCCAACAAACCCAGAACACAGCTACGCTGGCGCACAATGCAGTGCTAGGCACACTACACACTGACAAGTGAATCCAGCCTGCTGCTTGAAACTGGACCTGTTGCTTTAGTCAGCAGGATCGAGATGGCCAGGAAAGTTTTCTGGAATTTCTGGCAATGAGGGCATCCTTACTTGCCAATGATAACCCAAAGTAATCAAAGATTGCTTGGAGACATGTCTACAAGTTACAGTAAGGCTACAAAGCATTTTAGCAGCAAGATTGCTTGAAGACATGTCTACAAGCAACAGTAAGGTTACAAAGCATCTCTGCCCCTGCTCCCCAGGGGCTGCCCACAGGCAGCAGCTCTTCAAGCACTGCTCCCACACGGCTCCGTACCACGGGGTCCATCCATCCCCCAGGAGCAAACTGCTCCAGCACGGGTCCCCCACGGGTGGGCGGCAGCTCCCCCCAGACCCCCTGCTCCTGCGTGGGCTCCTCTCCATGGGCTGCAGCTCCGGCCCGGGGCCTGTTCCTGCGGGGGCTCTCCATGGGCCGCAGCCTCCTCCAGGCCACATCCACCTGCTCCACCGGGGGCTCCTCCACCCATGGGGGGGCTGCAGCGTGGAGATCTGCTCCATGTGGGACCCATGGGCTGCAGGGGGACAGCCTGCGCCACCAGGGGCCTCTCCACAGCCCGCAGGGGAACTGCTGCTGCCTGCCTGGAGCAACTCCTGCCCTCCTGCTGCACTCACCTTGCAGGCTGCAGGGCTGCTTCTCTCACATTTCCTCACTCCTCTCTCCCAGCTGCTGTTGCACGGCTTTTTTTTCCCTTTCCTAAATCTGCTCTCCCAGAGACCCATCCAACATCCAAAGCAGCCTGTCACATCAGGTCTCCCTTCTTGCCTTTCTTTATGGTACAAGATAGCAGACAAACTTTAGCAGTAATGACCTTCCTACTTTGTCTAAAAGGCTGAACTCCTCTGTGGCAGAGCCTGTATTTCTCCAGGGAAAATAAAAGAGGACCCTGTGGTTCAGAAGAGCACCTCGAGATGAATTCATGTCTTCTTTCCTTTGTTTGAAAGAGTAATTTGTGGCAGGATTTTTTGCCTGGTGCTCTCCAGGCTCTTCCACCAAGCTAACACATCACGCTCAGCACTCTGGTGATTGTGGTGCTACAAGGAGCAGCAGAGTCCAGGGGGAACAACTTATTTAGGAGTCAGTGGAGAACCGCAAGAGCTGCCTGCCACCTCCACCTAGCAAAATCTGTTACTACTAAACCCAGCCTGTATGCAGAAATTAAGATTTTTCTACCTTCCTAATTCAGGTGGGTAGTAAGAATTGGATTTACAGGACCCTTGTAATTCCACAGCAACTAAAACCTTTAGTCCTAAAACCATGAGAAACTTAGAATCCAAATGAAAAGGCTGTTTTATCATGGGAAGGAATGAAAACCATAATGTTAAGAGCTACCAATAAAAATCGCTTACTGAAAACAAGGTACTTTCAAAGGAGGCAGTCATTATCCCATCTTCACATTATAATTAATGTCCAAAATAAAAAGTTAATTAGTTATTTTATTTTTTAAACAAATTTAAAATAACATAAATGGAAGTAAAGTTTTATTTTTGTAACTTATCACAGCAGCTCTTGAGCAAAGACCATTGAGAACTCAGGCTTCTAGCTGTGGCACCATGACATTGTTCCCAACAGAAGTATTAGCAAGTAGTTCTGGGGCTCCCAGTGAGCTGTACTGGTTTTAAAGTTATATTACCTCAGACCTCAAAAGTGAATTCCTTTAAGAAATACTAATTTTTTGCTTCAAAGTAGGCAACTACTCACAATTTCTTCAGCCAGATACATCTGGGTTAAGGAGGCTAAAAGACATGTAAACTCCTCAAATGCATCCTTTAAAAGTGAATGTATTACTGCTTTTGTTAGGTTACAATAATATTGAGCCAAGTAAATCAGAAAATGCTAATAAGATGTACATAATCGTATTTTAACCTATAAGTATTATTCTAGTTATTTATGCAAAATGAAGTAAAATTCATTCTTTGTAAGAACTGAGGTGACACAAAACGTTCACATCTCTGATACTAGTAAAGATGCGTTATTCTTTTTGTGTATTTGGAGATTAACGTGGAAGTCAGTCTTTTAGTACTTGTTTTACAATATGACTCGCTGTGATTTGAAATAAAATGAATTAAATTTCAGTTTCTAACAGCACTCAGCTGTTTCTTTAAAAGCTATCCTTGCAGTACTTCAAAACCTAGATCAACTGCTCCGATACCCAGTTAAACGACAAAAAGCCACAACCGCACAACTGCAGCAACATCAAATATGATTTCATACTGAAAGACACTTGTGAAGGAGAAAATACTTCTTGGGATCTTACAGTATCACATTCGGTGGTCCCAACTCTGGAAAAGTAAACGTCCCCTTAAGGCAGCTAGAGTTTCTAAATACTCAAAAAAACTTGGAAAGAAAATAAATAAATCAAATCTCACTCCTAAGTACTTTGGCATAAGCCTACAAAACTAACTTTAAGGTCTTATTTTTATTTAAAACTTTGACTTCGCTCAAGTTTGTGTTTTTTTTTTCTTTCCCCTTTCCAAAATATGAATTCATTTGACAGCTTTTTTTCTTCACTTCTATTTACACGAACATTAGTAAAAATCTTTTCATCAAAAAGTTACGAGTTTGAGGTGAAGACACACGGTACTGTATTATATAGAGTCTCTCTTGTATTTTAAACCTCACTTCATTTCCTCCTCCTTGTGAGGAAAGAGAATTAGCAAATGACTGTACAAGTTTCTCCAGAAATTCAGGGCAGACTTTCTGAAATGTACGGCAAGCTGATTTATAAGTATTGTATATATTAAAAAAAAGTGTAGCCAATATTTCCAAAAGACATTTGACCATTTAATGTTTGATTGTTCAAAGGTTTCTCAAAAACTTAAAAAAAAAAAAAAAAAAAAAAAAAAAAAAAAAAAAGAATTGATTTTCTGTCAAAAAGAATCAAACCACTTTTTCCATTGCTGTTATGGTGAAAAGAAAAATTCTGAATCCAAAACCACAAAGAAAACAGTCACAGAGACCAGCGATTACTGTTTTGAAAAAAATATGTTTGTGTTTCTACAATATTATAAATGACTTTTTTCTTCTAATGCTGAAACCTAGAATCATTTAACAAAACAGAGGAAGGAATTCAGATGATAAGTTATTGGCCTTACATAGCTGATGGAAGAACCCCAAAACACATCTGATCTCTGACAAAACATCCCTCTTTAACAGCGGTGGTAGCAAATGTCGAATGTTTAGTCTCCAATAGCTTAAGCACATATATATTCATAATTTTTAGGATGCTATACCATTTTACATTGAAATGAGAAGGTGATGCTTTTCCGTACTTTGTTCTGGAAGCCAAAAAGACCAAATAAAAATAACTAGCCCTTACACTTCAAATAAGAATACTCTTGTTAAGAAATTACTTGAGTGCTGAAAGCATTAATTCTTCATCATTTTCCTTTAAACTCTAGTACTTTCAGCAAAACCCCAGAAGCTAGAACTTAAATATTTTAGCTGGCTTGATGCTGTGCGTTTCTTGGAAAATTAACACTACTTCAACTCATTCTGTAGTTTGTTTTCTCAACTTTTTTTTTTTCCCCCTGTTGCAAGATGTTCTCCTAAATATGCTAACCTAGAATTCAGACAAGCTCGCTTGAACATTGATGAAATATTTTGAAAATTAAAAATGCAAATCAAACCGCTTCTATCAACTGCGAAGGTTTGCAAGTTTCAGGCCAGAGATGGAATTTCAGTTCTCGGCCTACTCTTTCTCCTCTGGGTTATTTATGGTTTTCCTATTAAACTACTGTGAAAAGTAGTCATCCCCACAGGACAACATTACCCCAAGTAACAAACACAATCGGTTCTCCTCTTGCCACATTCTTGATTACATCATTTGATTTTTGCATCGAATTTAGACAGCTCATAAGCCAAGTTTTAAACCAGATGCCAATTTTTGAAACTCAACATGGAATTTCTGAATATCTTATCATACATCTAGTTTCTTCATTTTGTTTTCTGTACTACACTTGCAATCTGTTTGTGTGCTTCAACACATGATTTCTAAGAGCAAAGTGAGCTCTCCCTTTGGATTAAAAAAAATAGTATCAAAGTAAAGGAACAAGAAAATATCCTATACTTTGAATTTACAAAAGCATTTTGCTGATTACCTCAGCACTAAAATAGCTACAGAAGTATGTATTGTAGGTAAATTACCTTTACTGGCAGAATGCTTGGTGTATTGTAATTCCAAATAGAAAACATACTGAGCCTACTGAGATAGTGAAAATATCCTGGGAATACAAGTTAAGCAATTCTATGGATATTCAACTTCAGTGCTCTTAAAACCATCAACAGCTCTTAGTAGTGTTTTTTTAGTTGTTGTTGTTAGTTTTCACATTAAAAAAAAAAATCTAAAAATGTTAGTAAGGGAATTACTTTGATATTTACTTTGGGTACACTCAAACTGTCAGAGTGTAGTAAGGGCACCTATAGCATCAGCAAAATTCTGCCGTGACTGCCTTTTGTTTGCCATAAACCACTGAAAAAGGAAACACAGCTGGGTCAGTGCTGAAGAAAGAACCTATGTACTTAACCTTCAAGCACAATGCACACTGGAAACCCATATATTAAAACCCATATATATGTTGGCATCAATCTTAAAACACTGAAAGTAGAGTTGAACAGGATCCCTGGTCAAAACCTTGGTATTATTAAAACAACAATCGCTGGAACGTACCCAAGTCACTACTCAGAAGTCTGCAGAACTACTTGATCCAACAGGCAGGTTGTGGCTGCAATTTAGTATTGTTGAGAGCATGCAAGTACAAGACCAAAGCTGCACGTCTGCTGAAATGAGAATTCAGATTTTGTTCACATATCTTTGGCAGAAGCAGAGGAGGTACAAAGAGCAGTATGTATTTAGATGATGCACATGCACCACCTTTGTTAATGTTGCACTGGAGAAAGGAGATCCAAGCACTATGAAAATCCAAGTTTTTTGGTGCCTCTGACAGCATCTCTTTCAAAAAAATGAGAAAAATATTGGACAAGGAGCCAGAAACCATCTAAAAATGGGAGTTTGCTTTCCTGACAGTCTCTGGAAAGCTTTATTCCATCTGGCCTGTGACAGGCATGCTCTGATAGCCAGTGGCTCCAGTGAAAACCCAGCCACTCTACAAGAACAAGAGATCTATGACTGCATGTCAGCATGCCACCTCTTCTTTTTGGGGTGGCAGTGGGACCGAGAAAGGAGAGACTGGGGAAAACAGAATTGCACAAAGACCCTTACAACCCCCAGGAGTGTTTCAGCAGTTCTCAGTCGGTATTGCAATACTTTCTCAAGGAAAGCCGCTTACTGCGTGCTACAGGGAGCGCTATCTACAACATAAAAAGCAGCAGGAAAGCTTTGCAAGCTGTTATTTGTCTAATCAATCAAGCGGGTTCACAAATATGTTAAATCTCAGGCCATTTCCATGACTGGAAGTAGAACATATTGAACTAAGGTGACTGTTTTTAAAGAAAAAAAAAAAAAAAAAAAAAAAGCAAGCTGTAATTTGCTCAAGAGCTCTATGGTGGTACAGCAGCTTGTCTCCAAAGGCAGATGCATCAGACGACACAAATCACAAAAAGCTGCACGACCTTTCCATATCAGCAGCAGGCAGTCGAGGCTTCCCTCAATCTGCAAATTGGCGAAACACCCCGGTAATGGATCTGTCTCAGAGAGAAAAAGATAACCAGCCACAGACCTGGCACAGAAGGCTTCGCTTTGCCACGTTGTAGGCCTGATTTATATTTCCTGCTCTTACCAAACTGAACTCTCGAAACCTCTCAGCCCTTTTGTTCACTAAATGGGAACAGGAAGAGTGACTGCCTTCTGACACACCGACAAAAGGCTTTGGCTGCCAACAAAGCACCGCACACAAATATTCGATTAGCAGAACGGGTAGGAGCAAGAACAGGCACCTGACGGGGCAGGATCTTTCCTCTGTCCAACAGGGAGATATTCAAAATGTTGTTCAAATGAACAGCATCTCGCTGGCAACACTCCCAAATCCAGCAACACTCAAGTTGGTGGCCCACCCTGGCGATAACCCTTCCAGTTTTCCTCTTCCAGCCCTTGGGTTCCTCCTCAGCGCCTCACCCAAAAGCAAAACAGCCTGCACGTCCTGACAAAACAAAACCAAACCTTTCCAAGTGCTACAAGTCAAAGGGTCCCACAGCAAACGTCATATTTTTCTGTATGCACTCTGCTGAAAAGCTATGGAAATGCCAGTAAATACGTGAATCTGTGGTAACACACTGCAGTAAACAGTACTTCAGGCACTGCACCACCAAGTTGCTCTACAACTCACTCCCATTACAAAAATAAAACACGGCAGTCGCTGTTATGCCAAGTCAGCAACAAGCCTCATGAATTAATTCCTACTACACTTGCAGCAAGAACATTGATCAGTTTACAGGTTGACACAAACTAGAAAGCTTAATGGGCAGAGAGAGACACATCTTGTAGGAGACACATCTGTTACAAGAGAGGCTCTTTGGTTCTCTTACACAAGGTGTAAAAATAGTTCTGCACATCCCCTGAAAGTCGCTGAGATGCTTTTTGCGATCCATCAGATCATGGTATCACAGAAATCAGGATCTGCTACGTGATGGCAATACCTGCGCTGACCTGCACTTCGCTCCCACAGGGATGTGTGCAACTTGTTTGTTAAACCATGCTTGATCTGTAATATCCAAGCAGCTTACAGGCTATCACATCTCTCCTTCCTCTTTGCCCCTCACACACAGATACTCTTTAAACTGAAATCCTGCTGTGCTAATACATGGCAGACTGAATTATTTCCCATGTCAGGCAAAAAAGGAAAGCCTGAATTCCCTTAGCAAGTCAAACAAAACTCTTCCTGCTACACCGGCACTTATTTTGGTGATGATTTTCAACATCTTAACACTGACACCTTTGTTTGACGAAGGCATGACTTCCTATTTCGTGTGGGTTTTGCAAAGCCTATATGTAAACACAGATACTCAATACTGTGACACAAAATGCTACTGTCACTGTACAACCACCCAGCACCCAAGATACACAGATGAGAAATACAGAGTGGCGTTGACTGAGAAAATCCATCACTTTGGTTGCCCTTTAGCAATGAGTCCGGTGCTCAGATGATACCCATGAAGCAGACCCAAGCACTGCAGCTGAGGAGAGGAAACATCAGACCAAGCACAAAGGCATGGCCAAAAAGCTTTCTCCATACAAAAGAGACATTAACAAGGTTTCCTGAAGCCGCCCATGCCATTTAGGCTTATAAAAAAAAAAAAAAGGCAAAATGTTGGAACAAGCTGAGGTAATGACTGGGTGTTGAAAAACTGTGTGTAGGTACAAATCATATTTGTAACCAAAATGTCAAACTAAGTGATGATCAAAGAAGGTCTCGGAAGAACTGGCCCAAAAAATTAAATCAAGTGTGTTTACAAATCAGATTCTGATTTTCTGTCTTGAAACTGCCTAAACGTTGATAAATGGTGTCCTTGAAATGTTACAATACATTATCGCGGATGACTACTCCCCATAAGCTAATTAGCTGCCTTGTTCCTAAAGTGAAATGAAAACCTTTTATAAGCAAGTTATGATGAGTTGTAAAATCTGAAGCAGAAAAGTAATCAACCATGCAAATCATAGAATAAAGCAGGATACTGTAAATGCTAACAACAGACACGCTATAAATAAAAGCTGTTAAGAAAACCGCTCAAGGTCAAATTTCATCAGCCCTATTTGAACGCTTCATCCCGGGCCCTTTTTGTTTAAGTCATACATAAAGCAGGATGAAGTTATTATTCTGACATGACTAGGGAGTGTGTAACTGTTTAAAAATATATTATTCTGTGGAATTAAAGATGGTAAAGGAGGGTAATCCTACTAACCACAAAAAAATAGTAATCCATGCTTCATGAAACAAAAGCCGAGATCCCTGAAAACAAGCGATCAAATCACTCTCCTATCTCTAATCTCGTTGCTCAAACTGGCCGATCATTTCAGCAATCTTGTATTTCGATCTACCCAAACAATCAGCTAGAATTACTGCTTATTGCCCTTGTTTTCCACACAGAAGTATTTTCGAAAAATGCTTATTCAAGTAGAAGAGCACCTTATTTTTAAAGAGAAGGTTCCACAGCTTTTCCTAACTTAAAAGCCAAGCAAACCAAAAGCCTCCAGGAGTATTATTTTTTCCACTGTAGCTTTTTCACGTATCGCACTTCAAGGCTCTGGGTAAACAAATGATGTTTTCTGTTCTGATCCTAACAGCACTGGCACAAGTCTCAAGTGCTTGCTTTGAAAATAGCAGGGCCCGATCCAACCAACATCCAGATACTTTTGTTTAAACATTCCTTTGCAGCAGGAGCTGAAGATGTTTTTACTAAAAATTTTAACACAATCCGAGTATAAACATTTGTAATATCACCTGGTAAAGCTTTTCCACTCCGAAATGCAAACTTCAGAATCAATTTACTTCTAAACATTCTTCTGAAGAAGTAAAAACACTCCTACTGGCTCAGAAATCCCACTTATATGAAGCAGAAAAAATGGGAAAGCAAGGCAACTGAAACCTTCAGAACCCCATTTTTGGTGTCTTTCATATTAAGATGTTTTTGTATTTTAGAGATACTAAAAACGCTGCAACTTGCACGTCAGAAAGGAGGCACAAAGTAGTGCTTCAGGCAGGTTGTTGCTAAAAAAGCTCCCGAATAAAACATTTTCCTGGAGGAAAAACAATCCTGAGCAATCAGAAAGACGAAAAAAGCCAAGTAGAATTGTGAGAACTAATGAATGTTTTACTGAAGGGGTATTTTAAAAGCTGAATGTAGCAGCCAGGGACAGCTTTAAATGTCTCCAGCTGCACAGGCTCACCTTTGCCTCTATATACAAATCATCAAACCAGAAAGGTCAGTGGAGAAGATTTCCCATACAGGTATAAAAGCCGCTACGACACCACTCTCAAATGTCAACTGATGAGGGCTGACAGAGGCTCTGAGCATTACTTCAGACGCAAGGAATAGGAAGAATAATGGATCAGAAAACTCAGGCAACCACAACTAAGGAGGTCAAGTCAACAGAAGCATATGGTGCTCTGTCTGTGCATTGGCTTCAGACAATGAGGATAATTAAGCACATGATTTGCTTGAGGAGAGTAATTGGCAGCACTTGATCTGGTCTTCCTTGAAAAAGAAAGAAAAGCAAGCTGCAGTGATGGAAAATAATAATAATAATAAAGAAACCTCACATCTGCAATTGCTTTCTCCTGCCCTGACTGCTCACCTAAGTAGCATTCACTCTCCTTTGCCTAATAAACAACTGTGCCCAGGACTCTATAGACAAATTAATCCTCAAAGGTTTTTAGGTTCCAGCTTTTAAAAATAAATAAATAAATAAATAAATAAATAAATAAATAAATAAATAAACCCCCCAGTGCTAAGAAGCACTGTCAACTCTGCTGGCATTTCTTCTTTAAAGGGAAAGCGATATAAAAAGGTCACTGAAATCATTTGCTAAATCAGTTCCACAATAAGCAATCAGCATTTAACACCTCTCTAACCCCGAACTGGAACAGTAAGGAATAAATATGAGCTTCAGAGAGTCTATTCCCAAAAGGCAAAGCAGACCAAGGCAAAATATTCTAACTTCTGCTTTAGATATATAGGTATAGCTCAAAAAGTTCAGTTCAAGAAATTAGTAAGAGCTCAGACGAGCATGCAATCCATTGATTTTATGTGAGTTGGATATTAACTCTTCACAGTGTCAGGAAAAAAAAAAAACACATTCCCTTTAAACAGCCTTCATCAAAAACCTCCACCTCAGCAGTCCCTGCCTGTCTTGCACGAGACTCGCAGCGTACAACCGAAACCGGGAAGTGGTCAATAGCACTGTCACAGCACTGCCTCCGAAACGCAATTTGCAGGGACAGCTGTTACAAAGCTCATTATGTCGTGATTATTTTTTGAATTAACTACTAATTAACAAGCCACGCTACAACTGACTGAAATATCCTGCAGAACTACTACTGCTTAAGCAACACAGAGCTCCCGTTGGGGCTGGCATCAGGATCATAGCACTGGAACCCTCTTGAGATACAGGATGCACTCCTGGCAGTGCTGAGGGACTGAAGCACCTGAGCTGAGAGCACTCCCATTGCATGCTTTTTATTCTGATATATTAAACCAAATCCTTGCACTCTACATTTCTGCAGAAATATGCTAAGTAGGCACTGCATCCTGTTGGTAGGTTTGTTTCCATCCTTGAGCTCACATACCTTATTGGTACCAATATAAAAACTGCATCTTCTTAAAGCTACCAAATAGCTGGTTGTTCTGCTTTCTAACCAGAGGTAGAAAGAAGCTGTAACTGCTTACGTAGTTCCAGCAGAGAGTGGCTTTATACCAACCTGTGTGGTACTGCAATTCCTTCGTTAAATGTAGTACCCAAAACTAGCCCTGGTACAACACCGCTCTCTCCCATCCGACACAAGAGAACAAGGGACAACGCTTTTACCTGAAATACTCAGAGAGATTTGCTGGCAGTGAAAACAAATGTAATCACCTGTAGGTAATTCAACCCCTGTCAGCCAGCTGGACTAGAAGAAGTCATCTGTGGCATCTCGTGTTCCTCCTCAGACCTCAATCATCCAGGATATCTAGCCACTTTCTACAGACAAGTACACATACCCATACTGAGACACCTGATCAAAATATGAGTGCTGTCGAGTGGTCTCAGATTTGTGGAGTGTTGTTGATTTGGTTTTAAACATAAAGATATATATCACATATCCATAACACACACACATAGATATAATCTCTGCAAACCACCTCTTCATAAGCTACTGAACTTCTATTATCCCAACTTTTATTATCCAAACCAGTGTGCACAAACAGTTAACCAATTCCCAAATGAATTAGGATCAGAGAAAGCCTGAATGACTACCAGTCACTCACATCGTGGTAACAGCCAGTCATTAACTGAATCTGCATCCTACACTTCTGCTTGTAAAAAATAAAAGATCTTTTGCATATCTCATGCCCCCACATCAACTCTCTGCTTTAACAAATACAGCTGTAGCTATATCTTGAAATTAAATGAAGTTTTAGTCACAGCTTACTCATTTTATTGCCTGCATTCATGATGTAACTCGTATTAGAAAACTCAAAACGAACTAATCCCAAATCAGCTTGCATTTCCCTTCTCCAGCTCTCATTGCACAGCTAAACCCCGTTGTTATCGGTACGCACCGTTAAATACACAGCGGGAACCAAAGCCGGCCAGCGCCTCCCGCGGCGCCCAGAGCTGAGGGACCTCCTGATCCAAGCCATGAAATCAAAAAGCCTTGGGTAAGAACCGAGAATAAGGTGAGAGTTTGGTCCTCTTTGTTTGGGAAGTATCCATAAGTTTTAAATAACTGTAATTTGGAGAATATTGATGACAGAGTTAAGTACTAGCCAGCAGGAGGATTACAATAGACGCAGACAGGGCTGTACTTGGAAAAACACAGAGCCAGGTACTCTGGTTTAGAGACAACAATCACGCTATAATTACAGCATTAAAGCAATTAAAAATCCAACCCTAGCTGGACCCCTGAAATTAGTTTGATCCCAATTCTAACGTGGAATCAACCCACCATTTTCTGTCATTGTTCCCAGACTTCACTTCCACCTGAATAAAAGCAAGTACAAGGTTAAAAAGCCTGACGGCGGGGGTAGGTGACACGTTTGATTTTATGTCATGTGCAAACGCTACAGCAACCAACGTATTTCAACAGCTCGGAATTTCAATCATGGCAAATTAAGCTGTAAAAGAAAAGGAAGGGTCTAAAAGCAGCAAGGATCACGTTTTCACGAGGTTAGAGAAGGCGCTGCTTGGTTGCGAGTTCGACTTGATTAAAGGCATCGGAATATATCACTTGAATAAGAAGCTGAAAGATTGTGCTTTTCACAAGAAAAAAAGTACAAAATATTCGGTGCTGAAGTTAACACTTCAGTTTAACTTTCTCAAATCAATGGGTTAATTACACATATGTATATTTTTTTTTCTTTGCACTGTTCTTCATCGGTATTATTGAACCTTAGTTTGCAATGCTACAGTGCCACAGGGAGACACGGATCCTTTAGTATTTCAAGCGAGTTAAGGTTTCATTTTTTAAAAGTGGTCATTTTTTACTGACAACTTTCAGACTGATCTCTTTGGTCACAAGGAAGCAAACACCCTGTGGAAGGTCTAGTCCAGTGCAAGAGTTACCAGAAGCAGAGGTGCGAGAGTCTCATTGCTCCTAGGCCATTCCTGCAGAATATAAATGAAGCTGCTGTGCCACTTTTTACCTGCCTGTGAAGAGCAGAGCCCACGGCGTCAGCCACCAGCACCACAGTTTGCCTTGCGCACCACAAGTGGCAACACCCACTTTATGAGAAAAAGCTCAACCCTCAGCTTCCTACACTTAATTTCCATTTGTAAAACGCGTCTATAACCTCGCAGAAAAGAACCCAGCCAAGCTGCCACGAACGTCCTTTTCCTTTCTGCTGCATTTAACCATGGTACACACGTCTACAAACAGCAAGACGTGCACGAGATTAGGCAGAGATAAGAGCAAACAGCTTATGCAGAGATCTGCACCAGACCCAGGAGGCTCATCTCCACGAAGACAAAAAAGGACCAGGCACAGAACCGCACCCATGAGCACAATCAGAAGCAGTTTGCTCTCGCTCTGAAGCAGGATTTAACCGGCAGCAGCATGAACAACCAGAACACAACATTCATAATTTGTGTGCAGACGTCTGCTTGAGTGTCAAATGCAGCAGCGCTCCCTTTGTCACCTTGCCCTCAGGTATTTTTGTGTGACCTGCGAGAGCCGAGATTGCGGGGCGGGGAGGCAACACCCAAAAACCAACGTAGATACTGCAGCCATGCAAGCTCCACTGATTTGCTTTCCTACAGCTGCTTCCACACCTTCTCACTGCCGGGAACATGAACTCCAGCTGCTCCCCAAGGCTCCTTCCCACAGCCCAGGTTCCTCCCTTCCTCTGCCTCTCAGGTAGCTGCAGAGAGCAATGAGGTCTGCCCTGAGCCTCCTCTTCTCCAGACCAAACACCCCCAGCTCCCTCAGCCGCTCCTCACAGGACTTTCTCTGTCCTATTCCTGTTTCCTCAGCACCTGCAGGAATACAGTGCCATCGAGAACACCTAATTTGAACCTTGGTGGTGTGACAGAGGGAAAAGGATACGGCGGCATGTCCTGTGACAGAAGGAGCATCAAAGACATTTCAACTCTTGAAAAAGTCAACTGCAACCTCCTACTGTCATCACCTAAGTAAACAGTTTAGCAGTCTGACTTCACTGCAGAACAACTTAGTCATCGGGACCACTTGTTACAAAATACCGAACATATTATGGAACGTATTATGAATGTTCTATCATATGTCCCCACATAGGAACATATTATGACTGTTCCAGCATCCTTTTCCTGCATGAGGGTGAACTCTCAGCCTTACCCAATTCAAATCTTTGATCACTGTAAGCTACACATCGCTCAAATACCACAAACCCTGAAGCAACTCATCCCCAGAACACAGGAGAGTGAAGTCTTCTGTCCAGTTCCAGCTCATTCCAAGATAAAAACTTTGTCAGACTACGTCAGATGCTGTTAGTTTTAACGCAACGCATTGTAAATACAGGGCAAAGCATGAGTCTATTTTTAAGCGTCTCTGTGTGCTATAAAAATGCCCATTTATTGCAAACCACTCAACTGCCTTCTCAGTAAAGCAGTGTGCGGGAGGAAAACAAGGGAAAATGAGCCCTGACCTAATAAAGGTCATCTCTAGGTCTGGATGTGCATGCCCCATTTCCATCAGGAGAGAGCAGCTATTACGCCAGCACGCGGCTTCACATGGGAGTTGCAGAAAGGTCTCACCTATTTCTACTTCGAGCCTCCCCGATCACCAGATACATTTTGCACAGCAAAACTGTTTAACCCACACACTTACAGGCTAACAAAACCCACAACACGTGCACCTCGACACGCTCTCCTGAGCATGATTTACGGCGAGCAGCTGGGCAGTGGCTGAGAGCTGACCCCTCCGGGTCATCCCCAAGGCACAGGATCATCCGGGTTTCCATCTAGAAAAAGAAGTCATGTCCAGCAACACCCAGGCACCCCAAGCCTTCTCCAAGAATCATCACTGATATCATCTGCTCAGGCACTGTTGAAAATTCAGGGCTCGACTTTTAAGGTGCTTTGTGGTCTTGGATGGATGAACGCAGCTGCAGACCGACGTGGCACAGAAAACAAAGCACGCAGGAAAATGAAACCATGATGCAGGCAGACAAAGCAACTTCTCCGTTCTGACAACCTGAAAGCCTTCAAAAATCATAACATGATTTGTTGCTACCACATTATTGTCAATAACTATCTGGGAGCCTCCGTACATGTAAACCGAGCCACTTACTTTAAATCAATCCTTTCCTCCGCCTCAGAAACCACAAAGCATGTACTTACAAACCAGAAACTACAGCAAGAAAAACTCGTTTCCTAAATTATAGGAAGATTAGTAATGACAGGTCCACAGCTAACTGTTTAGCATTCTCATACATTAGGAGAAAATCCCTCTAACAAAAGGTAACAGCGATCCAGAGAGCGCTACCACCCCACAAGGAACAATGCTATTCCAAGAGCTGAAACTTGTAGGAATTCGTAGCAGCTTGGGCACAAAATGCAAGTCCTGTGGAAGTTTGATTACGAGATGGATGGGCAGCACGACTGGGGGAAGCATCTGCAGGAATAGCCAGAAAGCTGCATGAAAGCCAAGGAGACGAGCAGAAAAGCAGCTGGAAGCACAGCTCTAAAAGAGCAGCTAGAGGAACTGCTTCTCAGGCAGAGACCAGCTGGATAAAGCCTTGTGCTGTGAGCAAGGAAACCGCTTTCCATTCCCTTTCTGCCGTGTTCAGGAAAACAAAACATTGTGCATTAGAAACAGAACTAAATTATAGACTTCGAAGTGTCTCATCCTAAAAACGAACAGCTTCCAGGATTCTCATCCTGGAGATGGCATCGATAAAGGAGAATGCTTTTTTTGTTGCCCAGGCAGCAAATAAAATTGTGATTACACAGCAGGAACAGGTTTATTGAATAAGATACTACTCTAAACCGTGGGGGTAAGGGAAAAAAAAGTGCACTTTAAAATAAAAACAAGCAACCCTGAGATTTTTCTAACAGCATATTTTAAAGGTTCCTAGCCATAGGAATGTGAGCGGACATTAACAGGGAAAGGTGAAGTGAAGCTGCTAAAATGCAAGCAAACATTTTGTGTATTTTAAGGGATTGAATATTTACAATAATTAAGGGCAACTCCTGCATATCTTACGCAAACATTGCTATTAGTAAGTAATGAAACATGCTGGCACGTCAGTCCTGGCACAAGGAGAGAGAAATTTAGCCAAGGTCAAGCAGACTTCGTAATAACTCAGGTTATAAAGGTCTTCTAGGGGTCGCCTAGCCCAAACCTGCCCCCTCAGATTCAGTTTCAGCAGCACAGCTGGTTTGAAGTGGGATCATTCCTGCCAGCTGTGCACCCTCCCCACCTGAGCTTTGTTGTGGGGTTGTCACACTGACTGTAAAACCCAGTGAGACTCATCTTTTTGTGCTAGCCCTAGCCTCCAGTGGTCTCAGACAGGCTACGGGTGCCTGACTCCTCATCACCAGCGTAACCTGTTCTTGAAAATGCTTGCAAGGGATGTTCTTCACCCCTCCCAACCATCTACTTCAGTACCTAACTGTACTTGATTACGTCCTTTCTTTTTGCAAGGACTCCTAACATATTTGAAAATTATCTTTGTCTCTTCTCACACCTTCCCTTTGAGCAATGCCAGTACAAACTCCTTACTGTACTTATTATTTCGATCTTTGAGCACTTGTTGCTTCTTTGAACCCTACCCAACGAATGTCCTCTTTGCAGTGCACCGTTCAGAAGCAGAAACAGTGCCAAGCAGAGCAGAAAGCACACTTCCTGCATCTTGCTGGGGTAGCACACTTTTTATTTCCTTACTTCCTAAGCACCCCTTTTCTGCTCAATTTCCTTCAACCCCTGCAACAACGCGATGACTCACGGTCAACATATGACTTATGTTAAGCTGTCATTCCTAACCAGAACCCTAGCACCACGTCCCTTCCCCATCCTGTATGCATACGTTTGGTCTCCTTCTGCCTTACTGCGCCCTGCGTCTTGTCTAGGGCTTGCCCCTTTCCATCACCCAGATTCGCTACCAGAAATATCAGCTGGCACCAAAACCAGGAGAGATCGCTGTGAAGCCCTTCTCGCTCACTTCAAAACATGAGGATGCACCTATTGGTAGCTACTCTGGGAAGACAACATGAACAAGAAAATAAATACACGCAAATGCATCTTATTAGATCAATTTGTGGAAATGTATTTTACATGGAGCTGTTCTCATGAGCAGCTGTGCCAGATGCAATGGTCTTTCCTGGGCTGGCTAAATCACTCCTCTGATAGTCTCTGCGTGAGAGCAGCAGCCGGTGCTCCGGAGGAGTCACGCAAGCACAGGCGACTCAGGCTGGAGAGCTATTAAAAGAACCCACACAGAGCGAGCGCGTCGACTTTCCCCAGCTCCGAGGGCTGGCTGGCAATCAAGAGCAGCGCCTCAAGCTGTTGGCTGAGGCCGGCCGTACGAAACGCCGGTGGCAACCGCATTTCAGAAGCCCACCGGCCGACGTGCCAGCAGAGCTGGCGGTTTGCAAACAAGGCAGGAGGTCGGAGCTGTGCTGCAAAAGCCCCTGTGACTGCGATTCTTCCTGGTGCAGCTCATTCAAATCCCCAGTGCCAGGAGTTCTGTAATCCATACGCCAGGTTGTCAGCTCTAGAAACCAAGCTCGGCGCATATTTCGGATTGAAAAAACAGAGCAATGTCCGTGTGCTGGTGTTAAGAAAAAGGAAACACCTATTTCCTTTAATTTTCAGTTCCTGGAAGATTTGCAACAGAATTTCCAAAGGAAACCAATACTTCCTTGCCATTAAACAGGGAGAAAAAACACCCAACCCTCTCTTGCCCCCAAACAAGCTATCCAATACACATTTCCATATGCATATTTTACTTTAGCAGCCCATTTTTCCCCTTCCCCTACCTCAGCTCTTCCCAGTTAGTAGCCCACTTAGCTTTTTTTCATTGATCGGCCTTAATTCGCCTCGCTGGGAAACGGGCACATAACTGAAAATCAGAGCGTGCTGCTGGTGGATTGTAACCAGCATTTACCCAGCGAGCAGCTTCTCTTAGGACCAAACCATAAACTACAAAGGGTTATGGTCACAAAGTGCTAACATGTATCTCCCCAATTGCTATTCTGCATCTGAGGAGAACGTACACATAACCACTGCCAAGAAAAAATAATCCTCTCCTCCCTGCCCTATTTCCTCCGTAGGACTTTTCTCCCTCTGGGAATTAATATTCCTGGATCTTACTCCAAAGTTTTCCATCACTGGCTGATACTTTTGTTTTAGGTTAAGTTAGGTTTTCCTATCCTTTTTAAGCGTAGATACTTTTCAGCACTTCAGGTTAGTGTGGCTGAGACTCAGTTGGATAACTCTGTTGTGAAAGTAGCCAGAGGAGAAAGGTGACAGCATTTTTATTACAGAGCCCTGAACATTTTTCATTCTTGCTCCAAAGGAGAGAAAAGGTGGGGCTTGACACAAGCCACCAGTAGCTCCTACCATCATTACTGAAGGACAAGGAAATGTTCAGCAAACTAGGAAGCTGGTTAAGTATTTCCTAAGTCAAAGTCTTCTCGGACATCTTTCCTTGTGGATTTAAAGCAGCGTACCAGCATCAGCTGTCCTCACATAGAGGAAGTTTTATGGTTACAACAGCCCTGGAAGAGCTGTAAAACAGCAGCTTTTCCAACAATTCGAGAATTGTTGAAGCTTTTCAAGAATTCCTCCTAAGAGGAGAATGTTTTTACATAGGCAAAAAGATGGCACACACTGCTAGCTTGAGACTGCTCTGGAAATGACGTAGCTTAGGCAATGCTGAAGGGTTTTCACAATATTATTCCGTACACGTCCTCATCACTTCCAGTAGCCAAGTGCCTTCTGAAAGTGACACAAGACACTACCAACTACTGTCTGTCTCCAAGAACAAAGCACGCGTACTTTAGACAAAAAGCTGCTGTGCTTTTTTTTCCCCTCTTAAAAAAAAAAAAAGGCAGGATGAGAGCAGGACTTTCACATGGGAAGCAAGCGATGAGGTTTGCTGAGGAAGTTCATCCTAACATGCCAGCCCTAGGAGTTCTTTACCTTCTTTACCAATTTCCATGCTCTGGTGACAAGCATCAGGAGGCTGCTGGGCCCCAGAAGCTTCTCCTGGAGCATTGCACTGGGCACATTAAATATCAAAGCACCAAGGCTACGCTCTCCACATGGCAGGCAACAGCTTTGATGCAGTTTTTGTGAGCGGTGCAACAAGTACAAAGCAGTATTTTTACTGGTTGGATCTTCTTAAGAGCAGTGCCTTTAGGATAAAAAAATCCTTTATTTCTGTAGCTCATAAATGAGGTAGTGAAGGCCTGTGAGCAGGTCAGTAGAACTAGAAAGCATGATTTAGCCAAAATAGCTGGTGTTAAGCACAGAGTTAGCACTGGAGTAAGAGGAAAAGGAGGAATTGCCTCAGGGGGGTTTGAAGGACATCTTAAGCTGAACTAGCTCTGAACAGCAGATTCATTTAAACTGTTCCTTACACACACCCAGGTAATCCATTTTGGTATGATTTGATTTCCAGTCCCTGTTTCACTTATGAGCTAACCATAGCACGTTTTGAACATCCAAGAAGCAGCCTTCCAGCTCCTGTTCACAAATCTCACAGACAACTGAGGTTTTTCCCAGGTGTATTCAGGGCCCCCTGCCCTGCTTCCTTACAGCTCCAGTGCTTCTCGGCACCTCAGGGCCTGCAGAAAGAGCCCAGGATCTTGCCCTAATTTTGAAAACACCCTCCAGAGATGAGAAGTAGCTCAGTCGGCTTTCTTCAAACATATCTTTAAAAGCAAAAACATGTAATTGGCTGTTTCATCCAAAAATAGCCTCTGCCCCATGAAAGGTTACTTACATAACTCAGCCAGGGGGTCAGCTACAGCCATGCTGTTGCCAGTGATGGCAGCTCAGGGTATTTCCTTCAACTGCTAACAACTTCCCAACACATCCACAAAGCTACTAAAGCTCTGCAGCGACAAGTTTTCTGGACTTTGAACAAGATGCAATGCCTGTATCACTTTGAAGTGCCTAAATCCTGTCCTGCACAGACTGAGACCAGGTATATTTACTGGAGGAGGACAGGACATGCAAAGGCACCACGTCATCCCAGTCTTATCAGTCTACAAGTGGTTCTGCACTTTAAGCAGCAGTCATCCAGGAACTTAGTTCAATTCAAATGAATCACCCGAGGACTGGATTAGGGTTGTTGGAATGGAATTTGGTTGGTTCTGATGGGAAGTTAATGATTTGTGGTTTACCTTTTAACTTTTTAAAATGTAAATAATGTTTTCTTTCTAAGCATAGATTTACTTTGCTGGCCAAAGACTGACAAATACCTATAAGAATCTAATGCATGCCATATAACTGTAATGAGTACCAAAAGATTATGACCATAATACCTGACATTTCATAGCCTTTCAGTCGATGGGAACAGCAAGCACCTTATTTGCTTCTAACCGAGCCACTCAATTTACAATGAGAGAGTCATCAGTGAATTAAGAGGCCACCATGCAATGCTTATTGAATAATTCAAAAAAAGTGTTGGGAATTGGAAAAAAATATGGATTCTTAAACATATTGCTAGTGTCTCAACATTTCCCATTGATGTGGAAGTGCCTTGGAATTAAAATGTACTGGAACAAACTCAAATCTGCTTTTAGACAACCTGATTCGTATTTTGTTAACTTTTGCAAATTTAAACAAGTTTTTAAAAACAATATTCTATGTATAAGTTTCTCTTTGAACCACAAAGTTCCCTAGAACATTGTAATTTCATAACTGTGATTCATAATTAACACTTTACTGATAACTTGTTACACAAATGTTTATTTAACAGATTAGTCATAATGCTCAGAAGAAAGATCTGGAGGAAGATAAACACAGAACTTTTACACCACCATTAAGAAAGTACCGATTCTGAGCATTCAGATGGAAACAAGAAAGTATAAAAAATAGAGCTGTCTGACCAACAGAAGCTTGAATTGTCACCAAATGCTATATATATTAGTACTTTCCCAATAGTGGATTTTTGTTAAAGATTGTGCTATTCTTTGGCAAAAGAGAGCAAGACCTGTAAACTACGTCAAGTTAAAATAAAAGCATGAAAACAGACTTTCTTATATCTGTATCTTTGCTGAAGTGAAAGCAAAATTTTTCTGAGGCTCCTCAGTAAGAATCAGTAACATGAAATTTAACTAGAGAACGTGTTATTAACCAAAATGAATGAAATACTACTTAAATGCAATTCAAATATTCTCTCATCAGTGGTTTGCACTTCTAAACTTTGTTGTCCAATTAAAAGATCGGTGTATTACCCCAAGCTCAAGAACCTGACATTTTTACTGATCCTTACATTCAGAGGACAAGCCTGCCAACCAACTGCTACAGCAGCGACCAGACCACAAAGCATCTGCTTCTCCTACAAGTGTCAAATAAAAAAAACAATATGCCACAAAACTCATCTGCTTCTTTGCAAGGGATCCTTTTCATTCTTAAGTATAAAAGACAGGTTGCAAGTTGCTTGTTGTAAAACTGACAGTATTTACAGAAAGACTCAGCCTCCTCTTACTGGACCTGAAGCAAAACTGATAACATTCTCAGCAGAATAGTCAGAACAAACCATGTAGCAATCTCATTTAATACAGAATGTGTGTTTCAGGATGAGTTGATCTTTGAAGGACAGTCTAGTATTTTTTCCAAGAGATCAGATGTTTATAATGGAAAAAAAAAAAACTTCTTCTAGAAACCATTACTGAATAAGTTTATTTGCTTTACTGAAAGACAGAAATCAAAACATTTCACTTGCAGTAAACAGTCCTGACCATCAGAACAACTCAATTTTCCAGAGCTCACATGAAGTGCAATAAAATCAAGAAACACATTTAAGAAGGTAAAAAAACTATTACAGACAACAGTTACTCATAATAATATGTGCAATCTCATGGAATAGATACATTCCCCATTACGCAGTCAATTTGTTCATATTACTTTATTTCTCACACCATACTCAGACAAGAAATATTTTACATTTCCTCCAAAGACAGCAAGAAAGAAAAAAAAAAATCTCTGGACAATGCTGCTTGGCAGTTTGCCACTGCCATCACCGAATCATCAGGGAAGACAGAAAGCTGCACCAAAAATAACATTGTCCAGCCTGGTCCACTGGCCATATGTTACTTGGAAAAAAAAAAGAAAAAAGAACATCTGTTTTTCCAACAGCCATAAACCAAGAAAAACAAAACAAACTGCCCAGCCTTCCTCTCTAACAGCAGGATTTCTTTCTCCTCATTTATTTCTCTTTATATATATATATAAAAGTCAGGATCCCTCCAAGTTGATTTGCCTGAATCTACCAGCAGGTGTTAATCCCTCACCAAGGCAATACCTTCTGGAGCAGAGCTAGTCAACGAGCAGTTTATACATTGCTACCATAGCGCAGCAAAGCACACGCCTGTACGATTCATTCCTCAGCCATACAGCCGCGCAGCGTCAGTTTGTTTTCACAGCCCTTTACTTACCTTTCCCATTTTGCCATGCAGTATACCAGGACAAACTGAGGAACGTAGTGATGAAAACTAACACGGTGGCCACAGTTCCATTGCGGAGCCTCATCTCATTTCACCATCACACTTGTTTATGTCCTGTTAGCGATTAGGGCCGATCAGTTGGGCTTGCTGCAACAAAGTCAGCTCAAGTCCAGCAGCAGCACAAAACGTAGCTCTCACATAGCAAAGGAATCACGAATCAATCCATCCCGAACTGCTGCAAGCTTTCTTGTAGTTCTCATAAATTCAGTTTTTTTTTCTTCTATTCCTGTTTAAAGAAAACAGAATTTTAATATTTAGACCAAAAATATTTACAAGTGTCCCCCATGTACCAAAATAGAGTAAAGAAACACTTCTGTGTGCTCGTTACCGTGGCTTACACGCAGCCCTCTTGCACTGCCCCAGTCTCAGCCCAGGGAACAGCACCTGTTACATTAGTTCATCCTTTTTTGTTAGATCTGGCTGTACCTGGAGGAGCTGCACGTCACCTGAATGTGGTTGTTGAAGGACAAACACCTCTCACCTACATTACGATGCCATCACCAACCCAAGGCAAGCTCACACCTCGCTCCCTCGAAGGGATACGGGAGGCTTTTTGGGAAGCCGGCAGCTCAGAGCCCCGCTGCTAAGCACTGCCTTCAGCAAAGCCTCTCCGAGGTCAGCGAGCAGAGCCCTGATGCAACTGCAGCAGCGGAAACGCCCCCAGCGAACCGAGAGACCAGAGCTTTAAATAGCAGTTACAAACCTACACCATTCATCTCTCCCTGCGCAGTGCAAAAGCATCTGATCCATCCACAACCATTTTTCCCCCCCTCGCTTAGCTGCGGGGAAAGCACAGACAACGGCCACGCAAGCAGAGACTGTTCAGCCTCTCAGTAAGAGCTCACAGAAACAGCACAGTGTGACCGCACCGCTCCTCTCCCCACCACAAAGGGCCAAGGGCAGCAGGCAGAAGTTAGCCACAGCTCGGTTTCACCCCAGGTGGAGGTTCCAGACCAAGGGACCAGGAAATCCCCAGCTGGCCGAAGCCAGCCAGCATCTAAACACGCTGTCCTAAGCGAGCAAGGCAAAGAGAAGATGGAAATAAATTAACTGATCGCTGCTTTGAAGCTGGGGGTGTGGGGATTTGATTTACAGAGAGCTGAAGTATCATTTACAGTAGCCCAAACATTTGATGTTCTTTTAAGAAAGAAAAGAAAGGGAGGCAGTTTTTTTCCCCACCACAAGCTACATCTGATACCAGCATGCTATCCAGCAGTAAATAAAGACTTACTTTGGACTTTCCTTACAAGCAATCTGTCACTCTCCTGCCTGGCTGCATTTAGAACAGGGAAAAGCACTTCTCCTCGTGCTTGTACCTGGAGATTCCAGTCAAGTCTGAACTGCTCTCACCAGGTTTGTACCACAGCACGCACTGCTTGCACCCAAGAGCTTGTAAAACAAGACACAACGAATAGGCCTGGTCAACAAATGAAAGGAAGGGAACCACAAAGTTACGGAACTACATGCTCTTGCATCTGTGCAACCTGCATCTTGTGACCAGGGCTCGAAGTGTTTGCCTTCTGACTACGATTACCTCATATAATGATGCCAGTAGCACGCTTTGTTCTGAGGAAGTTTATGCACAGACAGGTCGGTGGCTTTAAACTTTCCCTTATAGGTACTGTGTGATTTTGAAGTTTGAGAACAAATGCGAGCACACATGAGGAGGCCAAAGCAGAGGATAAAATTAGCTAAGAAACCAAGTAATGGAATAGAAACTGTGAAAGGCTTTACGGTATGAGAAACCTGAATTTAACGCAACGAAAGATAAAGACAGCTGAGAGACCTAAAGAAAGGTGGAGAGCACGGCATGCCAGGAAGCATCATCATCACCAGTACTCTGAACAGGAGATGGCCATCATAAATGCCAGAGGGGTAGGCAACAGTAATTAGGTCAAAGACAAAAGCCTGTACGAACTTTCAGAGCAAGGGCAGGAAAAGATCTTAAAAGCCCTGAGCTTCACAAGGCCTGTCTGCAGGGCAGGAAGTGCAAAGAGTTCAGGTGATTCCCAAACTACCAGAATAAGCGACCGGGCTTCTGACAGCGACGCTGACAGCCTATGCTGCTGAAATAGCTCTGGAGTAAGGATGCCTGAACTGTAATGTACATTCACTATGAGACTAGCAGCAGCCAGATCTCTCCGAAGCAACTCAGGTGTGCACAAAGGACCGGGCTGCAAGCTAGAGGGGATTACCCCAGAGGGGGCAAGAGACAGCTGGTCCAACGTGCACACAGAGAGGGCAGCCAGGAACGTAAAAACGTTAACTGATAAAAGAAGGAGAGAACTGCCTGACTTGATGGGAAACCTGAGCATCACTCGTACGTTCGCAGCAAGAACAACCGAGAGGCTGTGAGCGGGGCTCCTCAGGAAAACGCAGCCTAAAATAATTGAGGAAAATAATTACTTAGCAGCGATATAACCCGGTTAGCTATTAGCTCACACAGAATTGCGTCGCTGTGCTGATTGCCATGGCTTTGTGAGCCGGTTCCGTGTTTTTTTTTTCCCCTTTCTCCCCCATCGCCGTGCCCCCTCTCCCTCCCTCCCTCCCCTCCCGGCGCCGCAGCCCGAGCCCTGCACGGAGAGAGCACAGCCAGGCCATGCACGCACCAGAAGCGCCCCAGCCCTTAAAAACGGAGCCGGTGAAGGCAGCAAAACCCCACAGGGACACACGTTACCTAACCCCCGGGGTGCTTCCCAGCCAAACCAAGGCGATAGAGCCGAGGGGCGGTCCGGTGTGAGGGCGCACGACCCCAGGAGGCTGGGATTTACCCCGTGAGGAGGACGAGAGGGGTGTCACGGGCACCAGCTCCGCAGGTGAGCGGCGGGGACTGCCCCAGCCGCCAGCCGTTAACCGGCGGCCGTTAGAGACCGTTAGTGACCGTTAGTCCCGTTTGCCCCACAGCAGCAGCCCTCAGGGGGTCCGGACAGGGAGATATCTGCCCAGCTGCTGGCTCCGTGCTCATAGTAAAGCTAGGAAAGAAATAAAAAGCAGCGGTAGGGGAGAAGCGGTGCCCGGCGCTCACTCACCTGCGCGCAGCGCTCCGCCGCCGCCGGGCGCCAGCCCCCAAATGAGCCCTCGGCGCCCGGCGCCCGCCTCTCGTCAGCGATGCCCCGCCCACCGCCGGCGCGTCAGCCCCGCCCCTCGGTCGCCAATGGGTGGTGGAGTCCAGAGGCGTCGCCCATTGGTCCGGCCGCCTGTCGCTCCGCTGGGTGCGTGGGTATAAATGGGGCGGTCTCGCGAGGACTGACTTAGTTGCGGTGGGGGTCGGGGAGGGTGCTGGACACTGCGGTGAGCGCTCCTCTGAGGTGTGGGGCACTGTGGCGGAGGAGGCACAAGGAGGGCTCAGCACCCCAGCACTTCATTATTTGCTGCACTGTGGGTAGTTAGGGGAGGTCCAGCCCCAACCGTCCCCAAATTTGTGGTGTTAAACACACGCTATGTTAATTTCTCGTTTGTTGTGCTCCAGAAGTTGCATCGAGCAGTCATGTCTTTAGGGTCTCCTCAAGACCACTGCCCTTAGACTGTACCAGGATGCTCTGTACCTTGCAAGAATTGCTCTGTACACTCTTAACTGCTTAAGCGTCCAGCCCTTTTCTGCCTATACCTCTTTCCTTGCCTTCCACCTAATTCAGAAAAAGTCATTGCTTTCATTTAAGGCTTCCTCACTGGGTGTTGTGGGGTAGTTCTCCACTCAGACTCTGTAAGCCACACAAAAATCATTAGTTACTCTGCCCTAAGAGTGGCATTTAGCAAGTCTCCATGGATTTTTTTGACCAAATCTTAACCATGCTACAGTATCCTTGTCCATTCATTTACCTGCACAGTGGTTCTCTGTGATTTTTTTTCTTAAAAACTTGCAAAGAGGGGCTCATAGCAGCTAAGGGGGAGGGCAAAAAGGAGCATGTGAGAAGTTCCCAATGTCCTCACACCTGAGCTGTTCTGTGGTGTTATTCATGGGGTGCTGAATTTATTGTGCAGTTACGTGCTTTGGTCCTCTTTTTTTTTTATAATGAAGTGATGTTTTAGTGTAAAAAAAAAAAAAAAAAAAAAAAAGATAAAAATCAGTACGATAACTTTCAAAGACTGGCATGTGCATGTGTACACACATCTACCACAGAATTTTCAGTGGAGATCCCAGCAAGCCAAAAACACTGAAGCCAGCATTGTTTGGCTTTAATAGATTAGCGTTGCTTAGGGATGCGAATTTTTGCATTTCTGTGCTGGAAAAAAACAACCGGTGGAGATGTTTTCACATGAAAGTGCTCTTGTCAGGAGAGATCACTCTGCTGAAGAGCAGGATGTGTTACAAGATGAGTTTGATGACATTTATTTGAGTAGGACTATCTCCTGTTTTCTACTTTTTATTCTTTCCCTGATTGAACATTTGCATTAGAGAGGTTTACCAACCGGACCTTGACAGGATCCAATTAACTACTAACTTCCACGAACCATAGTGTAAGCGATAATGTGCTTGTTGCTCAGCTCCTCTGACATCTACCCCTGGAGTTAGTTTCATGAGAAGGAAGGCAAAGTGCAGGAGGGAAAAAAAAAATCAACATTGCCCTCATCTGACCTACTGCAACACTAAACAAATGCCTCCTGGCATATTCCATGGCTTGATGCATAGAAAAACTGCGTGGTGAAGGAAAATACTGCAGCTGCCTGGGAAAAGGATCTGGGGCTGTTTGGCTGACACACTTAAATGCTGCTTGGTTCAGGCTCACTTTTTGGCCTGAACATTTTTTAAAATGTTAAACTGGAGAATCAAATGGAGTCTGGAGCAGGTGAAGCGCTTCCAAACTGTGTTGATGTGCAAGTGTTAAGGGTGCAAATGCTATAGCAGCCATAGTAGGGCAGAAATTGTTTTTAAAATATAGGAAATGTAAAACTTTAGTGAGACACTAAACACTGGGACAGGCTTCCTAAAGAGGTTGTTGATGCCCCGTGCCTGTCAGTGTTCAAGAGGCATTTGGATAATGCTCTCAAAATAATTTAACTTTGGTTAGCCTTGAAGTCAGGCAGTTGGGATTCAGTGGTCTTTGAAGGTCCCTTCCAACTAAACTGTTCTACTTTTCATCACTGGAAAGATTTTATGCTGTGATATTTTTGATAAGGTGTTACCTAAGTATCAGTAAAGACAAAACAGTGGAAGATGCTCTAGGCCTGCCATAATTTCATGTATACTGCAGTAACTGTGGCACACCTGGTCAGTCTGCTTTTATAGGGCTGCACAATTGTTGGCATTCATAAAATCCAGAGCTCTTTTTATCCAGGCACATTTCTGGACTCATTCAGAAGCATGAAGGCGTTGTTGTTCCTGCATTTCACACCACCAGTGCTCTGGCTTTCCTGGGCGTTAGGAAAGATGCACAAGAGGCAGAGGTGTTTGACAGTGGGCAGCAAAAGTCTTAACAGCGGCTCGGCTGAGAAATGGCAGGCCAAAATTATCCGTGTCTACCCACTGGTAATTGAATCCTGTCTCAGAGACAGGATTTATCCACTGTTTGGCACTAACTTGACACTTGTTGTTTAATGGAGCAAACACCTTGTGACTCTCAGTGCTTCTCCCTCCATCTCACCCTGGTTTTCCCTTTTTCCCATCTCGCAGGCAGTTTTGATGCTCATAGAAATTCAGATCTCATTACATCTTTATAGACATAAGCCAAAACAAATGAATGCTTCAATGGCTGAGCTAGTTCAAAAAAAAAAAAAAAAAACATTTTTCGTTTTGTGATGTTGTAAACTTGTTTTGTGCACAAAGCTGCTAGATGTACAGTTCGTGCATTAATGTGTGGCTTGTGCAGCATCTATTGAAGTGTTAATACTCAATAAATAAAGGGATGAAGAAAAATACATTAAAATATGATTGCAGATGCAAATACTCTGTTGCCAAAAAAATAAAAGGAAAACAAGAGCCCCATTGAGAACATCTTTATTCCGCCTTTTCTATGACTGCCTTCTGAAATAATCTCATACATGTCGTGGTGCTGCTTCTCAGCACAGAGCTGTGTCTCACCCAGAAGTCAGGCGTGACAGTGCCCTGTGGAAACCTCAAGACTCCTTTTCTGTAGGTAAATTATCAGCCCAGTGGAATAGCTGAGGTGGGAGAGAGCAAATAATTTGTCCGTGTCTCTGGGGGAGGTAGGAACAGGGCTGAACCTCCAAACTCATTTTCTCTTCCCTCACATCAGCATTTCACTTACTGAGGTGGTAATAATCTTTGAGCCAGAAATGCCTCTGCCATATCACAGAACGGCCAAGGTGGGAAGGGACCTCTGGAGATCATCTGGTCCAACCCCCCTGACAAGCAGGATCACCACGAGCACATTGTGCAGGATGGCATCCAGGTGGGTTTTGAAGATCTCCAAGGAAGGAGACCCCACAGCCTCTCTGGGCAACCTGTGCCCATGCTCTGTCACCCTCACAGTACAGAAGTGCCCTGTCATATTCAGCCAGAACCTCCTGTGCTTCAGTTTGTGCCCGTTGACTCTCGTCCTTTCGCTGAGCACCACTGAAAAGAGTCTGGCCCCATCTTCTTGACACCTTCCCTTAAGATATTTAGATACGTTGATAAGATCCCCTCTCAGCTTCTCTTCTCAAGGCTGACCAGTCCCAGCTCTCTTGGTCTTTCTTATAAGAGAGGTGCTCCAGTCCCCCCGTCACCTTCACAGCCCTCCTCTGGGCTCGCTCCAGGAGCTCCATGTCCCTCTTGTGCTGGGGAGCCCAGACCTGGACACAGCACTGCAGACGTGGCCCAACTCCTTCTGAAGACAGAAGCTTTCAGATGAGTTCCTGCTATGACATGAACCTGGAAACTGTGAAGTTCGTGTTGTGCCCACAGTGCTGACAGTAGCTGAGGTCCAACACAAGGGTCGGGAACAGTCAGATACAGGTACTGCTGCAGAGAGTTCACATGAGAGGAGGTCATGCTAAGAGTAAAGCATTTTGATTGCCAGATCATTTCCACGTGCCTGCTTCATGGCACTGTCTATTGGTATTCCACAAGAGTCTTTTTAAAAGACAGAAAATAAACATTTTCTGGAAATATTTTGAGATCTTTGTGCACTGGACACCATCAGAAGCAAAACACACTGAAAAGATGTCTCCTTTCACCTGCTTTGGAGTGACTTGGTGGCTGGTCCACTGTTGGTGGGGAAACTGCAGCTAAAGGGGAGTCTGAATCAGGGCCTCCACGTACTCCAGGCTTCTGGCACAGGCTCCCCTGCCAAAGAGTGGGCTGGCTGCACATTAGTCTTTGCATCGTTGTCTTTGTCTCGTCTCTCTTGTGGTCTGGTCCAACCCAGCTCTTCACCATCAACCCTCCTGCCCATGGGGAGCTGGGGGTCGGCCTCTTCTCACAGGTAACTAGTGACAGGACCAGAGGGAATGGCCTCAAGTTGCACCAGGGGAGGTTCAGGTTGGCAATGAGGAGACATTTCTGCTGAGGAAGAGCAGTCAGGCACTGGGATGGGTTGCCCAGGGAGGTGGTGGAGTCACCGTCCCTGGGGGTGTGCAAGGAGAGGTTGGGCCTGGTGCTTGGGGACATGGGTCAGTGGGTGGACAGTGGTGGCAGGGGGGTGGTTGGACCAGGTGATCTTGGAGGGCGTTTCCAACCCTAATGATTCTGTGATTTTATGATTCTGTGCTACTCTCCTTTCTTCCCTGACTGCTTTGCTTCAAAATCCTTTGCCAGAAGCATGAAGAACAACCAGAAAATCTTAAGCAAGCTCACAGTGGTATGAGGGGAAGAAGAGAAAGATTCGTGAGTGCCTTGACAAAGTATCACCCTGCACCTCGCATCCTTTTAATCATGCCCAGCCTTATTGCATCAGGTACTGGTAAAAAGCTCAAACTCCAGATGCATCCCTTATCACTGGTAAAGGTTTTGCTCTGTGGCCGTACACGCTGAGCAACTGAGACCAGCGCGGGGAGGATGAGAGCTGCCACTTGAAGCCAAGATGCGTGCGTGCCAAAGTGATTTTGCCAGCAGTAGATCTGGAGTGGAGGGGAGAAGGAAAAGAGGACGACATCTTTAGACCCCCTCGCTCAAACTACCTGCAGTAGGTTTTGTCAACCTTAACTCGTGTCCTCCCGAGGCACAGCAGGCGTCAAGACAATCCCTGTGAGCACGTGAACTTGGGAGCACTGGAAATAATTATCCAAGCCACTCTCCATTTAAACCAGCAGAGCTGGTGCTCTGCTGTAATGAAAAGATCTCATTCTTTGCCCTGTCGCAGCGGGAACCCGGGCTATATTAAGCCACCCTGACTGGCCTTTAAGGTTTTAGTGATGTTTCTTTCATTTGAGAGTTATCTTTCTGCCAATTTAGAATCCCATCTCTTCCCCACAAAGCGAACCTACAGCTACCCTAGCAGCAGCAGGAGGATGGTAGATGGCCAGGAAAATAGAGGTAGGAGAGGAGCGTGGCATTTAGAAATAATGAGTTCATTTTCCTGCATTTTAGGGCCTTTTAGACCAAGGTTTTAGTAAAAAAGACAAATGAGCCTCAATCAAAGAGGAGCTCTAACCGAGTATCTGGAACAAGGCATAAGTAGCAACAAGGTGGGCACTGCTGCCGCACCAACCAGCAACAAGAAATGACAGTAATAACACGAGAGCTTTGGGACTATTAGGCAGCTCCATTCCCTAGGAAGGACGCGGAGGACACACTTTAAAATAAAGCGGCGTGGCCCTTTCTTTGCAGATTCAAAGGAAGCTTTAGCTTCCCGTCTCCACATGCAAAGGAGGCGCTCAGCTTTCTCTCAGTTGCATGCAAATCACTCTCCTCACGCACAAAGGAAAAACAGCAGTGTAAGAGCAGTATGTTGATATCGTATTTTATACCTCAAAAAAAGGACTTTTCAAAATGACAGCTCCCGGTGTGATCCCACATGCTGTGCAATTGTGTGGGCAAACGCTAATTCCACCCAGGTAATGAGAGCAAACGGGACGGGGTCAGGAACAGGCACCAGCAAAGGCAGGCGTGCTCCTGGCAGCCGGAGCACACGGAGCAATTCCTGCACCCTCTCTAAAGTTTGTAGCGTGTCGGAGATGACACGTCTGATAGCTGCAATAGCTGTGCCACTGGCATGCTTCATGCCATGCTTACTGCTGCTGTTATTCCTGGAGAAAATAAATTTAAAAAAAAAAAAAAGCCGTAAGATATCGCAGCACTGACACACGGCGCCCTTTGTGAGTTCAGGTGATTACAACTTAACCCCGGGTTACAGGATTATGGCAGATGTGTAGCAGCGTGTTCACAGCCAGCCCTCAGGATGACTCATCTCGTGATGAACCTCGTTATGGGCGAGGAAACCTTTAAGCTGTCAAAAGCCAGGTTTTGTCCCTGGCTGAATGGAGGAAAGAGCAAGGCCAAGGTGGAGAGCATCACTCTGGGTGCAGGTGAGGGGCTTGGTGGCAAGCAGTGGATTTCTTCCTTTGCTCTCCCACGGCATGGTCTGTGTCACAGGCCCCAGCCCTGCCCCTTCCCTGTGCATTTAGGACAGGCTGGGATTGCTTCCTGGACAGCATGGGACTGGGATGGTGAGGGGACAACATCCAACCATCTCCTATGGAAAGCATCTCTGCAGCCTGGCCTGCAGCCTGGTGCTCTTCCCGTTTCATCAAAACCTGTTTTTGTTTTTAAATCGGAGTAACACTTCTCTCTGCTGCTAATTACAGCCCAGCAATCCTAACTCAGTGTGCAAACAAGGCCATCATCCAAGTATTGTTTTACATAACCAGAGCACCGGAGTTGTTAGCATTTGCATAATGTTCAATTATTTAGTCAGAACATAAAATTTGTCTCCCTCTCCAAAACATTTTTATGAAATGTCTCAATAATTAAACACCACTATGTTTATTAACAGCAGGGGAAGCTCATAAAGCGTATTAGTCACAAAGAGACAAGTAACTACATCGAGCTACAGTGATCAAAAGACGCCACGCCAAGGTAGGTGGCCAAGCGTGGCGAGCCCAGCGGAAACTCCTACAGGCAGCTGAGAGGAACACAAAAGCACAGCGGATCAGCTGCTGTACCTCAGAGAGATGGGGGAGCCCAAATTTCATGGCTTAATTCACTCATTAATCAACATGCAGACTGCTTTGATTATATTGGGTCCCTGTGTCTGTGGCAGGTAACGTTTGGGGACGCCTGAAGGCCTGTGCTCTGGGGAAGGGCTCTGCTCCCACAGGCTGCCCGTGGGGCCTGGGCTTTGGGGTGACTCCCTGTGAGGTTCAGAGGCTGGGATGAGGTTTCTGAATGTGTGTGGGATGTCCCCAGCTCCAGGTAAGGCTTGGGAGAGTGCTTCAGTGAGTCAAACTCAGAGGCTGCAGTGGAAGAGAGCTGTGCTGGTTGTCAGGCCGCATAGTGTTGGATCAAAACAGCTCCCGTGCCCAAGCTCCACATTGTCCCAAGCTGCTCAAAGGAAAGGCAGAATCTGGGACCAGAAGTTGTTTCCTTTTAAAGGTGCGATCACACACTACATTAAGAGGAAGAATCTCGTACGTCCTGGGAGCAAGCAATCTTCTCTAATACCAAGTGTTTCAGTAAGTGGCGCTTTTTAACTTACATTTATGGGAAGCAAAAATGTTCAAAAGTTATTTCATTTAGGCAAGATGGAGATTTATGCCCCTTTTAACTCTGAGTTTATTCAGTAGCATTTCAATAACGTTACATAAGAAATCAAGCTCGAGTCCTCCTGCCTTCTCCAAAACTCATCCGTTACTTTCTAACGAGGTCTCCAAATTACTCCAGACAGCTTCTGAGAGACAGGCGTACAGCAGAGAGGCTCCCTCTTCGTCCATCAATCTGTACAAGGGCAGCCAAGGCAGCCACCTCGTCTCCTCCCACAGCCTTGGCGCGATGCCTAAGGCTCAGTCTGAGCGCGGTGCCCGCGGACTCCTATGGGTAGAGCTGAGGAGTTATTTGTGCAAAGGGGGAAAAAAATGAAATGGGAAATCCTTCACAAAATAATATTTTTGGAGGAATATTTTAATATTAATATGGTTAATATTTTGGGAGGAGTCCGGAGCAAGAGGGCACGCTGGGCTCCTCGCAGCCCCCTCAGGTCGGACAGCACTGCTCTTGCTCAGGAGTCCCTTTGTTGTGGGTCGGTGTAAGGACGTGACCACACAAAAGGCTTCACGAGGCAAAAAGCAATCGCTTTTGCATCACTCGCCTCCGGTAGATGCAAAGGAGTTAAAAGCAGGCAACCCTTGCTTAGAGGAGCAGCCGAGCTGGGACCAGCGTGTGCTGTGTCTGGACAGGCTCAGGGCCTTGCTCGTCTGCCTCGTCGGCAGGCAGCGTGCCCATCAAAATCATCTCCTCTGCTGAGCGGGGAGAGGAAGAGCCAGCCGCTTATTAAGGCTTCTCTGTTATTTCTTTCGTGAGGGTGGCTGTATTTTCCTGAACTGCTGTTAAATGAATTCTCCTCTTGTCTGAACTCGGGGGGGTTTCCCTCTGCTCTTTCTGGACTGCTCTCGTTTGACCCTGGGTGTAGGCAGTGGTTTGCAGGGGTTATGGATAGTCACATTAAATTCAGAGGGGTAAAATAATAATAATAATAATAACAAAGAATAAAATAAAGCGAGGATTGGATTTCTTTGGGAAACACTATTACCAGAGCATGATGTTGCTCTCCAGTGCAAACTCCCAGTTGAGCTGCTCGGGTTGGAAAGGCCCTTTAAATATCAGCTGGTAAATGACCAGCTCATGACCCTTCCCTTTATTAGCCTGTTTCTCAGGCAGAGTTTACTTACAAAGGCAGGTTAGGAAATCACACCTCAACTCAGAAATCATGGGGGAGAAACGGGGACTCCTTGCTATGGGGCATCAGGAGGCCCCCAGGTACCGCTGTACCTGGCTCCGTGTCCTTGCAGACGGCAGAACAGGCTTCAGGGGGACTGCGAGCCTGCTCCGCGTCCCATTTCATATGCAAATCAGCTAATAAACAAAGCCTTGCGAGCTAACAAAAAGAAATCAACAACAGACTGCAAAGGTACCTGAGGTGGAAGGAAGCAAAATGGTTCTCCATCGCTGTGCTTTGGGAACTTGGGTGCAGTCTGGGCTGTGTTCGGAGCAGCTCCTGAGAGAGGCTGGGGGTCCTGGAGAGGGAGGGAGGTCAGCAGCTCCTGAACAACCTCCATTTAAGCTGCAGTAGGTGAGCCAGAAGGGTTTCTTCTGGGAACAGAGCCAACGGAGAGGAGAATTAGGGTCTGGGGGTGAAGCAGAGGCACCCACAGGAAGGAAGATCTGAATGGACCTTGGGAAAAACGTGTTGCACCAGCATAAAGCTTTGAAGAGTACCACGAGGCAGAGAACTACCTGGGAGTAATACTCCATAAAAACCTCCTATTGGTATTTATTCTGAGATCAGGCGATCAGACAACAGAGGATCGCATGCTCTTCGAGCTCAATACCTCCCACCAACATCTGGGCAGCGTGGTGAAGCTTGGGAAGAAGTGAGCTAAGGTAAAATTCATCACGGAGCAAGGGGACAGCCCCAGAGCTGTGCCCACTCCTGCGTGGCGAGCCCGTGCTGGGTCACCCAGGTTGTGCCTTGCCCTGGGGCTTAATGAGCTGCGCGGCGCGGCCCCGTGCTCACAGATCCCTCTTTTTTCCTCTGACTCTAACAGTGCAGAAGTGATCTGCGAGCCGCAAACACAGAATCCTGTAATTAAACCTTTGTTACCCGCAGCTGAGTGCTCATCACGTCTACAAAGCAAACATTTTGGCATGTTTATTGCGCTCCCTCCAAACTAAAAGGGGATTAATGGTGTTGCAAAATTACAGCGAGCTGCTCGCTACGCTGCTGCTGGATATTTTCCCTGACAACAAGATTTTATATTCCTCTTCATCTTCAGAAAAATGCAATGCATTTCGCAAACGCTTTTACTGTCAAAAGCAACACAGCACAAAACACTATATCAAAGTAAAGGCTGGAGGGCTATTTTGGCCTTAAACATTTATTACGCTTTGCTGTACATTAAAAATCATTTAGTCATTTCTTTTTTTTTTTTTTTTTACTTAAAATTACTAAACATTAGGAGGTAGCTAATTACGATAATCCCACTCGTAAACTAAGTCACCGAATGTACAGGTCTTGCAGAGGAAGATGCACGGCACGCGGCTGCATTTGCATTGCGCGGGGCGCTCCACCACCGGGGACAAAACTGATTGCCAAATGTCACCTTGCTCCTCAGACAGAAGGCCAAAGACATCTCACAAATCACTTCTGGGAGAGGAAGCCGTTCTGTTTCCCAAGTGTTTTGTTGTTGCTCTTTGACTGCAATCCAAACTGCGTCCGTTTATGCGCGTGAGTCACGAACAAAGGGTGAATTTTTAGGTTTGATGCCAGCGTTGGATGTTCTGTACCGACGATCTATATTGCAGCTGCCTGAGCAAAATGGATTGGCTGGAGTCAGTCATGTTGCTTCTCGGCTGGAAACGTGCAATGACGTCCTTAGGAAAGCTGATCAGATCTGAAAGGCTTGTTCCTGTGGCGTGAAGCGTGAACGATAAATCACCCTTCATACGGAGAAGAAAAATGTATTTGTATTTGCAGCTTTCCATTGCCGCCGATGAGGCATTTGTCCAAAGCAAAATGCACAGGTTCAGAACCTGTTTTCTGCCTACCTGTTGACCACGCAGCGGTGCCAGGACTCACTCACACGACCCTTGGACTTGGAATGAAGAAGTGAGGGTGCAGAGCGATGCTGTGAGAGGATGAAATTTCCCCCGGGTGGCCAAGTCCAAGCTGCGGAGGGCCACGGGGCTGCTTTCACACGGGCCAGTGCCGATGGCTGCGGTACGAGGCAGCGCAGAAGCCAAGTCCACCAGCCAGAGCCTTCAGCAACCTCCCAGGCCAAGGCCCCGCCGTTCGTGTTGAGCATCACTTGATGGGTTTTGACTCCACAAATGTGTTAGCTGCTTTTCGAAGCACCTAAACCCTCGGTATCTGCAGCCTCCTGCTCAGATCCAGAACACCCCACGAGGTGTCTGAGAGCTGTCTGAGATGGGGAGCACCCGGGTGTTGCTTTCCCTGAGATCGCACAGGCCATGCCAGCGGACCCCCACCTTCCTGCTCCATTATTCCTGAGCCTGTTCCAACAGGAGATGGTCTGAGGGCTTTCCAGGCTTCCCCACGCAGCTGCTGCACAGCTCGCACTCCAGAAATAGGCACAATTCATCAGGTTTCATGATTTTAGCCAGTGAGAAGACTGCAAGGAGGTGGACCGTACCTTCAGTGGTTGAGTCATCGTCCCTGGAGGTCTTTAAAAGACGCTTAGATGTAGAGCTTAGGGATATGGTTTAGTGGAGGACTGGTTAGTGTTAGGTCAGAGGTTGGACTCAGTGATCTTGGAGGTCTCTTCCAACCTAGACGATTCTGGGATTTACATCTCCTGATGCATGGGATGTGGGTTGGGTCTTTGGCAATAATGGGAGAGCACATATCGGGTCCTTTTTTCATATATTACAGTCCTTTAATACAGAAACCATTTGCTGAAGATTGCTACAGATAGCAACAATGTATCTTAAAATAACACTTTATGCTAATGAATTATTTATTACAGAGGGAGTTAAAATGCTGCTTATGGTATCAGAAAAATGTGCCCATTTCTACTGTAGATCCTACAGGATGACCTGGATACAAAAACAAAGCAAAAAACCCCTTGAGATTAAGGGCTGTGCACCCATTCTCATGGTGGGGACAACACAAAAAAGTGTTTGCATGACCAGCCTTTGGACAGCATAGCCCAAGGCTGCTGTCGTGTAGCCAAGTCACAATTTCTGTTGAGGATCTATTAGCAGAGGGCTGTCTCACCACTTCCAATGCCCTTTGTGGCCTGTGTAAAAGAGAAAACCCTGGGCCAGTCGGCAGGAACCACCTGGGAGCCAGCCCTGCTGCCGGCTGGCTGGCGAGCTGCGTGCAGCTGGGCAAAAAGCTGAGTGAGGCCTTCGGCAACCACGCGAGCTTCCTGGCTTTGATAAATAATACAACACTTGGTTTTCGTCCTCCTGTTTTCTGTGATGAAAGATATCTGTCCAAAATCTGCTGTCGGAGCCTCGGATACTCACACACTCCAATGCCCTGCTTATTTGTTGTGAAATGAAATAATCGTCGCTGAGCGAGGCTGGGTTTTACTCCACACCTCCTCAGAGAAAACAAAACTTCAACACTGCAGATGTGCTTCCTGGGAAATCCTAGGTTTCCTAAGGTCTCCCTGCATTATTTTTTTTTTCTGAAAGGAATGTTAATGCAACAACAAATCCAAAATCACAAATGCAAACATAAATAAACCTAGGGAGTGCAGCAGTAAGGCAACACCTCACACGTACACCCATACACAAAGAGAAACGTTTGCCTTAGCAGTGGTGCATTCAATTCCCAGTGTTTTGGAATGGGTTTTGTTGTTAGCTTCTTTAATTGCAATTGCATAGCTCACGGGAAGGTGCTACAACACATTCAGAGTGATTTTGGTCAATCAGCAGCAAATATTTCTCTCTTCAACCTTGTTAAGCAGCTGAAGGTGAATTGCCCACACAACTTCATGAGCTGGAGTCCCAAACTGGTGCTGGAAACTCAAGTTGCACAGTGTGAGAATATTATATGAAGGTAGTAAAGTGCAGAGATGCTATTATTATTATTTTTTAATGAGAATAATTATGAGTCGGTAGGGGGTGACATTTGAAGCTGACACTGCAATGGAGTTCACAGTTTCTTCCAACATTTCAGTTTGGGCTGTAGCTCAAGGCTTTCCAGTTCTTTTTTTTTTTTTTTTTAACTAAACATACAAACTGTCTGTTGCCACTAATGCTATGCTCCTAACTGAGAATGATGATTTCACATAAAGGAAAAACAGTTGCAACCAGATAAATTCAGGTAGGAAAGATTGGAATGCATCAATGAGCTTCCTACTTCAGTTCAGTTTCCTTATTGCTCGCTATCTAGCAAAACTTGTGCAACCAAGGTTGTTCATAGAAGGAGCGGAGGAATTTTTATTCCTGGTCATGTATAAACGTGCACACTTGTGTCTCATGAAATGTAACCTAAAACTGGAGGCTGCACCACTCTCGGTTCAGCTAGGCAAACACAGAGCTCAAGCAACACATTTTAGTGGAGTACTCTCTAGGAGCTATTCATGAAAACCTCTGTGGTCCACACAGCTTTCACAGAAAAAGCGTCAGGCAATTCCAGTGAAACACAACAGAATCAGGATGTTACTGCACAATTTATACATGTAAACAGAGGAAAAAACCGACAAACAGAAGTTTCCAGCAACGACTGAAATTCAGCAAAATTTTAAAAAGATCCTCTTTTGATACAAACATCTTAAAATGCAGAAAACACAGGAAATACTTAAGGCAGAAATTTTGTTTTCCAAAGTGTAAGTATGTCCTCAGCATAATTTAAGTAATCCATTGCAATCCTGATTGCTGCAATTGCTTAAGGTAAACTTTTTGACTGCACCTATTGCACACATTCTCCACAGCTATATAGTAAGAGCCCTCTCTGGTATCAGAGATTCTTCATCGTGATTAGCTGGTCTGTAGAAGTTCGATTTAGTAGGTGACTTAATTAGCAAAGATGTCATTTGTTTGCATCATTCTACTTTATAATGTGGGGCATATCACTCCAGGCTTGAGATTTCTTTTTGGCGAGTTCCATCCACGATGGCTGGTCTGGAGCAGCACTACTGGCTTTCTTAAAGGGAATGATTTCTTCCTCTTTATCCGTCAGTGCTGGTGACTGAGCTACTGTGAATAAAACACAGGTACAGTTTATGTTAGCTTGCTGTGCAGCTATGCAGCCTAACTCTCCCACTAAAAACTTGCTGAGTCTTGCTCTGCAGTAGGAAATCTTTGCATTTCACATCAAAACTTCCACAAGACATTACTGAGTTAATAACCATTCTGAGCACAACAGAATGCAGTGGTTTGGTTTGGTTTTGAAACGACAAATACACTTTGGTCCCTAAACTTACTAAAAACAATAAGGTGACCTCGATTCCTTGCCATGTTCTGTGTTAACAGCCAGGCCCAACAAGAGCGAGACTTTCCATTAGCAAGAGCACTCATTTGAGACTTCCTCCTTTACCCAACCTTCAACTCACAGGAATTTTATTACCGTCCAAATTTCTGCCCTTCTTTCAGATTTGAATTCACCAGGTGGATGCAAAGTTATTGCGGGAGGGCTGATGGGCAGATAGTTGGTGATCACATCATTCTTGCTTGCTTGGGAAAACATGTGGAAATTGAACACTGCTGAAAATAATTTTGCCTGCATTTTGCTTTTTACGTTTGCGACCCAATCCTGTGAAGTGGCCTGGCACTCTTGATTCACATTTCTTTCAACCTGTGTTTTGACTAGTGTGTGATCAAAGAGGGAAAAGGAATATGGCACCATAAAACTCCAGGCATGAGTGCTGAGAATACAGTTTGCTCTTGCTGATGTGGGACTGGGGAAGAGATTAGGATCTAACCCCTACTCCTCCTGCACACTCGAGCAGGATTTCTTCTGACAAGGTTATGAGATAAGAGGCTACATTGCAAACATTTTCTTTCCTACCGGGGACAAAGTGTGACAGTGAATTGGTTCTCATCAGCGGCTCCTTCACTTCAGACTTTGACTCTTTCCTCTGTTCTTCAGAAGTGGGTTTAAGTGCCAAGGATGAAGGTTTGCTCCATTGCTGCTTCACTGGCTCCTAGGAACAGAGAGGGATAAAATCCAAATCATGCCCAGAGAACAAGACCAATTTGGAAGAACAAGAACAAAAGGGAGTGAATGTGGTGCCTGTTGTGGTCCAAAGACCACAGGGACTTACCACACACCAGCTCCACTCCTCTCACTCAAACCAGTAACTACAGAAAGCTCTGGGGGGTTCACGTTAGTGCCCACAGTACTCAACTTTACAGATTGAAACTAGTCCTCTGTATATCTTTTTTTTGTCATAACAGTGTTTATGAGTAGGCTGTTATAAAGTAAAAATATATTCCAAGCCCTTGGGAAACCTCTACTAACATATAGAGGACATAGACACAGCCTTGTTCTCTCATGCTTCCCCTCCACCTCCCAAATTTTGTGTTTTAGTACACTGCTTTTTTGGAGGATTGAATGTAAATTTCCATAAAAAGGAAATCAAACACATCCTCCCATGATTTTTTTTTGCCAGTATCAAGAAGTACCCTGAAGTGATAGTGCCTGGTGCCACGCGAGAGCGAGAGGAAGCGGGAGCAGCACAGCGGCACCACGCCTCGCACACTGCCGTCAGGAGCATCTTGGCATGCTTCTCTCTTCGCTGATGCAGGGAAATTAAACGCGTGGCATGAATTTTAGGGAACATTGCCAACTACAAGCTGGAGCTTCCTATTTTGACACAGAAACCGTACTTTGGGATTATTTAAACCCGCAGTGTTTTAACTGCGGTGACAATGCTGCCTATTATTGCAGTTCACAATCCTGCCTAGACGTTTTATTAGATTTTATTTCTTGTTAATCTACCCACTGCTATTTTTCATCACCTAGACATCTTTTCTTATTCAAGGGAATAGCACAGCGATCTGGGTTTCTTATACTACCATTTTAAGCAAGAAACTAGGTCATTTGCACTGGGAATGGTAAACTGGTATAGGCGAGGAGACACAGGCAGCACTTGCACGCTGCTGCCTCCACGAGCCAGCCCAGCACCAGCGAAGCCTTGTTAGTATTCTGCATTAACACCAAGTGCTTCTGCTAGCACAGCTTTGTCACCCGGGAAGATCTCTTGCTACAGGTATCACCTTCCTTTGCAGGGGATCTTTGAAGAGGCAGCGTCGGCCCATGTTCTGCGGCACCACGTGTGCGCCTGAGTTATCCCTGTACAAAGAGCCAGAATTTGTATCTTGGCACCGGCTGCAAGTGTGAAAGTTATTTTTATCCCGTTTCACTTCTCGGAGCTCTAAAAATTGTTGCTCTAAAATCCTTCTGGGACCAAGCTCTTCATTCAGTGTTAACTCAGCCAGAAGGTGTAGGAGATTCAGTGCAATGGTGTGCTTAGGAAAATAATTAAGGGAATTTGTTCCCGCTGTATTGAGAGAGACCCTACAACTCAGCACCTCATTTGGGGTATTTTAGCGTACAACACACACCCCAGATCTGGTGAGTGTGATGTGGGAACCCAAGGAAGTGCACACACCTCTCTTACTTCCAGGATTTCTTGGAGATATAAAAGTATTTATCCGAATAACCAGGGGACTCTGCATCTGTAACACATTTATGAGAGCAGTGTCTCTGTTACTTATGATTACACTCATTAATTATCTGTGATCACTGCAGCATTTGGTGGGTAGAATAGCAGTAGATACGGAGACTGCTGCAGGAATGGGATACAAAAGCATCCCCGATTTGTACCAAACATACCTCTGTTCTTTCCTTCTCTTTATTCTGTTTCTCTGTGTCTGATTTAGCATCTGGAGTTACGAGTTTCTCTCTGTCGGGTTCCTGCTCGTGCTGCGTGCCCCTCTGCTTCTGCCTCGCGATGGTAATCCAGGCGGGCTCGGTGGGACTGTCGGGATCCCTTCTGGAGTCTCCAGCAGTCACCAGGGAAGGCACGCTTCTCTCTGTTGGCAGATTATTTATACACGTGGTTACTCAAAAGAGTTGCAATTAGCTTCAGCTCTCACTTGCTCAACACACTGGGTTGTCACACAAAGCGGGATAAGCCTGGGGAAATAGGAATTCTTTTTAGTTTGGTCTCCAGAGAGCAATTTTCATGTGTTCACCATTTTAAGTTACCATTTCTACTGGTGAGGGAGATGCAGGGAAGTCCGTCAAGCTCCATCAAACTACCCATTTCCCGAGGTCTCCCCTTCCCCCTGGAGAAGAGCAGCAGCTGATTCAAAGCTGGACACAGCAGGGCCGTGGGGTTACAAAGGTAATTCCTCCCCAGTTCATCACCCTGCTCAGGGGCCAGGGGCGAGGCAGGCCCAGCCGGGAGGGATCGCTGACCCGTGCTCAGCTGCTGTCACCCTGCCTCAGGACCCCACGGAGGTGGCAGATGTTTTTTGGGGAGCTGTGACCTATTTAGAAGCACGTGGCCCCGTGACAAAAGCAGGCAGGTGTCTCTGAAGGCACGTTTGAGACGCCTCGTGCAGGCACGGGGGACGAAGGGGATGCTGCTCGCCCAGGCAGCCCTCACACGAGCTGCGGCCTGTGAGCCCAGGCACGTGCTGAGAGGGCTGTGAAGTTTGTTTGCTCAGGGCTTTCCTCATGTCACTGCTGTACCTCCCCGTGACAGAGCAGTTAGCTGAGCAAGGAAGCGCTGCACGGCCTGTGTCAGCTGAAAACCACAAAGAGAGAAAACAAGGTTTTCTTTAAGGCCAAAGGAAGATGCTTCATTTTTGTCTCATTTCACAGGCCGAGAATTTAACGCTGGGAGAGATCTCCAGGTGTCACCTGGTCTGTCTTTCAGCTGGAAGGCAAAAATCAGCTGCAAGACCAATTTCACACAAACTCTATCCTCACCAACATCTAGGCTGTTCTTAAAACCCTCAAAAGATGGGACAGACCTCATGGCCTTCCTAGACGACCTCTCCAGAGAGCTGGCTGTTCTTTTTCCACTAGATTTTCTCCCATTGGGTAAGCTAAATCTTCCTTGCTCTAATTTAAATCCATAAATTCTCCTACACACTGTGGAGATGAGCAGATTATTCAATGCCATCCTTGTGGCAGCCTTCTTATGCATTTGAAGGCTTAGACCACATTTCCTTTTTTAAAAATATAATTCTGATTAGTTGTATCCTCTAGATGCTTTTGTATGAATTGTCCCAATTTAGTCCAAACCTTCTTCCAAAAGATGGTGCTCAAAACTGGCAGGTATCATCGTGATGAAATGGTGCTAGCAGCAGGTGGAGTGGAAAGGCTCCTCCACATGCCATAGAGATATTCTCCTGTAGGTATCGGTCAGTACAATGAGTTTTTAGGTTTCTTTACGGGATTATATCATTCTTGCTTGAAATTTAGCTTGTGAGCTCCAGCTTGTGTTACTTCCCTTCTCCCCTTCCCTTTTTGGATCTGTGCATCCGATTATTTTTGCACTCATAGCAGCATTTCATACTTGTCTCTAACAAAAATATTCCTTCCAAACTGTGTCTCCAACTTCTCAAGAGCACACTGATTTCTATTCTTGTCCTGCAGCGTGCCCGCAGGCTTTCCAACTTGGTAGTACTTGCAAATGTAGGAAGCACACACACAGCTCCATGTCCTTAAAAAATACTGAGTGGTGCCACAAGCAGGATGACCAGCGTTAACATGACAGCGAAATCATTAGCTGGCACATTCAGCAGATTTCTCCAGGATAAACACCAAATCCTTTACTCTGAAGTCCCCCTTCAAGCCTTTCCATAATACTGGGAACCCCGCTTTGCTGGTTAACACACGGGAGGTGTTACTTCTTAGTCCTCACGACTCAAACTCACCCTTTGTGCTTTGTCCCATTTCCCCGTCACGCCACAGGGCTTTCTGTCAACAGCAGCTGCACCACGTGTTGCTCTTCCTCAGCTCCCACCAAACAATCCATGCCGACAGCGACTGCTGTGCTCGGGCTCTACCTACTGTGCTTCGTGTAACAGTCTTACTGCTCCTCGTGCTCCCCTTTCTGTTATCCTCACGTATTTAGAGGTCCTCTCTTATTTTCATACACATTTCCTAGCACGACAGGGCTGCCGATCCCTCAGCGATACCTCAGGAGACTGCTATTGTAGCAATGTTTTTCGTAAGGTGCGTATTACAATGGGCAGCATCAAACACTTTGGCTTTTCAGATAATTCTCCTTGATGAGAAACCAGACAACCTAGTCATGCTAATTAGCAGGCGGCCAAATTAGAGCCAAACCTCATCCCCTAAGAGATGGTATCAGAACGCTCCTGTGATAATGGCAATAAAAAAGCTCTTTATCAACATCTTTAAAAGACTTAAAGATAAAGGTATGTACCTGTGCAGGCCTGACCTAGGACAGCAGGACAGCAGAGCAGTAACACCTACACCAGGGAGGATCAAGAGCTTCTGGGAGGGGCTCTCTTGCTTCTTCAAGCAATTTTGTTTTTCTCTCCTTGTTGTGAGTCTCTGCTACAGGAAGCAAGTCAGGCAGGCGAGGCAGGGGAAATGTGTTCTCTTCAGCAAAAAGAAAATTAGATGCAATCTGTGCAGGATTTGCTACCTTATCAGTCAGCCAGCATTACCGTACAGGGACGAGGAGATGCGTTCACAATTTATTATCTTGCCCATTGCCCAGAGGTCCTTTCCATCCTCCTGCCTCCAGCTCGGGAAGGCAGCGTGCACGCATCGCTCTTCCAGCTGCTTTATGGCACTAGCAAAAGATGGAAGGTGGCAAAGTAATGCAGGAGAAAGTCACGTGGAGCGAGTCACTGCTGCAGCTGAAGGTTGCCTGAGTCTTTCCTATGAAACTCTGGAGTCCTGAAGAGCACTACAAGGCCAAAAGCTTTCTCTGGAAGCGACTATTGGCAAGAGAAGCGTTACTTGCACATCTTCCTCATTTCAGCGACTGCCCACTCACCCCAAACAAGCCCTCCCTGTCGCATCTCACCCCATCCAGTCACGAGGCGGTCAGGACGCTTTCGTGATTCACCGTGCAACAAAGCTCAGCATTTAAGGAACTGCCGAGCCGCGGCGTAACCAAGAAGCACTCAAAAGACCCATCCAATTCCCACTTCTCCCCTAAGTCACACACACACGGAGGCTCCCAGCAGGTACACGATGCTTTCAGGGAGACAGCACAGCCCAAAACACGAGCAGAAGCATCCTCTGTCGGAAGCTGTGCAGGGCTGGCATGCCCCCAGCTCCACAAGTGCTCTGCCTTTCAGTTCTCCTTCCATGAGGCAGGGGTGAGCCTCTCGTTTTCACATCGCACTCAGGAATTTCTGAATAAAACTGGATTCTGAATCACGTCCTTCAGTTCTGCTTACAACACGTTGTTTTGAACAATGCACTGTTCAACCCTCCACCTAGTAACTTCATGAGCTAATAAAGGATGGCGTTGGCAGTGATTTCTCTCTCCTTCACTCAGTTTTAATCTCATGATTGTTCCTTTCCTTGGAAAGGATTTGTCCTGAGGCTTTTGGAAAGAAGAGCGAGCCCCTTCTTCCCCTTGGGACAAGTCCCAGAAAACAGGAGGGCACCGGGTCAGAACTTGTCCAAGTGCTCTGCACATCATGTCACCACACAGGAAAGCTCAGCATTTACTGCTCAAGCCTGCTGCCTCTTGAAACCACGCACAAAGGCTTCTGAAGCTCGTCCTCCACCTCTTCCACCCCAGCACATGCAAACACAAGCCCCGCTGCTCCACCAGCCCTGAGCTCCTCACCACTTCCTCAGCTTCAAGGCTCCCCACCAAAGAGAGCTGCCCCAAATGAGCTGAACCCTATCGTACCTTTTAAATCCTTTCCTGCAGATAAGAGTCACCAAAGCTCTTCTCAGCTGGGTCTGACAGCAGCAGAGCTGGCTCAACACTCCTTAAAGGGGAAAATTCCCCTGCTGCAGTGGTTAAATGCAGGTATCTGTTTCCTTCTGTATCTTACTAAAGCAGCATTTTATTTTCCTCTTAGAGGCTACAGCGCTGCTCTTACAGATGAGATTTCTCCTGCCTAAATATTGGGGAAATGAACGTGTCCACTTCGGACTGACAGTCGGGTGTCATCCTTTCACGTGCATCTGGCCGGCTGTGTGAACAGTAAGATGAAGGCACAACACAACTCTTTATGGACAAACGAGGATCCAGAACTGCCTTGTTACTGTGTGCAGGGTTGTGTGTGTGCACTGCAAACAGCAAAGATGTATTTAACACAGCTGTGAACTTCAGGAGTGGATTTGTTTGAGAGATGGCCTCAGATACTGTACCTGCTTCCTTAAATCTAAAAGCCTTTATGTGGACAAACTACAGCAGAGGCTCCTTATAACATTTCGATCCCCTACCTGAGGCTGCACCTTATCCCTGCAAGGACTGCAAAGAGTGGTTACTTTTGCCATACAAAAGGTCTGAGGCAGAATATTACAGGCTTTTGAAAGACGTACCTCTGAGAGCAAGCAAAGCTAGCTTGTGTGTTTCCTGTGTGTTGTGAAAGCAAACATACTCAAAACTAATCCAAACAACTTTACACGGGGATGAAAGCCCCCTGTGTACACAAGTGTCATTGTTTTGTAAGACTGCTTGTGCTTGCATTCCACATATTTCATTCCCCATCGTTGTATTTTTGCTCCTTGGCACTCGGCATGCTCTGTTCTCAATATTTCCCCTTCATTATTAAAGTGCTCTGCGCATCCGTGTCAGCATACACAGCCAGTTCCTTAACTTCAGACAAAGCAACTCGAAAAGGTTTGGCTATATATTTCAGAAATTTCTTTCTTTTCCAAGCTGCTCTGCGAGGGATTTGTCTTTTGGTTGGATCTTTACCACTGATGTTTCTCTTTCTTTTTTTTTTACAGAAGAAATTGCTATGTTTGCATCACAGTCTGTTTCACTGCTGGAAAACAGCAACATCAGAAAATAGCCTGACACAGCCTAAAAAACAACTTCTTCGGGAAAAACAAGAGGGCAGCCTTCTTTTCAGCTATAGACAGATAGAGGCAGCATTAGAGCGATGTCTTTTATGTAGAGAGAAACATTTCTCCAGTCATTTCGAAGCCCAGATTTGCCATGCAATGCATACCAATTTCATTCACCATTACAGTCACCTTCCTTCCCCGAGTTCCTTTTCTCCTTTAGAGAAAGTCTGGTTACTGCAGCCCCCCAGTTGCTGATTTTTCTATATCCTAATGTGCACACTCTCACAGGTATTACTTAGGGTTTTGTTCTTGTACTAACCCATTATCATGCATTGTTTTTGCCCTTTAGAGGATTTATAGAATACCAGCCCCAAACAGCAAAGCTTAGCATTTAAATTCTTACAAAAACTTGTGCCTTTAGCTCCAGAAACTTAAAATTTGCTGCTCCAGACAGCGAGGGTGACTGATTTCACACGTCCATTGAGAAAGTCACCTTGCAGCCCCACAGAGGCCAAGCAATCCCCCGTTAGTTCTCCAGAACATGCTGGTGAGAAGGCTGCTGCTTCCACCTTTGGCACCAGGAGTGCTGAAAAGCCCAAAATTGAACCGAATGAACCAAATTGACACTTGCACAGGGCCAATGCACTGCCCTACAAAGTCATTTTTCCTTCTCTACTCAAGACTCTTGAGCCTCCTCAGTCTCTTCTCCCAAGCACCAAGTGATAAGACAAGAGGAGATGGCCTTAAGTTGTGCCAGGGGAGGTTTAGGGTGGGTATTAGGAACAATTTCTTCACTGAAAGAGTTGTGAGGCATTGGAACAGGCTGCCCAGGGAAGTGTTTGAGTCACCATCCCTGGAGGTATTCAAGAAACGCGTAGATGTGGTGCTCAGAGTGTCCTAATGGACTTGACAGTGCTGGGTTAAAGGTTGGACCAGGTGATCTTAGAGGTCTTTTCCGTCCTTTATTTTTATGATTCTGTGGTTCTAAGATGCCCGTTGCAGAAGTAATGCCTAACTCTCCTGGGGTGCTGCTGTGTGAGCCCCCTATGCCCCCCAAGCTGGTGTTGTGCCCAGGCAGCTGAACACACCTTGCTCACCTCGGGCTGATGTGGTGGCTTGGAGCAAGGAGGTGTTCGATCCTATTTCTAAGCAGAAAGGTCTGTAGTGGGTTAGGAAGAGCCTCAGGTCCATTTGGAGCAGAGTGTTTTGTGTTTAGAATTAAACTCTGCCTTAGCCCTGGCATGCTGAAATAGCGGGATGCATTGCAAAGCTTGAACAGAAATAGGTGGAAAGCTGCAGCAGCTTTGCTTGATGTGGTATAATAATAACAGCGGGGCCAGCAAGAGGCTTCTGCCACCCTACAGCACCAGTGGCCTGAGGCCATGTCCTGAGGTCTCCTTTTGGCTTGGTGTTCCCCCACTGCGAAGCTCAGAGCCTGACCCCCAGTGGAGCACAGCGACCGGAGCGGGGCAGCCCCACAGCAGCACAAAGCAACCTCTGTGTCTCCTGCCCACATGCTGAACATCAGACTCGTGACCGGACAGATTCAGCACAGGGAAGAAGTTTCTCCCATATACTGAAAGACATAAGGTTGTTTTTTTCCCCTTTTGGCCACTCTTTGAATGTAAGAACAGAGGTTTTTTTTCCTGCTCAAACTGCTTGAACGTACTTTACTGAGCTTGTTTACTGTGTGGTTGCAAAGACCTCAGATTGTGGTGTTGCTTTCTGTCTTTTCTGTTCCCCGCCTGTGGCACACAATATATTAGTCTTCAGAGGACTCATTTTTTTTTCCTCTAACCCAATTATATTTTGGCTTACAATACAGACAACTGGGTGAAATTTAACAATCTGCAGTAGACTTGATCTTGGGGTCTCTTCTGGCTTTAAACTCCGGCGAGCCGCAGGGTAGCTAATTCTTGTTTCTAAACAAGGAGCGAGTAATGGTGAAGATGGATAAATGAATAAGCAAGGCTCAGAAGAGACAGCGTACAAAGAGCATGCTGAGCATGCCAGGCAGTTAGTAGTATTCCTGCCTCAGTACTCTGGTGAGAAAGAAGGTCTACAGATCTGAGTCACTCATCCCACACAGAGCACTGCACTTCATGTGTGCTCCTGCCTTTTGAATTTCCCTAAAGCAGCTCCGAATGGGGACGTTGGGTAGCTCGGCGTTTCTGCTTCACAATACTCACCAATGCGCCTTATTTTTGTGAGTGTCACTTGGAACATCCTTTAAACAATGCTACAAAATTCAAAATACAAAAAAAAGAAAAAAAAAAAGAGGTAAAAATACCTGTCTGCTGCTTCTTCCCTGCTGCTGTGATAATCTTTTCACAAAGAGAATCGGGGAGCAACACCACCGAAGGCAGAGCCGTCAGCTCAAGCTCACCAATTTCAAGAGTCACACAACAGGGCTCATTACTTAAGCTAACTTTATAAAGTATCAGGAGGCTTACCAGGCACTTTACAAGAATTTGGCTTTTTCTCCAAGTCTCTGTCTTCGTTTCTGGATTCGGGAGCGTGAACAGCTTTGTCCTTGCTTGCATTAGCATTTGGAGCAGTGATGTTTTGCAAGACTGGCTTTTTAGGCAGCGGAGGCTTGCTGCTAAGCTGTTCAGAGGGCTTTGCTTTGGATTTGATCTTTTCGTTTGAAGAGCCATCAATATTTGTATCAGCTGGTTTTCTGATCTCCGCTTTATCACCTTTTAGAAACGAAGCCAGTCCCTCGTTTTCAAAATTAAACTCTGCGCTGTATCTTTTAATTTCTTTTGATTCTGGTAACCAGTAGTCTCTGTATTTCAAGGACATCGAGGTGGATCTAAGTTTTACTTGAAAAGGACTTTTATCTTCACAGCTTGGCTGATTCGGAGATACCACAGACGAATCCCTTTGCACCGGAGCGGCATCGACAGCTGGAGACACGCAGGCAGCTAGCACTGCTGTGCACTGGCCCACGTTCTCAGAGCCAGATTCTGGCAGCAAAGTCTGTTTTTTAGGGCTACATTTTCCCTCCTCCAGATCTGATCCCTTCTGCGAATCTTCGCTCCACTTCTCATCTTTCAAGGAGGCCTTTGCAGTGGCCAGGAAGAACCTGGTGCTTAACGGGTTGTCAGAGTCTGAGCTTTCTGGGAAGTGCAGGCTCCTGGTCCTCGGCCTCTCCCGTGCAGAGGAGACAGAAAACTTTCTCAAGGCGTTGAGTTCACTGGCTGCTTTTTCAGCTTTCTTCCCCAGAATTTCCTCCTTGTGGACCAGCGGCTGCCTGCTCTCTTTATCAGAAGCAGCTGGTTCTTGTACAGTCTTTGTTTTCTCTAGAGACCAGGAAGCGTTTGATCCCACCCGGGCTGAAGCAGTGGGATGTGAAACATGGAACGAATCCGTGGGCTGTGCAGAACCTACGAAAAACTGCCTGCTAGGCTCTGACAACACATCGGCCTCTATCTTTGCCTCTTCGTTACAGGACGTTTCCACAGGCATCCGATCATCCCTCTGTGTGTTTTGTTCTGACCCTTCCGAGCAAGTATCACTGTTCTTACTAATTGAGATGTCTTCCTCAGATGGTGTTTTATTCACTGGAAACACAGAAGGAAGCTCCTCGCTTTCTTGCTGGGCTGACACATCACTACTCACATCCCCAGCCAAGAGAACCGCTGGTCCTGGGGAATCTTCTTGCTCTTCTACTTCTCTGTCTGGGCCAGAATAGGGAGAAGTGACGGAGCCTCTGCCTTCTAACAGCAATGGGGCCTCCGACTTCTCGCATGTTGTTTCCAGTGTTGGTTGGCAGCCCTCTGGTTTATTCTCTGGTAGCGGAGCTTCCTGTACAACAGCAGGCTCAGAAGTGGGCTGAGTCATCTCTGGTCTCAAAGCAGGGGGAAGGTCCTCAGGCACTCTGGGTTTCTGCCAGGAAGCCGCATCCTGCGCTGCAGCTGTGCCGCACGGCAGTTCCTGATCGCTGGGTTTGAATACGGCATCTGGCAAGTCTGCCTGCACCTCCTTTCCATCATCCTCTTCTTCTTCTGGGGTGCAGCTCAAATCAGTCAGGGATTCAGACTGGGTCCTCTGCAAGAAACAGATTCAGAAAGCCCCCATCACCATGTACAGATTCACATTTTTTTATTTATCGTTGCATTCACAACCAAGATCTCACAGAGGAAGGCAAAACTTGCCGCCAGTGCTGAGCATCCTCTTTTCTTAACCTACCTCCTGGATGCTTTTTTTTATCTCCGCAGATCCTGGAATAACACATTTCACCAGCATAAAAGCCATCAGTGACACTTCCTTCTGCACAACTAGCGCTTTCATGCTCTTATAGATGGGAAGTTCATCACAACAATGACCACTGGACTGTCCTTGGCACTTGATTCCCCAGAGCATACTGGATATGTTGTGCTGCTCCTCAGCAAAAAGCAGCACTCGAAAGAGAAAATCTGTCCCTTTGTGTTTTGCTACTCCGTAATAGCATTAAAAATAAAACAACCCATTCTTCCTACAGCATGACTCTGAAGAGGGAAGGGTACATGGAAGGAAGAGCAGAAAACTAAGAAGTCCATCAGGCTCTGACACACCATGCCAGCTAAATATCTACCCTTACTTGGCAGTCTTCTGCCTAATTGCACTGCGATACAGCACAATCTCACCTCCTTTGTGTACAATTCTTCTTCTTCTTTCAAGAATTGCACTATTTGATAAAAGTTTATAATTTCTTGCTTTGCAAGTGCAATTGCAAAAGCAAAGCTGCAATGCCAGCTGCATATCCGGTGAGGGCCCAGGAATGTAAAAGAAGGTGCTGGTAAGCCAGAAGCAAAGTGCACAGGCAGAGTTGTGTGAGAAAATATTAAAAACTGCATTTTCTAAAGGTGGAAACTCTCTTTATGGAAAAGCAGGAGGGCTCAATCATCTGGTAGTTTGTAGGCAGATTGGACAAAGCAATTGTATTTCAGTAATAAAATGACAATGGGAGAAGAGGTTTGATCAGACAGTTGTTGCTTTATATGCTTTTCTAAATAATTGGCCTCATCATTGTGTTGCTCACAGCAGTGCTCTAGCAAGCCCAAAGATCACTCAGAGATTTTGAAAAATACAGAATAGCAGCTAAGTAATATTTAAGGACAGAGGGAATAATATTCCTTTTGTTAAGCAAGCCAATTTAACAGCTTTAATGTATTGGAAACATTGAAAGAAACCACAAACAATAAAGTGTAAATACTGTAAAGAAGAGCTGTAAACTTTAATTCTAAAAAGTGGAGAGAAAGAAGAAAAATGAAGCTATGCCCTTCCCAAGATACAACAAAGAACCAGAAAAATGGTGCTTTATAATGATGGTTTAAAAAACAACAACAGTTTCAGTTACATGCTGTTGTGTTTTTTTCTGTGGAGACTTCTTGTACATCTCTTTAAATCTCACGTAAAGGCTGACAAGTTTTGGGGGCAGGGAGAAGTTCTGATGTACAGAACTTGGCTCCAACTAATAGGTCACAACTTATTATTTCTGTCGTTTCTGAAAATATAAGCCCTGTTACATTTGGGAATTTAAACCAGCTCCTCCATCAGCAGTCTCTCAGAGACGGAAGATTTCGCAGCATCTTTCAGACCAGAAGTAAACAAGTTGAACGTAACACCTTCTAAACATTTTTTTAACTAAGAAATCAAGCAGTCAGCCCCAATTTCTGGATCACAGACAAAATACTAAACTGTGCTGCACGGTTAATTTAAGAAGAAATTGTGACACAAACTGCTGCATTAAGAGAGCTGACAAGTGATCTGATAATATTTAGTCTGTTGCTACTGTCTACTCCAGAAACACTCATCAACTAACAGCTATTAACAACCAAGAAGATGTCCATGCCACAATCTGACTTTTCTTGTTATATCTGAGCCTGAAATACAAAGTCCAGCAAGAACTTCCTAGTTTCATGTCAATGGTGACATGGCTTATTTTCACAATTACCTGAGAAAATCTTCTCATTCTACTGGACCTCTGGTTCCGGGGTTTTATCAAAAGCTTGTGTTTAGCAGCAGAATTATCCAAGCACGAGGACAGCTCAGGTGGAGTGTCAAAGTCGGCTGCAGGTGAAACGTTAACATCACGCGTCTGGGGAGCTCCGGTTTTAGCACTTCCACGCCTAGGGAGCAGCTGACCATCCGCAGAGCGAGATCTAGAAGGAGGACCCAACGTAACCTAAAAAACGAAATAAACCCCCAAGCAGACAATCAAACAAAGAAACCAAGATACGAATGTAACAATTCTACAAAGAAGGGGCCATGTTTATTGCCATTTTAAGGTTGCTTCTTTTTCTTTCTGACGCCCTTTTAAAATACAATGCGTTTCCTATTGTTGTATGTGGAACATGGGCGTTAGCAATTCTGCATTTTCAGCTGCTTGAGTATCATGGTGTTACTGCCCAGTGGGGAAGAGCAGGCCACATTTAACTAGAAGATGTAAAGCACAGAAATGCACGGTCAACACATTTTAGAAGACAGATTTATGAAGAGCACTCAGCTACAGAACCTAAAGGGCCAGTTTCCTTTCTGGGTCTCTCCTCCAGCATCCCTGCCTGCTAGGCTCCTACCCACAGTTTTGCTGGGCTGGAACATCTCTACCTTCCTGTACTGCATCAGGTCCCTTCCAACTCCACAACGCCTTCCTCAAACAGCATCAAACATCAATGGCATTGATACTAACGTCAGCTTGCATTTTCACCTCAAGTACTTACATCTGTAAAATAAGCAGGGATTTTACCTGAGGTGTAATATTTCATTTATAGACTACTCTAGGGAAGGAATTGATGGACAATTCCTACTAGTGGCCTGGAATTTCCAACCTGAATGCTCCAATGGTTGCTGTACTTTCATGCAGCTGGAGTTGAGCCTGCCTGAGTGCTTCACCAAAAACTGACAGAAAAAGGAGGCTGAAAAAAATTATGAAAAATGACTCTAAAGGGGGTTCTTCCTTTCTTTCTGCTTCAGTTTGTGCAAACAGGCAAAATGATATTTCTAACCTATCTGTCGTAACATTAACATAACCTCTGACACCTCTTGGTAAGTCTCCCTTTGGAGGCTTGAAATTCCAGCTCATTTCATCAGAAGAGGTCTCCTCCCTCGTCACACTTTGTTCTGGATGGCTCCACAAGTGGTTTTTTATTGAAGGGGAAAAAGGGAGAGCAGCATTGCGGTGATTTTATTTAGGGAGGGGGAAAAGCATCAGCATTTGCTGCCAGTGTGCTCTGCAGCCAAAAGACAACCTGTAGTTACAGCTTGGGCCTGCTACAGCTTCCTCAATGGTCAGGGGAAAACTCCCATTGATTTTAGGGGATCCTGGATCCACAGCTTCTGTCCATGCTTTCTATTACCAAAAAAAAAGCACCTCAGCCATGCTGAATAATGGATGCTCTCATTAATTTCCACTCTGCGATATCTGCAGTGTAGCACTGGAACATGACTAATGTGCAACAAATGATACTTGGCTGCATCGCACGTTAGTACCTCGCAGTGAATACATTGACATTTCAGCTCCATGACAAAGACACAGCACATGTTCTCTTTCAAGGCATGTCATTATTTGCCTGCCTTTTTTTTTCTTTTTTTTTTTTTTTTTGGCTACCGCTTTTCCTCAACAACTTGCATGTCTTCTCCTTGGCAGTGCTCGGCGTTGGCCATTACACTGGAAAACTGAGAATCTGCTTTGCTACTCCTCTTCTGTTTCAGCAGCCTGAGTGAACGCCAGCTCTGAGCCGGCTGCAAAAGCCTCCTCTCTCAGGAAGCCTGGCTCTGGCCAAGCCTGACGGAGAAGAGGGGGCTAGAAGATCCCCAAAACCTCACACTCACGTGGCTCAGCTGTCCTTCAGCTGGTAGCACAAGGTGAGGAACGGCGAAGAGCTCCATCCCAAAAGGGATGGGGTCGGTGTGATCCTTCTCCCTTCTCCGAGCCAGGAAGGCTTCCAAGACACAACGGGGTGTCGCTGCCACCCAAAACCTCAGCGTTACATTGGGCAGAGCTCCTCACCTCTGCGAGCCGGTCTCCTCCTCCGCCTTGCAGGAGCAGGGCTAAGCTCTCTGAAGCTCATCTCTCCCAGACTGGGATGAGGAGGGCGCTGAGCTAAGTGATGGGGCATGTGGAAAAAGCTGAGCAACCGCAGCGTCACCGCAGCGCCTCGGGAGTCAGCGAGTGAGTCAGAGAGTGATGTTAATGGAGCCACGGGGAGACATAAATCCTCCCTCAGCCAACACGCATCCGGGCTGGACAATACATTTACAGGCTGCCTGCACCGGCTTTCAAGAAATACCTTCTTCACACGTTCCTTTTCTTTTTTTTTTTTTTTCTTTGAAAATATTGGCGTTTTGCTGCGTATAAGCAGTTTTTCAAACAGTTTCATGTGGAATCAAACGAGCGAGGCCAGAAATCTTTGCTGAGCCCTGTTGCAGCTGGCCTTAAAATACATTTTTGCATAATTAGCAAGGAATAGTCAGCTCAGGACTAGCTTTTCTATTTCCCTTCCGCAATTCCCTTCCATCCCTCCTATTTCTAGCAAACACTTTCCCCTTTACCCCCTGTGTTGTTTCTACCATGTCTCCAGCTGCGGACATCTAAAAGGGACTCTTTAGAGCCTTTCAAAACAGCTCTTTAATCAGCCAGAACATCTGACTGCTGATTGAAGAAAGCCATCTATTTGCTTGTACTCAAGTCCTGAAAACATCCCTTCAGCAGAATTCACAGCTCGCGCCGGCTCACGTGGCCAGAATCTGGCTGAAGACTGAACCTCGCTCTCCTAAGCAGCAATGTCAGCCACTGTCACCAGGAGAACTGCTTCTGCATCAGTGTGAGCTGATTTTGCATTAAAAGCAAGGGTCTGGGCAGGTTTCAGAGGATCTAGATATTGTTCATGGCCCCTCCGTGAGCCTTCTCCCTTGTCCTATGCATGTAACCTAACCAGCCTTCACTGCAATTTCCCATCTTTAAAAAAAAGGGATACTATTATAATGTCAAAATCTGGTTGATTGTTTCTGGAGATTAAATCATGTCTGTGAATTTCGCTAAAGGATACGAGCTATTTCAGAGGGCATAATTATAGTTAACGGGAGCTTACTTGGCGTCAGAACAATGTTGATAAATAATCATAACTTTACATTAGGAGGACAAGCATTATAAAGGCAAAACAGACAGACATGCAACTACACACATACAAGGCTGCTTTCGCAGCAGGCAGACAACAAAGTAATATTTATGCCTCGCGTTTCATTAAAGGACTAACGTACATAATTGCTTGGCCCTTAATACATTTGGCAGAAGTTACCTGTTCTTCTTCTTCACTGCCTGTTCCAGCTAAACTCAAAGAGCTAAGGTGCTTGTGAGAGTCAGAGAACTGTGGGATGGAATGAGGAAGAGATTCAGTCAGAGACGACACATGAGATGGATACACCAGCAGAAACCATCTACGCAAAGTGCACACAGATGCTGACAATGTAAGTTGTTCTTATCTGTAGTCTTAAGGATTAGCAAGGATACTACAAACATAAAGTATAAGACATGCAGATAAAGAATGAAATTTTGTACAACAAAACTATCATTTAAAAAGAAAAAAAAACAACAGTTTCAAATTCTTTTATGTTTCTTTTTTTCCGAGACAGACTAGAAAAACATTAAGAAAACTCTCTTATCAGCACATTCAAGGGAGCATACAGATTTTTCAGACTATTTTTTATGCCTTGCAGCTCTCTGTAGTCCCTAAAAAAAAATGAGCATCCCCATGCATGCAAAGAAACACATTCTCTCTTTCCTAGTTCTGCATTTTCTGGAATTATATTTATATTTCAATAGGAACAGAGATTGTTTACACAGATAGATAGCGTTTTTCCACCTCAAGTAAGGTATTTCTGAATTGTTCAGAGGTAAAGCAGCGATACATCCTACAAACCAAGTAATTTATTCTGCCTCCCACACATAGGTAAAACAAGCAATTAAACACTGATTTTTGTCAACACCAGAACTACTCACTCTTGTTGTCGTGCCTGAACTTAGGACTTCATGGAGCAAAGACATTTCTGGAGGGCTCCTGGGTAACCCATCGTCTTCAGAACTGGTCCCAGCATCCTCTGTCCGCTTTGCATGAAATCCAAACGGCGGCGGAGGTCCCAGCTTCATGGTAGGCTGGAGCTTCATCTTTAGCATGGTGCAACGTACGTTAGCATGTGATAATGAGGGAGGTTCCCCCAGTCCGTTTTTTAGTTCAGATCAATGAGTTACCTTTATTTTAGCTTCGCAGTTGAATGACCCAGAACACGGGACACCTCACTTTAGAGGTTCAGTTAGGGGGCCACACAACCTATCCAATTTACAAATACCTTTTAAGTAGAACCAAGGTCAGTTAACCGCTGTCTAATTAATAAAAGCAACGCTTGATGGAAGCTGCAGACAGATATTACTTGCTGATCAAATACACAACTACAAATATCATCAAAAAATCAAGCATTCTACCTCTCGCACTTTTAAAAAAATATGTTGTGTAAATTACCTGTAGGGCTCTAATCCGATCAGAAACATTTTCTTGAGAAAACACTCTTACTGGCCTTGCAGGCTCTTGCCCAGTCTCAGGGATGAAAATGCTGTCGTGCGACAAAGCTCTGCTTCCCAAAACGCCCTTGTGGCTCCTAGAATAACACAGCAAACAAGCAAATGCACACAGGTTTCTTTTGCCAGTCCTCTTATTCTTAACTCTGGTGGTCTGGTGGAGTGGGAGATAGATGTGTAAAGCACACATCACACCCGAGACTCCAAACTTCTCCATGAATGCAATATACAGTCATTGAGGCAAATCTACGTAGCACAAAAACAACCCAACTGAGCAAGTGTCAGTATCTGTCGTGTTAGCAAACCAAATCAAGGTTGGAGAGGGTTTAACCCCAGCAACTGAGCTGTGAAAAATAAATAGTACCTTTCACTATGTAAGCATAGTAGAACATTTACTGCATATCCCTGCTATCCAGGTAACTAACAAAAATGTTGCAGGGGATACAGTTCTCACCTAGGACCATTTACATAAAATCCTTGCGAGGTCCTGTGCCCTATGCCAAGATCCTTGGGATTTTCCCTGAGGAGCCTGGGGACACATTTTTTCACGGACACTTTGTTGGCTGGCGATAGGAAGCAGAAGGAAGCTTCTCTCTTATTGCGATTCCTACCTTTGATGCTGGCAGCATGTAAGGTCTTTTGAAAATGTTACGTGTGGGGAATGAAAACCTCGTTTCCTCACGGGAACAGTAGGGAGGCACATGGACAGACAGCTAGCTGCTAGGAGGTCTCTTGTGCTGATTTTCCTCTGCTTAGCTCATAGCACAGCTGAGCAGGGACCAGAAATGTGCGCACAAGGCATTTCTTCTAGGACTCCTTTCTTTTATTTTTATTTTTATTTTATTTTTTAAATGGGAAATGGCAAACCAGAATACATGACTGCTCGGATTCAAGTAACTACCAAATTAATTGAACAGACTGTCTATAAAAAGAAATAGCAATGTGTGTTTTTGGATCTTAGATCCTCTCTTAGAGACATTCAGAAACAAAAACAAACATGGCAAAAAGTAACATTTTCCTTGTAATGGCTGCTATAAATATGTTCGATAACACAATTGCAGGAAAAAGTTAATCTGTATGACTGCTGCAGAAGGAAGGAAAGCCTGCTGCTTCAACTTAATGCATTAGACATTAGAAGAACACTTTATCTACATGAAAATGTGATCTCTGCAAAGCATCCAAGGTCAGAGATCTCTACCAATTTGCAGGGAAAGTGCCAGGCAGGACTGGGATGGCTGCTTAATGCACCGACATCTTACAAAGGCTGAACAGCAGCCAGCGAAGCAGTGTTGTTACACGTGCACATTTAGCCCTGCGTGCTACCTTTGCTTTCTCTTTCTAGTAGACACGTACCCCTTGGACGTGTAGCGGAGGTTTCCTAAGCATCTCAGATTATGAGTGCTCTATTTAATTTTCTTTCCTTTCAAGGTATTTTCTGGTCTTTGTTTACTTAAAAAAATGTGAAGAAACAATGATTTTACAACCCTGCGAGTCATGGCAAGGGAACACAGCTGAGCCAGCCAAACATTGTACCCACTCGGTCATGACCTTGTTGAGTAGCGCATGAGGGATAAAAAATTTCACCACTCCTCCTCTTAAAAATATGTTGTTGAACAAAAATGCTATCGCCCACTGCTAGACCTGACGCTGCCAGCCCGGAACTCCTGGGGCTTCAAGCTGGACTAACACCACTCTTGCCAACGCTACAGAGATTTGTGAATAATTTCTTTCAGTTGTTTGGCGCTGCCTAGTGGCTGTATCGCACAGCGTCGTTCCAAGTGGACGGGATGGGTTCGCCTTTCTAGTGCCTCTGCACAGCAGCAGCTCTTGGCTGCACTTCACCCAGGAGCGCAGGTCCACCTGTCCATCCAGGAACACCTTTGGACTTTGTACTGTGTTTCTCATGGTTACTTTTTGGATGAAAACTAATGGATAGCATTTTTGGGAATGTCTGCATGAAGACAGGATATTCAGAGGCATCCAGATCTGCAGACTGGGATTCACCTCATCTAGGTGCGTGTGTCGATCTGCTTGAGGGTAGGAAAGCTCTGCAGGAGGATCTGGATAGGCTGCACCGATGGGCTGAGGTCAACTGCATGAAGTTTAACATGGCCAAGTGCCGGGTCCTGCACCTGGGGCGCAATAACCCCAAGCAGAGCTACAGGCTGGGAGAGGAATGGTTGGAGAGCTGCCAGGCAGAGAAGGACCTGGGAGTGATGGTGGGTAGTCGGCTGAATATGAGCCAGCAGTGTGCTCAGGTGGCCAAGAAGGCCAACGGCATCCTGGCTTGTATCAGGAACAGCGTGACCAGCAGGGCTAGGGAGGTGATCGTCCCCCTGTACTCAGCTCTGGTGAGGCCGCACCTCGAGTACTGTGTTCAGTTTTGGGCCCCTCGCTACAAGAAGGACATCGAGGTGCTTGAGCGGGTCCAGAGAAGGGCGACGAAGCTGGTGAGGGGCCTGGAGAACAAGTCCTACGAGGAGCGGCTGAGGGAGCTGGGCTTGTTCAGCCTGGAGGAAAGGAGGCTCAGGGGCGACCTTATCGCTCTTTTTAGGTACCTCAAGGGAGGCTGTAGCGAGGTGGGGGTTGGCCTGTTCTCCCACGTGCCTGGTGACAGGACGAGGGGGAATGGGCTTAAGTTGAGCCAGGGGAGTTTTAGGTTAGATGTTAGGAAGAACTTCTTCACTGAAAGGGTTGTGAGGCATTGGAACAGGCTGCCCAGGGAAGTGGTGGAGTCACCATCCCTGGAAGTCTTCAAAAGACGTTTAGATGTAGAGCTTAGGGATATGGTTTAGTGGAGGGCTGTTAGCATTAGGTTGGAGGTTGGACTCGATGACCTTGAGGTCTCTTCCAACCTAGAAAATTCTGTGATTCTCTGTAACCCCAAACACTACATTGGAGCTGGTCACCCCAGGCTCCCGCTAACACTCGGTGAGGAGAAACAGGCACTTCTAGAGCATGGGTCATCAGAGTGATGACCAGGCATCTTTTCAACAACCCATAAGAGATGCGTCTTAGGGGCATAAGACAACTCTGATCAAATTTAAACTGAGCACCTCATTCCATTTTTGAAGATGAGAACTACATTGTTTAGAAATGATAACCCAAGGATTACTTATGCTTAAACAATAGCTTTTTTAGTTACTAGTTATTAGTTATTTCTGCATCCCATCCACTTGTGATTTGCCTTGCGTCAGGCATTTTAATTTGTACTTTCCTTAAAAAGGCAACTGTTTGAGAGTGCTGCCTTTCTAAACAAAAGGAGTAAGCAATTCAGGGTATCTTTAATCTATAAACATCATAGCAGCTCTGTATTTGTTTACTAGACACAGTCCAAAGACTTACTCGACTTCATCTTCTGAATAATAACTAACATGCGTGTTGTGCGAGGCTGCCACATCACTTGTTGACTGGAATAGCTTCAGACTGGTGCTCCCAGAAGACGTTTCTTTCCTTTTCTTTTTACCAAAAAACTTCTTGAAAGATTTGAACTTCGATTTTTTCTTTCCTAAGTGAAGAAAAATAAAGAAGATGCAACCAGCAGCATTTGCAAGCTTTTGGAACAATAACACGTCCCAGATCATTTCTTCATAAGTGGATTTTTTCATGGAAGAGGCAACACAGTCCGCTCTTGCATTAATATCTTTCAAGGCTATACTGATAGCATGAAATTACTATTATCCTGGAGAATGGATTGCAATGTTTATGACATAAAAATAACCTACAGTGTAGGATCTTTCCTAATAGAGTTTCTACTTGCCTCTTGAGATAATTAGACTATGAAGAAAAACTTTGGTATTAACAGCCTGGGATATGGAGAAGAAATTACAACTCAGAAACACACTGCCTTTGTTCAGCAAGCTAAACAGTGATGATAAGGACAATGCTGTTACCAAAACCAATTTAAATGTAGAAATAGCTTACTTAGGTGGAATGTGCAGTGTTGGAAGGCTAATGCTTTTATAATGTCAGTTTTATAATACATCCCAGAATGTTTTGAATGCTAATTATGAGTCTCAATGGATGATAAAGTATTAAAATAGAAATCAAGCAATAATCTTGAAAGGCAATGTTAGTCTGCTCAATGAGGAAAGACCTAAATTAGGATCAGTTCCAAGATCCATGAAGAAAAGTACTTAAAATGAAATCAGGGTTTTGCACATCCCAACAACTTGTGCCCGTCCTGTATATGATGGGATGACAGCACTGGAAAGCATCCCTGTCTGTGTTTCAGTTATTGACAGATCTTACTGGGTAAAAAAAGTAATTTTTAAAAGATGCTACAAAAATTTTACTTCAAGCCTCTAGAAATGTCAAAGCTGCAACAGGTCTTGGAGGCAGAATGAGAGAAATAGAGAATGCATTCTTTAAATAAACAGATTCACTTCTGTGGCAGAGATAAGGCACTAAAGCTCAAGAAGCTACAGCACTTTTCATTCACCAAGGAAGGGAGCAATTCTACCTGAACTGTCTTCTCCATATCCTTCGGTCTCTCGCACCTTAGGGTCCATTATCCTTGAGGAACTCATGTGACTTTCACTAAAGGAGACAGAAATAGTGTCCGTCATATCAATGAGATAACAATACTTCAACACACGCACACAAGCAAGGTACTAAAATATAAAGATATAAAAATGTAACGTATATAAATACATAAGCAATATATGTCTAAATACATGTATTATATTTACAAATACATAAACAATATGAAAATATTCCACAGGATGAAGCTTCTTAGGCTACAGTATAATAGTTCCACAGAGCTATTTCCACTTAATAAGGTGATGGCACATTACAGTTCAGTTAATCAGCTCGCCTCTCCTTACTGAAAAAATTGAGTGTAATGAAGTTCTTGAATGCTTCTGAAAGCGTGCATCAGAAGTTTGCTTCTCCAAGTTTCCCTCTCTCCTCCTATTCAGGACCACAGACATAACGTCTTTGTGATAATCACAGCATTTGGGTACCACATCTCAGTAACCTTTGTAAGGAACTGCATGCATTTTTTTGTTTATATTTAACTTGAAGTATTCTACAGATTTTAGTGTTTCTTCTTTTTTAAACCCTTTGTGAAAAGGTATAACCAATCTATTTACTCCTTTGTTCATGCAGAAAAAAATATACAAGTAAAAATAAAACAATAAATTTCCTTCTTTGCTTTTCTGAAGCAAAATAAAATTAAAATTAAAAAATACATTCAAAATTGTACATGTCCCAAGCCTGAGAGCAGAATATCTGTAATTTAAACTGCATTTTCAGCGCAGTAGTCAGTTTGTGCTCTCTCTTCTCCATCTGGAAAACCATGATTTCATGGTTCAGTCAGAATAAAGTCATGGATGCCATTCACTGGACGGTGACCTAAATACCATAGAGGACCTCTTGGGGTTGTGCTGGTGACAGATGCTCATGCCAGAACCTAGACCAGAGCACGAGTACACCATGGCTATTTCGATCCCCTGAAATAAGAGCAGGCTTAAGTAACGAGGCTCATAAATTCAAAGAGTGAGTGAAATGGAAATGAAACATTTATTACTCAGTGTGTCCTCCTAAAAAGTGTCCCGGGCCTGGACACTAGGAGAAGACCCATCCGCTCCATTGTAGGCAGCTGTATCTCAGCTATAGTTTATATAGTTTATAGTTTTAAAGGGAAGTCCCCAGGCTGGATCAGGGGCTGGCAACCTGGCTGCCTCCTCCCAGGCCGGTGCTGGTTCATCGATGGAGCGCGGTGCCGGCGGCGCGGGAGGCCGTGAGCCCTCACCACAGTTGCTATGTTGTGGAAACACACGGCTTGTGAGCGGGCTGGTGAGGCGTGGCAGGGCGCCCATGACTGAGCCTCAAGGATCTGGGAGGAGTTTTATGGCCGCCGTTACCAAGGAGAGGCCTGTTTGACGCCACGAGACGAAAGGGCGTCCTCTTCTTCTTCAGCCGGCGGAGGGGAGCTACGCAGCTCACGGAGGGACGTGGGTGGCAGCTGGGCTTTCAGAAGTGCACTTGGAAGCCATCATTTTGGCCAACCTTGGTTTTAAGTAAATACTTGAGCAGAAACTTCAGTGTTTTGCTGAGTTATGGTTTCCACTGAAGCCATGAGGCAACGTGGCACGCAGGAATAGTGACCCGGCCGTCAGACCGCCCTGTGAGGAGCGGGCTGTCCAGCTCAGTGTCCCACCAAACCCAGCATTAGGCAATTACAATTAGGCAATTACATTGATTTCTGCCTTAAAATGGATGGTGGCATTTTTATTGACGTGAGGGGAAGTTGCTTTTCCCTCCCAACTCTTCCTCTGTGGCACACTGTTAGAGAAACGCTGTTTTTCACCTGCTCACCACCCAGCACAAAAGAAAATTCTACTTTTTTTTTCCCAAATACATGAACTTGCAGAGCTCTTCTACCTATATCTCCCCTTCTTTTCCTCCAGCATAAATTATTTTAACAGTCCATCAAGGCAGATTTTCAAGCTCTCACACTTTTTCCTCAGCATCCATAACAAACCCTCATGCACCAGAGGAAAGACTCAGTTAAAGCACGGTACTTGTGAGAGGAAAAAAAACACCAAGAGGCCAAAGGTCCACCTCAGTATGACCATACCTGCCTGCCACGTCCCTGACGTAAGGAGATTTGATTGTTTAACGTTATCTTCTTCAAAGCTTCACTTGAGACCTATGATGCCTGTTACATCTGTGACTTGATAGCTGTGCTGACACTGCCTACACGCCTCGAATCAGCACCCACGTGCACGGCTGATGGAGGGGAGCAGGACGGCCCAGCCTGCTCACCTCCAGTTTCCTCAAGGACCTGCAGGACTCCAAGGGCTAACTTAAATCATACCCTGCTCTGAAGACTCAGTGGAGCTCACATCCTACAGGAGCTGTCTGCTTTCCTTCTCCTCTTTTAGCAAGGGCGAGATTTACCACGTTACTGGCAGCTGCACTTTTTCTCTTTTTTTGTTTCCCTTCAGGTTTCATGTATGGGTCTTTTCACACTGGGATATCAGAGATACCTGGTTTGTCAATTTATTACAAGATTTCTCAGGCCAAAATGTCTGATGACAAACTGCTAAGTGTTACCCAAGCCTATAATAGTATATTTTCTGTATGGGACTTTTCCCAGCAGAGACTGTTTTTCCATTTTCCTCCTTCCTTCCCATGGCCTTTTAATATGAGCTATGAGAGAGGAAACACAGCTGAGAATACGTGAGTGCAGGGAAAGAGGGAATATGGCCACACAATGGGTGCTCATTCCCTTCCTTACCCCTCCCAAATGTCAACGCACTCAAAAGTGAGTATTAAAAAAGCACAGCTGAACCAAACGGCTGCAATTTGCACCTTTTATTCCAGTGCTGTTCAAGAACATTTGCTCACTAGTAGGCAAAGAAACATCAGCAAGTAAAGTGATTTTAAACATATGAATTTAGGGAAATCATTCACACAAGAGGAAGACCTGCCCTCTCCTCTCTGCAATATCATGATATGCACTGAAATGTCTACTGGTTTTACACAGCATTGTGGATTTAGCCACAGCAGCAGGTACATCAGCATGGCTTCTGTACTTCTGGAGATGCTCCACATCTCTGGCCCATGGGATTGGCCAAGGCACCATCTGGATGCTGCCCCAGATCACAATCCGTATCCACCAAGCACAAAAAACCCTGCTGTTCAACATGCCTCACTGCTGAGACTCCTTCCTGCTCATACGGACCCCAACATCACCCCACTTCAAGTTCCCAAACCACCATCTGTGCTCACAGCTGCTAAGGCTTGAACCTACCCCAAAGTAAATCTCTCAGAGCGTGCCTAATTATAAAATCTTCTCCAGAAGTCATCCATCACCTTGAGTTCAAATTATTAAGAAAAACCTCTTCTCCCTGCCCCGGTCCCCTCCTTCTGCAAGAGGAGGTGTGGGAAGCGCAGAGCAGTGCTGCACCTGAGCCAGCACTGGGCGCACAGCCCACGTGCCAGCAGCATCCACGTGAACAAGGTACAGTTCTCTGGAAATCCCATTTGTTCATATAAACGCATCCAAAAAGCACGCAGAAAGGGATGTGAGAAGTTGATAACAACTGCAAATAATTTCCCCGTTTCCAAAGCCGTGCACTTCCCTGCTCCAGACCTCTCTTGATGCCAAAGGAGTACAAATTTCACTTCTCATTTAGCCTCTGACTTTTAAATCAAATGCACAGCTGCACTCGAAAACATGCTTACATGTGCACGGTCATCCCAGGAGCTTTGTCAGGAGTCCCAGGCACTGTCACTGTGACCAAAACGCCACCTTCCCTTTCCACTGCATGCCAGCACCTATAACAGCATCTGCATGTATTCCAGCTCCATTCCCATCCTCTTTGAATGGGTGATGCCCTAAAAATAATTTACCCAGAGCAGACCTGTGTGTTTGTTTTGAGAAAACCACGTTTCCCTTTGTTATACCCAGATAACATACCAAAGACAAACTTTACAGAATCACACTCATAGAATCATTCAGGTTGGAAAGGACCTCTAAGACCATCCAGCCCAACCTTTACGCCAAACCAAGAAGACAGGCAGCCTGTCACTTTTTATATAAATGAGTGTTTCTTATATATGAGTGAGGATGCTATTAGCACCTAGTTTTTTTATGGATGCCCATAGGGACAGCATCTTCAACAATTTATTTCTTTAATCTGCACTGTTGGTCAATGAAAGGCTCGGTGAACAGGGCTGACATTTCTTCCAGCTCCTGCTACCCTTGCAGCATGCTCTCATGTTACCCGAAACCCTGCGTAGTGCCCAGCCACTCGTTCCTTCCCCTAGCAGTCCAAATTCGTCTCTGGTGCGTTTGTATTCGTTTCCACAGACCGTGCAGGATCCTCTGCAAGCCTTCTGCTGTGCCCCATGCCAGCAGCAAATTCCTTTCTCTATTACAAACACAGCATTTCCAAGGAACAGGGGAAAAAATCTGCTCTCTCTACCTGTTTATTTTTTGAGCATTGATAGACCTCCCTTTCCCTGTATTTTCTGCATGAAAGCAGGAGGCTAGAAGACAAATAGCACATAAAATAAACTTTCCTCCCAAGCAGCTAGTGAAGAGCAAGCTTTTTGTTTGCTCTTTTTTTTTAGAAAAGCGTGCTGCAATGAGATACACAAACCCGTGAGGTCAGAAGGAAGGAGGTCACCGCGATCGCCCAGGACTTTTTCCTGGTACAGGGAACAGACCATGCCCCAGAAAGGTGATGAGAGCTCCTCATCCCTAGCACAGCTCAGTAACTGAGGGGTAAACACCTTGTCAAAGGTCACGTTGTGCTCATGGGAAAAGCCTTAGCTTGTGCGCTTTCTTTAAACAAAAAAAAACAAACGCAAATCAAACATCCACATAAAAGAATTAAAAACAGGGAAAAAGAAGTTTACATTGGCAAGAGAATGGAACAAACTCATGTGAAATGCATTATTGCTATGTAAAAGCACCTCCTTTCTTCCTTTCAGTGGAAGGCTCATATTTTTTGTGATTTAACAGACAGCCCGGGAGAGCTGTTCCACCACCATGGAAAGCGTTATTAAAAGAACACTTGGAGTAATAAAAGCACATTGACTCTCCTTCTCCTCTCTCAGCCTGCCGGGATAATAGAAGTGTAGCTGTTCTGCACAAAGACCCGAGACCTCCCCCAGCTGGCTCCCTACCAGAGATCCTCTGCTGTATTTAAGAGCACAAACAGCTCAACAAACTACCAGAGTTTGGGGCTTGGAGCAGCCGTTCCAGCAGTGGCAGCACAGCCTCTATGCTGAACTTCAATAGGATCAAGCGCGCACGCTTTGGCTAATGATGTTCTGAAGGAGCTCATCCTTTCTGTACAGTAGCAGGCTAACATCGCTGAGAGTCAAGGGTCAGAAAAGCATTAAAAATTCGCCCTGCCTCTCCTTGAACAGCAATAGAAAAGAAAGCAAAATGCCTTGCTTTAGTTAGAACAAAATTACATTTGATTCTACACGCCACAATCGCAATTATTCTTCAGTTCAGCACCGGGAACATTCCTGAAGCTATTTCACAAAAATAATTACACCAGGTCGTTTGGTATTCAGGGGGAGTACAGAAATCAACGTCGTTCTGAGCTCTCCATAGGTTTAGACTCAGCGAAACGTAACAGGGCTTTCATTGATCCCCCCGTGCTTTTTGGAGCCGTACCTACCATAAATCGTCCCCATACATACACGCACACACACACTGTGTGGCAGAGAAAGAAAGAGCCTGGCCAGGAAGCACAGCGAGCCCCGAGGAACTGCAGGCTCTTACACCTGCAGCCCCATCAATTAGGCTAATGTAAGCAGGCTCTTGTGGAGTGCGGAGGTTAATGGGAGCTTGGGATGCAGAGAGGCTTTGGTACTAACCAAAATGAGATCCTTATGCAGCTTTCTCTGCTATTCTGAGCACAACTCCAAGCAGGCCAAGCTGCCCAGACAATGAAGTCAATTGCAACTGCGAACATCGCATCTGAACACGGCCCCGTTTTTGTCCCTTCGGAGCCCATCTATGATGCCTTGCCTGTTTACCCTCGGCTACGTAACTGTGAGGTAGTCAGCAGCTTTATTCCAACGCTCCTGTCGTCTCCTCAGAAGTTAAGGACGGGTCTTTGCACCTGAAGGCAGAACACAGCAATATCCCAGATATATATGCAACGAAAAATAGAGCATGGTTTGGCCGAACACAGGTAAAAGTGCAGGAAACAAAGAGAAAAGGATGCGCTGTACGGGGTTCCTCCAGCATTCCTGTGCTGGAGGGATGAAATAAGCACTGTGATCCTCTATGCACTGTGTGCTGAATGGTGTTAATATTAAATATTTACAGTAAAGGACAAAAAGAAGGTAGGGAATGTGGGGAGAATGAATTACATATCCTAAGGGAATCCTGAGCCCCTCCAGGCAGAGACACGCCAGCCCACTGCCCGAGATGAGCCAGCCACGAGCAGCCTGACCCCCAGGAGTGCTGCAGAAAGGTCCCATCGGGGTCCTCAGTCCTCAGTGACCCCCGGTGCTGCTTCGGGGCAGCCCGGCCGCGGCCATGCTCTCACCTGGAGTCCCCTCGGATGCAGCGGTAGAAAGCGGCCATGCCTCCAGGCCACCCAGCCATCCCTCTGTCCCTCTCCGGGGTCATCCCAGCAGCAAGGAGCAGCGGGGAGGGCAACGGGAGGCGGTGGGGAAGGGCGGCATCCTGCCCTGCTTCGCCCCTCTGCCGGGCCCTGGCTGCGGGCTGAGAGGGTCGGTGCCTTCCCCAAGGTCCACGCGGGGCTGTCCGAGAGGGGCGGCCACGCTCAGCGCAGGCTCAATCCTCCAAAATTTCCCCGGGCGATGGTGCTCACATATTTCCGTGATAACCGCTACCTGGTAAACACATTCCACATTCCTCTGCCACTGAACCCCACCGGCCCCTCGCCTGCCTGCTGCACGAGGCTCCCTCCGAAGAGGTGCAGGAGGCAGGCTGATATTTGCCACGAGCTCCTCCAGCATCTTTTGACTCCTCCTCATTTAGTCCTGCTCGGCTGATGCGAACTTTGCATTCCTTTGCTGGGGCTTAACAGGTTTTACTCCTACCTTGTGGATGTCCAGAGCTGTCTCTATCCACACAAGTCCCTGGACATGCCCGATTGTCCAGGACCAGCGCCAGGGAGCACATGTGCAGGACACTCAGAGGAATACCAGCAAAAATGTTAAATGCAGGACAAAGCCAGGAGATTGTAGGAAGTATGGGGAAAGATGGCACTGAAGAGCACCAGCCTGGTGTTCACAGGGAGGTGCTTTGCCTTCCTGTCCCCACTGCCCTACCCCTGTGCCAAGGGAGACCCAAAGGCTACACAGGGACCTGAAAATGGTGCTTGCAACGGGCAGAAACCCCAAACCAATCCAAAAATTTGGGAACTTGTCCCGTTTGTCTCTTTGGGCTCCTTTCCTTGAATACTTCACAAACATTTCACTTCAACACCGAAAGCCTGATGGGATGCAAGTTATTAATTGATGACTACGACCAGATTCTTATGGTTAATTTAACATGTGCAGGCACTTAACTAACTGCTGTTGGGAAATATTTGTCATTAATTCCGAAATTTCCTGCCTGCAATTTGGCAGATATCGTGTAAGTGAGCTGCAGAAATCCAGCATGGCTTTGAGAGCTCTCATCTACCATCAATACACGTGACTGTACAACACTTGAGCTTTGCCTGGAACGAGCACAACAAAATGTGCTGCGGCTTTTATAAATTAAATGGCATCGGGATTCGGGTGCCAGAAAATCTGATTTCAGAGGATGCTCTTCCAGAGGAATGGGAGCAGAGAAGCACAGGAGCTTCCTATGGGGAGTGGAAGGGACCCCATGTGGAAAGATTGTGTCTTAAGCACGTGAGTCATAAATCGTTTTGTCCACAAGGGTTCCTCAGCGCTGTGTTTCTGCAAGACCCGTGGCTATCAGATGCACCCTCCTGTCAGTCCCTTTCCCCTGCAGGGCCTCCATGAGTCCTCTCGCCTCTTCCGCTTCTCTCATGGGGTAGTTTCCAGAGGAACTGCAATGTTTTGGTGCCCTTAAATCCCTGAGCTCTACGTAGGTGTGTCAGGATAAACCTTGGGAACTTACTACCAGAGGGGACTTCCCGAGCATTCAGTCCCCTATTAGTGCTGACAAACACTTCACATAACCCTTTCACAGGCCTGTTTTGAAAACAATTCCATTTTTCCCCATTCCTTTGACTGAAATGCTCTTCTGGGAGCTTGTTAGAAATGTCCTGACTAAACGGCCAGTCTATAGCTATTTATTTATTTTTTTTTTTGTGCCAACACTACCCTTTTTATCTCTTTTAGAGAAGATGGTCGTCTCCCCTTTCAGCTCTCCAGCTCCCAGCTAGCCTTGCAGGGGCTGGTAGCCAGGCACTGGCGATGAAGCACTCACTTTCCACCTCTGGCCTGTTCTTTACTGCAGAGCAGAACAAGCCTCCTGCGTTTCCTATCAAGAAATACCATCCATTGCAAGGTCTGTGTCCCAATAATCTTCCCAGGCTTGGCTCTTCCACATGTCCGGGCACCCAGATTTGCGATGCCGGCTGCTGACAGCAGCCTACAGGGCCCGTTCCAGATTTTTGTTAAACCCCTAAGCGCTGGCGCACGCTCCCTTGGCTGGACTCTCAAGTGCCTGGCCATCTGCACATCCGCAGAGGGCCTCCAGTGTAGGTGTAGCAGGGAAATATTTAGCCTTTTCCATCCAGCTGGCACATTCACTAGCTCAAGCTTGACGAGGAAAATCTGACCCTGCTTGCTTAGGGGCCTCCTTCCTTTTAACGTTTTTTTTTTTTTTTTCAGACATTTTAGAAGTACTTGAGTCAGGCAATGAGGTCTCTAGCAGAGTTCCCAGCTCTGACAGAAGACTGTTACTGAGAGGACACCACAACTTTTGCTTTGTGAACAAAAGCAAGCAGGCAGCGCCGGACAGCTTAACCTCTCGGGCCCCACGCTATCCTCTGAGGATGCTGCTTTCCTAAAACAGCCAGATCAAAGTGACTGCAGAGGTTTCTGCTGTTAACCGTCTCCTGAAAGTTGCTGATCTTGAGAAAGGAACAATTAAATGAAATGTGAAGCTCAGGTATTTCTCCCTCTCTATCCTATATCACCTGAGCACACAGTAGTGTGACGTTTACCCACTTAGGAGATCCTTTTCTAATCAAGACCGTCCTGAACTGCAGAAAGATCCTGGCCCAGCATGGATTTTTTCTCTCTTCTTAACTGCACACATACACTGCGGGTGATAGGGATGCAGGTATGAGTTTTCCCATATACTGACACAGACAAAAAGCTTGGGATACCAAACCAGCCATTCAAGCACTGAAAAGCAGCCGCTGTATCAGGTATGCAACGTGAGACTCTGGGAGCTGTTTTTCTGAATACTAAGCGTGGAAAATATCAACTGAAACCGCACTCACTCGGTCTCTCTGAAGAAATCAGGTCCTGAATGCCCTAGAGTCAGCACTCAAACTAAACAGCTCCATATTAGAGATCATTAAAAAATACAGCTTAAATTATTATTTTTTTTATATATCCCTGTTCAGAATACCCCGCTACAGCCTCCAGTGCAAAAAAAAAAAACCCACAGACATGCTTGCAGCGTGTCTGTCCGAGAGACACGCAGCCAGCTCTTTGGCTGATGCCACTTGGCAAGCCTCTGCTCAAGTTAACTGGGGCTAAGCCAAATCCCACTGCTGAAGAGCTGGAGCGTACTGCTCACAGACTGCTGAAAAAGGCAGGCTGAATCGCTTGTGTGCACCTGGCGACATTCATTCCCACGTTTTCCAAAATATGAGAACTGTATTTTCTGTGAGAAACGGTCCCTCAGAAAACTATCGGGCCAGCCCTGTGCCGGCACTAGATACGAATACACCCTGGTGTAAATCCCACGATCTCTGGTGTTTGTGAGTAAAGAAGGGGAGCTACAGCACACACGAGAATGTTTTTTGGTCCAAATATTTTTTTTAGAACAGCACAATACTTCAACTTTTGCACTTGTCGAAGGGTTTCTACTTGCAATCTAGGGAAGAAAATAAAAAATCCGAAAGAAACCCCACAGTGCTAACAACCACAGGCAGCGATTGCCGGCCTGTGCAAACAATACAGTCGGGAGGACTTGCTGCTTTCCATTTTGTAACCATGCTACGAGCAGCTGGTCTCTGAGAGAGTGGCAACCAAAAACTCTTGACCACTTACAGGTTTTTCATTAGCCCATTCTACAATAAACAAGCCAAAGTAGTTTAAAAGTTGTTTTCAGCACTATCTAAGCAGATAGCACAAGGAACTAGGGAAGATAGTTCATCTTCCCTCTTTATTTTTTTACTTACCTTCCGATGAAACTTTACTAAGTCCAAGGACAGGTCAATACTTGCACGAGTGAATGTTGTGCATCGGTGTAACCAAGAAACGCACTGCACCTGCAGGAAATCTACCTTTAAGGCAACTCAAACGTGAACTTTCTTCAGCTGCATCCGTTCCTGTTTTGCCAGATTTGACACGACACAAAAGGCTACTGGTGCTTCAAAAGAGATCTGTCACCTTGCCAAACTTTTGAACGCCAGCAAACACAACGGAGGTGCTTTAAGGTTTGCGTGGAGGATCCTGCAAAGCCTCGATTCGGTTCGACTTGGGCGGCGCACGCTACATCCCCTCAGTTATCCAGCACCGGGCTCTGCTCTGCCTTACCAAAGTGTGAGGTCCCTGCATCTGGTGCCGAATGAGTCAGTGGAGGGAGAAAGCACCAGTATCCCCCAGTTGCTAGGAGACCAGCGGGGAGATCCTGACCTGAATTCTTAGCGCAGGCTGATGTTGCTCGGGGAGCTCAGCCGGGTCTCTCCTGGCAAGGCAGGGAAAAGTTCCTCCTGGCTTCGCAGAGGCAGCGGGGTGGCAATGAACTGCTCCTGGGACAAAAAAAGGCACCTGTCGTGAAAACGGGGAGCGCACGTGCAAAAACTGGGGGCGAGTTTTCTGTCCTTTGTGCCAAGGAGGCTCTAAGTTCTTAAGCTTGAAATAAGATCTTTGTATTTCAATCTTTGTCATTAGAGAAAGCGGAAGAAACCACCCAGCACGTACTTGGTTAACAGATGAAATGACAGAAGGTTAAACATGCAAACCCGAGAAATTAAGGTTGTCCCGGACACCTGTGCTACAAAGAGTACTCTAAGCCAAACTCATAACACAGAAAACAGAAGAGAAGTAAGTCGGGAAAGGTAAGATGACACACAAAATCTGCATTTTCTGACCTTTCAAATATTTTAAGTTACTGTCATGCCAGTGCATTCATTACCCTGTTCAGCTTGCAGCCTCCTCAGTATGCATTTTCTAGAAGATGAAAAATAAGAGCTGAATTAGGGCTGAAGAGCTACAGAACCTCCGGGTCCCTTGGATGGCAAATAATTGACCCTAGTTACCCTTTATAGTGAAAGAAAATAACGACTCCTTGGATGCAGCATAATATAAATGTGTTACACAGAGCAGAATATAAAACAAAATATGCCTGTTTGCCTTCTGCTGACTCTGAGGAATATGCCCACTCTGGGAAACAAGGGTAAGAAAGCAGTGCCGAGCACACCACGCTGGGTATTTCCCCTGATGGCTGGAGGTGACCAGGGAGAACAGGGAGGATGAGGGGTGTCGCTGCAGGAGCGATTTCACAGAATCACACAGAATCACAGAATTTTCTAGGTTGGAAGAGACCTCAAGGTCATCGAGTCCAACCTCTGACCTAACGCTAACAGCCCTCCACTAAACCATTTCCCTAAGCTCTACATCTAAACGTCTTTTGAAGACTTCCAGGGATGGTGACTCCACCGCTTCCCTGGGCAGCCTGTTCCAGTGCCTCACAACCCTTTCAGTGAAGAAGTTCTTCCTAACATCTAATCTAAAACTCCCCTGGCTCAACTTAAGCCCATTCCCCCTCGTCCTGTCACCAGATTTCTCTGATTCTGGCTGAATGCTTCCCCATCACACCTGGGCATATTTCACTTACAGGAGCAGCTCCCACCTTGCCGGGGTGGGCTCTGCCACAGGCTCGGTGCCATGCCCACTGCCCTGGGCAGCTTGTCCCAGTGCCCGACCCCCCTCTGGGTGCAGACCCTTTCCCTAACCCCCAGCCTGACCCTCCCCTGTCCCAGCTCCATGCCGTCCCCTCGGGTCCTGTCGCTGTCCCCAGAGAGCAGAGCTCAGTGCCTGCCCCTCCGCTCCCCTCGTGAGGGAGCTGCAGGCCACCATGAGGCCTCCCCTCAGCCTGCTCTGCTCGGGGCTGAGCAAACCAAGGGGCCTCACTGCTCCTCATACATCTTCCCCTCCAGACCCTTCACCATCTATGTAGCCCTCCTTTGGACACTCTAATAATTTTATGTCCTTTTTATGTCCAGAGTAGAGCAGGACAATCCCTTCCCTTGACCGCTAGCAGTGCCGTGCCTGATGCACCCCAGGGTAGGGTTGTTCCATGTGACCCTAAAATGTTTTTTTTTCCACAACTTACTACAACATTTTTACCCGTTAAAAACAAAGCAAGGGTTTAGTAGAAGGGAAATGCACACAAGCATCTGCAGAAATGCCAGACCATCTCAACCGTGCAATGGCACGCCTAGCAGCCGATCTCTTGGCTGTGCTTGAAATCTTCCCCTCCCTCACAAAGCCTGTGTTTACCCAGAGAAGCAGTCTATCCCTTCCGTAATTGCAACAGCCCAAAAGCAGATGAATATTGTGATGCTTCAAATACCCTCCTGAACAAGAGCCAAAGCCCAACATGTTGATAGGAAAATGATAGGGTTTCTGTTCGTTTCCCTTCTCTCACCTTTTCTGCAGAAATAGGAAGAGCTCAGGGCTGTCTTATCTCAAGAGCACCGAAATTTCCAAACAACGCAGTTGGAGATGTCATGACCCAGGGAGCAGCAAAGATGAATGAATCCAGATTTTTTTAAAAGTCCCAATAAAAAAAAAAATAAATCATTGTAGATAACCACGCAACATTTGGAGGGAGTAAACTGTGAAAATTTAAGATGTTAAATATACACTTGCCTGCTGCTAAAGAAAAGCTAATCACATAACACAGTACCGAGTGTAAGTCAGGAATCAGAGCTCTGTGCAGCACAACTGAACTTTAACTAGTACAGGTATTCTGAAACTACTTTATTTATGAAAGGCCATCCAAAAAACAGCACCATCAGAAGGCAGAATGATGCAGAGACCCTGTTCATAGCAATAGCTGTATATTAGATAGCACTAGGTTCATTTTTTTTACTAGACTCTTCTCTTGCAAACCAAATGGAGTGGATTTCAGTGCATTTGCTTCCTACAAACTCTTCCAAATTGCTTTTCTGTTGAGGAGCACGAGCTGACACCGAACAGCAGAAATCAGAGGAAAAAAGAGAAAGCCTGGCAAAATGAAAAGTGCAGCAAAAACAAGCTTTCAAAAATAAGGCCCTTATTAGAGGCAAAGAGAAATTTCAGGACACAAGCATGAAAGATTTGAGATGAAACGGAGAATCGCTGAGCCTGAGAGAGAGAGGGAAAGGGGAAGCCTTTTGGGGGCAGGACTTTCAGATGTGAAGCAGATCTTACAAGGACGGGTAGACTGCAGAGAAGGGTCCTACAGTAAAAAGGTGTTAAGCGAGAAAGAAAGGGAAAAAAGAGAAAGAGGTAGTGAAATAAAGAGAAAAATGTTCTCACATTTTCCTGTATACAGACTGAAGGGCATTTACCAGGACTGCCACGGGGGTAGACAGCCAAGGGAGATACTTGGTGATGAAGAAATTGCTTCGGGTAAGTGCCACAATCCAACCATCTCCTGGCCATGGGTGAGCAAATAGCTCATTTTTTTATCATTGACACTGCTGGCAAAGCTGCCAGTTGTTGTACGGCCATTAATTTTTGAGCTGTTCTCAAGCACAACCAAAACCCTGTGAAGAATCAAGGGAAATTTGACATTTCTACTGGGTGGAAAAGGGGTTGTGAGTGGTATACGGAGCAGAATGGTAACAGGTGATAAAACAGTGAGAACTGCCAAATAATAAAGCAGTTTTATGTCAGTTAGCAAAAATATATGTAGATAGGAACAATGCTGCTGGATATTCAGAATGAAATGAGAGCCCAAACCGGCCACGTTTCCTCCCTCTGTGAACATCTCCTCGGTTCAGGTCCTAAACAGCAAGAATGGGTGAGCAGTAAAAGGGCTGTGGGTGGGGTGCAGAAAAGCCACACCGTATGGTTAAAAACAATCAGTCAGATCTTCTTATTGTTTAAACATGCATGACTGCACCGGCTTCATTTTATGCCAGCTTAAGATGCCAGCCAAACGCACTGAGGAAGAGGAAGGCAGCAGTTCCCTCTACCCGCAGAGCTCTGCCTGCAGGCAGGTTTTGGCAAGGCACGTGTCTTCTCCGGGGGAAGATGCTTAACGAAGGGTTTGATCTCCCTGAGGCATACAGAAGGATGCTAATGTACTGAGCTCGTCATGCACACCTTGTAATAAAATCTGGGTTTCAAAATTTGTGTTTCAACACAGCCCGAGTTTAACCACAGACAGACGAGCTGCTCCTCCCAGCCCTGAAATCCTGCCAGGCTCCCCGCTGCCCGCCATGGGATACCTACCACCACTCCACGGGGACAGAGAGCCAACCCTTAACCAAGGTTTCCCAGAAATAAACTGCTGCTTCCCTCTCGATGAGAGGAGAGTGACGTGCCAGGAGGCAGCAAATCAACGTCCGCGTGTCCGGGGCTGTCTTGTAAATAACCTCTACAAGAGAAATAGTTTGCATTTACAGAAAGTGCGGGGCAATGAATTATTCATCTCAGTGGAGGGACTGAAATAGTGTCTTTTGTTAGCCTGGTTACTGGAGACTGAGGGAAAGTAAAGACAACCAGACTTTCTCAGATGCAATAACCGATCAGTAACCACGCAGACAAGCTGGAAGGGATATTTTTTCAGTGAGAGTTGCAACCATTTTCCATGTAAGTGTCGGAAACTGACAGTTAATGCACGAAATATAGCTGCTACGCCATCAACTACATGAACCTTACTATCAACAGAGGCATTAAAGACTGACATTATGGTACTGATTTTTTTTCATTTCACTACAGCTGCTGCCTGCGTGGTGGTATTATTTTTTCTCTTTAATGCCACAGGCCTGGACAAGAAGACCAATACTCGTTGTAAAATGATCCCCCAATTGCTCTTTATGGGAATAAGAAGAAGAATCGGTCTGCCAATAAAGCTGGCAGCTACTGGAGAACCTGGATGTTCAAGATGTGCCACGGTCTCCACATTTTTTCAGAAAAAAAGTACATGTATAAGTTTAAAGATGTCTTAAACATGTGTAAGTTTAAGAATAAGACACAGAACTGAATTATTATAATGTAAAAGACAGGCTAGCAGCTGTGTGCACTTAGATTGTAAAAAAAAACAGACAGACAAAGCACTGACCTGTACAACAGAAATTGCAATAACATCTGCGAGACTTCTGGGCTCTGAAAGCACATTCCCTGAAAGCAGTTTCCAACAGAAAGGCTGGGCACTTAGGTGAAATACCACTTCCCTTCCCAGCCAGTTGTGCTTCTCTTCAGCAGCTTTATTTAAAAGCCTAAGAGCAAAACCACACGCATCTCCCTTCTCCGGGAAGTAGTGTGGCAAAGTAACAACCTGTGACGGCAGCAGCATCAAACCGGATTTATAAATCTCTTTCAGAATTAGGGATATATCAGGCTGCCCTCTTTGCTCCCTCCCTGCTTGTCATCTTAGTCCTTTTCTACAAGACAGATTCCTACAAGGCATCTCAGACCTGCAGTGTCTGTATTTACTCTTCAACACGGAGCACCGCTTGTGGTCTCACAAACACAGAAGCGCTGCTACGTCTTGGGTTTTCTGTGCTTGGCAATTTGGTGCCTTACATTTAAGTCCTCAGCACTGCCAAGGCTTTTAACACTTCACAGACCTTCCCACAGGGTCAGGATCTGACACAAATTCCCAGCAACTTCATCTCTGCTGCGAGCAGGTATTTAAAGCAGCCCTTGGTCTCATCTTCTCCTTTCCCCTCATACATCGCCAGATGGCTTTATTTAATGCCTAGTCCCCAGACTGGCTCTTAGATTGATTTTTTCCTCTGCACTTGCCATCTGCTGGTCCAGGCAGCTAAATGATACACTTGCTTTTCGATCTCACAGCATCGATTCCTTCTTGCTGTCGGCTTGGCATCCGAAATAGAAAGGCGGGCAGACAGGAAGGTCTGGGCAAGGCTGCGCTTGACCAGCAGGAATTGTCTCCTTCTGCCTTCGAGAGCTACATATAAAAATTTTAAGAGGGAAAAGAGCACAAAGCCAAGAGAGATGGGTACCGAGGTGGCCTGAAGCGAGTTGTGTTGTACACTCGTGTTGTGCACCAGCTAATGGCAGAGAATCGCACGCACACTTCCAAGAGAAACAAACCCTGCATGGAAAAACCTTTCCTTGGCTCCTCTAAATCATTTTTCAGAGGCTCCAGGAACAGTAACAAATGATTCACGTGGAGATGGGTGCCACACACCCAGCCTGGGCAGCACTCTGCCCGGGGAAAGGCAAGGGGCTGCTGCCCAGGCTGCCAAACACCACCTGCAGCTGCCTCGAAAGGGCATGAGGGAGAGGACAGAGGAAGCACGGAGGCAGGAGGAAGGAAAAAACCTGAACATTTAACAGCAAGATGTTCCTGAGCTGCCTGAATGAGCACAAGGCCTGTGAGGAGCAGCTGAGGGAGCTGGGGGTGTTTGGGCTGGGGAAGAGGAGGCTCAGGGGAGACCTAATTGCTCTCTGCAACTACCTGAGAGGAAGGGGTGGGGAGCTGGGGGTCGGCCTCTTCTCACAGGTAACCAGTGACAGGACCAGAGGGAATGGCCCCAAGTTGCCCCAGGGGAGGTTCAGGCTGGCAATGAGACATTTCTGCTCAGAAGGAGCAGTCAGGCACTGGGACGGGTTGCCCAGGGAGGTGGTGGAGTCACCAACCCTGGAGATATTTGAGAGACGTGCAGATGTGGTGCTCAGGGACATGGTTTAGTGGCAGACTTGGCAGTGCTAGGTTAAAGGCTGGACCAGATGATCTTAGAGGTCTCTTCCAACCTAAGTGATTCTCTGATTTTTTAGAGAAGATTTTTTAGAGTGTTCACAGCTCCAAGCACAACAGCTTCTTGTGCTGGCCGAGTCCTCTGAATGCCATGAGAATACAACTAAATAACAGGAGCAGTAAAAGCTCGGTGCTATTCATATTGGAGGAGATCTCGCACGGCTCTGGACAAATCACAGGCACAGCAACGCTCTTAACAAAGACATTTTCTAATCCTCTCATTATTATTGTTGCTCTCTCTTAAAGGTATTTCAGGACAGAAAACGCATTCATTTCATGAAAAAAAAAAATATTCATTTCATTCTTGAATGCCACAAGAGCCCAATTGTTTATGCAAATAGCCTAAGTGAGGGCTCTCATTGCCATGTTTCACTGCATTCTTTAATTTGCAAAGGCACTTGTCTTTTTCTGTTTCTCCTGTGGTGTTTTTTTTGGTGGCACGGACAACACCACATAGGGGGAACAGCGCTAGGGCTGCACAGCCCAGCTCTCTTAACATTCAGATCAATGCTGATACTACAGAGCTGGTGGTGGTTTAGCAGAGCTTCCACCCTCAGGTCGGAAATTCATGAGCATATCCCAGCTGTTCAGTGTCCTCAGTCTCAGCAGCCTTGATCCAATGTCCCTTGAAGCCACAGGAAAGGTTCCCTGATTACTCAGCAAGTGCCAAACCAAGCACAATCGGAGCACAGCTGATGAACAAGAAGCATAAATCCTTCAGCGATACAAATTCCTTTACACCTCAGCTGTGTGGCACTGACCCGCCTACTCCAGCCCTTAGTGCAACCCGATATTTCGTCCGCCTGGTGTTCAAGGGAGTGGCGCTGAAAAACCTTAAACCTTCAAGGCCCCCAGCTGCTTTATGAACTTCACGATGGTGGCTTGCACCGGTCGGGCTCCTGCTCGGCATCGTTATGAACGGAGGTGACAAGTCACGAAGCGCTGCATCTGCTTCAAGGAGGTGGAAGGACCAGCCACAAGTAACGAGATGCATAACTCAGCACCAGGTACAGCAGAAGCCGGGCCCGTGTCTGAAAGCTGCTCTGGTGCAGGTGTCAGTAGGTGTGCTGCATAAAGGACGGGACCGCACCACCAGCCTGCATATCCATGGTAACTGAGCGAGGATCTCCTGGGGAAAGGAGCGGCGAGGTGGGGGAACAAAGGAGCTTTATTCCTTTCCCCTTTTCATTAGGGCTAAAGAGCTCGCGCTTTATACAGTGAGATTATTTAGGCTGGGGCCATGCCCACAAAAAAAAAAAAAAAAAACACAAAAGAAACGCAGAAAAGGAACAATGTGGGTTCCTCAGCTCCTTCACTCCCCGGGGGACTTGACAGAACCGCTCTCTGGTCCACCTCTCTGCCTGTCCTCAGCTGTCCCACCTCGGCTGAACACCCCCCGTCGGGCTGCAGATGTCCCACTACAACGTGCACGCTGCAGCGCAGTACACAAGCCAGGCACCTGTTGGTTGAGGCGTGTAAGCTGAAAAAAAAACAAAAAGGAACAAGGGGCTGCTCGCAGCTAGTCAGCATTCAGGTACAAAGTCCCAGCGTGGCTCATTTCTCTTTGTGGAGATAAATATGTTCTGGGCATGCTTATGACGATGCAATTGCGTCCGCTCTAGATTGTCAAATCCTAATCTTTAGTGTGTTGTCATTACTCATAAAGGCTCCGTGGCTGGATAAGGACAGCATCCAGCAAAAGACCGAGCTATTGCACCAGCAATGATTGACTGGGATCTCTACAAGCAATACCGGCCTCCTGCTGCATCTGCCTTGGAGCTGCATTGCCCTGACGGTCCAGAGGGCACCCCCTCGAGCTCCTCCTCTGCTGCACACCCCAAAGGACCCCGGCAGAAGCACCATCTCTCTCTGTTTCCTTCCAGATTGCATCGGGGCAATGCCACAGCTGACACGGAGTGTGCTGGCTGATAATGAAATAAATTGCTGATAATGAAATAAATTTTTAAATTCTACTATATCTTTAAGAAAATGGGACTTACCTAGCTTTTTTTTTTTTTTTCTCCAATGACATATAAGCTCAGGGGAAAAAAAAAGCAGTTTGCTCTCCTAGTTGGTTCTGGAAGTCTTACAATGGACAGTTGTGCATCAACTATTTGCACTACCGCTTTTCCAGCTCCATGAAATGAGCACTGATTTCTGCAGCACGCTGTGTTTTCATTCCTTGATTAACTCCCATTCTGGCTTTCACTGTAAGCCAGTGACGTCTCACCAGATTTGAAATAACAGCAGCACTCGTATTCATTTCCTTCTACACGCTCAGCTGCTCGTAGCTTTGTCCAAGCTGACTCTGCCTCCAAGAGGCAGTGAGCCCGACACGCTCAGACTCACACTTTGACTCAGCAAAGCAAACCGTGGGCTCCTCCGGCACTTTGTACCAGGTGCCCAGGACGTTCTGACGCCAGCCGGAGCACGCTATCGGACAACCCACAGCCAACATAATTAATTAAAATGTTTAAAAGCTGAAGTGTTGCTTTGCTGGCATTTCACAGTCCCGCTGTTCCTAATCTGAAGCTCATTTTAATGAGGAATCTTCTCGTGTAGGTAGGAAAATGTAAGTTTTTTTCTCTTCTACACCAGCAAATAGCTTCTGCTTCCTCACCCTGGCCTATTAAAGCAGGTACTGCCTCCAGGTCACTACACGCTGTACAAACCCGTTGTGGAGCATCATATGATGCAATGACTCCACAGCAAACTCTTGGGCTGAGCTAATACGAGCTCCCAGCTTTAGTCCCAACCCGATACCAAAGCAAACAGAGTTGGGACGATGCTGAGTGTGCTTTTGTAAATTCCGGCCTAATTCAATCCTGAAGAGTGGACAGAGAAAACAAAACGGTGTGGTCACTGGAAAATATTATAGCGAAAACTAACTTATCTGCACGTTGGTCAGTTTTGTTTTGCATCACTTTTTGGAAGCAGGCTATTGTGGTGACAATTAGGCTGATAAGAAAAGCTAATAGGAAATGAGTCGCTATATTGCGGAGATAGAGCTGACCAAATGCACTGCTGTAGGCGTGGCTGGAAAAACAGCCAAATACTTTTCGTAAGAATTTGCAAGCTCTTTTTGTGGAGATGGAGCCGGGAAGTCCCTAGGGGAAGCTACCGCCTCCGTGGTCGTTTTGTTCCCTCCGGCCTTGGAGGCCTCACAGCTCCATCGCAGCTCACTCACCAGCTACAGGGCTGAAGTCTGAACTGCCCAGTCCAAAGTCCCCGCGAGTCCAGCAGCAAGGCTCACCCTGAGACACAGCTATCGGCACACACGGCCCTGTTATAACCCAAACTGGGGCTGTGGCTGCACTACAGCTAGCAGCTTTCATTCATAACAAGAGTGCAGTGCAGCTGAGCTGGTTACCAAACCAGACAGTTAAAGCAACATGGATAAAAATCACAGAGTTAGACCGAAAGGTTGTGGTCTAGCCGCCAGTAACCCCCTTTATTTATTTTTCTTTGACTATGATTTCAACTCACTTCTGGGAAAGAAACACCTTTTTCCCCATCATCTTCCCATTGTTAAATTTGAGGCTAAAAAACAACTGGGGAGAATTGATAACCAAAGTTATTGTATAACCTCCCTCTCGTGTGGGTTCATTCACAGCACACGCTCCTCCGTGGGTAGCGATGTGACACAGATTGGAGCTGACACTGAAGATGACCCACGCCCTGCACAAGCCTCCCAAAAACTGCCTCGGTATTCACTTTCCCAGCTTGGCAAACTAAAGCCTCCACGCTCGGCGTCAAGCTAAAACATTTGGTAGAATAATTCTTGGCTTCCTTCCACCCCAAACAAATTCATCAGGCAGATACATAAACTCAGCTTCGAGTTTCGGGACAAACAGAAGCAAGGGATATATAAAACGGGAGGTGTAAAAATGGTGCAGTGGCTAGAAGATGGGTTTTTGTACATCTACATGTAAGGATGATGGAAGGTTTCAGCTATTTTTAAAGTCACTGTCTCCAATTAAGAATTTAAGACAAGTTTTAAACAAACCAGACAACCGTGGAACAATTTTAATCCCCGAGTGAACAAATCCCTCGGGGGACCTGGCTGCAGAGCCATCAGTGGGCATTTCTGTTCTGCCTTTGAAGCAAGTGAGGCACAACCTGGCTTCGGCAGCGAGCCCCCCAGCACCGAGCGACATCATCTTTAGGTTAGGGGCTCTCATCTAACGAGGAAAAAAAATCAGGCAGCAATAAGGTGAATAATTTGTTCCAGAGAACCTGCTGTCACTGCGGGATCAGACCCACCGATACTCATGCAGCACATGTAAGCTCAGCAATCCAGACGTACTCCGAGCTTTCCCTGTTCAGATGTAGTCCTAGAGTCATTTTTTTCTTTGTTTTGTTTTGTTTTTTATCCCTAGGCACCCAGGAAAAATGTCTCCAATCCGTTTTGCTGGCTTATGGAAGACGATAGGAAAATAATACTGCAAGCCTTTTCCTCCTGCTCCCTTTTCTCCCAAGCAAATAAAAAAGAACAGCTCCGTATTCTGCTTCGAGGTCTTGCTTCGAGTCTGTCTGTGCTGTCATGGGAGCTGCAAGGGGCAATTCCAGCACTACCTGCCAGCGCCGGGCGGTTAAAAGACAGGCAGAAATAGTTAAGTATTAAGTAGGCTGTGAAAGGGCTTATGAGGAAGTAATTAAAAGGGAAGCGAAGTCACAAGGACGCATTATTTGCACGGTGACGCTTTGCTCTTCCCCAGCATCCTCCCCCTGAGAACTCTGATGGGTGCAGCCCGCCGAAATCACCCAGCCCCAGTGAGCACCCCGACTTTATTTCAGACACCCAAGTAGCAAAGAATCACAGTGCTCTTCATCAACACGTCCAGCAGCAATTAGGCGAGCTGCAGCATTATTTCTTCCTCCTTTCATCTCGCTTCGAGCAAGATGTGAAAAGGAGCTCGGCTGCGAGATAAAAAAATCCCGGGCATTGTCTACCATAGCTCCCGTTATTGTGAATCAAATAAACTTTGAGATAAGGACATATGTGACAGGAATATTGGAAAGCAGTAAACAGGACACGGATTTAGGAGATTGGCTGACCCGTTTTAACTGCTGGCTTACCACAAGATCAGCTCCCACAAGTTTCTCACCTGATCTTTTCCATTCACGCTCCTTTTTGTACCTTTGCTCCTGACGCATCGCTGAAGGCGCTACGGACCGATCCCTCTTTGGCTAAAGGCACCAGTCAAGCTATTTTTTTAGGATGCTGCCACCTATAGTTTTTCCAAAGACCACATCACCCCTGCACAGCTTCGATTCTAATTTACATTTACAAAAACAGCATCGTTTACCCTTCAGTACAAACCTTGATTACCCCCCACCTCAAGAGAAATGTGAAATAAAGTTCTGGGGACACTCTCATCACCTCTGTGATTCCCAGCCCCAAAGACCTTCCCAGAGGAAAGAGACTGAGCTTTTGGGGGGAGCATGCCACTGCTGTAGGATTTCCAGATTTCTTAATTTGTATAGCAGGCAGTGCCTTTTTATCTATGCATCTAAGTCCTTCCTTAAGCTCCGTGTTATTGGGTATTTATAGCTTCTATAGTATTAGGCAGAGAACTAGAAGATGGAGATATTCTTTTATTACTCTAATTTTCCTTAAATAGCAGAGTTGCTGACGCTGATGTGATAAGGAAAGAATGGCATGAAGGCAGACAAACCAGGTAATCTTTCCATCTCGCTTCATCACTCCCAGATACAAAGGTATAAAACCGCTCCTCCTCTCCCCTGCCCGGCACCTTCGAGCGCTACAGAGGAAGAAACAAAGCACACTTTAAAATTACCACCTGGAAAAAAAAAAAGGGAGCTCATTGACATTCAAAACAAATTGCCTTTCAAAGAAAATAAACTGCTTTGCTGGGTAAAAAGCTGGAGCTATTGTGTATTTTTATCCACAGAATATAATAAAAGTGTTTATGGAGACTGTCGCTTAGCAGTGCGGAGCTGAAGGGCTTTTTATAACGCCGTGTACTCTCTAAAGTGTGTCTTTCCCTTGTAAATTTAGACCTGTGCATCATACCTAAGACCAGAAGGGTAACCACAAAAGAAAAGGTTGTACTTTGGTCTCCCAAGATATTTTTCTCAGAGGAGGCTTTTTAAAGCTGCGTCTGCCTTGCCTTCGCAATAGGCTCTGTCAGAGGACTAATTTGTAGGGGAAACCACCAAATATACCAACCACTGTGTACACATGTGGGTTTCTGCCACGAGGAATTTCAGCTCCCCTTAAAATCAAAACTGATTATTTAACCCTCGGCAACATTAAAAGCACCACTGCTGATGGCTTTTGCAGAAATCTCTACTGATACATTCACACTACGCTCCCGACAGACCCGTCGGCTTCTTCTGGAGCTGCCGAGGCTTTTAGCTCCCCCTCGTTGTAACTCGTCGGACAGATGTAGGCTCCTCACGCTCACCATCTTGCAATAGGCAATGCTCACGCTTTGCAGACACCAAAAATTGAATGATTCCAGTGTTACTGCTCTGACGGCACCGCTCGCTTTCGCAGCTGCTTTTAAAACTTTCCATTTTAAACGTAGCTCAGAGCAGCCAAAGACCCCTTGCCTCCTTGCTGCACTTTGGGAGGATCCACAACACCTATGAGCAAAATGTGAATCAAATCTGCTCCTGAATTAGAAAAGTGTTTCTGCTGGTGACATATATGGCACCACGCACCTTACATGAGCAGGTCACAGCTTGGTTATCTTCATGTGGGGCAGTGAAGAGGCTGCGGCACTACCCTGAGAAGGCACTGGGGAGTACGAGGAGGGACTTGTGGCTGATCCAAAAACATAAGCTGAAAGGACTCAGCCTTGCCAAACTTAAACTGGAGAAGAATAATTCAATTTCTGTAACAAAACGTGCAAGTAAATGGTCTCCTTCCCTGACCTTCTTGTGTAGCCTCTCTTTGCTCTTTAACAACACAAAATCCTAAACCTCACAGTAGGATAAGGCTGTATATTCAACACCACGGGCACATTACATTTGATTGGTTTAAGAATAAATTTCCCTCTCTCCTGTGGTTGTTAACTCTATTTCAGAGCACGCAAAGCTGGGAAATTAAGTAGTTTTTTCTACATGAGTGAGTTACTATCACGGCACACACAGCCTTCCTTCTACTGCCTCCCATGACAGATTCATTCAGATCTTTAATATTTTGGGTTGTCACAAAACAGACATACCCGGTTCATTGGCACCTTGTCCCAGAAAAGCACTCTGAGATACCTGGAAACGTGAAGGTGAGCGAGTTGTGCATTGCTGCACATTTAATGAGTATGGTCAGGACCATATTACTACAGGACCTCAGAGGGCGAGAGAAGTGATGCACTCCAGCTGTGCAGGACATGTTACACCACTGAAAACAGACTTAAAAAAAACCTTTGCTTTCTGCACAACATGTGTTTGGCAGGGTCTCTGCCCACAGCACGGTGTGGCTACAGCGTACCAGTCAGATACTGGCTGTACTGGTACCAAGCTGCACTGCTGACACCAAGAGTGGAGCGAGAGGATGTTCTGGGAGGCAACATCCACTTATTAAATCTTCTGTCTCCTGTTATCACATATAGGTGGGAAGGGACCTCTGGAGATCACCTGGTCCAAGCAGGGCCACCTACAGCACACTGCGCAGGATGGCATCCAGGCGGGTTTTGAGTATCTCCAGAGAAGGAGACTCCAAATTATTGGACATCGATGAGCTCGCTTTAGTCCTGCTGAATCTGAAATGTAGCTTTGCCCCGGAGAGCTCTTGTGGGGTACTCACGGCCCCGTTCCCGACAGCAGCAGCAGCAGCCAGGACCGCAGAGGCTGCGCTTCCACCTCAGGAGAGGGCTCAGCCCACACAGCCACAGTGCGAAAGGAAACGCCTTTAATTAAAAACACCCTACGAGTGGAGTTCAGAAGGTCGCTGTGACAACACAACCAGACTGCCTACTGTCTATAAACTCTGACGTCTATAGATAGGCAAATTAATTACCCCTCGCTCCAACCTCATCCGCGGACCAAGCCAGGCGCACCTGCTCCCTTGCCTTTAATGATCAGCCAGCTCCTCTCGCCAACCTGCCCTCTTTCAATGATTAAAGAGCTAGAAGGCAAGCGCCAGTAATAACGTTACGTTTCTGCCTTCCGTAATCTAATCTTTGCCCTGAAGAAACTGCTGATGAGAGCTCGCTCCCTCTTAAGATTTACATAAAAACAATCCCCACCGTGTTGCGCAGCCAAGGGCTGGTGCCCCAGCCCCGTGTTACTGCCCCGGCGGTGCAAGGAACAAGAAATTATATACAGAAATGATATACGGCCCCGTTATCAGTATCAAACGGGCTTTGATGCATGGTTACTATTTTGGGAGGCTAATGACATGCGGGTGATAAAGCAAAACGAGCTTTTTAATGATGACAAATAGGGGAGAATACACTGCGCTGACTTCCAGCCGGAGAAAGATTTATGGGAGCTAATTATGGTACGCTAGATTTATAGGGGAAAAAAGAGAAGAAGAGGAAAAAACTTCTGGAAGATCTCGTGTGTGTGTCAACCTGGAATAACAATTTACTCTCAGATAAATGATGTGAGGCGCAGTCCATATTGCCTTGGTAGTTGGAGGTACACAAAGCCTAAAGTGTGTGTGAGGCTGTGGAAGGTAGACGGGATTAAAGTAGTTATAGAAAAAAATGTAGAGTTGTAAGAGGAGCGGGAATATGCTAACAATGAGAGTTTCTATGGGTGTTGAAGATATTTTTGGTTAATTGTATGGCAAAGCTGGCAGGACGGTGCCTCCAGTCCCCAGGTGAATCTTGTAAGACATGCTGACGACCCCTACACAGCAGGGGAGATAACTGGGAGTCTGATAACACGAGTGAACGAGTTAAGAAGTCTCTTAACACCAATTAACGAGTTAGGAAGTTTGCTACCGCAGGCGAGCGGGACCGGACCACATCTACGGCGCAAGCCCCAACGCTTGGGGCTAACCTCAGCCCGCGCAGCAGCGACCTTACACCGCCAGCCCGGCACTTTAAGATCAATTTAAGCAGGAGGGGGCAGCAGCCGCCTCTCCTCAGCCTGACACACGCCTGCGGAGCCAGCCCGGGGCGCTTAAGCCGCCTTAAGCTGGCGGCGGCGCCAACCCCGGCGGCCTCCCGCGCCCTCACCCCCCTCACGCCGCGAAATGGCGGCCGGGGGGCGCTGAGGCGGCGGGGACCCGGCGGCAGCCCCCGCGCTTCCCTCGCCCCCTCCGGCGCCGCTGCCTCCCCTCGGGGGCCCGGGGAGCGGCGGGGAGCGGCGCTCACTCACCTGGGGCCGGTCGTGAGGAGCAGCGAGGCCGCAAAAAGAAGACGGGGGATGGACGAGGGCGGCCCCGGGGGGCGAGCGAGCGAGGCGGCTGCGGCCCCTCCGAGGGCTCCGTGCTGGGGCCGCCGAGCTACGGCCACCTCTTGGGGCCGCCCCGCTCCGATCCGATCCGATCCGCCCCGGCACGGCACAGCACGGCCCAGGGAGAGGCACCGGGGCTGGCCGGGTCCGGGAGGCGGCGAGGCGGGGCTGTGGGCAGGGTTAGGGGCAGGTGGAGGGGTGAGGAGGGAAGGGGTGAGGAGAGGAGGGGTGCGGGAGCAGCCCGGCGCCCAGACTGTGTTTTCACCTTCCTTCTAGAGCAGCCGCTGCAGGCCAAGAAAGAAACCCACCTATACGTTTTATTAAGAATCACGGTTTTTAAAAGGTGCAAGCTGTTCTGTCAGTGGTAATTGTAGGAGAGCCGTGTCTCTGCCCAAAGCAGGCCTGAGGAGCGCATTGTTCCCCGGCGAGGTCCCGACAAAGGCTGCTGCTCTGTGTACTCTGTGGAGCTGCCTGGGTGTTGGCTGCCTTCGAGATAAAAGTGTTTGCTCTTCCCCCACCTCAGAAAATAAAGAAAAACGCTGGAAATACAAAGTGCAGGAGAAGGCACAACGCTTAAAACTAACTTTGGGCTTCTTTTACATCTCCTAAAGTAAATGATAAAACCACCTGACGGATTTTGATACAAGTCAAATTTTTCTAAGGGGAGACCTTTAGAAAAAAATAAATTGCAATTTACTACAGAGTCATGTCAACAAAATCCATTTGATGGAGACATCATTTCAGGCCATGTCTTATCCAGGATGTTTTAATTATAAGCAAACTTTGATTCTTTAAAGTTTGTTAATAAAAAAAAATCTGATCCTTGTCGTGATGCAAGGGTGAGTGTTTCAACACAGTCAAACCAAATCAAGTCACATGAAATTTTTGCCCGTCTACTCAAGCTGTTTTTCTTCTGCATGGGAAGTGTCGGAAATGGAAAATCATCTGTGAAATACCTTTCCACGTGTCTGGGTAACTGTGTGTGTGAACACCGCAACAGCTGGCATTCAGTCGTCTTCATTCCACATACTCCCTCTGCTGGAAATGAATGTGAAGGTCCAGTAGATCAAAGATTATTAAAGAGTGCAAGGTATGTTTAAAAAAATAGTCTCCTTTTATTAAAATATCATAATTTTTTACAGACAGTCCCATCTGCATCGTCTGTATCAGTAACACGACTTTTATTCCTTTTTGCATGGCTGAAATACTGAAATCACCAAGAAATGAAAATAGCAGTTGATGCAAACTAAATATTCCATATATACTAACTTCATATGCATCTTATTGTAATATTTAAGACCAAAATCAGATTAAATAAATATACAAAAAGCAAGAGTAAACTGAGCTGCTAAAGCGCATCTGATGCTGGTAGCCATGTGGCTGTCTGAAACCCTACAGCCTGCACTGACTGGATTAGTTGACCTCAGAAGAAAGACAGGAAAAAAATAATTCTCTTTGGTACTACCAATGAAACTCCATGCCATGACCATTTTTTCAGGTTAAAAGCTAAAAACACTTGTTTTAACGCTGGCATCAGAATCTTAACTCTGATTACATGTTGCTAAAGATCAAGCTTTATCACTGACTGAACAAAAGAAATAATAAAAAATAAATCTGACTTTCAGTGGAGACAGCAGCATAAATCATGTAGATATAAGGCTTCAAATGCTGCTGAAAGGCTGCCTGCATAGATTTTAGAAGAAAAACAGTGAAATACTTTTGCCCAGCAAAACAATGAATTCTTCTTTGGTAGAACTATACCTGTGAGCAGAGATACTGTTCCCTGTAAGTAGCAGCTTCTATTTCTTCTAGGATGAAGAAGAGACTAAGGGTGGAGGATACCAAAGGCACCATGTTCTTTAATCTACAAATCCTGGCAACCAGTTATGCTCAAGGAAAATACCTTTTAGTGGTTACTGACAAGTTTCCTCTGCCACAGGTAAGCAAAATTAAATGAAACTGCTCCAAAAACAGTGGCTAGAAATTACAAAAACATTGCTGCAGTAGAGCTTGAACCCTTTTTAAAATCCTATAGGCACCTTTTTGTGCAAAACAGATCATTTTAGATCATTGCACAACATCTGAGATCAAGTTTAATATGCTCTTATTTCATTAACAAATATTTTTTTTCAGGCTTGGTTTTGCAAAAATATTGTGGTAAATGGTAATTTTAAAATGTATAAAAATCAGGTTTCTAAGTATAGCATTGTTCACAACTGTAAATAAGTCACAAATATAAACAAATGGTAAATAGATTTCGTTATACGTTTATTTCCAAACAAAGTACTATAATAAAGGAACAGCAAGAAAATCACCCTATGATACATAAACAACATGATAAGAAAATAGACACTATCACAAAATATAATAGATTTAATTTCAGGAAGATTCAATAACACTTCCTGCTTTATGGAAAAATTAAGATGTGTTATAAACGATTTGAGAATTTGCCACCAGAAGTAGAGAACTATAAAAACTCCGAGCTCATTATTTATCTTTACATACAGATGAAGCAAATTTTCACATTTAACATTGGTGTGAAGATTTTTAGAATCTACTGCTAGAACAGTAAACACAAGTCCCAACAAACACACACTGTTCAAGCCCTCTTTGGTTACAACAAACATTTTTTGTCAACAAGCAGGCTTTTTGTAAAAAAATTGCAAATTTAAGCAAATTCAATTTATTCTTCTTTTATCTTTTCTTTCTTTCAGTTTCTGACATCACAAGTAGCAGGGTTGCCACTACAGTGCACCTGCTCTTTGGTCTCTGAATGATTTCAGATCTCACCTGATTTTTATTTATTTATTTACTTTAACTATGAATAATCATATAGCAACTAATTGCTGTCTGAAGTCACCTGAGGTCTATATCCCATTGCAACTGACAAAAGTTCCTTTGGCCCCATCCATGACCTGATGATCCCTTTGCAATTTGCAGAAAAATAAAGTCCTCATTTCCATACTGTTTTCTAAACAAAGCCTAATCCTTGTAATAAAGGCTATTACTTTATCTTTGTGCTCAACAAAAAGTTGGTTTATTGCATCTTGATATTTTTAATCTCATGTTCCTGTAATCCTTTCTACTTACATAAAGACGGGCAGCACCTAGTTACGGACTTTTTTATGATCTTATACAGAAAAGTTAACATCATTGCAACTAAGGAATTACATATTAGGACATGGCCCTCTGCACAGTGTATCCACTCCCAGGAAGAACCTAGTTTTACCTATTTTATATTCATTTAACCTTTCCTTCTTGTCTTCTACATTATAGGGTATTAGTTTTACAGACTGAGATCACATTTCTCAAACTTCCTTGTGACGAGCTTCTAAAAAATCTGTACGGCAATATGACTGCACAACATCATATCACTCTTTCATATCTTCTGGGATGATGAGATGATCATCTTCTCTCATCTGGGAATAGCGTACAATACACACCTTCAACTTATACAACTGCATAATGAGGAAATGTACAATATCACTATGTCTGATCCCGCTGTCTTTATTACTTGCAAGTAGTTCCATTAACACTGGTGACTGCTGAAATCACTTCCGTGGCTGAGTAAGAGTGCCATAAGTAAAGAATGAAGAATCAGGACCTACAAATTAAAATCAAGTCACCTTCATTGAAGAATAAAGTATTGTTTCTTTTGAGGAAGGGAATGCAGTAAGAAGGATGAACTGTTTGAAAAATAAAAAAGCAAAAGCAAAAAGTTAATAATTTACTGATTTAAATAGGAATTATTTATATAGTGCCAAAGACAGGGATTTTCCAGCAGATTTCTAGGAGAGAATTCTACATTCCCTCCTGGCATTTAAAGTTGGCAAATATATAACATTGATGAGTATTATGATATAAAGAGCTGAAATTTCGAGCAAGACTAAGCACCAACAGCTATTACCAAACAGTATTCATTCATATTAAAAAGTTCTTCAAGTAGAAAATTAGTGCAGTTGTAGTAAAATTCTCCAAAATTGAAAACACCTCAAGTGTATATATAAATCAGAAGGATACGAAAAATACATATCTTCACACATAGATATCAAAACACTGCTGTATCTCCTGGCATCACTATCCTCTTTTAGCCAAATTAAGAAGTAGGTCAGGTTTTAAGGGGGGAAAAAAAGAAAAAAGAAAAAAAACCTGCGTACCTTGAGATGGCATAGCATTTTTTCAAGCATAATCTTCACACAATTCAGCAATACAGTCAAATTGTATCATCTGAATATAGACACTTTTATAAAGTTTCATATTGTTATAATATATCCCCTTTTCCAGTTATATCACTTTTTAAAATAAGGCACACTTTTTAAATAAAAGCACAGTGTCAGTACAGTCAACAGAACCTGAATTTTTTGCTGTTTACTGAGATGGGCCGTATCACACAAAAATAAGAGATGTGAGGGAGGAGGGAAGGGAAGCCATCTAGGCTGATTTCTTCCCGCTGAGCAACGTTAAGAGTGTCCAAAAGCCCATGCAAGCATTTGTGAAATAGATTTAATGAAATTGAGCATTCAGCAGGGAAAAATGATAATGAAATGAAAATTAAACTTGAACTCTAACTCTCCAGATCGTGTGCGGGGTCGTCACAGGCCATTGTGAATATAGCATTAAAAGTCCTTTAATGAAGAATTCCTAGAAAACAAAAGAAAACAAAACCAAGTCTATTTTGTTTAATGTTCAGTGAATATAGAAATACATTCTGATGTTTCCATGTGCAAAAATTTAAGATTTTGATTCTGAAGGCAATATAAGCAGGCCTTCCAGTCTCTTCAGCAGTCAATCCAGATGATCTGAAGAATTAGACTGTATTGTGCAAAAGTGCTATAGTGCTCTCTGAAGAGAAAGACAATCTTTGCACTCCTAACATCTACACAAGTTGCACAGAAAGTCTCTTCAATCAGGTCTGCAAGACAAAATACAAGGCATGTTCATTTCACTGTCCTAAGACAAGGAGTCTGAGGCAATAAAGGCCTTTCCACCAGTAAGTCATTGTCTACTACAATATCTTTTTGAATCCCTGGTAAGTTATCTTCAAGCATCAAAAAATGAGATTTCACCTCCTGGAAGTCTGCTTCTAGTATTACTGTTGGATCCTTCAAATCCAACAGGAACTTACAGCTAGATCACGTTTCATCAACTTATATATACATTCAAATTGCCTTAATTAATTCCGTGATTCTGCTGATGACTACACCCAAATATTTGCATTAATATAATCTCTGTCAGGTCATACTTTACATTGTCTTTACTTTCTTTCATTCTGGTCTCAACATTTTTTCTAAATCTTTCTAGATTTTGCTGGGAGGGAAGTGATTTCGTCATCTACATGTATAAATATTTCAGGAATTTCTACTGTTCTGTCTTCCTGATGCAAACTCTTAAGTTCTTAACATCAAATGTATAAAGAGCTTTAGTGTTTTGGACATCAGAGCACTCATCCAGACATACGTAAAACAAACACAAATCATCTATATAAAAAGACAGATTGAGATTTAGACCTCTTTATCTCAGGAGAGTCTTATCAAACAGGCTATTTTGTTCATCACTGTATCAATACACAGACCATTTATTAAAAATAAATAAATCTGGAACAACCCTAGTTCTCCTCACTTGGCCAAGAAATTATAAAAAAGAACTGTTTAAGTAAAAATTTATGAATGATATTGGTATCTTGGGTACTCAAAAATTAAAAATAATTTAGTAGAAAAAATTGGAAGTTCATTTACATTCAAAAGCTGCATTGAATTAACGGAGAAAGTTTTAGCTTAGACCAGCTGAAGATCTTAAGCAAACAAAGTATTTGTACCTGGTTCACATCATTCATTTTTAGTCTTTATTTAAACTCCTTGTTCCCTAGGAACATCAAAAGCAGATCATGCCACATCAGGCTAGTAATGAGAAAAACAATACAAAAAGCAAAGAAGAAAGGAGTTGAATTCATAATCTAGTTTGTTGAAGATTAGTCTTGATATGAAATTTAAACAATTTTTAATTTAAACCAATTTATTTTAGTTTACTAATTAGAAAGGAATATTATCACCCTGATAAAGGGTCAATACAAATAGAAACAGTACCATATTCATCTGTATCAGTATGATGATCGAACCCTCTTTTCTTTAGACTATCAAAAATAGAAGAAAATGTTATGGTAATAAAAATTAAATTAAATTGTTCTAAATGATACAGAGCTTTTTCCAGCAAATGTAAAACCTATGCTGTATTCTGACTAGGGAGAAGTAGACATGGTTCTATCAGAGGAATGAAGACTCCCTATATTTGCTACCAAGAGTTACCAATTCACAAGCTTAGACTGCTGAATTTTCCAACTAAGGGCACCAGGACTAGCTTGTTGGCCCAAAGAAACCTGCCTTGAATTATTAGGACTTAAGTACCTAGAGGAGTCCATGATAACAAGGATGAATCAATTATCTCAGGTACCAAAAGTGTTAAGAAAATTCGTCTTGGAAGTACATAACCACCTCAAAAGCAGAAATGATTTCCTGTAAATCTTGAACTGAGAAATTTTCCCACTCAACTGGCAATTAATTTTAATGCATGCTGCCATCTATCTCCATAAAAATTGTGATGCAACAAGTAAGCAGCTACCAAATAGGAAATTAAGCTCAGACTGAATCTTATGGGAGTAGCTGTATACGATGGAGGTTCCTTTCAGTGACTGCTAAAAGGAAACTTGGCTTTGTTCCTCTGCAGTGTTACATGTGTTTGAAGACTTTCAGAATGCATTTATGTTTCTTGGACAAAACGCTCACAGACATATACATATAGGGAGTAAAAACGATTCTGAAAGCTACTAGAAGAAGAAAGGCTGAATTGTTATGAGCCTTTATGTAGGAAATAAGAAAATATTTATAGCTGCACAAAATGATGGCAAGTCAAGTGGAGATTTTATGTAGCATTGTTACTATTATTGTTTCAAGAATTTATGGCTATAGCATCCTGGTGCAAGTAAGTTGCTATTAACAATATAGTTTTGACATAGCTGAATAAAACAAAATAAAAGGAGTACCATCAAAAGATAATGGTCCTGAATCTTGTAACTTTTTCTGAGCAGTGTAATTCTGTGGAGTTGAGCCAATATTTCAAGAAGAAGTATCAGAGTCTAAAGTTTTAGTTATTTTTTTTTCCAGTGCTTGGAACTTAAATGTTGCTGAACTGCTTACCCTTCCAGGGACCAATCCAGAGATTGATGGTGTGTACGTTCAGGTGATGATGTTCTTAACGTAGAGCTTAACTGATAGGAGATTGTACGATTTTGGCGTCGAAGCTCCTGTACAGCACGTTCCCTAGATAAAAATCATTTTAGAGACAGGCTAAGCACTTTTCAAAAAATGATCAGTTATCTTATAGTCATTACCATTTCCTTTGCCACTTTTTTTTTTTTTTTTAATGATTTAATGGTATTCATAATATACTCTGAAAGACAGATTAGCAACTCTGTCTGCATAGTGTGTTTGCAAGTACTGACTTACAGACTGCATCATGCAACCTAACTTTGTTCTTTCCAAAACATTTCAGGTGATTGTGTTTGTAACTCTCTTAAAGTAGAAGAGAATTTTTTTTCAAGAATGGCAACAAGGATCTTTGCCTCAGAATGAGGTGCTAACAAACGTAATGGTTTATGGTGCTAACAAATTGTAAATTAAAACTTAATGTTACTGCAACTGTAAATAACCAAGTGAATAACAAATTATCCTTAACTAGGAGGAGAGCTTAAGTATGGAGGCTGATTCAACTTTTTGCCATTGAACACCTCAAAAAGAAACACTTGCATCCCCCACCAGGGAACACCCAAGCATTACAAAATGGATGCATTCATGCAGGGTGAATGGAGAAAGAAGAGGAGAAAGTAAGTAGAGTTTAAAGAAGACTGAGTTTCTTTTGAAACAAACGTACTGCTATATTAGTATACAATATTGCTTATTTTATGCAGCTGACAAAGCACACAATGCCACCTTAAACCAAAGTTCTGCATCTTTTGCCTGACTTCAGGAGAATCCAGTTTGAAATTGAAACATACGCTGTGATATTTAAGAAATTAATCTTTAAAAGACATACATAATCTCAAGTGTAGAGGTTTTCCTTTCAAAGCCTTCATCCTTACTTACAAGAGACAATATCAACAAAGTAATTTGCCACAATTAAACAGGAGACCTAATTCTCAACTTATGCTATAATCACATCACTCTGCTTCTACTCATCTCTTTTATATACCCAAAATAATGCTTGGCACTGTAATATTTTTATCCTCAATACATCCATGAGATAGTGAAATACTGCTATTCTTGCTTCACAGATAAGAAACTCTTTAAGACACCAAGACTAGAGAGCTAAACTAACTCATAAAGCATGCCAGAGAACATTCTTGGGTCCTGCAGCTATATTAGTTTAACACTATGTACAGGCCCTTCCAGATACCTCCTCACACCCCACTCCCATTAAATAAAAAAGAAAATTTATTCCATATTGTCATTTGGGAACCATCCCTGGCACCTTCTGTGTCCCAAGCAGTACCTGGAAGAAGGCAGGTTGCTACGGGCTAAAATTCTTCCAGAGTATCTATTAACACTTAAATTGTACGTACCCCTCAAGTCAAGACTCTGATCAGTTTTAGTCCCCTACTGCAGATGTAGCCAAAAGATAGTGTTTGTATCACAGAACTAGCACTCTATAAATTACTCATCTAGCCAACTAATCGCTTAGACTCTCACCATAAGTCAAGGAAAATGAGCGCAGACAGACAAGCATTTCCAGGAAAGTGATCCACCCCATCCTAAATTAGGCCATTCCAGAGGGCAGTTCATCTCAGTATCTCATTCCATTGGGAGACAAGGAATTTTGACAGAATGCATGTTTCACACAAAGTTCAGTGACATCAGTAGCCTCTGAGCTCACAGGAGACGTACCACAAAGCAAACACAAACTTTGCTGTTTATCCTTCTAATTAGTTTAAATTATTAGTTTAAATCTCAGTACTATATTGTATTTCACCCCAATTAGGTGGAGGAAGCATAATACAAAAACGTGTACTTGCCTTTCAACCCGCTCAGTTCCCAGCTGTCTTCTGGTGATTTCCAGTTCTGACTCTAGCTGCGCTGCTGTATTTTTGAGCTGAGTAAAATCTCGGCTCTGCACAGCACTGTAAAGCCAATACGCTTTAATTAGACAGCAGCTATAAACCTCCAAGTATGGTACCAAATACAATAATGCAAAATGAAAAGAGCTACACCATGCAGTTGTCTCTGTTTTGGAGTAAAATATAACACTACATGGAAACGTCCTTCAGGTTATAGCTGAGGAATTAAAAGCAGATTTTTGGTATATTCTGTTATTAAGGTATCCAAGGTACAAATGGAGCTAAATATAAACCATCTCTTTATAATTGGGAAGAAAAAAAAAAAGTACAATATTCTCCTGGTCATTTACTCACAGTTTATTCTCCACTAAAGAAAGCTGTTCCTTGAGAAGCTGAATTTCAGAGTCTTTTTCTTGCTTTGCTATCTGTGACTGAAATTCTCTCTCACAATTGGATGCAAGCAAAGATTCCAGGTTTTTCAGAGATGCTCTTTCATTTCCCAGTTGTTTTCTCAGCAGCTCTATTTCAGAATAGGAAGACTCACACTCACTCTGCAGCTAAACAAAGATTGTAAAGTTTTAGGTGTACGTCTGTTAACCTTACTGGCCATCTGTTAGGGTAACCTTTTTTTAAAATAAAAAAATAAATAAATTCTAGTATCAATGACCCAGGAACACTCTTACTCCAAGGTGGTTGATTATTGTTTTATTTGACCTCAATCAAAACCCTGTGTCAGATGTATAAATTCATCCAATGTATATATCTGAACATAAGCATGCTTACTACAGACGACAAACTGCTATGAAATATATGGATCAGTGGACACACTCTTCATGTGAAAAACATGATTATCAAAGAGAAGGAGGGAAGTTTTACATTTTGTTGATGGAAGGAATACTGATTAACTATTTTCACGCAGGAGATGACATCCAGATGTCATTTAACCAAACAATATCTGTATCTCCAGTAGAGTGAGATGACACTTATTTTACTTAACAGAGCGTCAAAAAAAAATTAGGAGGAAAGAAGGGAAAATTAATGTTTCACTGGAAAGGCAACAAACACAAAAAGAAAAAAAAAATCCCAGAGAAGGTGTATCAGGAAAATCTGTATCAATTTAGCTAAAGATGCAGAAAATTGCTTGGTTTAATGTCAGTAAGTAAAATAGATGCTATTTTTCCTTTATCTTTTCATTTTAATATATCTGAGTCCACTTTGGATACTGTAAACACTTTTGTCTCTATTTTCTTCCACCCTATTTTGCATTATGCTCAATAATGCTCACCCAACGGTTGTGGAAAATCTATGAGCTGAGACACCTCAACAAACACCCCAACTCTCCAACACATTCCTCAGAATTTTCAGAGGATAATCATTTTTGTGTTCAAACCAGGACAAGACTGAGAAAACTCAAGTAACAGACCAACAGAAGAAAAAGCATTTTTCATTTCACTAAGCAAAATCCAAACTATATGGTTTTAACAAATTAAAGCAAAAGTTTTCCTTATTCTGAAAATCCAATTTTCCACTAGCTTTCAATGAAAATCTAGTTCCTTGCCTATAAACCGCTTCAGTTTTACTTTTGTATTTCAGAACAAAAGAATACAAAAAACTGTAGACAGTGTAAGTTATAAGAAAACAAATGGTATTAAATCCACTGGGGAAAAACAACAACAACAACCCATTATTCAGCATCGGGTTTAGTTTTCACTTACGAATATACATGTGCTGCAATCTAATAATGTAGCTTTCTCCAACGGACTACCACGTAAAGTACAAACCCTATCTGAGGGTTATACACAGCTGATGAAAGACTACTGTTTGAAAGGTATGAAGAAAATAGTGAAAATTTCCCAGGTTCAGAATTTTCACAAAACTCTCCAGTTGCATTTCTGCATTTTTCTCTCCTGAAACTTCTGCTTCTTTCCACACAACCCCAGCAAGCCCCTTCTCTGACAATTTCCCAGAAGGATACTGGAAGACTTAATTGTATTAAATCTCACAAAAGCTTCAGACAAGTGTCATATGCTGGAAATCTTCCCTATCAAATGCATCATAGAGTATTCCAGAACTATACAAAAGACATCGTACAACACATTTGGCTGGAACAAATAACCAAATGTCAAACAACATCTTTACATAGAAATGGCATAAAGGTTAAAAGAGAATGCTGGAAGCCCAAGGAACATGAAATTATCTCAGCTGGAGCAGGGAACAGACAGAACAGCAATAGAACTATGCAGAAAATATCTGAATATTCTGAGTATGTATGAACACTTTTTCCGAGTTTATCTAAGCTGATTTATTTTGTGTATCAAATATTAATTTTGTATTTTTTTATATCAAGGGCAACAGAAACTGATTTTCAAGGAAAAATAAGGAGAAATTATTAAAGAGATTGTAACTCCCTAAAACAGCCAAGCACTTTAATGCCCATGTCAAGTTTCTGTGCTAATAAACTACTCCAGATATTCTGCTTACTAAGTGATTGGATGTAAAATCCAAGACCTCTGTTGAAAAACAATCAGTAATTTTAAGTCCTGACTTTTCAGTATTCAAAGTAAAATCCTGCAAAGAGTGAGCTTTCCAGATAGCACACAGCACCCACCCAATGAGGATTAAGTTCCAGAGGTATGCCAAATTAAACATTAAAAAATAAAAGAGACGATAATTATGAATAGGGATTTCTGTGATCATTCTAGATCTCTAAGTAGTTTGACATTCCTTAAGTACAACAGTAACAAATTATTTTTCTAATATATTTCACATACCCTTTCTGCCTTCTCTGCTGTGGAAGTTAACTGCTGATTTAATAGTTCTTTGCCTGCATCTAATTTAGCGCAACGTTCTTGTGTAGATGTGAGGTTTGCAAGTATAGAGACTCTCTCCTGATGGATGATTTTCAGCTCTCCTTCCATTCTCACAAGAGACTTGTGTAAAGTAGAAATCTGAGACTGGTATGCTTCTTCTGTTGCTAAATGCTACAATAAAGCAATATCAGATAATCAAAACTGTACTGCAAAGAAATTATAAAACCGCTTCCAAAATCCTACAAAAACATTTCTACACAGCGGTGGTGAATTTTTAAGAGGCAGCAGTAGTTTATTCTGGAATAAACTTTAAAGTTATTTATTTAAAAACCTCCTTTATATAAAATAACTAGAAAAAATATTCTCACTTCTGATAGCAAAACCAGCTACTAACATTTTAAATTCTCTTCCTAGGATTCTACTCTTTCTACAGAGCTAATAAGGTTCAAAATTCTGTCATGGGCTCCATTTGATTTCAGATTAGACCTTATTTGTACAATAAAATGTATTCTTGCATGCAGAAGATCGGTGAATGCTGAAATACTGTCAGTCACATTTATACTGCTGTCACTTGTAAACTCAGGCATAATGAAGAGATGACAGAAGCCACACTAAAAAGTAGTCCACAAACCAGCAGCAGCAGTTCTGACTAGAGACATTTAGAATGTTATGTATTTTAAATTAACATAACCAATTTTTTTCCTGTTTGAAAAATGCCTGTACTTTGCCCAGTCGTACCTGACTTGTATTTCCAGTCACTTTTAACCATTTAATTTTCAGTGGGTGGCAGAAAGAGTGTGGAAGGTTGACAAAAGTAAGGGGAGATGTAAAGCACTGACTTCCTTGAAAGATTTCTTATGACTGAGATGAAAAGAGATGATTGTAGGGGGAGTACATCACATTAATTCTAGCTCTGTCTTGCCTAAAAAAAAAAGCAGAAGGGCACTACTAAGCACATTAAGTTTTCTTAATAAAAATTAGTTACTTAAGATACACGCCTTACAAACCTGAACATGATATCCATCTGGAATTCTGACTCCATTTGTTGACAGAGTTTTCATGAAGAGGTCTGTTTATTCCTATAATTAATATAAGCCATGTGGGAAGGAGGAAGAAGGATGAAATCTCTACCTGTTTGAGTGCACAAACTAGGACCACCAACCAGATTTGTTATATTAAAAAAAAAAAATCAAAATCTGACACACAGATGTCCTGTGCTGGTTTGCTAATGCTGTGTTCTCTCATCCCTCTTCACGAACAGTTGCAGATCAGTTCCTCTTAGATATGTAATGTGCACAGACAGTCCTCAGTAGCCTATGTGATATTTAGGAAGTAGAGATCATCTGCAGCAAAAACTGCAGCAACCCCAAACCAGAAGATAGTTTATATGTTCAATAGTTTATATGTTCATAATGTATTTTCAAAGCCATGCTGTGTACTGCCCTTTATGTTCTTCACAATTTCAGGTAGGAAAATGATCTTTGGGACACGTAAAGCACTGGAAAGAGAGTTGAAAAGCTGGAAGCAAGGAAAGTAGGGACAGGAATGTAAAAGGCGACAAAGAACTAGGTATGTTTCAGGTATGCTGTGGAGTTCCGTGGGAGTTTATATCTTCAACTGATTCCAAATGTGAGAGCTGTTTTATAACTTTTTTCCTTGAAATATGCTTTTTTTTATTTTTAAATATTTTTTCCCCAAGTGTGACTAATGGAAGTCTAATTACGTTATTAAATAAGTTCAAACTCTATACAATTCATTGTAGCAACTATCTCTAAAATATGAGTTAAATGTGTTATTACACATAATTTTAAACAGCTGCAAGCTTAAAACTATTGCCAGATCATTTCAAGAGTGAACTACAGAAATAATGATTTCAACTTACTTGCTCTATCTCTGTTTCAAGGGACTTCATTTTCTCTTTCAGCCTGCGGTTCTCAGATTCTGTACTGATTAGAGTCAGTCTAACAGAGCTACAATCTGTTTCTGCTTGACGGCATTTTGCTTCCCAGCTTTCTCCTTGTTCACGTGCTTGGTGGTAATTCTCCAAAAGCTCGCAGTTCTCTCTCTCCTAACACATAAAGCTCGTTTTATAATTTCCAGTAAGTTTCACAAACTGAGATATTTGTAGGTTTACAGCTATTACATGGCATTGGATGTTCTCTTTCTATAGAGAATTTTGCCATTTAGCAAAAAACATTGGGACACTTCTTAGGAAACTGTGTGTTGTTTCAGGTGATCGCATTTTGATGCTCAAGAGACATCTGTTAAAAATGGCTACATTAATATTAAAAATATGATGTATAGCAATATGTTGTAGATTTTATTTATTATTTATTACTGTTAATGCCATACAGTAAAAGACAAAAGAGTCACGAGTTCCTGTATAAGTCATTGAACTTTTAAATTTAATAAACACAGAGACACACACACACACATAGAACAGTGAAATACACTTCATTACTTGTATACTGGAAAATCAGCTAAGAAAATGTGTTCAAACTATTAAAAACATATTAACAAAATCTAAGTAAGTTCTGGCTAGGAAGAAAACTCTTCCATGGAAACACGTTTATGATTTCAATTTTAGTTAAATGAACAACTTTTACTAACAGGTTTAATCCATGTACTCACTTTAGACTTCAGTTCTGCCTTCAGCCTGACTATGTGTGTGTTTGAATCCTGGGCTTTCAGCTTCATGTCATCAAGCTCATTCTGGTACTTTGCTATTTTTTTATATAGTGCCTATAAAGAAATATTATTTTCTTTTATAAAGTTAAAGTATGCTATTTGTACCTTGAGAAAAAAATCAATGTGTATCTAGAGCCTATGGCTTTATTAAGTAACTTTTTAAAGGATATACAAAATCTAAACCATGAGGATTTCTAGAAACAAAATGTTGCGTGTATCAAAAATATTTACCTTCTTTGACTTAAAAATAATACAAAATCTTAATATGAAGAAAATAGTAAATCAGGAAATATTGCAATTAGCTAGAAAAAAGATGTTTTATTCAGCAGTTAGGTGGTCAGTAAAATAGCCTACCCCATTTAAGGAGCTCCCCCTTTTTTATATGCTATAACCCCTTAAAATTCCACTTTTGAAAATGCAGAAGACTGGAAAAAAAAAAAAAAAAAACAACAACACAAAACAACAATAAAAAATCTAAGTGTTTATGTTCTAATAAGGAAATAAAGTCACAAGTACTAGGAGAGTGCATACAGAAGTTCTGGCAACTACTGCTTGTGAAACAGAAAAGAATGAAAAAAATTGTAGAAAGGTTTCTGAACGAGGCAGTTCCAGAAGCTCTTCCTTCCTTACAAAGTTATGAAGAGTAACTACAAAGTTACTCAGCTGCAAGAAGCAGTGCGTGTGAAAAACAAACAAACAAACAAACAAACACTAAGCTATGGAGAAACCCATGTTTCTGTTGTGAAAGGGCTGTGCCTTGCTGAGGAAGGTGCTCTGGAATTGTGTGAGCTTCTCCAGCAAGCCCAAATGAAGATAGGAGAATGCTAATTAAAACCCTTTGAATTTCACCTATATTAACAGAAAAACCTTGAGGAACTAATGCATATTATAGAGGCAAGACCAAAAAAATGAGTTAATGATGTGATGCTACCATTTTTGTTTGTTTGTTTCTAAGTTCTACAAGCATGCAGGCACATTGCAAAGAAAACCACTAAGCTTTTAATGGTAGCTAGAAGGAACATGTAGCTTTATTTTTTTTGCCAGCTGACTGTATCAATAACAGAAGGGATTCTGAGAGAAGGTTCAGAACAGTGATTCATTGGAGTGATCACTTTCAGCAATCCATGTTTCTGTTGACACTCACTACCTACCTTTGGTGACTAAAGCATTTCTAGAAGAAGAGAAAGTCAGAAGGTAGGAAAGTATATTCAAAGATGAAGATATTCTAAGCAATTGAACAAGGGAGGAGGAGAAAAAGCAAACATCAGAAAACCTAAATGAAAGCAGAAGCTTTAGCAAAAAGAAGAAATAGCAGAGCATTACACAGTGATGACCCACTACAGATACTTAGGTTTATTTCTAGCTTCTTGGAAAACACATTGATGCACAAACATGATGTGTGCACGAGATTACACTTTAGTATGTTAACTAATTTCATTAGTAACTGTATACAAATAAATAACTCATTAGGTAATATAATGTGTTATAATCAAATATTTCCAAAAGCCCCTTTGAAGAACTGTAAGTAGAATCATATTAATAAAATTGTGAAATTTAATAACTGTCATGTGTTAAACTTATTAGTAAATCAAATGTTTTGATACAAGTTTTTACATAAGCTTGTAAGTGCTCTGGGACAGCCACAGCACAGTATAACAAATACCCATTTTGTCCTTAGAGTACTTTTCCGTGGGAGGAGTGGTTATAACTGCTACAATGTTTGACATGAAGACCAGTAAGAAAAGCATTAATGAGTTGTTTCTGGAAATAGCAGCCAAACAATTACACAAGAATAGCTGGTCTTCTTTATACAAGTGACCTAAGCAGTAAGTGAAAAAATTCAGTTTGAAAAACAAGCTTAAAAATTTCATTTGCAGCTTTACCTTTCATAAGGGCCCACTAATTCCATGCACTACAAGAAAAACACCCAAATTTCCTTTGTAATCAAGAGTTCTTTATACAAATATACCTGATTTTCTTCCTCAATATTAGAAAGATGCTCTTGTAACCTGTCATTCTCCTGAGCTAATGATTCTCTGTTCTTGTTAGTCTGTGCAAGTTCTTTGTTGGTGTCTTGTAGCTGTTGACGCAAACTGGTGATATCTTTCTCACTGATACAGAGCGCTTCAGCAGATTTTCTATGCAGCAAATAATAAATATTTCAGGTATCACAATACTGCCCAACCTATTAAAAATGATAGCTTTTCCAATGGTTAAGTTTGCAAGTCATGAAACAAAGCTGTAACGTTTTAATATTTAATAGAGTAAAAAAATCCAATGCATACGTTAGCACATAACTATGATTCACTTTTTGAGTTAATGTTAAACATTAATCAAAATTTAATAATGATCTTGAAATTTTATCCTTACTTTGTGGAATGCTCCAGCTCAGCAATCAGAGTCTTGAAATCTGAAATGGTTTTCTCCTTGAAAAGAAATACAAAATCAATATAAATGCCTCACTGCTATAATTTCCATTTATCCAGTCAGCTGATTAATTTAACTATTTAATGTAAAATGGATTCTGATTTTCAAAGTTTCATCGTTTACTATTTAGACAAATATCTTCTGCAGAATATAACCATTAAAATTTTTAATCCTTTGTGGTTCTAAAGGTAGCATTTGGCTCACAAGCCCAAACGTAAATGATGTCTTCTATCTATTAGATAAGTTATCACTGTTTTTCTACAATTAATAAACTACCAGAGTCTGGTAGGTTTTAATTGATAAAATGAGAACTCTGCCATTGTGTTTCCATTCAAACAAACAAACAAACGAACAAAAACTAAGACAAATTATATCACTTCACTCCATTGTCTTTGGATACAGGTATTAAAAGGAGTACAAATAGGCTAAGGAGATGTTTTCCACTGGAAACACAAGAGACATGAGAGACAGACATCTCTTCTCTAAAACAGACACCATTCTACAGTTTACAGTTCTAAAAATGTGTAGTCGTTGCTTATGGCAAGATAATTATAGTCTGCCCTGCAATATCATTTCTTCGATATTTTGTTAAAATCAGTGCAAATTCTTGAGTTAACACTCACAACAGTTATGAAATACCTTATTTAGTTTATCCTAAATCTATCCATTATCCAGTTATCTATCCAGATAACTTAAGCAGAAGAGAGATAACGTTTGTGAACTAGACAGCTTCATTATACAGATTGGAATCATATTACGCAACAAAACGATGCAATTTATTTAGGTAAGCTAGTACTTTAAGTCATAAAGGATATCATTCAGATGCAACATCAATGACAAGAAAAGCAATATTAATTGGCACTGTATCTTTAACATCAATGAGCCCCGAGAAATAATTCAGGCTAAATTTTATGACAAACCAAATATTTGGTTGACTGATTTACCTTTCTCCACTTTAGGAAAGTAATTAAAGCCTCCTGTCTTGATAGGTATAAACTATGCAAAACACCAAACACTGCTCAAACCCACGGCTGCTAAGTTAACACAAGTTTTATTTTTGCCTTGAAACTTAAGCGGAACTAGATCAGTACGGAGTACTTATTTGTAAATACCAAGTAAGATAGGTGTGATGACCCAACAGATCCTTCCTCTATTTCATCTCTCGTGATCCCATAACCCATTCTGACTATTTACATGTTAGAACGTACTTTAATTGTCAGGTTTTCCTCAAAAGTGACAATCTTCTCTCTTTCTTCTTCCACACACTCTTGCAAAGTTTCCTTCTCTTTACCAAGTCGCACAATTGTTTCTTTCAAAGCACAGATCTTCTCTTGCTGCAGAAGACTTTGTTTTGAAAAGTTATCTGAACACAATCAGAAAGGTCTCATTTTTATTAATTCAACCCATTCAAGACAAAAATTCTTTTGATACACTTCAGAAGTGAAAGAACATGGCAAAAGCTCCCCTTCAAGAAAATGCCAAAGCGTGCACATTTTCAGAAACACAATCCCAACGATACTTGTAGTACCGCATTCTTCTTTCAAGACCTTAAATTGTGTGGCTTAAAAAAAAATTAAAAAAAATCTATCTTTAAACAGCAAATGTTGGGATCATTCAAAGCAGCTTTGTTGGGTATTATAAAAATAAATGGCTTAAATAGAGTTACAATAGATAGACACCATGTGTAGGCTGCAGCCTGGAGTGACTGACATGAAGTGAAGGAGATGGATATCCTGATATTAGACAGTTTTTGGGGAACAGTCTTTGATTTAAAAGAACTTTATGTACATGTATATAAAGTGACTACTTAAAAAAAAAAAATCAACATCACTTAAAAATGCAAAGATAACGATGAGGGAAACAATTAATATACTTATTACGCAATCAGGTTTGAGAAGAGATCTATCTTTCTTCAACTAACAAAGTGCTACATATTACATTTATCTTTAAGAGGTCAGAGAATCAGTTCTTGTATGAGGTACACACACTGCATTCACAGGGGAGAACTGCAGAGATCCTGCTTACAGTGACCTTTACTTCTCATAAAAAGCATGCAGGTTGCAAATTACTCATTAAATGTCACCATAACTGGGCAAATTGTATGGTACTTTTAAACTACTTCCAGGAGATAAAACAACAGAACTAAAACGATCTGTGGCTCAGTCTTTCAGGGACATCATACTCTATATCCACGTTCCAGTTTTTCCACAGATCCTCTCCCTTTTTTTAATACACAAGGTGAAAGACACTCAAACGTCCACAATGTATTTTGGATGTATGGCCCTAAAAACTACTCAGACAGTGTTCGAACCTTGCTCTAAATAAAATTCTGATGGAGCAGCTGATTCTGGAAACCATTTCCAGGCACATGAAGGACAAGAAAATCTGCAGCAATAGTCAGCATGAATTCATCAAGAGTAGGTCATGCTTGGGGAACTTGATAAAGGTTCTACAATGAAATGTCTGGCCTGGTAGGTGAGGCGAGAGGTGGATATTGTCTACCTGCACTTTATTAGGGCCATTGACACTGCCCCCCGTAAAATCCTCATGGACGAACTGATGATGTATAGGTTGGATGAGAAGATCATGAGGTGAACTGAAAACCGGCTGAATGGCCAGGCCCAGAGCGTGGTGGTCAGTGGCAAAAAGCCTAGCTGGAGGCCAGAGACAGACATGGAGCTATGGGAAAGTCCAGTGAAAGGACACAAAGACGAAGGAAGGTCATGGAATGGAACAGACAAGAAAAATCATGGAGCAGATCTTCCTGGAAACTAATTCTAAGGCACATGGAAAATAAGGAGGTGATTGGTGATGGCTGACATAGCTTCACTAAGGGCAGATCGTGCCTGACAAATCTGGTGGCCTTTTATAATGGGGTTACAGCATTGGTAGACAGGCAAAGAGCAACTGATAGATACCATCTACCTGGACTTGTGCAAGGCATTTGACACTGTCCCCCGTGATATCCTTTCCCCAAAACGGGAGATACATGGATTTGATGCATGAACCATTCAGTGGGTGAGAAATTGTCTGGATGATGGCACTCAAGAAGTGCTAAAATCTAAAAGAGGACAGATTTAGATTAAGTATTAGGAAGAAATTCCTTACTGTGAGGGTGGTGAGGCCCTGGCACAGGCTGCCCAGAGAAGCTGTGGGTGCCCCATCCCTGGAGGTGCTCAAGGCCAGGCTGGATGGGGCTTTGGGCAACCTGGGCTGGTGGGAGGTGTCCCTGCCCATGGCGGGGGGGTGGAATTAGATGGCATCTAAGGTCCCTTCCAACACAAACCATTCTGTGAAGCATCTCTCTGATGGGGAAAGGCTGACAGAGCTGGGACTGTTCAGCCTAGAGAAGACAAGGCTTGGGGAGGATCTCATCAATGCACATAAATACCTGGAAGTAGGGTGCAAACACATAGGCACCAGGCTCTTCTCAGTGGTACCCAGTGGGCACAAACTGACCCCCAGGAGGCTCCCTCTGAGCACCAGGCAGCACTTCCTTGCTGTGCAGGTAACTAAGCAGTGGCACAGGCTGCTCAGAGAGGTGGTGGAGTCTCTCTCCTTGGAGATCTTCAAAAGCTGCCTGGAGATGGGCCTGGGCAATGTGCTCTAGGTGGCCCTGCTTGAGCAGGGGGTTGGGCCAGATGACCCCCAGAGGACCCTTCCAAGCTTCAACCATTCTGAGATTCTAAGCAAAGTTGTTTTTTTTAAACACCATTTCACAGAGAATGAATGGAGGCCCAAAGATGAATGCACAATGCTGAGTATTTTGGATGCCTGAATTATGACCTGAATTTTCAGTATAGAGTGTTACATGTTCAATACAAACAACCGTGGATTCCTTTCACAGCTGTGTGAAAATTTATGAAAATTGTTAACTGAAGTCTCAAATCAGGTACTCTGAGAATAAGTAATAGGTATAGTTAGTGAGCAATTCTGAAAAGTTGTGCATCACCCCAAAATTCTAAGGTACAGACAGCAATAGTACAAAACACCGCATAACAATATTTAACTATTTTAATAGCATGTGCTTTCTGCAATTACCTGCATTATTCACTGCATTTTCGGCTAAGGAGATCTGATAGACAAGCTTGCTTCACTAGACAACACTGATTACTCCCTACAAAACTCTGCAAAATTTGCAGCAAGGATCCTACAGAAAAACACCATGATAGTGTAATTAAAGACAATACCATAACTTAAAAAAACACCAGGGTTTATTAATTAAGCAGTACAGACAACCCTACGTATGGCATTCCCAACTTTTTAGTGATTGTTTCTGTACCACGTTACCAAATTTGTGTGACAAGTGAAAAGCAGGATTTGGATTCCCATCATGTGTCATATGACATAGACGACAAACCATCAGGGTATGTATTTGCCATTTTCTCTGTGGAAGAGCACTGGGCAGAGATGCTTTGCCAAGTTTATTGTTTTGGTAACCAGCGAAGGTAACACGAGGTTTGTGAATTCTGAGCTCCATTCCAGACTCCAAAAGGCAAAAAGGTTCTCTAGTGGGCACACATTTTCTTTCCATCCTCACCAATTCCACCTTTCCAGGAAGATAGGATTAGCAGCTAATCCTTTTTCTTCACTTTGGTCAGCCCTAAGTCTTAAGGTTTTTCATCCTAAACTCCTTCTCCACCAAACCTAAATTTCTAAATCTACATTTTCTGCCTCAATCTCCTTTACTTCCAGTCTTTGTCCTGCTTTCAGATTTATTGTCCTAAAGCTTCTGTATGTATGGCTGCTATTTCCTATGTGTGTCCGACAGCTGCAAGTCCTACCTGTCATCTCTGAACCAGTCATGCAATTTTAAGGTTTTTCCTAGTCTCTTTAACCACTTAGATACTAGGTCAGTTCACTTGATGTCTTCAATCCTTCTTCATTAATTCCCTTTATTATTTTTCAGTCTGGCTTCTTGCATAGCTCCAGCTTTCCCTGGTGCCACATCTACACTCTGGTTCTCCACTCCCTTGCTCCCAGTCTGTTTCCCACTTAACAGTCTCCTCTGACAACCCATCCTCCTTGTTGTAAATTCTTGTCCAGCATAATAACCCATCTTTTTGTCTCTCAGCTCTACATTAGCTTTACTTTTCCCTGTTTCACAAGGAATATGCTGTCTTATCCAAACTGCAGTCTCAGTATCCATTCCTTGTTGATTCTGCTATTAAAATCTCTCAGCTCAGTACCTTCTCTCTCCACACCTACACTGTAGTTTCTTTCCTTCTAGTCAGCATCTTCCTCTGTTATCCCTGCGGTGACAGGATAATCAAGAGTACAAGAAAGGCAGTTTCCATTAATTTCAGGCTTCTTTGCCCGGACTTGCCTCACAGTAATGAAAACATCTTTTTGAATCTAGACTGCAACACGGTGATGCCAGATTCTGAAAAGATTCTATTCAGCTTTCAAAAACGGCAATTTTTCCGAGGCTTAAAATATGCTTAATTCAGACACATTTTCTGGGAATGATCTAAAGCATGCAACGACACACAGACTGACACTGCTATCAAACATTAAGTCCGTACTTCACTATTCTGGGGTCTAGGACTTTTTGAATGAAATATGTGGATTATAGTATGGACAAAATATTATTTCTAGCCTTCTCAGGAGTGGCTTAACCACCTTAGCCAAAGCATTCAAAAATTTAGGTTCACTCTGCTTATTCGAGTGAAATGCTTAAACCCAAATGACTGGAGTTTAAAAGTTTCAAGTAATGGAAAAAATTTAATAGTATAAGACAACACTAACATTAGATATCATTAGCTATAGATTAGTTTTATTTTCCCTTCACAAATTCACTACTGCAATTAAGAATACATCCTGTCAATTGCATCTATAGGAAATAATAAAAGACATAACACGATACAATTGTATTTCTGAAAGTGATAACATACTCCTTGGCACACTAGGAATAATTACTGTGTCCACATCTTTACCCCCATGATATGAAAAAGGCGCAACATAGAATATAGGATATAGTCTGTAAAGGATATTTTCCCGATTATGTCATCTTCCACTGATGCTGAGAGGTGCAAGCACCACCGTAGTGGTTCACAAATGTAACTGGTAGGCTCAAATACTGCACATTGGTAACAACATACCATGTTCAGCCAACAGTACATGCAGCAACCAAAACTTAGTTGCAAGAGCTTTATTTGTATCATTTAAAAAATGCAAAAACCTTCCAACAATGAAAGAAAAAAGCTGTTTTGCACAAAACATTAAAACTAGCAAAAGTATATTTATTTGCATTCAATATTTTTCTTGCAATCCATAAGAAATAAAAGAAAAAGTAGCAATATAACAATTATCCTACTGAATTTTATTAGAAAATATGTATCTGCCACTCACCAATTTTCTCACCCAAAAGTCTAATTTTCCCTTCTGAAAGTTGCATTTCATATTTTTTCTTAATAAGGCTTCTCTGAGTCTCTGAAAGACTCTGTTCTGTCTCTTCATTCAATAAGCTGGAAAAGCAGAAGCATTAAACACAAGAATTCAGATATTTATATATCTTTTTTTTTTCCTTTCTGAAATGCTACTAAATTGGCCAAAGTTAAGAAAAACCAAGATTCTTCTGTATACTTTAGACTATTCAGGATATTTTATAAATGTTAACCTTAATCTCTGGACATTAGAGTCTGAATACACCTATAAAAAAATCACAGGAAAGTAAGAACTTTTATAACAGGGGGAACTAAAAATTTGTCCAAAATGATTAAAATAAAAATTTTTACTTAGGATACAAATTGGAATGCTTGACCTATTTTAAGTTATTCCCAAGTCATTTGTTCAAATCACATAATATTAATGTTCTTAAGTGAAGAAACTGAAGAGAACTGTTAACATGGTTTTGGGAGAGACAAAAAAATATTTTAGTAGGAGCAACTAATCTTCAAGAAATCAGTTTTTACAATATTCATAAATCTGACATCTTATAAAGCAGCAGTAATTCAGGACAAGATTTGTCAAAGGAGTTCACGTTATTTTAGAAACCACAGGATCCTTAGAAAGGTGTCGTGGGCCAGCACAATATAGCATGCTAACACCCATCATTCCCAACAATCAAAATCCAACAACAAAAAAATATAGCAGCTATGCATCAGCTATACCAGTCACTTTTAAGGACCCATGGGTTTAGGAAACTAGTTGCCTAACTAAATTACAATTTATGAAATACAAGGAAAGAGCCATAGTATCTTCTGCAGTCTGTTCACTCTAGCCTAGTTCAGTCTGTGATCTAGTCCTTCTTATCTCTCTGCAGAGACTTCACAGGTGCTTGATTTTCCCCTCCAGTCACTAAATTATCCTTTTTATCGCACACTCACTGCCCTATGCTTTCTTCCCTAACAGCTTCACTTGAGTCTGTCTAGTGCCAGTGTATGTTTCTGAGCACAGTTAGGAACTCCAGTTGAGCAGCAGGCCAAAAACTCAGCGCAAGGCTTCAGTTTTATTTCTGCTCTTGAAAAGAATGCAAGACTAAGAAAAAAGTGTTTGAAACTAACTGAATGTGTGACACTCATAAGCTTGAAAGCATTTGTTGTAAAAACAACTAGAAATTAAAATGATTTATTAAATGCAATTCATAAAAAAAATCACACTGCAACTTCTAACAGAAAGCCCTTAATCTTAGTCAGAGTGACTTTTGCTTTTTTTACTGATGATGGTTTTCAGCATATTGTAATACCATCAAGCCAACATTTTACATATAAATAAGCAATGAGGAAAACCATTTCATTCCAAAAAGAAGGATGGCTCACAAGAACAACTATCTTAGATTTTTCTCCCTTTGAGCTAAATAAGAGTTAGGAAAACCAACAGACATTGGCCAGCATTACTCATCAAACTAATGCAATTCTACACTTTTGCTTACCTAAGTGAAGCATATTCAGCTTTCTGGTGGCTCAGCTCATTTTCAGAGTCCAGGGCTCTTCTTGCCAATATTTTCATTTCGGTTTCCAGAGAATCTATGTTCTCTTTCATTAGTGCCATTTTGGACATCTGTTCTAACCGTTCACTATCTAACTATAAATATAATTAAACATGAATTAAACATGAAAAACTGAAAAAATCTGATTCACATATATTTTCATATTTTTCTCATATTTATTCAAATTCAAATCTGTATTTAACACAAATCTTTTACCAAAGGAGAAATCTCCAAGTTCCTTGTTTACTCAGGGCTTCCCAGCTTACTAAAGATAGTTGACAAAGAGCTGAAATGTGATTCTCGCTACCTTTGATGTACAATCAATTTCCTGTCTTTCAGATCCCTGGGAACATTTTGATTTATTAATGTAAATTTTGGGTTGGTAATTATGTCCTAGGGCAAAAACGTTTGGCACTTATCAGCATTGAAGTTTTCAGTGCGAAATTAGGTAACAGAAGAGGTTATTATAGTTGTATGAAGGCAGAAATCACTGCTGAAGATACACCACCACCACTGCTGGGTTTAGGTCTCACATTATATAGCTATGCTGATATTTGGAAAGAGAAGACACTGCAAAACACCTCCATTAAGCACCACATGACCAAGCGATTGCCACAAGGCCTTTAAGTGTGTACCTAGAACATAGAAAGAACTGTTCCAGAAACTATTGCTTAGACTCTAGCAAAGCTGGTTTGGAATTTCCAGTTTAAAGGAAGCTGTGCTTGATTATATAATATTACATTTTAATATTCTCTTAACATTTGAAGAGCTGTCCTTTCAAAATTATTTGAAACAGCTTTTTTAAGGTAAAAAATTCTCACTTCATCCCTCTCCTTATTTACTGATTCTTTCAGTGCTATTTTCTGCGTTACTATAATCAAAGATCACACCACTGAAGAGCAAGTCAGTAAGCTCCTGGTGTACAGTACCTTCCTCAGTATTAGTGCCATAAATTTCATGTTCAAGCATCATCCTCGAAGGATATTGAATAAACTGAAGAAATAAAACAACATACCTAAAACAAGACTGTTCCTGATATTCACTACATATCATGTGTCAAGTGTGTTATTAAAGCTAATTTACTACTCAGAGGATTCATTACAGATGCATTCGGTTTAATAAGATAATCTCTAGAACTATATTTACAAGCTTGATAGGATTTAAAATGTTGAAGGGGAAAAAATAAAATGAACTATAATTTATAACCACAAGATCTAGGAGAAAGAGGCACTACAGAAATCAATGCTTACCTATTTAAAATCAAGTTCTACCCTCAAGAATTCTATTCATGTTATTAATGTTTCATTTTCTATTTTAGGGCCATACATTAGCAAACAACTGAACATATCAGTAATTTACACCATAATAATTTACATAGGAGAGAACAGTATAATTTAATTTTCTTTTGGAGCACTGGGGCTTAGTAAGACACCATCATCAGACAACTGAGGTTGGAAGGGACTCCAGGGAATGGACTCTAGGCTGAAGTCCTGCTCAAAGTAGTTCTGAGGTCAGGTTTGTCCAGTCAAGTCTTGAAAATCTCCAAGGCTGGAGACAGTTTCACTGCCTGACTGGCCTCACTGGGGAAAAAGGTGTTTCCTTGTATTCAGCGTGGACCTTTCTCATTTCAACTTATGGCTACTGTTGCACATCCTTCCACCATGCACTGCTGTGAGAAGTCTCGCTCTGACTTCTTGCTGAGTACTGGCAGCTAGCTCATAGGTCCCCCTGAAGCCACTTCTGTTCCAGCCTAAGCAAGCCCAGCTGCCCCCAGCCTCCCTCACAGGGCAAGTGCTCCAGCCCTGGCTATCTTTGGAGCCCTTTGTTGAACTTACCCCAGTTTGGCAGTGTCTTTCTTGTACTGGGGGGCAAAACTGCATTCTAGATGTGGTCTAACGAGCACTCAGTAAACTAGCACTCAGTTCATGCACAGCTCACTGTGCACCAGGACCTTCAGGGTCTTCTCAGCACAGCCGCTCCCAAACCCATCAGTTCCCAGCTCATATTGGTGCCAGGGGCTCTTGATCCCAAATTCAGGGCTCGGCATTCATCTTTTTTTCCTAAGTATTTTTTCCATAAGGTTCTTGTTGGCCATTATTCCCAGACGTTGGTCCCTGTGGACAACAGCCCTATTCTTGAGCATATCAACCGTTTTCTCCAGTCTGGGGAAATCTGCAAGCTTTATGAGCATATGTTCAGTTGCTTCTTTAAGAGATGAAAAGCTTAAACAGGACAGGCCTCAGAACAGACCCAAGTGGCAATCCACGTTTCCAGCCCCCAGGCTGAGTGAGACATTAACTACTGCCTGCTGAGCCTGACCAACCCATCAAATTCTTCCCCACCTAGCTGCCCGCCCATCCAGACCACAGCTTCCTAACCTGGATACAAAAACACTGTGAGTAACAGTGTCAAAAGCCTTGCTACAGTCTAGGCAAATGACATCCACTGCTCTCCTCCCGTTATTCCCTGACAGAAGGCAGTAAGGTCAATCCTGCAGGATTAACCCTAAATGTCACCTGTATTACATTTACAATTCTATAAATAATTACTTGCCCTTACATTTTGAATAGTAGTTTCTAGCTCTTCAATTCTCTGCTGCAAATGAGCCTTTTCACTAAATGCAGTCTCTTGGGAAATCTGTGTCAAATAACAATGAAATCACATATAGAACATCAGAGCTCACCACAGAAAGGTAATGCAATTAATGTATTAAAATAGAAATCTTTAGCAACTTTAATTACAATACTGTGTAATTTTTGCATCAAAATAAGCTTGAGTGAAAAAAATCAAACCTTTAACTGCTCCCTGAGACTGTCACGCTCTGTAGTCATCCTTCGGAAATCTGACAGTGCTGTATCCCTTTCTGTCTCCACATGCCTTAACATAGCTTGAGCTGTCACAGTACTTTTAGGAGTCCTGGGGCATTTGATAAATTCCTGACGAAGCCGGGAAATCTCTTCCTGTGCCTGTTTTTAAAAACAGCAGTATAGGGGAAACATGGAATAAATAATGTAGCATGTTACCGTGTATATAAATCACAAGTAGGACTGGTTAAAGAATTTCAGTTAGAATTGCTCAACAGAAGAAGTAGATTTTCATCCTAAAAAGCTTGCAAAAAGCAATTATCAGTGAAAAAAAAAATTACCTTTTAGTAGGCCAAAATAACAACACATTACATTAGCACATCATGGCAGCAAATGGAATTTTAGTAACAAAATGGAGAATAAGAATAAGGATCCTAAACAATAACACTCATGAGACGTTTCAGCAATGTTTTCAAATCAAACTATTTCAGTGTTTGGTAAAAATATTTTTGTTTCTTACTGCAAAACTGTAAAATCTTCTGGTGTGGGATAAAACTATGACTACAGTGAATATAATAAGGCAAATATGTCTGGTAGTGCAGAGCAACCCGAAAACTATGCCATATGACAGATGAAGCAGTGATTTATGCATATATGCTTCAATTCAGGAAAGCATTCTTAACTCAGGTCAGCACTTACAACCTTGTGCTTGTATTTAACTGTCAAATTCAGACTTTTCATAACTTATTTCTTGAAAGAAGTATCATGAAAAATACTTGACATCTTTCTTGTACATCACTTTAAGTTATTTCAATTAACCAAAATAACATAAACAAAGTTACCCGTTCATAAAGCTTGGCAATTTTGTCTCTCTCAGCTGTTAAAACTTTCAAGTTACCCTGAATTTCTGCCACATGGCGCTCATACTTTTTCAGCGTTGACTTAAGTCCTTCACGCTCTCTCAATATTTTCAAAACTTCCAGATCAGAACTCAATTCCTTAAAGAATAATGTGATACAAAGTTAAAGTAGAGAAACAAATTTTCATATCTGCTTTGCAAATTTACTTAAAAGGTGTAATCAGACTTCAACCTAGGTAACTAGATGGTCAAGACTGTTCATACACATTTCTTAATATTATAAACTCTTCTTTTGAACAGCAAGTGTTTATTACAAATAGTACAGGAATTTTCAGAAATCCACTTAATATATTCAAACGTTAATTTGATAATCAGGCTAAGAAATTATTAAAATGTAACCAGTTAAAGCCACACATATATATTCTGTGTGAAGCATTAGTTAATTTCACATTTTTTGCCATCAATATGCATTGATTTAAAATCAATTCGTTTTTCTTCCTGGTAATATGTCATCAGATAAACCAAAAAGACTGTATTATTCTTTTTGTTCCAAAGTGTTTTCCAAGCTCACCTGGATGGCTGATTTTTTTTTTGACATGCTGCCACAGGTAGAGCTCCGTTAGGACTTGAAAACACGTTTCTAAATACCTTCAGCAAATTCTCAGGTTCACTTTTATAGTAGTCTCTGTCCTCTTCCAATGTCTTAATAAATGTGTCAAGCCTGGAAGGTGCCTTCCCTTGTGTTATTTCACCTTCTGTTCGTAAAATAACCTGTATTTAAAAAAGTAAAATAATTCATTCACTGAAACAGAACTTTTGTAATGAAAAAGTATAAAATGGATAAACATACTCTTCGTAATGAAGATATCTAGTTAAATATTCAAATATTTATAATATAAATACAATAAACATTTAAAAATAATATTTCAAAGTAACTTCTGAATGACAGTATTTTCTCTTTTATGTTAAATTGCAGAGCATGCTTGAATGTCCTTCTAAAGCTGACCTAACAGGACAGAAAAGGCCATAAAAGCTAAGTGTTAACTGACTTGGAATATATCCGTTCATAACTAAGGAGGACAATTAAATAGATTTGTATTGGAATACAAATACAAATTTTTAGTATGAAAAAAATAGGTCACTGTGTTTACATAAGATCCATGAAAAATGAACTTTTGAAATGGAAATAACATCATGCGTAACTAATTCTAGTTGAAATCCAGAAAGTAATGCAGGGGCCTAAAGCAGATTTTGAAGATGAACTGTGGTTCCAGAGTTCAAAACTGCAAAACTAATCCTTCTCTGTTACAATCCATCTGTTGAACTCATGAAAGTTTAAGCAGCTAGGGAATATTAAGCTCCACAAATTTCTTTCTTCCTTTTTTTTTTTTTTTTTTTTTTTTTTTTTTTTTTTTTTTTTTTTTTTAAGACAAAATCAGAAATAGACTTAAAATCCCTAAAAAGTTATAGAAGTCCCCTAAATCTCTCAGCAAATCTAGCTCTTAAATTCCAAACTCTCTGGCTGAAGGATCAAAATCTTTCAGGGGTAACTGAACAGTAAGCTCTACATGCCCAGTGTTGTGTTTTTTGTTTGTTTGTTTTTCAGAGGGGATTCTTTGCAGAATTGTGGTATAAGGTCAAATATAACATGCATGAAAGTAAAAAACAAATTCTTCCCTCATACTCATCACCACCCCAGAATTTTGAGAAAAATCTTAAAATTATGGAAAGAAATTAAAATCATGACTAAAAAAAAAACCAAAAAACTTATCAATTTATGTTTCAGGTATCCACTTAATATATTCAAATGTTAATTTGATAAGTAACATTTATCACTGGCAAATATTTCTACGACATTGTAGATGTTTCTAAATATTCCAACAGTAATGTAACATCTGAAACTAGATAAAATAATAAGATAAAAATATTAAATATAAATGTTGTTTCTGTTTCATAAATGATTTACAAGGTATTCAAAATAGATAAACATATTTTCATAAAAAAGTCAGATTCTTAAAAAGATTCTCAAAAGCAAAATCCTTAGAGTTAGCTGCAAAACAGAAACAGATTCCCATCCATTTAGCAACAGAATGACAAATGAGAACAGACACATTTATCCATTCTTTAACTCACCTGTTATCAGTGAAAACAAAGCAAGTGAAATTAACTAGTTAAAATAATAATTTAATATGGAAGTTGCCTGATTTCATAGCTACATATGTATTAAGAATGCATGTTTAACTCACAGATTTTAGTGTTTCCACTGTGCGTGACAGCTTCTTTATCTTGTTCTGCTGGCGTCAGATTTGAATCTACCATAAAAAAATTGAGAGAAAAAGATGCATACATTTTTTATAATCGTTAGGGCAGATCCAGCATTTTATCTGATGTATTCTTTTGTACATGTTACTATTATGTACATGCTATTGTTGCAACTAATATTTTGTATATGCTGCTTAGTTATTGTAGGCTGAAAATTTAACAACAATAAATTTAATATAGAGGAGAATCAGAAGTTTTATCTTCAGATGCAGTCCAGGATTCAGAAAACCAGTAGCAGTTGAATTACTCTCAGGTGAGGAAATGAAAAAGGAAGCATGTGATACTTGTTCCAAGAACTGTTTTACCAAGAAACTTTTGAATTTAGGGACAGTTTGACTATCCCTATGGACTAAAGAAATATACATGTAGTTACACCAATGGCCAACAACTATCCTTTCTTCCATCTGAATACTACATTAAATCATGTAATTGCATGTGCATAAAATGAAATTTGACATTATCATGTGAAATCAAAAGCAATCTGCACAGAAATTTCAGTATTTTCAACTGCAAATGTGACTTTAATCCTTGAACCATTTTACACTTGAAAAAGATCAGTTATCAGAAGCTATTTTTCCTTCATTCTAGGAAATATACTTGAAAGCAGAGATGAAAGCTAAAAATTCAGCCGAAAAGGTCAAGAAAACAAACAAACAAAAAAATATATCCCCATATTAGGAAGTAACATTAAAATAATCACTGTACGATATTATTTCTAATAAGCAGATACCTTTGCTTCCTCAAGCTCCTTATCAGTGGTATTCAGTAAGAAATGGTTTCCTTTTTGCAGCTGCTCAGTTTGGCAATTACAGCAAGTTCTTTACGCAGATGATCATTTTTACAGGACAGCCTACCCACTTGATTTTCAACCACTTGCTTCTTCTCAAGCAGTTGTATGACATGTTGCCTTAGCTCATGGTTTATTTTCTTCAGATCTTCAATCTATGAGGACAAGGAAGAATAAAATATTTTATCTCATCTTCAAGGATCTGCAGGAACTACTTCACAGTAAGAGGCCTGGTCTCAAGGTTTCAACAGCCTTACTCACCATGGCTCTGTCAGATCTTAGGAGAGCCCTTCAATCACCTCTGAGATAGGGCCATACATACTAAAGGCCAGCAGAAATTTATCAGATCAATTTCTAATATTAATTCATCAACTAATCAATATAGAATTAATAATTTCCCTGAAACAATATTGTCTTAAAATATATATTTCATATACAGCCTTTTTCTAAGAAATGAGAGTTGCTAACCATTTGGGCAAGTATCACCTCACCTTTAACACCTCAGTTTAAAGGAGCATCAGTTCCTCATACAGCTTTCCAATGTTTTGAGTCCTCAGGTTTCTACAATCCCAGTCTAACCAAGAAATGAATACGCTGCGATGCAGAAAGTCCCTTGGTTACACAGACTGATCATGTAATGCATGAAAAAGTCAGTATCTCAGTAGTGATTTCTGTGACATTCACTAGATTCTAATAATCCAAGGGTTTTCTTCTTTTTACTAGCAGTGTATAAAAAATGCATTTTGAATTATTTGGAAAGACATTAAAGATTCTTTGCAAAAAAAGCTTAGTGGGTGGACTCTGTCATGTGACATTCTGTAGCTTTTAATTTTACCACTTCTGCTCAATGGATATGCAAATACATTAAGAGTCAGTGAACAAAATATGAATTGATTTTCATTATAATTTTATTTTTTACATTTTCATCAAACCTGATCCAGCTAATGCTACTGAATTAATACCTAAGCACAGTCACAAACCTATAAATGTGATAATTACTGAGTGTTTGAGTGAAAAAGCAGTTTTAAAAAGAAAAAAACAAACAGAAAGCATGCATGAAGAGGAGTGCAGGCCACATCTGTACCTGTGGTTTGGGATTCCTGCCCTTTTACTGAGTTATACAGGTTGGGGAGAATACAGCTGTGGTGTTACTGAAGGAAGTCCACAATGGTGCCCACTTTTGACAGTGAGAACAGAACTGCTAACGAAGGGCATGGAAGCTAAATCCTACTCTGCATCGGATCATCTATTACGTAAACACCTACAATGACAAGCCACGAGTAACCAGTGATACCAAAAGCGTTTGCATTGCTCCATACAACCAATTTATACCTTTCTCCCCCCTTCTCCTACTCTTGGAAAACCAAGAAAGCTCCGACGCACTCAGAGCTGCCATATTTAGACTACAAAATCAAGGATTCTTCATGGAAAATATTTTTTTAGCCATCTCCTTTATGAAGCAGGAATTGTAATTGAGTGCCTTAACTGATTGCAGTTGTGTACATGATGCTATATGGTGAAAGCGGTGTCTAAGCAGACAAAAATACTGATCCCTTAAGGCTTTATGGACTCAAAACCCAATACCACTCTACCAACAAAACTTCATAGCCAACAAAAACCCTGAAGTACAAACAACCTTTGCCCCTAGCATGTCTTCGCACTCTGCTCTAGCTTATGACAGCCTGTTCCAGCAACACAAACCAGGGATGAGAACAGTACCACTTCTGTAATCCCTAGCCACAAAAGGATGGAGAATAGCATTATTATCATCATTTGCAAGACAGAGGAAATACATGTTAGTAAGAAATGTGGACATCACGTGCAAATTATCTCCACCTACCAGCATCTTCTAAAATACCAAGCATGGGCAGAAACACTTGTAAACATTGAAACTCCATTCAATTCAGCTGAACACAGGGACATGCAGCTACTTATCATCAACTCATAGTAGTGCAGCCTGTGATTCCTCAGAAATCCATAAACACTTTGGAATAAAAGAAAGGAGAGAAAGATAGAGTGCTCTCTGGCAGCTTTCTAAGAATAAGTATGATAAAGTAAAGTTGCTGGAGCCCTCAGTGAGAGAAGGAAGAGCCAGCAAGGTGGGGAGAGTAGCAAGCACACCGATGCCTTGCAGTGCAGTTCAGTACCTGCCAGTGATACTGAAAGCCCACAGATCCAGCACTAGAATACAAACATGCAACTGTTCACCAGCAGCAAGTTCTTCAGCACCACCACCATGACCACAACAGCTTCTGTCCATACTTACATTCAAGAGTTTCAAGGAACTTTAGGGCAGCTGGTTCACCGTGTTATTTCACTACCACATACATCCTACTTCGAGTCAAATCCCGGTCACCATCAGGCTGACCAGTAGCCTCAACATGTTTTTAAGCAGCACCCTAAGTGGTGGCTTTGTTTAGGACTATGATTCAGTTGACAATTCTGGGTATCTACAAAGAGACTTCTAAGTGCAATTCACATGATCCATTTTGGACATTCATCCTAAAATTAATCATATTCTAGGAGTACCTGTTTCTTTCCTCTGACAGTGAAGACAGCCTGGACATCTCTATTACACCCACCATCATTTGACATGTCAAATTACGTAAGCGGATCCTATCCTAACATTCTGTTCTCTCTGACCGAGATACTCACAACCATCTCCAATTATGTGCATCACCCAAGTCCTTCCAGAAAGGGAAGACAGCAGATCACAGTCATTTACAAGCTGCTAGTGCCTCAGCATCTCACTGTGCTAAGGATTCAAATTTGCAGGTAGAATATGCAGCATTTGCTCCCTCACAGTACTACTTTTACTCAATCTGTGGAAAAGAACTTTTTGAAGTTATTTGCAGGAGGAGGCTGACCCCCAGCTCCTCACACCTTCCTTTCAGGTAGCTGCAGAGAGCAATGAGGTCTCCCCCGAGCCTCCTCTTCTCCAGACCAAACACCCCCAGCCGCTCCTCACAGGCCTTGTGCTCCAGGCCCTGCACCAGCTCCGTAGCCCTGCTCTGGACATGCTCCAGGGCCTCGATGTCCTTCTTGTAGTGAGGGGCCCAAAGCTGAGCACAGCACTCGAGGTGCGGCCTCACCAGAGCAGAGCACAGGGGGAGGATCACCTCCCTGCTCCTGCTGGCTGCACTATTCTTGATACGAGCCAGGGTGCCGCTGGCCCTCTTGGCCACCTGGGCACACTGCTGGCTCAAGTTCAGCCGAGCACCGACCAGCACCCTGCATTCAGTCAGGTCCCATGGACTAGCCCACGTCCAGCTAGTTTAAACAGTCCCCAGTCCGGTCGCCCCCCGTCCCGTCCCGGTTGCTCACCCCGCTGCGCTCCCCTCCTGGCTCCCCCCGCCCTGCTGCCCGGGGCGGGCCCGCCACGCCCCAACGGCTGCGCCCCGCGCGTCCGTTGGGCGCCGGGCAACGGCCCGCGTGCTGCCCGCCTCACGCCGCCGCTGCCTCTCCGCTCCCGGCTCCTCAATGCCGCTTCCAAAATCCTCACAGGTCTCAGGGCTGAAACACTACAGGCAAAAACAAGCAAGAGATTAGAAATTAAAAATAATAATAATAATTAAAAAAAATCTGGAAAAGTGTCACTAAGCAGCTGTTGCTGGATCCTGTCAAGGGGTGAATGCATATTCTGGTTTATAATGCAATATAATCCAGTCTGTAAATTCGTGCTCTTATAAATTCAGTTTATAAATTCATGCTTTTTGCATATTGACAATATTTCGAATTATCTTGCTGGGTTTGCCCTCAGCAATAGCCACTTTTCAGGAAAAGTACTTCTCCTTGACTATGTATTTTACTCATCAGCACATGAGAAACACCCCTCAAGGCATTTTTAACTGTCCACCTAGTGTTCTGCACGCAGCATTTTTAGACAATTCTGGTTCTAACTAAAAAAATAAAATTATAAAAAGTTGCCTTAGGCCCACCTGCTTGCACCCTGAAAAGCAAGGCGTCCAACAGCTCACGGTATGTTTTTACTGACACCCCGTGGCAAAACGTGGAAGCGACGCAACGCAAATTTCTGAGGGCTAAGTGCTATAAAATGGAAACAAATCCCCCCGCACATTTTTTCTTTCAGTAACATCAGAAATCCCAAAGGATGCGTTTCACTTCCTCCGACCAGCGTTCAAGGGCTCTTGTTCACCTTTGCATTATACCAACTAATATTTGGAACTCTAAATCAACACGGTTTTATGGATGAAGTTCATGTGCATTAAGGCTATGTATTAAGGGAACAGTCCACCCCAGTGCCAAGCTGAGCTATCACCAGTCTAATTGAGCAACAAATTATGCCCACTTCAAACTGTTCAGAATAATTACCAACTTGTTTTTTAATGTGATAATGCAACATGCCAAGTGCTGGGGTGCATGTCACATCAGGCTCCTTTTAGTCTCACTCTCATGTGGTAGCAGTTTCTTACTGTTCACTTGCCCTACTACACCCACACATTTCTTTTAAGGGTTTTGTAAGTTATGTTCTTGCTGTGAATGCTCCAGTTCTTCAGCGGGAAACAACCCCAAGCTCTCATCTTTAATCTCTCACTCTTTATCTGCCTTTTTTTTCTCCTTCACATTCCAGGGAATGTAGGTGTACTAGGATTGTTTCTTCACTCAGAAGATGAAGTTGATTCAGGCTCTACAATGAATAATTTTATTGGTAAAGTGAACATACAGAAATCTGGGAATTACATTCCCAACCCCAATTTGCTTCCTCGAATGATTTGTTTCATCTGAATAAGGATATCAGTTTGGTGTTTCTTCCCAAGTCACTTAATTCTAGAACAAGAAAGAAGAAAAAGAATCCTACTTGTCACTGTTCTTCTTCAAAAGGAATAGCCTACATTTGTGATTTCTCACAACCCACTCTTCCAACCTTTTTGTCTACAATTCCTTCATATCTTGGGAGTCCTATTACTGAGGAATGAGAGAGAAAAGCATGTAAGGTATCCTTCATGAATACATGTACATCGGCAAGAGATATGGGTACCACTGAGGATAAAACTTAAACTTGCAGCTCTGATCATTGCCCCCCAAGTCTCAATTTAAATACAGATGATAGGCCTTGTAGAATTATGGCTTAGGTCTTATAGACTTTAAGAATTGCCCTAATCAGTACAAATGTGAAGACAATCTGGTGCATACAGTCTGTAATCATCTAGCCTTTGATCATTTCCAACTTGCTATCAATTACGCCATCAGTATCTAGTCTCTATATCTTCATGAACACCGTGGATATTTTCTCTGAATTTGCTAAGCCTCTGTGCATTGGTCTTTACTTGTTCAGTCTCCCTGTGAAGTCGTGAACGCTTCTAGCATCCAGAACATCCCGTGGCGAGGAATTAATTGCACAGACTGGTCTTGCACAAGCCGTCCACTTTTATATGTTGTGAATTTAGCTGGCGCGGTCCGAGTGACGATCAGCACTGGCCCGTTCCGTTCAATACCACGTACACACGTACAAACCTTTACCACATTCCCCCACTGGCGCTGCCTGTTGGTTTAAAGCAGGGCTTTAGCCCAGCCCAGCCCAGCCCAGCCCAGCCCGCCCCTGCCGGCGGCGCACGCTCCAGCACCTCTAACCCGGGAAGCGGAAGGCGCTGAGGAGGGCGCTGAGTGGCCGCCAACGGCTTTAACGATTTTAACGGCTTTAACGGCGCCCCCGTTCCCTCCCCGCCCCGCCGGGAGCAGCGCGGGGCCGGCCGGTGAGGTGGGAGGGGGGAGAAGATGGCGGCGGGGGTATAAGATGGCGGCCGGGGGGCGCGGGGCTGAGGGGTTCTCTTGACCTTTCTCCTCGTGGAGTCAGTGCACTCTTATCGGTGAAAATGTGTTCATAAAGCTGTAGTGCTGTAGCTCAGTTTAGCAAAACACAAACGAGAATGTATTGAGGGAGAAAATAGAGTTTGCTTCCACCTGTTCCCTCGGTCTTTCAGGCACTAGAGGTGACCAACTGCAAGGAAACGCTCCTCGGACAGCCCCAGCTTTTGTGTGAAGCACATGGCAGGGATGGAACAGCATCGTCAGCCTCTGGAGGAGAAGACTGCCTTGTAACTCAGTAGTTTGAGATCATTTTTACTTTGGGAAGAGCATGACTGCAGTTAGACGTTCCTTGCTGTCACAACAGCGGGTTGTGTGCTTGCCATTTTCGTCTTTACCAGGCCACATATTCTTTCCATCTCCTGTTTCATTATTAAAAACATGGTACTCCAGTCATCATTCAAGAACTGCCTACAATTATCCTGCATCCTCAGGACTCCAAAAGCTGGCTTCAGAGACGCAGCTAGTGGAGGACTCATTATCCAGTCTCTTTCTAATGATGTTTACCACAATCTAGCAGTGGAAGACTGGATCCATGACCACATGAATTTAGAGAACCGGCAGGTCCTCTTCCTGTGGAGAAATTCCCCAGCTGTGGTAATAGGGAGACATCAGAATCCCTGGCAGGAATGCAATCTCAAGCTAATGAGGCAAAAAAATATAAAACTAGCCCGGAGGAGAAGTGGAGGAGGGACGGTTTACCATGACTTAGGCAATATCAATTTGACTTTCTTCACAACGAGGAAAAAATATGAACGAATGGAAAACTTGAAGCTAGTTGTGAAGGCACTGAAAGCCTTGCGGCCACAGTTAAATATCCATGTCACTGACAGGTATGACATCTTGCTAGATAGGCAATACAAAATCTCAGGTACTGCTGCTAAGCTGGGAAGGACAACTGCTTATCACCACTGTACCTTACTCTGTAATGCAGATAAGTTTGTTTTATCTGATGTGCTAAAGAGCCCTTATAAAGGACTAAAAAGCAATGCCACTCCCAGTGTGCCTGCATCAGTGAAAAATCTCTTTGAAGAGGATCCTAGTTTAACATGTGAGATGCTCCTGGATGCCATTGCTGAAGAATATGCTATGCAACACCAAATAGATCATCATATCACCTTAATAAACCCAACCGATGAGACTGTGCTTTCTGGAATTAATAATAAATCTAAAGAACTACAGACCTGGGAATGGATTTATGGGAAGACACCAAAGTTCAGCGTTAGCACATGTTTTAACATGGTCTATAAGGATTCTGTTCTTGATGTTAAAGTAGATATGGATGTAAAGCATGGAAGAATTGAAACCTGTAACATTGATCTGCCAGAGCAGTGGCTGCCACCAGCACTGTGCAGTGAACTGGTGAAGAGCCTTTCTGGCAGTAAGTTTTGCCCAACCGAAACCACTGCGTTATCAAGCACGTTACTAAGAATGTGTCCACAAGATGATGAGTTGCACAGCAAGTGGAATCTGTTATGTGAGAATATGACAATGTTAATGTGACTCGCATTTTGAAATTATTAATGAAACCTCTGCTGCTAATTTATTGAAAACAAAATTAAAGGGTTAATTTCTACAGGCTTTTACTCCTCTTTATTAGCTATCAAAACTGTTTAGTCTTGTGCTTTTGCTAAATACTACCTCCTAGCAATTAGATTTCACTCTGCCTGTATTAAAGGTTCCCAAGTTGTAAGATGTAAGCCACTGAAAGAGGCTGCAGCCCTTTATTGCTCCATGCTGATGGACATCATCGCTGCTTAAACCAGGGAGAATGGTGCAGGCATCCCACACTGCTTCTGTGGCAAAGATGGTACAGATTGGCTGACAGAGACCAGATGGGGTGGATGGAAAACTGATGCTGTGCTCATGCATTGGCTTCTTAGTCTTTATCTCCTTCCCTGCAGATAGCAGCTCAAAGGCCATGTCTCAGTCCCTTAGCGTGCCTCCTTCCTACCAGGCACAATGACAGGAGTCGCTGCTGCTGTAAGCACTGGTGTGTTAGCCAAAATAGGGAATGCAGATGGAGGAAGAGCTTCCTCATGTTACTAGCAGAAAACTTGCCACTGGAAGGCAATAGCGAACTGAAAGTGACAGTTCTCATGTTAAATCATAATAACAGCTCAATACCTAAGTATCATGAAAGAAAAGCTGAAGATTATTTCACTGTTGTTGCAGAATAACCTGAATGCCATTTTGACTAGGTCAGAACGGGAGCAGTTTATTGCCATGGCTACAGGAGGGAACACAGTGCAGCAGAGTGACAGCCTCTGCTGACGGGAACACTGCCCAAATGAGGCTGTTACAGAGTTTATGTTCTTCCAGGCTATACGACTCCACCAAATTACCCTTGAGCAGTACTTAAATTGTAAATGGGAGGCTCAGCAAAAAAAAGCTGTAAATTTGCCCTGTTTAGGTGCAGGCACATCAAAGTAGATTCCAACCCGGGCACAGTATGTAGTACAAGCAATTTTCATGAGTCTTTTTCTAGGTTAAGAGGGGCAGCAAGACTTGAAAGCATGGTGATCAGAAGTGGGGCTGCAGGAAAATCAGAGCACATAAATTGGATCGAGGAGCACCAGTGTCAAGTAGGCGAGAAGCAATCTTGACATTAAGAGGGCAAGATAAAAAAAGACGAATCTGGTCTAAAGAAAGTAAAGGAGCAGTGATGTTTATGTCCTATGGGATGTCCTAATTACATTTCTGAGACTGTGGCATGGAGGAAGAGTCTTTTTCCATTCCTCCTCTTCTCCTGCCTCAGTTTCTTCTAGCTCCTGTATTTCTGCTGGCATTTCCAGGAGCAAAATGTTGAACTTGCAGTGCCATGAGCTCAGTGTCACTGTCATTCTCTCCTGACATGCACTGCAGAGATGAGCAAGGGTAACTCCTTCAGTTGAGAGGCTTAGTCTGCCACCCAACAGCAACAAATTGTAATTGCTCTTGAATTTTTGGCTGAAAGCCTACAACAAAGGCAGCTGCCACAGCCTCTGGAGCTTTTTCAGCAGTGTTGTCTACGCCAGTGTGCCAGTGAAAAACTTCCTTGGGATACTCCAAGCAGCCTGGAAGGGATTCCCCCGTACTCTGTTTATTACAATTACATATTTTGGCCCAGTCTGTTTTTCCTGGGCAGACTTGCTGTGTCACCTGAAGATGATTTGCAACTGACCTAAGTTCAGTATTGTTCCTTGGAAGGCCAGCCAGCTTTCCCTATTAATCACTGTCTGATTTCACGAGGCTTAACAGCTCAGGAGCTGGTTTATATCAGCCTAACTTGGATTGTAACAACTGGTTACAGTTCACAGTTCTCTAAATTTCTGAGGTTCCTCCCATGTTTAGAAATTCTTTGGCTATCTTGTATCTCCAGGAGTCCACAGGGTCTGAACATCCTGGCCCTGGCAGCTGCTGTTAAGGTGCTTGTATCACAGGTCCCCTCTGACCTGTGACTGCAGAAAAATTGGGCACGTCCTGATAATCCAGTGATGCTTATGGATCCGCCAGTATTACAAGGGGAGAGCAAGGGAAAACAAACAACCTCCTTATATTCTTCCTCCTTCTGTAGTGATTCTTAAGGGAGCAAAGGGTTAGCAGGAATCAGGTATTTTTCTAACTATCCTTTAAAATGCTTAATCGTTTGCTTTTTCCCAGAGAGTGTCTCAAATCTGTGGTTTGGGATTGTTTTTCTTTTGGGTGCCTCCTTGTGCCAATCAAAAAAACGTATGCCACTGAAATTAGGGTACATTAGGCACTCTGTACTCCAAGGTGCTACTCAAGTGCACTGTTTTGTCTAAATTAAATTCAAAAGAAAACTGTTCAGAGGGATTATTCTTGTTCCAGAAACCCTTATTTACTTAAATATTCATGTTTTAGAAGAGAAATCATGGAATCATTAAGGTTGGAAAAGACTTCCAAGATCATCTCATCCAACAATATGCTGGAGTCCCTGAAATAAGTAAAATGATTGCAAAACTTGTGCTCTTCTATTGTTCTGATAACATAAATGCTGAAGAGGACAACTGATTTTTATTTTCCATTTTCTGATGCCCATTCCTCTTCTGGCATTGTTCCTACTGACAATGAAAGGAACTACGCAGGGATAAAGGACTTGCAAGCAAAAATTGCAGCACGCTGCCAACTCGTATGTCACTGAAGGCTTAGTTGTACGTATGTAAATGCTTCATATCCACAAGAAGTGGAAGGAAATCAATAGCCTTAGCTTCTGATTTCACAATTAGAAAACACAGAAAAAGTTCTAGCAATGAAGAGAGGGAAAACCAGGGTTGCCTCTTGTGGTGTTGGTACCAGACCAAATCATTGGGGCTTACTAGTGGAACAGAGAAGCATGTTGTATTACAAGACACAGAAATCAAACGTCCTGGAGTTGCCCTACGTAGTACAGAAAAGAATTTAAACAGAGGACTAAAATTACAAATCATAAAAAATAACCTTTATTCACATTAAAAATCGGCATATATTACACACAACTGAATAAAAATGATGACAGTGACCAGACACACTTTCACAGCAGGAAGGCAGGGAGCTTCTATGGAATGTTTAGGGAGACCAACTGATAGCGTACAGCTTCTGTGGCACAAGTTACTCTTTTTCTGATTTAACACTGAAAAGCTGAGATGTTATTACGCAAATAGATAAAGAAGGCAACTTGTCACCCAGAAAACAAGGCAAAGAGCAGCTGTTGACAGCCGTGGAATAGATATGTTGCATCAGAGTTAAGACTAAAAGAATAGCAGCATTCGATGACAGAAGGTAAAAGAGGAATAAAGCAAATTAAAAAGAAAAAAAAAAAAAAAGAGAGAGAGAGAAAAAAAGATAATGGAATACATGAGCCATCAGGAAAAAGAAACTTCCAAAAAGTTTCTAGCAATGTGCAAGAGAAGGAAGACCAGGGCTGCCTCTTGTGGCACTGGTACAGGACCACAGCCAAGGGGCTTAAAACTAGAATAGAGAAACATGTTACAAGGCATAGAAAGCATAAGGCACCTGTCAGTCCTGAGGTTGAAAATTCCTTATGGGACTTGCAAAAGAGGCCACTGCCTGTTCTGCATGTCACAATGAGTAATGTTTCCGGCAATTTTTAAAAAATCTTGTTTTAGGAGAAAAAGCAGCAGCAGCTCAGGTGATAATTTGCGGTTTCCAGAGGATGAAGGGAAGACGGAAAAGTTTTTTTTTTTGTCATTTTTTTCAATTAGCATATCCCTTAGGATCAATATTAACAACGAAGTTTTGGGTTTCCAACTTCTAGAATATTTTAAAAATCAGTTATTACTTTTTTTAGGGGACTAAGTAGCAGGGCAATAGCTCATTGCAGTTCAGACTGCAATAGGAGGACAGACATTAAAATGAGAGGAAGATTGGGAGAGGACCATATGCTTTTCCAAGCTTAATGCAAAGGATGGAAATGCACCAGGGAATACAAGCACATATATGAATAATAGTGAGAAGAATACAGCTAGAATCTTGCTTGCATCCTTTCCAGCCCCAAATCCATTATTCAGAGAAATGTACAAAAAGACTCTAAAATGTCCACGTACCGAACTCTACAATGTTTGCATGCAAGGAGCTTAGAGAATGGAATGCTACATTTGGGGTTACTTGTAGTCTGTGAAGTCAGTTATTAAAGGATTGATTAAAACACAGCAGAACAGGCGTCTTGACTAGAATAAAAGACCCAGATGAAATACATGGGCTGCTTATCAAAGAGAACATGTGGGTTGAAGCGGTGCCTCAGCCACAAAAGTTTGCGAGGTGGTCAATTAAAGATACAAACCCCAAAATCTGCTCAAGACAAAGAAAATTAATAGTAAAACTAGAAATGACAGTAAAGAGGCCTTTGAGAGCCCATACTGAGGTATAGTATAAAACCCCTACTCCATAAGCTCAAATTTAGACATTGATTTAATTCCTTAAGATTACAGAATAAGCACAGTGGGTGAACTGCATGATTTTGTTTTCTCAGAGTGGAAAGGCACAAATATTCTTAATCCTATAGATTAAAAAAGGAGTGCTGGACAAAATATCTATTATGAATTTGCTTCTGGTGGTGGACAGCTGGACCCAAGTGGTATCTTCCAGTCATGATTACAGTTTTATGCTTATAAAAACACTCACTAAAAGCAGCTGTCACATTTTCTTTGTATGTTTAGTATGAAAGACGTCCACTGTAGTTTCATGACAAGGTCGCAAGTCAAAGTCACAGTATCCAATGCTGAAGCGGCCCTACAAAAATTGACAGAATTGACATGGGTAACACAGAACAAGCTATTCTACAGTGTTAGTTAATTAAAGAGGTCAAAGTATTTTTACCTCTGGTTTCTTGAAATAGTCAAGACCCCTTCCAATCTTAATCATCCATCCATTGTTGAATCTGTTTACAAAATTAACAAATTTGAAAACCGTAAGTGTATGATCACACTGAAAAAAAACAGTTATATTCACATGACTTACAAGCTAATTCACAATTATTTCCTAGCATAGCTGATACCTATACAAACAATGGAACAATGGAAAGCACTCTTCTGTTCCAGAAAAAAAAAAAAAAAAAAAAGATAACTGTGAAGCTGTGGAGGACTAACTTTATCTAGTGAGGGCCAGTGCCTTCCACTTCGCTAACTACAGCTGTAATTAGAAATTATCTCAGAAGTTAGCGTTAGGTAGTTTGACTTGAACTGGCATTCAGTGACTTTTTATATCACTCACCTAATTTCTCGATCATGTATTGAAGATGAAAATGAAACATTCAGCGTTACTCCATAATTCCTCAATGACTGTTTTATTTCTTCCAAGCCACTTGTCTGTTGATTCCTCCCACTGCCCTGATAAAAGTAAAAATATTACCTTTTTTTTTTTTTTTTTGAAACCACACATTCTGTTTTTGGTCACCTCTTCCTAAAATCCCCAACAAAACCATTTTAGTAATAATTTAAACTCAAAGAAAGTCTCTTGGATGAGAGTATATTTGTATTTTTGTTGACAGGATAAGAAGCAGACAGATTACAGGCACACTCGCTACTGGATGTGGAGGAAGAGCTCGCCCTCAGCCCTTGAGAACTAGATACAGATTACTATTTGATATAGAATAAATGCAGGGATAGTTTGAAAGGCTTTAGCTCATCAAAGCATCTAAAATGATAGCTATATAAGCTGTTTGAAAAGGAAAAACGAATATTGACACTTTGTTTTTGATGGCATTTTCCACAACAAATTTTTTACCAAAAATATGTTTTTCATTTAAGATCTGTCTTACCAAGGATTTGTTAGACTTATCAAAGAACTATGAATGTATGAGATTACTTATATTCAACTATCACGTTTCATTTTTCTCTTAATCTGTGTTTTCTGCATCAAAGGCATCAAAGCCTTTCTCTAACAAGTTCGTGTAAGTAAGAATAACTTTATATTTCAGTTTTACATACATACACACGTTGCGTGTGTTTGTGTGGTGTCACCTGAGAATGGGGAAAAAGAAACCAAGATCTGTGCACTTACTTCATCATAGGAAGTGAGGAGGTGGATAGTTTTCACTTTGCATGGCCCCTTAACCAGCATCTCACAGAACCGTAGGAAGTTATACAACTGTAAAAGTTTTGTTTAATTTAGTAACCTGGATTTTTTTGGCTGTTACGTGCATGTGCTACGCTGAACATCCACTTGCCTGATGAACGTGCCTAATGTATGGGTCCTCCACCCAAACTTCAGAAACTATCTCGGTCAGATACTCCTGGAAAAGCTTTTCATAGCTGTAACCTGTTGCATTTTCCTCTATCCTGATTTGCTTATGGTATTTGCCATCTGAAAAAAAAAAGGATTTTTCAGTAAAGACACCAGCAGAAATCCTACATTAACCACCCTGCCCACCTGATGCTGGCCAGTTAAAGCCGCACGGGTCGGTCTCAGCTCCCCACCTTGTTTCTCCTTCTCGATGTGCTTTTTAATGTCCTCAGCCCTGGTCATGTACTCGGATATTTTCTGCCGGTAACGCTGCTTTTTTGCCTCATCCTTTGTGCCTGCGAAGCCAAACCGCGCGGGTCGGTGCCCTCCGCACCTCGGCCACCCGGGCACCGGCACCTCCCGGGGGAGGGGGCTGGGGACGAGGACCGGGAGCGGGATGGGGACGGGGATGGGGACAGGGACAGGGACCGGGATGGGACCGGTACCTTTGACCACCTGCAGCAGCAGGTCGATGCCCTCCTGGTAGCACACCAGCGACTCCTGGAAACGAGACGCCAGGTCCAGCTCCACCGCCCGCTTCACCGTCTCCGCACCAGCCCGCTCCAGCGCCGCGGTGCCATCGCCCCCCGCCCGCGACATGGGGACCGGGAGGGGACGGGGACGGGGACGGGGACGGGGACGGGCTGCCGGGGAAATGGAAACCGAGGCGGGGGAGCGGGCTGTGCCTCAGCCTTGTCCTTCCCCCGCCTCGGAACTCGGGCGCGGCGGTGGCGGTGCCCGGCCGGGGAGCTGCGCCACGAAATGGCGGCGGGGCGCGGCGCCGTGGGGCTGGGAGCTGTCTGGAAGGTGCCCGGGGGTCCCGGGGGGCTGTGAGGGGCTGGTCGGGGTCCTGAGGGGTCTGTCGGGGTCTCTGCTGGCCGGGAAAGGTCGGGGTACCTCAGTGCCGGGGTATTTTCTTTGCCTTCAGCCGCCGCGAGATGTAGTAAATGCAGGCTGTGTGCCCGCTGAATGTGCGTTTAAGCGGCTGACTAATCTGCTGGAGGGTGTTGTAAGACGACAAATTACATGTTTTTTTTTCTTTAATATATAATGTTTTTTTAGGTGCTGGGGAGGAGGACCGAGGGGGTAGCGCCCGCAGTCTGGGCCCGTCAGATGTTCACCAGGTCGAGGATTCCCAAGGCGGTACGTGCTGCCCTGGCTGAGGATGCTGAGAATTAAGCATCAGGCTGCTTAATTTGGCGCTGAATTCTGTGCTGTGGCACATTTCTGGAGGCGTGGGTAAATGGCTCTAAAACCAAAGAGACTGGAGGCTGGGTTTAAGTTGTGTCGTAGCTTGTCTTTCTGCAAGATGCCCTTTAGTTTCACTTTTCCTAAAATCATTCATAAAGCCTGTGGAAAAACTCACCGTTCATGGGCTGAACAGAGGTTCTTCTGTCAGATACATGCGGATGAAGTGCTGTTGTGGGGAGCTGGGGTCTGCATCTTCACACAGGTAATAGGTGATAGGACCAGAGGGAATGGCCTCAAGTTGTGCCAGGGAGGTTCAGGCTGGCAATGAGGAGACATTTCTGCTCAGAAAGAGCAGTCAGGCACTGGGATGGGTTGCCCAGGGAGGTGGTGGAGTCACCGTCCCTGGGGGTGTGCAAGGAGAGGTTGGACGTGGTGCTTGGGGACATGGGTTAGTGGGTGACAGTGGTGGCAGGGGGGTGGTTGGACCTGATGGTCTTGGAGGACTTTTCAGCCGTAATGATTCTATGGTTCTACATATTTCCATGCAGTCATATGGCTTAACTTCAGAGTCAACGCATTAATCTGCAAAACATTATAAAAATATATTTTTTAAGTGTAATAATAATTCACATGTTTAGAAAAACAATCTGTGACACTTTTATTCTAGGTATTTCAGCCACGGCCTGGAGATCATGAAAAGTATGGAGGTGACCCTGAGCAGCCCCACAAAATCCATGTTGTTACTAGAATAAAAAGTGTTATTGGTCGCCCATATTGGGAAAAGATGATAATACATAATCTTGGACTGGATAAGGTATTGTGGTGATGGTTGTTGTTCATACTTATTATGCACATCAAATACATAGAGAAACAGGGTAGAATTCAGGTGTCAGTTTTTCTTGCACATTTGCTTGTTTGCAAGGACTTCAGTTTTTACAGTCACTAAGCTTCAATTTCTTTACAGCTACTATAAAGTACAACTGAGAAATGGATTATGTATATAAGAGCTGAGAGGAACAGTAATGGAAAATACCCATTTATTGGGAATTCAGATTATGAGTGTATGGTATTGCTGTTGTGCTTGAGGAGAACTTTACCTTAAGAATTCTGCTGAAATAAAAACAGATTTGTAAATACTCAGAACTCAGATTTCTCTCTGAGTGATAGTAACTAGATATCGCAAGTAAGCAAAAAGGCCTCATTTATTACTGAAAAGACTTCCAAATCTAGAAGGTACGATAAATTTTCAAATAGACTCTAAGAGTTTGTGTCAATTTGTTTTTCCAGTTTTTCGTAGGCCAAATTGCACACTGTGCAAAGATTCATCTAGTCAATGTTATATTATGGAGGAAAAAAACTGTTTGATCAATTTAAGGCCTAAGTGAAGCAAGTCTCATCTCTAAAATACCAGCTTTACATTTACAGGCATTTTCAACAGTTGGAAGAAATTTGTATTGATAATGTAATGGGAATACAGCTGAAATTGTCATTTTGCTATAATCAAGAGTCTGATCAAGTTTTGATTTCATATTTTCATGCATGATTGTAATACACAACTATTATTTCTCTAAATCTAAATTTGCATGTATGGTTTATATCTTTCCTGATAGTGTGGAAATTTCAGTGAACAGAGATTTGTGCTTTAGAAGTGTATTTTTAAAACCTCTGCTATCCTTTATAGGCACATCAACCAAGACTGCACAAAAATATCCCTTCTGTGAATTCCAAACTGAAAGTTGTTAAACATCTGATAAGGTTTGTTAACTATTTATTTGATTTGGAATACTTACTATAACTCCATTCTAGTCACAGAACCTTACTAAGCAAACTCTTCTGTCTTTAGGATACAGCCGCTGAAACTACCTTACGGGTTGCCAACAGAAGAGGAAATGTCAGACACCTTTCTTACGAGCAAGGGAGAGCTTATCATTAGAAGTCGTCTGAAACCTGTGGAGCAGAAAGAAATTAAGTCATAAGGTGTGCTGGTTGGATTTACGTTCTCTCAAATAAATAATTTAACTCCTGTGTTCAGTGTTTGTGTATGAAACGGAAGCTTAATTCTTACCACGTCTGGTACAAGTGACAGAGATGATGCTGATGATTAAAAGATTTGTGGAAGGGTTACGTGTGTACAAATATAAAATTCAGTGTTGCTAATGTTTGTCTGAAATACTAGATGGCTGGGGTTTTTACTTCATGTTTGAGCATTTTGATTAGATTATTGCAGTTTATGGTCAGCTTTTAGAGACCTTTATAAAGACGGTTAGATAAGCAGGAAAGTAAGCAGAATAGATGTAACTAATGATGGGCAATGCATTTCCCAGCTATTAGGAAAGTTTTACAATGAAGGTGCATGACTCTACTGTGCTAAGAAAAGAACAGGAATTGAAATGGCTTCTGTTTAAAAGTTACTTGAGAACTGACTGGGTATGCATTGACAACTTGATTTATTGAGTCAGGCTTTGTCATTCAGGTATCAAACTTGTTCCTTGGCAGACAGTCTCATCTGGCTTCACGTGTATCTTAAAATAGGGACCTGAACTCCCCATTTGGGAGTGACAGAAGGAGCGATTCACATCTTGTTAGGTTGTACAGTTTGTCTTTCAGGAAACACGCTGCGTCACTGCATACGTGTTTCTTGATTCTGAGTGTTTAGTATTAATAGCCTAAGAGCTGTAATCTGTGTGAAAGTTAATGTTTTTCTCATGGTAATATTGCAGACCTAAGAAATCTGGAGACCCTAAAGCATATCTGTTTGATTTAGGTTAGTAATTATGAGCTCCAAACATACAAAATAACACCTTTCATGGGATTATCTTGAATAGTACTGTGTGCAATGATTTAAAGACTATTTCTGTTTACGGTTTAAGAGCTGTTGTCAAAATTAGGAAGCTGCTGCTGTATCAAATGATAAAGTCATTTGCATTCCAGCAAGCATAAATCCCGTAGTTTACCACGCTGTGAGTCTCTCCCACGCTAGAATCACCGTAGAGGAGTTAATCTTAATGGCTGTGTGTTGTGAGAACATCAGAGGGATACAAGTGGCTGAAAACGCATGTTTGTCCTTTCTGCATGCTTGCAGAGATGAGTAAAAACTAGTAGGAGTTCAAAGGAATAGGCGTATCAGTAGAGGGACATAAAAACTAGAGATACTGCGTGCAGGAGAAAGACAAAGGATAGGCGTAGTAGTATACTGAAGAGTGCAATGGCTCCTGCAGGCAGGCCAAAGGCAGAAATGCAAACTTGAGCTGAAAAACCTCAATTTTTCAACAAATTACAGGCTGCAGTCAGAAGGACACAAAAAAAGACTGATCTCAGCCAAAAGGATATAGAATAGCAAGGAAAAAATGAGGTAGGTAAATGGATGTTGGTTTTCTTGCTTCCCTCCTTCCTTTCAGTATCTGCACGGCATCTTGTGCTGCAATGTACAGTCCATGTGGTGATTTCCGTGTTCCCACTGAGTAAAGCTGAAATTTCAGCCCTGAAGAAGGACATGTAGTGCATCCAAAGTACTGAGCATGCTTAAAAGAGATGGCACAAGTCCTGGCACCCAGGAAAGCAGGCACGCAGTCTGCTCACATTGGTGTTGAGGGACAGCAGGTATTAGACCTTTACTAAGAATGGTGGCCTAGAGTGACAAAGCCAGGATCTCTCAGCCCTTACCGAGCATGTTTGGGATTGTGTCCACGGCGCTGCAGCCTGGTGAATCCCCAACAGAGGGAGCACTGCCGGTTGTTATACACAGCATGTATCCAGATACAGGATTCATTACACTGCAGGTGCTGCAACCTTCAAAAGTACTGAAAAGAATGTATTAATGAGCAAGCTTGCTTGGCGTTGTGCAGAATTTACAAAGCGTTAGGTAACTACATGAGTTAAAGCAGAGCTAATCACTGCTTCCAAAGTACAGAGAAAGGACAACATTTTAGACAGTACCTGTTATTCCACGGTAAGATTTAGCATAAGGAGGTGTCTACTGCTGACAGGCTGGCAGTTTTCATGAAAAAGGAGATTGTGCTTAAAATTTATTAATATATGTGTAAGTTTGGATGTTCCTCAAATTTGCTTCAAGACCACAACAGTCTGCGATGAGAATTTCCCAGATTTTCTCTATACAGACGTAAGTTCTCTAAAGGTTTGTCCTCAGGTGTAAAACCTGAACCAACCAGAGTGCAAAACCATAATGTGTGTCCATATAACTTTGCTTGTGAAGCACAGGTAAGAAATGCTGTCTTTTTGTGCAAAAAACAAGTGAGATGACATGAGAGGATAGGAAAATTCAGGTTAGCAGGTAGATCACAGATTTCTGGTCCAATCTCCTGCACCGCTGTCCAGCTGTCTTTGTGGGAGATAAAGTTATATGCAGAATACAGACTTTTAACTGGTGGCAGCCTGTCTTCTTTCATCTTATGTCTGTCTCTTGTCCTCCCACCTTGCACTATTGTGAGGAGCCAGGCTCCATCCCCTCAGTTATTGAGGGGATCAGTCCTAGCCAGCATGGGTTTACAAGAGGCAAGTTCTGCCTGACCAACCTCATCTCCCATGAACAGATGGATGAAAGAAAGGCTGCTGACAGAGTCTACCTAGACTTCAGCAAATGTACCTGGACAGGTTGGGTTGACAGGCAGAGGCCATTGGGATGAGGTTCACCATGGCTAAGTGCCAGGTCCTGCACTTTGGCCACAACAGCCCCATGCAGCGCTACAGGCTTGGGGCAGGGTGGCTGGAAAGCTGGGCAGAGGAAAAGGATCTGGGGGAGCTGGTTGATGTTCTCCTGAACATGAGCCAGCAGTGTGCCCAGGTGGCCAAGAGGGCCAACGGCATCCTGGCTGGTATCAGGAACAGTGTGACCAGCAGGGCTAGGGAGGTGATCGTCCCCCTGTGCTCTGCTCTGGTGAGGCCGCACCTCGAGTGCTGTGCTCAGCTTTGGGCCCCTCACTACCAGAAGGACATCGAGGCCCTGGAGCGAGTCCAGAGCAGGGCTACGAAGCTGGGGAAGGGCCTGGAGCACAAGGCCTGTGAGGAGCTGCTGAGGGAATGGGGGTGTTTGGGCTGGAGAAGAGGCTCGGGGGGGACCTCATTGCTTTCTGCAGCTACCTGAAAGGAGTATGTGGGGAGCTGGGGGTCGGCCTCTTCTCACAGGTAACCAGTGATAGGATCAGAGGGAATGGCCTCAAGTTGTGCCAGGGGAGGTTCAGGTTGGCAATGAGGAGACATTTCTGCTCAGAAAGAGCAGTCAGGCACTGGGACGGGTTGCCCACGGAGGTGGTGGAGTCACCGTCCCTGGGGGTGTTCAAGGAGAGGTTGGGCCTGGTGCTTGGGGATGTGGGTTAGTGGGTGACTCTGGTTGTAGGGGGGTGGTTGGACCAGGTGATCTTGGAGGGCTTTTCTGGTCTTAACAATTCTATGATTCTATCTCTCACAGGTAAGGAGGGGTCTGCTATTAGGTCCCCCTGAAGCTTTCTCTCCTCATGGGGCAAGTGCTCTAGCCCCAAGCAGCTTGGGGCTCTCTGCCAGCTTTACTTAATCGATCTTCCCTGTGTCAAGGGGCCTAGAACATGTCTACTCCAGTTGTGGTCTAACAGGTGTTTAATAGGGACACATAACCTCTTCCCTTGGTTGAGCTGTGCTTCTGTTCATACAGTCCAGGATACCTTTTTTTTTTGCACACCCCTCACTCCTCCTCACTCCTCCCACCCCTCAAAGCCCTGCCTATTTCTGGGGGAGAAACCCAAGAGATATATATATATTTTAATTAGGAGAAATTTTCCAAGCAGTAACTCAAATCTAATCATTACTCAGATATCTTTCTTAGCAACCATTTCTCTTAAAAATCTTGGCTCTTGCAACCCCATCATTGGCGTACTCACTGTGTGTTGTGCCAATATCCATTCCTTCCTATGACTGGACATTATTAGGTTCTGCATTATAGGCTGAAATCCCACCTGAAACGAGAAAGAAACAATTAAACAGAGGTGATATTTCTTCACCACACAAACAGAAGTCACAACCTAAATGTATTGTTTTAGTTTGTGTGTCTCTTTTCACCGGTATTTTTGGCCACAGTATTAGCATTTTCAGCTACCTTTGTCACTGGGGTGTTCCATTTGTGTCTTAGCATTGTGCAGAAGTCATAATTTGCATCCAGACTTGGTGCTCATTATCTCCTTGCTGTGTTTTGCTAATCTAACATCTTCAGTTGTAGGACTGTTTCCTTTTGTTCGTAGTCCTTCAACTCTAACAGCATTAATAACCTCAGATGTATTTGTATTGTAGTTGGAATAAAGGGCCCCAACTACCATGACGTCTTCGGCTGTGATCACTGCTCAGGAAAAAAAACATATTTCCTTCAGCGAGGACCATATGGTTTAGGAATTAATGTGAATTAAGGTCTGTCTTTGGGGTTGTATGGTTTGTAGCTTTTTATAGGTAGGTATATAAAAAAAAGCAAATGGGCAGGTGAGGAGGAGAAAAAAAAAACTCCTTGCGACTGAAAAATGTCATGATATTTGCTGAGTTCTCCAAAAGTCTGCTAGAAAGCTAAACACATCATATTTTTCTATTCCTTTTGGTGAGTACAATGAAGTATTATTCCACACAGCAATAAAATGAGCAGGGGGACTGGAATGTTTTTAGTTTTGTGTGTTTTTTTTTTTTTTTTTTTTTAAGTGCTCAGTTTTACAGTGTTACCATGCTTGACTTTTATATGTGTGAGGTGTTATAAAGCTGCCATTTTAAAGCTGACAAAGCCATGGCTTTGAGCTGCTGTTCCTTTTTCCACGCTGGGAATTTGTTCTGGATTTGATTTTATCATCCAATACAAAATCCCTGTGCCTTATATGCTCTTCACTGTCCTGTGTCCCAACAGTCTTATGCTGCCATTTGTCAGCCTGGAAGAAAGGAACATCAATGCAGCAGGGAAAATATTTTTATATATATTAGAGCTCTTTATCACTTGCAGGGTGCCTGTACTCATTTTGATCTCTACTCTCATAGTTTACCTGTTTTTTTGTCATGCAGAGAGGAAGCGAGGTCAGCCCAAGGAGTGGGCAAAGCCAGCAGATGCGTGGACTATGGGGACACTGGTCAGGAGTGCCTAGCCCACCTCTGTCTATCAGAGCCTTATAAAACCAAGACAGCTGCTGCTGCAAAGATGACAGGGTACCGAGAGCACCGTTACTGCTGTGTAAGGTTTTTCAGCTGTAAGACCACTGCTCCTGTCCTCCCCAGCTGCATCAAGGGTGCCAAAAACATCGTTTTCCCTTGGGTCAGCCCCTGGCTCCGTCTCTGTTCTGCTCTTCCCAGGGCAGGAGGAGCAGCTTTGTCTCTGATCCGCAGGGCAGTGCAGAGCAGCCCTCAGAGGGATGGAGCTTGCAGGGGATTGTATCCGAATGTGTGCAGCAAATGTTTGGGGATTGTACGGATAAGCGTACAACTTGGCAAACAAGTGAGGCGTGAGTGTAGGCATGAATAATGAAGCAAGATTCCCCCTGCTAGCTCAGTCCCTGCGGTGCATAAAGGGTAATTAACCTGACTGCATGCAGCTGCAGTCTCTGGGCCTCTACACTTAGTTAAAAAAAAGGTTTTTGAAACAAGATTTATTATCTAAAGTATGAAATAGGAACAATTAATCTCCTCGTTCCCCAGAGAGCCCTGGGAAGCAAGCAGCAGTTTCATCATGTAGATGCCAGCTGCCCTGATCCTAACCAGCATCCCTCCCCTGGTGCTGGCAGCTGGAAAATGGGTCGATGCCAGTTATATTTGGCCAAAAAGTTGTCTGAAAAATGTTGGGGAAAAAAAAAAAAAAGCCTTCTGGTGGACACTGTAGGCAGTTCTGGCTAGGCCTCTCAAACTTCGCAAAATGCTTCAAACTTGGAAAGTCTGAGCTGAGTAAGCAGCACGGTGCTTGATGCAGCATTTCATTTCCTTTACCTTTTATCCGTGTTTCTCTTGGGACTGTACTGCATTTCTCTGGCAGTGGAGCGTGACAGCCCTTACCGCTGGACCTGCCTAATTTAAGTAATGATAGCCAGCCAAGGTATCGCTCCAAGTTTTAGAGGGGGTGAGGGGCTGGGATGGGGAACAGGCCGTGTTACGATCTTGCCAAGTCCCAGCTCTCTACTTCTTGCCTCAAAAGAGATGTAAACTTTTGCTCAGCTGAACCCGATGTCTTGGCAGCAAGATTAGGGGGTTGCCTTTCGAGGAGGCCCCTGCTGCTCCTCTAGCTTTCTGCTTCAAAAAGCATGGATGAGATTTCAGTTTTCAAGAGGGCTGGCCATACCTGCATTAAAATAAATCAATTTCTGTGGTCACCCAAGCCATCCTTCCGTACTGTCCCAGTGTATGACCCTCAAGGTAATACTGGTTATCACAGCTGGATCAACATACTTGCTGTTGCTGACTTTCATAATCTTGGCTTTATATTTCGCAGTGTTCTTCAAATCTTTTTCGACAAACTTCTCTGAAGCAGGAACTCCTAAGGCAAAACATGCATCACTTTTCCTTTCATTTTTAAAATCAGAAACATTTTTTTTTCAGGTATGACTGAGCTGATATTTGGAATCCTTTTGAATCTCTTTAGAGAGAGGCAGTAACAGAATCGACTAATTTCGGTGAAGTAGCCTAGATACCAATAGACGGCTGATATAAAAAGATATTTTTTTCAAAACCAGAGGGCAGATCTTTCATGTGCAGACTAAAAGGTGTGTCCATTTTAAATCCAAGCCTTTTGTTGGATTCGTTCCAGATTTACTTTTTTTTTTTTTTTTAATTTATATTGCTATGCTAGGGAAACATTCAAAAACTTAGATCATGAAGAAACCCTCGTTAAGGGAGAGAGAAGAACAGATTTAATGGCAGGGATTGAATGTGGTCTGTGGACCTTGTGTCTTTTCTGTGATGGTCTTGAATATTCCTTGCAGCATCTCAAGGGCCCCTCTGTTCCCAAGAGAAAGGTATGTGCCCAAGTAGGATCTTTGTCATGGTGTAAATACCTGCTCACTTGGCAGTGGCTGATGGTGTGGTGGTTTTACTGTGCTGGGCAGCTAAACCCCACAACCGCTCTCTCACTCCCCCTCCTTTAGATAAGGAGGGGGAGAAGTAAAGCAAAGAACAACTCACGGGTTGAGATAAGGATAATTTAATTAAAGGGAAATAATTATAATAATTAAATAAAGACTACCATGAACTAAACAATTTAACTAAGGGGAAAATAAAAGGGAAAGGGGAAAAGGGAGGAAAACAAACAAACAAAATAAATGAAAGCTATATGGAAGTGCAGAGGAAAGAAATTACTCTCTACTTCCCACAAATGAGCGATGATTGACCACGTCCTTGAAGCAAGGCCTCAACGCACGCAGCCGGTGTTCGAGAGGAGGACCGACGTCTTCTCAACGAGAGCCCACCCCTCCCCTCTTCTTCCTGTTTCCACCTTTTATTGCTGAGTGTGACACCACATGGTATGGAATATCCCTTTGATTGGTGTAGGTCAGCTGCCCTAGTGATGTTTCTCTCCTCACTTTTTTGCCCACCCCCTAGGAGGGTTAGAGAAAGGCCCAACGCTGTGCCACTGCTGCTCAGCAGTAGACACAACACTGGTGTGATAACACTGCTGTTCCAGCTACAAGTACAGAGTACGGCACTGTATGGGCTGCTGCCGGGAAAGTTAACATTCCAGCCAGACCCAGTACAGATGGTCAAGGACTTGGATTTGCCACAAGCTCATGCATGGATTTGAGGGCAAACGAACAACCAAATTATCACACACCTGGTGCTAGCCCTTCCAGTTTGCAGCCTCTGAAGCTCCAGCCATGTTGACGTCCAATATCTTCCCACAGAGATCAGAACAGCCAAAAGAGCAGCATTTGCAATGAAAACTCAGGCCAGAGCAGTGTGTGCAGCACATGCCATTGAAATATTTTCAGATCCGGAATTTAAAATGATTGGCATCATATAGACACTAGCATGCACCTTTATGCTAGGAGATGGAGTTATGTCATCATATTTGTGCACAATCCATTTTTCCTAGTTTTAGCTTGTCTAAAACTGAGTTGTTCAATGTAAGCTTGCCACTCAAGCTTCCTGCAGAGCCAGTGCAGAAAGGCACCTCCAAAAGGCTCTTATCCATTTCAAAATAAAAAAAATCAATTAGTCAAGAGAAAGCACGCACAACTAACTGGCTCCAGTTTGCTTTCCCATAGCTACCATCAACAGAAAAAAAATCAGAGAAGCATCCTATAAATGTCTTGCTTGCAGTTTAGCTACATTTATCTGTTGCCTAACCACACTGTTGCAGAAGGTAAGTAAGATACAAACAGCAACGGGGAGGAACAATGCCAACCCAGGGCTCAGCAGTTAATAGAAAAGAGACTTTGGTGGAATGAATTATTTACAAGAATATTAGAGAAATGTCACCAAGCTGACATGCTTGCTGCAGGATGTCTCCCCACTGTGTCTCTGGGCGCTTGCTAGAGATGTGTGGGTGTTACGGCTGCTCGCAGCCAACTCAGCACTTCCCACACAGCAGGGCTTTTATGGGAAACGGGAGCGCCCGACACCTCCTCGTGTAGCCACCCAAACACAAGGTTTCTTCTCTAGCCACCATTCAAAAAGGAAGTAACTTTTAATCGGATTCAAAACCCGGCTGCTAGTTGTTTGGAAGTAGGAGGAGCCTCATCTAAAAACAGCAGCCACCTCTTGTTGGAAGCAAAAAAGTGATGGCAATGGGAAAAGAGGAGCCCGAGCTTTTGGATGTCATAAAGCTCTTGGGGGCAAAGACCCCGCAAAACTACCACACGACAGAGCTGCAGTTACTGAGAATTTGGGTATGCAGGGGGTACGCGAGGCTCCTGGTTTTATCCCTTCTCAAAATGAGCACACAAGTAACCACACAGTGTGCATCAAAACCACAGCAGCTGTTTGGAAGTAAGAAAGCAAGCCACTGGATGGCAGACCTCCCCGTCACTACTCATCCATGCCGACATGCCGCCCCTGTGCTGAGTTTTGTGAGGGTGAAATGGTGTTTTACTCCGATCAGCTCTTTCACATTTCACGTGGGATATCAGGAAGGATTTCTTCATGGAGGTGGTGGTCAAGCTTCGGAACGGGCTGCACAGGGAAGTGGTGGGGTCCCCATCTCTGGGGGTATTTAGTAGATACCTGGAGCCCTGCGTTCAGCTCTGGGGCCCTTAGCACAAGGACGTGGATGTATTAGAGTGAGTCCAGAGGAGGCTTATCAGGATGACCAGAGGGCTGGAGCACTCTCTATGAAGAGTGCTCCTACGGAAATATGAGTACACTGGATTGCTGTTTCATTTGCTAATAACACATTTATTCATTTTCTATTTGCTTATCCCTGTATAACTGAAAACTGACAGAAAAACCCATCTCTGTTCTGTGCATTTATATGAAAAATTAGAATTCAGAAAAAAAATGACTACTTCACAATATGAAGTAAGTATCAGGCAGCTCTGAAAAAAAAATAAATCATTAAGCAGGTACCCAAGGAAGTATTTTGCCTTTTGATTTCTTAAGAGAATGACAGGTTTGAGCAGAAATGCACTTTAAGATCTGGAAGGCAGAAAGTTATCAATAGCAATGCAAGATAGGCCTCAAAGCAATAAGACCGGCCTCAAAACTAAGAGAAATATGTAGATAGCACACAAGATTCTGTTAATATTCCCTTTGTAAAATCCCAACCATATTGCTTTTAAAGAAACTACATTACCAGTGTCTCACTGAATATTGTTTCTATACATGGGAGCGGTAGCCTGCAAATTCTTGTTTCACGTAAGCCATTCCTGTACGCTTGCATCTGTATGGACTTGGATGCACCTTCTTCCTTTGTGTTTTGTGATGGTGGGGAAGTCACTCGGTGCGGGGGCCCCAGCCTAGTATCCGTGCTGCTTGTAATACTGGGCTCGAGCAACCACGTCGTTGGCGTAGTCGTCATGGGTAGTGCCAATGTCCATCCTCTCATAGCTTCGGACGTTCTTGTCTCCGGTGTTGTAGGCAGAAATCCCACCTGAAATGAAGCACCGAAAGATGCCACACAGCCTTTAAACAAAATTCCACCCTGATGCGTCCTGGTTTTGCTTGTTTAGGAAGCTTTCACTTATCAGGACTTTGGAATTGGGGATGTGGTGTTATCAGAGCTTCTCTGTCTTAACCAGGGCTCTGCAAAAGGCCTACACATATTGCTGCATCCACCAACACGTTGTAGAGATACTGGGGGGTATGTTCACAGACACTGGCAGCTTGATGAATTTGCATCACCCACCTGGCCCAGCACAAGCCCTCCGGCTGCAGCAGGCTTGTTCACAGCACGATATAAGATCCAACAGCCTCATAACTTCTCACTCATTCTTGAAAACTACTGCTCTCTGAAGAGCTTTAAAACATAATCACACCTTGCACTGCACAGGGGCTGCCAAGCAGCAGGCAGTGTTTCCATGTTGCATGACACCGTTTTGCAGTCCCCGAATACCTCTTTCCCCCCATCAACAGCAACACAGAGGGAGCTGCTGGCTGCGTTCAAGCTACTCAGAGATACTTATTAACTGGGGTGGTTGTGGGAGATTCCTCGTCGTCAGATGAGGAGCGTTGGACTCTTCTATAAATCAGATTTCAGCTGCATAAATATTTGCTGCGTGGCACTGAAAACACGCAGAGGCTGCCATGTTAAGGAAAGGCAGAAACAACACAGTTTGCCAAACCTTGCCTTTTGCCTGTGAAAAAAACCTCTGAAAATACCAAGGGATTCAATGGGTTCATTGGCCAGAAAAGAAAGACCAAGGGGATTTATTCCCTCTGGTGGATGATAACGAAGAACTGTTAATGACACAAGGAGAAGGCTGAGGCACACAACAACTTCTTTCCCTCAGCCCTCACTGCCAGTCGTGGCTTCCCACGTCTCTCGTTTCCCCGAACCTGTGGGTGAGGGCTGAGGGAGCAAAGTGCCTCCCCCTGTAAGCAAAGAGCAGGCTCCAGCCCACACGATGAAACTGAACAGGTACAAGTCTGTGGGGCCCGATGACATGCCCTGACAGGGGCCCTGAGGGAGCTGATGTAGTTTCCAAGCCTCTCTCCAACCTATTTGAAAAGACCTGGCAGTCAGGTGAAGCCCCTGGTGACTGGAAGAAGGGAAATATCACTCCCATTTTTAAAAAGGGTAGGACCCAGGGAACTACAGAGCAGTGAGCCTACTGTGAATCTAATGGGCTGTTAGAGTGGGGCCAGAGGGGGGCCACCAAGATGATCAGAGAGCTGGAGCACCTCTCCTATGAAGATAGGCTGAGAGAGCTGCGGCTGTTCAGCCTGAAGGCTCTGGGAAGGCCTCACTGCTGCCTTTTGGTACTCAAATGGGGCTTAGAAAAAGATGGAGAGTCACTTTTTACAAAGACAGATAACGATGGGACAAGAAGGAATGGTTTTAAATTAAAAGGGGAGATTTAGATTAGCTGTTAGGAAGAAATTCTTCACTCAGAGGGTGGCGAGGCCCTGGCACAGGCTGCCCAGAGAAGCTGTGGATGCCCCATCCCTGGAGGTGTTCAAGGCCAGGCTGGATGGGGCTTTGGGCAACCTGGTCTGCTAGGAGGTGTCCCTGCCCATGGCAGGGGGGTGGAACTGGGTGGTGTTAAAGGAGATCCAATTCCAACCCAAGCCATGCTATGACTCTGTGAATTCATTCAGTGTGTTCTTGTCCTAGACTTTTTCTTCTCCCCTGGACAAAATCTGTGGTCTGCACATTACCTTTCAGCTGCTGGTCCTTTGTCCAGCTTGGGAACTTCTTCTGTATACTCTTTATAAAATCGATAAGTATTGTCGTGCCCTGAGTGATATGGGTTTCTCCATTCCACGTCCCCTGGGGCTTATGGCTTTTTTTGTCAACCTAGAAATATCAAAAAGTCATTTCCCTGTGGTAATGGATGACATGTCTAGGAGGTTTACTTTTATTCATATGACATTAGTTTGTTGGGTTTTAGTGGAGCATCAACAAGTACCTGCATTAAGCCAAATCCATTTCCATTGTCACCCCAGCCGTCCTTCAGTACTTTACCAGCGTGAGATTCACGAGAGATGATGCCAGCAATCACAGCGGGCTCAACACACAGCTTTTCACCCACTTTCTTAATGAGTGTTTTGTATTTATCCATAGCTTGCAGGTCTCGTTCAGCAATCTTTTTTGAAGCTGGAACTCCTGTAATGAAACCCAAAAGTAAAGATGCCTCATCTCCAGGAGGCAGACTATGCCTCTAGGTAGATCATGCAGGCTCAGCAGCCGGTGTGTGCCCAGCATTTTGGAAATCTGAAGGATCTGGGATTATTGTGCTACCACGGAAGAGAGCAATCTGTCAGAAGAGCAATACTTACCGCAGTAGCTTAAGCCCTCTGGTTTTGCAGTTTTGCATGAAGCCCCGGTGGTGTCAATTCTGTTTACACTGCCGTAGCAATCCGTGCGGCCCTGGCAGGCACCTGGAAAGGTTGTGTGGAAAGAGTCGAGCATCCAGCACCCTACATCCTGCACCTTGCAACCTGCACCCTGCACCCACCCCTCCCTCAGAGGTGACCCCTCCAGCAAGACTCGCAGGAGGAGCTGAGCGCCTTCCCGGCCCAACACAATCTGATGGCAACTGAGATTTTGGGGAGGGGGCACAGGGAGGTGTCTTAATCTCCTGGGGCTGCTCGGTGGATGAGCGGGGGATGCTGACTTACCCAGGAGGGCAGCAAGGCCCAGCAGCACAAGCATCAGGCTCATGGGATAGTTCTTCCTGAGCACACAAAGCAACCTGCAAAATCAATCAGAAAAGAAGAAGGAATGAATACATCTCACTGCTTGCTGAGTAAACACGAAGAAACTGTGTCGTGGTTCCGCTCGAGTGGGCAGCCGAGCTCCACCACAGCCGCTCTCTCACTCCCCCTCCTCAAAGAGGAATGGGGAGAAAATATGTGAAAAGGGCTCAAGGATTGAGATAAGGACGAGAAAATCACGCAATAATTATTGTAACGGGCAAAACAGACTCGGCATAAGGAGATAGTAAGATTTATTGCCTACAACTAACAAGCGAGAGAAGTGAGAAAACAAAGGAAAAAAAAACAAAAGCACCTTCCCCCCCCATCCACCTTTTTCCACCTCCTCCCCCCCGAGCGGCGCAGGGGAACGGGGAATGGGGGTTATGGTCAGTCTACAGCACTTCTTCTCTGCCGCTCCTTCTTGGTCACTCTCGTCCCCTGTGCTGTGGGGTCCCACCCACGGGATGCAGTCCTTGATGAACTGATCCGGCGTGGGCTTCCCACAGGCAGCAGCTCTTCCAGAACTGCTCCAGATATGGGTCCGTACCACGGGGTCCATCCCTCAGGAGAAAACTGCTCCAACCTGGCTCCCCTACGGGCAGCAGCTCCTGCCAGGTCACCTGCTCCTGCGTGGGCTCCTCTCCACGGGCTACAGGTCCAGCCCGGAATCTACTCTGTCAGGGGTCTTCCACAGGCCGCAGCCTCTGTCGGTGCAGGGCCACCTGCTCCACCGTAGTCTCCTCCACGGGCTGCAGCGTGGAACCCTGCTCCACCGTGGTACTCCATGGGCTGCAGGGGGACATCCTGCTTCACCATGGTCCTCACCACAGGCCGCAGGGGACTTCTGTTCCGGTGCCTGGAGCACCTCTCCCCCTCCTTCTACACTGACCTTGGTGCAAGGCTGTTCTCCCACTCCCTTGACTCTCCCGGCTGCTGTGTGGCGCAGCGGTTTTTCCCTGTCTTAAATATGCTCTCACAGAGATGCAAAACAACATCGCTTATTGGCTCGGATCTGGAAAACAATGGGGCCCTTCCCAAACATGGGGCAGCTTCTAGATCTTTCTAACAGAAACCACCCCTATGGCTCCCTGCTACCAAAACCTTGCCACGTAAACCCACTACAAACTGTTTCTGAGCCGGTGGGATATTTCTCTTGGTTGGATGTACAAGGTGGTATTTAAGTGCAGTCATGTCCCTCTGCTGGCTTGCAACCCCTCACCAGAGCCTTGGGACCTCTCATGTCTGATGATGTTTCCAGCACACATTTTCTACAGTGTCTTAGTAACCTCCTTCCAACCTCCTCCAACTCCAATATTTAATTCAGAAAAAATAAAATGAGTGATGTTCAGCGCTCTTCGCTGCTGTGCTCCCATCATGAATGCCCTTATTCTGTACCCGTAATCTATACAAACCTCCTTCACGACATCAAGACAGCTTTGCTGGAGTCTTCTGAGGCTTTATATGCAGAAACTGGCACTTGCAAGCTACACTTTGTCTAAATTATTGTGGATGACTATTTCAGGGTGAGCTGTACTCCAGGAGCACCTCGCTGGCTGCTAAGGGAACCAGGGGAGATGGGCTCACATGTGGATGGGAGCCATCTAAATTCAGGTGAGGTGAATCTGGGTCTAGAGGACAGATCTTCACGTCCTTATGCAAGCAGAAATCTCATGCAGCAAAAACCTGCAGCCTCCGGGCTGCTGAGGAGGTGGCTGAAGGGAATGAGAAGACCCCCACCACCCACCCAGAACGGTATCTTACCTACTTGTCTTCAGCTCAGCTTCTGCCACAGGTCTGAGGGCTGGGGAGGTCTAATATATAGGGTGAGCTGCCTTCTGTTCTGTGGTAACCTGACCCTGTGTTGAAATGCATTGGGCTGTGGTTTTGTAAGGTTTAACAGCAATTTTCCAGTGCGAACAGAACCTGTTGCACTATAAACATTGGCATGGTGGCAGCTACGTTCTTGGGAGTGGCATTTCCCAGATGTCAAAAAGGAAACAAAACCACCTTGTTTTTCTCTGGGTGACTCTTATGTTTCACACCCTATTCCTGGAGGGAACCGCAGTGAGGGCTGAGCATCCACCTGTCATGCAGGTACTTGTCCTGGTCCCATCTTGGTGTCCTGGGCTGTTCTGCAGGACAAGCTCCTTACCAGCCCCAGAAAGACCTCTCCATCCCTCCATTCCCCAGACACATCTCTGCTTTCCCCACCACTTCAATTGCTCTTTGAAACCCCTCTCTTCTCCTGCCCCACCTCTGTCCAGAGCCAGTTTTGGGGAGGTGCAACCCTTGAAGAAAGAAAAAGGATGCAGCAAAGCTCGGTGGGCGAAGGTGCTGTGCAACAGCCTGTTGGGCAGTGGTGGGGATCTCCTCATAGCACTGCCAAAAATCACAGAATCACAGAATGGCTTGGGTTGGAAGAAACCTTAAAGCCCACCCAATTCCAAACCCCTGCCATGGGCAGGGACACCTCGCACCAGCCCAGGTTGCCCAAAGCCCCATCCAGCCTGGCCTTGAACACCTCCAGGGATGGGGCAGCCACAGCTTCTCTGGGCAGCCTGTTCGCCTTTATTGTTCCCCTGTTCTGTAGCTGGCAAGTGCTTAGGGGACCTGGAAATTTTGCTCAAGAATATTGTTATTGTAACATTATCTTCTTGAAATATCACGGAAGGAGAAGCTGATAACGAACAAAGGACCGGGGATTTCCACTCCCTTTGAGTTGGAAAGAACAAGTTAAATAACAATAAGTTGGCTATTAATCAATTGCTGGGGTCCTGGGGCTAGCTGAACCTCTCTTTGTACCTTCTCTATACCTTCTCCAAAAGATCCCTCTCAAGCCCCGTGATTTTGCCTTTCCCACAGGTACCGTGCTCCCGTGGTGGGATCACCACAATAATCTGTCAGCAGCGCCTTCCCCGCCACTCCGACCTGCTCTACCTCTGCCGTTCACTCCCTCTGGTAGCCAGAGGAATGCCATGATCCCAAACAACCTTCTTAAAATGTTGCATATTTAGCTCTAAACACAAAGCCTGGCTTTGCAGGAAGGAGGGCTGCAGATGCCCAAGCATACTCACGTTCCTCAGCTTCTTCTCGTACAACCGCTGCTCCAACCCCAACCAGCCTGGTAGCCTGTGCTGGACCTGTTACACCACGTCAGGGTCCTTTCTGTGCTGGGGAGCCCAAAACTGGGAGTGCCAAATAGACAGCAAGAGCCACGTCCCTGGACCTACTGGTGATGCTTTTCCTAACGCAGCCCCGGAGGCTGGTGGCCTTCTTTGCTGCAAGGGTGCATTACCTGCTCATGGTCAACTTGTTGTCCACCAGGACGGCCAGGACCTTCTCTGTGGAGATGATTTCCAACTGTGGGGTCCCCGGCAAGGACTCGTGCCAAAGGATGCTCTTAATTTATCACAGCTCTTAATCTATCACAGCAATCACATGGGAGAGGCAACTCTGGTTCACCCAGAAGTCAGACTGACGGGCACAGGGTCAGACCTGGTACCAGCTACTCTTTAGTGGTATGTTGCCTTCTTCACCTCTTCTCTTAACAGAGCAGCACTCGTTTTCTCCAGCACTTTTTGTAGGACATCCCTCATCTGCTGGGTTCGTACTTACCACCACTGAACTTCCTTGTCTTGTGTAATGTCCATCAACATCTGCCACAAGCTGCCTGCTCACGTCCTACTTTGGGACATGGAGTCGAATTTAAATATCAGATTAATTTCTGTATTATTCTCCTATTTCCCTGTACTTGCAACAAGAAACCTTTGCTGTTCTTCAGAAGGCAAGGTGCTGGCAGCAGGGCAGTTTGCAGGGGTGAAGGCCCAGGAGAGTCCTGGGTCAGCTTCGCCCTCAGCACCTGGGCTTGTTCCCGCTCTTGAGAGTTTCTCCTTTATTGCTAATTAGCTCAATAAGGGTTAATTTAGAAATGAGTGATCCTAGTTACACCTTCAGGGGAGAAACTAGACTGCTGCAAGCTTCCCAGCACAATTAAAGCCCATTTAGGCAGTGCAGGAGGAGGATGGCAGCCACCCCATCTGTGAGAGGAGGTGGGAGGCTCTGGGTGCCAGGAGGCCCCTGGTCCTGAGGGGGAACGAGGGGGGCGTAAATAGGGCCTGAAGCACCAGTGAGGTGGGAGAGGTAGGCAGTGGGGCATGAGCCTTGGTGCAGGGATGAGGTGGTGGCTTAGAGAGCCATGTGGGGAGCTTGGGGAGCTTCAGGGACAAGAGGAACCAGCCTAGGAGGGGTGGGCTCCACCTGAGCTGTAACGGAGCCAGGCTGCTTCTCTGGAGGTTGGGGAGGTTGTGGGGGGATGTTTAAACCAGAAGCTGGGGAGAGCTGGCAGAAGCAGAGGAATACCCGATTTGGACTGATGGGATCTCAGAGACTTGGTGGAGGCTACAAAATCCATGGGATACAGCACTGCCAGCCTGCCGGCCTTACAGGAATGAGGTGTAGTGGTGGAGGAGGGATGCCCTATGTGAAGGATACAAGTGTAGCACCATAAAAATATTGCAGGAAAAGCGAGGCACCCTAAAATCCCATGGGTAGAAATCCCAGACAATACTAAAAAAAAAAAAAAAAAAAAAAAAAAAAAAAAAAAAAAAAAAAAAAAAAAAGCCATGGTTGGACTGTGCTATTGTCTCTCTATGAAGACAATGCTGGCCAGTGAGATTGGAGAGGCAGCAAATACAGGAAGGACAGGGGTAAGAGCAGGAGCCTACGTGTAGGTTAGACCAGTGCCTCATCAGGGTGAGGCACAGAAATAGAATTTTTGGTGGCAATAAATCACAAAGAGTTGACGTGGAAAATGCAGGCCATGTGCCCTCAGTGGGAGAGTTTCAAGGAAGACAAGAAAACTGAGGCAAACACTAAAAGCAACAGTGCCTACATAAAAAGGAGCAGCCCCAAACCAGAGAAGCCTGTGAGCATCCTGGAGGCTGCTCAAAAACAACTTATTGGAAACCCACATTGAGGGTCTCTGCCTCTCAGCAAGGATGTAGACTAGGAGAAACCTGGCTAAAATCAACAGGGGAGTGGTACAGCCCTGTCATGATGGGGGATGAAAGAGGCTGGAAAGCAAAAATGTTGGTCACCACATCCTGCAGCATAAAACCCAAGGGGCACTCAGTGAAACTAGGAAGAGACCGGTTTAAAACAGGCAAAAGGCAACATTTCTTTCTGCAGCAGAAGGTGGACTTCTGGGCTGACAGCACTGACACTTTCCCCAAATGACTGGATGGATTCAGCAGCATCCTACAGAGTGGACGTGCATGCCTTCCCCAGGCAGCATCTTCTGCTACAGCAGCTGGAGGCAGACCTGTGGGGTGACCACAAGGCCTTTCTCACGTTCATCTGACATCTCCAGCTGAAGAAAGGGCCGGTGTTGCCCTTTCTGACCTGTATAAACATGAACTTGTTTCTACCAGGAAGGAAAATCCTAAGATGAGCCTAACATGTCAGGGTGTGGTTCTGCATGTGCAACCACAAAAAAAGCTCAGACAGGGGAACAGGTTCTTGGCCGGGAAATCCCAGCCCAGCTTGCAACAGGCAGCAAAGCAGAACAAACAGCGTTTCAGGTCTGCATTGCTGTGGTGGCATTTCCCATTGTTTTACATCTCTCGGAGAGAAGACGTGTGGACATGTGGCTCAGATCCATCCAAATCCAGCATTCAGAGTCAGCCACCAAAGGAACCTGCATGCCCACATGGCTCACGGCTCTGGCCCATGGGGAGTTGCCTTTGGCAGGGTTTTCCTTCTGTTTCAGCTATTGCTGTGTTGGTTGCTCACTCTGCCTGGTGTCCGTGGAAGTCCACCGCTGCAGCCCCAGGCTCTGGGCAGACCGGTGCCTGAGCCATGGAGGGGTCAGCCCACACCACCAGCAGCTCAGCCAGGGGGTGAGGGAGAAAACTTGATATGTCAGATTCACTATTTATTATAGAAAAGCACATTTAAATACTCTTCTCAAGATTGGTAGCAGAAACAGTGCACAAGATCCTAACAAAGAAGCTCTTGCTTCCTTGTCTGCAGTTTATTGTCTTTCCTATTTGCTGCCTGTGGAGTGATGGACTGGAAAAGGTCCTTCCTTCTCCTCACGCATTCCCCATATCTACAGCAGCATGGCATACATACATTTTAAATACTGGTGTGGTTTGTTCCTTAAAACATCCAGTGAACGTTGCGTTGCTTCACTGCCCTTGGAATATTTCTGAAATAACCGACACAGGCCTGTTGCCAAACTCAACACTACTTGCCCTACACTCCAAGGGAAGGGAAGGATGTGGGTCATTGCCCTCCATTTCTTTTGTGTATTAGAAAATTAAGACTGTGTCATTTTTCTCTTTTCTGAAAAAAAAAAAGCAAGTCTAATTCCTTTTTTATTATAGGCTGTACCTTCCACTTGACTTGCAGTTTTCCTGATAACATTCTTGATGCAACACGTCCAAACACCGATGCTGACTTCAGAAGAACAGAGAGGAGAATTACCCCAGGTGCTACATTCACTGTGCTATGATAAAGATAAGTCCTCCAAAGGCATTGTCCCTCTTTTTTTGTTCCCTTCTCCCTTTCTCTGGCATCAGCTCATTGGGTTTCCACAGCAATGCCCCAGCCCTTTTCACAGGATGGCTGCCTGCCTGCTCCTCCCCTCCTTATGCCCATCCCCAAGTTCCTTGAGTGTTTTGCAATTGTATTTACTCAATTTTGGTACCGTGATCCTTAAAATGGGTTTCCTTAGTTTTTAAACATTGGTAGAAGTGCAATAGAAGTTCAATCAGCATGGTCTTCACCCACAGTTTGATAGCTCTAGTGCAACATTCACATCACAACCACAAATTGCATAAAAATCTCTGCAGGACAGACTTGTGCAGCTCCGCTTGAATCATCTCACCAGTTTGACCAGAATCTGCTGACAGCTTCTCCAAGCAGTGCTTTTTGTTCTCATCTTAAGGCCCTTGACATATCAGGGTACTTCACGGATCACTGGTGAAAGCCTTATCAAGCTCATGATATGGCACAACCGCAGCGTCTCTCTTGGCAACTTACCCAGTGAGATAAGGACCGTGGTAGGCTTGAGGCACTTTATTCCTGGCAAGCCGCACTGCCAGAGCCCTTCTGACTGCTTCTTGATGGCTTGTTGTCCCCCAGGTGCTCACAAAGTGAGTGTTCAATCCTTTATTCCCATCTGTCCAGGTGCTGTAGCTGGGCTCCCTAGTATATACTTTGCCGGACCTTTCTTTCCCATTTTGTTTTGCTCTTCTCTTTCCTGACCCATACTTCAGCTTTCCACGACATGTTACATGGCAGAAGACCACTGGCTTTGCAAGCTGCCTGTTTTTCACAACAGGCTCGGTGACCGAGCGTGCTGCCACAGCAGCCCCGTGCGTCCCAGCCAGACAAGCGGCTCCGAGTACAATGGACATGAGCGACCAGGGAAAGATCAGAGAGCAAAAGCAAGGCCAACTCTGCTTGTTAAGAAAGCTTTTGCTCAAACCTGAAAGCAATATGCTGATGTTAAACTCTCCTTAATTATTTACTCCTTCCTGCCAATTTATTAAGCAATTATATTTCAATTCACTTTCCACAGGGATTTTCCCTCCTCTGCACAATCTGCTGATACCATAAAATAATATTTGCAACAAAATATGGAATTGCTGAAATCAGGACCTTTAAATAGACTTTAAAACATTTCCTTGTGCAAAGCTGCAGAAACCAGCAGGCAGATCTGCAGCCCCTCGGGTGGTGTTACCGTAACGTGAAGCAGCAGCCTCAGAGGTAATACACGCAGAAATTGGACTCCCGAGGTGTCCACAGATCCACAGGGATGGCAACTCATCGTAGTGGCATGGAGCTTGCTGGCAGCAAATAAAGGTGAAGTGAGGGGAACAAGGAAAGCTCCACTCTTGTGCAACCTCCAAACTCAAAAAACAACTCTGCAGACAGAGGCAGCACTGAGATTCCCTGCCCCCAGCCCTTGTGAAGTTTATATTGTTCTACCAAAAGTGTTCATATTGTTCTACCAAAGGTGTTTATATAGGTTGCACACAGTGTAAGGTGTTTGTATAATAGAGATTTACATAGCACAACGAAGCAGAGATTTCAATTGATCTTACACAAGCTATTTCAAATAGAGATAATGAAACTGTGTGTTATGTCTCTCAAGTCTGCGTTACAAAGTAGTCATTTTACTAAAATTATCTGAGTATAGCACAGAATTCAATAGAGACTAATTAATACGTAGCTGAATACGCCCAGTAGCCCAACACTGAACTGTTTCTTGTAGTCTTAAAAGCGAGCAAACAAGCAAACCCCACAGTAATGTTAGAGGTGCCCTATAGCTCCCTCTGGTCTCCAGAGATGACAAAGCATGAAGTTGCCTGCAAATGCTTCAGTTACTCACAGTCCTTGCCGTGACGGTAAGCAGATGAGTGACTGACGAGACCGTAGGAAAACCGAGCACAGAGCTGAAATTGCCTGGCTTGCAAAAGCTGTCTCCGAATCAGCTTTCGCACTGCCTGTGTCAGCTCTGACCAGCAGTGACCACCAGACACATCTTCTGCATCAGCGGTGGTGGCAGGTGCCAGGAAGATGCCCTGATACCCCCAAAATGGTGATCAGCACTAAACACAGATGCCCTGGTTCCCTTGTCCTGGGCTTGAGCTGCCGTGCATCTGCCTCTGAGCCCATTTTCCCTGACCCCTGCTCTGCAGATTGGTTTTCCTCTTTCTGTTCAAAGAAAGTCCCAAATTGGGTTATTTACCAGAGCCACACATTGCTACCCACCCAGCCTCGTGAAACTGCAGAGATGAGTTGTTTGCCAAGCAACAAAAGAATTGGAATACATCGTTTCTCTTTATTTGGATTCTCTTTAAACCAAAATTTGCACCCAGACCCATCCGCATTGAAGAATACTTTCAAACAGAATTTATACACCCAGAGCTAATTCACTCCTAATTAAAAGGCAGGGTACCTGGCAGAGGGACAGAAGCCGAAATGCACGCTTTGAAACTCAGTGGGCCCCAGCACAAACATGCCAAAGGATAGGAGGAAAGGCGGTGAGTTTCATACCAGCGCTGTCGCTGTAATGCAGCTCCTGGGGCAGGGATACCCGGGGCCAGCTCCTGCTCAGAGTGTGGCTCTGTAACAGAAAGGTGATTTGTGTGCCCACTACAGCACTTGTAGTGTTTCCCATTTAGAGGATTTCCCCCGTGCAAGGCTGTTTTTCTCCCTGTAGGGGTCACCAGCCCTTAAGGGGCTCCTGGGCTCACGGGAGCACCAGGAGAAGGCTTGGTGGTTTCCCCCACAAGGCTGGCCCCAGGGATAAGCAGCTAACGGAAGTGTGCAGAGATGATAGACTCAGAGAGGAGCCTCTTCATTGCCAAGCAGCCAGCACCATCAAGGGGGCGGAAGATCTTAGCTTGGGGGCTTCTCCCTCCCATTGGCCAGGGAGAAGGAAGGAGGTGGACATAGAGAGGAGACGGCAACAGCACAGCCCATGCTGAGGGAGAGCTGCTTGCTGGAGGGATGCACAAACAGCCCCAGGTTCAGCCCCTAATGCAAGGAGCTTCCTCACCCAGTGGGGATGTCCTCAGCTGCCTTCTAAAGGTCCTGAGCTCGTGGCAGGTTGCCCCTGTCAGTCCCCTGGAAGGCAGCACTGAGCTTGCCCATGGGCAACTGGGGTGTGCTGGAGCAAGCAACGTGCCGGTGCCACCAGCACTGCTCCTGCCAGGAGCCCTGGAGGAACTGCTCTGGGTACTACCATCACTACTGGGCTAGACTACGTGGAGGAGAGGGTCTGTGGTGGGGATGGTTGCTGAGCTAGAACCCATGCCTCTTGAAGTACTGGGCCCGCCCGATCACGCTGTTGACGTAGGAGTTGTCTCTGCCACAGGGGTCTTCGTCATAGATCTGGATGTTGTCGATTCTTGCGCGGTAGGCGCAGATTCCCCCTGGGAAGAGTTAAAAAAGAGTTATCATGGGCCTATAAATGAGAAATACAGATTTAAAAAGTAAAAGTTCCTAGTATAAAGGGCAATGCATCTCATCAGACGTATACAACAGCTTGGGAAGTTGCTAATTGTGTGTTTTTACTGAAAAGTGATTCATTTCGCAAAATGCTTATTTGTAAGGTTAAGAAGCCCCTGATTCTCTCCAAATGTGGGTAGGAACAGCATGCTGGTCCCACAAAAGGCTGCAGTCTAAAAGGATGGGAGAGCAAGAAATAGCAAAGAGGGAATAAAACAGCATGCAGATAACATGGGTGATGAACAAACCTGGATCCCAAGCTTCCTTGACCCAATGTACTTTAAAAAAATAAATAAATAAGGGTTGCTAAGATGCTATAAAATCTGCCAGCTTGATGATCTTTTCCCTTTAAAAGTGACACCAACAGATGCACAGCACTCCCATCATTCAGAGGCCTTTGCCTCATACAAACAGAAAGTGATCATCTGGTGTTGACTAACTGTTATTAGAATATTAGAAAGCTTATTGAAATATTCATATTTAAAAATAAATAAATAAAAAGGGCAGTGTGGGAATGAAAGAGGAACCCAAGGGAAGAATGTGTAGGATATCACACTGAACCTACACCTGTGTGAAAGTGCCTCGCAAATCACAAGTCAAAGTGCTGATGGTGAAAAGTAGAAGAGAGATGTAGAAGAGAGAATCTCAGCTGTTAACGTCCTGATGGTGCCAGCAATGCAATGTCCCCTCTTTGTTTCCACACGTAACCCCCAGCACGTCCCCACTGCTGCATGGGGCACGCTGTACCTCTCAGCTGCTGGTCCCAGGTCCAGGTAGGGTGCCTCGCCCGCATTTCATTGATCCCAAGCACCAGCATGGTCGAACACTGGTTGATGTGCTCCTCACTGTCCCACGTCCCGTAAGGCTGGTGGTAGCGCCTGTCGATCTGGAAAAGTCAAGCAAGAAGATTGTTTTCCCTTTGAACACAACCACCGCTGTAGCTTCACCCTGTTTTAACATTCCCAGTCCACAATTCATAGAAGCGACCCAACTTGTGATAAAACTGAGGTGATAAAACGCAGTCTGCAAAGGGAGTGTGTCCCAGTGTTGAACACGGGAGGCTCACTGGCCAAGGTGAAGCCCCGAGAGAGGCAGACCCTTGCCATGCTGCCACCTGTGGGCTCTCCTCTCTCTTGTCTTGTGGCCGTACCTGCATCAGGCCGAACCTCTGCCGGCCCTGGTCCCAGCCGTTGTCCAGCAGCAGGCCGGCACGGCTCTCCTGCGAGATGATGGCGGCGATGAGCGCCGGGTCCAGGCACAGGTTCCTGGCGACTCTCTTAATGGGGATCTCATATTTCCTCAGGCGAATGATGTCTGCATCCGCCGTCCTCCTCAGAGCAGAAATGCCTGCAGCCGGGGGAGAGGCAGCCTGACCCACCCGCCCTTACAAAAACGGGGTTTGGGGAGGGTGCTGATGCTGATGCTACAGCTGGCGAACGGGTGTGTGGGGTGAAATGGGGTTTGCTGCAGCTCCCTCTACTTACAGGCTGAGGATCCTGCCTGTGGAGTTTGCCCTCCCACTTCCCACCAAGTCTAGTTTTTGGGGCTGGGGGCTTTTCTCCCTCTTGGCTAATCGAATAGCTGCACCACATTTCATTTGGTGCACAAATTTAACACCAGGCAGGCACAGCATCCCTCCACCAGGTACAGGTAGGCCGAGAGATCAAGCGGTGCGTGATACCTACCGCAGTCCGGGGCTCTCACGGCTGTGCAGGAAATCGTGGGGGCTTGAAGAGCATTTATATCGCCATAGCAACTGTAACTCGCAGACGGAGCTGGAAAATGAGACGGAGGTGTTTGGAAACATGAGATCTCGGAGCAGTGTCGCACAGCTTGCTGCAGGTGAATGCAAGGCAAGCACGAGGCATTCATTCATCCAGGCCCATAACCAAAGCGTGTATCATGGCCACTGCTCCCTGTCAGTGACATTACCGGTGACAGAGGGCAGGAATTTGTTCTTTCCTAGCTGAATAGGTTCAAGCAAATGAAACTGATGATGATTTACACAAATAGGTGTCCGCCCTGCTAAGTGTAAAAGCCGGTGTGGGGGAAGGAGCCACAGGCTCCACATTTATCTCAGAGGGCTCTTTCGGTTTAATGCCCCCTGATGCCCAGCACCCCTCAGATGATGGCTGGGAACATCTCCCGGGTGTCCCCACAACCTCACGGGGAATTAGCTGAGGAGAGCATGTGCCTCAGTCTGGGCAAATTACCCCAATTTCCTCAATAACTGAGGAATGAATAGGCTCCGTCAAACAGCCTGTGACATTTGGGAGACCTTTCTGAGTAGGCAGAGAGGTCAGACAAGGCTAGCTGGGTATGTCTGTGACTCTGCAAGCAGTTGAGGGTAGGGTGCTTTCCCCAGCAAACCAAACTCGCCCCCAGGCTCACCGATCAGGGCCGAAAGGCCCAGCAAGAGCAGCGCGGGGACCATGGTGATGGCTCTCCTCCGCTGCCCCAGGACACCTGAAAACACAGAAGGTTGCAAAATGTGAAGAAGTTGATGGTGAAATTCAACAGCCCTGAAAAAAGTGTCCATGCCAAGAGCTCCCTCTGCTCCTCCCCAGCCCTGGGCTCTCCTGGCAGCTGCTGGCTTCAGGGGATGGTGGTGGCAGGACAAGCGGGTGATGGAGCCCTGTCTGCTTCTTATTTCCTAAATATCTGGGAGTTTTTGGAGGGACGGCTCCTCCATCTCATGTGCCACCTTGCTGTCACCATCACGTTAAGAAGGAAGCACCAAACCAGGGCCAGCAGGGACTTTTTTAGCCCATTGCTTGCTCTCATGGCCCCTCTTGAACACCCACAGCATCTCTTGACAATGAGGACGCTCAGTACATTTGCTTTAAATCTACAGGTGTTTGACATCCAGTGTACTACAGAGTGCATAGATCTCTCTGTTCAAAAGGCAACATGGCTTTGGATAGCCTTTGGGAAAAGCATGTTGCCAAAAATCAAGCAATACAGCCCTCATTTTGCTGCAGAGAGCATGCAGAGCAGTTCCAAGGTTTTGCTGTTAAAATAATATTTCTGCATTAATTCCTGTGTGTGACAACAGCAGATAATCACTTTAGTAATGAATGCCTCTTGTGTTTATTAATAAAATTCCAAAAATATCATCAGATAATAGCTATCGGCTGGGAAAAAAAAAAATCAAAAAACATTGATTGTGCTTGCCTTGCTGGTGAGGGCATTTAACTAAGCAGGTTTTAGAGCTTACAAATGCCTTTTTTTTTTTTTTTTTTTTTTTTTCCTGCCCCCACGAATATTTCAAGTACAAAACAATGCCAGGAGCCTTGCAGGCAGTCATCCTGCAATGCTATTAACACCTGAAAATGCCTTATTGATTTTAGTGATGCCTGACCTTTTCTCCAGTCTAATAGGTATTTCCACTGTAAAGCAGACTGCATGGATGCCCAGACTCAAATAGGCCACCAACGTCATCAGAAAGACTCCCTTGCCCTGAGAGAGATCATTCAGTCCAGCAAATGCCTACTGCCAGAGCTGGGTATGTGCTCAGCAGCTCACTTTGAGTCCTAACACTGAGTATTTGCAAGCCTGGATCCCTGCAGCCTGACCCAATACCTCTTAATTCAATGGCAAATCCATACCTAATGCTGCAGTTTGTAGCTGTTTCTATAAACAGAAAATTGTCACATTATAAGGTTTTAAGGTATCAGACTTTTTTTAGTCCCAGCACAAAAATCACCACAAGCCTTAAGTAGAAACAGGGAAACAATTACAAAATTAACAGCATGCTAAATCAAAGCCAAAATCAAGGCTTCTGCATCCACGCAGATATTCTCCGAGTGGATTCAGACTCACCTGTCTTCAATCAGCCTTCCTCTGAGGCAGGTCACTTGATGACTTTTATATATATGGGTATGAAAAGGTACCCACCCTCTGGGTTTTGGAATGTTAATTCCTGTTTAGTGTGATGACATTTGTTATAAAGTGTAACAGGTAATATATAATAAGAGCTTTGAACTCTTATGTTTTCTTTCATCCGAAGATTTGCACAAGCAGTGGTTAGTAAGACTCAGGACAATTCTGTGAAAGGAAATAAATATTGTTTTTCCTCCATCAATGACTACACTGATGCTCCATAAATGACTTACAGAAAGCATTGCAGTGAATCAGTGGCAGAGGCCAGGCAAAATTCAGATCCCTGCCTGGTGCTCTCCTTCCTTTACATCCCAGATCAGTCTGGGCACATTTCTGGAAGGGTTTTTGTCTCGTCTCCCCAAGGAGTTTAGATTGGCAAGCTTTTAGTTGAGTATCAAACTTTCACATGATTTCCAAAAAGGGATGCAGCAGCTGAAGTCAGTGGGGGCTCACAGAGGGTTTGGGACAGACTTGCACCATGTGGCTGAGACACTTTTTGTATGTGTAAGTTACTAAAACAAATTAGGGGACTGAAAGATTGTCTGGGAGGCCAGTGGCCTCTAAGCCTGTCTCCCTCCCCACGTTTTTCTCTTCACCGGACTCTGCCTAGCATGGGTGGAGGCTAGAAAAGTAAGATTTCCTTCGAATAGCTTTCTTTTAGTTATTTAATAAATGACAAATCAATGTATTCCCCCTTTTTCCCCCTCTCCTTTGTGCTTTATACCTGCTGAGTACGAAGCCCTATTCCGGACAGATACACATTTTTAAGTTCAAAACAAGCGAGGGTTATTAGTTGTTAAAGCACGGGTGATGATCAAGTGGGCCTTGCCACCTTAAGATCCCTGAATACAGCTATCAAGGACTTAGATCTCGCATTAGTAAGAAGGAGGGAAGCTCCACTGGAGAATCTGGCCCTGTTGTTACACAAGGGTTGGGTTGTTAGTTCAGACAAGTCTGAAGTCACTATTTATTTGGGCAAAAACATTGAAATAATAGAAATCCTTCCAAAGACCACAAAATGGCTAGGCATTCATTCTTCATCTGCAAACCTGATGTCTTGTTATGGTGTCTTGGACTAGAAGAAATCTTAATTCTTTTACTACAGTATAAGATTTTAAATAATTCAAGGTAACATTTGACATAAGGTACTAATCTATGTGGTATCTTTGGAAATAACAGGTAGAAAATAGAGCCATCACATGTACAATGTGGCTGCAAAGATTTCCAAAGCAAACAGCGACCTAAGAAATGCTGGAAGAGAGGAAAGACAGAAGAAACAAACTGGGAAGAGGCCAGAGTGCACAGCTTGATGGCTACTAAATCAGTAGATACACTCATTTGCCTCCTATAGAACAAGGTGATCTGTATTGGAAAGAGATGTATTCTCTCAAGTAGATGGAAATATTTGGGTGTTGACACCCAAGAACCTTTTAGAAAGATGGTATCATATTAGTGTCTTCCTCTGTCACTGAACCTGCAATCAAGTTGATGATTTTGGACTTTTTTTTTTTTGAAAGTAGCCTCTGATGGTAGGTAAGATTTCTTTCCTAATGGGTCTGTCGTTCATTAATGGTCCTTAAGAGAGTTTTCAGTTTAAATACTGATTCTCTTTGTTATGTATGTTCTCTCTCATTTATTGCCCACAGAAAGATTTTCTGTACAATTCCCAGTACTGTCACATGAATTCTTAATGCCCGTTCTGCGTTGCGTTGTTGTTTATTTACTTCTTGAATTGTGGATGCTATTTTTAAAACACAATTATTTTTATCTGTGCTGCTGTATGCTGTCAGATCCCTGTGGCAGACTCCTTGTAGTCACACAATTCCAGCGTGAGGCCAAATAAGGGGGCATTTTCTCAGCAGCATTATGAATGAGATTTTTTTTGGTGCTAAACACTTCCCTATCTACACAAAATTTGCCGACTGCCATCCCTTCGACTGAATGCAGAGAGCAAGCAGCCTTTGTGGAAACAAGGTCATGCTCACGTAGCTGAATGGGGCAGGGCTCTGAGCCAGCCAGGGCACCGCCATGCGAAGGGACCTGCAGGGTGTCAGACAACAAGATTTCTGGTCTGCTCCGTGTAAACCCACAGCAGCAGATCCAGGTGAACCATTTAATGAGAGCGAGCCGCACCTGCCACCAGGATTTTTCATGTTTGTGCTAGATTTAATTTGGAAAATGATGTCAAGCACCAGATAAAATCTGCCTCCGACCAATAGGAGAGAGCACGTGAGCTACCAATTCTATTTTTTCCCCATTTAATCGAGGTGTAATCAAAACGCAGTATCATTTTGAACAGCATTACGTATTGCATATCGTTCTCTGCCAGGCTGAGGGCTGTATCGTCATGTTTGGTGGGATGGTGAGATAAAAAAAAAAGCACCTGGAACAACATCCATCCTAATTACCGCCTCTTTTTGTGCGTTTCAACTCTGGTTTCCTAACATCTCCTGGCAGATGCGTTTCTCAGGCTATCCCTTTTGTCTGGGATGTAATTACAGGTAACACCAGGTATTCACAGGCCTTACGACTACTTTATGGGGAACCTGCCCATGCCCACTGACGCACGTTGGATGCCTCGCACTAGCTGGCCAGTTAAAGATGCATCTGTGGCCTCCCCTCACGGGCTTGTTTTAGACCCACGCCTTTCGTCTCAGGCAAATCCTCTAGAGCTGTCTCTCCCAGTGTTTAAAGAGACACAGACAAGTTAATAATAGAGTTTCTTTTCTGCATCTAATATACCTTTGAGTAACAACAGCAAAAGTGAAGTGAGACGGGCTTCACGTTTGTGAGACATGAGGCTCTTGGTTTTCACTGTGCTCTGAGCCGAGCAGCTGCTGAGGGCCGGGCTCCTCCCTTATCTTGCCGTACTGAAGAACACGGGTTGGCATTGAAACATCCCACTCTGCACAAAGCCTTTCTCCAGCCATTGTGTAAGAAAACTAAGACCAGAAGTATTTATGAAAAGAAAAAAAAAGGTGATTTTATTTTATTTTATTTTATTTTTTCTTTTTTTTCCTGTTCTCTATAACGAGACTTTGAATTTTATCACAGGGAAGATGACCTAGAAAATTGCTCACTGGACTGGATCTTAGGAGTCTTCGGTTCATATCCCAACTTAGACATAGAAATATCACCCAAAAGAAGTCATTTAGAGTTCAAGCCATGAGAGGGTGTGAGCTCATGAAGCATCTGTCATGCTCCAAAGCTGTGCTCCAGGTACGCCGCTGAGATGCACTTTTGCTCCTGTGCAAGCCTCAAGTGGCCCAGCCAGAGCAGCGTGGTCCTTACCTCCTAAGGTCTGTGCTCTGTTCTTTGTGTTCCGACATCAAAATCCCTGTGTGGATGGGAGTCTGCAGTCTGCACTCATGCATTTACTCACAAAAATAGGCTGTGGAGCCTACTCTGTTTACACCAGCCACGGCAGTAGCAAGACCAATCTTGGTTGGAAGATACCCTCATGAAGGAAGAAACCCCCACTGAACTCCCTTTTGGGTAAAGCACTTACACTCCTCACCAGGACCAGGTGCATCTGAGAAAAAACTGACAAACCTACTCCCAAAATATGGATTTCAGGAAGCGGCTGAGATGAGGTAGTGGAGCACCTAGTTCTTGGTGTGCCCAGGTCCTCCTCCAGCAAAGCTAATCTTGTTTCAGTCTCCCACGTATAAAATGAGGATAGTACATTAGTGACTCACAGGGATGGCAAAGTAACATCTCTGAATAATTAACTTCACCCATTAATCATGATAACTATTACGAGCTTTTCTGTGTGCCTGGAATTCATGATACAAAGCACCGAGGTCTGTCAACACTTTGGAAACCAAACAGGAAGCACTTTCTGACATTTTTTTCTAGGGCAGCACACTTACAAGATGAAATAATTAGCGAGGAGGAAGGACAGGATAGGAATTAATTTGTTTTTATATGCTGTACTCACCTGGCTTTCATACAATGTCATCCCGGGAAAAGCCAAAGTTTACTGAAGATTGCGTGATTTGTGCAGAAGATAAGTTAATTAGGTCCAAACATATTTAAAAGGAGTCTGATGTTGAAATCGTACCGTGGGGCAGATGATGTTTGAACAGGCTGTGCTCAAGAAACGCAAAGCGCAAGGAGACGGGCTCACTGCTGAGCTGACACAGTTACGTGGCTCCTGCAGCAGAGGCGCTTTATTTCAGGTAGCTCAACCCCCGGTTGTAACAGGTAGTCGGAAAATCATAGCCTTAGAGCACGCATTGCACGGGGCCTCTAAACGCAAGATTTCTTAACAAAAAGCATCAAGTATCTGCCAGCATTATGTGCACTTGAAATTAACTCACCAAATTTGAGCTTTTTATTTTGCGATGGTTTTGTACTGCTTCAGCCAGTTTGCTGTGTTAGCTTAAATGGATGGAAAGGGTATGAGCGTGCGTCCCCTTTCACACATCTGATACAGCACGGGACTTTCCGGGGGATGGATAAAAAGGAGCGTCTGGGAGACTGGAACATCCAAAAGCACCTCCGTCGTATTTGTGAGACTGAATACTGTCGGCTCCCCAAGAACAAAGAGCAGGCTAGACCTTCAGAGCAACAATTTTACCTGTTTATCTATTTACCCTTTAAAAGAGGGATCAAGAGCAACACCCAATAACATCAAATATGCTCCAGTTCTGATTCCCAGAGGCTTTTAAATTCGGGAGCGTATCCCTGACCCTCTAGCTCTAAAAAGACGGATCAACCCGTACTGACAGAAGATCCCTTCAAGAAAAGCAGAGTACAGCTATCGAGTATGCAATGAGTCCAGAAGCCAGGTTATTTTTGCATCGATTTGATGTGTGCACACGTACACGTAGGCGTGTGTGTGTGTAAGAGAGGAAAATGAGCGTCAACATTCTGGTTGCTCAAAACCCGAATTTCCTACAGAAATTTCTATAGAAAAGCGTTCCTTTTGGAACTTCCAGGAGGAAAACAGCACAATGTGGATTACTTGGAACACAGAACTGGGAGGCATCAATTCATCACCAGTCTGCCTTCCTCAACGCCCTTTATTACAATCGCAGGGGGCCCAACCTACAACAGGGGTCTGAGAGCAGCTGCTAATTTGTTCCCTGCTCCAGAGCCCGTGTCTCATTCAATCCCTTTCAAGGACTGAACTTCCCAAATCCCAAAGCTCCATTTAATCTTTGGGTGGATTCCTCGCTCAGAGCATCCCAAGCACAACACGGGCTCAGTGGAGGATCAGCACACGGACAAGCTCGCAGCCCCTGGCACGCAGAGCTGAGCAGCACCGGCCTCGTTCAGCTGTTAATTTTCCCCAAGCATTAACGATTACTTCACGGAAGCATCAAGCACTAATCACTGCTAATGTTACATGCTGGGCTCATGCTTAAGCCCCATAACTCCAAGAGCTGTGTGTGAACATTTTCTCATCCCCTCATTGCGTAAGACCCTTCCACGGCCGACACGTGCCAGGCCAGGCCCCATTTTGTGATTAGCCTGGGTTCAGGAGTCCCAGTTAGTCACGGCCTCACACACACCATCCTGCAGCCGTAAGCAACTGGGGACACGCAACCCCTGCCTTTTCGAGCTATCGTGTATCCTCAACGTCTTTTTTTGTCACCTTTATTGCCACTACATCACTGTTGACAAAGCCAAGCTTTACGATTTTCAAGTTTGTACAGCTGACATTTCATTAATTAACGTTCTTTGTGTTGCTTCCTCTTCTAGCTCGCTGAAGGATGTACTATCATGGACATTTCACTATTTAATCTGTACCTCTGTACTGCTTGAGCTTTACCTCACGAGAAAAAAAATTGTTCCTCAATACTCAAAAAGAATTTTCCACATTTTAACAAATCTCTACATTTCACCCAAAACAAGATTAATAGACATGGATTGTTCATATTGAAGTAGTATGCAGATCAGGAGCAGAAAACCCACCAGAAGGACCATTCAGTGACAGTTTATGACAGTTTAAATCTTCATTCAAGACAGAAAATGCAGAAAGCAGATGTAAAAGTACAGATCTGAAGCAGGCAGATCCATCTGAGGCTACTACTTCAAAAAAAAAAAATAATTAAACTAGTTAGTATACACCCCCCCTCCTTTACCCAAGTCGCATGTTCCTATGGACCCCTTGTATCCTTGTATTGTTCCACGCCCTGGAACGTGTGTGGCCCTACCAGAAGCCAGATGAAGGAACAGGTTGAACTGAAGATTAACCTAGAACAAAAAAAATCAACTTAAACTGCCACGAAACCACTGCCTCCAACTAGCACTTACACAGAGTTCATAATGGGACTGTTGACATGTGGAACTGAGCAACCTTTAACACCACAATGTCAGAAACCTAACGAGCTACTGCCTAAATGCATTTCCAGAGAGGCTGCAACAATTTAAAACATGATTTAATATTCCCACAGCCTAGACAATGTAATTAGTGCCCGGAGATAAGTCCCGCTAAGGCACTCCTAGCAAGACTGTTGGAATATTAGTTTCCTAAATTTAATTCCATGCAACCAGATGCAAAAAGAACACTTGTTCATTTAGAGTTTCTGCACTGAAAATGAGATCAACTTGAATCAAGCCTACTTCCAGCTTCTAGTACACTACCACGTGGCTGCATACATCTCAAGCTGATTGCCTTCTCAGTGATGCCTCAGAGAGAACTATAGTTTGTTAGAAATCTAGGAAGAGCACATGCAACTTTCTGACAGGCCCTTATTAAAAGAGAATGACCCACAGCACCTAGATGACTTTATTTGAAAGGATGCAAAAGTCAACGTTAGAATTAAAATAATTTTATTTCAATGTACATGAACTGAAATAAAATAGAATCATTGTTATTTTTCAACTTAAGAGTAATATTGCTGGGCTGGCCCAATCACAAGCACTCTCCACGACGAGGCAGCACGAGTAACTAGACCCAGTTCATCATTTTCTGGGCCAACTGAATTCCAAGTACTACTGTCAAAGGGTCCTCCAGCACACAGCAAACTCTGTTTTTGAGAACTAAGACAAGCCATCAACACTTTGCCTAGGCAGAAGCTTTAAGTTGTGTTCCAAGGAAGATCTCCCTTGAAAAATCCTGTCCATTACTGAAGAAACGGTACACAGCATGCTGCGCTACATCTAACAGATCAAGGCTTCTCCCGAACGCTTTTCTCTAGCCTACCCTCCCGTACAAAGCACCCGCTGTAAAAATCACACGTTCAAAACCACAGAATCATACAAACCCGCAAACAAGGCTGGTTTCAATATGCTTGTTGCTATGTGCTACTGCCCGCTGTGTCAGCTTCCACATGCAGCGTACATAGATGGCAAAAGGGCATTTCTCTTGACCACCACTTTCAGAAGTTATGTCTGTTTTTACAGCTTATAGTGCAATACAATTAAGTTACTCAATGTCATGATATGGCACCATAAGGTAAGCAATCTTCGTTGAAATGCACAATTCCTGGTACTAGTAATTTGCAGTGCTTTTACCAATAACAAGTAATAAGATTAAAGAGAACTGGAAAAGGAACTGATAGAGAAAATTCTTAGAAGTGTCTGTTGTTCCTTTGATGAAGGAAAAAGGGAACTGTCAGATTCAAGGAAAATGATGGGAAATAGTTCTTCACACAACACACTTAAGTTGTGGACTCCTTGCCATGTGAGGTGGATGCTAAGAAGATGCAATGAGGACTTAAAAAGATTTCTTTTTATCCAGCAAATGCTTTCAGATATGGAGTTCCCCAAGCCACAGACTGCTCAAAGTATGTTTTGGGGAAGCACCGCTATCTGCTCACCCTTTATTTTTTCCTCCCCTCTCTTCCTTGTGCATCTGCTTTTGGCCACTGAGCCTGGATATTAGGCCGGATGGACCTTTGATCTGTCTTGGTACAGTTTATTCTAAGTTACTTCAAAACGCTTCATAGATGTACTCTCAAAGATGTACTCTTCATCATTTGCAACATATTATTTAGATAGGACTTAGATTGTTGAATTACAAATGACCTCCAAAAGAGGAAAAAAAAATATTTAAGCTTTCTCCTGATATGACCCAGTTGTATAAAACTGTATAGAAAAGTGAGCGTTATGTGCAGATGTAGTGAAAAAGCAATAAGCTTTATAAAAAACATTCTTAAAAATGTACCAAGCATAAACAAAAGATGGTTTACAAATACATTTAACTATTTTAGTCATCATCAGAATCTGAATCGTATTTCTTCCCTCTGATGGTCTTCTTCTCCAACTTTGTGAAGCTTGTTCCAAATTTCTTTTGATTTTGAAAAGGTGGCTCCATCAAGTTTCCACTAGAGGAAAAGAGTAAGAGGTGTTGATTAAAGCCATATTTTTGCAGACAGTAAGCAGCATTTCTAATTACTTGTTCCTCCAAAAAAACCCACAAAACACTAAGAGAATAAAGCCCTACTCCCTAAAGTGACCCTAAAAAGCGCTGTGGGATGACTAGCATAGCGCTTTCTGGGCAAGAGAGCCTGGACAACAACAGCTAAGACAGGAATGTGAGTGTACACAGCACTTGTGATCAGAGCTCTGCAGGAAAAAAAACCTGAAAGGGCTTTTTGTGGCAAACTGATGGCTCTAAGGACAGCCATTCATCTTATTAAACAGTAAACAGGGAATTACAGAGGCTTTTTACACCAAAGGAAGAGACAAAAGTACAAAAGAAAATAAACCAGGAAGAGACTGTGGAATAGAAACAGAGTCAAAAATGGGTTTTGTAGCGCCAGAAGACACTTTGTTCCACCTCTACCTAGGCCAGATATGGCAATGTCCTTATCTAACACCGTGCACAGCTGGTGGGGCATGGAGGGACCCACACCTTGTTCCCCATGTTCACATAAAGCTGGAGGTCCCACACGTCCTAGAGCAGGGGTGTGCAAGAGGAGGATCCCCCTCCTTGCTTAGGGTGTACATGCTTTTAACTCACATGAGCTGTGAGGGGCTTGCATCTCAATGTCAGAGTGAGCAATTAGAACCTCCTGGAATTAGCTACAGAAGGGTGGTGGGAAATTGCTTATTACCACTTTGTAGATAACATGTTACTGATATTGATCCTAAATACACAGTTCAATGATTGCTAGTTAATTACATGTCAGCAATTAGCCAATATACCACTTGAATCCTGATTTTGCTGAGATGTGACCTGAGCAGTTCTGAACAGTTTTTTTTTTCCCTCCTAAATACAACGTATCCTTTCACCATCTGCTATTCCACAGACTGAAGGAAACAAAAACCACCAAAAAAGAAAAGAACTCAACAAAAAATTGTTTCTAGTCTGTTAGGAGAAACTCCAGGGAATACGTAAATGGATGTGGCCAAGAATGCTGAAAATTTAGCAAATTCAGTGCAGCTTAGTTCAATTTCACTGAATTATTTCTCCCATAAAGGGTGTTGCTGTCTAGAATAAATATCCAGACTGCCTTTGATTCCGTTGTGTTTGCTTCATACTGAACTGCTAAGTGGAATTACAACTTGTTTTGAATTATAATTTCTGCTTTACTCATCAGAAGTTCAACAGCTAATTAGATTTCTCCTTTAAGATCTAACAATGTCTCCTGTCAAACTTTGGGAAATAGCCATTGAAATGAACTATATAAGTATATAAACTATATAGACAAATATAAAATAGAATAAAAATATAAATAAAAAAGACACTCAAAAAAAAAAGAAAACTAGCCTAAAAAAAGATAAAGATTTTGACATGACTGGAAAGCAAAGCAGAAGGTGCTCTATCATTTCCAGAAAAAATAGGCTATTGTGACCTAAGCTATTAGCCTATTGTGAGGCCTTGTGTACCAAAATCCTAAATGTGGGCAGTTACAATGATTATCTTGTACTGCCAAACAAACAATTTGCACTTTTTTATGCCGTCTATTGAAAAAAAAAGTCATATGCAATATGGATTAAGGTGCCTCTTAAGTACAACCTACAGTTTTCACTTAAGCGGATTAAAATGCTCAAGCTTGACATCTAAGCTGTTGTAGGAAGGATTACATTAGACACGTGGCTGGGCCAGGCTTTATCAAAGCAGGGTTGCTACCCTATAGCAGCAAACGGCAGGAGCTGTGTTTGTTTTTTATTCCTGTACAAAAATGATGTTATAAAGATCATTATAATATCTCAGTATGTTGCCAAAGAGGTGCTCTTTTCTTTCGCTTGCCAAAGTACACAGAAGAAATAACTGGATTGAACTCACTTGTGTTTTAAAGCATACAAGATATCAAAGTTACAAACTTTCAGTTTCATCTGTCCGCAAGGACGTTCTCCTCACACTGTATCTGAAAATAAACCAATCACAAAACAATTACCTGTAATTAATTATGTCTGCACAGCCTAGTCTCCACTCCAAGGTCTCTGTAGTGAAGTCATCCGTGTTACCGAGATCAGTGAAGCCAACAACATAGTCTTGCGATTTTCCGTCTTTTATTAGTGCTAGAGTGGGGATTACTTTGATGCGCAGTCTCTCGCATAAGAAAGGAGATTTTTCTGCATTTAGTTTCAAGAATTTTGTCTCAACGTGCTTTTTTGCCAATACAGTCAAATGCTTGTCCATTATCTGACACCTGTCAAAAAAAAAAAAACCACAAAATGTTTGTTAGACTCAATAAGCTGAAGAACACATTGCTTTACAGCAATGTAAAGAAGAACTGTAAAGAGCTATTTCTATCACGTTACTTCCTCAGATACAACCTATACAATTAAAAATTTAGTCCCAAGAGAAGCTGTGTTTTAAAGGTAGCCAGATTTAACAACTAATAGAATAATGCCCTGGAGCACCTTTAACACACAATTACACCATGCATTTCTCTTGTTTCTTCCTAATTACACCACCCATGCACCTGACAGCTTCCCTCATTTCTTGAGGCCTCTATTTATTGATGGAATTTCCCGTACTTCTATTCTTCCTGCTTCAGCTCCACTGACTGTGAGCTTAGGAAACTTCTCTGCAACAGATTTCACATCTTCATAGAAGTACTGTGCACACATTACAGAGCTTTAGTTTTTTAGTCTCTGCCTCCACAGCTGAGATGCAGTAACTTGCTGCATAGAAGAAATTATTTTCAGAGTGCTTCAATAGTGCCATAAGCAAGTATTTCACTTTTCTGTTAAAATGTAGTAAGAACGAACATACAATAATTGTTTCTCAGTTAAGGGGCAGTAACATGAGCTGCTCAAAATAATTGTCAGATGGAAGACATTTGTAGGCTTGTCATCTTTGAGTGGTGAGGCTCAGCTGCACAAACTCTGTGATGTGGCTGTCCTTTAACTAGAACGGAAGGCTGAATAGATCAGAAAGCTGGAATGGGCAAGGATGAAAGCAACTTGATACTGTAGTTGGAAAACCTGACACACCAGCTTCAAGCTGGTTGTCACCACTACACATTTCACAAAGAACTTTCTCTAAAGTTCCTTCTCCTGTCTGAGTCTACAGGCTTCATTCGTACAGAAAAACCAAACATCCCAAACCTGTTCTGAGCTAATTATTTGCACAGATATTCTTTCAACTTTGAGTAAAAGCTAGCTGAATGCAGCTGCTTCAAATATTTTGAGTTGTAGAATGGTTTTGATTGGAAGACCATCTAATTCCACCCCCTGCCATGGGCAGGGACACCTCCCACCAGAGCAGGTTGCCCAAAGCTCCATCCAGCCTGGCCTTGAACACCTCCAGGGATGGGGCAGCCACAGCTTCTCTGGGCAGCCTGTGCCAGGGACTCAACACCCTCACAATAAAGAATTTATAATTTCTAGTCTAAACTTATCCTCCTTCAATTTAAAACTATTTCCTCCTGTCCCATCTCTGAATGCCCTGACACAGAGTCCCTCCCCAGCTTCTCTGTAGGTCCCCTTTAGGTACTGGAAGGCCACTGTAAGGTCTCCCTGGAACCTTCTCTTCTCCAGGCTGAAGAACCCCAACTCCCTCAGCCTGTCTTCATCCCTAACAGAGCTGCTCCAGCCCTCCGATCATCCTCACGGCCCTTCTCTGAGCCCACTCCAACAGTTCCATGTCCTTCTTACATCGAGGGCCCCAGAGCTGAATGCAGGTGGGGTCTCACAAGAAAGCTCTTTCAAAAATAAACTCTCTACTTGTAAGAGTCAAATATTTAACTTAGAAAGCACAAGATACACATGCCTCAGTGCATAATCTGGATTTGACCTCTTTCAATTTCTCACATTGAAGCTGTTTCAGTTTATGTTCTGTAAATCAGAGAAAACATAACTTGGGGAAAAAAAATAGGACAACCGGCTCCTCCTTCAATAAACAGCTCTATTTTGCAATTGCTTTTTAACAGAAAACATTGAGATAAACCCACCTAGGAATAGCCTACAACCCAGAACTTCTTCCAGGAATTCTTCCAAGGAAGTGGGAGATCTTATTTTAGGTTCCTATTTTGAGTCAGGACATAGATCTAGGTCCCTCACACCCTAAAGAAGTGACATAATCACAAAGGTACAGGCCCAAAGGGAAAACAGCTACAATTGGTATCCACAAATCCTTTCAAAGTCAAAACGTTGAATATTGAAGATGCTTAGACAGGATTTTGTTTACGTTTTGGTTTTTGGTTGCCAGAACTGCCCAGAATATCTCCATCTGGAATAACCAAAGTGATCTTTTTGAAGTTGCTATGGTCACTAAATTTAGAGCTGGCTCCCTCCAGCTAAATCAATGATGAACCACAGCAATCTCTCAAACGCTGCCAGAGAAGTTACGCATTTGTGTTCTAATCAACTATGCAAGAGGGGATTAATCCTTGTCAAATCATGTCAACTTTAGTTGGAATCAAAAGCTTTCAGAGGGAAGAAGGTATTGGAAGAAAAAAAAAACAAGGAATTTCCATGCTTCTAAAAATCTGTATTTACTTATGAGATTTGAAAAGAGCTTTTTTTTTTGGTATACATCTATAAGCAAAATGTTTCTTGAACAAAGTGTATTTACCATACCTGAAAGTTGTATCTCTATAGAAATGGCAAACCACATTTTTACTTTCTTTGACTTCTTGGAAAAAGTCTCTCTCACTTGGGATTTCTCTGTACTCCCCATGTCCTTTTGAAAGCCACTCCTTATGGAAAAGGAAAGGAAGTTAATTAGTATTTAGTTAGTCCTGCATCTGTCATGCAAGCTCTACAGCTTTTAAGGAAAAAAAAAAAAAAGGAGGGGGCTTCAGTAAAAACCCATTTCATACAGTAATAGTTAGAAACAAATTAGGCAAAGGTCTATAGGCCAGATAACGCTTCTAAATTGCCTCTTTCTCAACAGCAGGCAGGTAGCTGAGCACCTTCTTGTTTGCAAATACAAGTCTTGTACAGAGTTGCTCACAAATCTGCAGTGCAGCTTCCCTGTAAGATTAGACTAGTTCAAAGAGCACTGAAAACAAAGTTGTCAGAATTGGAGAACTGTAAATCTACAACTTGTGCCACTCTAAAATGTTTTTGCACCCTAGAAGAACTTGTCTAAAACTGACTCAAGCTATAACAGGTTATTTCTTTTGATCTTTCTATGAAAAAAATAGGGAGAAATAAGCCTGCAAAAACATAATGTTTATCTACTGAATATAGACTGAACTTGTCTTACTAAGAGCCAGGCTTCCAAAAAAAACCCTGACAACACAGGTGTTCATACCCATTACTCACAAAGTGAAGGGAGAAACAGAAATTCACGAGCTAACATTTACAGGCAATTTCAAACCTGCTTGACTAAATGTGCAAATACAGTCTGGGAAAAGATGATCTCCTAGATTTTCAAGGCATACAGTTAAGAAAAAAAACAGGAACAGCTTCTGATACAGAAAATTATACTGTATTAAAACACATATAGACTAAGCTAAATGATTAAGAGTGAAGCATGACAAAAACATGACATTTCAGCTTTCAGTGCAAGAAAAAATTACCATTCTTGATCTTGCAGTTGTGTTAGAGTTAAAAAAAAAAAGTGGGGGGTGTTGGAGCTGCTAGCAAATCAAAGATTTCCTGTAGACTAAATTACAACAGAACAAAGGATTTCCTGAATATTTTAACACGAACATTGGAAGAAATTACGTGAATAAGTTATAATAATGCAAATCACGCACCGACTTATGCTTCAACAGCAGATAAGTTAATTTTCCTACACATTCTTATTCCAGAAGAATGTGGGCCATCTTACTCCTTTTACAGAGCAGTATCCTACTTTCAATTTGAAAATGCATGAGAACAATGAGGTGAGATCAAGTACCATGAAGAATTTTTACAGGATAACTAACATGTTAACATCTAGAGCATGTCAAAGTATTACAACTTTTGAAAAAGGACAACACTGGAATCGAATATGAGCTGTACTTCTGAAGACACACAAGCAGTGTGACACCTTCTCTACTTCCATCTTTAGAGAATCAAAGCAACTAACTCTGCCTCTCCTGCAGCATCCCAACCACACAACATTTTACTGCATTCCCATTTGAAAGCATGCCATTAGCCACCACAGGCAAAACATCTCCTTTCAACCCAGTCACCTCCCCCTTGTCCCTATTTCTCTGTTTAGGTTTGCATGAAGTTAAGTAACCTATGGCTTCCCTATTTAGGATTTAGGTCTCACACCATATGTTACCAGAACTTTCTTTTCAGGAACAACCATCTATGCTCAAGGAGACTTTTGGGGGAGCACGAGGACTACAATTTAGCCAGATATACCAGGGACCAAAGCAGAACTCCTTTTCTGCAAGAAAAAATAAGCAGTCATACACAGCCAACATTTCACTGGAGTAGAAGAAGTGGGACAAAATTCTACCCTAGAACACGAAAAGACCCTGAATCTTTCTTCTGCAAAATACCTTAGAAAAAAACAGGCACCACCCACATGCCTTAAGATACTCCAGAATTCAGAAGTGTAAGGTACCAAAACACCTTACGATTAGGTTGTCTGTGAGGCTTATGACTTCAGATGACAACATTCAGTGAATAACAACACACTGAAATCTCTGTACTATACTCCTTGTCCTATCCTTATCATAAGATAATCACAGAGCTTCCTTTCTCCTGTTAAAGACCACAAAGCAAGCACACAGGAACAGAGATCTGCTTTTCGGATTTGTTTAAAAATAACAAAGTACAGAAAGGTGAAGAAAGAGAAGAAAACTCTTAGGTCATGTGTACAGTTCCCCTAGGATTTCCAAAAACTATTACATTTTGCGCTTCAGGAGTCTGTATTAGCACAAGACTTACCTGTTTCTGCTGTTTGGCCTTTTTCAGTGCTTCAAGCCTCCTTTGTTTAAGGCATTCCAATTCATCTTCATCCATTTGGTCCAGCTTCTGCATTTCCGCATCCAGATGTTCTTCTACTACCTTGGTGGTCTGAAGTATTTCATTCTCCAGAACTTTCTGGAGAATTTCAACGGATGTATCAGCAGCCATCTTTAAGTGTGAAGCGATCCCTTCAGATCTGTGAAGAGAACAATACACAGAATTTACATGTAAAGAATTTTTACATAACGCAGTTGACATTGTACAGAAATAAAAGGCAATGCTGTTTAAAGATTGCAGCATATGGATATGCTCGGTATCGAAACCCCCCTCCGGGGAACGTCTGCACAATGAACACAGGTAGCAACAAGGACTCTAGTCAAGCCCTATTCTCCCCATCCCAGGGCCAGGTACCAACAGTGCACAGGAACCTGAAATTACTAATCAATATAACAAAGTAAAATTAACAAGTTCCAAAGGAACAGACATCCTGAGCCACATCCGCGTACCTTTAATTAACACTGGGAAAAGAGAAGATGCAGTCCTTCTGACTCCATCCTTCTGGGAGAAAGAGATGTCTGAGAATAAGCCTAAGCAGTGTTCAGCATGTGTTTTCAACAGTTTAAATGCATTAAGTACCTTATGTGTATTAACATGTTTGAATCTGAATTAATACTCCTCGCTCTTTAGCTAAAAGGAAAGGCACTCAACAGCAATCGCCTTTGGCAAAAACACTGCTTCAATTAATACAAGAAAACTGAAATTGCAAGCACCACCTTCTGGCAGCCAGGGAAAGGATTAAAAAAAAAAAACAAAAGCCACTATCTTCACAAAGCAATTAGACACACAGCTAAAATCATTTCCTCTAAAACTCCCCCTCTCCAAATGCTTCAAAAGGCAGAAAACATTGAGACTAGGGGTGCTCGGAGAGCTAAGAGAACAAAATAGATAGTTCTCCTGAATAGTTTTTTATATTACATTACAAAAAACTGTCACTGTAATGAGTGACAGCTTTAAAATGGAAACACATGGACAGTGCACAGTGACCCTAAGCAGATTCTTTAGCTGCTGGCCACTGGTTTGATGCAACAGATCAGGGTTCTAGAATACTCTCAGCAACATTTTAAAATAGCCAAACTACCAGAACCATTGACTTTGCAAACACCTTGCATACAGAGGCAAGAACCCATTTTAAGTCGTGATGGGCAGGGTACCAGCACCATGGCAGTACTCCAAGTTTAATGCAATGTCAGCAGTGTTGCACTAACGCCACATGTACCACAGCCAGACCTGCTCTGGTCTGCAGCACCTTATGTGGGGTCTCTGCTAGCATTTCCTTTGTCTTTCTTGTATTTTGGAAGAATAGGAAGGTAGTAAAAAACTTACTGGTGTGGCTCACAGCCCACTAGGTCTTCAGGAAAGGGCTGAACGCTGCTCGGACAGGGTTAGAAAGCCGTATCCTGAAAAAAATAGCAGGGAAAAAGAGAAATCAGTCCCTCCAGCCCCCACTACGGCCCGAGTGCTCCCGGCTCTCCCAGCCACACCAGCGGGGCTGTGACCCCCGCTCCTCCCACAACACCCATACGGCTGCCGGGCCCCGGCCAGACCCTCCTAAAGCGCAGCCGCCCGCGCCGAGCTCCCCACAGGGGGGCGGCGGGGCCGGTACCGACGCAGGCGCCGCGCGGCCGTGACGAACAACGGCTGCCCACGGCGGGCGCGGCCCTTTAGCCCCAATTAGCTCCCTACCGGCCCCGTGGACGGCCCTTGTGCCCTCCCCGGCCCCCACGGCCCCCTCACAGCCCCGCCGCCGCTCACCCCAAAACCGGAGCCGCCACCGGAACTGCCGCCGCCCCGCCTCGCCTCACCTCAGCCGCGCCGGTCGCGCCCCGCCGGAGTCTCGCGAGATGTTGGGAGGGGGCGGGACAACGCCCTCCTCCCCGCACTGCCATTGGCCGAGGCGGCTGCCGCTCCTCCCGAGGGTGGCCAGCGCGCGCGCGTGCGCGGTGTTATTGTGAGGGGGGGCGGGGGCGGCGGCGGCGGCGGCCGTTGGGCGGCCGTTAACGGCCGCGGTGGGGGCTGAGGCGGAGGAGGGAGGGCGGGAGGGAGGCGGGGAGGGGGCGCCGCCGCCGCCGCCGCCGCCATGAGCGGCCCTGAGGTAAGGGCGGCCGCGGGGGACCGATGGCTGCGGAAGAGCGAGGCGGCGGCGGCGGGTGTGTGTGTGTGTGCGAGAAAACGGGGATATTCCAAACGATTAATAAATAAATAAATAAATAGTAATAATAAAGTTTCGTTTTTTGGCTTTTTTTTTTTTTAATTATTTTTTTTATTTTTAAAGCGTTTCCTGGAAATGAGCGCGGCGGGTGGGCAGGTGGGGCGGGGAGATAAAGCTCCTTCGGCGGCGGTGGCGGGGGGGGGGGGGGGCTGATAAGAGAGAGGGGCGGGCGGCAAAAATAAAATAAATAAATAAATAAATAAATAAAATAATTAAATAATAAATAATTAAATAAATAATAAAATAAATAAATAAATAATAATAATAAAGGTTCCTGTGTCTTTTTCGCCGGCTCCTGCTCCGGGCCCTCCGTGCCGGCGGGCGGCGCTGCGTGGCCGGGGCCGGGGCCGGGGCTGAGGCGGGGCCGAGGCTGAGGCTGAGGCGGGGCCGGGGCCGGGTGCGGGTGCGGGGCCGGGGCCGGGTGCGGGCGGCTCGCCGTATGCACGGGGCTGCGGGCGGGCGGCCGGCGGTGGCGGCGCTGAGGCGGGCGACGAGCGGCCGCCGCCATGGGCAAGAAGCAGAAGAACAAGAGCGAGGACGGGTAAGGAGGAGGAGGAGGAGGAGGCGGCGGTAGCGAGGCTGCCTTCAGGCTCCCGTCTCCGCCTCGTCCCTCCCCGGGAACGTGACAGCGCCGGTGCGGCGCCGCTGAGTCAGGCCCCGGCCGCGGCCTCGTGGCGGAGAGGGGGCCGTTGGAGGCCGTTGCGGCCGTTGGGGCCGTTGGGGGAGCCGGCTGCCAACGGGTGCGGGCCAGCGGCTCGTCAGGGTGCCGGGTTGTGGCCCTGCGGCGGCTGAGGGTGCTCGGGGTAGAGCCGTAGCCACGAGGCCGCGGGCAGCGTGAGCCGCTGAATGCGCCTTTTTTTGGGGAGTACCCCTGCCAGATCTCGCTTTCTGGGCAGTACGAGTGTCTCGTTAGCCAACATTTGCCTCGTCTTCACTATTTTTTCCTCGCGCTTTTCGCCGCACCGCGCAGGCTGTTTGGTAGGGCCTGTCGGCATCGCGTGTCCTGGGCTGTGTTCCCCGGGTGCGCCTCAGGAGCAGCGCTGGCGGGGAGATGAGTCAAGAGTCAGCTGGGGAGGAAGGAAGAGGGGCTGGATTTTAGTGCGCTGCAGGAGGGTTGGCCTCGTGCTCTTTGTACGTGCTGCAGTAGGTGCCAGAACCATCAGGGTTGGAAAGCCCTCCAGGATCACCCATGTCCCCAAGCACCAGGCCCAACCTCTCCTTGAACACCCCCAGGGACGGTGACTCCACCACCTCCGTGGGCAACCCGTCCCAGTGCCTGACTGCTCCTTCTGAGCAGAAATGTCTCCTCATTGCCAGCCTGAACCTCCCCTGGGGCAACCTGAGGCCATTCCCTCTGGTCCTGTCACTGGTTCCCTGTGAGAAGAGGCCGACCCCAGCTCTCCACATATTCCTCTCAGGTAGCTGCAGGGAGCAATGAGGTCTCCCCTGAGCCTCCTCTTCCCCAGCCCAAACACCCCCAGTGCCATCAGCTGCTCCTCACAGGACTTGTGCTCCAGAATCACACAGAAGCCTTTGGGTCCTGGAGCGCTGCTCTCCTGGGCCCTTCCAGTGGCAGTGGTGGCTGTGGGAGAGACTCGGAGAGCCTTCATGCCCGCCAGGTGCCTCGTCCTCTTCCGTGTGTCTGTAAAGTACCAGGCTCAGGCCTCTGTCGGTTGCCATGTGGAAAATCTCATTTATGGCTAAAAGAAGGAAGCTTAAAAGAGAAGCCAGCAGCTCATTGTTAGAATAACTGAAATCTGATTGTTACAGAAAAAGAAGGAACAAGGATGCAGTTAAAATAGCTTACCGGCTCACTGCTGCTCCGAGCCCTACGCTTGGTGGTTTCACCCTGGGGGAGGTGAGCTTTTGTGGCGAGCTGTCAGCATCAGGTGTCCTTCACGAGGAGCGATACGAGTGCTTGTGTGGATGGTTTTGTCTTCCTCACCGTAGGAAACACATGAGATCATTTTTATATGCTTGCTAACATGCTTTTATGTCTTTGCTCTTGGTCTGCAGCTGCATGCTGTATCCAAACACCCGAAAGGTGGCCTGTCTTTAATACGATTTCTTTGTTCTGTTTATTACCCCTAAACCAGTTCTGTCCAGGTCCCTGTTTCTTTCAGCTGACCTTGGAGAGCTGTGGGGTGTCCGGTGCCGTGCCCTGTACGAGGCATCTGTTTATGTCCCGTGCCTGCGTCTCCACCTCTCAGCGCCTCTGCGTTCATACCAGGCCCGTGTTTCTCTGCTGCGACGCTGTGCTAGGGTTGGGAATACCTCGTTCTGTGAGGGTAACTGCTCGCCGCTGCTCCCTGCGTGAAGCTCTGGTTGCAGCATGCCAGGGTAAACAGCAGTGAAGCCCAATTAGGCATGGACACCTGGTCAATTAGAAAGATTGCTGCCACAGCTAAATCAAGCAAAAGTTACAGGCGGCTTAGGAGAAGTTCAGCCAAAGCAAGCTTGAGGCCTTGCAAACGCAGCACAGCTCACCAACTGCTACCGGAGCAGCAATTCTGTGTTACGGGGCTGCAAAGCACGTGGCAGTGCAAGGGGTGAGCTGGGGGACTGGCTTGGACACCCCCAGTCCCTCTCCTTGCTGTTGCAGTTCCCCTTTCGTTCCCTGACAGCTACGTTTTAGATGCAGTCCCTTGCATCCCTTCTGGCTGCACGCAGCAGCTCAAGGGCACAGCTTGCAGCGCAGAGGAAGCACATGGGAAGATGCAGGTGTGTGTCAGTGTGGCAAATGTTGCTTTGGGCCCTGGTGTGACAGAAGGGAGATTTTCTGCTTTTCTCCTGACGTACTGAGACAAGTTACAGGAGGTACCCGTCATCTTGACTCTGCCCTCCTCCTCTTTTCCCCTTTCACCCCCACAGCTTTGACTTAGGTTGTGAGGTTTCCCCTCCTGCATTTCTGCTGAGTACAGCAGAGGCCTTGCTGATTAGGAATGAATTATTTCCAGGTAAATGAGGCTGAATTTTGGCGTGGGAGCCGGCTGTAAGTACGCAAGGACGAGTCCCTGAGGGAGGCGATAGCAGCGGTGAGTAGGGCAGGAATGGGAATGTGGGATCACTGCCTGTTACGAACACGCTGCTGTCCGAACAAACACACCTTCAAAGCCGTTCCTGCTCTACCAGCACCTCTGCTGCGCTCCCGTGGAGTTTATTATTGCCTCCTGCCCCTGGGTTGGTGTGCGTGGCTCCGTGGATGAGGGATGTGTTTATGCAGGGTGGCCAGCCGGCGTGGTAGAGGTGCTTTGTGAAGGTGAAGAGCGTCTCGGGTCGTAAATCGCTGCTGGGCCATATGGAAGCTGCCTTAATGGCTTCCCCTGGAAGCCGTGCGGCTGTGTTGGTCGCTCGCTTTCAGATGCAACCTCCCAGCAAAGCTGTCAATAAAAATACGAGCCATCTGATCATCCAGACACCCCTAATGGAAGTGTGGGTGTCTTGATGTGTAATCTGGCACCTCCCGGGAGCGATGGTGCTGTGCTTTGGTTTTTGGATAGGGCTGTGATGGCAGAAGGTATGTCAAGGTTCTCCCCTGCTGTTTTTGTGAGTTTGGTATAGGATTTTTTTTTTTTTTTAATGCGTGGGAAGCAGGGCTGTTTTTAAACTGCAGAACTGTGTGCTTTGAATTCAAGCCTCACACTGCTGCTGTAGATTTTTCGAGTCAATGTTCTATAAGCAGTAAGCTACAAATAATTTCCTGCCTGGAACCTCAATCTTTCCCCTTGGCTTTCTCAGCTTTTCATATGCATTTTTCCCCTCTTCTCCCAGCTTAGTCCTCTCTTTCTTTTCTTCTTCGTAGTTTTCTTCAGCTTCCAGCACATAATCTTTAGGTGTGTTTGTTCCTGTGCCCTTTGATATGGTGAGCTGGTGCCTGGGCATACCGCTCTGATCATTCATGCGTATTGCTTTGGAAGTTACAGGTGCCAGCTGTGATTCTGCAGCCAAGAACGAACACTGCTGCTAAAATAAGACGTACGGTGCTGCTGCTGCTGCTATATATTGCTTCCTATTCTGCAAATTAAATTGCTGGCACCGTCTATTAATCATTCTGCTTGGCCCTTTCTTGTTAGAGTATTAAATGAAATCTTTTAGGTGTTGCCTTGGGAAGTTCTGTGGAGGCTCCAAAGCCTGCAAGCACCTGTAGTTGAGAAACATTCTGTACCCCAGAAAATTTACAGCAGCTGTCTCTGTCTGCTTCTGGAGAATAGTTCCACAACAAAGCTTCTCCAGCAGCTGATAAGCCCCCGAGATCCCTGTTTTGCACATCTCATTTGGGAGCTGCCAGGATTGTGTATGGAAAGATGGAGTACAGCAGTGCAAAATAACTCCTCCGTTAGAGAAATTTATTGGCCTGTTCTACTCAAAAGTATATTTATGCACTCCCCAAAGCTATGGTTTTTAACATAAGCATTGCATATTTGTAAGAAAACCGTTTTTATACATTTTGTTGGATATTTTTTTGAAAGCAAAGCATCATATCACTGCATAAACACTGTGAGGATCCTCAAACATTTGCAGTAATGGCAGCATAAACCACAAAGCGCTGCCATCCACTTGATAAAGTGTTAGAAGCAGTTTTTCACATCTAGACCTCGATTCTCTTCATCTGTTACCTTCACCAAGGCATCTAAATCTAATCTATAATTACTGTTTATGAAAAGTGTAGAAATAGCTGCTGCAAGCCAGCAGGCATTGCAGAAAACTGTTCCAGTTCCATGAAGATCTCTGGAAAACCTCACGGGGAATAAAGGGCTTTATGGTAAGTTAAACTTTGCTGCTGCTGTTGTTGACACTTGCGCTATCCAGCCAGACAAGCTGACAGCTCTGCATACCTCGGCCGGTTTTAATTGCATTAGCACTGTCCTGTTTTCCTGACTCCAGCCTCGCGTGCGTTGCCATATGCTTGTTCTGTGCAGTTCACTGCTCAGAAGCTGCCTGGGACTCCGTGGTGTAGCTCTGGACAGAACCTCCAATTCAATAACTTTTACTACTTGCATGATATTCCTTATTTTTCCTTTCTCTGCCAAAAAATAAAGTCCCCTGGACTGTGAGGAAATCATTCTGCACACAGACTGTGTGTGCACATAATCAATTCAGTCACTAAGCTTGACTTGCTTAGAAAAAAAAAAAAAAAGTGCAGTGCAGCCAGGTGGGTGTTCTGGTCTGAAAGCAGCTGGTATCTCACAGCTGATGTGTGTTTTGATCCCTGTGCTTGCAGCACTGATGACTTATTCTTCTTACGTGTCATTTTTATTTATTTATTTTTTACAGTAGTCTGGAGATTTTAAACGTGAATGTGCTATTTTAATGCAGAAATGTGTTCCTTTAGGTGCACGCTGCTAGATGAAGTATGGGTTTAGTTGTAGTTCATGTGGGTGGGTATCCTGTGCCTCTCAGGATTATAGATTATCTAGAGTGTGTTTCAGGAAGTGGTTTAAATTGTATCAAAATCAGAACACATCACAAAAATGCCATGAGAAATACACAGAAGCTATGAAGCAGTGGACTTGGGGGTCATTTTTGTCATGTGTGCTTTTTCTAAACAAAAAAAGCCCAAAACTAATCGTTCAGGGGCAATTGACTGATACTTCTGTACGTAGTGCTTCATATTCCATGCTTTTAGCCACCTTGGGTCCTAAACACTTAAACCGAGCCTTGAAGAACTGTGTTTCCCCCCCCCCCCCCCAGGAGCTTGAAGGTCTTGAAGTTTTGCTATACCTTTGTTTAAGTGGGAATTTTAGGTTGTGGTGAGGGGTATTTTTGTCTAGGATATGTAAAGGAGACTTTTTTGTCTGTTTTTTTTTTGTACTTTTTTTTTTTTTCCTCCTCCCTACAATCTGTTGGGGTTAAGGGTTACCTTTTCTGTGCCTTTTTCAGAAGGTTTGGCCTAGCTGATAGTTATTCCTGTCTCCTTCCGTGGCCAAACTTGAAAGAGAAGGCATGACTCTTGAATTCTATGAAACGAAATCATTATCCTGAGAGCCTGAATAAAAACCAATTGCCCTTTTAGTCAGGTCTTACTTCCTTGCTGCCTTGTGTAATTAGGTAGCTTCCCCAGCTTCCTTCATCTTCCTGGGGAACATAGGGAGGTGCACTTCTGCATCATGCTTGACTGAGTCGACCTGGTGCTCACGTGGCTACCCCTCACTTCGTGGCCAGAGGAAGGAGTGCAGCTCGTTCTTTCCCAATTTTCAGACTCCTGCATATGCCTACATACCTTAACACCTGTGAGTTAAGACATCAACAGATATGCCACACAGCCTTTGTAACTTGCTAATTTAGTTACGAGCTGATCAGCTCCTATTTGGAAATCCTCCCTTATTACTGGGCTTAGCGACCCACACGTACAGAGGATGGGTAAAGTGCTTTAGGGGGGTGACGATAAAGACCTGGTTAAAGATACACCATTTTCATTTGGTCTCCCACTAATGCAAAACCAAACAGATGGCTCAGCTTCTTTCAGCCTTTTTGAAGTTCAGGTTGTGTGTGTTTTTTTTTTTTTTTTTTTTTTTTTTTTAAGCAGAAGCAAACGACTTAATGACGGTGATGTTCCTTTGAAGTTGGCTAGGGGAGCCGGTGTCATGCAGATGATGAAATATCTCGCAAGTGGCCTCAGCAAAAATGAGCCTTCTGATTATGCAGGAATGTGGGCAGCGAGTCTGCAGCAGTGACGCAACTTTCTTGCTGTGTCAACTTTCTGTCTCTTCTGCCCCGTGCGCGTGAATGCTTTTTTCAGTCTGCCTTTAATTGCACAGCTTTTTCTGACATCTGAACTTCTTTACAGAGCCGGTTTGAAAGCAACCCTGAATAAAATATTTTAACATAATTTTACTTATTATCTCAGCTTTAAAGCGCAGGCAAACTTTTGTGTTGCTCTGCGTAGCACTTGTACGCTTTGAGCAAAAGTCAAAGAAATATTTGTAATCTTTGAGTCTGCATGTACTTTTTTGTTTTGGCAGGAGAGTATTCTCCCTCTGACTTTGTTTGCAAAGCTGGCTGTTGGCTTTCCAGTAGTTAAAGGCTCGTTCTCATCCCAAGCTAAATTCTGTTTCTTTTTTGAGTTTCATTTAACTAATTTCAATGGAGTGAAATTGATATAAATGAGGGCAGCTCGGCTCCTTTGTATACTGCTAATTAATCCCATTGCTCCACTCTTTCAGTTCACGCATGGATTAATAGTTTTCTATTTCTCTTCCCGCTGCCTAGTCGGGATGCCATCCCTGCCTCAGAGGCACGCGGTGCCTGTTCCTAATGAACTTCTGCTCTGCGTTGGGGCTCGTGCAGTGCAGGTGCTATTACAGGTGTGCTCAGTCATCATTGTGGAAGATCTTAGGAAAGAGCACGAAGAAAACATGCGTGTTTGCTGGTGGTCTTGCTGGTCGGTTATCAGATTTCCTGTGAAATGCTGCTGTTGTTTTACTCACGCAGAAAGCCGGAGGAGCTCGTTTGGTGAGGAAAGGGAGTCACACATTTGGGCTGCAGAAATTCAATGAGCAAAGGAAAATGCAAGGTGTACTGATCTTATTTCGATGGCTGTAGTCCTGTCTTCCCCACGTTTGGCCTTGTTTGCTGGGGCAGCGCTCAAGAAGGAAGCCTTTGTAGTTTCTAATGCCCAGTTTTTTGTTTGTCAAGCTGCAAAAATCGCTTGAATATATTAACTATGGCAGTACTTGGAGTCACTTTTTAACCTGTCAGGGAAGAGATGAATGATAATTAAAATACTTGTAACTGTTCTGAAATATTTCATTAGGAAACTACTAAGTTTTTAATCATATTTTAGTTAAATCATATCCTGTGGCATGACAACTTCTGGTGAGATTTGAGCTAATTAACCCCTGTAATATCCTAGACTGCAAAAGACAAGGCAAAACTTCAAACTTTCTAGCTGCTGCAAAAATCAGTCTCTCTAATTGTACACACGAGTTAGAAGCAAAAAGGCAAAGAATGCCCTTAAAAGACTAAAGCAGACCAGGGTGTATGGAAAGTAAGATTAACATAAGCCTGGACATCCATAAATCAAACTTTATGTTAGGGTGAACTCTGGCCTCACAATGTCTTCCATGGGGAATTTCTAGGTTCTAGCTGTTGCAAGCAATTGCATCAGAAAAAAAAAAAAAAAAAAAAAAAACCTTGTTCCAGGATAGTTCCTCATGTTAAAATGAAAAAACAAAGCACACCCAGCAAACCAACCAACCACCACCGTAAGGTAGGTGCTATTTTAGTATTTTTCATCAGATGTTATAATAGCTGAGGCTGTGTATTGTAATTTTTAACTGGGGTTTTAGTCTTAAATGTTGATTCCTTGGTGCACAAGCAAAAGAGGCAGTGGGATGGTCTGTTACAGATCATATGCATATCAGTCACAGGGACTTTCTGCTTTTCTGACTCAATACCTTGCAACTGCTTGGGATGTTATAAGTAGGAGAGCTACTGGCCATCTTTGTACATCTGACTGAGCCGAGGTAGGTGACAGCTCCTCATTTATTCCCAGCTCTCTTAATCTTCACACTGAAAATGTTTCATACTTCTTTTTTACAGGCAGATTTTTTACCACTTTGTAGTAAACATGTAAACCAAGTAGCTTAGATTGGATTATTATTAGTATTTTTTGAGTGTCACTTTCTGTTGCTGTGCTGACGATGCTGTGGTTTCACCAGGGATGTTGCTGAATTTCCTGTATTGCTCCTGCCTTTCTTAACCATTCTCCAAGTACGTATTTGGGGTGGTTTGGGTGTATTTGATCCTGCTGAGGCACAGAATTGTGTGCTGGCACAGCATTTGGCTGGCGGCCCACTGAATATGCAGGAATCTAGTAGTAAGTGTCTTGCTTTTTCACTGTGTGATGCAGGTTTTCAGTAGTCCGTGCACACAACTAATGCTGGAACCCTTCAGGCAAGAACAGCATCTTTAAAATATTGAAGTAGATGTTCTTGATGTTCTATCTAGGTCAGTAAGGTCGATGTTTCTTCAGTATGAATGTTCCTATATGCTACCTGCAAAATGGTTTTGAATGTTCTGAAGCCCTGTAATCCTGTTTAAAGGGCAAGCAGCAGTGAAACTGCATAGGGGAAGTACAGAACCCTTTTTTTTGCTCAGGGTTGTAATTCTGAAGTTTTGTTTGGCTTCTGAAATGTGGTAATTCCTGCGTACTTGTTATGGATTACTGCTATCTCCTTTAATCAGCCTTACTGCTGTTTCTTCTCCCACTGCATAGTTTTGCCCTGTGTTTGGCACAGATGCCCTTGGAGGCAGTCATTTAATGCTCTGAAAACTGCTTGCTGAGGTTTGTGAGTGGAACGTGCACACCTAACTCTCGCTCCCCTTTACTGCTGTTTTACCGGTACCAGAACTAGGGGATGAGCAAACTCTCTTCATATCTGGCATCAAAAATAGAGGCTGGGATCAAAAGCATGTGAATAAGAAAGGTGGCTCTGGCTTCGCTTCTGAAGCAGCCTCAGAAGAAAATTAGGCAAATGATCCCTTCTCAGCAGTGCAGTAGCACTCAGCTCTCAGCTTCGAGCTTTCCAGGTCTCCTTGATGCTCTTCAGTGCATGAATCTGATCGACAGCAAGTCTCCTTGGAGTCCAAAACATAAAGAGCTTGAATAGCTAAAGTCATTCCAGTCATATATAGTTTTATATATATAAAGATCCTGATACAAAAGCAATTTGGTGACAAAATTGAAAACTGTTTGAGTATACTGGTGCTTTCAGGTTCCTCTGTCGGGTACTCTTGGGGTTGGGGTGAAAACCCTTGCAAGGGCTGAATTTAGGGCCTAGGGAGGATGGGTGGGACCTTCTGGAGGACTTGGAGGAGGAGGTTCCTTACGAAGGTGCTTGGGCTTCTGAAACTTGGGGTTGTGAAGTACTTAAAGTTAGAATCATTAGAATTCAGAATCCTAATTCCAATTAATGAAATGATTACGTTGTTGACTGCGTTATACATTTCAAAATCTTCACAACAACACAGAGTTGGCTAAGAGCCCTAGACCACAATTTTACGATAAGGAAGTTCAAGGTCAGTATGGAAATAAACTCTCAGTCACGGGAGCCAGTATCTGAACTTGGCTTTCCAGTGACGTTCGTGCTTTACAGCTCTTTAAAAGAATCATAACTTTCTGCATTGCGGATGAACGCATGCAGCCTTAATTTTTACTTCATCCAGGCTCAAAGCCTGCTCTGTCTCCTCTTCCAAGTGGAAATGTGGCGCTAAGTGTAGATTTCTTGGAAAGCTTTGACTCTTCAGCTGCGGAAGCCAAGGTTAGAAAGAGTCTTGTGCTATATTTATGCCACTGTTGTGACAGCTGAACTGTCTTCCTTGTTATTCCTGAATTGTTCTTACCGGTGGGTGTTAAAGCTTAATGTCTGCCAATTAGGTTTTTTCAGTGTTTGATTTCAGATATTTTCCCCCAAAGAAGTTTTCCTTTTCAAGACTCGAGTAGATTTAAAACCGAAACCAAAACCCACCCGTAATGCATGTGCCCCTTCTCCCCTCCCCTTAAAGCCTGGAAGACATAAAGCGCTAGAAGCACTTTTTGCCAGTAGCATAAAAACATGCGTTTTATGTTTGTACATACTTTCTGCAAAGTTGCCATGTGAAAAGTCACTTTTGAGGCTATCCATGTAAAATACGAGCTGTTTAAAGGCTTAGTACCTGCACAACCATATGGGCAGGCCCCTCTAGTAGTGCCAGTTGGGCAGCCACTACTAGTAGTAGTAGTGGAGCTTATAGTTTGGTCTCTTCAAGCTATTTCAGGCTGGGATTTGACTTGATCCCCTCCATTAAGAGTAGAAGAAGGTAAGTAGTTGTGCTTAATGATCTGACGTGCTGCACTCAACGCAATAAAAAGTGCGAGGCCTGCGCGTGGGCCTACGTGTGACATAGTTAGCCTGCTGCTAGGGCTCGACTCTAGGTGTAGAGGTGATGGGTGGCATTTTTATTTCAGCTGTCTGTGCTGCCTCTGGGGCACAGCCAGTTAAACTGCGTGTAAAAGCAGCTCTTAAATCGCTGAAACACCAAGTCAGCTGTTTTTAAGGTGCAAACGGCCAAAAAGTTGAGTCTTTCCTCTTGGGGCCTGTGGAGATTGGTTTAGAAATCTTGCATTCTCTGTTTGAGGGTTACATTTCTTTAAGAAATATACTACTTATCGTGTCAGCATGTAAGACAGACTATTAAGTACATTTGAGATGTGCTTTTTTTTCCTCTTGACTAGAAGTATGTATCCCTGGCAATATCCTGTACAGTGAGGAGATTCGTCATATTGCTTTATGTTTGGCTTGTTCTATCAGCATAGAGGAAAACTTAAGGTCTAGAAAATGCAAATTGTCAATATTTAAACAAAAAGGAAGCGCATCGATACTTGTGCTGTTGTAACAGAAAGTATTTGCCCAGTATTATGCCCAATTTTGGGGATAAAATGGGTTGGTGGATTTTAGCCTTCACTTGTCAAATAGTTCTTTGAGCCCTCTACTTTTACTTACGTGTTTGGTCCTTCAATATTCTGTTATTCAATAAATACTTGATTTTCTCTGTTAATACTTCACTTCTGGATTTATAAATTGGCCATGCTGAAACTCTGGTAGTTGAATATCTGCTGGTGTCTTGGTGGTCCTGAGTTTTGCAGAAATGTGTTTCCCTTGTTTTGTGGATATAGATTCAAATATTTGGTGGGCCAATTGTGTGTTGTAAGTGGGTGGCAATAAATGAGAGAGATATACATGGACAGAAAACTGTTCTCTGATTCACAATTTCACTAAGAGTTAACTGCATTTTAATAGCATGTAGATTAAATGATTTTTTTTTTTTGAAACTGTGAGCAGTTGTAAGAGTAGCATCCTAATATTTGCTACTTTAATGGACTATTTTTGGTCTGAATACCTAAATTTTAAGTGTGAAGCAGGGAATAGGCATGACTCCTTTCTCACAGCTGCACTGTGAGTATGATTACAGGGAAAAATCTCTGGGCATTAGATTTGGTCTTTGCTAAGTTCTGTTGGTGTAAGTAAAGGGAAAAAGTGCATCTGACCTAGTTATTGATAAAGGAAAGGAAAAGAGCCACTTGTGCTTGGTTGCAGGTGAGATTATTTGCAGCAAGAAAGGAAAATGCTTTAGAAAGAGAAACTTGATATCATGAGATCTAGTGAGGAGGGAAGCATATTTCATATGCCAAGTGGAACTTCTTTTGGCTTTTCTTAGGCCTGGGAGAGGTGTTGCTAATACTGTATTAGTATTTTTTTTTAAATTTATTTATGATCCACTTTTGTGTCTGGTAGGGACTGTACTCTGTTCCTTCTGAATCATTGTTACACTTGCAGTTTGGGGGGTTGCGTTTCTGTCAGTGACACCTATTATGATATCGAGGTCTAAATGATTTATCTTTTGAAGGAACAAAATGAAACAATCTGGTTGTATTCTTCCAAGAAGATTTATCAAATTTCATATCTGAACTTTAAAGTCAGTACTTCATGAACTGAACATATTTTACAGTTTCGTCTCCCTTGAAGCAGACAACACGTGTGAAGGTTTCCTTTTTGTCCTACTGGGTGAAATAAATATAATGATTTTCTTTTTTTTTTTTTGTCCCTGACTTACTCATGTTCTCTTTGATCTTATATTTTGAAGCTTTTTTTTGTTTTATGCAAAGGGCTTCTACTTGCGCAAACTTTTAAACTCTTGATAAACCCTGCTTTCCTTTTATATTTTAGAGCAAAAGATGATATCGATATTGATGCCCTTGCTGCTGAGATAGAAGGTGCCGGAGCTGCGAAGGAGCAAGAACCTCAGAAATCCAAAGGCAAAAAGAAAAAAGAGAAGAAGAAACAGGATTTTGAGTAAGATTTTTTCCCATCTGTCTTTATTTCATAATGCAAAAGCTCATTTACTTAAGTACTGTAACTTCTTTCTTATTTTAGTGAAGATGATATCCTGAAGGAGCTGGAAGAACTGTCGATAGAGGCACAAGGAGGCAAAGCTGACAGGGAACCTTCTGCAGGAAAGGTGAACGATGGGAGGGAAGGGGGCTGTTTACTAGGAACTAGCTGGAATACAGGACACCTCTGTCCCAGAATAGTTCTGGTGCTGCAGTGTGGCTGGGGCTCCTAGGGGAGACTTAGCAACTGGTATATATTTTTGATTATACTCAATCATAATTTAATAGTAAGCGTCAACTGTGCAATATTTTACCACAAGCCATGTCTCCAATGCAGATAATTATTCAAAGTCAATCAGAATAAATTTTAATTGTTGGCCGAGTGTCGTATACTCATCAGTAACAATTCCTGCTTTTCAAACTTGGTCTTTAATATTAAAGAGAAGTTTTTCTTGACATCTCTGAATGCTGCTGCTTAGCTCTCAATAGCATGTCATTTTTCATGGCTGATTTCTTAATCATTTAATTACCAGGCTGAAAATGACAATGAAGAAAGCTTATCAAAACAAGACAAAAAAAAGAAAGGAAAGAATAAAAAAGCTAATCTTGAAAATGACTATGACAGTGAGGAAGAGGAACATAAAGATACAAAATCTAAAAAAACTCAGAAAGCAAAACAAGACATGCCTTCTGGCAGCGATGATGATGATGTTGAGATTCAGCTTAAGAAAAACAAAGGGAAAACTCAGAAGTCAAATAAAAAGCACGAGGTGGCAGAAGATGATACTAACATTAAGAAAAGCAAAGAGCGTGTGGGGACATTGTCTACAGGTGAGAGCGGTGATGAATCAGATGACGTCTCCCAGCCTAGAAAAGGACAAAAGAAAAACCAAAAACCCAAGTCCGCTCCTGCAGCTGAAAGTGGAGATGAGGAAGAAGAGTCTTCATTCAAAGTAAAAACAGTGGCTCAGAAGAAGGCAGAAAAAAAAGAACGTGAAAGGAAAAAACGCGAGGAAGAAAAAGCCAAGCTGAGGAAACAAAAAGAGAAAGAAGAATTAGAAGGTGGTAAAGAACCAGCAAAGCAGAAGGAAGCTCCAAAAAAAGGTGAAGAGAAGGCTTCTCCTGAAGTCATGGCCCCTGCCACTGGGGAAAAAGGAGAGACTCCTGCAGGAGCAGAGGGTTTGTAACTTGGTTTCTAAAACTATAATTTTAACACTGTAGTTTTATATAAGACCAGAGAGTTGGCAGGCTTTGAGGATGGCTTTGTTGCTTTATTCTAAGTTGGGAATCCTAGACGCTCGGTAGCCTTGTCTGTCTCTTTGTGTTGGCTCACCTGTGGCTGTTTTTTTCCTGGCTTGTAGTTTGCTCAGGTACAGGGGGAAACAAAAGCCAGATGGTGATTTCTCATTACCATATGTACGTAACAGTTCTATAATGCAAACATCATTTTTCAGTCCAATTATTCTTAGACATCTGTTACATTAAGACTTCAGGCCCTGTCTTTATAACTTTGGAGTTTTATTTTTTCATAATGAAGTGCTTATGTAGTAGCCAAGTGAAAATGTTCCTCATTTGGAGTTATTTATAGTATTTGAAACAGTATTTGTATTTGGAGTCCTTAAAATTTCTGGGGTCTTTGATCTTGCGCCTCTTCTTTCCGTAGCTGATGACAATGAAGGAGACAAAAAGAAAAAAGACAAGAAAAAAAAGAAAGGTGAGAAAGAAGAAAAAGAAAAAGAGAAGAAAAAGGGGCCCAGTAAAGCCACAGTTAAAGCTATGCAAGAAGCCTTGGCTAAAATGAAAGAGGAGGAGGAACGGGCAAAAAGAGAAGAAGAAGAACGCATAAGACGACTAGAGGAATTAGAAGCTAAGCGCAAAGAGGAGGTACTGCATAAAATAAGGGAGAGGTAATCTTAACCTGTACCCTTGCTGGTGTAGTGCAAAGAGTGCTTTAAAATTTGTGTGTTTTTCAACCTTTTTCTAGGAACGATTAGAACAAGAGAGGAAAGAAAGAAAGAAGCAGAAAGAAAAAGAGAGGAAGGAGCGTTTGAAGAAGGAGGGAAAACTTTTAACAAAAGCTCAGCGAGAAGCCAGAGCCAGAGCAGAGGCTACGCTTAAACTGCTCCAAGCTCAGGGTAAGCTGTAGAGGTGTGGTATGATTATTTCTTCAAAAACCAACCAACCAACTGAAAAAAAAAAATCATTTTAGTTTCCTTACTGCTCTTCGCATGTGTTTTTCTCTATCTGGGGCCAGGTGGGCAATTACTTTGCTCAAATCAGCACAGTAATTCCACATAAAGTTACTGTGCTGTAGATGTGTTTTAGCAGTGTTGAACTATGGCCTTTTTTTTTAAGTAGTTCTTGATGTCTGTATATTTTCATCTTGCACTTAAAATATCCAGCTTCTTAATGCACTCCACGTGTAGTTTAAAGATGCTAGTTATCGAACTCTGTGAAAAATAACTTAATTCCATTGCCTAATCCAAAGGTCAGGAAAAGCAGATGAGCTGGGCTGCAGCTCTTGTAAGACTCGTGATCTGTATCCTCTTGGATTAATTCATGTACTCTCTTAAGCAAGTAGGTTACTTTGCCTCCAGTTAGTCTATAGGAACAGTGTATCTCCTTACATTTCTGTCAGGAAAAGGGTATATAGAAGCTTTCCTGCTATTCAGTCAAATTTAATCTGCTTCTTCCTTTCAATGAGGTAAATTTATCCAGAATATTGTAATCCCATCTCCTAATTCCTGCCTGGTAATTTATTTATGTGGCTGAGGAAAGAAGAGAATTCCAGAGGCTGAGTATCAGTCCTTTTATATTTGTAGAGAACCACTGTGTTTGTACCCGTTGAAGAAACTTTTTTACTATCACGTTTCTACTAATCAAGCTAAGGCCATGAATTCTCTTCAGTCCTTGTTATAATTACTAGAAACCTTACATTTCTGCACTGCTACAACTTGATTTTGCTCAATTCAACACAGTGAATCACGTGGGTAGCTGGAAGAATGTTGAGTGTTTCAGAAGGTACAACAGTAATTAAATGATTTTAAATAATGTTTCTGCAGGTGTTGAAGTGCCATCCAAAGACTCTGTGCCAAAGAAGAGGCCAATATATGAAGACAAGAAGAAAAAGAAGCAGCAGCAGCCAGAAAATAAAGAAGGTGTGGTTTGCATATAGGAATACTTAATTTATTAGTCACAGTTCAGGAAATGTTTGTGGGATATATTAGCTAATCCTAAACTAATTGCACTTTAGGGTGCCTGCAAGGTTTTTCTGACACCCCCACTCCCCATGCAAGTGCTGATACATTAAGATCTGAAAGGTTTCTTGAAGACTGCTCACTTAATCCTTTGCTTTATGATCTACTTGGCTGTTTTTTTCCCCTAACATTTTTTCTTTCTTTACATATCCAACATTTAAATTATGCAGAATGTAACAGCATTTTAAGAATGTGAGGCTAGATGCTTCGCATGTGTGTGTAGGTTAAATCAATGTAGTGTAAGTAACAACGACTTGTAATTATGTCAAAGTTAAAGTCTTAGGGTGAAAGAGGACTGATCCCAGTTCAAGTTCCTCTCTTTATAGGTTGGAGGGATTTTTTTTTTGTTTACTTATATATAAAAACATTGATTTTTCTTTTGGGGGTACTACTGTGGCTCTTTCCAGGATTATTCCTTGGTTTAAAACCAAAACACTTGCTTCAGTTTTATTGTTGTTGTTCAGCTGTGTTTTTTTACATTCAACGAATTATGTGGCTACCTTCCTCTTAAGAAAGTATAAAGGATTGTGAAAGCTGGTCATCTGAATTGAAGTGGTGTTTTTCTCTTTTTTTTTTTTTTTAATGGAACAATAGAACAAGAAGGAGGTAGTTCATTAGTACTGGTTCATTTTCCTCTCGTATTTTTAAGAAAATGGGATTTCTTTTGATGTTCAAAAGCAGTGGTAATCCTTTTGTCCAATAACCGACTTATCACACAAATGTATTTAACTGCATGGCAGGCCAGATGTTTCTCAAGTCAGCTGTGTGCTTTAGGTTTATTTTAGCCTAGTAGATGGGAGTTCACTTAGTTTGGTATTAAACTCAAATTTTGTTTACTTTTTAACAGCACAACTTAAAAATGGAACTTAAATAAGAAACTGTATGTCTAACTATATTTTGCACTTTGAAAGAATGTAGCAACTAGTTTGCTTTTTTTGTAGTTTCAGAAAGCTTGGAGGTAACTTCCCCAGCTGAAGATGCTGTAGAACTAGAAACACCAGTGAAAGAAGAGACTCCTCTTCCAGTAGAGCCAGGTTAGTAGTAATGCTAATAAACCTAAAGTGTGTAATAAGACTGCGTGGCAAGTATTGTACTGTTTTTAACACCCGTCCTCTGTACCTTGTTGATTGAGTGGCCATCCTTTCTTGAGGCAGTTGCTATTTTTTTTTAATTTTATTTTATTTTCTAAAGGAAGAACTAATGGAATTTTGTGGAATAAAAAGGTGTGAAGCTTCAGAATGAGATTGCAAAGGTCTCTTATTCTGGGTGAACTCCAGTGTTCAATTAGCTTAGTCAGCTGTCATATAGGTGCATTCAGTGCCTTACGATTAGCTCCTTTAACTTTTCATTTGCTTTTTAAAAGGGCTGTTTTGTCAGCTCTTAGACGGGAGTGGGGGAGAAATACGCTGCTTCTGGTATCAATACTGTAATCTTCACTGTGACTGTATTCTTGATTCCAAGTATTTCGTTTTTCCTAAGTGCTGGATACAGTGAATGTGGATTAGCTTGTGAAACAGGCAGTATCAGCCTAGTGAGTGATTGCTGCCTTTACTTTTGCTTACACTCAGTATTTGTTTTGGCAAAGTAACTTTGTACTGGGCGTCATCTTCAGTTAGGGGACAGTTTCAGTTTTTACCTTTCATTCTTCAGTCAGAAAAGTACTGATAAAGTTTCCAGCTTTATGAAAATCAAGTTGAACGTATACTCTAATTCTAGCTTGATTTATCTCTTGAAGGAGCAATTCCAGTGCAATAAAAGAGAAGGACTGTCTGGCAGAATGTTAGTTCCTAGTTAATGTTCTAGCAGTCTGGAATTTACCCTTTTTTTTTTTTTTTCTTCATTTGAAATACCTGAAATGTCATGTCTATATTTTGTTTTAATCCTCTCCAGAAGAAGCATTAAAGTCTGTATTTTTTTTCCATTTGTCATTTAAAGGCTTCAGTCTCGTATTTAGTTGAGCTCCTGCTGGAATTAATATTTTGATGTTTCTAGAATTCAAGATGTATTACAGTGTGTTAACTCACCTGGAGTCTTAAAATAGCACTTTCTATAGATACTTTGTTATTTTATTGCTAATTAAAGAGTGCAAGTTTGGTTACAGTTTTAATTTGTTTCTCTGTCACTTTGTTACACATGGCTAGCTGTTAATTGGGCAGCTTCTGACAAGGAACACGATTCTGTTAGAAGTTTGCATGGCATGAATTATGCAGGCACTATTATATATTTCTTAAGTACGTGGCATTTTCTCTTCAGGGAATGTGGAGATAATTTGGTAGAATTATGGTAGCAAACTTGTGAGCTTTTGTCATTATGCCAAACGAAAGGCCATCTAAACCTTTTGTATGCGGATGAGCTGTTTCTTTTTCATTTAATGTTGGTTTTCTTCATTTCAGAAGAGAAGGAGGAAGAAGAAGAAGCAGAAGATACGGGTTTGGATGACTGGGAAGCTATGGTTAGTGATGAAGATGGAGAGAAAGGTGGGCATGTAAATACCAAATAGATGCTTTTTCTGATTAACAAGATTCTTTAGGTTTAATTTTTGTCTCTTTAGAAAATAGTATTGTGTTTAGATTCCCCTCCTCCCTCCTGTTAAATGAATTACAAGGCAAGTGTAATAGGAAGTAGTTATAAGGTCCTCTATTCCTCAAAGGCAGAGCTTTTCATTAACTGCTTTTCATTTCAAGACTGTAGGGATAACTTCTCAGGGATTTTCTTCCAGTAAGAAATCTTCCAGATTTTCTCCAGTAGTGGAGTATGTTGCATTGCTGCAAATCTTCCTGAACAGGAGTTGATTACTGTAGTTAGTACTTCCGTGATCTGTCTTTAAGAAGAAATCAAAAACTATTCTTCAAGTATTTTTGATTTGCTCAGCCCTGAAAACTTCAAAACTTCATATTTCATTACGTGTTTTTGTGGTTATGGTCTGCTGGAATGTTCTATTTTAAAGTACCTTCTTAAAAGTCTGTCGTCACTATCCTAGGGGAGAATGTCACATCCCACTTCTTGCTGCTTGGATTTGAAGGATCTGCAAATGTGATCCAGAAAAAGAACCTTCCTGGGAATTGGATTTTGTGTATTACTAAGCTGTTGGCTTTTAGTGTAGCAAGGAAACATCGCTAATCTTGTAGAGCAGTGAGCCTACTAGCAACTCTGTAAGGAAAACCTCGTAGAGCTTCAAAGAGTGTCCATTAGCTTGTCTTGCTCTTATGATTTAGCAAGTATGATTAATGAGAAGCTTTCCAAGAAAGAAAATTACTTTCTGATAGTTTGTTTTTGTTTGTTTACTGAAGAATTCATCTGAAAAATATTAACCACCTCTTAACATTCTATAAAACCTTAGGATGTGATTTTTAAAGATGTAGAAGAGAAAAATTGTTCTCATTGTTTCTCCTGCTTAAATACACATTCCTAATCAGTAATTCACTGAATCCATATTGTGTTGAATTTGGATTTTATTTTTTTTTTGTCTAGAGGTGTTAGTGCATCCATTTCATTTTGAAGTGCATAGAGTTCTAGAGGATGTCACTTCCCTGAATTTTTGAAAATGACTTCAAGTGCAAGAGTGCTGATAATATTATTCCTCCCCTCACCCCAAATTTACTCTGCCCTCACAGGTTCTAAACACTTAAGTCTGTAACTCTCAACATGAAGCACTTTCTATATTTAAAGTTAGAAAATGAATTTGCATAGCGCTTCTTGAATGGAACCTAATCTCAAGTCCTCACTCTGATAATAGACTCTCTTCATTTCTTTGTTTTGTTGTCCTTTCCTTCAGAAATTTGAATTTAAGAGAATTTTTACTTTATTTTTTTTGACAGAGAGCAAACCTGTCCACATTGAAGTCAAAGAACAAAATGAAGTGGATGAGGAAGAAGAGGAGGAGGAAGAGGATGAGGATGAAGAAGAGGAGGAGAGTGAAGAATCTGAAGATGGAGAAAGTGAAGGGAGTGATGATGAAGATGAAAAGACTTCAGATGAGAGAGAAGCAGACTCCCAAGCTACTGGAAAACAATCTATGGAAAAAAAGCCCAGCAAGGAAATCAGCTCTGATTCCGAGTACGACTCGGATGATGACCGCACTAAGGAAGAACGTGCTTATGACAAAGCTAAACGGAGAATTGAGGTATTAGGATGCAGCTTTATTTGAGAAATTTTCATATTGCATGAGAAACAACTTAATTTTCTGTTCACGGAAAGGCCGTTTAGCCATATTTGTCAAAATGATGGCTGTGTTGTGACTAATATTTAGACAGGTCCAAAAATTGGCTTAATTGAGGAAAAATATTTGATTCTGCTGATGCAAGGCAACTTGATCACAAAGAATGTGTACTTTAGTGTCATTCTTCCCCACCTTTCTCTCTCTGCTGGTGAAAGAGGCTTTTATCCTTTGTAGATGAATATTTGAGAATTTTTTAAAGCTGTATTTCTGAATTTTTCAATGCTTTTTGTGTCTGCTTATGCTCTCTATTTCCTTACCCAAGATGCTCCTTCAGACTTCATTATCAGCAAAGCTACGTGTTAGTTGATATAATAACTTAGCCTACTAGACTGTAACAACACCCCTTCCCCCAAAACAAACAAACAACAACAAAAAAAACAAACAAAAAAACCCATTTCAACTCTTAGCTGTAAGATTTTTTGACTTTCCAAACAGGGAATGTCAGTCTTTGAATTGCCTGGAAAATTTAAGTCCCACAATTAGCTTTGTTTTGGGTATGCATGTAATCAGTTCAGGAAATTCTTTACACTTAACAATTTTCATATGTCTTTTATGTAGAAGCGACGAGCTGAAAATAGCAAAAATGTGAACACTGAAAAACTCAGAGCACCAGTTATTTGTGTCCTGGGGCATGTAGACACAGGCAAGACCAAAATTTTAGATAAGGTAAGATACAGAATGCGAAGGCACCCCTCCATGCATCTTACACATGTGTGTTTTGTTGGTTAAAAACAGAATTGCACTCAAAGAGACTATTTTAAATGGCCTCTTAATGTAAATCTATGTATTTTTTGTCTTTAGCTTCGCCATACTCATGTACAGGACAGTGAAGCTGGTGGTATCACTCAGCAGATCGGTGCGACTAATGTACCCCTTGAAGCTATTAATGAACAAACTAAGATGGTGAAAAATGTAAGTAATGGCACCTCAAAGACTGTTTTTAAAAAAACTTAATTGTAAGCTGGTTACTACGTAGGCCTTGTGAGACTTCCCAACAAGAGCAGATGCCTTTTACACCATTTCCAGTATTGGCATTGATTTGTTTTTAATTCCTATCCTCTTTTTCCCATCTCCAAATTAAAATGGGAGGCTGTCTCAATTTTCAGTTTTATTTGATACATTTGGTTTCAGTTAATGCACTGCAACTTCAGAAAACTACGCAAATAACTGCCTGCTCTGTGCACGGCCTGCTTATTTGTCAATACTTTGATAGTAAGTCAAGACTTTCAAAACTTACTGAGTATATCTTCTGTTTTAAAAAAGCTTTGTTTTACTCTGTGTGCTGAAATTGGGCCAATTCACAGGTAATTTTATTGTTATAGTAACTGTTGTGTATTGCTTGTTCTGGGTACTACATTCTATTTTGCTTGCAGCAACTGACTGAAAAACCTTGGTAGTGATGGCTGTTTCTGAGGGATGGAAATACTACTTGTAATTTAAGAACTTCAGTTCAGTAATTCTAAAACTAGTCAGCCAAGTGCTGAGATGTTTAATGAGGAAGGTTTGCCCAGAACATTTGGCTGCTACTGAAAGTAGCGATGAGTTTGGCTTTTACAAGAGCTAAATGCCACAAACAGTAAAATCTCTCTTCATTTTATAATAAGTGTTTTTCCTACAAAAACTTAACTCACTTTTTTTTTTTTTTTTTTTTAAATAAATTAAAATCAGTGGAGAAGGAGAAAACATTCACAATAAGGATGGTAAATCTCACCAGACTGAACGTGTTTTTTGTGCTATTTCCCCCCCATCTTAAAATGTTATCTGAGCTTCTGGCTACTGGATAGATAGGGGTTGTGCTGCATTGTATTTTTTTTTTATGCTGAAATCAGCTTTATTTTGTTTTTATGGAGGGTGCTGGCCTTCCTTAAAACATGTAACTGCATTTTTTTGAAGTGAATACTGTCAGTAAGCTGCCAGGTCTTAAGCTTTTTCTTCTTGCATGATCTTGCCAAGATGACTAATATTTTGAAATGTTAGTTTGACAGAGAGAACATAAAAATTCCAGGAATGCTGATAATTGACACTCCAGGACATGAGTCTTTCAGGTAATGTTCATTCTCACAATACTTCCCAGAAGTGATGGCTGCATACTTTTTTTTTTTTAACAAAGCACTGTGTCTTTGCCTAATTCATTGTGTTTCTTCTCCCTTTATAAAAATTGAACTAGAAGAATAAGCAGATTTGCTTATTTTGTGGGTGCTTTATATGTCTGGTTAATACCTGGCCTTTTATATCTGATTAATTTCCCGTCTTCATGACGATTCAGCCATGAATATCATAAAAAGCACATAATTATATTTTTTTCTAAATAATGTAAGAGGAAAGATGGAGATGAGAAGCTAGCCAGGGAAGAACAGGTGAGGATGTCCAATGACCTAAGTACTCTGGTATGAAAAATTGGGACTTCTCTCCTAGCCTCCAGTTCAGTGTCCCAGCTGAGGTAACTGAGTTCATGAGACTGCAAGTTACCAGTTGCACAAGTTGACTGACTCCTACCAGTGTTCATATGCTGTCTAGAAAAAACAGTGCAAAATCAGCTTTTAACTTTAAAAGATGGTGTGCAGAACTGTTCTTGCTGAGGTGGTGCTCGGGTGAAATCCCCAAACAGAAGGATTAAGACTTTGATGTGACATTCTTGAACATAACCCTTTAAAAGCACGGAAATGCCAGGTCCTAGGGCACTTGATAAAGTTCTGATCAGTTCCTTGGCATCCTGTCACTTACAATCCTGTCACAGCTCTTCATTTTCTAGACAGGTTTTATCCAACACCACGCACGTCTGATAATCTTAGTGTTCATGTAGTAATTTGTTATGATCTGTCTCATTCAGATTTCACTGTAACCTTCTCAATTCTCATTCAAAATGAAGCAATGCATCTTAGCTTGAAAAAAGTATATAATAGTAGGAAAACTGTCAGGGGAATTGTAGTTTCTTATTTTTGCTTACATGTACTCAAATATATTCTGTTAAATGGGCTTTATGCTTACAGTGTAATTTCAATGTTTCATTGATTGATAGCCCTTTGTATTTCTGAAGTGAAAATAACTACTTGATCAGCTTTAGCTTTTTGTTGGTCAATGCAAGTTTGACATGGTATTTGGTGTTTTTCTTAAAGTTCTGTTGCTATGTGACTTTTTTTTTTTCTTTTAATGCTACAGCAATCTAAGAAATAGAGGAAGCTCACTCTGTGATATCGCCATTCTCGTAGTTGACATCATGCATGGTTTGGAGCCACAGACAATTGAATCAATAAATCTGTTGAAATCTAAGAAATGCCCCTTTATAGTAGCTCTCAACAAGGTAAGATCGCTTTTCCCTCTAATAGTATGTTTTTGTACTCTAATGTATTTTGCATCTGCCATTTTTCAGTTTTCTTTCATGAACTTGAATTGTTTGTGCAAAGACTGAAGCAGTGGTTATTAGATCCATTCTGTTGCATTTTTTGTTGTCCTTGATACCCCAGGTGCTTTACAGAAGCTTTGCAGAACAATCTGGCACTTTGTTTCAGAGTTCTCACTGATAAGTTTATCTTAAAGAACTTCAGTAAATGGTTCACGTTTCTGGAAGCTGTACTTCATTTTTTTTCTCATAAGTACTTACATGGACTTGCATTCAATTGCATTTTCCTTTTTATACTATTGAAAGACTTAACTTCATCTTTAAAAGCCCTGTTTTATTTTAGCTACTGATACTCGTTAGTTTGTGACTTGAAGACAAGCTGTCTTTTGGGCTCATTGAACACCAGTATTTGATCACCAGTGGGAAAGATTTCAGGTTCTGCAGTAATAGGTGGTAAAGCTAGTTATTTTCAGCTTTGTTGGTAGAAGTGCCTTGCATAACAACTTGTGGTGGTAGAGCTGTTTGTATTTGTGATGACTTATATGAATTATAATGAGGAAATCACCCAGTTGTGTGTTTTGAACAGCCCCAACCTTCTCTATGAGCAGCACAGGAAAGGGTTCAAATTCACCCCTCAGTTTTACTCATTTGTAAAATGAGTGCAGTTTCTTTTCAAATAATAATAATAAAAAAAATAACCTCATGATTTGTGTATGTGAAGCTATATATAGGTCTTTTTCATCTGAATGTTTTCTCCTAAACGTGATGTAATGTTTAATGTAATGTATGTAATGATAATACGTTTTCCATATGAACTTTGATTATTATAATTGGAAATGTTAATGTCTGAAGTAGCATTGCTATCCTGAAATACTCTGACATTGGGGAAATACATACAAAGAATATTTGCTTCAAAGCAAACAGATTTAACTTGTCTAGTGGAGCAAATGGATGGCTAGCTATGCTGGCTCATAAAGTATTTTTCACGTTGTGACTTAAACATAAAGATGCCCTTTGAGTTGCATGAGATGATGTATTACTGTGTTTTCTCAGATTGATAGGTTGTATGACTGGAAAAAAAGTCCAGACACAGATGTAGCCGTAACTTTAAAGAAGCAGAAAAAGAATACAAAAGATGAATTTGAAGAACGTGCAAAAGCCATTATAGTGGAATTTGCGAAACAGGTAGGTTGGGATATTCAAGCTTCTGTTAATAGAAGTGGTAGCAAAAATGGTGTGTGTGGGTGTGGTGTTTTTGGTCACTTCTGACACACTGGTGTTTAGCACACACGAACCAAGCTTTGTTGTTAAATCCAGCTCTTTTAACCGCTCCATCTTTGGAGTTCTGGTTTGGAGACAAGTAGCAGCTAATTGCTGTGCACGGTCAGTGAAGTCATGAAGAGCAGATCAAGTTCTCTGTCCCTATTCTTTCCCTCCATGGGAATTGCCAGAGGGAAACCCATCTGGCCCTTGTTCCCTCGGACACTGGCAGGGCATGAGTCACATCAATTCTGGGAACATCTGTTGGTGACATACAATGGTGTCCAGAAGCTACATGTGGTAATTCGCTTTGTAGGGTTATCCTGTTCCACATCCAACCGTGGGTTTAAGTTACATGTTGCATGGTATACCCTCAGTAACTTTGTTCTTTTTTAATTTGAAAAATTCAGTAGTGGTTGGCTAGGATTGGATGTTGCTGTTAATACTGGGGTGTGTGTGTGTGTGTATGTACGTATGTATTTTTCCCTAAGTAACTATTAATCCTGATTCCAGGGCTTGAATGCTGCCTTGTTTTATGAGAATAAGGATCCCCGCACTTTTGTTTCTCTTGTACCTACCTCTGCTCACACAGGGGATGGCATGGGAAGTCTGATAGCTCTTCTCGTTGAGCTAACGCAAACTATGCTGACCAAGAGACTGGCTGAGTGTCAAGAACTGAGAGCTCAAGTCATGGAGGTAACTCAGCAGCTATTCTTTGAAATTCACCTAGAAATATCTCCCTCCCCCGCTTCCTTCTACTTTGCTTATAATTTAAATTGAAGAGAAAAAAAAAAAAGGAAAAAAAGATGTGTTTAAATGGAGAGTAACTTTTTTTTCCCCTCCCCTTTCATTCAGGTTAAAGCACTACCAGGCATGGGCACTACCATAGATGTTATTTTGATTAACGGGCGCCTGAAAGAAGGAGACACCATTATTGTTCCTGGGGTGGAAGGTCCCATAGTAACCCAGATCAGAGGTCTGCTGCTGCCTCCTCCTATGAAGGAGCTACGAGTCAAGGTATGGAAACTGCCTGGTGTATCGGCATGAAGAGAACATTTAGAACCAGGACAAAAATCAGGTTTTGATAAAACTGATATCTTAGTAGCATTCAGTTAGAGTAGCAGAGCCTGAGGGTGACTTGAAGGGGAAAGCAGTGCGTATCGAGTGTTTCTGGGTGAATGTACACGCGTATAACTGCTGGTGTGTCTGTTATAACAGCGGCAAAGAGTACCAAGGAGCTCCCTTGCAGCATGGATTAAGATGTCTACACTTCAGTAAGGGGTTCAAGCACGAGGCTAGGTGTGAGGAGGAGATGTTCATCTTCCGTAGCAATCAGAGTATACCAGTGCAGTGACTTCTGAGTCAAAATACCCATTGTTAAAGTGTTTTCTATAACAGGAAGCCCATACACTTAGATTTAAGAAAACCAACCAAGCAAGTTGCTAGGAGCAGCTGGTGAGTGGTGAAGCCCAGGACCTCTGCAGAATTTTGTGTCTTTTTCAGGAGCGTTGAAGGTTTTGCTGCCCTAGTCCTAATAGACCTGAATGTTTGGCAGCCTGATACAGCTCTGGGGTTAGGGCCTTGCACAGCCTTAAGTCTGATGTCCTGCTCTGGGCTGCAGCTTTACAGTAAAAACTTAATAATTGTTAGAGAGTGGCAAGAATATTGACATCTGTGCTTAGGTTACATCCTCTGCTTTGTTGGAAACTGATGCATGTGTCCTGTTTGCTGTGAGGTATGAACTGTGAAAGCATTTCTGTCCATTTGCTTCCCTTTATTTAAAGTGGTGTGTGAAATTGTTACGAGAGTGAAGTTCTTTTGTGGGACTTCATCAGGGGTTCCCAGGTCAGCAAGATTGTCAAATGGGTTTTGGTACTTTGATGGGAGATGGGGTACAGAGTACCAGCACTGAGATGAAGGACACTTGATTTGGGAATGTTTAGTTGGGGAACTGGGTCAAGGTAAGCTGGATTAAGCTGGATTTTTTTTTTTTTTAATCAGGCAATGAGGATACATTTTAGTTCAGCCAGTCCATGGGGAATTGTCATCACTGAAAAAGGACCCCAAATACTGTGCGTGCAGGGCTAAAGAGTAGAGGTTTGCAGGAATTAAATGTTTATTTGAGAAAGGAACCTGCCTTGCAGCTTAAAGAAAAGCACGGGGAATCTCTGCCTTAGACAATTCCCCTGCTGCTGCATCTGCTCTTCCCCTCCCAAAATGTGATGGGAGAGGAGCATGCAGACAAACACAGACAAATGTGCATGTCAGGAATATGAAGTAGACACAAAATTACTGATGGATGGGGAGAGCTGGACTTCACTGTCCTCCTGTCTTCTGTGCTTGCTGGTGGCAAGATCTTGAGCAATTCTGGCCTACTTCGTATTGCCGTGTAGCAGCTACATGGACTCGTTGCCAGTGTGTATTCTCTTTTTCAGAACCAGTATGAAAAGCACAAAGAGGTCGTTGCTGCTCAAGGTGTGAAGATTCTTGGGAAGGATTTGGAAAAAACATTGGCTGGTTTGCCACTGCTTGTAGCTCATAAAGAGGATGAAGTCCCAGTCCTCAAGGTGAGATGGCTGATGCTGAAATGAGACACTTAAACTGGGGGTGATTAAGTTCTCGGGTGATGAAACTCATTCAAATATTGAGAGTTCAGCGTGCAAGTAGCTTGATTTTTTTTTTTTTTTTGTGGGGTTGTGTTTTAAAAACTGTTACAATAACATGCTGTAGCCTTGTGTCCATGTGAAGTGTTGCTGTGGTAATGTTTCTGGTATCTTGATCCTTAGTTTTCCCTGATAATGGCTTTGAACTAGAAGAGTTTTTAACTCTTCTGGAAGCAGCGAGATGGCCTTTCTGCTTTCATACCCACCTAGGCCTTGCTGCATACAGGGCATTCATAATCCTTTTCAGCTAATGGTTTTAGGGGCCTCTGTTCTTGTTAATGTACAGTTGAGCAACCGAAGGTATCGGCACACGTTTTTTTTTTGTGTGCATTCACTCATCGTGATGGCAGAAGCTTTCTGTGTTGGGTGGAACAACGTGCAGTCTGTGGAGAAACGTTACCAGCTCCCGAGATGGGCACTTGCTTTGTGTTAGGTGATCATCTGCTTGCCAAATCCTCCCGTGTAGCTCAGTACAGGCGTTTCTCATGCCAGAAACAAGCTGCAGCGTGTCACAGGGCTGCCTGTGTGTGGCCTGTACTGCAAACCTGTCGGTGTGGCTGTCATACTTCAGCAGCTCACGAACAGACTTTGTAATCTGAGGAACAATGGCAATAGAACTAAAAGTTGCTTTTCTTTCTAAAGGATGAACTAATACACGAACTGAAGCAAACACTGAATGCAATCAAGTTAGAAGAGAAAGGTGTTTATGTCCAGGCTTCTACTTTAGGGTCTTTGGAAGCATTACTTGAATTTCTTAAAACATCAGAAGTGCCAGTAAGTACTTTCTGTGCTCTATCTGATGTTGTTTCTGTTGTTGTGTTCTGTTGTTTTAGTTGATAACTGTTTCCTTTCAACTCAGAAAGGTCAGTGACTGATTTCTGTGGCTTTTCCTCTTCAACAGTACGCAGGAATTAATATAGGTCCTGTCCATAAAAAAGACGTTATGAAGGCATCAGTTATGTTGGAGCACGACCCACAGTAAGTAAATTTCTTGCTTTACCCTGTTGATAAACGCACAGAGCTGTTTCAGGAAGGCCCCCTGCCTAGCTTTAGTGTTGTGGGCTGTCTGGTAGGTAAACTGTTTGACTTCTACTTGCAGATATGCAGTCATCCTAGCGTTTGATGTGAGGATTGAACGCGACGCACAGGAAATGGCTGATAGTTTAGGAGTTCGAATTTTTAGTGCTGAAATTATTTATCACTTATTTGATGCCTTCACAAAATATAGACAAGACTACAAAAAGCAGAAACAAGAAGAATTCAAGTGAGTAAAAGCAATCCTACTCTGTGTGCTTTCCAAGTAACGCAATCTTTTAATCGTCTTATTACTAAATGAAATTGCATTTAACTTCTTGATTGCATACTATTACTTAGCATGCATTTCTGATAGGAAGGAAGGCAGGAAAGAAGGACAATAAACTGTTAATTTTCAGGAATTCGGCAGTCTAGTCTAAATGTTTACATCTGGGATTAGATTTAGTAGGGTGGGAGTTGTGAAGCAGTTGCAAGATTTAGCAAAAACCCATCGTGTTATATGGAGTGTTTTTATTAAGGTTTGCTTTATATACTTGGTTTCCTTTCTTAGTTTCTGACAGATGGGTTAGTCTTGCAGGGCTGAGAAAACAACCAGAAGGATTTGGGTTCTTTTGTTTCATGCTTGTGCAATTCCAGTGTACGCAGCTTAATTGTGATGGTAATAACATGAATATGCCATCATTTTAAGGATTTATAAGGATCCAAAACTTAATTTTTGGAGTCAATGTCATTAGCTGATCCTCAGTAATGACAAACTAAGTAAGTGGGGGAAAATACGCATTTTTTTAATCAAAACTTGAGTTTGTATAGCTCAGCATTTTGAAGTACTTCTTCAGAAACAAAAATTTAGAATTTCTTGAGTCACTGTGTTGGATTGTGGCAACAATATTTCTATTCCCATGCTCTTCTGAGATTATAATTATACTGTAATTAGTATTCCTTTGGTCTCGGTCTTGTCTCAATGCCCGAACCAGTCAAAATAAAATCCATGCCAGCCATGCGTGATTATTGTTGCCTATAGTTCTGTAAGATAGAGCGTTGACTAGATTAACAAGAAAGACTGGACAAGAGCCTTTTCCTGCTTATTCTGTATGTGACTTGGGATAGAAATAAATGCCCAGGATGTGCAGCAGAAGGCAGAAGCGTTAATACTCCCCGCACTGTTGCAGTAACCATTTCAAAATGCCTTCTCCTTGTTGTCTCCCAGGCATATAGCAGTATTCCCTTGCAAGATGAAAATACTCCCTCAGTTTATTTTCAACTCCCGTGACCCAATAGTGATGGGTGTCGTCGTGGAGGCAGGCCAGGTGAAGCAGGGCACTCCCATGTGCGTACCTAGCAAAAACGTAAGTAAGAGCCTCCTTCCTTCCCCACAGACGTGTGTTCGAGCAGGCAGTGGCTGGGATAAGGCACGAGGAAACATTTGTGTGCCTTTGGTAGGAGATGAGATCCAGTGTTAGATCATCTCCTTCCCAGTGATCAGCTGTTGCATTGTGCTCTGCTGGGGGAGTTGCATCCTGCAGCAGAGAGACACCTCCTGGCCTCCGCAGTGCCCTACCAAGAAGCGGGGCTGTGGCTGTCAGCTTCCCTCCCAAATTCCCTTCCAATTCCTGTATTGTGATACAAAGGAACAAGCAAAATTTGTTCCTGGTTGCTAGTCAGGGGGCAATTCACATCCTGATATGCTGAAGGTCAACAAATTGGTATGGCAGATGAAATACAGGTGGGTTGGTGCTGCTGCCCTTTCTGTGCACGCTTACTGTGCGATACGCGTTGCTCTGGGGTGGGCTCTGATACGTTGCTTCAGATGGGCAACTGGCAGGAATTTAGAGAAGGATGTGTGCACGGGTTTTGCTCACGTGTCTTACACTTTCTTCATTGTATTACAGTTTGTTGAAATTGGAATAGTTACAAGTATTGAAATAAACCACAAGCCGGTGGAGGTTGCAAAGAAAGGCCAAGAAGTATGTGTTAAAATAGAACCTATTCCTGGTGAATCACCTAAAATGTATGGGCGACATTTTGAAGCAACAGACATCCTCGTCAGCAAGGTAAAAGCCATCTGTATTTTTGGTTCATGACGCAATGGGTAACTTGCTTGAAGTGGAAATGTTGCGCAAAGCCTGGAAAATTAATATTAGCAACCTTCCATCAGGCTGAGACACTTGAAATTATTCATGCGTGGCGTTGTTCAGCAGTGTTTCTCTGTAGCCTTGTTTTGGGATCTGTAGTGGTGCTGCTTGAGAGGAACGATGAACTGTGACTAAAAATACCTGGCAGCTCATTGCATCGGACAGGGTAAATGGCAAACGAGCTGTTCGCATACCTTCGTACGTAGCTGGTGCTCAGAGCAGCGGTCGTGTTTGCCTGGTTTTGGATGTGTGCAATGCACAGCGGCCTTGGCGTGGTGGAAGCAGTTACCGTTACTGATCCGTGTTTCTGATGGGTTTGCCTTGTGTGTTACAGATCAGCCGTCAGTCCATCGACGCTCTGAAGGACTGGTTCAGGGACGAAATGCAGAAGTCTGACTGGCAGCTTATAGTAGAGCTGAAGAAAGTGTTTGAGATCATCTAGCTACCTTTTCGCAGCAATGGGGAGGCAGGAATAAACTTGCTGTTCCTGTTCTAAAAGTTACCAACAAAGTCGTATATTGAAGACAGTGTTGGATATATGTTTGGGAGGAAAATATGTGGATAAAATGTTTTCCATGAGAAACCAAGAAATTTACACTGGTTTGACAGTGGTCAATTTACATGTTCCCACGGTTCCAATGTGCCTGTTCACCTTTCCCACTGCCCTTCCTAATACTGGCTGCTGTTTTAAAGTTTGCCCTTTCTTCTCTTACACTTTCCTTCCACCCTTTTTCCCTCCTCTCTCCAAAATAAAGTAAAATAAATTGAATTTTTATTACAGAACTAAAGCTCTTTCACTTTTATACTGATGAGATCAGTACTGCAGTATTTGATTAACCAAGCTTCTGCAGACTTTGTGATTCTTGGGACATTTTTGATGTAAGAAGTACTTCTTTATTTATGCATACCTCTTCCCTTGACTCTCTTTTCCAATATTCTTCTGCTTTGTGCCTATAGACATTTTTTTAAATAGAAAATTAGGCAATTGGATATTTCTGTATTTGCTTTGTGTGAAACAATGATGTAAAGCATAGTTGGCCGCCTTTTACTGCTTGTACAGTTCATCAAAAGTCGACCTGTAATCATTATAACGCAGAGCCGCAAATAAAGGAGATGGACATGGTAGCCCCTTTGTTTTACAGTTTGCTTCAATAAACCAAACGTCACCTCCTGGGCCCTTACAGACGGTGGAGGTGCTGGGCTGAGGCTTGCCTCCCCCTGCCTGGCCAGCAGCAGGGGCTTCTTCTGGCTTCTCTTCCCTGTGCTGAGCGTGTGCTGTGCATGGTGCTCGTGGTGGCTCACACCTTTTATTGTGTTTAGCAGGTCAGAAGTACCAGAGGTCACTGCGGGTGTAGGTGAGTGTAGCTGCAGCATCTTCCAACCACTCTTCAGAGTGGCAGTAAGCACAGGCAGAGCACTCGTCCCCAAGTAAGCGGTGACTTTGGACGCTGTCTCAGACCTGTCGAGCCATCCAGCATCACGGGACTGGACCAGTTCAAAAGTAACGACCAGGAATCAGTCTAACCCCAGCATTGCCTGACCCTGCCTTCCCTTTGGTTGCCCTCCTAGATCGACCTGTAATCAGGTCCTCTCCTGGTAATTTCCAACTCATGGTGAGCGATGCCTAACAAATACTTCTCAAAAGCACAAGCTGAAGCAAAATCAATAATGACCTTTTATGTAGCTGAGATTTTTAGCATTTAAAATATTTATAAAAAAAAAAATCTAACTCGTAACAGGCAGCTTGATCTGATCACATTTCTTCTGTCCCTTTTATTTCTTCATTTTCTCTGGTTAGACAAACATGAATTTCGCAATAGGGATTGTGTGAACTCCATTAGAGGAACACGTAATGACGTGCCACCTTGGATTCCCGTATCAAACTTACCAGACTCTTTGTTTTGTTTGTTAAGACTTTAACCTTGCCCTTGACCCAGGACCTTTTCAGTATGGTTGGCGTGTGGTACAAGTTCACATCACTGGGCATGTCAGTGATTTAGAGTAGGATGATCTCAAGTGTCACGGTGAGGAGACTGCATTTAATTGTAATAATTTTCTTTTGCAAACTATGCAATCATGAAAGCTACTCTAATAAAAAGTTCTTAAGTTAAGAACACTGATGTGAAACACTGTGGTCTTGATGTATTCTTGTTTCCTCAATTATGAAATGGAAGAGGATGATACTATTTTTGCAGGCTGCTGTTATGAGCCTTGTAGAAATGCCTCCAGTAAGAGGTTTTAAGGCAGCAGGTACCTTGAAAAAAATATTTAAGGGCTTGAAGCAGGGATCAATGAGAGAGAATGAAAACACAAGTAATCCTCTTTTCTTTAGGAGTATGGCTTGAGCAGCACTCATGGGATCAAAGCTGTGTATCTGACACCTAACTAGTAAAATACTTTCTTGAACTTCAGCAAATACATTCTTCTACAGAAAGAGTCACCAAGCTGGTTTTCTTAAATGGAAAAGGGTTTCCCATGACTTTGTCCAATTGCATATTGGTGACCCTCCTGAGGTTCCTCTCAGCCCCTTTCTCCAGGCTGTTGAGGTCCCTCTGGACACAGCACACTCCTCTGGTGACTCAAATGGCAGTTTGTGTTACACACACACTGTCTGCAGTAACATCAGTGGAGGGCCATGGTGTCGAGCCATGTCATTGCAAAATGAACCAAAGCCGCAGCTTTAGTAACAGTGATCGGCTGTATTCAACTGAAGCATGACAAAATGGAATCAGTACAAAAATATACATACAGTTCTTTATTAAACAACTGTAAACACTTCACTGTAAAAATCCATAAAACTTTATAAACAAACATTTTGTAAATAGATTCTATACTACAATAAAAGAATTTTAACACAATTATTTACATGCAATACTGACAAATTTGGCACTTTCTGAAAAGAAATGTACAAAACACTTTGTTGTTTAAAAAGAAATTTGAAATTATAAAAACTCAGGGCATTACTATCATGCACTTTGCAAATACCTCACAAGCACTTATGGCACAGCTAGCAGAGAGCTCCAGGCTCTCATCAAGCTCTTTACTACAAGTTCAGATAACTTTTAATGTGCTTCCGTAAGTTTGTTGTAAAACTACCTGAACATTGTCAAGAATGAAGTCAAATGCCATATTCCAAACCGATTCCACAGATGATTGCATTAACCTGGAGGGAAGGAAAAAAGAGGGAGAAAATTACAACTACAGAACTGCTTTTTTTTTTTTTTTTATTAAACATTTACTTTTGGTCTTCACACTGGAAAACAAGATCACAATGGTACACCGTGTGTATTTTGACTTGATTTTGGTAAAGCCTTCTCTCTTCAAATATACCAAGCCTTAGCTAATGCCACAGGTTCCTCTGACATTCACTGGCAATACTTCTGATGTAAACGGTATCACCAGTTTGTAAACCTTAGCATTTTGCAGTGGTTGTAAGCATGTGCTTAAAGTGGTAGCCTTCTAAAAACTTTACTAAAGAATCAAAAATGGCAAGATTCTGGATCCCAATCTTTCCTTTCTTAAATCAAGGCATACGTGCTACAACCTTCTTCCAACAAATGCCATCATAATTAAGGCATTTTAATAATACGTGTTGAGGGCACTATATTGTGCGTATCACCAGAAGTGAAAGAGAATCACAGACACGCAGAGCTAAGTATGAGCTACCTGTCATTCAGCTGCCACTACAAGCAAATTAAAGGAAGAAAATGCTGTAGGCAGGCATTTTAAATGCATCCTGTGTCCTCTCTCTCTCTAGATCCCCGTCCAGATGGCTATTACAGGAGAGCAGAGGGCCCCTACACATACAGCTTAGTAGGACCTGGTATTAGTTTCATATTGACAACTGTGTATTGTTTGACTCCTGTTCCTTGTCCTACACGTAGGAGCCTTCAGAGAGCCGTACTGCCACCAGTGCTGATCTCACCAGCAGCAGGATGTGATGCTGTCCCAACTTTTATAAAGAATTTACTGTACAGCATTCAACAAAGCAGTTAACTGCACTGAGCATTTCTCGTTTTCTGAAACCTGAAGATATCCCATAATACAAAAGAGTAACCAAGCTTTTGCACTGTTGTAGTCCTTTGGGTGCTGATTAGTTCTGAGAATTAAGTATTTTCCAAACCAAAGACACTGAAAGCTGAGCAGTGCAGCTATCAGTGAGTAAGCACGTCATGAAGGGAACTTGGGCTTCCTGACACATGGGAGGAGCAAACGGAGCACAGTAACAAAGTAATGAAAACAGATTTAATAGGATTGGAGAGGTGAGGCAGATCTGGATACAGAACTGAAATCAGATGAAACAAATGAGAGATCTAAGGCAGCATGACAAATGAAAACAGGATGAAGAAAAGGGACAATGACAACAAAAATTATCCTGTCTGGAAACAAAGTACTTTGTAGCAAATAATATTAAAAAGATACCATTAATTTTTCACAGATTGCCTATTTATTACCAACCTTTTTCACCCCATTTTTAAAATAAAATTTAAGCTTAAAATATTTACACTCTTCAGTGGAATGCCAAAGAGACTTGTGGTCTCACACTGAAGTACCTAGTGCATAAGTGCAAACAAAACCAGCCCAAACATCACAAACATTAGCAATTAAGCTACCTTTTCATGTATTTAACCACCAGATCTAACTTTTCCAAGTCTTTTTCTTCTATTAGATCAGTACAATACTTCACAACCTGTAGAATGTCTTCTTCCATAGGATCTGTAAAAGAAAAATATATTAAAAAAAATGAAGAGAACCATTCTCCAAATATACTTAATTATTACAGAATAATTAGAATATACTAGAAAGAATTGTCAGTGTTAGCCTATCAGGTGCCAATTTGACAACTGCTGTATTCCTGTATCTCCCCCAGCATCAGAAGTTCTGTACATAAATGGACTGCAACAACCTGAAATATCTGGCTTGTCAACCTCTCCTTTTCATTCCCTCCCGCCCCCCTTGTAAGGAGAAATTACAGCCAAGCTCATATTAACCAAAAGGAAAAGAAATATGGATTTAGAATGGAATAGCTCTTTTGAAACTCTTAGGTGAATAGCAGTGTTCAGGACAGGAAGAATCTTGGAGGTCAGATTTTCCAGGATAATAAGGGATTGCTAATTGTGTGACATTTTGTTGAAATTCAAATCACAATTTAAGAATGGTGTTAAGCTTTTGCAATATATCCTAAAATTCCTCTGTCATTTTTTTGGGGAAAAATATGCATTCCTTTCTCTCTAAAATGACATCTTCCTAGGAAAGAAATTTCTTTTAGAAATCTCCCACTCTAATGGCTGTTAACCCGGTGGACAAAATAAGGAAAACCTTTCATACAAGTAGCATCAAGGCATACGGCAAGAGCCTGACAAGTGAGCTGAAGAGAAAGTAGGTGGATTTTCATGGCTGTAAGCAAGAAACAGGAGCTGGCAAGAACACAAAACAACAACTGAGTAGGAAGAATCAAGTTACTACAACACTACAAAGCAGTAAGACTGCAAGACTGCTGTGGGAAGCAACCAGTGAAAGCAAGAGTGAATGAAGAAGGAAGAAAATACAAAAAGCCTGCTTTCCTTGTGATGCAAGACAAGGAAATCCTTAAATCCTTTTTTGTATCCTTGTGATACAAATTTTGTATCCTTGTGATACAAAACAGCTTTCCTTGTGATGCAAGATCATTGCTAGTATGCCATCCCTTACCTGAAATAGTTGTTATCCATTCTTTCAACAATGTCTTTACATCATTGAATTCAACAGCTCCAGCTAGGTTGGGTGCCTGTGGCCTGAACGAACCAGGCTGTTCAGTCTGCAGAGCTGATGGGCTTGAACAATCCGAAGTTGATGGAACTGCTTCTGGCTGCTGCAAACACAGAAGTAGGTAATGCTCAGTCTGACAAATACGGTAACACCAGATACATGCACGTATAGGTAAGTATATACTAAAGAATCCAGTAAACAAGCTGGTTTTGTGAACACGGACAAAGCCTGAAGAAATGGACACAGCAAGCTGTTACAATTACCTGAGCAGCTGTTCCTTCCTGTTTCAAAAAGCTATCTATTAGCTTCTGTGGGCTTCCAGATGTAGCTGGCATGTTTTTTGCAGGGCTACCCAGGAGTTTGTTTTTCAAAGGACTCTGAATCTTTTTTGCAGGGCTGACTGGATTTTTTTTCCTGATTTTTTTCTTGTTTTTCATTGTCGCATGCTTCGGGTGTAGGCAAGGATTTTTGGATACTGAAAAAACACAGCAATAGTTGGTGATTGATACATTTAAAATTTAATACTTTTCCATCGAAAAGGAAGTCTCCATCTTCCATAACAATCTATGGATCAATTGGGAAAATATAACCTAGATAAAATGACTTAGCTTCCACATGCCATTTTGGATATAGGCAATGGTTTAAGTACCTGGACAGCACTGCTATACATTAGCGTACTTAATTATGAGCCTTTTAAATATCAAGCATTTCAGTGCTTGAATATGAGCAGCTAGTGAAACCTGAAGCCCACTGGACGAATTGCTTCACCCTAGAGCACTGTCCAACCTAGATACCCGCTAAGACTTTCCACCAGTGATTATCAAAAAAACAGCAGTAAAAAGGTCCCCAAACTGCTTTTATCTGCAGTAGTCCACTGACTGAAATCAAGGTTTCATTGTAATAATGCAGTATTAAACTGACAATGAACCCACTGGCATTTCCAACCTATTTTATGACACTCACTTTCATAGGGAAGTTACCTCATTTCTTCAACTGATTATAAAAAGGAGACCTAAGTGATCAGCTCTGAGTATAATCATCCATCAGACAGGGGGAGATGAATCATCTCTCTAGTTCCCTGAAATCTGTACTACTGCTATATAAACCACGAGGATGCTAATCTGAGCATACATGTTTACCTAAACCGAGTACTGAAGACGCAGTACTTTAAATCACGAGACGTACCAAGTTTACATTCCATCCTGCAAACATAAGGACGTGAGCGGTTTCGTGTCACAGTCCCAATGAATTGAATTAATTTCCCATTTCAGTACAGCTAGGCATCTGTTTGCAAAATGAGGCCACAGCTGGTGGTAACTCACTGTCTACCAAAAATACAGAAATTCGATTTAACACAGTATCGTCCTAGAAGCTTTGTTTATATTTTCTGGTTTGTATTTAGGGTTGTTTACTATTTGAAGAGATTTATGCAACAACTCCTATATAAAACTATTGTACAACTAATATACACTTACCAAAAGTATTAGCAGGTTGCTGCTCGGGTTGCTTTTGCCTTTGATCGTATGCATCTCTCAGTTCTGCTTGCAACTCAGCAGGTAGCGCAGCAAAAACCTCAGGGTCCACCTGAACAGTGACAGAAAATTCATTTGATTATTTTACCAGAAAGCAACACTGCTTGCTTTCCTCTAGATTACCAACATAAGAACAGTAGTTCCGTTTTATGCCAAGCAAAAATAAATGAAACACAGCTGAAGCACTGTAAAATAAAATACGTCGTACGTTTTCTTCACATACCTAAACTTGTAACAACTACAAAATCTTCCTTTTACCATTAACTCTACATTTTATGGAATTACTATTTACAGGCATGTAACACACCAACCATTAAAAATGATCACAGGTGTTATTATAACAGCCCCCCCCCCCCCCCAAGATGTTCCATCTTTACTCACCTACTATTATACAGTACAGCTAGATTAACAGCACAATTAAGCCTAAGTCGGAGAACATTTCATTCCAATTGCCAAACTCAATCACTTTGACAACTGGACTTCTGTTCCTCCTTTTCTTTTGATACTGCTACATTCCTCAGACAAAATATCCTTGGGAATAGTCTTGCTTCTTTAAGTACAGGGAACACAAATCCAGCTACCTTGTATTTTAAAATAACACTACAGAATTTTAGTATTCCATCCCTTTATTGACTGATAAAAATTGAGTCCATTCCAACTGGCATAGAGGCTTGGATTCTATATAGGAAACCGTTTTTGAGTATGCCAGTTGCAATACTCACGTGGACAACAGAAAATGTCACATATCATCTTCCCCCACTATGTGGCTGAATGAGCAAATTAGTGCCCATCTATTCTTGTATTCTGAGTTGCCCAACCTTCTTGAACAGTGTTTCCAACTCATAGCCTGCAAAATCTAATTCATAAAAGCAAACCTATCCTTTAGAGATTTAAATTTGCTCAGTGGGAGAATGCCCTTCATTTCTCTGGTAAAAAATTCTGACATGTGCACAAACAACAACAAAAAATACCCAAAACCTGCATTACTATTTTAAGTGCATGATACAGTTTCAATCATTATTAGAGATACTGTATTTAAAATACTGGTATACACCTAAGAGCTACACCTTATTTTCAATGGATATTTGATTTTTTTTTTTTCTAACTGTAAAATGTATATATTTGTCAGGAAAGCAGACTGTGCCATTCACATGTTATGTCTAAATTATATTGATAACAAACACGATCATGCTCCCACAGGTAAAAGTCATCAAAAGTCAGAACGACGAACAAAGTTTTTTGCATTTTTAGAACTCCATGTACCAACATATTTTTCACTGCATGAAATATGTGCTAATTAAAGGAAGAAATGGGAACAACTCTGGCCTCAATTGCTCTACACATTGCACAGAACGAAACATTGTAGTGGAATGTTGCCAATCAAGTCTTAAATCACCAATCAACTCTTAGAAGTCACCAATCACAGCTTATTAAATAAAATATATATTTAAAAATAATTTAGAACTGTTTTTAAAGGTTAACATCCACTGGCTAAGCATTCAAGAATTCAGGAATTTGGAAGTCCCAGTATAAACATTTTTTGTGTACGAATTGCAACTGTTCCAGGACACGACCTAATTCATTCAGAAATAAGGCAGTACAGGGAACTGACCATGATCATTCCCCCAACCGCTGCCCTGTCAAAGTATAACATTTACTCTAGTGACATTGTCCTAATGTAGCTGTATCACATCCTCATATACCTCTATACCTGAAATCTATTACTAGGTTTTGAACAAAAATGATGTTAAATGTTTGTACTTTTGACAAAAATAAAAAGAAGCTATTCAACCACATACGTATTACGTATATATACAATCATATATGCATTATGCATTAAACTCGGACCTAAGTGAGAAAATGAAAATTGTGAATCTTAGTTTACCCTTTTTTTTTTCCAAATAAAGGAAGCTTAAAGGTTTTCAGGAGAAAGTTTGGAGTACAAGCATAAGGCATTCTCAAATAGATAGTATGGATATCTAGACAGCATGGATATCTGTCCTGCTTTTGGCTGGGATAGAGTTAATTTTCTTCATAGCTGCTCTCACAATGCTGTGTTTTGGATTTTTGATGAAAACAGTGGTAATAACACTCCCACGTTTTCAGTTGTTGTAGAGCAGTGCTTACACAGAGCCAAGGGCTGTTCAACTTCTCGTGCTGCCCAGCCAGCCAGGAGGTTGGGGGTGCACCAAGAGCTGGGAGAGGACACAGCCAGGGCAGGTGACCAAGTGGATTCCTGTACCACCTGGTGTCACGCTCCTAAGCTGATGTGTTTGGATTGAGTAACACAGTCACAAAATGCACTAGGAGATGAGAAACAGGAAAACAGCATAAACTAACCGTGCAAATTACAGATTTCTAACAGTTTCAAAAACTTATTAAAAAAACAGAAAAGACAAAAATAATTAATTCTCAACTACTGAATATATGTATAAGGCATAAATATGATAAACTAAATGCAATTTTTACAGAAAGCCATACATAGTTATAACTTTCTCTGAGAAAAGAGTACTGCATGGTGTACGAAGTGAGGAGGGATGTGATTTCACAGCATAATTTAACCCGCAAGTCCAAGATACACTCATTGATAGGCAAGAGTTTAAGTGCTTAATTTAAAACAGCTGAGGGACGGAGAATTCCTTTACTGTTCTCACAACATCCCCATATGGAAAAGCCAGCTGTGTGGTTCAGGAATGCAAACTGATCCAACTGTTTCTGAACCAATCAACTTGGATTAAGGTGAAGAAATTTTAGTAGCAAAATGGACTGCACATCTTTTAAATAATAATTATGCATTAATTGCTGTTTAGTGAAAGCTGGTCAGGAATTTCTATCTGATTTCCAAAGCATTCTTTGTCAGCTAAGCAGCATTACACCTTATAAACAGCAGCAAACATCTCTCTATAAATCTGATTTGAGAACAGCAAGTGACATAGCGAAGAGAAAAATAAAACAGAGCAGTACTCACAATAATTTTAAGTCATGCATATGCAAGATATCATATCTTTGGTATTCTAATCTGTTTTTTTTTTTTTTATTTATTTATTTTTTTTACCCTACATCTGTTCAGCACCACCTTGGACTGAAGGGTGGAATATCAGTAGGAGCATTATTACCAGCTACCGGCTCCCCTTCTAGGCCACTATTCTGAGAAACAACTTTGCATTTTCCTTGTCCTGAACCAGCTTCTCATTCCAAAATTATGGAGATATGCACAATCTTAGCCATGCCTGCTTCTCTCCCAAGAATGTGATATGAACAATCAAATCTGTGGAAGCTGGTAGGTTGGCTTTACACCATCAGAGCATCCACTTAAATACTGAGTCTCCTGTGACTAGCTAAGCTGATTTATGATGGCTTGAGACTGATGGTGCAGTGTAATTCAGCTGCAATGCAGAAAAACAGCTATTTACACACTAGATTGCAAAGCGAAGTGTAAATGAGGGGTTTTACATTAAGTAACAGCAAAACCAGACATACTGATGACTATAAATCTTTAATAAACACCTATCATACTTGATTTGTGATGGAGAAAGTTACATTTGAAAGCACAGACTTTTGAAAGATATTAAAGGATCATAAATAAACTTTGAGTAAGTAACAGATTATAGTAATTCTGGCTCAAGAAAAAAGCTGTTAACTTTCCCTGCAGGTAGAAAGTTAACATTTATTGATACCGTGCAAACATCCTACCTGTGAGAAAGCTGGCAAGGCAATTACATTAATTCCCGTATTGGCATTTGGTTCTTGGAGCTCTGGTACTTGTAAAAGCACTGTTCCAACTGGTTGTGAGAGAAGTGCAGTGCTACAGCCATTTATTGGCTCTTTTTTGCTCTCTCCGTAAGTCTCTCCTTGCTGAATGGTGTATATTTGTTCTACTTGTTCTCGGAGATCAGGTGGCAGAGCTTCTAGCACAGACTTATCTAGCTACAAATACAAAAAAGCTTTTAGGTTCTGATCTATCACAAAGTTAGTTTTAACCCTCCCCTGCTCCCCCCCCCCAAAGTTCTATAGTCTTTGAATTTAAAAAAAAAAAAATCTGCGTATGCAAACACATTTGGTGACCTGATGCTCTCTGCAGCAGTGAGATGTAAATTAAAAAAAAAAAAAGTCATTTAAACACAGATCAGTAAATATGAATGCTCAATTTTATCTTTTCACGATATTTAGGGTTCTCATCACAAATTACATACAAGTTTTCCTCTACAGATAAGAAAACGAATTTTCTGAGTTCAAATTATACAGGTGACATGTTGATATGAATGCTAAATTATGTGGTTCAAAACAGTAAGCAATTCATTTTTCTTTATATCATTCCAAGGATAAAATGTTATCAGCTTACTTTAACTCTATTACATATTTGCACACTGTCAGATTTTTGCCATAGATTTTGACAAAGAAATGAGCTTTAAACTTTTTTCCTTACTGCAATTGGTATTTACCATCAATTATCAACTTGAAATAACTAAGATGACTGCTCAGTACCCAGAAGTTGTCAGCACATACAATGACAGCTGCAGAAGTGAGGAAATGAATATGACAAACAGATTCAGTGTAATTTTTCTCACAAGTAAAATTTGAGTGAAAGTATGTAGTTTTGCCTTTAAGTTCTACTAAAGGAGATTCCATAGGACTGCTAGAAAATTTTGCCTTTCACCTTTAAGAAGATTTGGAGATTGCTGTGTATAATAATCCTATAAAGATCTTCTGGAAATTAATTCTGGTTTTAAAATAATAGTGCTATTTCTTTCCTAACACAGTGTATATAAGCAGCATTACAGGACTGTCACCATGCTTTCCGTGTACCGAATTCCATATTATAATATGGTTATTACACACACACAAAAAAAAAGATGTGCCTATTGTGTGATAAGGTCACCGAAGCTATAGGAACCATACTGCACAGCTACTGCTTTTTTTTTTTTTTTTTTTTTTTTTTTACTTTTTTTTAAATATAATATTGTTACATACTGCTTCTATAAGATAATCTGAGAAAGTGGACGAGCTCCACATTGTTCAGTCAGGTTGCCTGTATGTCCTGAGTTAGCTTTAGCGTTGCGTTACAGAAAAAAAATGTTTTCTGCCAAAAGCATACTCGGCTTCTAAAATTGTATAGATATTTGGGAAAGTGGTTAACAAAACATCAGCAATTGCTTTTGCAGACTTAAATTACAGAAATTAGAACTACAGATTTTTACAGTAAAGCATGGAAGACTGTTTACACCTAAGACGTCTACAGAATTCAGTACAACTTGCTCATAACTGACCTTTAAAACCAGATGCCTGCTTAGATAATGTAGGGGCTAGAACTAAGGATCTTCCTTTGTTAAAAAAAACAAAACCAAAACAACAGCCAAGACAACCAAAAAACCCCAACCCGCAAAGAAATATTTTACTTAAAGACTGTACCCTTCTCATCTAAAAGTTGATGTTCCCAGCTTCAATACCAAGAAAACTTGAAAAAACATATAAAGATTAATAACTACATTTAAATACAAATAGTTTGATGTGATTTTAGGATGAAATTTAGAACACAGCTACTGTAGAAGGATATCAGGTAGTGTGGGAAAGGCTGCCATTCCATTCTTTCTCATCAACTAACATCTGAAGACAGATTTATAGTGTATTTTAAAGACTGGTGTACAGTACAGGACTTTAAGAAATACATTGAGAAGGCTATTTGATCCCTTTGATCAGTTGGGATTCAGTGGCCTTTGTAGGTCCTTTCAACTGAATTACTCCAATTCTAAAGTGAATTTGTCCTGCATCCACAACAGACAGAGTATGCTTAAGCTTTAGGCCTAGGGATACATAGTAATAGACAAATCTTTATAATTAGGTTTTGGGATTCTTTAAAGAGCTCTGGTTGTGAAAGGCAAAAGGCAATGCTATTTAATATTTCATCTGTGGCATATTTTCCATTCCTGTTCCATTTCAATCCTATGGCAAGTGATGGGAAGAAAAGGGATACCAGAAAAGCAAGCTTCTATTCTTTGAATAAATATAACTTTATTCTTTGAATTGGCCTATATAAGACTGCTTTTTAAAAATTCTTTTAAGGCAATCTTTCTGTGCATTCTACCCTACTGGAGTTGTTTTCATTTAAAAAGAAGTGTGATACTTTTTTTTCCCCTCTAAGAGCAGCAGTGCCAAATTATTACAATGTATTACAGATATTTTATATTCTTGAGTTTTACCTGGGAAGCAGAAGGAACCTCAATACTCAAATTAAGCCTGGATTTTACGCTGATAGGAGTATGCAAGCCATTGCATTTGACAGCAGACTCAGTCTTGTTAACATTAGAATTGAGACCAGATGTGAGATGGGTACCACGAGACGGAAGAAAAGTGCAAGTTCTTGAATCAGAAGATATTTCAAGGTCCATAGCAGCAACAAATACTGTACATATGAAAAAAGAACACAGAATGATCATCTGACAGTTAAAAACTCTCAAGTTTCAAGATACAGTGAAGCTAATTTCCAGTTCTCATTGCTCAATAGTTTACACAATGTATGGCATAATCATGTAACTTTTTATTTTGAAGTATCTCTGTTAATATTTCAGCCGCAAAGGATGCTCTCAAAGAGTTTGTATTAAATAATTTATACTTGTGTAACATAGGAAAAGCATTCAAAAAGACAATCTAAGTTCAACCCTTTAAGAACTGATCATTATCACACGTGCAAAGGACAAAACTTACTGACCTTCCTTACGTTCTTCTTCTGAGCACTTTTTTGCTTTCTGAACATGAAAAAGATCAATAACTGAATGCGATCCACCAGGTAAGTGTCCAGACTGCACAGCTGAATGAGCCGAAGTGGTTTTACTAATGGGAACTAACTGCTGTACCTGGATTCCAACCTAAATCCAAAACATTAATATATTAATTTTGTTTTCAAAATAAATAAAAAATATAATAATCACAGTAAGTTCATAACAGCATTCCCTTTTCCTGCTCAAACTGGATACCTGTTGTAGCAGTGGAAGAGAATGAGTAAACGTATGTTGAAAACCACACGAATAGCCACTAAAAACATCCCAAACAAATCCTAGGATAATCTACCACAATCCAACAACTAAGAATTTACAGAGATAATATCATCTTAACTTCTCTCATAAATGAAAATGCTGTCAACAGGCCCATGAAACAAAGCACTTATTATGAAATTTCTTAGACATTAAAAAATACAGAAGTACTGAGCAGGAAAAGTGATTAGTACTAAGTATGGCTACACATCAAAAAATGGTGTATAGGATTCAGAGAGCATGTGGAGGAGCCAGTGAGGGTATTTTTACCAGGTCTTCTTCTAGAAACACATAACAAGCATATTATTTGTTACCAGTTTTTCAGTTGTGATTAATGGGCTATTAAAACATCACTGTAAAAAGTTTTTCTTTGCACCTTTATCTTTTTGCTTTCAAGTATTTCTAGATTGAGTTCTAGAACTTAGGGATTTTTTTTAATTTCTACTTTAAAAAAAAAAAAAAAAAAAGGAGTAGAGATTGAGGTAGTGTTATGTTAAGTCTGCAAGACAAGTGGATCAATTTGCTTAAGTGTGGGCATCAACAGTGAAGGATATCACTTTAGGACACCACCCCCCTCTTAATTTTATTTTTTTAGAGACAAAGTGTACACAACTCATATCATATTAAGTGTTGAAGCTTAGGGGGACTAGCTTCAATATAGACACAGGCATTGGAGATGCCTGAAGTCAGTTAAAATGAGTACCACTCAGGGACCTCAGATATACCTGCACTTGATGATACGATCTATGATTGAATGGCCCCTCCACAACTGAACAGAGATGTGGTCAGAGGAAGAATTTTAATCAGCTCCATTTTAAGAGATGGCTTATGCCAAAACAGTTTCATCATTGGTTTACACTGCTATGACAGAACCACTGAGATTAGAAAGAGTGTTCTAAAATAAGTCATAAATCAAAGGAGCCAGCAATTCACCTTCAAACAAAGGCTAAACCATGGGCTGGTAACTATTCTGGCTCTAACACTTGCAATCTAGATTAAAAACTCCTGTGATCTGTATCTCTGATTAGACTTATAAACAGTACTTCTATTAGTTGCTTAACTAATAACTGTGTAAAAGTTTACTGAAAATTCTAAGACAAAATAAAATTTACACTCAGTAATAAAACTGCAGTATATACAGTCTAACTTCGTAACTGCAGGCTGTTTTATTCAAGTTGTGGATTAAGCGAATAAATTTGGGTTTTTCCATTAACTCACCCCTCGCATATCAGATATGTTCAGTTTCATTGTGTGAAACATGTTTAGAGTTTCTTTTCCAATTATTTTTGCACTGTCTGTTGCATGGTCTAGAGTCACAGTTCTAAAAAGAATAAAAAACAGCATTAACAAGGAAACCGTTTCACAAATCCTAAAGACAACAAAAATTCTGTACTTATTCCAGAGAGGACCTCAAAGACAGTTTGCCAAGTTAATCAGTAAAGGCAGAAGCAGAAACACAGAAGCTGCCAGAAGAGATGTGAGCATCAGAACTGTCTCAGCTATGTGTGAACAGCTTAGCATTTCTGGATGTCCCCATTACATTACCTTAATTCTTACTTCAAGAAATAGAGAAATTTCAGGGCACATGTACATTAGTTTGCCTGACTATGGAAATGAGGTCCAAAGCATTGACCTGTTCATGAGAAATCAGCGTGGCACTAGCTACTGATAAAGGAGGAATAAATGTCTTTATCTAAATGTCTTCAGTCCTAAAAAGGTGTTCTTAGAGTATATCTTCAACTTGAACTCAGGATATGCAGAAGATAGAAGTACAGACTGATGTATTTTATTCTTGATATACCAGTCCCAGAAGGTCATGAGCTATCCTGTATTAAACAAAACGCAACTACCAGAGGCCATATGCCTAAATTTCATTCTTGTGTTTTGATGAGCATAGAAAGCATAGGAATAAATAAGTGGTAAAAAAAAAAAAATATATATCTTTAGTCAACATCATCCATTCAAACAACAGGAAACAAACAAGAATTAGTAACTGGGTTATCCTGTTTCACCAGGGATGAGCAGACAGACACCACAGGCAGAATCTCAGTGAGTTTAACAGTGCTGCAGGGAGACCAAGCAAAAAGGTGCTTTACTATGTTGGTAATGATCCACAAGAAAACAAGATAACTTCTGATGAGGAACTTAGGACTGTATGAAAAAACTTAACTGTGGGTGAACAAATTCCTGAATAGCTGAAACACAGGCACAGAGAACTTTGGTAATAATATTCTAATTCTGATGTTAGTGCAGGTTTGCTATGTAGGCAAAGAGGTATTGAGCATTTTAAGATTTCTGTCCTGTCTTACTGCAAGTTTCAGTGCTCAACATCCTGCAGAAATGTGTTTGTGCCTTCTACAGACCTTTTCTCCCCCATGTGTAGTTACCTGGCAATATTATCACAGATTCCATGACCTCCATATTTTGCAGGCTCCACTGGTGCCCCAGCCTTTCTGACCATAATCTTAAGGGTCAATCGTTTACCCTTCATACCAGCAGCTTCAAGTCTACGTTGGATTTCTTCTGAGAGGCTCAGAAGGAAAGCCTCTGCTTCCTTGGGCTACACAGGAAAAACAACATTCCACTGTTTAGATGACTACTGTTCTTTCAGATATATAAGGTAAATCATTAAGCTTCAATGTATTCCACTTCACAAAGTGTTGAAGCGGGTGTCACAAAGATTTAAAAATAAGCATGATTTTATGAACTTAAAAGAACAAAGTGACTCACAGGCAATTGTCTTATTTGTGTTTTGTTTACACTGCAGGTTGCTGAAGTTAGGCAATATAGTAGATTCCTCCTGTAATGCTGACATAAGCAGTAAATACTAAGCCCTTTTAGAAGCAAGTCTTTTAAAAAATATTTAAAAATAAATGTTAAGTCTATTTTTAATTTCTAATTTTAAGCACACATGTAGAAGATGAGTGTAGGGCTTGTAAGAAAACAAGTGTTTTAATCTTGGGGATAGCTGAACAGTGGAAGAGGTTACCCACAGAAGCTGTGCACTGTTTGTTCTTGGAGATTTTCAACACCAGTCTGGATAAAGCCCTGAGCAAATGGCCTGATCTCAATTTCCCCTGCTTTGAGAAAAAGGCTGGAGAACAAAACCTCTCTCACAACCTGTTTTTTTTCCCAGGAATTTCTATAAATGGTTAAGTTTGCAACAAAGTTATTTTTTGCTACAATTTTTTCAACAACAACCACCCACCCCAAACTACTTGCGAAAAGTCTAGCAAAAACGTTCTGCTGGAGTAAGCTGGTCATTGTTTCAGGCACTGGCATATTTGAATCAGCATTTAAATGAAAGAGAATGCTAGGTGCTAACAAACCTACTGCAGTTCTCTTTTTCTGTACCAGACTCGTATAACGAATGCAGAATAGCCAGCTAATTTTGTGCAGGCTTCTTTTCAGTCCAATACTTTTGCAGTCTCTCCTCCCATTTTATCGTTTGGTCTCCTACTTCTTCATTTTCCTCATTTCTATTTGGTGGCTAAGATGGTGCTCTAACAGATCAAAGTGTAAGTGAAAATAATCAGAATATGAGAAGATTCTTCTACAGTTGAAAGAAGTCACTGCAGAAAAGACAGATTGAATTTACCTGTGTAAACCTTATTCCATAGTTGATTTCTGCTGAAACAGATTTTCTTTCTTTTTCTGTGCGAACAGGTCGATCATCTAAACCACGACAAAACCTGTAGAGCATTTGTCCTGTTTTCGGACCAAATTCTTTTTGCAGTTTTGACATTGAAGCACATTGCAGATCTCCACAGGTTCTAATTCCCAAATAAGCCAGCTTAGATTCCATTGTCCTGCCAACTCCTAACAACAAAGCAATTAGTTCTGTTAACTCTACACAGTTCAGAGCCATCCAGGTTTTGAACAAGAAAAATTTGTCCTTTTAAGCCTAGACTGCATTGTACCATATAAATAAAGACAGTAAATTCCACTCAGTGAAACATGTTTCAAATGGAAACTTTTGCTGTCTTCACCTCAATTCAATTTGTATTAAATATGTACGATGTCGTACTGCGGAACGTTTTTTATTTGTGTGAAGTGTGAATGATTCTGCCTATAAATGTTCTTGACAAGGTACTACCTGTTGCAGTGTATATAGCTCTGAATACCACAGCATTCAGTCCAAAAGGACTGTACAACATGCAGTATGCTTATATACAAGGGATTTAATCTAGAAGAAAACCAACAAATATTTTGACTACTGTTCCATCGCTTCCAAGGCAGAAAAAAAAATACTTTCAAGCAGAAGCGATAGCATACGTGCATCACTTGTGCTTTGAATTACCAAGCACTGGAAATTGTGGGTATCCATGGCAACCACACATACCTAAGTGTGATAAACTTAAGTATATTTCTGGGACTGGGAAAGGTGGGCTGTTACTTCCACAAATATTGGTCTTAGGAGTTTACACTACCAAAGTCAGTGAAAGTTAGAAAGTCAGCTTCTATCTTCCATGATGATTCTTTACCTAGAGATATTATTGACACAAACACAAGTTTTTACTATCACTGTGAAAATGCATATTTTGAAGTTTTTGACTTTCAAATCATTTCACTTTACAAATCATTTTCTAGAGGAAAAAATATTTCCTTCTAGAGGAAAAATATTTCCCTTAAGTTACGCCCGAGAAATGGTGCTGCATTATAAATTATGTTTGCCTAGTAAAGGGAATGCGTAGAGAAAATTTCTGGTAAACCTGCACCTGTGTATGCATGCTATTCCTACCACTTTGCCATTTCAGTGATTTTTTTTTTCATATTCTCCTCCTTCCTCCCTTTTTCTTTTTTTCCTTTTTTAACAGAGAAAGGTATTTTCAACATTTAATGTTAAATGTGTGCACAATTGCAGGCTGAACTCAGCTGATCGCTAGCACACAAAACAGAAATGAGTGCTTATTCAGCGCTTTTTGGACTACATCTGTGTCACATTATACTACTAAAGTACTGAATACCAATACGCTACAGAGTTACATGGCAGAAAACACTTTATTTTACAACTCTTTTAAGTATTTTCCTGGAACTATAAAATACATATATATATAATGAAAACCATTTTTGTAAAGGTGTATTCCATATATCCTTACTGCCTATCACTCTTCCTTCACTGTAACTCCAAATCTCTGCCGTCTGTCGAATTCCATTGTGCCTTGAAGAACCTCCCTAAAAGCTGTGGGCCAGAAATGCCTCCCCTACAGCATTTTCCATACGTCTTTATATCTACAGGAATCCCACTCTAATAATAATAGTAATACCACTCAATAACTCTTCCCTTACTCAAAAGCCCTTCTCTTTCCTTCACAACTCACATAAAACTTGTGTGAAACATTGAAACATTTAACATCTTTAAAACTTCTACCCCTCAGTAAGGGGGTACTTAGCTGAAGTGGCCAAATAGTTCACAAAGTTATTAGTGCTGTCACAACACACTTATAAGTCATAATCACCATCACAGTAATTTCCTCAGATAACTAGGCAAAAAAAAAAAAACAGTTGGAATTCAAACCTTTTGTTCTTTCTTATAGAATCAACACTTTGTCACAATTTTTAGCATACCATTACCTAAAGATCCTTACACACACACACACAAAAAAAAAATTCCATGTGTAACAAAAGTTTAATTTGTACTCTAAATCTACCAGAACCAAAAACTGTCTACAGCTGGATGCAAAGCCTAACAGTGGTAACACTCCACAATAGCCTTATTCTTCACATACTTTTCTGTTTATCTGCTATTCTAATATGGCTCATGTTACAAGCAGAAGCATCTAATTCAGTAAAAACTTTCCCCTGACAAATTTTCTTTCTCTTCTATGCTTATACTCTTCAGTGCTTCACATAGTTTATTAGATGCAGCAGATGAACTTCTCTCCTTTTTTTTCCCTCTTTCATATGGTCTCGATTTGTTATGATACCTATGCTATTTTTTCCAACGCTTGACTTTATACACTCCTTTTTGGAAAGAATATTCTTGGGCTATTTCTGTTTTCTAAGCACATCCTGCCTGTCTTTGTGATGATTACTGATAACAAGTGACGTTACTCATTTTATTTCATCCATTGCAGCAAGCTAGCATTTGCCTGAGATGACTCATCTAAATAATTTTATTAAAGAACATAAGGTTGTATAACACATTAAACTTTGAGCTTCTTCCACAAATGACACTGAATGGCTCTGTAAAGTTCTTCAGAAAAAAAAAAAAGCTCCTCAAAGATACAAAAAAAAAAAAAGTCTCAGATTCTTTCCAGAAAATTTCAGAAATCAACGTATCTTTCTTTTTTGGATAATAACCATGGAAATAACATCTAATCTTGCTCGATTCATAACTGGAACAATGCAGATTTTTAAGCTGAAACTGCTTTAAATTAGGGGGCAAAATGTCTTGTAAAAGAACGGAGTACCTGGAAGACTGGTAACAAGTTGACCTCTGATAAAATCATCCACTTCTTCTGGTTTTAAGTGATACTGTCCATCTGGTTTTGCTTTACGAGTTGCCATTCTGGCCAGCAGAATATTCGAACCTGTAAAAATGAGAAGTTAAAATATGTCTGTAGTAACCTTTGTCTTCTCAAGTAGAATTCTGCAGTTCAACAGTCATGGAAAAAAAATGAATAAAGTACAGTTAAATTATTTTTTTAAATAAAAAGTCAATGAAATATATTCATTTATATTTTGCTATATCGACTCCAAAATTAGCAATACTTATGATTATAGCAGAGTAACTAGTGGTAATTGCATTTGCAATTAAACGAAAACAGAAGCCAAAAAAACAACCCCAAAACAAAGCAACCAATAAGCGTGCGACATTTCATGAAGAATGTTCAGTCTTTGTCTTGGTGATGTTCTACACATGTAAAGAAAACAGTTAACTGCAAACGGGTAAAAACGTAGAATGGTAATACTTTAACACTGTGTAGCTTCCAAAAAGTCTACTGTGGTCAATGTAAGTAATAATTAGGTGACAATTCTATCAAGTATCTATTACATGTGAAATACTGGAATTAAGCTAATATTTGGGCTTCAAGTATTCTCTAAAAAAAGTGACTTCATTAAACTATTCTGTGCACTCATTACATGTGGTGGGAACAAGACTTATTTCAGCATTTTTTCTTCCCTGTTCATAGGCTTATTCATGCCCAGCCAACATCAGCTCTGAAATGATATCCAAATAGATTCATTATTGCTACACAGGTGCCTCGTTCTAAGATAAAGCAAGCTGATAAAAACGTCAGGGGAATCCAGAGCTCTCAGCACTATGCGCTACTATCGCTATTTTCCTTCCATCTGTGTTCATATTATTTTAGTCTACTCTAAAATTTTAGAAAGTAAGTACAGCAACACAGAATTTTGTGTCCATTGTTTCTCCTGAGAAGTTAACTGATGAAGCAATTCTTGATAGTCCGCATTCAATCTTCTGTTTAACTTTGGAGATCCTTGTTCTGTCTATATAGAGTATAGAAGAGTTCTGATCCTCTTATCTACCAAACACACCAACACAGCCTCTAATATCACAAAATCTTAGTGATTTATTTTCTTTAATCATTATTCCCAGAACACTGAAATAAAGTAGGAAAAAATTAATACCTCACTTAACAAATGAAAAATCAGGACACAGGATGTTTACAGATGAGTGTTTAATCTTTCACTAGCATTGTTTAAATCAGTTTAGTTTAGCCATTAGAATCTCTAGGGTAAAAATTAAATTTATTTCAACTGGTATCCTTAATTTATCTCTAATCAGAAATAAATAGTTTTTAGAGATCTCTATAGTATAGCAACATCTGTTCAAATTTACATTCTATTATATTGGTACAGCTTTCCCATCAGGCAACATATAGATCACTTACACAAGGTATTTCTGATAGACCACATCTTTGAAATCATGTCTCTACATTCATGTAATAGTGTAACTGTTTCTTCTGATTCCTTTACTTTATGAATTATGAGTGAAAAAGTTCTTGTACAATACCTACCATATTTCTCTAAAGGACATTTTTCAAAAATCTCAAAAAAAAATATTAAAAAAGTATTTCCTCACATGTATTTGTCTCTTAAAATCAGAAAGAGAACTAGTATATCAGATTATAAAAAAATATTTATAAATATTTATAATATAATATATAATATTTATATAAAAAAATCTATAGAAAAAATAAAACACTAAGTATACATATAAGAGTAAAAAACAAACAGGAATCTAGAGAACTAGTCCCTCTGCTACTATGGTATCATAAGAAATAAAGGGAGAATTCTGCTTACATCACAAGTGGATTTTATATACTTATGTACACTTAGCATATGTATTTACAGATGCTTAAGTCTAATACTGTTAGGAACAGCAACAAAAAAGTCTTTTTAGATATGTAACTTCATATACAATACCTGCTACAAATCACAGAGATCTTTGCTTTCAACACCTTATAATTATGTTAAATCCTCATAAACTCTTACTGCCTTCTTCTATAAGCAACAGAGTCTGTACCCGTTTTTCTATTTACTGGGAAAATACAGTAGCATTTCATTAAAACGTATGTAAGAATATCGCACAGATGGAATTTTAGCTTATTGTTCAGATATCAAAGGAGAAGTGATAGTAATTTTATAAGTTTTAAGCAAAAACTTTCCACTTATGAAGATTTACTTGCATTTTCATTTATGGTAATTTGATGTAAATGGCAATATATTCCACATTGCCATAACTTGTAAGTGTTTGTGCAATCTTATATAGCTTTGATACGCCTAACAAAAGCAGGCAGTCCCTGTAAATGGAAGTGAAATAAAGTACTTACCCATCCCAACAGAAGCAGTGCATTTAGTTTGGGCTTTGATTTCGGTGCGGATAGCATTTGCAAACTCATCAGGAGTCAATCTGGTCTCTGTAAGGATTTCAGTGATATCTACTAGTGCTTCATCACAACTGACTGCTTCGATGTTATGAGTATAGCTATCAACACAAAGTAAAGGAGGTGAAACACCAGCAACAGCTCACCATCTGTTAAAACAAATATGTAGCAAATAAAGTCTTCCTTTTGTGGTGGCATTTCCCTGCTTATTTTGTATGACACAACATATTAAAAATCCTAGAACAGCACATTACAGTAACATCACTAATGTAGGACAAATTTCAACATGCATCATGCTTTTAAAGCGACAGCCGGAGCAAAAGTTGAATGCTTGTTTTTCAGTCACACCAACAAATTTCCAGTTTTGTTCGAGTGCATTTTAAATCAGAAAGTAGTTTCTAATAGTTGTTATTCCAATAATCCATTCTTAAATTACTCAAAAAAACACACACAAAAAAAAAACCACACCCAAGCCCACCAAAGAAACCGCAGAAAAAAAATAAAACACCTTGGAAGAATCTCAGTAGTAAGGAGAGACCCACTTCTCATAGTGTTATCAGTAGCAAGTTTAACAATGACTTCTTTGGAAGCCTGACATTGACTGTTTGGCTTCAAGATAAAAGGATACTCAGAAGAAGGACAGCGCTCAGCATAAGAAAAGTAATGAAAATACTACAAAAGACAGACTTAAACAGTAATAGTTTTAATGAAGTTAAAGAGTAAAGTGGAATGAAAATATTAAATTAAAAAAATGGCAATAACAGTAGCATATTAAAATATGCTTGATAATCTTACTATGGAAGAACATATAATCACACAGTACACCTTACCTTGCTAGTATTTCATACACGGTCTGTGCAACTTCTTTGTATGCATCAAAATCATATGAAACTGCTTGAAGATTTGGACACAACTTTTTTGCTTGGCCAAAAAACATTCCATTCTTTATGCCGACTTGTCTAAAAATTAATAAAAAGCACACAAATACTGTATCAACTTTTCCACAGATTATGTTAATATGCGCTGTTTCCAAATGAGTTACTAGTCTTTTCCTACAAAAATAAATAAATTCAATAACATCAATAAAAAGGATTAAGTTCAACTGCTAGCAAATGGCAAGAAAAACAACTGCAAATAGAGTATTTGAATTAACTGTATAATATTCAGGCATGCAGCTTGGACAGCCTATCCTTGGAAACATGCTTAAGATGGAAAGTCTCTAGAAAGCAATACTTGCCATTTTATTTTTAAATAAAATGCAAACATATACTACAGTGACTAAGATAGCTGTTTTTCCACTTTCCACTAACCACTGTGCAGATTTATAACATTTTGCTGCTGTAATAAACAAGCTAACTTTTCAATGTAGAAGTGTAAACCTGCCTACCCTAGCACTCTTGAGAAAGGATCCAACAAACGCACAATTTCTGGAGTATTACTTTTATCAGAGAATAAGGTCTTACTTTTCAACACTGTGGTTCTTTATAACAGTTGTTTCATATTCTGAATATTTATAAACTATGCTATCTTGGTGCTCAACATAATTTGCAAGAAAGTTCTTAGTAATAACACTTACCATTGTCTCATTTTAACTAAAACCTTCAGTAACAAGGTGTTCTTAATTCCATGAAATAATGCAGTTTGGATGCAATGAAATGAAGATAACATTATGAAACCAACAGCATCACTGTGAATGACAAGGTTTCCCTTAATAGGTTTTGTTTTAAGTAACATGTAGGGTAGGCGGAGAGCTATTAAACAGCGTTTAAGAATCAGCAACATGCACAGTGAAAACCTTGTGCTAAATTCTAACAGCCTATTTAACCACAACTTCTTAAAAGAAAAACCTTTCTTGATCTGGGTAAGTTTAAGGAAATGTGACCTAACAACTGCCTTTTTTTTTTGTCTGTTTGTTTGTTTGTTTTACATTTTATGCCTATGTGTATGAGATTTTTCAAGCAATTGATAGGTAACTTTTACCTACCTGGCTTCGTAACTACAAGAAGCAATTTCAGCCATGGACAGAACTGTCTGGTTGAAGTCACCTCCATTCATGTGCGTGGAATCCGGATGCTCCCAGAATGATGAGTCCAGCTTATCAGGTACTCTAATTTCTGCTTGGAAAATAATATTTATATTCATTTTTATAATATTTTTCTTAGGAGTTCAACAGAATCAATGTAAATTAAGTAAAAATAATAGATTATATTTGATACAATTTCTATACTACTGTTGGTGAGAAGTTAATACTATACTGATTCACATCATAGTCAAGGTAAACAAAAAAATAAAGTAAAAACACAGAAGCCCCCACACAGTAACCTCTCTCTACAGGTAGGTCTGCACACGTTACTGAAAAGAATACTGTGCTACAGAGAAATTCCATTTCTGTTTTCCCCCCAAATACTAGACAACAGCTTGTTGGTGGCTACATACACCATGCTGTAAAATAAGACTTATCTCAGTTAGCTTTAATAACAATAAAATGATCCAATGCTTGAGACTGCTACAAGCCTATCCTGTAAGCAAATTTGCCAAGCGCTTGCCAGAACAAGATGCTTAGCTATATTCCTTCCTAGAATGCACCACTACCTACCACCAGAACAAAGCAACTGCATTCAAAATACAATTCCACTGTTCATGATACTTATAACCTATTATTTTAAAACTACACTCTAATAATTACTTAATCTAGATACCTCGAAGTGATTTTTTTAAGGGATGAAGTGAAATAACAAGAAGGCTAATTTTATCAAATTAAAACAAAATAAAACACGGGCTAGTACCTTGTATTTCCTCTAACACTCTTATGGGGAAATTAATCAACAAAACTTTTTGTTTCTTCCTACTACATATTTGATCAGAATACATCAAATATATCAACTTCTTTCAAGTATCACCATAAATTTCTCTTGGATCAAAAAGACAAAAAAAAATATAAACGCTGCAGCCACAGACTTTTAAAATGAGACAGACCTTTCCTAATTCTATACATCTCTCAGGTAAGTTTTAACGAGCCCATCAGGTCCACGATACACTAGATACTAAAACTATTTCATAACAGAATACTGGAATTGAGTGGAACATTCTATTTGAGTTTTCATGGTATGCAAACCTTGAAAGATACACGCCTGTACTCTGAACAACTGATCAGTCTGAAAAAATGTCTAGATGCAGTAACCACTATGCCCTCCCAAACTCATCAGAATCAAAACAAGAAGATATCACACAGACAAAAAATGTCTGCTTACTTAAAATGAAACCTACTATGCATCTAGTAGTTCCTTTTCATTCTACAATCTATTTAATATCAATACACCTTTATTATAATCAATGGAATTTTCTTCAGTGTCGCAGTTCCTAAATATCTTTCACGGTACCAACAACTGACACACTAACCACATGACTGAAAGGAAACATGGTGCTGCATGCACAGGCAAGTTGGTATCAGACCAGAGAAAGTGTTGCAATGAGTGGAGACAGCAGGGGCAGAACCTAACTCATGTGAAAAGCTGCTTTTATTCAGAATTTCTGCTAAATTCATGTACCTTTTTATGTCTTAAATATTTTAATGTATGATGAGCTCAGTAAGTTACCTAAGATGTCTGCAGCTGAAAATTAGAGCAAAATTGTGCCCCAACTAAAGGTAAGAATGACAAGAACAATTTCTTTAGTCCGTGCCTTCCTGTGCCCTGGCCTGAGATGATGCTGTCATCTTGTCTATCTTCATTGGACTCGTCGACTTTTTCCACATCGCAGCAGAGCAGATCCCCCCATGAGCTGATGGAGTCACTTCATGTGAAATTCAGGGCAATGCAGAACACATTGTCCTCAATGGAAGGCAAGGTAGAGAACCTCTCACCAAAAGCTGGGAAACTAGACAGGCACATGGTGAATGTGGAGCAACGGATGGAGAAATCAGAGGCCAGGACCCAAGTCTGTGAAAAAGAAATCGCTGAGAATAAATCTGTGACTAATATGATGGTTAAAAACTGCTGCTCTTTAGAATGAAAAACGGGGGGAGATACTAGGGTTGGGGGAAAGGAAGCCTAAAAAACATTCACATCTTGGGCATCCTGGCCATGGAAAAAAAGACCACAAACTATGAATTTTGATTAACATATGTTAATCCTCTAACTTTAGGACATGAATGTTAAAGATGGCACGTATGTAGAGAAATAATTTCTACTACTCAGGAAGTCCATCTCCAATTTGGAGATTTAGAGAATTTTTTTAATTTAGAAGTTATACATATTTGGATGAATTCAAACAGGAAAAAGAAAGTATTTCATAAAAGATCCAAGATTCCCTTGATAATAGATATCTGTCTAACAATGCAGATCAAAGGCAGGAAAACCAGTATCACTAAAGAAGTAGTGTGCAAAAAAAAAAAAAAAAAAAGGTAGCTGAAGCTGCAGAATTCAGTGTTTGGTGAAACTAAGTGATTCATAAGTTTTTCTTTTTCTTTGTTTTGCTGGTTGTTAATTTAAAACATTTTTTTCTAATAGGAAAGACCTGGAGAAGGCAAAAATCAGACAACGGTCTGAAAAGCATGAAGCATTACAAAATGAAGTTGGTTCCATGGTGAAACATGGATGCAAAAATATATTTGTGCTGAAAGTTGTTCCCAACTACCTTTTTATTTCAACTTACAAAACATTCCCCCCAAACTCAATTGTGTTATGTTTAACAGAGTACAGTTTAGGAATTGGTATTTTTGATATTTTAGAAAAAGCATTTTTCTATGTGAAATATGTGCCTGCTGGACCATATTTACCTGTGGCATGGCACAATTAAGCACATGCTGTGAAGTGTTTCACGTACACCTTCTAAGATACCGTGGTGTTAGAAAAACCTAACCTGCACTTCCATCTTTTCATCTAAGACTGTAACTAATTGTAATTTCTTCTCCCCAAAAGACAACTCATGTACTTATGAAAATGCAAGCGGAAACAGCATGGTGCATTTTCGTTGATAAAAACATTGTATATGGAGATAAAAATTAGAGACCAAAATATATTCTGAACCTGCAGCTAGTAAGATTGAGACTGTAAAAAGAGTGTTAAGAAAAAATCCTTTCACCAAAACAACAGGTTGTATAATCAGACTAAGTATCAAGAAAGAAAGAGATAGCTGCCTGCCTGTGTGCAAGCCAGTGAGATTGGATGGTGAAGTTAAAAGACATGAATGTGTGTACGTTCAGAAAAAGCTGCTGCAGTAAGAAACTGAGTTTGTTACACAATGAGGCTGAAATGTGCTGTACCTTTAAGCAATACATATAGTGGAAAAGATACTACTGAATTTGTGAATCATAAAGAACATGCTGGTTGTCAGCTAAACTTCCTTAATTTTAACCACCTCACTCTCCAGATTTTGCTCGACTATATTAAGTCACATCCTTATCCTGTCTAAGGACCTAATAAAAGTTACGACACCACTGTGTAAAACTGAGCTACCAATAAATAGTTCATACACAAGCCATTACTACAGAAACCCAACTCCATAAAAACCACAGCTATCTTTGTAACACGCTTATACATGGCATTGCCAACACAGCACAAGCTAAGTCTGGAGCATCCTGAAGAGTCTTTTGAAAGTTCAAGGCCAATGGGTTCCACTAACATATATTCTACTTCAGTTTCCAAGTGTGAAACTGCATCAGAAACGCAAATGAAATGGCAGCACTTCCTGTAATATCTTGTTTCCAAATGCCCTTGCAAATCTATAAAATTTTAGAGTTTTGTTTGTTTGTTTTTTTGTTAAAGAGTGCTAACATTTCAGAAACAACCATGGAAGAACAAGCTTTTTTCACCTCTTGCATCAACAATAAAACTAACTGAACAGTAATCTTTACAACAACAGCATTTCCTACTGCAAGGCAGGTAAGAAAAGTGCACCGATGAGGGGCAGAGGAAAAACAATTTCCAAATCTAAACTGAAATTAAGTAAGGGCACAAAGATACTTAGTTACTTAAAACTTCAAACTGATTATGCAGACTGTTGTAAAAGAAAAAAAAAAAAAAGAAGAAAAGTTGCTACTTAGGTTTAGCAATTTACTTTCTCATAGTAAATGCAGTTCAGGCAGTCCAACAATAATAAAGCTTCTCACTAATAGTACGTTTTGTTTACACACAAAGTAAAAAATTTCAACATTGCTGTAGGAAAGTAATGAATTCTAAAATTACAACAAATGCCCTGGTTTTGAGAAAATAAATTACTCATGGGAGTTGCCACAGAACTTCCAGACACCCGAAATGCAATAAGAAGCACCCAAATTAACTCACTGTACACTGATATTGTACCCATACAATTCAAAAGCCAACTTCAATTGTTTTTCTAATCTGCCATTTACTGTCATTTCTACTTTTATAATTAAAAAAAGTAGCCTTATAAAATTCATTTTGTACCTTCTTCTCTATAATAGGTTTACTCAGAACTGAATGATCCCAGACTGTATTTCTTACTTAAGATTACTTAGTATACCTTATACTCAATAAATTAAAATCTAAAATTACTTGAAAATAATTCACCCACATTGCACAAAGAAAACTGATAAAAAAAGTCAGTGGCACATCAACACTGAGGCCACAGAGCATTAGTTTCCAAAGACGTTTTTCTGAAATTCTGCACAAGAAACAATAACAGTTGTTCTATTATGCATGTTAAGGAAAAAGTCTTCAATAACAAAACAATATAAACAAACAGACTTATCTGTACCTGCTTTGCCATTCAATAGCTTATTCTGGTAATATTGCCTTTCAAGCTGGGGGTTTGCACCAGGGCGCAGCGGTGCCTTTCCGGCCCCTCTGTTGCTAGTAACAGCTACTGGCTTTCCTGTGGAGAAGAAATGCCCATATTTAGAATTATGTCAACACTGCTAATAACTTACGTTTTAATAACTCTGTAACTAAGGTAAGATTATAAAGAAGTCTGCTCTATTTTTAGTGATTTCTTTCAAGCTTACACACTCTCAACAGCATTAGGGAGGAAACTGCCATGGAAGTGATTTTGCACTGACACTATGGATTTCATGACTGCAATTAGAAAGCAAAGAGAGAAGTTTTGAAAGGGTGAAAACACAACCATATTTGTTTGTCCTTAGTAATTACTACAAATCAAAGTTGTGAAACTTCACCAATGCCCTAATGATTCATTAGTTTAAGACACAGCAAACACCGTATTGATTTTAAATACTTAGCTTAAGTAAGAGAGCATATGCATACCATCACGCTCAGTTTCATTTGTTAAATTACCTGTGTAACATCAAGTCTCTAGCTAAACTTTTGACTTTAGTAATATCAACACCTCCATAATTTTTCTACAGCAAGCTAATTTACACAGTAAAAGTTCTGGCAGGCTTCTACGGAACAGAAAAAAATACTTGCAGAAAGTCCTCGGTTCTTTATGTTCTAGTAAAGGAATTTGAAACTTGGCAGGAAATAAGTTTTAAAGACACACACAGACTAGAACCATCTTTGACACTATTGCTCCTGCTTTTGGGCAGAAGAAAGGAATTACACAGCTCACTCTTCTTCATTCACAAGGTCTATGATAGCTGGGCATCAGAGAGTCAACACTGCACCAAGTCTTCAGACTTGGGCACCAGCAAAGTTCAGCGTCACAGAACTAGTATTTCCATTTCTGAATGTTATGCTTTTAGAAAACAAACAACTTGCTAAGGAGCTCCGCTAACTCTTTGCGTGTTGTAAGGATGATCGCATGCTCGAACTTCTAATGGCAATTCCGGCTTTCTCTTCCATTTGCTTTTGGATTGTGAGAAAATAAGGATGTGAGTCACATGGTCTGAATATCAGACAACGATAACAAAAAAGAATAACCAAGTTCATTTCTACAGCTTCTCTCTCTCTCTCTCTCTTTTTTTTTTTTTTTTTTTTTTTAAGGCTCAACTGAGGAAATTGTAGTATCTTGAATGAAATACTTACCTTTGAGATCGGGTCTATTTCGGGTAGCCACAGACACAAAGAAGCAATCCATATCCACGTGCATTATACAGCTCTGTGGCTTGGCTGAGCTTGCAACAGACACATTACCTAGTATGAAGATATACCAATAGAAAACTTGAACCCTAATTTATATACTTCAGTACTAATTACAGTAGTCATCAAGGACTATAATTTTTTTTTAAACCATCTTAAGTTAAAAAGACTTCTGTTTCTCCACACCATACACATTTCCTAAATTCTCACAGTAATGTAAATATACAGTAGCTAAGCACCCTAAAAAATTCATCAACTTGAGGTTTCCATTTTATTTTCTTGCAATTAACAATTTCTGCCTTGCTATATCAAGTTCCCTCAACCCAAGGAGATTAATGCACATTATGGAAACTGAATCTTAACTCCACTGTGTTAACACTCAATACGCAGCAGAGAACGTTTTTGTTTGTTGATCAGAAGACTGGTCTAAAAGACTAAAAAAAAAAAAAGTTCAGCTGCACTGAGAACTACCTTTGATTCTTCATCAAACACACAAAATGAGTGTTAAACATTCTACACAATTGGATTTCATCGCTGCTGTCCTACGTTCATGCAAACATGAGCAAGACAACTAAAGACTGAAGAACTTACACAGCTAACATACTTTTGTCAATTATTCTAGATGCTCAAGTCTAAGTCTATGTTGCTGACTTACTAGAGGAAGCTACAACTAACAAAAAATATCGTAATTTGAACAATACACACTGTGTAATAGTGGAAAAAAATACTTCACATATTAACTGAATTGTGTTGCCTGACAACAGTGGCAACTGCTGAATAATCAAAAAATGCTTTCCTGTTTTTCATAATTTACCATTGGGGCTCGTTCATAAAAACCAAACCAAACAAACAAACCAAAACAAGAACAAGAAGACTGTCTTATGAGGGGCCTATTTACAAATTATGCAATCAAGTTGGTACCTCAGAATTTGCTACTTGTCAGCTGAAACAGAGCAATTATTTGAATTCTCCAGGCCAAATCAAAGAGAAAGATATATTAGCTTATACCATGTTTTGTCAGAAAATTATGCATTAAGGTAGTTTATAAGCTAACATGTTTTATAACTGGGGCGTGATAGCATAAACATAAAATCCATTAAATTATTTATCTAACAATACATTTTTAGAACGTGGTACTTCATCATCTGGAGCATATTTTCATATGATAAGTGAATATTTTTGTAGCATAGCAGAGTCAATCTCTTTAACAGAACAGAACTAGCCTTTTAATTGCATAAGACTAAATTAAGATTCTAAAGATGCAAAATACTTAAATTGCTATGTGCAACACTTTGCCTCTCATAAATTACACATTAATTTTGGCCCTTGATGTGCAATATAATGACAAAACATTTCTCTTCTGTCACATGCCAGGTTCAGAAGTCTCATATGACACTATTACCCATTTAAACAGACCCAGAGGTACACAGAAATCTAAATTAGTTTTTTGTTAGTATCTCATTTCCAAATGTTACTCATCTTTCAATTTTTCACACTGAACTATATAAAAGTAGCAATGTGGTTTTTTTTCCTTCAGGCTTTCACATGGCAACTGCAAACCTGCACATTTTGATAGATATATTTTCACCCCTTCGATCAATCTACATATCTTTGTAAAGTCAGGAACAGTATTTCTACAAGAAGTATTGAAAACAGACCAGAGTATTGCATTAAGTCACAATTTAACAAACACAGAAGTAGTTGATCTTTTAGTTTTCAGCACATCGAAGTCACAAGCATTTCCAGACAGCCTGTAATGTGAATATTGAACATTAACCTAATTCACCTCATTTAGACATTCACTGTGTGAACAAAGATATAAGGTACCTTCTCAACATAAACCTTCTTAAACAAGTATCTACCTGTGTCAGTTTTAAGTGCAGACCTGCCTGCTTTCCATTTTTTTAATTTTTCCCTTCCTGGAAAGACACCGCTGTTTTTTCTCTGCAGGCTGTTGACAAACTCAGTCAATTCACTCTTCCACGTTGATATATGATGTAGTCTTGAACGCGAATAAAAGTCAGAAATGAAATTACAATCTGAAGGTTTGGACACAGGTAAGGAAGCTGCCTTGCTAGGATTAGGTACAGAAGTGCTTTTTGTGCTTGAAGGCCCCTGAACAGTGGAGTGGTGAGCACCATTTATTTTAGTATTACTGTGCAAAGATGAAGATGAGGATGAATTACTCATAGTCCTATGTGGATTCCACGAAAAGTCTGTATTTTTGTTGCTTTGCTGCAACTGCTGCGTTGTGCAGTCTCTAAAGTCAACCATGCCTTTTTCTGTCTTATCCTCCTCCTGCACAGGGCCTGGAGAGAATCTACTTGCAACGCTGTTGCTGGAGGGCACCGAGCAATCCTGCGTCTTTAAGGCACTGGTACAAGTGTTGTGTGCGTGTCCGTTAAAAATGGCAGTGCTGTCCTTCTGAGACTGAATGCCGTTCTGTTTCCTTCCAGGAAGGATCTGCTCCAGCTCTGTAAATGCCAAACCGCCATCTTCTTCTTCCTCTTCTTCATTCCAGCTACTTGTTCCATTGGGTGTGATCTCACTTTCCATCTCACACTTTTTAATATGATTTCTGAAACAGATATGATAATTTAATATAGTTTCTTTTATTAAAAAGACATATTTACAGGTCACTTCAAGTGCCAGGTATTATCTTATCAGTTGTTATCAGTGTATACCTGGGAAGTTTTTACAGTCTCAGGACAATTATCTCAAATTCTGGGCTATGTCCTCTCAATGTCACAGAACATTGTAGAGCTGTACAAAAAATTTCAGATTTACTCTGTTATTAATGCAGCATTACCAGGATGTTACACAGCTTTTCTAATGTCAGCATGATTTTGGGCACTCCTATTCCCAAGCCCTTTATTTTGACTATCAGTCTCCAATGGAATTACAATAATTATTTATTTGATAACAGAACTGTATTGCCATGGACAGTATAAATGGTGCATGAATAATTAGGAGAGTTTAAAATTATTTTTTAAGTCAACAGATGTAATTTTACTCTTCTTTTTACAAAAAAAAAAAAGTACAAATAGAAAATTTCAATTTTTTAGAAAGCGATTTAGTTCAATGTGTTAGATTCCTTTTATCTTCTCTCAAGGAGAAACCTGTTCAAGCTCTGTAAATCAAACATTTTTTATTTTTTTTTTAAGGGCAAGAATATTTTTCATCTTTTAAGCATGTAAAACGAAATTTTCTTCCACAAGAGCACTGGCAATTTATATTTACTTTGATGCTGTGAAGACAAAGCTTTTATTCCAAAAAAATTAACTTTATAGCAATCCTAAGCAGAATTAAAAACATAGCCTTTGAAAGCTGCGCATACTCTAGGTCTGCTGGAAAAAACAACTACCACTCCCAACTCCCAAAGCTAGCAATTTAAGTACACTCACAAAAAACACATGGGTAATAATTAACTATCCAGTATACCAGAAAGCAATTTAATTGTTATAATTGTGTTAAGATTATCACAATTATAAATTATATTCAACATAACAGTTTTGAGGAGTTGCATGCTTGAAAGTGGTATATCCAGTGGTACGTAGTATCACAGTGTAAAGGCGACTTTTAAATTTACAATTTGAGATTAAATTAATATTTTTACAAATCTGAATATTCCTTGCATTTAAAAAACATCAACAACTCAATAGCTAGAGGTGATGTTGAAAATATCACACGCCATTCAAAATATGGGTAAGAAATACTGCTTAGGATATTCACATTTTGTGTTCCAGTTTTATCTATTCCTAAAAATATAAAATCTTATTCATGGTAAAGTCTCCCCAGCATTACACACAACTGGATTTTAAATTCATCAGTGGACTATGGAAGAACGGAGATCACCATAACCAAACTATAATATGTTGTACAGTATCTTTGGTATTGCTTGATCAAGGGCATTGAACCAGATGATCTCCAGAGGTCCCTTCCAACCTCAACCATACTGTCATTCTCGTCTCTGTACAACAAAGTAAAACAGATTCTTCTGAAAAAAATACAATAACCATCTTAATTAAAAAAGAATAAATTCACCTCTACAGAACACACTGTTCAAGCCGCAGGCTTCTTTTCACCTTCTAACTTCTCTACCAGAGTTTTGCTACTGTCTTTGATTCTGTTCCCTTCTAGCAGTCTTTTAAGAAAATTCTTTGTTGTAATAGGATTTTTTAATCCATTTTCTCTCTTGAGCTTCACTCAAATCTTCGTGCTATCATATGTAAGGTACACTTATTTTTTTAAAGAGAGGCTAAACTAAGAATTTAACTAGTAGCATGCATTAATATTTGTTCCTAGATACCTTTAGCTAAAGTAATCAAAAAATGATTGAAATGAAGACCTACTTTTCAGTGTTACTAGTCAGAATCCTTTAATGTATGCCTGTTGCTTTCATACAGATACACTACATGTAGAGGGACTCCCAGGTCATGTTATCAAGCAGTGTCATCTAAAGATTAGAGACAAACCTTGGAGTCAAGAGAATTGAAGTTCCATCTTCAACTACTTATGGAATCATCTGATCTCCCAAGTTGGAAGGGACCCACAAGAATCATCAAGTTCAACTCCTGGCTCCACACAGGACCACCCAAAAAATCAAACCCTAGATCTGACAGCATTGTTCAAAGGCTTCTTGAACTCCAGCAGACTTGGTGCTGTGACCACTTCCCTGGAGAGATGGTAAAGAATCTTTTCCTAACACCCAGCCTGATCCTCCCGTCACAGCTCCATGCTGTTCCCTCAGGTCCTGTCACTGTCCTCAGAGAGCAGAGCTCAGCACCTGCCCCTCTGCTTCCCTCGTGAGGAGACAGCAGGATGCCATGAGGTCACCCTCAGACTCATTGTCTGAAGCTGAAGAAAATATTATAATTATATCACATGTACTTCTACTTTTTATTTCAGTTCCTTAGAGTTTGCTACCTATAAAGCTGAAATCAATTTAAAAACGTTGTATAGTTATGGTTGAATGATTAGCATCAGCACATATGATTAGAAACACTTACACCCTGTTGAGATCTTTAGCTATATTGCTTGGACCTGGCATGGCATCTTCAGGTTTGCATATGCTATTAAAACTGAGACCTTTTTGAACACTTGACTGCTTGGTGTAAAGCTGATACGGAATGTGCGAGAGGAGACGTCCAGCTTTTATGCTGAAACAAACAAAAAAGGAATAGGTTACATTTAAAAGCATCTTAAGAAAATATACAATAAGCTATTATTTTGTTGATTACCATTTCTGTTCTGCAATACGCACTTATTGTCCCTTCTAAAACCCTCTTCCCTCCAGTAACTAGAAATTACTTCTCAGTTCAATCCAATGTGGTGATGTCTGTCTTTACTAAAAAAGACATTTGCACAGTTGTGTGGGGTCAGTTTGTCATACCCATATATTTCATTTCAAAAAACAAACAACAACCAGTCAAAAGTGATAATAATCAATCTATATCTATCATGAATGGTCCAGGTTATTCTAACTGAGCAATGCTGACTGATCTCTAACTTGACGCAATTCAGGTACAAGTGTTCCAAGCAAATTTGGGCAGATCTTGAAAGAATTCTGCTAGGATGCAGTTCACTATTAAAGAGGAACTCCCACTTTTTCCGTTCCAAAAGAATAATTACCCCTTCTTGTGAGAAAATCCACTGAAGAAATCTAGAGAGAAAAAAAAAATCCAAATAGACGTTCCATAATTATCTACTCCACAATCATTCCAGTTCTGTACTACATGGTCCACTGTATCTCCCTCTTCTTTTCCTTCTCCTGCTGAAACTACAACTGTATTTCAATAACTGCTAAACTCCTTAGTGAAGTCATGGACACTGAAGTGGTATCCTCTCAAAAATACACTACTGCATGATTTCATCTCTCCATCCCAATGGATGTTGCTGGTAGAAAAGATAACGTTCTTAGCCTATATTCCACCTCTCATTCGTGTACTACTTGTCATACTGACCGCTGTCAGATACAGAAGCTTCTTGCATCAGAGGAACCTCTTTCACATCAAAGCAGCTTAATATTAACGCTCAGTTTTGAAGTTACAATTGGATTTAAATTTTTGAAGAGAATTTAGCTCAGTGACATAAACTCCTTTGCTGTTCTTCAACACCTGAACACTTGCTCTTGGAGATGTGCTTTTTAACAAGCTCCAATCAGTAATACAGTCAAGGGAGTTGAACAGTGGAACAGAAGCCCTTCAGAGGAGCTGTCTTGCTGCAATTAGAGAAGAATGCAATGGGAGATTGCATTACCCAATTAGATAAATTAAAACCAGCTAGCATACACATAGATACATGGTAAGGTTTCTATGGGAATGGGATAGTAAAAACAACTCTTAAATATATCACTTAAATATTGTTTGATATGTGAATATATTGCATTTAAAAAGGAATATGATTTACACTATATATTGCCAGAGTTGAAAATAACATGGTAGAGTTCTAAAGCTTTCTTGTATAGAAAATGGTGATGCAGCCAATCAGCTGTTAAAATGTGTGGTTATAATGTTTCCTGTATCACTCTGTGAACTTGCATAACCACCCAGGTAATTATCTCAAAATCATTTCATTAATTTCAAGGTCATTAAATAAAAAAAAGGCATTTACAGATTTTGTTCATGCTATGATTTTAACTACTGGAGTAGCTGCACTGCCAGATCAATACACAGCTGTTTTTGTTTTCTTTTTCCCCTCCAAGCTGTATTAAGAGGCAGCAGTGGGAATCTCCTTGTAGATGCACTATTCAACATCCTTCTCCTTTTCACACTCCCTAGATCACAGAATTTAGAATGATTAAACAACTAGGTTGGAAAGGACCTCTAGAGGTCTCTAGTCCAAAGCCTGCTTAAAGCAAGGCTAACTTTGTTCAGGTTGCTCAGGGCTGACTCCATCCAAACACTGAATATCCCCAAGGGCAGAGATTCTACAGCCTCTTCAGGCAGCTGTTCCAGTGCTTACTCTCCTTCACTGTGAAAAATCTTTTCTTTATACTCAGTCAAGCTTTCTTTGCTGCAATTTGCACCTATTGCTTCTTTTCTTGCTGTGCACCTTGAAGAGAAATCTGGCTCCATGTTCTCTTTAACCTGCATATGGGTAATGAAAGACAGCAATGAGATCCCCTTCGAAGTGCTCTCTCCAAGCTGAACAAAACCAGCTCCCTCAGCCTCTCGTCATACATCACATGCTCCAGGCCCCTATTTGTCCTGGTGGTTCTCCACTGCACTCACTCTTGTAAATGAGGAGCCCAAAATTAGATACAGAACTCCAGATGTAGCTTCAGAAGTGTCAGACAGATTGGTCATCACACCAGTGGCCATATTGTTAACAAAGCCACTAAACTGCAACAGCTCTGGTATGGACCCTTGAGAAATGTCTCTTGTAAACAGATGTTAGTTCAACTGAAATGCTGACCACTACCATCTGAGTCAAGCAGTCGAGACAGTTTTTCATCCATTTAGCAGCCCACTATCCAATCTTCATCTCCTCAATTTGCCTAAAAGAATGCAACAGAAGACTGCCAAAAGCCCTACTGAAGTTAAAACAAATGCTATCTACTGCTCTCCCGTTGTCCAGTCACCTCACCACAGAGGACAACCAGATGGGTCACGCATGGCGTGCCACCCCAGACATAGCTTCGAGAAAGGCACATTCCTTTATCTTCAGTGACTGTGGTGAAGCTGTTCACAGTGCTGTTATTTTCTGGCTTCTTTTTCTTTCCCTTTTAGGAGACAGGCAAGTCATTTGCCTTTTCCCAATCTTCTGTGATTTCAGCTGATTGTCATGAATGTTTGAAGATGACAGAGCAGTATAGCACTGACATGAGCTGGCTTCTTCAGCTCCCCTGGATGCATCCTGCCTGCTCCTATAGAGTTGTTTATGTCAGCTTTGCTCAAGGGAACCGTAACTTTTGCTTTGTATACCTTTAGCAGCACATCTTTTCTTCAAACTCTGCCACTGGACACACAGGCCTTCAAGGCACGAAAGCAGACTGTGCCAGTAAAGGCTGAAGAACACATGGTACTGTACACCTCAGCTTTTTCCATATTCTTTATTATGAGGTTCCTCTGCCATTCAAGAGCAGCAATATCTTTGGCCTTCCATTTGCTTCTGATACAGCTATTTGCACTTAACAACAGGTTTATAAATGTTTGACTTGGACCATAGATCAGAATGTTCACAGTTCAGAATATGCAAAGCTTTTAATGCAGAAATAAACTTCAACACATGCCTTACCATTCTTGTATAAGTAACTCTGAAAAATCCTATCTTACACAGTTCACATGGCAAACTCCAAATTACTGACATTTTTGGTGTTTTACCAAAATCTCTTTGGTGGCCCCTAAACAAAAAATTAAAATAACAACTATTGTGATAAGTGCTGTGGTTAAGTTCATTAATCTTTGGAAAGCAGTCAGATGCTATAGTGATAATCACCAGCAGAAGATGGGAATTAATTATTCATTCAATTTTTCAGCAAAGATTTCAAGTCACATGCAGTAAATAAGGAATAGGGTTACAAAGAAAAGAAGCAGAAAACAAGACAATGAATTAGCAGTTTGTAATGTGAATTCAGTCTTTTCTGTGTAGAGAATGTGGCAAGTACCATAGTGAAACAAGACAACATGTGATCATATAATTAAGAACAAAATCATAATGTGTGTACACAAAGAAATAAATTAAAGCTGGACGGACAAACAATCTTTCATTTTGCAACCTTGGTTGGCAGGACTAAAGATCTAACAGCATTGTTTTATTGGCAATACGTGACAGTAACATTTTAGGGTTGACTTTATCCAAACTCAAAAAAAAAAGTCCATCAGACTGCACTGTCATGAAGTGCACATGAATACTGAGCAAATTTCAAACCTCTAGATCCACTCCACAGATTCTCAACAACTGAACTACAGAGGATAACATCACTTGGTACTCCATGTGGCAAGGTACTACACAGTGACGGAGTATTTAACCAAAGAGTGTTCTTCAATAATGTTGAGAGAATAGGAAAAATAGGGTGTACTTGTGAAACTAGCTTTTACTCCAGATTTTGACATGAACCCTGTTCTACTGAGGCAGTCAGGTCCCTGCTTCCTTGTGCCTAATTGCAGGAACCTGCCTCAATTCTTCTGACTTATCTTACAGTACAACCTTCTGAAAACTGGAGATGCAGAAGCTAAATGCGAGACACCATAAGGAAAATTTTAGGTGATTTCATAGATTAGGTTTTAGCAGGTCTCTACTGAAAGTAAACTGATTTTTCCAACTTGGTTAAAATCACTAGGAACTTTAATGGGCAATGAAAATATCCACATCTTTCAAACCACAACACATTTCCTGCCAATTTTCCAAGTACTGAAGTTAATGGGTAAGACACTGAAGCTTTAAAAACAACAACAACAAACTGACATCTTTTCCAAACCAAAGAACCCGCCTTTTCTGACCAAAATTAAAACTAACAAACAAAAAACAACAATCATATTTAAGAAATTACATGCTATGAAACATTTGAGTCCAAAACCAAGAGGTTATATGGAACTGTAAACAGCATTTTACAAGTATGCACACAGAAACAGTTCTTTGCCTGTTTCTGCTGGGCATCTAGGAGAGGCTAGTTAAGAATAGTATGACACTGACAAAACGATTTCCAGAACCTATTCCTGCCTGCCATATTTCCCATGGGCTCCTCAGAAGACAGATGCAAGCCAGATTAAGTGCTCTGAGCCTAGCTATCATCTTTTTCAAGGGCCTGAGGACAACTTTAGTTGATCCTATATATTTCAGCAAGTAGAAGAACCAACAGACTTAAGTTATTTGGAAATCAAACCTTGGGTTTCATTTTGTTTTTTTCCAAACTCGTATAACATGATGAATCTTCGGGTGGATTAATTTCACTTTTATGAAAATGCTTTTAAATTTGACCTTCTTTATTTACAGGTAATAAGAAACTCAGGCAAAGCACAAGGTAAGAGGTTAATTAAAAAACATCATCTGACATTTATTCAAACTTATTGAGATGAGGGCTGGCCAATTGACTAGATATTAAAATGGAATTAACACACTAATGTTCAGTTTGTGCTATGCCTGAGATTTTCTGAATATTCTTTGCTAAGTTACCTAAGGAACAATCACCAAGAAGCAAATCTTCAAAGTGACAGTGGTATTTTTACTCAGCTGTTGCAAGGATAGATTTATTTTAAATTAAACCATCATCCCAAAATGAAACCTTTTATAAAGCTATTTTTCTACTTTTTTTCCCCCTTCTCCAAACGAAGAAATCTCGAAAAGTAGTAGATCAAAACTCACCTTTCCATGATCCACTCTGGGCGAACTACTTTTTCTCCTTTAAGTTCTTTTATTTTGGCATTTGGAAGATTGGTGGCAATGATGTGCGTTGTTTTTGATCTGGAATAATATACATGGTATTGGCCTCCATGCAACATCATTAGCCGTCTTAATTCATCAGCTGAGGGATCTATAAAATTTTAAAAACAGAAATATTCCTGCTTCGTGTCAGGCAAATACATTAAGAAGAACAGTGATAGAGAAACAATGTCATGATCAGAACAAGTGCAGAGCATCATTCTTTCCCTGAAAACCGTGCAGGTTTTCAAAGACCAAATCAGAAATGCATTTCTTGAGAAATGTAGAAAAACATTTCTGAAAAGAGTGATTCAAAATGCAAACATTCTGATTGTCACAGAGGATCTTTCCACAATATGTATGAAGTAAATGGGGGGAGAATACTCAAGAGGATTTAATGCTAAACTAAAAAAAAAAAAACAACACACTTCACTGCAACATAACACAAAATGCAGTATTAGATTAACTCATATTTTAACTGGTTTGAGATAACAGTTTACATACAGAACAGAAAATTAATATCAAAAGGGTTTAGCAACAGCAAAGAACTCCTACTGTACAATTTCTGACATAATGAAGCAGGTAACATTTCCTTACCAGACTATTCTTGAATTACTACAAGGAAGAGAGACTACCTTACAAACTAACATCTATTCTTATTCCCTCTAACATTACTGATTACCCCAGTAATTATTCACATTAGGAATGTTTTTCATCATGTAAAAAAGAATACTTACTTTGCCAGAAGTAGAAAAAAAGGAAAAAAAAGCTTTTGGAAAACCTTCGCAGTGGTGCCACATTGGCAACAAAAGGTTTGGGTCAACACAAGCAAGTACAATGTTCTGAATAGTGAATGGGGCACAAGAAATCAAGAAAGTTCTGGTGAAAGGTGGAAAAAGTTGCTCCTATTTCTAGCAGTACCCATTCATGTAAACAATTTAGTAAAGTAACAAATATATTCAGAAACTAAATGTGACTTTATTTTGAAAACCTAAATAATGAAATACAAAAGGAACATAATACACAAAATTTAAGATAAACGATAATTGTTACTTATTTACTTAGATACAAACACACGTGTTTTATAGTCCTTTACTACACTTTGGACATTGAACAGACATAGGAACAAAACAGAACAGATCCTTAAAAAATAAAAGCTTCACCTGTAAAGCCATTGACATAGATGGCGACTCCACTAAAGATACTTGATGAATTTCCATCCCTCTGGTGCTCTATGGCTGAATCTGACCGGAATTGATCCTCCAATTTCTTAACCTTTGCCGACATGTAACCTCCCTAGTTTAAGTTGAAGAGACAAACAAAACAAAACCCATGATGCTAGTCCTGTTTTCTTGTGTTTACAGACTGAAACTAGTCAATTATGAGAAGACTGGAAGTATGCAGCATTCTTTTGAATCTATTTTTGCTGACTTACAAAAGATGCATGCTTTTTTCCCTGAAATAAAAAATAGCAAGTCCTCTATACTAAAATTTATCTGCAAGGTACGGTATATTGTTACCAACATGGCAGGATTTATTTCATACTCCTTTTTTCTTATTCTATAAGGAAGGTATTCCATCTATGTAAAAACCCTTATAGAAGAAAAAAAGAGAGATCAGAGAGTGATGCAAGTTTGGATGCTAAGCCAGAGTTCTCATTGCCCAAAGAAACAATGCAGAGAATACTTGTCAAGCTCCACATATTTTCTGTTCTTAAATATAGATAAGACGATAGAAGACAATAAATCAGGTGCCTCACTTACTGTTTGTCCAACTATAAAGAAAGTGGTGCTAACTTCTAAAAATAATTTTAAAATTAAGTTTTAAATGGTGGTTAAAGCTATTCAAAAGCTGCACATATTAATAATGCAATTTAGTGGATGATTACAAATTAAGACTTCAACACCAGATTAAATTCAAGATTTTTTAAACACTGTGTTTTTCAAGTGAAGCAAAAGGTTTCAATTTATAGCATGCCTTTAGCATGTTCAACAAAATTGCAAACCCTTCTTACCCATTTTGCCATTTACCTCTTCAAAGAAAAAAGGCAGTTGGTTTTAAACATACCCATATTCCCCAGCCATCGCCATCAGCAGCCCGTTTCCTCCATCCACCCCGCCTCATACTGAAGCTTCTGCACAGAAAGAAAAACACACGATCAATTAGATGTTTAGTAACAGTGACATTTCAATCATGCATTACTGGCCATCTATAGAGCATCACCAAGACTACATTTTTCAGTGTGTATGCATTGAAATATACAAGTTGCATTTAAACACAGAAACTAAAAATTGCATTGAATTCCAGATTTTCAATTTTGTCGTAATTCACATAAAAAAGTCATCACAAAGATCAGTTGCCATTGTGATTAATTAAATTCTTCCTGTTAATCACACCTCTCCTATAAAAGATTCTTATATAAAATTGCTACCGTTCCTGCAAAATATTGCCTAAATCACGAACAATCTTTTCTTTCCCATTTGATACTATTTTCACGGGGGGATGCCGGCAAACACCTCCTGGCATGAGAGACTGGATTAATTTTACCAATGGGTTCAGAGCTGATCATTAGAGGTCCAAGCATTTGTTGTTCCAAAAAACAATGAAGTTACATAAAAGAAAAAAGAAGACAAAGAGAAAGAAAATCAAAGGTCATGTTTTCCTCAAGGAAAAGCCAGTCATTTAAGCGATCTAGTATGATCTATAGCTAGGTTTCTTTAAATAAATAAACAAACCTAACCAGGCAAATTACAGTTTTCCTTTATGTAATACACTTATCCCTGGACCATGAGCTGAACACAGCAGCATCCCCAGATGAGCTATTAGTGAGCTGAAACAGAACTGGTGGAGAGAAAAAGAAATGTTTTGGACTGTGGCCAACTGCTCACTGTACCCAAGTGATCCACATTAACTATAGCTGTTGTAACACTGATTTTAAAATATTGATTAATGGAGTAGTCTCATCATGAGGTCACTGCCTGCTACACTACATCTCTCACTCTCTATTCTAACCAGTCCTCTAAATAAGAACACTGCTTTGTCTTTTAGGGCTGTAAGCTCTTAACAGTGGGATGACAGGAATAGGACCTTGTATACACTGAAACTAACAGGAAGAAAATTTAAGCCAATCACCTTTATTTTATTAGATAAATCTTGATACCCATAAAAATGCACAAAACTACAGTTCATACATAAAAGGAAGTCAATTGATCTTTTCCTTCCTCTTGCGCTGTTGAGAAGAGGCCTATTCTTTGGCCTATCCATAGAATCATCTGTTAGTGGTGCACAGAAGCTTCACCCAGTCTCCAGCCTACTAGAAAGTACACACAGCTGTAGTTGGAGATTACTATCCATTTTGGTCATTTACCTATCCAGGAAGCAACTTCTACTGCAGTGTCCTGGAGACCACCTCATTTATCACACTAGAATTTTATTTCCTCCAAATAACTTGGCTAAAACTTGAATTCCAAGCTTTCATCTCTCAAATCCCTTTTGTTCTAGAGCTAGCAAGTAGGCGGACTCTGAAATCCAGCTAACCCACCCTGGACTGCAGGCAAGTTTCATTGCAGAGTAAGAGACAGCTGCAGGAAGCTTTTCATAAATACGATCATTTTCATGGAATAACAGCAATATGCCAAATCAGGCAACCATCGAATTACAGAGTTAAAGCAGGTTTAAGTACCTTGAAAAGACACACTTCAGTAGTACGTTTCAGGATCTCCTCAAACACAGGAAGATCATGATGCACCTGGTTCTATTCTTCTCATATTTGTTGTAATCTGTTACATAACCTACAGAAATAGAGAGTGATGATTAATCATTTGTCAAGATTAGCTCTATGCCAACAACCAAAACAAAGCTACCCCTCCCCAGTATGTTATATTTTATTTCTAGGTACCTGTGTTTCTCACCCAGGGACCAATTTCCAAGATATTGAGCTTCCTGAAATTATTTTTTTTGGGGGGGGGTGAGGAAGGGGGGGAGGGGGCTGAATTTTATCCAACAGATACCACAGACCCCTTAAGGAGAAGGAAGGAGAAATGAGAGGAGATGAGTTGGATGACTACATGAAATAGAAAATTGACTTTTTTTCTCCTGTAGAAGGTACAAATTGGAAATGGTTGGATGATTTCCTTTATATGGAAAAAATTTATTTTCCCATAAACTCAAGTAAACCGTAATTCAAATATATCACTTCTGACTGAGAAGTTCTTACAGAAAAACAAAGGCGTAGGTTCAAGAAAGGAAAATGTTTATTCATGAAAATGTCACATACTGATTTTAGGTATCATAGCTATTGTAAGAATCACCAGGATTTTAAGCATTGATTACTCTTGTTCCTTAATAATAAAGGATGAAAAAGCCTGTCGAAAAGAAAATCTTGTGTGTGTACATACATATATACACATACACACATTTATCTTACTCTGGTGGAAAAAAAGAGAGCCCTCAATACAGTATAAAACTCACATACATCACCAGCAGTGTAAGATGTTCTTCATTCCAATTACAAAGTTCTTGAGAACTTCAGTTACTCTGACCCCTAATACAGACCTCTTGGTTATTCAAAGAAGTCTTTCCAGTATCAGTAAGACAGAAACAAAAACATCAGATGCTTGTTAAACCAATGAACTGCCTTTCATAAGAGTAAACTTTTTCTGAAACCCTGAAACATTTAATTATTATTTAGGCTACTGGGAGGTGAGGAAGAGAGACCTCCCAAACGCTATCGGATCAGGCCACCACAACCTGTGGGGCCAATCAAAATCAGAATCATGGGTATGTACCTAGTTTAATTAAAACTACAAATCAGAAAACATGACTCCTTCAGGTCAGTGTGTTAAAAGCATGACATATCAATTGCTCAGTTGCCTGCAAAACTAGAGAAGCTAGGCTGTAATGCCTTACTTCCAACATCTGATAATGATTTACAATTTCCTTGGCAGATGTGATTTTTGACTCAGCCTGTTCACTTCAATTCTAAACACACAAGTTCGAAACATGGTATTTCGATGATTACTAGATGCCTTTGGCTTACCTCCTAAGAGTTATAGATTATTTACTTAATGCTGATATGAAAACCTGGGAGATTAATTTCTCCCTTTGTAGTTCCAGGAACTGTTTCTGGACTAAGGAGGATCTTCGCTGCTCTCTCTTCAAAAGGAGCCACGTGGAGACAAGAGGCAACAGGTACAAGCTGTGTCAGAAGTGGTTTTGTCTTGATGTAAGAAAAAAATTTTTTTTACATTGAGAAGGATCAATCACTGGAACAACTTCCCCAGTGATGTGGTAGGGTCCCCATCACTGGAGGTTTTTGAGATGTGACTAGATAGGTGCTAGGTAACCTCACCTAGGCTCCCTTTTCCCATGGACCTGATCATCTTCTAAGGTACCTTCCAGCCTGGGCTGTTCTATGATCCTGCTAAATCCTTGTGCTTACATGGCAGTTTTCCTCGAAAATGAACATAACCTCTAGAGCTGCTTATCTGAAACCTAAGGAACAAATGAACATGAAACATCTTGCACAAGATATATTAAATCAGAGGAAAAATTAAATAAGATTTGAGGTATACTTGCTGGCTCGTGAAATAAGAACTGTAAAGAAGACACAAAGCCCTATCTATAGGACTCACGATGAAGGGTTGAGCAGAAGAAATGCTTTGTAAAGAACCCTTGAAGTGGTGGTGGGGAGAAACAAAAAAGGGGACAAGCATTGAAATTGGCCTGCTTGTGATCAAACAATAATAATTCTCTCTGTTTATACTAACTTGTTTCAGAGCAGTCTTCTGCTCTGAAATCCCAACAAACTCTGAAACTGCAAAGAAAGTCTGTAATGACAGAAACAGTATCTCTAAGAACAGAATCCAAATTCTCATTGCAAGAGAAACAACCTTTCAAGAAAAAAAGTCAAATTAAATCTCCTGTCATCAAAATTAACATGATTTGGCCCTGCATCTTTCAAGACCACACACAAACTGTAAAATCTTACTGTTCTGCAAAATAGAGTTCTTTAACTAATTTAAAATTTCTATTGGGAGATCTTTTTCAAAACTGAAGCTAGAAGAGGAACTAAGAGTTTTGATGCTTTGTACGTGACTGGCAGCTCAGAAATAGCCAAGAGAGCACACTAGAAAGAGATCCGCAACATCCCACTGCACGCTAATTCATGGCCTCACATCACACTTCCCAATTCACAACCACTTCATCTTATTAAAGGCTGTTTGTTAATCAAACTGTACAGATCATGGAACAGAATGAACTACTATCCCTGCATTTTACGAATTCTATAAACACGTGCATGCATACAGGAGAGTTGCATGGCAACTGGGAGATTTCAGACTGCACAACAAGCGATGTAGATGTGAACGTTGATGTTAAGTTAGTATTTGAGTATCTGATTCAGAAAAGATATTTCTTTTAAAATACTTTAAGATCAGGATGGCGTGGTATAGGCTAGGTGGCTTTCCACTAACTGGAATAGTTGGGATTACAGAGATAACAGACAAATGCAGACCCAAACCATAGGTATTACGGGCACAATGCTTGGGAGCACAGAAATGTTCTCAGCAGCTCTCTGAGAAGCAAGTATGGATCCTCACAAGCCTTTTGATTCCAGGTCAGTACCAGTCCTGCCCAAACTTCAGTTGTCTGTGCCATGCTCTGCAGCATTCTCTTTTCCATGACGCAGAGACATTTCTGCTGTCTTTTCAGCAGGCAGATTTTGTATTTTGCACTACAGAAAAGCAAATGAACTATTGCCAAAGCCAACTAGACGCTGCAACGTGACTCAACAAAAAGCCCTGCCAGACTTGTGTCTAAATACACAGTACAAGTAACTTCTAATCCAATTAATCCAATCACAGGTAACAGGAAGTTGCGTGGAAGTGTAATGCACAGCAACAGGCATTTTGCTTTTCTGACCAGCACAAACACCTGATTGACATCCTCTAGTACAAAAGAACCTGATTTAATTAGCGTGGTCAAATACCACAAACATCATTCTCGAAGGTGCAGCTCTAACGCTAACAGAAGTACGGCTATCTCAGGCCACCACTAATGAATATCAGAACCTTTTGCTTGAACCGTAGATTGAATCCATCCCTGCTCAGCAGGGCTTAGAAGTTGTTTCCATCAAATGGGTATTTTGTGGCCCGTTTGAGTTTCATGCATCTACATTCCAGCTCCCACATCAAACTCACCACTCTGCTTGGCACTAGGCTGCAAGCTCTTTGAGGCAAGAACTGTCTTACGTGTTTACACATTTCTCAGCACAAGAGTCCTATTCTTGGATGAGTCTTCTGGAAAAGAGCTGCTGCTACAGGGTCTAAAACTATTTTTTACTATGTACTAAAAATGTCAGAATCCAGTAAAGGAACTTAAAAAAGATAGTTTTTTTTTTTTTTTTAAAAAAGATACTGTATTTTTAAACCCCCGTGATTTTAGACACTCAAGTTAACAATACTGTTCCATATTAAAATAAACAAATCTGGATGTTGCAAAGCAACTGAATTTTATTCTAGGCGGGAAATAAACTCTCGGGGTGAAGTTTCACAAGACGGTTGAGTCAACTTGATGGCCGCCTGCCACTAAAAGGAATGGGCTGCTCCTCAACCTCTGCTGGCCCGACAGAGGCCAGCTGGCCTCCCTTATGCCCAGCCTCTCCATTCCAGCTCCGCGCTCCCATGACCCCTATGCCTGGCACTTTGGGCCAAATCAGAGGAAAATTCACACAGTGGTAATGGACAGTTTCCACCAGGTCGGTGAGCTGAGCCAAGTCACAACAGGGTCACACACAGCCAAGGCAGATGGGTGGGACTGTTCCCTGAAGTGCCAGTGACAGCTTACGAATCCCTCAGCCGTTTCGGGAAACCAACTTTTAGGTCATGGTTATAAACAACCAACTGTGGTGTGAATGGGGATGTGGATTTGCAATAAGCCAGGGCCTCACTACCGGCCCTGCTTATATTCTTCCCCCTAGTAAACAACTGGGGTAGACTACCTTACTTTTTTCCATAGAATAAGAAAGAGTTTTCAAAGAATGTTAGAGTTGAACAACAGAGAAGTGCTAAGTCTTTTCTTCATCTTAACTCACACATACCCGGTACTACAATCATTTCTAACTATAAGCACCATTATTACAGGGTCAACCAGCAAGTTCTGGTTTGCAATCCAATCTCTGATGATACTGCAAAGCAACACACATCAAAGTGGCCAAAAGACATTAAAAAAAAGAAATCTGTCCCAAAACCTCCTGACAATACACCCTTCTCCTGCAAGTAAACCTAGGACAACAATCATGAAAATCTTGTGCAAATTTTTACTTTGCTATGTAAATTATTCCAGTTTCCAAACTGACTATTTCTGCAACTCAAAATTGTCTTTATTTCAGATCAGTTTACTTTAACGTCCAGGACTAAATACTTTACCTACAAGCAGTGACTAAGATACAGTTATTTTGTCAACTAATCACCACATCAGCCTAAAGTGGTTGCTCAGCAATCAGCCATTTATACAAGAGCTGTACAGGACAACAACATGGAGATCTTTTCCCAACCAACTTAGAGCCTGGGACTTTAACTCTCACAACTTAAGGAACCATGAGCATGGGGTACAGAAAACAGCAGAGGACTTGCTGTCCTAAAACAAGGTGGTGCATCGTTCTGCAGCCTGCACTACCTTTGAGCAATCTGTTTTCAACAAGACACTCTTTTTGCTTTTATACATGGCATTTGAGATGGTTAGTTCTTTGAAAAATAGAAAGCCAGATTCAATTTGAGACCAACTGTCAACGTTTCATTCCCCTCTAGGAATAACATTCAGTAGCAGCTACAGTCCATTTAGAGCTTGTCACAAGCAGTGGTTTAACTTGGTTGAACTTTTTCTTCTGCTCACAGAAGACTCTGGCTGGAGTTTCCACATTTCTGCATTGTTTGGTAATATTTTCCCCACACTTCAGAGTTCCTCAGTAATGAGTGGCTCCTCCCCATAAATTTTAATTGACAGATTTAACCATGTAGCTCAGTTCACTTTTTAGTTCAAACACGACCTCTTTGATACAACTGTTCATACTGCCACAATACGCTGGCAAATTTCAGCAGACCTCAGCAACTGGCTTCATTATTTCTGTTACTCATCTTCCTTTGGGACTTCAATCCCTAGAGGACGTAGCACACTCGTAATCTTTATGCCAGCTTCTAAGTGCCTAGATTCCAGAAAAAAATCATTAAGTCAAATCGGGATAAGAAACAGCTTGCAGAATTAGGATTCTCTATAGCAACATAGTGAACAGACTGTAAATCAAACTAAAAGGAAATTCTTTCTTTCTTGGACTTAGGTGAGTATCTGAAAGAACAAGTGAGAAGAACATGTGAGTTGGGTATTCTTCAAGTCCATATATATTTAAGCTGGCTATAGCATTTGATAAAAGGAACTTTTCTTTTTTTTTGTTACTATTTCTTTGAAAAGGGAGGGTGGGCTGTTCACTTTTTCTTAACCTAATAAATTGGTAGAACTTGCTCAGGAAGTGAAAACCTGGGTTTGTGCAGACCTCAGCCTGACAATAATCCAGCCCTACAACTCGTGTCTTACATGCAGAGCATACAGTGAAGAGTAGGTAAAGCCCTGGGTAGGTACAATAAGTAAACAAAGATTCCTCTTCTCAGATAACAAAGCGACTTGCTGCTACTGAGTGACTTAAGACTTCCTAACCATAAAGAAAGTGACTGGAAAGCTAAAGAAAGCAAAGCAGAAAAAGCGAGTAAGAGGGGGTACAGCCATTCTTGAATAAAAACAATGAAGAATTTTCAAGAGGTGACCAAAACCTGTGAACACTGAATTTGTTAGTGTTGAATGCAGAGAAGCTGCCGGTAAAAAACTCTGACACAACCCATCTTCACGTCTCCCAGATTCCCTAGGCATCGGGTCAGCAGACTGGTGAAATCTTGTCAGAAGAGATGACATTAATCAAAAATGTCATGTATTTGTCTCGATACACATGTATGTGTTTCTGTGCGTGCACAGGCGTGTGCGTACATACACACATTCAACTTGCCTTTGCTGCTGACCATCTCATTACCCAGTACCCAGAGTAACTACTTTGGAACGGCATCGAAACACATCTGCCCTCGGACCAACGTTTTAACTAATGTAAAGAGAAGGCTCCATTTCTTCTCCACAAGTTATTTTTCAGCGGAAGTGCCCAGGGCAGTTGTGCTTTATGCTGAACTCAATGTTATCAGCGTACACTGAGCAGATGCCAAGCAGGCCAAGCTCTTCAGGGAAAAAGAGAGATAAGACATCCACTTTGCAAATCTCAAGTGGGACCTGATGCCAGATACTAAAGAGGACCATCTCTCTACACGCATATGGGTGGCACTAAGATTGTATGGTAGCAAACCCGGAGGAAATGAAGCAGCTTTGTTAGCAAAAATAGTGCTCACTACAGAGTCAACATTTAAACAGATAGATTTTTTGTTTGCAGCACTTTTTGAATGGTGTTTCTTAATTCCAACTGTCATTGCATAGTCCCATTCCCATTTTTTTTTCTGGATTTGTCTTTGAAACTCTCAAAGCAGCAACCTTTTTTTTTTGAAGTAAAATCTTTACAAGATATGGCTTCCATGGCCTTGAAGGTTTATGTACCTGTATCTTTCCTTAATCTATTGATATTACTCTTACCATCCACTCAGACCAACACAACTAGCAGAAAATCAGATGAAACCTGTAACTGGAAAGATCAAAACAAATGGAAATATTTGTTAATCTGTTGCCTAGTTTACTTGTGGGAAAGCGTCTCAGTATCTTTGTTTCTCTAGTATTGCCTTGGAACCCATTATTTGCAACTTCTAGAAACAGTAATGCTGGGCAAACTTCTGATCTGATCCTATATATTCTCAAGCTTCCTTTTAGATTCAGCTGAAAGTGATATTCAGGGTTCAGGCACAGTGTTTCTGCATTTTATTGAAAAAACAGTTGTAAGTTCTTACAAGAAAACAGAAATGCTTTATTTCTTTAGGATCCCTAAACAAAACTCGCATCAGAATTGTGTTCTTGGCCCTATGTGGTTTCAAGTTGGTCTTGTAAGTACCTCTGACATTGAAACAACAGCGTTACACTGCTACTTAGTAGAGACAGATCAATAGGAAAAGGCCACAGAGCAAAAACTGCCTTCCTCAGGCAAACAGGAGGCTTGCAGCTCTTACTAGGTTAAAAATCAACATAGAAATTACAGGAATTACTATGGAGAGGCAACATTTATCACTTCAAATTCCTGATCAATCAGAGATTAGAGCGAAAACTCATTACTCCCTTTCTCAAGTACTGTTTTATCACAGGATTAACAGTTCACCAAATAATGTAATTTCAGCATGGAAATCTAAGAAATAGTGACTATTAAGTCCCTTTTTCCAGTTTCCCAATGCTCCAATATTTCCAAAAAACAACCAGTGGACTCAAACCAGAACAGTATCCTTCCACTATACACCATTATTTTATTTCTTTAGCTCAACTGGGAGTTACATTAAAAAAAGCCACAAGACGGTAAAATGCATTTACTCTACTTGATAAATTGCACTAATCCTCCTCCTTACATGCCACAGGGTCATCCTGGGCTTTCCTACCTGTAAGAATTATCAACGATGTCACGACTTCCTTTAAACACCAGCAGCTCCTAGGTCTCCAGAAGAGCCATTTGCCTAGATGCTTACTCATAGTGTCCTGGACTAAGAGCTGAGGGGAACCACCTCAAGAGGAGGAACTCACAAACAAGGCAGACAGAACTGCAGTTCACTTTGGAGATGCACTGACAGCTAGAAGCTGACCCCAAAGGTGCAGCAATGGTCCCAAGGCCCCTGCCAAAACACACCGCATAGCCCACCCTGCCAGAAGACTGACAGTCTTTAAGCCAGCACAAAAAAGCCTTTCAGCAGATCTCAACCCTACTGAGCATCAGCACTGCTTTCAAGTTTTGGCATTTGAACCAATCCACCTGCACTTAACCTGCAAAGAACCTGCGCAGTGTCTTATCCTGAACTGAATTAGGTATTTTTTCAGGATTTTTTTTTTTTTTTTTTCAATCAAGAAGCTGAAAAGGTCTGTGATTCAAGCAACCCAAATAGGGTTTGTTGTTACCTCCTTATGCTGGGATTTGGTTAAAGTGTTTACAGATACCTGGGAACAGGAAGCAAAACCAACACAAAAGAGTTAACCACACGGTTAAACTTTATTTATGCCAGCAAGTTCCAAACCACCAGCTTCAGCACTATTAAACAGGAAGAATACCAACTGGGAGACCTTAAGGTTTGAGATAGGAAATGAACTAGGAAAAAAAAACCAAAAAACAAAAAAACAACAAACCACAACCCACCATCTACTTTTCCCAAAAGTTAACACTGAAATTCAGGGGACACCATCTGCTTAGACAGTTGCAGCAAAGAATATAGAAGATACAGCGATCATTTCTATGGGTATACCAAATTAAAAGTATCTCTCAGATGAATTTAACTGTCACAGATTCCTTAACTACAGTAGCAGCAGCCCTCCAGCTAGCTCTAAAAAGACAAGCAACAGGAATGGAAGTTATCATCACTGCCCAGAATTTAAAGCTGTTCTACGTACTCACCTCTCTTCCACTAAAGAGAAAGAAGAGTTTCCTAATTCTCATTCCTATCTTATGAGCACCAGCTACGCCACATGAAATACAGAAGCAGAGGGACCACAGACATGAGAAGCCCTCCTCCCTAAAACCAGCTGTGTCTCCAATTCAAATGCTGTCTGGTTTCCACAACAGAGCAGAAAGCTGCTCTCAGGGAGAAGAAGCTCTACGCAAATTTGACTCTTAAAAAAAAAAAAAAAAAAAGAGAGATTTCCACAATTACACTGCATGAACTGTATTTGAGAACTCCTCACCTGTTCCTCATGCTCTTTTGCATCCAGTTAGATTTGCTCTCTTCACTTTCATCATTCTTTACTACCTGGACGCTCTCGTTTCTATTTGCTTCCCTTTTTTCCTCCTTTTGCTCTGCTTTGTAAACACATGGCACTGTCACCAAACTCTACGTTGCTGTATTCTTGGGGGAGGGTTTCAGCATTTGGGTATTTAGCTCCCTTGCTGCATCTATACCAGGCAAACACACTCTTAAGAGCCGACAGAGATCTTAGAGATAATATAGTCCTTTAATTAAAGCAGAAGGATGTTCAATAAAAAAAATCATTCTTCATAATGTAAACAATAGCTTAACAGATTAAACGGGGGAAAGCACATGGCAGGGTCAGGTAAGTTATTCTTTTCCTACTTGTCCTGAACAACTAATTCATTAAGAAGTCTGTAATCACATTTTTCCTATGTTCTTGAAACGAGTTTTTGTATTAGAGAGTCTTTTTTCTTTTTTAATCTTCCTAGTAGCTGAAATGGATGGCAGCAAGATTGAAAATTTGCCATGAAGCTTCCTTAAGACAGACATCCAGGTCGAGGGATGAGAAAAGACTGATCAAACTCAGCTCCCGCTTATGAGACGCTGGCTGCACCAGGCAGACCAGGCTATGGCTAGGTAAGAGGACGCACACCATCCAGAAAGACAGACTGGCAATACATTTGGAAGGCCAAATATGAATAATGCACTGAAGACATACACTGTGCACAAAAATACACACGTGGAGTTTACTACACTGGCCTGAAATACGTTTTTTTTTTTTTTCCAGTATACTACCACAGTTTTACTTTAAAAACAATCTATCTCCAAGTAGTTAAGCAGCAGCAAGTCACAAGGCAGGTGTCTGCGCTGAGCCTCTAACTGTCCTAGCAATGACCTCCAGTCTGACAGCTTGGGATTATTTACCAACAGGGATTTGGTGCACCGTCCACTGGCAGAATTGGGCTGAGTGAAAGACAATTATGGTGGGGATGGGCAGCGACTGCACGCCTGAGACAAGATGGCAAAGAGAGAATTTGTCAGAGATCTGGATTTCCGCATTAAATATCTTAATAAAACGGGGCTGTTTCACAAGTGTGTTTTGGCTGTAACCTTTTCATTAGGTGCTGTTGTTGCTCCGATAGGACTGTTTTAAACTGTTGCCTAATTGCTATTAGATGTAAGAGGTTATAGTTAAAATTCAGCTCATGCAATTGCAATCTGCTGGCTTTGCTTCTTTGCATTGCACTATCAAATTCGAGATTGGACCTCGACTTTAAATCAAGATCCATAATAAACATCAACTCTTCTTTTTCAGGGAGAAAAACCTCTCATTAACACAAACGGAGCATTCGCAGGCCTTGCCTTTCCAAAGGCTGACATTAACCGTAAAGCACGGGGGGGGGTGGATAATGGAACATTGCAGCACGCACCATGGCTTTCCTACCCCCCCCCCCTTCAAAAAAAATATATAATAATAATCGCGTGCTTACGCTCTCACCCTCCCCTCGGCTCTCAAGGTTTACATGCCATCCCCGCGCACCTCCCTCCCATCAGGGGCCTTTTGCTGGGTCAGGCCGGCGCTGGCTACGTAGCAAAACACAGCAGCAGCAGCAGGCGGGGAAAGAGGGGAAGGAGAAGGAGGGGGGGGGGATAGAAGAGGCGAGCCCTCCGTGCCCCTTCCTCCCCCCTCACAATCAACGCAGGGCGCAAAATCCGCAGCCGGCTGCGGGTGTGGGGGGGTAGGTAGGAAGGGAGGAGAGGAGAGGAGAGGGCGGCGGGGCTGCGACAGGGCTCCCCCCCACCCCCCCCAATTTATCCCCTCCCCTATTTCCCCGCAGTGACCCCTCGCTGCCGACCCCTCCCCAAACACCCCCCCTCCCCCATACACACACACACAGGGGTACCCCCCTGCAGGTGCCGGCGGGGGAGGGGCACCTGAGACCCCCCCAAACCTCCCCCTCTACCCCTCCCCAAGCCCTGACACCCCCTCCCCAAACCCTAACACCCCCCCAAACCCTAACGCCCTCCCCCACCCCCCTCCCCTCCCTCTCCCCTCCCCCCTCACTCCCCCCGCCGGCGGTTACATAACGCCACCCCCCCCCTCCTCACCCCCCTCCTTCCTCCTCCTCCTCCTCCTCAGGCCCAGGCCGCAGGGAGGGGCCCCGCAGCCCCCCCCCCCGTCCCCCCCCGTCCCCTATTTCCCCCCCTCCCGGCTCTTTTCCTCTCAGGCCAACCGCCACGGGGGCCTCGCCATGACGGGAAGGGGTGAAGGAAGGCAGGAAGGCAGCAAGGAGCCCGCAGCGCCGCTCGCCGCTCACCTTCCGCCGCCTCCCAGCCGCGCTGTGTTGCCGGCCGAGGCCTCACATGGCGGCTGCCCCCGGTAACGGCCGCCAGCCTTCCTCCTCCTCCTCCTCCTCCTCCTCCTCCTCCTCCTCCTCCTCCCCCCGCCCTCCCTGCGCGCGCGTCACGGGAGCGCCTCGCGCCACCAACGGCCGCCCGCCGGGCACGTGACGCGGGGCGGGGCGGGCGCGCGCGGCTCCCGCTCCCGCCCCTCCCGTTCCCCCGCCCCGCCCCGCCCCGCTGAGGGATGGCCGCGGGGCGGCGGCGCCCCCTGGCGGGGCGCTGAGGGCGGCCCCCTGAGGGGATGTGCCCCTAGGAAGGAGGCCCTCGTTACTCCTGCTGCTCATAGGAAGCTTGTTCGTTTGGCTTTATAAAGAGAAAATGGCCCCACTCCCGCAAATACACGTTGGTACAACCCCACTCACGCTGGCTCAAGCCCCAGTTTGCCCACCAGCCCTCACGCAGATTCGGTTTCAGCAATAAAATGCATGCCTCTCTGTAACAGAAGCCCTTATCCATAACCATCCTTTCTCCACCTGCGTTGTCAGAGCACGGAAATGGTTGTCCCATGCTTTAGAAAAAGTTTTCAAGGGTTTTCCTGCCCTGCACTGTGTGAGGGAGCCGAGAGCCTTAGCACTGGCCATGCCTTTCCCCACACCTAACTCACACTTATCAAAATGTCCACATAGACTAAGGAAAAGTTGAGTCCACGAAGTTCATGTTTGAAGTCTGAAGACTGAAGTCTGGTGGCCCTCAGGGCGTGGTTTCTTCATTGCACTTAGAAAAATGTTCAAGGGAAACCTAGCACCTTCACGCAAAAAACAAACAAACAAAAAAAAACCACAAACAAACAAACAAACAAAAAAACCCCACAAAACAAAACCAAAAACATTTTTTTTTTTTACCCAGAATTTTAATGAAACCGCTCTCAGTCCTTGCCAGTCTGGAGCAAACCAAGTGTTCCCAGTGCTGTGTGAGTGGATGTGCGCGTTGCTGCTTCCTTCCAGAGCTATTTCTCTAGGGGGCAGTTGTGGAGCAGAAAGGCAGAAAGACAAGTGGAACGGGGATTAATTTAGGTTGGCAAGAGCAGCTTTAAAATGGTTAGTCAATGATTATATTTTATTTTTAAATAGAAGCTGGCATATTAGCAAATTATAAGAGGAACCAACAATTATTTAGGGAGGCATGTGGGGACGGCTGTTTTGTTTTGTGAAGTAAAGCTAGGGTAAGAGTTAACAGTGAAAAAGGGTGAAGTAACCATATAACACTTTCAGCAAAGATTACGTACAATTAGTTAAAATAAGTAAAAAGGAAAGGAAAAAGTACAAAAGTTTAGGTAAAGGGACAAATATTAAAAGGAATTATTTTCTTCTGTGTCTTGTAAAACCTTCATTTTGCACTTCATCTGCACTGGCAGGCTTCTAAGCTGACAGAAACATCTTAGGTTATAATAGCCAGATCAGGAACAGGGGCATAGGCTTACTCATTGCGTAAATATTTACAGGGTGAAGCCCAGTTTAAAGCGTGTTGACTTCAGAAGAATAATTCTTGCTATCTTCACCAAGTTTGGAATTAAATCTGGGGCTAGGGAGAGAGAGGCAACATACGTACAGGCCTCAGTTCAATGGGACTGTGGTCTTAGCTGGAGCATCTCAGTGAGGTGTTACTGGTAAGCAGCTTGTCCATATAAATCCTACTGTCTGAGTCAAATTCTGCTCCAACCAACAAAAAACAAAGAAGTAATTTCAATCAGTTCAGCACAAGGGAATTTCAGGTGAAGTATGAGAGGCTTCATGTCATGCTACTTGCAGCCTGATACAGGAGACACGACCTAGCAGTGGCTGCAGATGCTGTGAGATGCTTTGAAGGCTGTTGTCACAAATACAGGACAACTTTGGGCCTCCTTGTGCCAGGAAGGGCACGTAGAGCCGCTAACTGAAGGCCTGTCCTCACATTGATACTTCTGTGTGTTCCTTCTACTCTTATTTCCCAGTTACTTGATTGGTCTTGGGCCATCATAATACGAGGGCTAACAGGGACTCAATCCATTGCTATGCCACAGAAAGAGGAATGGGGATAACTTAGCATTGGCCATGTTTTTCTTTTTTCTTTTTTCTTTTTTTTTTTTTTTTTTTTTTTTGCAGTTCCCGTTGTACTGGTATGTAGTTAGCAATGTTTTAGAGGAAAAGGACTGGCAATTACTTGGCCCTGCTAGAGCCATGGTGATCATCTGGTAACAGAAGGCTCACCATCCTCATACCAGCTCCAGAGGCTAAGTAAGGTGAAGCCGACTGGCTACCAGTTAATGTTCTCTGCTTTTCCATACATCACTGTCCTGCAGTTTCTGCAGCTCTTACTCCATGCCAGCATCCCCTAGCAGACCAACAACCAACTGGGAACAGCTGCAAGGCGGCAGACAGCACCCCATTTCCTTCTCATGCCCTATAGGATAGACCCACGGGGCGGTCTGGGTTGGAAGGCTCCTACACCTGCCTCACCTGGACAGCATCTAACAGGGAGGTGAGAGCAAGACGTGGGCACCTTCCCCATCCAGCTGAGCCCTCGCCAGCCGCTGCTGACACCCCGTGGAGCCGGGCAGGGGCTGCAGGCTGCTGCTGCGCTGCCTCTGCTGGCGATCCGCAGGGGTCGCCTTAGGCTGCACGGCTGGAAACCCCCCCCCGGCCCCCGATTTTAAGCTGAGGACGTGCTCAGCAGCAGTCTCCTACGTCTAGGTAATGATGAATGACGGAGGCTCATTTCACAGCTCCTGCAATGCTGTAGTAACGCAGCCTGCTGTAGCGATGCCTTAAATATTGACTTGTAAAAAAGCTGCAGGATTATTGCAGCGGTTTCCTGACCAAGCACTATTGTTTCATGGTAACCGGTGAAAAATGCTGTTGTAAAAATCTAATCTGCAGCGTTTAGTTCTGGCATTAATGTGTTACATAAGGCCTGTCGCTCCGTACACATACATCTTAGCCATGATGCCAATTTTCTCTAGCTCCTAAAACACAATGCAGTCAGATATTTTTAGAAGGGATATGTTTTATTATAACCACAATTAATCAGTTCTGCTAGGCAGAGCTACTCTTGCTCTTTCAAGAGTGAAAGAGGCTAGGAAAGATTTCTAGCCAGGGATGGAAATCCCTGTCTCTCTTGCATGGTTTTTAGACATCACAGGAAAAAAAAAGAAAAAAGAAATAAAAAAAAAAAAAGGAAAAAGAAACCTCTGCAGGATAATCTACACTAGCAAACAATCTGCTGCTGTTGTTGTTTATTTGTTTATTTATTTATTTATTTATTTTTCTGAGTGTGTTACTAAGAGCAGTTGTGAAAGGCTAAAGCAGCACGACATCAAAACTCACAGAGACAGCAGCAGTCTGCATTGGGGCCTGGCATTAGGGGAAATGCCCACGGGGCTCTGGGCAGAAGGCACTCTCAAGACAATGACAAAGATCTGGCTGAAAAATGGTGGGAAGCGAAACAATTATGAAAAGCAAATGAACCTGGAAAGGCTGATGGAAAGAAGCAGAGCTAACAGCTCTGGGCATTTTGCTAATGATGGAGCAATACAGCTCTAAGGTTACTGCTGCAGTCCAGCAGTTGATGGGAAAGATGTCACCAGTGGGTGTTTCTCCTGTGTCTTCAACTAGCCTGACCAAGAAGAGCAAAAATGCTGGCACATGAGCCTTTTTTGCTGGCTTTCTTTTCCAAACTTTACTCCCCAGTAGTCATTCTGAAGAGGTGTTAAGGTAGCCGATATATCAAACCTATTTTGCACAAAGTCTGGATTTATTCAGGAGTCTAAGGATCCCTCTGTCCTCTTTTCCCCTTGCCTGCTACTGGTGTAATGCTTAACTGGTGCTGATGATGTGGTAACAGTCCTCCTCCACTCATACAGCAGGGCTGCATCTGCTCTTGAAACTGGGAAGACTACATAAAAATACATTTTGGCTAATTTTGTGCTGAAGTACTCTAGGACTCTGCAGTAGTAGAACTTATTTTAGATGAAAATTGCGCATCTGCAAAGATTTCTGCACCATCCTGATAGCGTTCTGGCATCTCCGTTTTAGCAGTACCCTCAATGCAAAATGGGTTTTGTGAAGAGCAAATATGCATGAGTGGATTGCCACCTGCAGCCTAGCTTTTCATGGATCTGAAACCATGACTCAGTACTCAAAGATATTGTTAGATAATAATATGCTTTCTCTATATATAGGTATAATAAAATGGATGTCTTTATGCCGTTGACCTGTTTTTTTTTGTTTTTTTTTTTTTTTTTAATAGTCTTTCCAGGCTCATATTCCCTTACTGATTATAACTTCTGCATCTCCACTCCGAAGATAAGATGATATGGAGTCCTTGATTTCAGTTGCAGTGTTTCTTGTTACAGTTTCTTCATCATTCCCAGCTCAGCTTAGAGCTTTGCTGGGCACAAACACTCAATTTTTGGAGTTTTGCCAAAAGCAGGTGCTTGCTACAACATGGGGATGGCCTGTTCAAAACAACAAAGCTGCTCACTTTTAGGCAACTGGGAAAAAATACCCTACTCAAACACTGAATAGGCAATTTGGATTACAGAAACATAAAGAAGCCTAAAGCTGTGTCTCTCACCTAACTCCCCAGCTTCTCCGTTTTCAGAAAGGTGCATCTCTCCTTGCAGGGACCAAGACAGACTCTCTGCTGCCTGCTGTGAAGTTTGACACTTATCAAACATATACACAGGTTAGGTAGGAGTGGGATTCTTTCTCTGAAAGGTCAGTTCTCTGCTGTAAACTCTGTGTGGTCTGTATTTATGTTAAGGTAGGGGAAGGATTATTCTGTTACCAGGTCAGTCACTCCCAATTATTTTTGTCCTTTTTTCTACTTGGAGTCAGTTTCCTCCTCCTCAGAATTGTTTGATATCTTAGTTATATGAAAATCCCTAAATTTTACTTCTTAGTGTTGCCAAGGTGTTTTTTTTTTTTCTCTCTCTTTTTTTTTTTTTTTTTTTCCCTCATGGTGATAAGAGATTTAATGAGTGCTGTTGAAAGCATTTAAACAGGCTTACACATTCTCTTCTTACTGCACAGACAGCAAAGCTTTATTGCAGGGGTTCTTTTTCTATACAGCCGCAGAAGAGCTCATCTTTTCAGTGACAGAAATTAGTGGATACCTTTGTTCCCTCATTGGGTGGCATATCCAGAAAATCAAGTCGCAGAGATCCTATTAGAACTTCCAGTTAACAGTCAGGAAGGATCTTGAGGACGTTTGGAAGACAGGGCTGTATTCTGGCACATTTCCGCATGGTATGCCTGCTGGTACCTCCAAGAGTGCAAGTTTTGAAATTGCCACTGACATCAGTGAAGCAGATGCAGTGACTCCAGTGAATGCAGACACAGGTGATGCAATTGGAACCAGAAATGAAGGGTTGAATTGATTTCTCCTAATTTAGATACCTAGAGCTGAGCTAGTCTTGAATGGACCTGTCTCCACCCAGTATAAAGTGACCCTAGGGGGACTAGCTCATACGTAAAGGGCTACACTCTGGAGTATTTGATATTAATTAAGATGAATCTTACTCACAGAAGTCAATCGCATATCCATCTCACCTTTCTGCCATGCATCACAGGCAGAGCTGTACCCCTTCAAACCCACTCTGCCCAGACTGATACATGGGGTCATATTGCATGAGGTCATATTATGGACTACAGGATCAGAACCTGTCTACGTCTTGTTAACAAAAGATTCAGGGAAAGACAGGGATAGGGAGAAAAGAAACAATTAGATAAGGCAAAGCAACATTTTTGCTACTAACCCAAATATCACATGTAATGGCTGCCTAGGAAATGGGCTGTAGGAGAGACTAATGAGTCTGAAATGAGGAAAACTTGGTAAGAGAATGTCTTCAAACACAGCTCTGGGCAGTCCTGTGAATCCTGCAAGTCTCAGTGCATCAAAGGTGCAGTAAGGGCAACAGGGGCCACCTTATCCTTTGAATTTTCTGGGCTGCTGAGAAACCCACTGACAGCTCCTGAGAATGCAGCCTCTTGAACTGTTCTACCCTACTCAGGCTCTAAGCCCAACGTGGAGTGTCAGAGAGAGACAGAATTACCACAACACTTCAGGAAGGGGTAAACAAGTAGACAGTGGATGTTAACATGGGGAAAGGAGGACAGCATGTCAGCAGGATGAAACAGCACAAACATCACAACTGGCCTAGTGGCTCCTACTACAAGACAAGAGAAATCTTGTCCTGAGGCTTGAGATAGGAAAAGACCTTGTGAGCCAGGAGAAGAGATTGATCAATGTATATATTTATCTATTTTTGCATGTGGGCAGAGGCTCTGCAGTACTCTTGGAGAGAATTTGGGTTGCTTCAGACAATGAAATAAATAGGGAAAATTGTACTTTTATTGAAAGGACATGGGAGTTCTACCCCTTTTGCAAGTCTTACTTTTTCTGGATGCAAATTTGCCAAAAGGGAGAGGAAGACAGAAGAGCCAGGCTGTGTCTAAATGTCATAATAGAGGAGATTTTCAGAAGTTCCAGTGAATCAAATAATCTTACAGGTGCATGCTCAAATCGCACTCATGAATTCCAGGCAGTTTAATGAGGCTGCATGCTGCACAAATCATACAGCTACAATGCACAAGAACAGGTCTAAACCAGATTGCAGGACTTTTATTGTTAAAAAAGGGCTGAATATGGGCTGTCAATGTTCTTTCTCTCTCTTTTTTTTTTTTTTTTTTTTTTTTTTTTTTCTCCTGGAATGCAAATTCTTTAGATGTGAAACTAAGTTAAATTTGTCTGTGAGCTTCATTTTCTTATTGGAGACCTAAGTAAGACTAAGAGGAGGACTATGAAAAATCTTTCTACCCATACCTGTGATGAACTCCTCTGACTTATGTATTAATAAAGAGCACTGGAATGCTGCCATTACTTACAAAAATTTTTTTTTTTTTTTTTTTTTTTTTTTCCTACCACCCTATCCTAGCAGGAAAGAGCATATGAACAGTACGGAGTGAATGCTGATTTTCTGTGCTCAAATAAAGGTAAAAATTGTCTTTCAGAAATGCTGAGCACCTAGAACCCAAGCTGCTTTTAAGTGTGTGGAAAGTCTGGGATAAAAGCTGGTATCTCCAATCATGATTATAGCCAAGGGCAAGTCAGTTAGGCTGGGCATGCTGGTGTCCTGACTGAGAAAGGCATAGTACAAGTTATTTCCAATGATGTTTGTAGCTTATTAAAGATTTATTCATGTTGTGAACTCAAATCCCCATGTAGAAAAAACTACACATGGGAGCAGCATATGTCATTCAAAATCAGGCCCAGCCCTTGTGAATGTGGCATTTAGAAAAAATGACACACTTTAAAGAAAAACTAGATCTTTTTACATGTGGACCACAAAACAGATGCAAAATCTTAGCTTTCTGACCTGACCACTCTGTGATCATTTTCCACATAAAAATACATGTTTAGAAAATATGCTAGAGAATGCACAGGTTGTCCAGTTCTTCTCTCACCTGAGTGTTTCTTGGACAGGCAACTGATAATGCCTCAAACGCGGGAATGCTTTTAAGGGAAGACCAGAAAAGATCATCCAAAAGATTGCTCACTCTGGGCAATCTCAGACAATTTTTTCCTGAAACGACAAACAAAATAAAGCACAGGCAATAGACCAGCAAGTCAGGCTGGCTGTTGCTAAGACAGAAAAGAGTTTCCGAGAGAATGCCGTGTGGCACAGGCATCAGCTCAGCAGAAGGCTTGCCCATAAACCCTGCTTTAAAAGCATCAGTGCTTAGTGCACACCACCCTGCCACAACTGGTGCTGAGAGCTGGGAAAAGACTGCGTGTCCCCAGCTGACCCCTGCTTCTTCCACACGTCTGGCCTTCCATGCATTTCCCAGAGAGAGTCAGAACAATTTCTTTGTGCTGGAGTTTCAGAGAGTGCACTGTTGGGGTGAGAGGAAATTTATATTTTTGCCTATGGGGCCAGAAGCCCTGGTTTCTAAAGGTGAGTTCTTGTTTTGCTCATGTTACTCTCTACTTTCTCCCTTTTCCCCCACATACGGAGATGGTACATGGTGCAAAGAGATGTGGCATGTGCCTGTCCTTCCAACACAGGTAGGGAGAGCTGAGTGCATGCTGCCTCTTGCTGTGGGCACACTAGTGGGGGTCTCTGAAAGCTGCAGCAGCCCTTCCACAATCCTTGGGATCCGTGGTACAGGATGCTGCCTTGCGCCATCCCCTGGTGCAGCTCCTGGGCTTAAAGCCATCCTTCTCAAGCAGCCTGAAGCACATGTGAGCCTAATTTTTTGCCAAAGCCAACCTTTCATTCCTGTATGGAGGCAGCAAGCGGCAAATCCGGGCGGGACGCTCTGCCCACGGTGTGAGAAGATCCTGTGGATTCCCAAGCCTGAGCTGAGCGCCGTGCGTGTGAAATCTCTGCTGGTTGGACGGTGAGACTGGAAGCACGCAGGAGCGATAAGGAACAATGCAAGCGGATTCAAAAGGGATTTGGATCATTTAGTTGATGAGCCAGCAGATGGCAAATGCTGCTTGGTATAGAAAATGAAAAGTGATTAGTCTGGGAACAAAGAGCAAATGTAAGGAATGGGTGTTACATCCGGCACGCTGCTCAGAGAGAGAAAGGGGTTACCGTGGAAAAAAAAAAATCATAGAAACCATCACTTCAGTGCACAGCTGCAATAAAAAAGGCAAACAAGACACTAGCCCGACGGAACAATGAGCTATAATGCACCAGGAAAGAGGCAATACAGTCCTCTGGAAGATGGTTATTAGGCCTCGCTAGAATACTGCAAGGAGCATGGGTCACTGTCTCAGGAAGGTTATGTTTGGAGCAAGGTGCATTATAAAGCAGCTAATCGGTAATGGTTTCGGTGATTTCAGTTCTGAGGCAAAGTTAAGAGGCTCATTTTGAGGGGTCAAAGAGACCTCAAAGAGATTTTAAAATTATAGTAATGATCGGCACAGTTAGCAGACAATGCTTAGAGTGCTCTGAGATTATAAAAATTAAGGAAGAGGTACTGAGCAGAGAGCAGAAACTTCGCAAACCACTGCCTTTTGACTTCACTGAGTTAGCTGAGGGTGAATACAGCCTTGGGAACACTTAACTCAGGCCGGTGAGTGCATGGGACTCTCCTGTGGAACGAGCAGGAGGGCAGGAAAGGCCCAGAAAAAATAGCAAGATGGTTTAGGGGAACAATCCACTCTGCAGTGTTTCAGGGTTTGGTTTTGTTTGGTTTCTGCAAAATGGGATATAAGCATTTCAACTGCAATTACATGGGCTTCAGGCACCAGAACTACGCAGAAAATCTGTGCTTGGCTGTGTGGGCGTCAGAGAGAGGCTCCTGAAGTAAGTAAATTGATGGGGGCTCTGAAACTGCTGCTGCTGCAGCTGGGCTGAGCTGGATGGAGCCTGGATCTCCAGCCGAGCCCTGAGGTCCTGGAGCTGGCAGATACAGTTTGGAGCATATGGATTAGTTATACGGACCTCAACAGAAGGCCTGGGCTCCCTTCAGTTTGAATCGTGGTCAGAGAAGAGGTATATCCGCTGCTTTTAGAAAAGGTTGGTTCTTAAGGAGCATGTTGTCAGGAAATAGGTGGTTTGTATGCAGGAGCCTCCTAACAGAGAGCTGTTTGCTGGGGATTCAGCTCAGGTCATGATTTAGCCTTGCCCTCCCTGTTGATGCTGGCAACTCTGTAAAAGGGAACACAAGGCAGGAGCAGGTATCAGCTGCTGGCAAAGAAGGACCTCAGAGACAGATGTGGGATAATCTACCCCTACAGAAACCTAATTTTTATTCTCCCGTAGTCAGATGCTGGCTTAAACTCTGAAACCCCGTCTTTATGCTTCTTCCAAAGTTTAGCATAATTGTTCTGAGTGGATATTCCTGTGATCCACACATCCATCCCATCCTTCTTTGAATCCTCCAAAGTTCCTGACCTCGGTGCTTTCCTGTGGTGATACCTTCCACTGTCCAATTACACACTACGTGACGGAGAATTTCCTTTGATCAGCTCTGAATGCACGAGCTCTTCATTTCGCCGACCATTCCTTTATTCTCGCGTTATACAGCAAGGTAAAGAGAAGTGTCTGAGACATCTTCTCCTGGAGTATTTGGTATTTTATCTTGCTGTGTCCCTTCTTTTCCATCTCCTTTCTGAGATAAACAAACCTCAGTCTTTCCAAGCTCTTCCTGCCATAGTCCTGCCTCTGCCTCCACTGCCCACTCACTTATTCTCACTCTCTGACCTCCACTCATTCCTGCAGGATCTTTTGGAGCTCGCAGAGGGGCATGGGCAGTATGCCAGGTGAGAATTCAGCACTGAACTGTATAAATGGAGAATATTTTCTGCTTTATCCACCGTCTTGTCCACTGAGTAGCCACACACCTTGTTCGATGCTTGGCTTGCAGCTGTACCCCGAGCAGATGTCTTCAGTGAGCCGTCTGCAGTGCTGTTTAGGCAGCTGGTGCTGAGCTCTTCACCTCAGACCTTAATTTCTGTAGCCACCTTCTCTCTGGCACCTCTCACAGTCATGCTGTCTCACTTCATTTGGCAGATATCTTGCTACCTGGGCGGTCTGTGTTATCCAGCAACCTGACCTTACCTCACCTTCCTTATTACTTCTTTTTCTATCACTTCAGGAAGAAAGGTCTTACCCTCATTTAAAAAAGGCCTTTTTAATGCTTCTTTTTGATATCTGCCTGCTTTTATGCCATCCTCAAAGTATTCATGGCTGCTTTTTCATGTATAAGTAGCTCTGACATGGTTTTCCCACACTGCCCAAGCAGTCTGTATGGGATGAGCTTTTCCATGCTGAACCGTAAGGTTACTACTACTTTGTAGTTGTTCTGACCACCTTCATGCCAAGTTTTCTGCTTTTACCTCCAGGACAGAGCAAAGGGCAGCAGGGCAGGGTAATCTGGAATTACACGGTACGTCCATGAGAGGTGCTGAGATCACAGAATCACAGAATCATTAAGGTTGGAAGAGACCCACAAGATCACCTGGTCCAACCACCCCCCTGCCACCACTGTCACCCACCAAACCATGTCCCCAAGCACCAGGCCCAACCTTGCCTTAGCACCCCCAGGGACAGTGACTCCACCACCTCCCTGGGCAACCCGTCCCAGTGCCTGACTGCTCCTTCTGAGCAGAAATGTCTCCTCATTTCTTACCTAAATCTCCCCTGGTGCAACTTGAGGCCATTCCCTCTGGTCCTATCACTGGTTACCTGTGAGAAGAGGCTGACCCCCAGCTTCCCACACCTTCCTTTCAGGCAGCTGTAATTCTGATGTGAGGCATTCCCTTTTCTGACTATGCTTCCTTGCTCATATGGAAAGCTCCTTGGAAGGGCAAAAATAATTCATGTGGGATTAGGCAGTGACCTCCAGGGCTGTTGGGGAGCTTGGCACTCAAATGCATCTCAGCCACATAGAAAATCCCACTCCCCATCCTGTTATGACACTGCAGAAAGCTTTCTTGCAGTTTCGGAGCTGTGATGTCTCTCACATGCAGTTGTTGTGGACTGTGGTTTTTGTCCAGGATCCCTGTTTGCAAAGTACCCTTTTCTTGAACTAAAACCAAAAACATTCTTGAAGTAGAAAAAGGAATTTACTTCCAAACGTTTCTTGTTCTTTGAGCCTACTTCATACCACCATGTTTTTCTGTGTTGTCTGGATAAACCGAGGTGTCTTTCATATTGGTATATAACATTGAAAATGGATAAATTCTTGAAGGTAGGAAGTTGGGAGTGTATTAGGAGTGGACTGAATGAAGTTTGGGAGGGTACCCGAAGAATGTCACCTGGGAAAGTGCCACAATGCACTTATTTCTGCTGTCTGACTCAAAAAGGTGCAGCAGAAATGCTGGGAGGGACCTGTCCAGTTAATTTTTGAGAGAGCAACTGGGATGGAGAACAGTTTGCAGCATGGCTTAAAATGAGAAGGACCCTGGTGAGTGGAAACTCGGTATTGCTTTAATGAAGGCAGTACAATCTGAATGCCATCGTTTCATTATGTGCCAGTTGTGCCCGACACATGTTTTAAATTGGCACTTGTAAGGCGAATGGAAAGGCAAAGAGCAGAGCTGGGCTGCAGCTGGGTCACTTCTGCTTCTTCAGTGTAAAATCCTCAGGACACACACACACAAAGCTATAATCAAAAGTGAATTCTGGGTTGCTTTCAGGGTTCCAGCTGCCTTCTGTCGGCTCAAAGCACCCATCTGTGCTTTGATAGGAGCTTTGTGATGTGGGTATCAATTTACCCCTTTCGTATGCTCAGAGACCGACAATATAGCTTCATCCTCTTCTTGTGGCTTTGTGTGGAGGGGAAGGAGGAATTTTGTGAGACTGTGACCTACAGCAGCATGACAAGACAGAGTACATGTTTTGTGTACACCTTGTTCATTAAGTTCAAATCCTCCACTTGGACAGTGTTTTAACTCAGCTCAATGCACAGCAAAGTCTACCATATTTTATTGTGGTTAGAAAATAGAAGCTTGAGCTAGATACCTGAGGACCTAAGCCTAGGTCCTTAAATCTCTCCCTAGTCAAAATGTATGTTCTGATGAAATGAGAACAAGTTACGACTGCTCTATCTAAACCTTTTTGAAGCTTTTACTCCTGGCAACGTCATGAAGAGAGCTATAAAAAGAATCCACTGAATCCAGATTGGCCAGGTTACAGCCACTTGCCAAAACAGATGATACCGTGGTTTTTGTCTTTGAAGTTTAAATAACATTTATCATTCTTAGAATCATGGAATCGTGGAATGGTTTGTGTTGGAAGGGACCTTAAAGCCCACCCAGTTCCACCCTTCTGCCATGGGCAGGGACACCTCCCACCAGACCAGGCTGCCCAAAGCCCCATCCAGCCTGGCCTTGAACACCTCCACGGATGGGGCAGCCACAGCTTCTCTGGGCAGCCTGTGCCAGGGCCTCACCACCCTCTGAGTGAAGGATTTCCTCTTAACACCTAGTCTAAATCTTCCCTCTTTTAGTTTGTCCTATCCTTGTCCTATCCCTGCCTGTTCATGTAAGAAGCCACTCTCCATCTTTTTTATAAGCCCCTTAAAGGTACTGAAAGGCTGCAGCGAGGTCACCCTGGAGCCTTCTCTTCTTCAGGCTGAACATCTCCAGCTCTCTCAGCCTTTCTTCACAAGAGGTCTTAGCTTCCTCTCGTTTCAGGTTATCAGTAAGTTTTGGATGCCAGTGAGAATTACTCCAGTGATCGCACCAAAGGACCATTTTCTGGCTGTTGCCAGTGTGGGATGTGCAAGATGGAGGTAAAGATGGAGCAGACATGCTGTGGATGGAGTCGGGTCCTCTCCTGACAGAGAACCTGTTTATGTTAAGAACAGCTTGCTTGCAGGTTCTAGCAAATAACCTGCCATGCTGACCTGCAAACAGAAAAATACTCTCGCTGCTGTCACCTGGTTCAGCTGTTTCTTAAGAGGTTTTCCTGGAGGCACTTGATCTGCCTGGATGAGAGGGCTTGCTGCCAGTCCCGTATCAGGTGCTGATGCTTTGGAGTTCACTGCAGGTGCTGCTACTCGCCTGGCTCCAGGAGGTTTCTCCTCACGTGAAGATTTTAAATTGTTTATTCAAGTCATCCAGAGCTCTTTGCATGACATAGATGATGGCCTTGTGCCTGGTACAGGGCTTTGTACTCTGGGTCCAGACACCTTAAATTATGTGACTTGTTACAACATCAAAACCCTTAGCTGGTCGTAGCTCCAAAATCTTGCTTTTAATGGTTCTTAAGAAGCTCAGTAGCAGTGAGAGGGCTGGGGATGTATTGTAAGGCAGTTTTTCAAAGACATGCAGCCTTTTCCCAGCTGCTTTTCAAATTGGATATACTCCTTGTGCTTAGTATCTTCTTTCTGCTTTACCTGGAGGGATTTGCATATCGTAAGCTGTTCACAGCATTGTGTGACCTTTCTGAGGGAGAGGGGAAGGGAAGGGAAGGGAAGGGAAGGGAAGGGAAGGGAAGGGAAGGGAAGGGAAGGGAAGGGAAGGGAAGGGAAGGGAAGGGAAGGGAAGGGAAGGGAAGGGAAGGGAAGGGAAGGGAAGGGAAGGGAAGGGAAGGGAAGGGAAGGGAAGGGAAGGGAAGGGAAGGGAAGGAAGATCTGTGTCTCTAGGACTATATTGTCTATTGTTTTACACTATGTGTAGGCATATGTTACGAAGTCAGAGTTCTTGACATATGTAACCTTAGCTTCTGATCTGTAATGCTGGTATTTGAGAAATGACTACAGAAAATCAGTAGAAACTCACACTGTCGGGAGCTGCATAAATGATCCTAGGAGACATTGTAACTGTACATCTCTACTGGTTTGTAATTCCTTATGGGACAGGAGATTTGTACGAATTCCTACCCAGAGAGTTGGGTAGCCTGGCTTTCATTTTAAGAAACATCCACACATGCTGTTGTTTTCTGCTGGTTTCTGTTCTTACTTTAAAGAAAACTAAGAGGGAGTCACGTTATTGTAAATGTGGGCTTGGCACAAACGTGAAAGGGCCACAACAGGGTCTGCATTTCAGCAGTGCTTGTAGCAAAGCTCCCCTTTGTGCTTTGTCTGTGGGCTTGCATACCTAGTAAACAAGGTCACAGCCTGTTCTGTTTCCGAGTAGCAAATACGACTGCCTATGCACACTTTCCTCACATTAAGACCAGAAACTCCACTAGAATGCAAAATTTCCCCATAAATTGCTTTTTTTTTTTTTTCTTTTTCCCTTTTAGTGCACTTATTCCATCTTCAGGTTTTGAGTTCTCTCCCTCTCTCTCTCTCTCTCACTCTTTTTATTTTTTTCCTTTTGGTTTGGCTTTGCAATTAGCTCTGACACCATTCAAACTGAAGCCCCGGAGCAGTATTTTTAGCAAATAGCAGTCCACGAGACGTGGTAAATTCTTCATTACTTTGCGTCTTTAAATCAAGATTGGGTGCCTTAATAAAAGGTTAGAATTCTCTTCATCAGGTTATTAGCCTTTGATTAAGGAATCCCTTGATGAAACCTTATGGCCCGTGTTTTCCTGGGAAGTAAGACTAGATCATCATAATGAGCCCTCCAGGTCTCCAGCTCGGTGCTGCCTGACTTCTTTCCTGACCTTGAATTAAGCTGAGAAGGTTTTTGTGGAACAAACCAGAAGTGAAATCCTGCAAGATTGCTTGGCAGGGTTGCCAGCAAGCCGCATCGATGTGGAAGGAGGGGAGGCAGCACCGAAGCACGCCGGCCCACCCTGGCAGAATTGGATGGAGCTGCCTGTGGTGTGTAGGACTGAGCTGAGACCCAGGCAGGGTATGGATAACGTGTGCATGGTGGCAAGTCACAAAAGCAGAAGGTTTCTGAGGAAGCTCACTCTTTCTGGCCTGCCCCAGGACATCCAGCCAGTACCTGCCGTGCTGTCAGGAGCTGCTCAGGAAAATGTGATTTCCCCAGGAAGAAGAAGGAAAACACCTAGCTCCCCTCCCGCCTACCTGGGGAATCAGATGAGCAGAGAAAATGGCTAGGAGGTACCATTCTGTGAAAAAGTCATGTTAAAGCATTTTGGCTTTGGCAGAACATGGTGGAATAAGTAATTCAGAGGGAGAACAATCCTACATGGGAATTTTTCCTTTTTCCCGGTACAAAGTTTTCCAAAGACCTCTCCTGTGGAGAAGGGCAGGTGGCTTAGTTTGGAGCACAGGCAGCTGCGATGGGACCCAGAGGCTGCACCACAAAACCAGGCAAATTTTTCACTCGGAACAAAGGTTTAAGAAAGAGACAGATGAGACGTACTTGAGACGGAAGGATGTTGATTTCATGGTTTATTGTCACATTAAAAAAGTAATCTTACTGATGAATTAATATTTGCTTTTTAATATAAAAGTGCTTATTCTTACAAATCCTTAAGGCTCATTCTGTTACATTACAGTAGGATTTTTCACCATCCCAGAAACTGTGCTACATGAGTTTTACATGAACTGTGGACATAGCAAAATCTCCAAACAGTAAAAGAAGTCGTTAATAATTTCATTGCCTTTGTACGTATGAACCTGTTCAGTCGTGTGACAAAATTTAACATGAAGACAAACAAAAGCAAAATTTTCTTGTACTTTCTAGTTTGGCTTGGAACTGATCCCCATAAGATTTCTGATTTGCTTGAGTGACTGGAACCAATACAATTGTTTCTGAATCTTAATTTTGTACTTGTACGGCAAAAAGGAAGGAGTGAGACAGACAACTGTTACAGATGTAATACCTACCCTATGTTTCTCACTACAGAAAAAAAAAAAAAAAAAGAAAAGGAAGGAGTACCAAGCACAAGTGCTGTTCATACATGATATATTTGTTTTGTAATGTCCCTATCTTGTACTTTTTCCAAGGTAAAGCTCCCACTGAAGCCAACATAAGTTTTGCCTGAGGGAGGAATAAGACCAGGGCTCTCACGGGGAATATTTTAGATTAAGTGGTTTATTATGTTTTTGTCTCCGAATGGAAGAATGAAACAGGTGAAAGTTACTAAAGCTCTTGTTTGTATTGATCACAAGTGGAATATGATTTGTGGCATATACTATAATACACAGATAAGAATATAAGATATTTATTTTTAATCATAATTAGAGCTATATTAGTTGGATGGGTGGTAAATTTGCTATTTCTACTTAACTTTTAGATATCTATTTACTGTAAAGACCTTTTTTTTTTTTTTCAATAATTGGGTCAAAATGCAGTAACTAAAAAAATTACCTAATGCAAAAGATAAAAATAATTTAAAGTGTTCTGGAGCAAGGGGGGAAATGCTAACTGATCTAATAAATAAGGCAGTTTAAAGCATTTGTGACTGCTACAGTGATATATGTACATATCTTACAGCATAAATTACTGTACAGAATACTCCGTTTATTAACCTGTGTAAACAATATTGCCTGCAACGTAGGGATGTGTTGTGGGATTGCTCTCACTGGAAAGATAAACTGCTGTAGCTTTGGCTGGGTGGGCGAGGCTTCAGGAGGAACACCCTCGGAGAGAAATGTAAGCAGTGTTTTATGAGATGCAAATAAAGCCACATTGTCTTGAATAAATTTATTAAAAAAAAAAAAAAAAGCCAGTGTTCGTTGCAAGAAATGAAATATGAAAATACACAAAAATAATTCTGGTTGCTATCTGACCCTTGAGTACCTCAGCTGAACAGGGGCTCCCAGTTGGCTATGTGAAAGGAGGGGTGGAGAGTCACAACGTGGCAGCACCCACTGTGTGTTGCCCACACATCCAGCAAATTGATCAAGGGGGATCTCAGTGGCTGGACCTCACTCTGGGACTGCTACATCGCTGTTTCAACCACTGCTGCTACCCTTAGGAAATGGGAAGGGAGTTATGGTTACTGTCATTATTGCTGCTGATTAGGTAAGTAATGACAAATTTAAACATCCTCTTATTTTGGCTGCCCTTTACTCTCTCCCCTATTTTTTATTTTCCTTGCCCACCTGCAGTTTGGTTTGGTTTTGGCTTCTGTACGATGGCAGCTCTTTGGAAGCAAGTCTGTGGCTCGCTCCCTGTAAGGTGCCCGCTTTGACAGGACCCCTGGTCTGCAGGCATCACTGCCCAAGCTTCGATCAGTAATGAGCACAGGGGGACAGGGAGCTGCCATAGGTGAAGCACGAGTCCTTGCACAGCCCTGTGTTGTTGCACTGGTTATTATCTCCATCCACTGTGGCCAGCACAGAGGCCCCGTGTGGAAGGCCTGGCTTGGCCGTGGAGAGGAGCCCTGATGCCTCTCAACTCTTCTGCCTCATCTCCTGGAGGAGCTGCTATGGCACTGGCAGCGTGCAGGCAGGCTATGAGCTTTAGGTGGCCTTGTGTTGCCTGCAGATTATTCTCCGTGGATAAAACTGCAATGTTGTTCGAGTTCTTTCGCACAATTTGTTGAATTTCCATAGAAACATTGGCCTCTTGTGGGCTGATGGCCAGTCTGATCTCTTTGACCATTGACGGAAACACTTCCTTCTGTTAAAAAAAGCCAACTGCACTTTCAGACAGCGTATGAAAAAGTGCCTTTGAGTGTTTACTAAACTGTAAAATGTATTTTCTGGATATTTCAGTAATCTTAACAGAAGAAAGGTGCACGTTCAACCCTCAAGGAACTACTTTGGATTTGGGCCTAGTGAGTTAGAGAGTGGGCTAGGAATGGTTCAAGTCTGAAACACATGCTTTAAACACCTCAGAAATAAATTTATTTACCTCATACATATTTTCCTGCTTGTCTGCTCCCTCAGCCATACCCTGCCTCAGCCTACCCTGTGGTATTTTACCAATTTCAGCAGGTAGTAACAGGTACAATCATAAACGTGGGGTGGGATTTGTATTGTCTCTGTTTCTGAGCTCATCACGTAGACTCCCTCTATAGCTAGTGACAGAAACAAGTACAAGTACTAGGATGTGTTTCTTCTTGCTTATTTTAGACTTTCAGTACAGGATGAGGTGAATCCCACCTTCTGTGATTAAATCAGGACTTTTTTTTCCTCTTCCTTTCTGGCTTCTATTGCTATTTAACCCCAGAGAGTCATTACAAGGCTGATTGCATGGTCTCAATGACCTACAGAAAGTCCTTGGACAGGTATGAGGCTACCAGTTCCTGCTGGTTCTACTGCAGGATCCCAAATTTCAGTGTTCATTCAAGCAAATCAGTAACACCTGAGCCAAAGGCCTCTGGCCTCACTGGCACTGCTGCAACCCCTCTAGCTGCACTGCTGTTGCACCTGGGGTGTTTGAGTCACCAGCACAAAGGCTTTGGGTCCCAAGATTAGTGGCCTCTCATCCATCTGCTCACCTAGAGAAGAAGAGTTGGTCAGAACTTGCGCATGGAGTCATCAGCTCTCCCCATCTCCTCCTAAGAAGGGAACTAGTTTCTTGCTAGCAGTAATGGGAAGAAGGTGGGTGCTAGTTCCACCAGTGGGGTGCAAACAAGAAGAAAACAGAAAGGTCCTGAGCTGCTTGGAGCAGCTCTGCTCTGTCCCTTGTCCTGCGCATCACCAGCCCAGGCTGGGAGATGGAGTTGGGGATGAAAGCTGTGGGGCAAGGAAAGCTACAGGGAGAGCAGACTGTGTGACCAGGGAGGTAAAATGACAGGGTGAGGAGATGTAAGGTACACTCATGTATTGATGATGGCAGTAAAATATGTGATTTCATGGGGAATGCCAGAAGCCCCCATGCTACCATGCAGCACTTTATGTGAGCAAATGGAAGATGGACTTGTTTGTCATGGGTGAAGGCAGACTCCAAAATCTCAACTGCAGATGAAATTGTTCTTTTAGAATACCAATATTTTTAGGCATAGAAATGGGAAAAAAGACTAAGAATGGCCCTTACTTTGGTAAATCTTATCCACATCTAGCTTGTTCCCACAGGAAACATTTCCTTTCATGTCTGTGGCTAGGGTAATGATTCCATAAATAAGAACAAAAAGACAAGTAGTGCTAAGTAAGGAAGGATTTGCTCGTACTGCCTGAATAAGATGAACAGCAGTAGAAATATTTTGTTGATTTGACTGGTGTTCAGTTCTTGCTGAAGTGTTTTACTGGTGACTTCTAGAGGCAACGTGTCAGAACAGAGCATGGAATTTAACCCTGTGACAGTGGTTAATGATGGCATGATTCGGGAACGCAACATTGTCCTCCAACATACCTGACTTCCTGGATCAGATGCTGGTAATGTACATCACTAACAGATGGATATTTTATGAGAGGCACTTTTTTTGGTTTTGTTGTTCTGATAGCTGACCAGTCCTCTCTGCAATGCACCATTCTAAAGGACAGCATCTATTGGTCTGGATTCGTTTCAAGCCAGATTTGTAGTAACAAATTTGAACTTTTCTGAGGCTGTTCTGAAAAACACTCTTGGTGAGACTGAGAAGGCAAATTTCTTTTACAGAAAGACAAAGTGTCTTATATACAAAAAGAATTTGCAGTTCTTAGGATGGCTCCCCACCACTTGGTTAACCTACACCGTTTGTCCCAGAATCACTGTTGTGGTTCTTGCTTGCTACGAGGATCAAAGTTACAGATACTCTGGGAATGGCAATTTCACCTAGACTGTGACTCTATGACTCCCCTCAGTACTAAGCACTAGTTTTATATGCTCTGGTGCTTACACTGAGAGTTTAGATGATATTTAAGGAATTTGAGGGTCTTGTAGCTCTGGACTCGGGGGTGAAATTCATCCAGTGTGCTTAGCAGTTTTTTCCATAGCTCTTCTGCAGCACTTCCCTTCTGAGGATGCAATGTGATTTGCAAACACTAATTAATACTCATAAAGCCCTATGAGGCAGATAAATGTTAAGTACCCCTGTGTTAGTACATATGAGAAACATGAGACCTGAATGCCTCATGATCCATGCTGTTCTTTATATTCACTCCCCAAAAGGAATATGTGCCCTGGGACAGAGGAAATCTCCCATTTTTTTGTCATCCCCCTGTTTTCATTGGACCCAGTGAAACCCTTTCAGGGTAGCAGGGATGAGTCTGGGATTCAAGCTACACTGTGCAAGATGCAAGTTACACAGATCAAGAAAGAGAGCAAACCTTGCTGTATTTTCTGCTGGTTTTGTGGGGGAAAGCAAGGCCCTTTGCACAACCTGTGGGATACTTGCTCCATGCGCCAGCACGTTGCTTGAAAGGCAGCTTGGGCTACCAGAGAAGAAAACATCCCTGAAAGGGCACTCATACCTCAGGACTTCCAAGAGCAAAGGAGCCAGACAGCAAGCAAGAATGACTTAAGAAACATCTCCAGCTGAATTTCAGTGAGGAAAGCCTTTTGAAGGACTGATAGAGCCTTGGATACTCCAAATCTTGGTATTTATCCTCCCTGTAGCTTTAGTGAGGTGAGGGCAAACAGGGCCTACGGTAACTTTCCCAGTTTGTTAATCAACCTTCAGAACAACTGATAGCATGGCAACCAGTAAGGCTGGAAATGGAGTCTCAGCCTTAGAAAGGGCAACTGGCAGCTTTAGGGGAGACATTAAAGTAGCCGAGTCTTCATGCTAACAGTATTGGGTGGGAGACATTGCTCTCCGGTTTTCTTCACAGGCTAGGCATAAGATCATCCAAATGCTTTTCTAAATGAATTCTGACAAATTTATCTGTGGTTACATGCCTTCCCAGCCCTCAGTGCACAGCACATAAGCTAATGTAACAATTATAATTATGATACTGATCAGACCTATCAGGCCTTTTTAAGACATGAAAATCAGACTAATTCTCTAGTTTCAAACACAATGAGTTCAAAGATGTGATGTAAATGCTAACAGAAAGATATGAAAACGAGAGGCATGTTAGGTCTATGCCAGCCAAACCTCTATCGTTATCTTAACAAGTTCATATTCTTCAAGCATTGTTTGTATTTCTATTGTGCCAAGAGATTTTATTCTTTAGTTTGAGGATTCTCCCTGGAGGTGGGGAGGGAAACATTGCTATTGTGGTGAAAAAGAAACATTTCTTTTTGACATATTAAGCATTAAGCAGATTATGCAAAGGCAAGGCATATTGCAGAAGGAGAAGTTCTTAATATAGCTTTGACATGAACCCATGACCCCCCAGAAGATTTAGAAGAGTTGAAAAAAAATGTATTACTTTGACAATCATCTAATTTGAAAAAAAATCTTGTAGAAATCCTTGGAACTCACCCCTGTTATTTACATAAAAGTCAACCTTTCCTGCTTAAAATCATGAATCATTTAATGTCGCATCTGCAGGGTATCTGAGACAGACGCCATTAATCCAAGTCATTTTGCAAATTCCAATTTCATTTGGATTAAAACCTACAACGAAGTCAGTGAATAGTATATACTGTACACGCGTTAAGGCTGGTGACTATAGAAGTCTCTTGGGTAGATAAACAAAGCACAGATTAGCCAGGTCTAAGTATATGCCCTCATCTAGGGAAAAAAAAAAAAAAAAAAAAAAGATATCCTGACATTTCAGTGATGTAGATTTGAATCAGTAGCCATGAAAAATGGTTGAACATTTGTATTACGAAAGAGATACTATGGCACAGTCCCGAAGGTGCATTTCTTATAAATTAATTAGCTGCACAAATTATTTTGATAACAGTTACTGCAGTTCTGAGGTGATATGGCTGCTCAATGATGAGTACTTGATGATCAATGGTAGGCACTAGTAATATCCTTCATGCTGAGTGACTTTTATTACTATTTAGATTTACAGTATATACATACATATTTGTATCTACACTTAGGGCTTGATCTTCTTAACCTCCTTTACCTAAGGTCTTCTGTTCACTGAAACCTCTTCCTTTGGAGCCCTGTGATATTTGGATAAAAGAAATAGGCAAGCAAGGAGCTGGGGTATCCTGCCACGTGACAGGGGGGACTCTGCTTGACTTTTGGCCACACTTGAACCTCTGCATATAATTTGTTCTTATCTGTCATTCATGCCACTATGGAATACTATAAACGATTAAGGCCAAGGGGTCTGTATGATCTTGCTGTCTCTGAGGATCCTGTAGGCTGCACTGCATTTCTTGCATTCACCTGCAATATATAGTTCCTTTGAATGCATTCCCATTGCTTTACCAGCCTCTCCCTCCAGGCATAATCCTTTTAGGTTTGTACGGACTAACTTCTTACTTTCACAAAATGAACCTGAAAATGTTATAGTGTAAAGAAGCCTGCATGTTCCTGGACTTTTACAACTGGTTGAGAGAAGTAAACATCTCTCACTGAGCCCCAAAAAAGTCCTTGGACTCCCTTGGTCTCATCCAGAACACACAAAACACCTTTGAGTCATGTTGAAATGTCTAAAACTATTCAGGTTCTTAACGTGGAACATCTGCTTAATTGGATGAAATCTAAAAGCTGCATACTCTTTACCAAATCTGGCCCTAAGAAAATGAATAAAGTATTTGTTGACACCATGTCACATTCAGCTTCAGTCATCTAAACTGCAACAACCATTATACAGCAAAATAGCCCGCACGGAAGAGTATCCTAAATAACCTCTAGAAAACACAGCTGTAAGAAACCCTACAGAGAGGAGGCCAAAACTTCTAATCCATTTATGTCTAGTTGGTTTAACTGGCTGCTATTTTATCCTGTTACACCACCAGAGGTTAAGGCTTGGTTGGGCTCATCAGACAACATGGATGATGCCAGCACAAAACCTAAAAAACCATCGTGTTTTTCCATGGAAGCAATGGGTATTTTAGCTGGAGTAATTAAATATTAGAACCATGTACAAGAAAGGACAATTATCTGCAAGAGATACTTAGTACTTGGAAACACGTTACAACAGGACAGCATTAATTCTTGCATTTCTTTGTGAAGTTGCTTGACATATTACATCCATACAAAGAGTTCATCATGATTAAGAAAAATATCCCGATCTTAGTAAAATAAACATGCTTCAAAGTTCCATACTTGAAACTCAAATGCCACGTGTGCAATAAAACTAAACTCCATTTAAGGCAAGGAATATATGTCACGTCTAAAATTTCTCAACATTAAATAGCAACAAGGGCTCCCAAACCCCCAAACTTATCTGAAGATAAACATCATAGGCACCATCAAAGAAAAGAGAAGCAAATCTAATCGGAATTTCACTTTCCTGATCTGAGGAGAAATCCCACAGTACCTTCATATGGTATGGAAGCAGCTGATGGAATCTGCTGCTGCTAGTCGAGTACATCATGGCAGACTTCCACAGCTGGAGATCAGGCAAGTAATAAACAGAAAAGGCACTGACCAAGTTCTCCACGATACTCGGGACCAAACAACTTGTGTTCCTTCTAGGGCGGTTGACTGGAATTAAGAGTGCCTGGAGGACTTGGAGGATGTGTATTTTGTCATTTAAAGGCAGGCCCATGTCCACTCTTAAAGCCAGCCACACTATAACACTCAAGTCTGTATTAAGAGGTTACCACAGCCTGAGCTCAGGAGTTCTCCTGGGCAGGATCCGAGAATTGACCAGCACATAAAATTGGCCTGGGATGGCTTGGGACTCAGCAGTCCCTTGGAAATTACCCTGCTGAGCTGCTTCGAAGAACAGAGTGGTGTGCTGAGTCTGAGCAATAGCTGCAGTTATGGTAAGTAGCCTAGACAAAAAAATGCACATATGTAGGGCTCTGCATGTTCTCAAGCCTTTAACACAGGGTAAATACAACCTTTGTTCTACTGAGCAAATGTGACACTTTGTTTGGTATCTTTTTTTTTTTTTTTTTTTTTTTTTTTTAATGCATCTCTTCAAAAATCTGGGAGGAAAAAAAAGGCAGCAGAGACCAATCAATCAACCATCAATATCAGTGGCTACTTCTACTTGTATCTTCTATTGAAAGAGTTTTTTGCACTCATGTTTCCTTAATATATTTGTAAATTAGAATAGGAAACAACAGTCAAAGGGTCCAGTCAGTGACTTGGACAAGAATAATCCATTGAAGTCATCAGAGCTGCTGACTTGAGTAAGGGCTGCAAATCTGATTGCAAAGCAAGCAAAAAAAAAAAAAAAATTTCCAGTAACAGAGGAAGAAAACTAAATGTGTCAAAACCACTGAAAATGGACACGAATGCACTAAATGCAAACACAGTTGGTATGAACTGGCCTTGACCTCAGCTGACCCAAATTAAACTCCAATCATTGTGGGATTAATTCTTCTGGCACAAAAAAACATAGCCTGTCAACAGGAACAGAAAACATCCAATAAATCAAGAAACATTAAAGCTTCGTTGAGGATTATGGATGAAGAGTGAGAGGATTATGATAGGAAACAGTTCTTAGCCTGATGAGCAGCAAACTCAGCTTCCCAGATAAAGGAAATTGCATGTAACGTTCCCGTATAGACTAGAAGAACAGGCTGTGAGCTTCTGCTAGATGAAAAAGATATGAAAATCAAAATCTGTAAGATGAAGCCTTCCCATGCAAAGCCAACAACTCTTACAGATATGTCTCTCTGTCTGTATGCAGCTGAAATTAACACATTTTCTTTACTAAGTGGATTGCAGGTTGCCATATTTTTTCATTTATCTATTTACTGTCAGTAACAGAATGCAATTTTCCACCACCTCTTTTAAAAGTTCTTGCTATCAGCATATCTGCTTTCAGGCTTTTTGCCCGATACTGCAGGTTGTACTGTTGGTGCGGAGCTGAACAAGAGGTAAAGTTATTTAAAAAGACAGGAGATAAAGAAATGCATGCAATTTGTTGAAAGTTATTGCACATGAAGGAATGCCGTCTTTCTCCAACTTAATGCAGACTACACAACTCCTCTGCATGCCCGCCCCAGTGGGGAGGTTACAGGGAGATGGAACATTATTGTTGGAACTTCTGTGAAGTGTCCGTGCTCGCAGTAAAAGTTCTCCATGGCAGAGATTTGCCCTCATTCATTCCAGTTCAGGAAAGCCCTCGTATATGTGCTTAAGCTCTACTGAAGTCAATGGGATTTCAGTACAAGCTTAAAGGTAAGAGTCTACTGAGAGCTTTCCTGAACAGGGATTTGTGCTTATTGCACTTGGTTCAATCAACCCATGAGATTTTGGTTTCTGAGTTTTTCAGCCCGTGAACAGAAAAGGTATGTTTTGTGCATCAAGATCAGTTCTTCTAGTACTTCTAGCGTATGAAAATGTTTGGAGAGCGGTACAGAACTATTCATTCTGAAAAGACATCATTGTATATTGTACATATGCACAGATAAATGTCTACACTCGGAAAAATTTTGCTCAACATTGAAGAAATATTCACCTTTGTTTGGATCAATGCTGTGGTTGACTATTTTTGTAGCACAGTGTCCAGAATAACTGAATTATCCATGAAAGGTATACAGTCCATGTGAATGGCACACAGTCATTATGACAAGTGAGCGCTATTCCGCACCCAGTGAAGTCCTTGTTGAGTGTACTGAACTAAATGCTCCATACTGCTGTGCAAGGTGATAGGTCCCATCAATGCATCCAAGTCATTAAAAAAATCTACAGGGAAAGAAAAAAGATTCGGCATCAGAAGAGTGAAGCTGTATTTGCTACTTGTCAACCTTTAATAGATTTTATTCTCTTGCAAATTGAGTCGAGCTGAACGTTTCATGGAAATGAAAGTTTAGTGCTGGTGAGATTAATTTTAAAGCCCTGTGGTTCATGATGTTACAGGCTGATGCACAACAATTTTCTTTTGAAGGAACAAAACAGTGAGTTCTTCGGCTTTGCCTTTCATTAACTTCCATTGTCTTGATAAAGCAAACAGATGCTGGGCAAGATTTATTCCGAGATTAAGGACAACTAAATGTAAAAGTCTAAACACGAGTGTTTGTCTATACATATACTAGATATCCAAATACCTTGATGGACAAATAGAGACCTCTATGACATGTTCATCCCATCCTAAGTAGTAATTTGCCTAGCTAGCCACGAGGGACTTAATTCAGTTGCCTATGCAGAGGCACATAACGCCCGTTTGAGATGTCCTCAGGCAGTTGATACATACAGTTTGGGCTGGCAGACCTAACACAGCTCTTGCTTTGAAGAGGGAGTGAGGGCACCTCATCCCATCTGTGTCTGCATGGGGGTAGGGTGGGTGCATGGGTGGAGAGGTGTTCATTTCTTCTGCAGAAAGGAAGGGTGCTCCTGGCTTTTGACATGGTCTGGTTGGATGCATCCTGTCCAGATCTATGACTTTGGGGCACAGAAAGCTGCCTTTATTCTCTCAAACTTTTCTATCCAGAATCACTTAGATGGCAGTGAATACTACACGCAGCTATGTCTGTGACCTGTCTGCCCCCAGTCCTGACCAGCTGCAGAAGGAAAAAAGAAGTTGGTGATATAAAGATGCTTCAGAGTGACATAGCTGTCAAAATTGCATTTTGGGGCAATTTTGGGACAGACTAGGAACAGGCTGAAGAAAAATAATCACCTCTGCAGTCCTACTTTGCAGATAGGTTTCCTATCAAAACAGTTATTTTTGTGATCAAAATCATGTGAGATTCTTCTAGAGTAGACCTTTGCCTTGAATCACTCACCTCTGTTTTCCTTGGCCAGGTTGTCAGCCATCTCCCAGTAGTCGTAGCTGTGCAGGATGCTGTTGGTGATGCTGACGTGGTTGGCAGCCATCTGATGAATGCGCTGTGGGATGCTGATTATAGGAGATGGGGAAGGGGCCCCTGTGCTCCCCTGGGACCCTACAGAGCTGACTGGAGAAGGGCTAGGGGACATGGGTGATGGAGTTCCTGTGCTCCTGAAATCAGATGTTAACACCATTAGTTAAGAGGATGTTTGTTTTAAAAACATGTGAGTATCAGAACATACTGCAGGAAATATCTGACAACCGATCTGATCTAAGCTTCCGTGTGACATGTGAACTTACTTTCCACTGGTACCCCAAGGAGATGGGTTCTGGGCAGCTTTTGAGGAATTCTGTAAAAGAAAAATAATTCATAATACACATAACATGTAAAACGATAAAATGAAAAACAGTGAACAGCATAAAAGTAAAAAAAAAAAATGTAAAAAAATGGTGTAGGTAAGTCTTACAATGCAGTAAAGCCACTGGGCCTGATTTGGTGTTGTGATGAAGCAGTGCTGTAGCACAGACTCAAATCACATCCTATTAAACACCCAGGGTTGGGGCTTGTTAGGAAAACATGCTAGTTGATACTGAGCCTTTTGACAGAAATCCTGGGTGTTCAGAAGAAAGTGCTGTTAGGACTCTCTGTGAGGTTTAGGCTGGAATTTATTGCAATAGAGAAAACCAGAAAACCAAAAGGTCACTCAGTGTGCATATCCCTTTTCCACCAGTCATGGAACTTCTACCAGAAACCCAGAAACATTTTTTTGTTTTTGTTTTTAAAAAAGGATAGCTAGTCATATAGAAATCCTAAAACACTATTTATCCTGCTTGCTCTCCTGTGTCCCATTCTACTGTTTAGCAGTTATGAGAACAGATCTGTTTCAGGATTTCAAGGCTGAATTTTTCTGAACTTCAGTGCTAGCTTTGGGGTTTTGTTGGTCCGGTGCCAGCAAGCCTGCATGTCACCTGGCATTATCAGTGATATTTCCATACACACAGTGATCACATCCTCTCTTAACCTAAGATGGACACACCACCTGAGCCTCTCTTCAAAAAGATTGTTTACTCAGTTTTGACGCATTCCCTGAATTCCCTCTTGTGTTCCCACATCTTTTGTGCACATGTGAGAACTGGCTATGGTATTTTAGTAGTATTCACATCAGTGCTGTGTGGGCCCTGGCATCCTTCCTGCATTTTGACACTGGGCATTCTACGTCGCAGGTAACTGGTATGAAAAATTAAACTTGGAGTGTCCTGCAGTGGGCTCTTCCTTCAGTGTTATTATTATTATTATTGGTCTGTTTCAGAACTACTTGCCTTCATCTTTCTAGTGTATGAGAAACTGAGTACGTGTAATTTACTTACAGATTTGGAGGCAGGAAAAAGAGAAAATCAAACTGGAATCAAGGGTACTTCCAGTGTAAATTTAACTATCCTCTGCCTTATTGTACAACTTCAAAAAACCTCATGTTTTAGATGTTTTACTCCAGCCTCTTTTCAATTCTGCACCAGAAGGGTGCAGTAAGGATTCTGAAGAGAGTGCAATTGTTATAAGAGACCATCTCTTATCCCACTTTTCTTACTGCTACCCATTCTCCTGGTTTCTTTATACTCTGGGATGCACCTAGCTCCTGAATATCTGTGTCTGCTTTTTAATTCTCTGTTGCTTTTTATTTTTTTATATATATAATGGAAATAAAATACTTGAAAGTATATTTATTTTTTTTCTTTTCTAAAATAAAAGTATGTCAAATTTTACCTGAAAATATGTGTGACATGGTTCGAAATGTTTCTTTGATTGATAATATATGTGGAAGTTCTTAATGTAGTCAGCATTTCACATCACTTGGTTTTGAAAGCTTTTAGCTACCAAATATGAAATGAGTGGAGAATTGGCTTGTTTTCCACTGAAAATTATAGCAAATGGATTTTTTTTTTTCATTTTTTACTTTCAAAGGTGAAAATACTTTCTAATGTGAAACTACACTATCATTACATCGGCAGGAGCTTTGCAAAAAAACAAGCTTATCTTGGCTATAACAGAGTAAAAGTCCATTTTATGTTTGCTGTGAAACAGTTTCTGTCGAAAGTAGGAGACATTTTACGTGGTTGAGAGCCTGACCATCCTGTTCTTAATGCAGGCATTCTCTGAATTGGTAAAGAAAAATAAAGTGTTATAATGGGCACATATTTCTTTCCTCTGAAATCAAGTCATTGTTAGAAAAACATAATGTTGAATTATATATTGCTAAATTTTTAGAAGCAATTACAGTGACTTCAATTTCAGTTTGACAATAACAGATCTGTCAATTTCCTTCACTGTCTTTTTGTGTTTAGAATCTGGTCGTGAATGTTTGTGCTTGTATTTGAAATTTTTTATTAACTAAATGTCAAAGGATGGATGTTTTTCATTTCAAGGTATATTCTTCTGAAAAAAAAAAAAAAAAAAAAAGAGTCCCATGTTTAAAGACAAATGGTTATTCAGGTTCCCAAAACAGTTTCTCTTAAAACATTTGTATGTACATATTTTTTTCTTATTTTAAAGATAGAGGCTATTTTTCTGTTTGTAGATCAAACGCTGGATGGACTGACTGCTAAGAGGGCTCCATCAGAAAGGTTTTGTTCTTGAGTTACTTTCAGAGGAAAGCTGTCTGTCAAATAAAATACATTGAAATATGCAGAATGACTTCTTGCCTTATTCACAATAACTAGGCTATGGTACAGGCAGAAAGTGGAGAAGGAAGGTAGTACAGGTGGAGCAAAACAGGAAGGGGAAGCCAGTAGTTCTGGCAAGTTCAAGGCAGGTGGTTTGGTTGCCTTCTGATGCTCTTGTACGACCGAAGTCAGTGTGGGCTCTTTTCCAGTTCCTTGGGTGAGAACATGTCCCATTGCACTGTCTTACCTATGGACGCTGCTAAGTGGAAGCCCTGCAGCTGAAGACTGATCTGGATCAAAGTCATCACCCCACAGAAGTCTATTGGGATGTATAATCCTGGAGGGGATCCTTAGAGCAAAATCTCCAAAACCTACACAGCAGCGCAGGGTAGCACTACATAAGTGATTAAGAGTAATCTGAAAATGCCTGTTTGTTGGTACGATAAAGTTCTCATCCTGAAGGGACTTGACTTGTGTATTGTCTTGTGAAGGCAATATAACTAACTAGAGACCAAGTATTGCCATGGGAGCCTGTAGTAATACTTCTGCTGACTTGATAGGCCAAAAACTAAACTCAGCACAGCTATTGTTTTCTTTTCTTTTTTTTTTTTTTTTTAATAAAATGCTGTATTTACTAGAAAGACACACTGATTTTAAAACATCATTAAAAAATGTACCTTAAAATACTCAATAAGTGCTTTCGAATACTTGACAGCATGGTCTCTCTTGAGTCGGAACATCCTCCAGTACAGAAGGGCCAGGCAGCGGTAACTAGAACAAAAGGGAGAGCAGAAGGTAAGGTGTGCCCCCAAACAGGAATCCTGGTGAATTGTCTTAAATTCCCCAACTAACAGGCAGCAGAAGGCTGGTGGCACCCTGCTTAGTGTTGTTATCAGCATGCTGCTAAAAGGGTGCTACGAAACCCACTGTGCTCAGCTGGCCTTGCACAGTTGGCTTCCCAGGCCTTGACCCTGACTTGGAGCCCACTCGCTTGGCCAAAGGCCTTGCCTGTCAAAAAGTCATTGCAAGCCTGGAACCCAACACGTATATCTTATTTATTTTTTATTTCCTTCCTTGTTGCAAACGCAAAGGCAGCCTTTTGGGGTGTCTTACCCTAGGACTACAACAAAATATCTTGGCACCTATATAAGGAACTGGAGTCGCTCCGGGGTCCACTTTGTGCGCCCCCAGTCACCTCTTCCAGCAGATGGAGTCAGCTGGGAAACAGGCAATGCCTCGGACCTGTCTGGAGTTTGTGGGGTAACCTCCAACGTGGGAGGCCAGGCTGGAGGCCATGGAGGGGGTTCGGGGCCATTCCTATGCCTCCTGCCTGGTTTGCTCCCTGGATGGAGCCAGCAGCGGGCTGAGAACCTCAGCGTGCCCCATGCTCCTTGGTAGCCTGCAGCTGCCTTTAATGCTATGTAATTAAACAAGAGTAACGGCTATTAATTCTACATAAGGATAACTGATAATCAGTGCTTAATTTTACATAATGATAACTGATAATCAGCATTCAGGATGCACAAACTCATGTCTTCAGTACTGGATTTAGGCGTGCCTGTCTATTTTCTGAAACAAGAATCACCACCACCTCTTCACAGTAAGATTTTTTGAGTAGAACGTGTGGGATTGCACCACAGAACACAGCTTTTGGAACAAAAAGCCGATGTGTTGCACTTCTCCTGTGGCCGTGGAGGCCCTGTTTGTAAAAGCGATATTGGGTCTCCGAATTGCTGGGAGGCTTCAGGCGGGCAGCGCGGGGCTGTGCCCTGCTGCCCACCTTCAGGAGCTGCCCAGACCTCACTAAACCACCCCCAGGGCAAGCGGCTCTCCAAAAAACCCCAGCCGGGCTCCCTCGGCCGCCGGCAGCCGGTGACTTGCAGCCGCTCGCCGCTGGAGGACAGCCTCTGCTCAGCAGACGGAGGGCGCCTGGCAGCGGCCTCCCCGTCCTGCGAGCTGCCTCGGTCACCTTCACAGGTGCGGGCACATGCGGCTGCTGGCTGCTTGCTATTTTCTTTTTTCTTTTCTTTTCTTTTCTTTTCTTTTCTTTTCTTTTCTTTTCTTTTCTTTTCTTTTCTTTTCTTTTCTTTTCTTTTCTTTTCTTTTCTTTTCTTTTCTTTTCTTTTCTTTTCTTTTCTTTTCTTTTCTTTTCTTTTCTTTTCTTTTTTCTTTTCTTTTCTTTTCTTTTCTCTTCTCTTCTCTTCTCTTCTCTTCTCTTCTCTTCTCTTCTCTTCTCTTCTCTTCTCTTCTCTTCTCTTCTCTTCTCTTCTCTTCTCTTCTCTTCTCTTCTCTTCTCTTCTCTTCTCTTCTCTTCTCTTCTCTCTTTTCTTCTTCTTTCTTTCTTCCTTTCTTTCTTCCTTTCTTTCTTCCTTTTCCTTCCTTCCTTCCTTCCTTCCTTCCTTCCTTCCTTCCTTCCTTCCTTCCTTCCTTCCTTCCTTCCTTCCTTCCTTCCTTCCTTCCTTCCTTCCTTCCTTCCTTCCTTCCTTCCCTTCTTTCCCCACCTAAGTGTTTTTAAAGCAATTCCCATTCGTATATTCTGTGCTCCTCCTAATCACACAGCAGACCCAGGGCATTTAAAAGAAACGAACACCTTTGATTATTTTTTTCTCTCTCTCTCTCTTTTTTTTTTTTTTTAATGCAACTGATTAATTAGGACTCTTTATTTGTGGAGGCTAAAGATGCATTTAATTTGGATTTTTTAACAGATGGTTAATAGATGTTAAAAACACACTTGCTGATTGTAAATGTCCACTTACTGAGAATCAGTAACCATGTAATAGGTATTTTATGTATTAACTACATAGATATTAAATTAAAATTTGATTTTAATAACATTTTAGCATTTTACTAGCAATCAGCAACCACCCTATAGAATTTAAGGTGCCTGCGTATATCCAGAACTCCCAATTTAGAAGGTAATCCAGGAGGTTTAATTATCACCATCACCGTATCTCTCTTCAGGAAATGTAAATATAATTTACGATTATTGAGCCTAAAATGTCAGCCACAAAAAAATTACCAAACTATCGGTACAAAAGTACATCACTCATAAAAACAACAAACCATCAGGCATTTAAAAATTAATTATGCTGGCGCACCATAGCTGACCTGTCACAGTCAATAAGTACGAATTGCTTATTTACAGAGACAGAATGCAGACCTGCTACAGGGATACAAGGGCTGGACCTTCCCGGAGCAGAAAGTACTCTCTTTATTTCAATAGACAACATAATCCTATCTGGCTGCGTCCAGCATCTGATTTTCAAGAACTGGCTCGCTGCTGAGGAGCCTTTTGAGGAAATGTTGATCTACTAACCATAATGCTGCCAGCTGTTTGTCTTCTGGCGTGGCGTTGGGGCCTGAGTGGGTTTTTAGTCTCACCGCGTACCTTGAGCAAAAGGAAAGAAGCCAACGTGAGTTAACTGAGACAGCTTTATGTTACCGATCAGCTCCTGAGAGAGCTATGCTGACCAATGTCATTCGAGCTGCCCCCTTACAAGTATTTGCTGAAGTTACCAAACGCACATATCCTTTTCTGGTTGTGTTTTGGAGCTGTTTTGCCATGAACAGTGCCTCCCTGCACCCCTTATACAGCAGCAACTCCCCTGACCTGATCTGTCAGTACAGCCCAGAGGGCAAGGTGTTGCTTCCTGGCTCATTGTGCTGTCCTGCCACAATAACCTCCACTGCCGTGGAGCCCGGTTACACGGAGTTCATGCAGGAAGGTTTTCACAGTGTTCGAAGGCAGACGACAGCCTGCCTTGAAGCTGGTGCTGCCCTCACCCTGCCAGTTCTGAACGTGTCTACCCAGATTTGCACCTCCAAGCAGAGCACAGCAGAGGGGGAACATGTGGCTCAGAGCTATTTTTGCTCGTATGACATTACATTCAAATTCTATAAATATTAAACATCCACAGAGGTAGCACTGCTGTTTCAAGAGTGTATGTGCTATGCAATCATAAATTAGTTTCTGGAAATCTTGGCTTCCAGCTGTATACCTGAACAATGGGCAAGGTTAGGACAACACACAGTGCTTCTGGGCTTGCTTCCAGAAAAATACCTGTTCCCTATAATTAGCTGCTTGTGGTTTTTCTTATCTTTGTTTTCAAACTTTAATCCTGATACCCGTGCAAAGATTCAGTGGGAACATTTTGTTTTAACAGGCATACCTGGTAAACCTAGTATATTTTTCTGAGCTGCACAGCAAGTGAGATCAAAAGCAATTCACACTACAACACAACCACAGCTACACACATTATTGAAAGCTATGGATCTGCAAGCAAAATTCATTTCCAGAGTTAGGACCATATATTTGCTATCATGAGAAAAGACAGGGTAGACAAAGAAAGAGCTCTGTGCCTGTGATGGCGCAAGTATTGAAAAAAAGAAGGGAAGAAATGCAGAGATGCACTGTACTATTCTCCTACTGAAAAAAAATAAAATTTTATTTTGTTTAATAACCTTCCAGTTAGAAAGCTGGCCTCAATCCACTGAAATGCATGAGAAGACAGCCCTAAGTGGAATAAAATGCCAATGGAATTGTTAACATATGTGAGAAAATCATCGCATCAACACTAAATCCAAAAGAATGCAATTGTTTTAGGAGCTTTGCTTCATTATGAATATGATTAAGAAATAAACTGTTTTAATTTCTATGGACTTAGCACTGATGAGACCTGCATGGTTGACTGTCCTGAGCAATTATGCCATGGTCACTGACAGTACAGCTTTTTCTGCTAGTGTGGCTGGACTCTCTTGTGGACTCTCTCTCCCAGTCTCATCTCAGGTGCTGGGATGATTTTGACCTTTTTTTTCCCCTAGTAGAGCTGCCAGTAATGTTAACTACTGGTACCAACTGTAACGGAGGAAAGAACTTATGAGACAGAAACTTTCCTCGTAGGGACTGCAGGTTGGACTCTAGACTGTCCTATTTGGAGAGCCATGCAGCTGACCAAATTGGGGGTCTGCTTGAATAAGAGCTGGACAGCTCTCAGGACTCCGCTGGCTACAGTGGGAGCACACACAACAGATGGACCTCAAATGTCATTTTTCTACCACTGTTCACTTCTTCTTTCAGGTAACCATTACACTGCAGTCTTAAACATGTTTCAACATCTTGCAAATTACTACTCCATGAGTGTTTTAGTATTATGTAGCAGTTTTTTTCTACTTTTGAGGAGCACAGGACTTATATCTTGAAACTCTTGAAGTAATTTGCAATTCAAGTAATATGAAAAGCTTTGTTTATTTTGCATTCTACGTGGTTTCCTAATTTCCACTGAAATCATAGAAAATCCATACATGTTACATATGACTGACCAGGCACTTGGGAGGCCCTCAATTCTCCCCTTTTACTGTTATCTAGGGAATTATGTGGTGATGTAGGTGAGCATGTTTGCATGAACAGAGTAACCCCTGCAGTCATCTCCTCCCTTCCTACCTGATGAGTTCAACTGTTTCTGAATACATTGTATAGGGGGATTTAGATTCCATTGGGCCTTGTTCCATTGCATTTCCACACTCAATAAACGATAGTGCTGCTTCTGCATAATTCAGTGCCTTTCCAAACTTTTCCACCTAGAGGGAAAAAATAAGGACACAGAGAAATAGTGTAATCATCAAGATATGGTTACATTTGAAGGGATTGTCTCAACACGGGATTTTCTCAACATGAATTATAAACTTGACACAAGAGAGCATATCTTCAGATTCATAAGTTTTTCTATGAGAAAGCTAAAGCCCATCAAAATCTGTGCATCACTGAAAATTGTAAGATACAGAAAGCAGAGCTGAAAAAGGCTATGAGATGTTATTTGGTCCGCACTCTTCTGTCCAAAGAAGGATCCACTCTGCCTAAGGCATTCCTGGCAGATGTTTGTCAAAGATCTTCCAGTGCTGGGAATTCCGTGAATCACCAGGCCTTTTGCCCCAGCTTTTCAAGCATCATTACCAGTAAAAACAGTTTCACACCTCTTTGCAAATGCAGTCTTTCATCAGTCAACAAAGAAAGGTAATGAATATCTTCAACTAAGAGAATCAGAATTAAGCAGTTTGACTACTAACATTGTGTTATTCAAAGGCTCATCTCTGTCCTCATTTCTTCTTTATCCCTACCATTTTCAGCACAGCTTGACCTCTTGTTGGGATTTTACTTTCTGTATCCTCCTTTTCTTTCAGGGACTGCTCTGCTCCCTTAGCTTCTCCTGACATTCTTCTCTCTTGCCCCATTTCTTCTCCTATTGTCCATACTTTGACTCTGTGTATTTGTGTGCTTAAACAGATATATATACATGTATGACCTCCATGATAGTGTATATGCATATGTGCACATAACGTTCAGATGTGTACACTTACATACCACCTATCTGCTCTCAGAATTTCCTTTTTGATGTGGATAGAGATGAATCATACTATTACCTCTTTGTCCTGACTTGTCTTTCCTTCAGTCAGAACTCCTGCGGTACATAAAGCCCATTAATGGACTGGATGCATTTGGTTGAAATCTGATGCACACAGTGAAAGGTTAATGGACCTTATTCTTTTCTAAGGGATAAAGATTTTAAATAGTAAGTTTGGAATGGCACACTGGCTTCAATCTATTTTAGGTTCTTATATGACTCCCATTGCGATCATACCGGAGAACTTCACAAACTTTTTATTATATTTCTCTCCCTGACGTTCTTGTGCGGGTGGAAGTGCTATTATCCCAATTTCACAGATGGGGGACTAAGGAGCAGAGAGACTTAGAGTCATTTTCAGGCTGCTCACTCTAAGTGCCTATATTAGGTATTGCAGAGCCAAAAGAGGAGGTATTGAGCCCAGCAAGGTGATTCAAAGTGCTGCCATTTTCTTCCAGGATCCCTACACAGTTAAGAAGGCAGAAGTACCTGCAAAGAGCGATTCAGAGGGTGTAAGTAAGATGCTGGTCCGCTGTGAAGGAAGGCTGAATGTGAAGGATATTTCAATCACCTGACTCTGATGGGAGGCTGTTTAAACTGTGCCTAAGTGACTTTCATGCAGCAAATTTGTGGCAGAGCAGAGAATAATGCTTGTACCTCCTATTTCTGGGAGTCTACCATAAAAACATTTCTCTTCAGGCTAAGACAGAATTTACTTTGCATATTAAGTGATTTTTTTTTTCTGTTCTGTTTAAAGCAACACACTAAAATGTACCATTTGTACTTCTCCACAATATTTTCTGATTTAAGACTCGCTTTAAAGTAATATGGAGCTGAATAAACCATGGAAATTTGTGCTAATAAACTCAGGTAAAGTGTAAAACTCAGCGTTAGTGTCCTAAATTAAGGGCCCACTTCTGCTTCCTTTGCCATTTTATACTCTGCACAACTGAGAAAAGGAGGTGAAGAAACAGGGTGTGAGCTACCTTTCTTCTTTCTTGCTCCTGTGACCACAAAGTGCAAACAGAGTAAGGCAGGACTGCAGCTACCCCTACCTGGAAAATAGCCCTACTCATGCAGGGTTCCACCCCATATATTGCATCTGTCTGTCATGCCAGAAGCCTGGCATTTTTAATGCCGTGCTAGCTTATTCCTAGTGGTAGACAAACACAGCATTAGAGAAAGCTAAGAGAAAGCTAAGCAGAGGTCTCCTGGAGCACCAAGTACTTCATTGAATGTCTTTGTTTGGAAAGAAGAGGATCACTTTAGCACTCCATATAGCCCCAGCTTTCTCTTTTTCAAGAGGGTCTTTCTGACTATGGTTTTAAGTCAAAGCTAGGATCAAGAACCTGTTTGTTGCAGCACTCCTGTGTATGAAACATGTTTCTCTAGGGTTAAACAGATGCCTTGTGTGATTCTGATTGTGTTAGGAAGGGTCTGTCATGAAACTAGGATTCTTTTGGCACTGGAGAGACAAAGAATTTTCAAAAAAGGGCAAATTCCTCGGGCACCAGACCAAATTTGGGATGAAATTATAGAGCCTAACCAGCTCGTTAAACTGAGAAGATAGGTATGTGGTTACCTTATACAGTCTCTATTACCATAGTTACTAATTAAAGCAAAGGAATAAATGGAAAGTTTTATTTATCCAGGCCTTTATCTCAGTAAGTCATTATTTGTTAAGTCATAGTTTATTGGGCTATGAACATTTGATTATATAAACATTTCTTAATTTAACAAGCCTAGCCATCCTTATAATAGATTTTATAATTACCCCAGCAATACTGCACTGATGAAGAAACTGCATTACACAAATAATTTGGAGCAACATAACTGGAAAGAAAATGTTCTCACCATTGCATCTGCTTTATGCTTCTTCCGTTTAGCTTCCTGCATAAAGTAATCTGCATTGCGTGGCCTACCAGGGGAAAATAAGAAGACACTTTATTATTTTCTGAAGTGCAGAATGTTTTCAAGTTATTTTTCTCTTATTTTAAACCTGATTTGCAAACACTTTTTATGAAGAAAATACACTTATCATGTAACCGTGCATCTTATATTTTCAAATTGCTGCCTGTGGAGACAATAGCATTTATGGCTGTTCTCATTCTTTAGAAGTCAGTGATTCAAAGCAAAAAAAGCTAATAAAATGCATTTTTATGGATTATATAAACTGCTTCCCAAATTAGTGCAGTTTTGATCTGCCAAATGGATGCAAGCATTAAGCGGAACGAGTTACTCCATCTTCTTCTCTCCCTTGTGTTTGCTTACCTCTTTTTCTACTCCTCTCTGTACACTGTCATTTGCCTCGGCTTCTCCCTCCTCACAAAACAAGTGTGTGTTAAATGTCTCCACTCTGAAAATACACACTAAGTCTGCTTGCCTCTACTGCTACCATCTCTTCCTCCTTCTCCCTCTTATCTGTAAGCATGCTGAGAGTGCTGTTTACTCGGTGCTAGGCTGCCTGCTGAATGCCACTGGTGTTGCTCATGCCAAATTCTGTGAAATTTTCCATTGATTTCTCCTGGAATAAATTGTGGAGTCTCCATCCCTTTCTTAACCTACCTGACCTACTGACTGTAGGGGACAAATTCAACTGCTACCTCTGTGCTGAAATTCACAAGTCCCTTTCTGATACAGACTTATCCACTTCTGTTCAAACTGAAAACACAAACTGATGTCTCCTTGGCAATACCCCAGTGAGCTCCTCTTGGTTGAGGCAGGTTTCTTCACCTCCTCCCACAAGCTCTCTCTATTGTGCCTTCCTCAATCACTGTGAAGAGAGCCATTTGCCATGTCATTGCAGTACATAACCTAACACCTTAAGTTCAAGCCTCTCATAAAAGTTTTCACATTTCCTGACCTTGCAGATTCTTCCAGTCTCCTATGTGTGGGACGTGGCCATCCTTATAATACTCAGCCAAAACGTGCTCTGGTTCTCAGCATATACTGTGGTTACTGCCGTACCCTTAACAGAATCACGCAGACTCACAGAAGAGTTGAGATGGGAAGGGACCTCTGGAGATCATCAACCCCCCTGCCAAGCAGGGTCATCTAGAGCACATTGTGCAGCATCACATCTAGGAGGGTTTTGAGTATCTCCGGAGAAGGAGACCCCACAGCCTCTCTGGGCAACCTGTGCCAGTGCTCTGTCACTCACACAGTAAAGAAATGTTTCCTCATATTTAGCTGGAACTTTCTGTGTTACAATCTGTACCAGGTGCCTATTGTCCCATCACTGGGCCAACAGAAAAGAGCCTGGAAAGAGCCTGGCCCTATCATCTTGACACCATCCCTTCAGATATTTATAAACACTGATGTGATCCCCTCTCAAGTCCTCTCTTCTCCAAGCTGAACTGTCCCAGCTCTCTCAGCCTCTCTTCCTATGACAGATGCTCCAGTCCCCCAGTCACCTTCACAGCCTTCCTCTGGACTCACCCCAGTAGCTCCATATCCCTGTTGTACTGGGGAGCCCAGAATTGGACACAATGCCCCAGTTGTGGCATCACCAGGGCTGAGTAGAGGGACAGGATCACCTCCCTTGACCTGCTGGCAACAACCTAATGCACCCCAGGACACCATTGGCCTTCTCGGCCACAAGGGCCCATTGCTGGCTCATGGTTCACCTGCTGTCCTCCAGGACCAGCAGGACAGCCCCCAGCCTGTACTGGTGCACAGGGTTATTCCTCCCTAGGTGCAGGACCTTGCATTTGCCGTTGTTGAACTTCATGAGGTTCCTCTCGGCCCAGCCCTCTGGCCTGTCCAGGCCCCCTGAACAGCAGCACAGCCCTCTGGGGTATCAGCTTTGTTACTCCAGCAAACTTGCTGAGTGTGCTCTGTCCCTTCATCCAGGTCACTGACGTGTAAATTGAACAAGACTGGGCCCAGTACCGACCCCTGGGGGACACCGCCAGCTACAGGCCTCCACATGGACTCCTGATCACTCCAACACTTCTGAGCACAACCGCAAACTCCCCATCCAGCCAGTTCCCAATCCACCTCACTGGCCCCTCATCTATCCCACACTTCCTGAGCTTGCTCATGAAGATGTTGTGGGAGACAGTACCTCCATGTACTTGGAGGCAAACTCCTGGTCACTCTCAGAGGAGGAGGTTTATCCTTGCAAAATCATTTTCTTAGAAATGCTTAGAGAGTTATCCCTTTGCCCTTCTAGTGAAAATGAGATACGTTTTTGAGTATTTGCAGAATGAATAGTGATGTTCTTGCTATTCACGATTTTAAGAGCTTGGTTTCATCAAAAATACAGTATTGCCACTTAGCAATCCTAACTAGTTTTTTTTTTGTTTTTTTTTTTTTAAATTGGGATTTCTCAGCATGTTTATTTAAAAACATTTTTTTTGTGTGTGAGTCAGAGAAGATACAGATATAAAAATGGGATGTATGAATCAAAAATTCTTGCTGACAGCAGTAAGAGCACTTTTAGATCCATAACAGATTAGTGGGAACAAGGGGGAGCCTCTCAACAGAAGAGGACAGCCATGAATACTTCCTTGAGACAATAAGGGTATTTGCTAGTGTGTCTACTTAGTCTGTTTCCATCTACTTACATGCACACAGTTTCAAGGAGATTTAATTGCATCACAGAAGGTTAGTCATAACCCTATTTTGAAGAAAAGGAAGGCTAAATATCATTAGATAGAAATAAAATTTGAAGTCTGGATAATTTTGAATGACATCTGCCCTAAGAAGCTTGATACAAAGAAAAATATTTCCTTTTTTCCATCTTTCTTTAAAATGTTCTCCCTTAGAATAGAATTTCTTCCTAGCTTACTGTAGCTGGTAGGTCAGAAAGGGGACTAAAGACAGGTTTGTGTCCCAGTATCTCATAACCTACTACAGTTGCAAATACTTTCTGTACCCAGCAAGATGTTAACATTATCTTAATAATACAAACCATCTGGATTTTATTTTGGTCAATTATGAAATAATAGACATTGCAACAGTGTTAGTCTGATGTGGAAAAATAGCTATGTTTTCAGAACCATTGAAAGAATTTGTAAAAATTGATGTCCTGTCTCTCAAGACAATTGATGTCTTGTGAAATGACCCAGGTAAGATAGTTTACCATGAAGAGAGAGAAAACAAAGCAAAGCAGACCAAATCAACAAAGTAGTGGTCTCAGCTCTCTGAAATAATCAAAGTGATGAACCTTTACACGATCCTTTCAAATTCAGGTCATTAAAATGTATCCTTTGCAATATACCCTCCCATATGACACTCAGCACTATATATATAATTTGCTTATTTGAAGCATGGGAAGAGGCTGTAAAAACAAACCAAGATAACACAATGTAATTATGGTCTATTTATAAGTAAGTTAATTGCAAAATGGTTTTCAACTTGCAGCAGGATTTATTCTCCAGTACGCTTAGCAAGGAAGGCATTAGCAGTAGGCATGTACAGCATTGAGCCAAGAGGCCTTCTTTGAGGGCCCTGCTATAGGACAGCTGGGCATAATACAATGTGCAAAAATTGAAGTCATCAGTTTGTACTAAGGCCAATTGTTTTTGGGGGAAGCCTAATGTAAAAAAGAAGCTATTAAAAGACTATTGTTAAGCAAAGCATATATATTCACAGTAGGAACATTTAGATATTTTCTCAGGAAAAATTCAAGACTGATTTACAAATCAGTGGGTGACTAACAGAAATTAAGATTCATTAGGAAAAAATGGGTTGGGTATATCTTCTAGTTGCTTATACAGTGCTTGTTCAAAAGTGTTAATAAACATGCTAAGTCAAATTCTGATCTGTTTATGTTATCTGTGCAATTCTATTCTTCAATAGATCGCTACATGCTAATAAACTTGCAATTCAGATTACAAATGTATGTGTGAAAATGGAAAGCTGAAATATTCTATAAATTTAATACATGTTTATGTACACTGCATAGAACTGCATTTCTTATATCATTTTTGAAACAAAATAAGGATGTGCTTGGATTTAATTTTTTTTTTTTTTTTTTTTTTTTTTTTTTTTTAATGAGAAAGAAAGGTCCCAAATTCAGTTTTGTTTAGGTTCCCACTGTTGTATATGAAAGTCATTTGTCTTTTTAAATACAGTATACTAGTTTAAATTATTATGTTATGAAGCAAAGAAACAAAATAAACCCCTCTCTTCTGTATGCTCCTTGAAGGCAGGAGGTTATCTCAGTTCATGGACAAATGAAGACACCTGAAAAAGCTGATGCATAAATTAAGTTCTGAGGATTGCTCTTTTGCATACTGTTTATTTCGCATCTGTGAAGTTCACGAATACTCTATTAATCATAATCTGATTTTACAGACCCTTAAGTTACAGTGACTGAGAACCTGTACGTTTTACAAACATTAAGGTTCAACCAAATTTCCTCTGTAACTTGGCCCCTCTAGAGAAATTGGTTATAACCTCAGACTGAAGAATTTACAGGTAATCTCACTGCATGATAATTTCAGATACTGTATGTTATTATTGAGAGGTGTCTTAAGGAGAAGTAAATCTGTTTCCTCACATAAGAGATTCAGAAAGATCTGAGGATAAGCCCCTTTTCAGGTCTTTGGTCTAAGGTTTGCAATCCTTCTGCAGATCACAGCCTCACTACAGCCTGAGAAGCCAGGGAGTAGAGAAAATGTCCACAGGGCTAAATTGGTACTAGCACTGGAGTCTCTTTGTTAGGGTAAAAAGATTACTGGTCATAAATATATACTGAAGTCTGATGGAAAGATATTCCCTGACTTCTGGTTTTCAGGCAGATGAGTCTGATTCTCCTCTTAAGTTATTTGCAACTGTCTGTATCTGTTGGTGTCAGCACTGTCACTCCAGATTTACAAACAGAATTCAGGCCTCTATTTAAAAAAAAATAAAAATTTAAAGAAGTCTGACTTCAAATTAGCAGGTAAAAACAAGTGTTTTATCTCTATTAATAATTTTGACTGCACAAAAACCCTCTTTTGTTTCTGAATATCTGATTGTTGGTACTTGTAGAAATATAGTCCTCTTCAACAAAGCCAAAAAGGAGTTCTAATACACTGCTCTAATGCATCTCATATATCTCTCTGAAAGGCAAGAGAAAGAGTGTAAAGCATCAGTGCCAACTAAGTCAGGCTGCTGGTGAATTCTCCCTGGGATCAAGTGTCATTATGTGAAACTGGCTGCTCTCGAGGAGAATTTACCCTACTATGTTGATTGGGGAAAGCAATCAAGTACTGTTGGAACCAGTTCAACGCATTCTCAGTCAATGCTAGCCAGTCACCTAGGCACTGCAACAGAATCCAGCCTTTTACAGAATAACCCCCCCATGGCTAGATCTGATAGTACAAACAAGGCCAGGCTTCCTTTTCAGCAGTGGTATTCAAACCATTTATGACTTTGACAAGGGCAGCCTCAGTAGCATGTCTGTGGCTGAATCCAGGACGAGATTTATCAAACAATCTGCTACTGTCCAGAATTTCTCTCACTCGCGTTGCCACCACTTTCTGTGGGAGCTTGTCGAAAACCAGCAGGAAATACAGCATTTCCATCCCTTGTTATGTTGCACAGGATCCCAGCGTGAGGTGAGATGGCTGTGGGCATGGTAATTACTCCCGTTCCAGAAGCAGCCTTTGAGAATTTCCGGACTGTTGAGCTCCTGAGAGTGGTGTTACTATTACCCAGGTAAAATGCTAGTGTGTGTATGGTTCTCCCTCAACATCCTATTTAGCTGTATGCCATTACAGTGCATCTCTGCCACCTTTGTCTTTTGCTACCTTCTGTGAATTTAATTTACTCCAGTTTAGCAGATAATTGCAAAAATGTAAACTCGTGCAGTAAAAAAGGGGGAAGAGAATCAAACAAAGTGAATCAATAAAAGCTTTGCTTCGTACAGTAATTTATCGGCATCTACTGCAACATAATCTTGAAACTCAGCGCAACTGCTGGTATTTACAGAGTACGGTATAGCTGAGACTCAAATATACAATTTTAATTATAACTGCATTCAAAAGCACGTTTTTCATCTAATTTTTATATTTTACATGAACTAAATACTAAACTATAGCATTTTCTGCTTCATTTACATAATCTTCCACTTGAACATTATTTCTTACTGTGGTATGGTGCTTTATGAGGATACATTTAAAAAAAAACTAATAAAAGTTCAATTAAACATCATAAATGTAGCCAAGTGCATATTTTAATACCCTTCAGAGATAATGATGCTGAAGTGTTATAAAAAAACAAACTAGTGCTTCCTTAGTGTACAACAATTGCACATAATAAAAGCAGCTTAAATCATAATTCTAAATATAGGACCAGTTTCACAACTTTAGTAGTCTAGCCCCTAAAAAAGTGTGTGTACTGGAAGGGAACAAAACGAGCAACCTTGGAGTTTGGTCAGAGCTAGAGGCAGACCAGAAGATACTGGTATAGCCAGGGCCAGCCCATGTCCAGTTTTGAAGTTGTGCCAGCAGGCCCTGAACTTTCAGTCCAAGAAGAGAAGAAAATCCTCTAAGGGCAAGATAACCACATAAAGTAAAATGTGGGTGTATACTGTCCTGCCTATTTGCTGTTTCGGTTGGGGTTATACCTGGAGATGTGTCAGGATCATGTCCGACACGTTGGGTCGTAGGGAAAGATTCATGCTGGGGGTGAAGAATGGGGCTGAAGCTGGGAAGCGGGTATTACTGTACAAAATAGTGTTCTCCCCCGATGCATCACGGCCTTCTGCCCATTCCACAACTGAAAATAAATGCTGCTTAACTGCTGTGTCTGGGACGTGGCACACAGGGGTCCCATGGCACTGCGTGAGGCAGGTACCCAGTTATGTGACTCTCATGCTCACTGTGGTAGACCCAGCAGGTCTGGGAAGTTCAACAGAGGAGCATAATAGAGGGCAGAGAAAGCATTGGTGACCCATTTATATGATAGTGCTATAGGCATTTCAGAAACACGGGAACAAAGGATCTGATTGGAGTCAGGCCAAATGTAAGAAAAATTTACTCAATCACACAACTGCACAACTCCTATCTTGATGGGCTTAATATAACCAGGTCAATGGTTTAGATTAAATGAATAGATGAATAGTTCAGATACCTAGAAAGACAGTTACTGTTGGGGAAAAAAAAAAAAAAAAAGCAACCCAAATTAAAGCATGGCACCTAATTTAAATGAAACGCAGAAAGTTAAAATAAGTGGGGATTCCTATTTTGGCAAAAACACAACATTCCCCAGAATAACTATGTCAATGTGGTGAAATATGAGAGACTGAGAGAAAGAGTCAAAATCCACTACTAATTCCTGGGCATGACCCAGATTCATGACTTAAAGATATTCATGTGAAATCAATACCTGGACTAAAACATGCGAGGGCAAAGTGTGCATGTGAAGAGGGAGGAATGAAAGAAGTATTAACAATAGGCACTTGAGCTCCTGTATTAAAAGCAGAGGGAGAAAATCTCACAGCCTTGCAGATAAACTGCAGTTGTATCTCTTTTGTAGTATGCTAGATAAATATTCTGAAATCAACTAATTTCAGTAGAGGCTGAGGAAAGCCTTTACAGTCAAACCTAGGGAGAGAGGGCAGGACCACAGCTGCCCAGACTCACATTGTTTTAAAATGTCATGGAATCACACCCTGACTTCCCAAGAGGCGACTGAAATCCAAAGGCAGATAGAGACTTCTGTGAGATGGAGTACCTGGCAGCCAGCTCTGGTGATCCCAGCACTGGTGAGTGAGAAGCCAAGGTGCGGGTGAAACTGCTGGGTGACGGTACGTCTGAAACCTTGGCTGTGTCTGTGCTGGTGAAATAAACAGAGCAAGGATACCAGCTCTATCATTTGATGTCCATGCTGTTTAATTGCTAATACTCTCCCTGGCACAGTCTTGAGCTCTCTCCCAGACAATGCCTGGGCACAGCTGGGGGACAGCACAGGCCGGGGGCTGTTCTCAGGAGGCAGTGAGTGTTTTTTGTTTTGGGGAGTGAAGACAGTTTAATCATATAACCATAAGCAGTGCTGGATCGCTTGCCCATAGGGACAGAGGAGCGGCATGGATGTAGCCTGTAAGTTCAAACGAGGTCCACAGCCCCTGCTTTTCTTTGGCAACAGGGAATAATGGCTATAAATCCTTTACCCCGTGAGAATCTCCTGCTGGAGCCGATTAAGCATCTATTTCCCACCAAACCAAGCTCTTACAAAGTGGCCTATAAAGAAAGGGGGTAGGTGGTCATGCAGAGAACAGGCAATTTAATTATTTAATCACCGAGGCAGTGTCTGCTATGTAAGAGCTTAATGTTGTTTTCTCATGAACAGTGTGCACGTAAGAAAATTCAGTGCCACAAGTTAAAAGGGAAAGAGAGGAAGAATGGAACGATCAGATGAAGTCTTGAAATCCCCCAAGGCCAAGAAAATGGGAACACCCCAAAGTAAGCATATGAATTTGTGAGGACCTTGGTACAGCAGATGTTGGTCCATATGGCCAATAATATTTTAGATTGCCGATGAGAAGAAAGAAGGAATTCCTTTTCCTTAACCATGCTCCTGAAAATGTTCTCATCACTCCAGAAATCTCTCTAAACACTTCAGAAGACCAGGAGTCCTTGAGGAATTTTGGGCAAGGTAAAGTGTGCTGGATTCCAGCGGTTGTGTGGGAGCCACAGCTCAAGAGCACCTTTTCCTTTCTGCCTTGAGGCAGAGGAACAATGAAAAGGACACTGAAAATGAGAGATTTGGGTCCAAGCTGAAACTGAGAGGTGTGATAAGAAGTTCTCTTCAGCTCCTTATGAGCTATATCCATAACATCTTTACAGCTGGAATATTTCTTGGCCATATGATTTATGTATAGACAAACAAACACATTAATACTATCCCACAGCAGTGTATGTCCCTGAATTTGGGAGAATATCAACCTGTTGGGTGTATGTAGCACCTAAATCCATGAAGGCAGAAAAAAATGTTCAGCAAAAGATAAAAAAAATAATAATAAAAAAAAAACTTGGATAAAAATGCTAAAGGTGTATTATTTTGCTCCTATAAGGCCAGAAAAAAATGGAAAATAAATGGAAGTGAAAAAAACTCACTCCAAGTTTGAAAGGGTAAGGCACAATGAAAGTAAGAAAGCAATCCTGAGGAACAAGTTATGATTTAGCCATAAGGAGAAATGGGAAAGCTGGGTGTGCTCTGCTCCTTTCATACCACACATGCCGTATTTGGAGGAGGGTGTGGAACTGTGCCCTCAGGCACCCACAGCATGTCTGTGCTTATCATGTCAAAGACAACAGACTTTGTTCCTAAATGCAGTTATTGGGAATTCTATCATTCAGCAAAATTACAACAGGACTGAATTTGGCTTGAAGCATTATGATGTAGCCTTTAAAATGTTCTCTTTATAGAGTCAGAATGGCCAAAAATCCAGGAAATCTTGTTAAGAATTAATACTGGAAACATCACTGATGTCATTTATACATGTGCCATGCTGGGTACCTTGAAGCATATTCAGAACAGGCAGTAAACAATGGCAAAACAGGGAAAGTAGTATTTTGGCTGCCTTTTGAAGACTGTTAGCTATATTTACTTTTATATTTTGATGCATGTGTATACAGCACTCTGCCAAGCAAGATATACTTTTTATTGACCTACTTGTGTTCCAATTTATTGCTAGTGACAGCTGTTGTCAATGATCTAGAGAAAATAAATTGAGAATAAAGCAAAGAGACACTGATTGGTCAAAAAAATTAGTTGTTGTTTTAAATCAAATATAAGAGATTTAGTCTCTTCAAACTATAGAGGCTGATTAAAGCCATGTCTGGATTACTGTAAATCAGAACGTCATGGATTATGAGATGAAATAATACATAGGCATCATTTTGGACAAAATACTGCCATTAGGGTTACCACATAATTTTAGATACACTGTATTGCATTTCTTCAAATATTCTGCTGTGGTCGTACAAGGATTTGAAAGACATTGGCTGCCATGTTTAATTTGATCCTTCTAACATGTGAGTCGAATCTGTTGACACTTAACATTTGCAGCCAGTCCAATCTGCTATATTTCAGTGACTTCTCTACATGGTAATTTCAGAGTCAAGGTCTAGTATAGCTGGTATTCTGGTGGTGTTTCCTAGATACAGCTTGTGGATGACAGTTGCATGACATGAAAATCTCCCTCCTCTAGTTAGCACAACGGGCATTTAACCATTTCTATTTTTAAGGCTAAATTAAGACATACTTGACTTCTGTGTTTTATCTTATTTGGCTTTTCAGATTTTTTTACTTTTTGTTTTTTATTTATCTATTTATGTTTTTTATGGGCTGCAAATTGCTCAGGGACACTCTACATGGAAGGCACTATATACTAACAGTTTTATTGTATCTCCCTCTGAAAAGGCGAAACAGCTTTATTGAAGATGCCTGCCAGAGAAATCACATATATCACTAATGGAGAAAGCAAGTGATAATGGCCTCTTAGATGACAGAGACAGAAAAAACAGTTTTCCTATGACAGTGTTCTAGGGGGAAAAAAGCCAAAATGGTACCCCAGTATTTTGTCAGCATCTTGAGGGAAAATCTGATGAAGATACACAATAGTTCTGTTGTAGGTGTTTCTGATTGTGTTTTTTTTTTTCTAATCCAAACAGATGAGCACATCCTACATTTTGACTTTTATCAAGTACAATGATACCTTTTTGCCTTGTATGTGCATTTACAGTGTAGAAAAACTGAACAGTTGCAAGTAAATTACAGATGATATAGTATTTCAAGAGATATGAAGAGTTGGGTAGTACTTCTAAACAGTTTGAGGTTTCCTCAATGGAAATTGTTGAATAAATGTGTTGCAAAAGTTGAAAAATAGCATGGAGGGAAGTCGAGAAGGAGGGAAAATGAGGATATATACACAAGGGAGAGTTTTCTTCAAAAGGGGAAGAAAGAATGATTACATTTATTGAATTTACATCTCCTCATGACTTCCATGAATGCACGCAGAAATTAATCTCACCAGCCTTCTTTTCTTGACATACAATACATTTACGTCCTTTAGAAGTCTATGTGAATTATTTACATCTTACAGTAGGAACCCTGGATTCTCGTTATGAGATGCTGTCATCCCTCTAGTTGTCTCTGAGACTAGGTCATATGAATGAGCCTTACAATTATTACAATTCTTATTACCAGTAATTATTAAAAATATTTGTTCTGGTAGAAAACAGTTCATGAGGAAACAGGGCTGTTTTCCCAGGGTTTTCTTAGGTATATAAGAGTGAGCGATGTGGTGGGTGTAATTGTGAAAGAACAAAAGGTGCATCAAGGTCACACAGCTCATGGAACTGTATTTGTTAGAGACAGTCTGAGACATAGCTTGAACAAAATTTCTTCTACACTAGCCAGAAAAATTAGTATTTTCAGGCCAGAACATTACTAGGCAAAAAAAATCTGGGTTTTCTAAATATTAGGATTCCAACATTCAGTTTCAACTTTATACTTTATCTAAATAATATCATATCCTAAATGACCTTGGGAAACAAACCAGCAGTTTTAATTTACCAAAAAGAAAATAAAAACAATTACAAGCTGAAATTATTTTCAAAGGAGGGCAGGGATGTTTGAAGGCTGTACTGGAGGTGGGGAGGGGCAGGTATCCCTTCAGATACTCATGCAACTACCGCTGCTTCCTACTCACCCTGCCTTTGTAATACCTTTCTTTCTGAGCAGCAGTAGCAGTAACAAAAGCAGCTGTCAACACTCCCATCTGTCCTCTCCCCTGCTTCAAAGGGCACACAAGAAGGCATCACCCTCCCTTGATATGAATGTGTACATGTAAGTAGTCTGAGGTGTACAGAATTAATGTCTGAGCTCTGAGAGCACTAATAAGCCTTAATCATAGAATGATAGAATCGTAGAATTATAGATTCATGGAATCATAGAATAGCTTGGGTTGGAAGGGACCAAAATCAAAGACTTCATACAGTATGTCTCATCCATTGCTCAATGTACAGCGTTACTAAAATACTACTGGACTACATGGTTTACTTTATTTTAAAGCCATCTGTACTTACATGTCATCAAAGATAAGCTTTGTCCTTCTGCAGTCCCTGGGTGTGCCGGACAGAGGTGACCAAGGCTCTGTTTGGGACTGTGGCTTATTGCAGAGAACGTTTTCTGAATTGATGTGAATTGCTTTCTAGACAACAAACAGCATAGAAGACATTGAGGAATTGGCTACTAACTTCAAAAAAGCAACTAATAAACAACAGAGTGTCTTTGCATTGTGTTGTAAAGTGCCAGTTAGCTTTCCTACTATTTCAGCAAGGAGTATGTATAACTGTCCTGTCACCGATAGCCATGACTTCACAAATACCAACCAGAGCACTTTGTAAAGGGCTCGAGTTTCAGTGCGATATACAGACAGAATGGAGCTGAACTATTAGTAACTATCAAAATGCTCTGTAACACAGTCAGTGAAATTATTAAAGAATAGATCTGTTGTGGTCATTTAGAAGATCGAGTTACATCTCTAGTCTTCAGCTTCCAAACTAGCATTGTACCTAGCCCCAGGAGAGCAAGGCTCACTTCTTTGACTTGTTCCACACTGCGCCGCTAATGTGCCTGTGTGGTGAGAACTAGTCACCCAAGGCCCAGGCTTTTTTCTTCTCTGGGTCTCTGATGAGCTTGAAAGATCACTGCTCTGTACCACAGCTGAAGCACAGCTTTTGGCAGGGTCTCATGCTTTCTCTCAGCTGCAGCCCTGTTCTTCATGCGGCCTCATGAGCCCTTCCTACCACCTGGTGACATGCTGTGTGGGCAACCACGCACTGATACAGTGCAAAGCAGACAGCCTCAGGTTGTTCTTGGCTTGTAACCACTGCCAGAAATCACTATTAGTTCTCCTTCAGGTGGGAGATGGAAACTTAATAGTGAAATGGACAAAAAGTTAAAATGGATATGAACAACTCCCCAGCTTGTGGTCTCTAACAGAAATTCAAGGGAGCACTCAGGCATGCCAGCTAGATACCCAATGGGAACATGGGGTAAAACAAAGCTAAGTTTAACATTTATAGTTCATGAGCTTTCATATTCTATATGGCACATCAAGATCAGTTCAGTAGGCTAAAGTTTTCAGATGAATAATCAGATACATAAGAATTTTATTGCAAAGGTTGTTAAAATGTTGACCAAATGGTGCATTGCTAGGCTATGCAGAAAATCTCAGTGAAATGCATTTGCTAAGGGTGTGGATCATAAAGCAATCACCTTCTACTTTTGATTTCCAGCACATTTGCCTGTGAAGGAATTTAAATTGTTTTCAAGATATCCAGTGAAGACTCATATCATTATAATTCTGAATGGGTTATAAACCTCTAAACTTATGTTTTAGAAGTTTAAATGTTTAAGAATTTACATTTAATCCATGAAAAGATAAATTTATCACTACTATATGCTAAAATGCCTTTTTATTGGCATATTTTATGCACTTAATTTTATTTCAATTTACCAAAAGCATCTGTGAGATATTTTTGAAAAATATAACTTACAATAACTTGTTTTTTTAAATGTCTAAAATTAAGATTATACTTACTACCTCTCCCTTCACTGTCAAAAAAAAAAAACAAAACAACAACAAAAAAAAACCACAGTATATACATCTGACTTTATGGGCAGTTATCCCCACAGGTTTCCAAAACCAAAAGTGTCTGGAAGCGACCACTGCTACAACTCAGGTATTTTCTTTTCCTAAAAGTTGCTTAGGCACAAATACGTAGGGTTTTGAAGCCTCTCATGTTTCAAATAACATATGAGTAAAAAACAAATAAGCATTGAATAAAATATATAAACAATTTCTGTTGCAAGGAGAAAAGGCATGATCAAGAGTATGATGGGATAAGTGTCTGAATGACTGGGCTCTGGTGGAGCTGAGTTGTGAGGCTGGTGCTGAGCTGTTCACTGGTGTCAGCAGTAAGCAGAAGTGTCTGAGAATATTCTTTGGAAGATATAGAGGATTACCTAACTGCAGGCGCACTAATGGTTAGGCAGTGTCTGAGCAGAGGCCTTATACAGCAGAGGCCTTATGCACCACATTTTTGGATACAGTGGCTCTGCATTATGCCCAAGCAATACTCTAGAGGCCTAAATCCATTCATTTTGGGCCACTAGCATTAGCCTTCTGCTTATGTAGCTTTTGTTATTTGTCTAATTTACACCCTGACTTGTCTTTCTTCTATGCCTTGCTAAAATCCAAAACAGAAAAACTGAACTTACAGTACAACATTCATTATTGCTATTTTTTTTCTTCTTTTTTTTCTGTAACATTCTGCAAAGCTATCATGGACTGCAATACGAAGTGAAAAATATACAGCTAGGTTTTATATTGTGAACAACAGCATAAACTTACATTGAAGTCTCCGGGATGTGGCTGAGACTGGATTTCACCCTTATGTTTTTTGCTGGAGGAGATGGAAGGTAATAGACTGCTGCCATTAGGTCTGCTGGAGGAAGTTAAATCATCGTTGGAGTATTTGTGTTTTGATGCATCAGAGAGGGGAGAGACAGGTGACCGAAGCATTTTCTCATTTTTATTTATTGGTATTGCCAAGCTGGAAATGGAAATTACAGTAATGGAGTGTCACAAAGCTGGCTTTGAGAAAGGTAAATGTTTTATATATTACCAAAACTTTGAATTTAAAACCTGCTGGCAGGATAAAGTCTATTGGTATCTGGAAACAAGCTTACAGTATGGGGACCAAGAGTTCATTTACAAATTTGTATCATGTTTCTCCTCTTTCCCTTCAAGGCAAATTGTAATTCTGGAGTTAATATAAAGTCTGTAACAGAGTACTTGAAAAAAATACAGAGATAAATGGCCACTTGCTCACCATCTCTTAAGGGATAGCTGGAGACGAAGATTAGGCTCTGAAGTGTAAGTTTAGGTTATGGAGCCTTATTTCACCATTACAGGTGACAATTTATAAGCCATGGCAATAAAGCCATATGTGAACTAAAACAGGAAATGTGCTTAAAGATGGCTGTGTTGTCTTTGTGTTCAATGACCAGCCCTTGGTAGAGCTGTTTATACTAATCTAACACAGATTTTGAAGACAAAGAAAGGTAAACTGGCACTGCAGACAAAGGAAAACACATGCAAACAGTAGACACACAGCAATTTGAGCTGCTCCTTCATCCGAAGAAAAAAGCTACACAGTATTTTCAACTTTCACTTATTTGAGGGAAGTTTTGGATGAGAAGTCAAACAAACCATAAAAATATCCCCAAAATAAGCTTTAGTTGCACTAATCTGAAAAAAAAAATACATTTATCTGAAAATTTTAAAGCAACACACACAAAATAAACATTTTTTTAATGGAAATGGTTTGCATTAAGACTACAACTGTGATTAAGGTCAGACAGACTATTTTAACACAATACCTTCCCCTGTCATATTCCCCTTTATTCAGCCTATTACTTTTTATAGACAATTCTCACTTCTTTATAGTTACTGTATCAGGCAGTATACACTTAATGGAATCACAAAAAGGAATATGGTACAAAATATACTTTATTTCTGTACATCATTTCAGAGAACAGAGCTAATTAAATGTGCACTTATCATACATTTGTCCAGTTATCTGGCATATCTTTAAAAACTATCTGTGAGAGAAGCCATAAATCATAATTCAGAACCGTTCCTGTCTCCCACAGTGTAGTACTTTTAAAATACAACATGAACTGTTTTACTTTAATGACCAATGATCTTTATGAATGCAAGAATCAGGGTGTGTAAAAAGGACAACTGTGTTCTTCTTTTCCCTCTAAGGAAAATAAGATCTTTAGCACTGTTTTCAAAGTGAAGGCTGATGCTGTTATTTCCTTTCCCTTTTTCAAACATAAAACCATGTCTTGGCTAGCCATGTCTATACATCACTGTCAAAATGCAGGGCAACATCATCCAAAAGAAGCCATCATTCCTTGGAAGCCATTGCTCCTTGGAGGGCTCCTACCCAAGCCTCAAAAGCTTGGCCCAGGGCGTGTGAGGAGTAGCTACAATTTCTAGTTGTGTGGTAGATTTTTTGCATGCCTTCTGGCACTTTGCTTATGCCCACCAAAGGATACTGTGAGCAGTTGAGCTGCAGCAGCACGACCTTATTATACTGAGAAGCCACAAAAAAACAACCTGCAGTGAGCTCTGCTCTGCTGAGACTTGGAATTGTGGCAACCAATGTAGGTGTAAGATATTTAGGGTATCTGTGCATGTCACTGCAGCCTCTTGTGTCAAACAGAGCCTTCCTCAGTCTGCACATCAGGTTGTAGTTCTGGAATATAAAATGCTCATGTCTGAAGATGTTTTTGCTCCCCTTTTTGCTACCAACCCCCAGCTGTGCTGACACAAGTTTCAAACAAGTTTCTTGAGTGAATTTACAGGAGGGCTCCACATGCAGATATGCTGGCATAACTGTAGGGGGATGTGCTAGAATGAGTGGCTGCTGGTTGCAAGAGGGACAGGATGTCCTGACACACATGCTGCTGGTTTAGCTACAGCCTCAGGAGCTTGATATCGTGACCTACAGTAGCATAAAACACCTGGACTTCTTGGAATTAGGGCAGGCCCAGGAAGAATTAGGGGGTGAATATTCATTTAAGACCTTTTTTTTTTTTTTTTTTAAATATATTTCTTTAATGCACATTTTCTACCAGGAGCACCTAATACAATGTATTTAATATACAATTTTTAATGCAATTACGGATGCACAAATAACATAACACACCCTCAGCCTAGTTGCATTCCATGAACTACCACAGCCACTCTTAAAGAGTTTGGTTGTGTTCAGTGAGAACTACCAAAGGTAGATTAATGCGTTAGTGCAGTTTATTAAAGCAACAGATACACAGGTTCTTTGGATTGCCTGTGATAAATTCATTGTCAGCAAAGCATGTGCAAATACCAAGAGTATAAGTAAAACTGCCTGGCTACAAATGCATTTAAAGATATAAAGTGGCTCTACAGAGATTTCTAAGTTTCCCGGGGAGGCACTTGGCATAATCAAGTGTTCGAATCTTACCCAAAGGTGTCCCAATGGGAGGAAAGAGAGGCTCAGCCTGTCAACTAATCCCAGAAGTCAGAAAGTATCTTTCCTTATGCGAGAGTATCTTCCCTAACATGATGGTATTTCCCTAACATCCTCTCTCCCTTAAGCTAATTTATATATATATTTTTATCTTTCAGGTGGAGCTTGAGTGACTCTAGTCATACATACCTTTGTTATGATTGGAGTGAAATTCTCTCACTTTGCTTTTAAAGGTACAGACTAGAAAAAATTAAAGTGAAAGCTCCGTGAGGCATGGTTACACCCTGGAGGCAGGTAGCCTTTGGGACGGAGGTATGTTTTGGTATTATAATGATATTATAATGGGAAAAGTTCACCAAAAGGACAGCATTTTGTCAAAAATGTGGCAGGCTGCTGGCCCAGGGAAGCAAACATGCAGCTTATCGGTTCTGATGTACCTTCAAGTTCCCATCTTATCACAGAGCCTGGCCGCGGTGTCTCCACTCCGCTCCACCCTCCGTCCTGTTCCTCTTAGAGTCAGCACACCAAGTTCCCCCAGTGTGGTCAACATCTAAGATTGGAGGCCTAGGGAACTTCTATGGAATGCAGCCTGGAAGTTTCTTCAATGCTATACCTTTTCTTTAAAATGTGAATATAAGTTTAATTTTGAAGTCACCTCCGGCAATTATTCCACACAGGAATGTCTTGCCTGCATGCAGTCACTCACAATAAAACAGTTTTGTGTATGTTTTTTTTTTTTTTTTTTCCACTTTATGAAACATGTGACTTATACCAGGACAAATAAATTGAATTAAAACTTCTCAGTAAGCAGTATATATACCAGTTTTCATCATGATTTTGTCCAGTGTTAATGACAAGAATTGCTCAAACTCATCAGTGATGTGTACAATAGAAAAACCTCCTACAATAAATACAAATATTCTCTAATTTTAGCAACTCCACTCTAAGACATACCCTAATACTGCCAGAAAAAAAAATAAATATATTTTTGAAATACTGGTGGCCAATGTGTACTAAACAGCATGCAGCTAAACTTTGAAAAGACATCAAAGTTTCACTGCTAGAATGCTCCAGAAAGATTCAGAATGATTGATCTGACATTGATAGGGGTCTGTGTACACAAACCATGCCAGAATATAGCTAAATATTCATTGTCTTTTTCACACCCTTTATCCTTTTAAAATGTAATTGTTTTTAAAATCTGAGTTCCTTGCACTAAAATACCTTATTTAAACAGAATAGATTGCTTGTAATCTGAAAATATTGGATCTCATGCATATTCTGGAACTGAGTATTGCAGGCATTGTTATGAATATTTTTTTGCAATCTAAACAGAGTTTACAGACAATTGCATTTAAACCCAGACATACAGTCAAACTTTAAGTTTGAAACTCGTAACACAAAGGAAAGAAAAGATGGCTGCACATGTGAATTGGTGCCTACAAGACAGTGTTTGAAAATATGTCTTGGATGATCGCACTACTCTAGCCATAATTACTCGTTCCATGAGCCTTGCACTTGAACTCACAACTTTGTGCAATACAACAAAAATGCAAGTATATAAATGTGTCAGAGCTGCTAACTTGTTCATTAAACTAGAAGAAAGCAGAATGCACCGGGCAATTTTTCAACATAAAATGTGATAATTAAAAAATAAATCCTATTAAAGGCAAAAATAACACACGACATTAAACTGCAACTAGTTGTCTGACTCAGTGGTAAATAAGAAGGAAAATGCTTACCTATTTTCATTCATATTGCAGTGATTTGCTGTTGTGATGTTATGGGCAGAGGCAGCTAATCGTGAAGAACTCTCTCGCTCTAAATGAGTCTTCTTGATATCTCTGTATTCTTCTTCATTCTCACACTGAGTAAAGAGAAAAATAATAATCTTGTAGGTTTTGGATTTACGATAGATCTGAAAGTATTTTGACAAATCAGGAGCTGGTATTTTCTGGCATTTTGATGCTTCCTTCAAGCATATACGTAACAGCGATCAGAGAAGATTGGTTCACGTCTTGAAAAACTAAAATCTAAAGAGGCAGTACGTAAACGTAGAGTATAAGATAGAGTACAATATAAAACTTGAATTGCTTCAACCATATTCCCACTCGCATCTCAGGATATTTTTTTTCTTTATATTGCCATCTTTGCCTGTCTCCTGTGCACTTTTCTCTTGCCTAGTCCTCAACCTCATTCTTCTTGTCTCTCCCACTCTTTTCTTGTCATCAGTAACTATGCCTGTGCTAGTAAATACAACAGATCAGCAGCAGGCCCTGAGGCCAGCCAGCATGGCACAGCTCATTTCCATGCATGTAACTTGCTCCTCCTTGAAACCAAGCTGTATCACATTTGGACTGCCTTTTAGGGAGCCATCTTAGTTGGTTTGGTCCCAGGCCAGGGGCCAGACACCTTCTGGAAGAGCAGAAGTTGGCCTAGGCCAAAACCACGTTAGCAAGCATGCTAACAATCAAACAAAGTGGATGACTGTGTGCCATCATTTGGTGCTGCATCCTGGCCCTATCTGTCCTGGCAGTATGAATGCAGCCACTGTTTCCTGCCACTATTTGACTTTGGTTGAATTCCTTAGGTCCTACCATTGTTTCCCAGTGACCCTGTTTTCCCAGCCTTCTATGAAGTCTACATCCCTTTCCACATCTAACATTATCCAATTTCCACTGATGACTGAGTTTTACTCGTGATCTCTTGATTTTGCTGTGTTTATTGCTTTGCTGCATGGCAACAACATTTTCTGTGTTATCCACTGCCACTGTGGCTGCTGCTATGGGGTTAACATAGATCACACCCCACAGGAGTGAAGATCTTCTTCCACCTTAGTGCTTAACCATCCTCTTCTATCTGTACTTTGCCCTTCTTGAGATCATGACAGATGTGGAAGTGATAAGGACCTCTATCTAATTTTGTAGTTATGCCTGATAATCCATTCTTTTTAGACTTATTCTTATTTTGAGAAGGGGGAACACATATTGTGTGTTTGCATAGCAGTTATCACAGTGAGGGTCTTACTACAGGCAAAGAAGCAATTTGGTACTCCATTGTATTTATTGTAACACTAAAACCACCAACAACAGCAATGCTTTAAGACAGAAGACTAAAAGATAATTTGTGCCACGGAAAGTCAAATTAAGCATTTCTAGAATGGCTGCATTTATTTCGCTCTTTTATCATATCCCCCTGTTTTATTCTGGATGTACCAGCTGGCAACATCACACAGACATTTCCTATTGCACAAAACATCAATCTTTTACTTCTGCCACTCTTTGACCTGGTCCCCATCATTTTGTATTATGCAATTACTTCCATGCTACTTCCTAAAGAAAATGCAGACAAATGCATTTCAAAACATAGCAGGGCTCTCTGCTATTGCTCTACCAGTAGCTAGAATAGTTCAGATACTAAAAAAAAATACTTTCAGATACTAAAAAAATAGCCAAAAAATAATGAGAGAAAAAAATGAAAGAGCTGTTTGGTTAAATGATCCCAAGAAACATACAGATCAGTCTGCACACATATGGTAGCTCAGAGGGTGACAGACAACTGCACAGTAAAGCCATCCAGAAATCGGGCAGATGGCAATTCCAGTTCAGAGTGACTTTTGGGGGCAGATTGGTACCAATGGACTGGAAAGCCTTCTTGATGGACAGCTGCAGCCATGGGGTGGAGGCAGCTCCTCAGCAGGGATAAAGCCTGTGCACCTGGCAGCTCTGAAAACGTGCAGGAGTGGCATGGCAGAGGGATGGATATGACCACAGGGCTGTGCCCACCTGGCTGCTGCATTGGTGCTGCTTGGGGACAGGGCGGCTTGTCAGCTACCCTCTCACCTCTTGCATTCATGTGGGGGTCCTGAGGTAGCAGGGAGCTGCAGAAGTGTCAGTGAATTAAGCAGCAGAGCTAGGCAGGTCCCTGATAAGCCAGGGCTGCCTGCAGGGACTGAAGGATTCTATTGTTGTCAATAAGAAGGGAAAAAGGATGCTTCCTCGCTTTTTTTCCAGATATGTGGTGATATCGTACAGACTGTGCCAGAATGTTCCCTATGCCAAAACAAGCATCACCTCCAAATGCTCTGGTTTTGCAAGAAGCCTCAGGAGGAAAAGCTATCTGACTTCACTTTCACCAGAGTACAAAAAGCCATGTGCCAGCAGACAACACCAGCTCCTTGGGTCCAGGAGTTTCACCACCCTTGGGGTTTTGTTGGTTCCAATGTGGTGTGAGGGGACAAAGCCCAGTGAGGACACCACTGTTGAGTGCTGGACATGGGCACAAGTGATGCTCACTGACCGCGGCTGGGCTGTGTCCCCCTTCCCACCCCAAGCAGCCACCCCCATCTCCCGGAGCTCACCTTGCGTTTCCTTCTAGATTTTGGTAAACCCTTCTCTGCGGGGGGGTCAGCACTACTACCCTGCGGGAGGCTGGCCGCCTGGTTTGCTCCGGTGCTCATTGCCAGCGGCTCTTCGGGCAAACGCTCTGGAATCCTGGACAAAAGAGCCAAGTCAATGTTGACCCACAGTGACTTTACCTCATCACTGTCTTTCAGAGGAGACAGGAGCTCATTCCTACCGAAAGGAACCAAGGTGTAAAACTGTTCCTCCAGCTCCTTTGCTATTTCACTACTAGTCCTGGCATTAATGGAGCCAAAGGCACTGCAGCCGCCGTGGGGTTTGCTGGCGGCACCGGTCCCCGCGTCCTTGGTGCGCGGCTCAGCCCCAGCTGCCGCCGGCGCCTTGGGCAGCGGGCGCTCCTCCCGCTCCGACTCAGAGCCCGAGTCAGAGGAAGATGACGATGAGGAGGACTCAGTCTCGATGAACTCCTTGGATTTGGGTGCCGTTTTGCTCGGCCCCCGTGCCCGACGCTTCTCGCCGGCTGTGGCCGAGCGGGGCTCCCGGCGGTGCCCTGCTCTGCAGCCTCCACCGCTGCCACTGCCAACAGGTCGGGCTCTCGGTGCCTCACCAGCGGTGCTCTCCAGAAAGCCGTGGCTCCCGGCGGGTTCCTCTGCCCCACGGCAGTGGGAGCCGTCCCCAGCTGAGGTCCTCTCAGCCCGCCGTGGTGCCTTCTTCCCTGCTGCCCTCCTTGGAGGCCCGCTGTCGGCAGCCGGGGGTGACTTCTGCCGGCCGCCCTTGCTGCCTGGTGCTTTGTTGGCGGTCCTGGGCCGTGGCCCGTCCCCGACGGTGGCGGTGGTGGTGACAGTGGTGGTACGGCCCTCCCCGCTGCGGTGCTCGGCTGGGCCGGTGGCTGGGGTCTTCTCGCCTTCCTGCCGCTCCGCCTTCACGTGGCCGTAGTAGGGATGGGCCTCCAGTGCCGGGCCGTCATGGTGGGTCAGGATGGGTGCTTTGTGAGGGGTGACTTTGTTCAGCCACTTGTCCAGCTGCCACTTGTTGGACGAGGGTGGCTCAGGCTGAAAGAGAAGTGGACAACAATGAGCACCAAGCCCCTCTGCCCTTGCCTGCAGGGTCTCCTCAGGGACACCAAAACACTAACAGTGAAGAGATTTTACCCTGGGCAAGGGGCCACCCTGAGCCCCATGGCACCATGGCCATGGGTGGGAAAGGTGAGGTGGTGAGGATGCACCATGCTGCCCTGAGAGAGGTCCTGGCCGGGCATTAGGGCTGGGAAAGATGGGGCATGTCCCATGGGTAGGGATATTTTTGGTTTCTGGATGAGGTTGGGAAGGACAACAGCTTTCATGAGTCATAATTTGTAAGGATGATTCATGCAGAGCTACTGGTGTTGGCTTTACTGGGAAATGCTACCAAGTTTCCAAACAATGAATAAAGTAATGGTGATAGGAAGGGTGGAAAACATGGCAGGGATATGGCTGAGGCTAAACTAGGATAGCTAGCTGGAAAGCTAGGGATATATATATATAATATATATATATATACGTATTTCACCTTTGCATTAAATACAAAAAGTATTTAAACAGCATACAAAGGGGCATGTAGTCGCTCCTGGGAGAGGGAAGGCTAACCAGGTGGTGCATATAATCTGTCTGGTATTGATGTTATAATCCTGTGAGATCACACAAACATTTGCTGTGTGGTGGTATTGTCAAATGCTCATTTGGTAAGTATTGTGAGGCTGTTAGTTTTTCTCTTTGTTCCTGTCACAACATGATCAAGTTATAAGAGAACATCTAAAATATAATGGTGTTTGGACAGTGAAGTAGTAGGATAATTACGATTTCAAATGTAACCACAGCTCAGAAAATGTTATTTCAGAACAATGTGCAAGTATTTTCTAATGCTTCTTGCAATCAGTAATTTGAGCATAATAAAATGAAAAGGAAAGGGAAAAAAAAAAAAGAAAAGATGGAGCGCATGGCCAGCCATATTCTGAACCAACAGAAGCCAATGTGAAAAGTCTTCAAATTTCTTGAACTGGAACCAAAATTTGATCAACTAAGTAATTGCACATGAAAACTATTGATGCTCTGGAAGAATGTTTGCCTAAGAGAGAATATCCACAGTCTCTGATGTAAGACAGTCTCCAACACAAAGGATCCTCTATTAAAAGGAGGTGCCTGAAAGCAGCATAGGCTTTCTGCATAGCCAAGGGTGTCTTCAGAGTCACCCAAGGAGGGCTGTATTCACTCTACAGGGACCAAAGTCTCCTAAAATAAGCAGAACAGTTAGACATTGGAATTCATATGATAAAAATATTCCTCCCTCTGAAGTGTCTAATTTACTCATTATCCAGCTAGCCAATACCTACAGGAAGCTTGCTGGATTGCGTTAAGTTTATTTTTTCTTAATCATACTCCCTAATATTATACATGATGAATTTCTTTCCAGACTTGTAAATCTTGAAAATGAATGGGCAGCATTTCTCTTGGATGAAGATGTATTTTTAGGACTCTTAACTCTTTGTGTAAAATAAACAACATTTTTTTAGACTGCTGCTGAGAGTAGAGTTGGATGTGTTTTATGCCATTCATTATGTACATACTGAACTTATTACATATATAATAAAAGGTTCACTATATATGGAGGCCTTTACAGTGTTCAGGAGTTATATTCAACAAAAGGACATATATCAGAAATGTGCAGAAAAAATACACCTCTGCCTGTAAGTATAGGCCAGAGTGAGGGCCGTTTGAAAGTTCAAAAAAATCTTCCAGGTTTTCTGTTACTTCCCATTTTGTCTCTTTATGTACCTTGTCATTCTCTAAAACAGTGGTTCACAAAATATGGATTTCAAGGGATAACAGTAAAACAGCAGAAAACAGTGATTAACTGCTAAAGCATCATAACTTGTCAATATGGCACTTCCCTACAGTGATATGTCTGCTATTTAAGTGGAATAGCTACACTCCCACCAACCTGTAAGCCAACTACAAAGTCTAATAAAAAGCATCAGCAATATTGCCAACTTTGCTAATTTTGTCAGGGCTTTCAGGACACTTGTTAGATTTTCTTAAAGCCTCAGCTCTCCAAGTCATGAACTTAGATACATATCTGGTTTATTTAAAGAAAAATTGAAGTTTATGTGGCTGCTGAAAGAAACTTTAAGATGTATCTGCAAACAGTTAATCAGAAACCCAAAAACCTTTCATATGCATCTGCTAGAAGCAAAAGGCCTGCAGCTGATAAGGTAAAGAATACGGATTCTAGAAAATCAGAAATTTTAAACTTCTGTAATTATTTTAAGGCCCTTTTACAGTTTTGGAATATTTAAGATTGTCAGTGTACATGAGTGATGCCAGTTTTATTTTGCAAGTAATTTGCTCAATTGATTTCTCTAAAAATTAGTATTTTTTGAAATCACTTTCAAACACAATGTAACTTGCAAGAGACCAGCCAGGAGAGAAAAGCAGACCTGGTGAAAAAAAGGACCGGGAAGATTCACTGGAAAGTTTTTACCAGTACACTTCACATGTCCAACTGCAATTATTTTTGGGAGGAACAGAAAATCCTAATTCTCCAGTCCACACTACCTCCCTGAGCAGGGAGGTTCCACATGGTCCTGTGGAACTAAAGTTGGTTTGCTTGCAGTGAGATATTTTCAGCAGCATGTAAGGACGGAAATGGATGGAGATCCAGAGGGATCAAGTAGCAAAATGGTCTTAGGTCATGGAAATACACTTCCATGGAGGTCTTGAAGAGACCTTGTCAATTTTTAGTTGGAGTAAAGCTGGTTGTGGCCAGACAGAGAGCAGCAGTAGGAACAATAGTCTGTAGTAAAGCTGACTTGCAATGAGGTATAAATTAGTCACAAAAACCAATATCAGGAAACTCTTCCAGAGAAAGGTGGTTCCAGGGACCAATATACTATAGATGTACATCTTCCAGGCTTCATCAAGAAACAAAAGGATGTGATACTATTGTTTAAAAAATGTGTGTGGATTCATCTGTATATTATAGATAGCTATATCTGAGCTAGTCAAAAAGTTCATTCCCTGATCAGTGGGTTACTTTTCTAGAGTGTGAACTGTTTCATCTTGAAATAGACATCCAAAATAGGCCAGATGATCTGGGCCCTAAAAATGTCCATTCCTCTCCCCTAATTGTACAGGGGAGGCTGAGGTGATGAGCAGATATAGGTATCTACAGTACGAATGTCCAGATTTGGGTGGGATGACTCACACAAAGTATATCTATGTATCTCAGGTCTCTTCAAGGCTACAAGTGCAACCAGAGGCATGAGTGACATCCATCCAAATGAAACCTTTGTCAACACTCATTATCCCAAAACACTTGCTGGGTGAAGGGTTGTTAAACAATGCAAGTGTAATGGGATCACTCTATGCTGGTCATTATAAATAGGAACCTAAGATGTAGTTAATACCATGGTAAAAGTGAAGCATGATACCCCTTTCAGTGAGAAATTGGATAGCCTATAATGTGCATGTCATTAACCCAATGCAGGGTAGGAGTGAGCAATCAGCCATCCCTGCAACATACTTGACCTATTGGAAAACCACACATTAATTTACCCATATGATAACCTGTTTGTGCTGTCCTACTATCAAAGATTTGGTTCAGAGCAATTCCCATACAAATCCGATGCCTTTTCATTGTATTTAAGACATAGGTGAAGAAGATGATGACGATTAATATTGCTGCTTCTACTATTAGTACTGCTAGAACTTTATCAAATTAGAACTGGAGATTCCCATCAGTTAGGCATGGTGCACACATACTCTAAGAGGTGGCTCCTGCCTCAAAGGGTTTTCTAGAGGGCCGGGGAAGTTTAATTTGTAGTCTTTCCAAAAACAGTGTATAGAAGAGCTAAAGTCCATTAATCCTATGAGCAAATCTGAAGGTAGTGTCTACTGTTGGTTTAGTTAAAAAAAAAATTAATCCCCATTCAAATTTTTTTTGGAAAACAAGACAGATACAGAAAACATACACACACAGACCAGCCCTGAAGCTAAACTCTTCTTTCCCTGACTCCCTGAGGAAATATAGCAGTGAAGAAATGCTGGTGAGGTGGCAGAAGCATGCTCACCAGTTAGCTAATTGGTTAGATACATATGCTCTTCCTATTCTCTGAGCTGAGAAGAGAGCCAATGCCACACAACTCCTGAGGGAACAGTCTGAATTTACAAGCAGTGGCTATTAGTACTAAAGTCTATGCACTTGAAGGACTGGATGCTGTGGGCAGGAGGTGGGTCTCTGTTGACAGGGGAGGAAGGCTGGGAAGAGCATCTCCAATCACTTCAGCTTTGACCAGGTCAGACACAACGTGTGGATGTGAGGCCAAAACTATCCTGTGATGATAGAATAATCATGGTAAAAACCCTTGCTGGCTGTGAACTGGTCACTACAGTGGAGGCTGTAAAGGACAGTGTATCTGGGGGTGGGGTGCTGACAGGGTCCAGGACAGCACATCTCTCTCTTCTGGCCAGATTATTGTTGAATAGCCACTGATGCTCCATTCCATGCAATTGCTTCTCTATTTCCCTCCTGCCCATTCCTCCCTCTGGCCCTTCCTGTGTAATGGGACTTCCCGAGTAGTCTAACCAGACCCAGTCTTATTAAAGGTCTGCATGATAATTCAACCGAATAAAGAACAAACAAACCAAATTTTGAGCTTTTGAAATGTAGTTCTTCTGTGGACTTGAGACCTACATTTTTTTTCTATCATCTAAAATAATTGGAAGGATGTCGCCATTTTCCAGAATCCTCATTTATGACATTAATTAAGGTCATACAAAGAATTCATGGCCTCAGCAAGAAACAGGAGATAGAAGTCTCAGTCCCTTGTTCATAATTTCAGGTTTGGCAGTCCACAAAACTGTAACTACTCACATTACTGTCTGAGGCACCTTAATTTGTCCACATCACTGAAACCAGTCTGAATGTTGTCTCCTGTTCTAGCTCAGCCATTACTCTTAGTTTACTGCAGACATAAAGTGTAGACAGCTGAGCTAGTCACTACAGGCTCTAAATAGTCACTGGAAAGAAACGGACACTTTTAGGGTGCAATTCATCTAATCTATTTTATATGTATGCTTTACAATGAGCTGCTTTTACACTCTAGGCAACTGCATTAAGACACCTGAAAACAACTCAAAGGTCTCAAAATGAGATGAAGAATAATTACAGAAGAAATGAAACAGCAGTTACATTTTTATATAATGTAGCATGCAGAAGATAACCTGTCCTAGAAAATATTTTGGATATATGCATATGATATTTCTAATTATGGGAAACAAGAAGAAAAAAAAAAAAAAAGAATGAAGGGCTCATAATGGCCTGCAGATTACCAATTGAAGTTCCTCCCACCTTGGACATATGGATTTCCTGTACAGATTTTTGCAGGATTATTCAGGTTCATTGTACCTGAATTGTATCTTTATTGGTTTATGCTTATGTAATGACAAAGATGTATTTGCTTCTTTTATTTTATCCAATAGATGAAATTCATCTTGAGACCATGACTGGAACTGAGCCCACTAATTAAATTCAGGTGGGCAGGACTTCTTTTTAAAGAGTTCCCAAGGACCCGTCTCTCTCCATTTATGGGGTAAGAACATGGCATGTACTGTAGGAAGATGGCTTCACTGGGTTCCTAAATGTAAGTTAAAGCATTAATGTAAGGCAGACAGGACTTCAACTCAGAGACATCACACAAACATGTTGGAACTGGTGCCACCAGTCATATATGATGGGCTTGGGAAAGCACTGGCCCTTTGGGAAAGCACAGATATCCTACTACCCTTGGACAACCCAACCCTGCCCAGGTGAATGTCGTGGCCTCTCCCATATCCCAAGGAGTAAGTTATGAAAACCACTGCAGCCATCACATTTTTGCATCCTTTACATTTTCATATAAGCCTGTTTTGTACAGCATGTCCTAGAAGGCAAACCACACAAACATAATGTAAAGAGACAAGCAATCTGTTGAAGCAGTGCAGCTGTTTCGTGACAATGATCACTGATAACTCAGACTCCACGCAGAAGTGGCTGCACAGATCTCGAGAGAATATGTATAAAATGCCTCAGAGGAGGCACTTCCTCCATGTTTCCATGGCTCTCGGTCCCTTGCCTAGATGCTCTTTTATCTTAGTATACACACTCCTCTCTTCCTGGGTACTATACATCTCCCCCTTTTATCTCGTGTTTCCTTCCCCCCTACCCTGGTTCCTACACTTTCTTCTCTTCATCCCTTTTCTTCTATCTTCTAAGATTCCCATAGGGAAAGCAGAGAGAGAGTGTGAGACCTCTGCACTGAACTCAGCCAGGAACGAGACAGAACAAGGTCTTGATGGGTCAGATGAGAGAACTTGGGATGGGAAATGAGAAATGGGATAGCGTGAGGAGGGCAACAGGGAAAGAGAGACTGGAAGGAAGAAAACAGAGAAGAAAGGAAGGAGAGAACAAGAGAGAGACTTAGGAAAGGGACAAAGTGGAGGAAAATTAACTGGAAATGGATCTGAAAGCACTATGGAAGAAAGAGAGAAAAGAAGATAAGTGTTAAACAAGAAACAAAACCTGAGAAAAATATAGAAATGATGTTTCTGTGAGTGCTGTATTTTCCCTGATGGGAAACATGGCCCCAAACACTGAGCAAAATATGAGGAAAGGCTTGCTGGTTATTCAGTATAATTTTTCAGGGTGAGAGAATCTGTGAGGCTTAGTTGTCAGGGGAGGAGTCTGGTGAGGGGATGTTTTATGTGGAGCAGGAAAAAGTACTGACTGTATTTCATGAGTATTTACAATCCTGCTGCTAGATTTTTGAATAATTTTACATACATTAATGTGTATGATGTGGCTGTGGAGTGCATGGCTTTATACCGAAGGTGTACATTGACCAAAACACATAAAAATGCCAAGCCTGGTAGAAAAGCAGAGTAGGGGAAGCAGCCATATATGTGTCTGTTGAGCACACTGCAGAGGTGAAAGCAGAAGGTAGCACAGCACTGGCAGCTTAATTGTACTTTGGCTAGGGCTTGTCTACATGTGGAAATTTTCAGTGCTAGCTTTCCAGATGACAAGTTTGGGCTTAATGTTTTGCACCATGAGTAATTCAGTTTAGCCCATGCTAGAGATGGATTAAACTAAATCACAGAAAGGCAGCAGTAGCAGAGAATAATTCACTTGGGGAGTGAAGTGAGGGAAGTGCATGAGTGAAAAACAACTGTTTTGCTTTAAAAATCTACCCTCAAACTGATTTCATAATAGCTTTCCTGCACAGAGAAGCCTTTAGTTCCCTTCCAGTGCTGAGAGTCCACATCAGGACTTAAGCACTAAGCAAGCCATTGCTATGGAAGCAGAGTTGCATAAAGCCTCGAGCAAGCTGTGAGCTTTGTGAGGAGCTCGAGTTTGAGGAAAATATCACAGGGTCATTTCCTTCTTCATTTTGTTTCAAATGCTTCAAATCTACCCCAACATCCCTTGCCACTTGCATTTCACAGGGTGCCAGGAGGAAGATCTTTATGATTTTCTCTTCCTTTTTTTTTTTTTCCATTAATTTATTTTTTTCATCTCCCCCCAGCCTCCTTGTGTCACCTTGGCTGGAAAAAAAAGTCTGAGTGGGCATAATAATGGCTCACCACCCCAAATCACGAAGAGCAGAAGCCCTTACCTCTGGGCTGGAGTAATGTGAGGGCTTGCTGCCGTCGCTCTCGCTGGAGCTGCTTTCGCTCTCCGAGTCAGACTCCGAGCTGGTCTCGGATTCACTGGAGCTGCTGCTGCTCGACCCCTTGCTGGAGAGTCCCGGGGCTCGGGTGCTGGACTGCGGCACCACCAGGCTGCTGGCCCCACATGCAGCCCACGGGGAGAGAAGGGGAGAGAAGAAAAAAAGAACACACAAAGAGAAAGAAAAACATGTAAAAAACATGGTGTTTTAGGGAGCATACCTATCTGTGAGCTTGCCTCTGCTGCTAACAAATGGTGAAGGGAGTTCAAGTTCAACATTGTATTATTGTAATTTGAGGGGAAGGTTTGATGCTAGCTGAATGTTCATTCACTTCCACAGCCTTTGCCATCCCTTCTTCACACAAGAGAGGGTCAGGCTTTCCCTTCAGCTTATCTCTTTTCTCATTCAACAGAAACGTTAGGATACATTAAAAAACATGAAACATGGTAAAAACAGAGTAGAGGAAGCAGTCTTACAGTGTTTAATGAACACCATGCAGAGGTGAAAGCTGGAGATGGAAAAGGTGAACAGCCAAGAAACTGAGCTGAACTCCACTGTACCAGCCATTTACTTGCAGTAATAGAGTAACAATAATAATGCCAATAATGATACATCCTCACTGGAGCTTCCTACCCCTATCTTTTTTTCCTGCATACTTCTTCACCTATCCATAAGTGATGTGGTTGCTTGATATTGACAACTGTAAGATCTAAGACTCTGATCCTGAAGAAATGTGAGGAGCTCAGGCTTGTGTTTTTGCATATCAGCAGTGCCGTGCTGTCAGCAGAGCTGCTTGCCATCTTAAAAGTTATGTTTCCATGCAAGTGTTTGTATTATGAGACCTGACAGTGCACGAAATGTATACTTTCCCAAAATAGTTGACCATGCATATTAAAATATCACAGTCATAAAGGCTCGAGTGTGAAATGTCCTATTAAGTCATCCAGCTTATTCCCCAGGCAATGGAAGATTGTTCCCCATAGCAGGGTGCATTTTCTAGTGAGTTGTCCAATTTGATTTTAAATGACTTGAATGCAGCTTTTACTTTTACCCCTGGGAAACTTCTCTGCAAACTAACCCAAATTCCACTGTCAGAAATTTCTCCCTACATTCAACCTGAAGTTGCCCTTTTAAAATTTATTGTTGTTACTTATTATTTCATCCTATTACTAATAGTTACTGTGATAAATTATCCTCCTCCCTTTTTCCTTTCACGTAGTTGCAGACTGTTTTCCTGCCCTACTTCAGTCATCTTTCAGACAAGGCCTTACACATTTACTTCTTCTGATCTTTCTTCATAAGTCATTATCTCCAGGGATATGGGATCATTTTTATGGCTCTTTTCTGAACTCATTCCAATTTGTCTATATCTCTCTGATAACAGGATGCCCAAAACGGAGTGCTGCATTATAGATGGTTCTCACTAGAGCCCTACAATGGAGGGCTATTACCTTCCTGCTCCTTGATGCGTTGCTTCTGTAAACATATACCAGAGCTGTGATGGAATATATAGTCCATTAACACTCCTACATCTCTTTCAACACCTCTTTCTCCAGAATTCCTCCACTGATAGCTACACTTGAGATTATTTGCTTCCAGAGAGATTAGCTTGCCTTTTTTTTTTTTCTTTTTTCCCATGCCAGATCTCATTTTCTTCTTTACTGCACATGCTCCTAGCTCCTTTTGATTTATTTCTCTGCCCTCAGAGGTGTCTACAGCAAATTCTAATTTAGTATCAAATACAAACTTAATTAAATAGTTATTCACTTCCTTTTCCAGATCATTAATAAGACTGTTAAATAAACCCCACATGAAACATGCTAGTACCCTAATAACCATCTCTTCTCACCTCCATTCACCAGTGTTTATCATTACCCTTGTTTATGCTCCATCAGTCCAATATTGCAGCTAATGTGATGTGAACTTTGGAGATGCATTTTGTGAGAAATAATATCTAATAATTAATTACTGTTCAGCTATGTTGCACCTAATGAATTGTCTTTACCTACTAATGGTGCATTTCATTCTGGAGAACTAGCATCTGATACCTGACACTAGCCACATATGACAGGCAATTTCTGGGGCTGGAAAAGAGGCCAGGCCACCAGGGATGCGGTTTCAACTCTGTGATTCCCCAGGGTGCACATTTTCCAGCCCCATCCCTGCCTCCCCCAACATATGTCAACCTTTCCTCACTGGAGCATCCATCCCATCCAGGCCAGTACTCCCACCACATTGCCTTCTCTCTTATTTATCCCCCTTCCCTTTTTGCTAGGGAGAAATTGGCAGAAGTGCCTGTGTGTACTTGTGGGAGACAAGAGGTCTGTTACCATACACGGGCATTAAATGTACTGATTACAAAGTGTGCCTTTAAAAACTTGCCTTCTGCTGTTTTTGCTGCTATTCATCACGTCTTTTTGTCTGGCCAGGTAGGTGTGGAAAATGCAAGCTCTTCAGGCAGCCATTTGTATAACAGCATTAAGGCACATAGGTGCCTGAAACAGTAACAGCTAATAAGCTGGTAAAAATTTTTCTTCCCAGAGAAGGAAAATTGATGTTTCGTATGCTGCTATGGGACAATGTACTTTTCCACTTGTATAGGTTGCCTAGTAAACTCCAGATCTAAGTTGCTCATGTATATTAACAGATTATAGTCAATCCCTTGCTAATAAAATAGTGAGAGCTATACAGAGGCCATTGTGAGTAGGTTTTCTGGTTTTGATTTTTTTTTTTTTTTTTTTTCTTAAGGGAATATGAAAAGGTAAGTGCCTTTTCTGACAGCGTAGCTTAGGGAATGCTTTTGACAGTGTCCGACTCTGATGGATTCCCTGTCCTCTCCCCAACACCATTGTGACTGCTGCCTGAAAAGTTCTTCAGCATCACAGAACATCTGCACATTTATGTCCTGCCCCTAGTGATTGTGGTTTTAATTTTTAAACCATCATTTTTGTTTGGCATTGACTGAAGTATTCAGAATTGCTATGTAGGGGATGAGGGAGAAAAAACCCCACAGTAATATTTCTTTCCTGTTGTGACATGAAGTGTTTTTCTAGGCTGCTGAATAGAAATTGTTACTACAGCCATAGATATAAAATATAACTGTTGGACTCTTCACAAACATCTGGAAATCTATGTTTGCTGCTCTAATGGTAGCCAATATACTAAGGAAACTAAACAGCATTACAATATTTCCCCATTTATGCTGATCCTATTGAAGTCTCCTGTCCCCCTTCTACATTTTCCGTTATTAAATGTAATGTGTTTTTATAAGGATCCTCATTATATTGTAGTGATCAGGGTGATAACACCTACATGTTTCTTCATGCTTTCTTAGGAAAAATGACCATTATTTTAAGTCTGTGACTTCCATTTTGGACTGTTCTCTCTGAAACATGTAAGCAAGATCATGCAGTCAAAATAAAACACCAATTTGCATTTTAATGACTGTGGCACATAACATTCATGCATATTTTGCTAGTGGCTTATGCCCCAGAATTAATTACTGCATCATAGAAGTGATATTTTTATTTTAGGCAATTAAACAACAATTTGGGTAGGAACCACTCTTGTTTAAAGCCCTTGAACAGAACATGCAACCTCTGACTTAAGAGAGAGACTAAATACATTGTGAAGGTGCTGCAAACTCAGTAAAGCACGTCATAACCAACAAAACACTTGAAGTTCCTGACCGTAGTCCTGTGATCCTGGCTACATGGGACTTGGGCACCCAAATTCCATGCAAGTCCCCAGAGACCTATTTTCCTGCATTGCCTAGTGATTAAGTCACCTTCTCTGATAGACTGCTGGACACTACGTAGTGTCAAAGTTTCTCAGATGTAAAGGTTCAGAAACACCTTGATTTGGGGAGATTAATACTTTCCCACTCAAAGCAATATGTGATCAAAGTTGAGAGGGGGAGTCACCTCAGTCCCTGGAAGAGCCTGAGATTTTAGGTATGCTGGGACCAGTTATAGTCTTCATCAGACTGCATGGCCATGGACAGCCTTTGAACAGTACCTAGGTGATTTAAACACTTGCATGGGAAGGTGCTGGCGTTTGTTACTCAGCCAGTGGAGAAAGATTCCCAAATCAGATTGCCTCATTTGACTTTGGGGCACCTCTTGAGGTTAATTAGACTGGATCTGGGCCCTACTTCATGCTTCATATTAAGCTACTGCTTACAGCTACACTACTTTTCATGACAATAAATCATGGTGTTGAACATTGGGCACCAGAAACTCCTGGGTAGCTAAGTGTACAACATATTGCCAGAATTCAGTCTCAATATTTCAAAGGCAAACAAGTTCAATGCCAGATCAAGGTACACATATAACAGATGCAGTTCTTCACCAAACTTCAAGTGTTTGAAGCGTTTGTTGTAACAATATTAAATTGTCTCAAAAGTGGGAAAAAACATCAAATTCTGGAGAATTTGTGATCCCAGTTCTTCACTCCTTGATGGCATTTTATACCCACTTCACACAGCTATGGAAGACAATCAAGAATGCAAAGTAGAGAATCAGGCCTTGAAGAAAAGCCTGTGCCAAGAAAACATATTGAAGTGACACTCTGAAATACATTTCTGGCCACATTAATGGCTATTAACATACTCAAGCTTCATATTTTGGCGTCTGTTAATTTCATTATGCAGCAATTGTATTCAGAGCTTTCTTATCAGAAAGCTTAGTAACCAAACCAGTCACTATCTGCTATATTTTTTTCTTTGTCTGGAGATGGGACAATATTTAGCCAGTGTCACTGGCATTGATGTAATCATCTAAACTGTTTTTCTTCTAAATCTCACCCTGCAGTGAGACCATCCACCAGGTACTGTTCCCCTACCAAGTGGTTCAGGCTCCCAATAGGAAAGAACAGTGTTACAATTACTATAAAGATCTGACTTGAATAAACCAATACCAATGCTGCTCTTAGGGATCATGTTGTCAATGTTGAGAGGTAAACATGGAAAAGGTGATCTGGATTTGCAGATGTCATGACTTTAGGAGAAAATCCTAAGTAAGGCTGTGTGAATGCTTGAAGTATTTGAAATGCCAGGGAAATCCATCACTGTCTTGAAGAACAAGGACGACTGTGGGAAAACAATACTCTGAAACAGACAGCCAGTCCCTCGGCTGGCATAAACTGTCATAGCTCCATTGACTTCAATTAGGCCACACTGTTTTAAATCAAACCATAAATCTGACCAAGACTCTGAAACGTTATTTCAAACTCAGTGATGAAAACATATTCCACGGTTTAGAGGAGATCTGTTGGCAGAGTCCCTATTTTTATTCCAGATTAAAGAATCTGAAACACTGCGTCCTTCTCTACCCTTGAAGCCAACCTAAAGCATAGTGAAGGTCTTTTAGGGAAAACATTTTATCCCTTTGTTGTGAGAAGCAAATTCCACATGGTGCTTCCTCAAAGTGCAAACTGAGAACGTTGTGCCAAGATCAGTGTAATTATCTCTGCTGCCTGGCACTGAAGATGCCGCAAGCCTTCCATGCACACAGTAGGGAATTCCTGTGTTGGTAATTGTGAATGAATCACAGAGGCAATGGAAATGCCCACTTCTTGCTGCTGCCCCTGAGTATTTTTCAAAATTCTCTTCCAGTGAGGACATTTGAAGCACACTTACCACAGGGGTCTATTCTGGACTTGCCGATCAGGCCATCCCAGTGTTGTAACAGAACATATGGGGATATTTTCTGAGGCAACTGTAGAATGCCAAGAAACAGCCCCATAAGGATAGCTTTAAAGAATGAATATGGATATCATCCATTCACTTCAGTCCAAAATCATGCTGAGAAAAGGGAGATGATACCATAAACTCCAGAATTCGCATCCGCTTAAAGACAGACAGGCATCTCCAGGGCTTAAAATATGAAGGCTGGTTCTGCACTTAATGCACAAATGTGACTATAAGGAGCTTCTGCTCTAGTTTTAGGTCTGCCATGTGGTGTCTGAATGACCAAATCAGGTCATCAGGCGTTCTAGGGCTCTGTCTTTCTTATCTGATCACCAACACGGTGATAAATGGGGATTACCAAACTTGCCTGTCTTTAAGGTACTTGGAGATGTCCTTTGCAACTATTTAAAAAGCACTTGGACATCCTCAGTGCAAACACAGTACAGAAGCGACACAAATTTATGCTTTTGTACCTTTGCTAACTGAGAACATGAAACCAATTAGCTGCCTGAGTTCTTTACAGTTATCCATTGTGAAAACCTATTGTTCACTAACCAAAAAAAAAAAAAGCAGCTAGCCCTGCCATGGTCGGCAAAAAATGAGCCTGGGCACTTCCCTTTCTCCAGGTAAACGATTTCCCAGGAGTCTGTTAATATCTTTCGGAAACAGAGAAATGTTTTCATACCTCATTCCTATAACAGATGGGGTATGAAATGGGAATCATGATGAGTGAGAGTCCTGGAGGTTGTTTGGCTTGTCACAATATATAATGCTCCTGCGAAAGCGCTGCATTACCTTAGTCGCACCACCTTTGCACAGCACAACTAATAAAGCACGACTGCCAAGAACAGAGTTCATAGGCTCCACCTATATTTTAACACTGTCCTTGGGAGTTGCTTAAATAGTTTGTGCTGACAAGACTGCAAGTATCATCTGACAAAGCAAACCTAAGGTAAATCGTGTCTTTTCAGAGAGTAAGGTGTGCCCTGTGTGACTGCAGCTTAATTGCCAGAATAGTTGCCAAAGAAAAATAAATTAATAGGAACAGATGCTTAGAAAAACAAGCTATGAAGCTCATGCACACACACACCCCTCAGCCTCAAGAAATTTGAGTCTGGTTGGGGGGTATCTATTTAAGTTCTGGTTGCTACTGGAAGCAGCAGAATCACAACTACCACCTTGGATGCCTACAGTAGGAAAGAGAAAAATCACGGAAAAAAAAACTTGGCTAAAAACCCCTTCTAAAATAAAATGCTACATAGCAATTAATAGTGACATCTTTGTATAAATAGCTCTATCAGAAGGAGCGTGTGCCAGGGTATCTGAGATGAAAGGGTCCAATAGACCTGGAGCAGCATTAGCGTGGGGATGAAGTGATTAGTCAGCAGGCTGACAGCTGTGCTAGAAGCCCGGTGCCAGATCCCAATGTATGCTTTCCACCGCTGCCAAATGTTTGCTTGTCGCTCCAGATAAATGGAGCATCAGCAGTGTTTTATTTGACCTGCTCACAAGAAAAATAAAGCAACTCTGACTTCCTCAATGTGTTTGTCGTTGACCTTGCATCAGCTGAATATGAGTGGAGAGGTTCCCTGGTCCAGGAAAATTAACTCTTTAGTAGAAGGGACCACTAAAAATCTTCTTACTTTGATAGTATAATTAGTCTCTTGATGTTTCAAAGTAGGTAGCTTAAAAAGAAGTGTCAGCCACTGCCTAAATGCCCTGTGCTGTCCTTGAAACATGTCCTTGGACCAGTGGCCTGGAGAATGATGAACAGCTTTGAGAATAGCCTATAAACAGACATCCTCCTATCCCCACAGTGAAATTGAGAAACCTTTTCAGGGTGGAGGGTGGGGACAGAAATAAGTTGCAAGTGCAAGACGTTGTGGAGAAGATTCAGTCAGCACTATGCTTTTCATTTCTCCCTGCAGACAAAGGCAATTTTTTTTTTCCTTTCTATGCACCCCCAAAGTTTTGCTTTTCTCTCTTTTCTTCATCATTTTGATCATCTTGGGAGCTTTCTACTTGAGATCCCATCTGTTGTCTAGTTGAGGCCAGCTTCTGCTGCTGGGTAGAAATCAGACAGTGTTTTCAATTTACACATCTGAAAGAGAATGTAGAACACATGTTTATTTTTTGGATCTGGAATGCTCTCTATTTGTGGGGGCTCTCCTTGATAGTGGCTAAGGTGCTGCAGAGAGACAACCACACTCCGGATGTGGTGTTACTCAAAGGACTCTCGTGGGAGATATACTCTTTCCTCTTCTCTAATAAGCAGATGAGAAGGGATGCCCTGGCTGAGATCAGATCTGCTACTCCCCTCTGCTATTGCTGAATGGCAACATACACTGAACAGAAGTGAAATGTTAAAAGGACTGCACTCAGTGACCACTGTAGACTTTTTTTATTTCCATGTTCTGAAGCCAAGAGAGAAAGAGAATAGGGAGGGTAAGCAAATCAATTAACCTTCTGGAATATTTTGACTATATCTATATATCTTCATTTTGGAATCTAGCCCTCACATAATTATTTTCTTTAATTCCAAAAGGTCCAATGGAAAGCATGGGAAACCTAGACAGACTATGCAAGAAGGAGAAAGGACTCTTTTGAGCCCTTGTATATGGTACTAGTACCTGAGATTGTGGTCAAGCAGAGTTCTTCTATATCTGATAATACTGAAGCTTTGGATCTCTTTCTGGCACTCGATGGTTACTCTTAATAATGAAGTGTATTCTTATGGACATCATTCCTTTCCATTTCTTCTTTCCCACCTGTCTTTCTTCCTCACTCTGCTTTGAAAAATTTGTTTCCTGTCAGCATCAGGAGATGCTGCATGCAATTGCCAACTGTCTCCAGAGAGCATGAGTTCATTAGCTCAGGTGAGATCAGATTGCTGAGCTCAGGGCTCAGGGTTCAGATAGTCTCATTAGTGTGGGCTAATGTGAAAGTTGTGAGGCTCTGCACAAGTTCTTTTGGTCATGGGAAAGCACTTGAGGTGCTGAACCCTACCACCTGAAGAACGACCTCTGAACCAATGGCCCTTCAAGAGAGGGAGAGCTCCTTAGGGGTCTCTTATTCACAAAATGTTGATGTCACATATGGCAGTAGGAGGAGGACATCCTTGTGGTTCAGCAAAATAAGAAGATAGGGTGTTCCAGCTGAAGTCAATGGAAATAGGAAGAAAGGTTTGATTTGGTAAAGGGTATGGAAAGAGAGAGTGTAAAGAGTGGCAAAAACTCAGGACTGCTTATAAATCTGCTGGCAGAATCACCTGTAGATCTGGAACAAGGCAATTTGCTGACTGTGAATAAATAAGACATGTGAAGTCAGAACTTTACCTATTGTGGAAGGCTTGAAAAAAGGTCCGAAAAAGAACTTAGTAAAGGTGGAATTGGACACCCTTTGTCAGATCGTGATAAAGCCAGCCAGTGAAGTATAGGGTGGTGGGTTTGCAATTTTTCTGCCTTTAATTTACAAGGGACCTAATTGCTACCTAACTTAAGCACTCAGAAACGCCCTTGCTGCTTGTCTTGATTGACTAGAGGGAATCCAGGGTGCTAAGAGCTGCTTAAACATTATGCATGGTATGCCCAACACCATATCCATTGTGACTTAGATGAGTAGCAAGGGAGGTTTATTTCAGACTCTCCTTCATAGTTTCCCTTTCAGGATTCATTCAGTTCCCTTCCACTTGTCCTAAAGATTTGGTGTGGTATGCAGTATGAAATCCTATATCCATTCCCGACTTGGTGCTGCACTGTTTCATTAGAGAACTATCAAATCTGATCTCTTATCAGACTCAGTGATATGAGTGCTCCTCATCTCAGGAATACATTCTCCAATAAAATTTTGCAGCTGGTCCCAGCAGCTTGGTCTTTGATGTAAGAAGTTTCAAACCTCTGGGAGAGACGTTGTAAAGATAAACATAATTAAGCACTCGAACAGCTCATCAGTGAAAATGTGAACTATCCATCATGAAGTGTCAGAAACTAGGTTGGGCAAAGAGCTTCCTCGAAAGGTTTAGGCAGGATTAATCTTGTCTAGTTATATGAAAAAGGATTAGATGAGCTTGAATTTCTGTGGGTAAATATACAGATGAGGTTGTTAAGAAACATACATTCTGTACTTGTAGGTCAAATGACAAGGAGAAAATGCAGAAAAAGATATAAAGTAGATAGATATCTGAATAGTCAGAGCAAGGAGCAATGCAAAATGTTCTGCAGAAAATGTAGTGTGACATTAATCCACCATCTTCAAAATGTCTCATTAGGAGAATTTTTTACCACTTCTCTGGAAATCAACCTGGTGGTTGCTTTGCTTGCCTCATTTATTTCTTAAAACATGAAGCATAGATGCACTTCTATCCAAAAAAAAAAAAAAAAAAAAAAAAAACACAAAAAACCCCAAGCAATTCTTGCTCCTGAGTGACAGCTTCATTAAGCCAAAGGAGACAACCACTGCACTGCAGACTAGAACTCTCATCTGCTTTGGCCTACCATCACCTTATTTCAGAGTTACTGTTAACATAACTCCTGTCATCGCTACCCACCTAAACAGGCAGCCTTTTATAATTTTCAGATGCAATTGCACCACGCTTCAGCACTGCAGTCTTTTGCCTCAGTCAGCAGGGCCCTTGGTATGGCTCTGTATTGCAAGACCTCTTGCTAAGCTCTAAGAGTCCAAATACAGATGAACTTGTGCAGATAAAATTACTAACTACCATAATGGCTGTCCAAATGGGTGCAATAAATTTCAGCGTGAGACAAACTCTCTCAGGTTTTACTGACTCTTAATGTTGCTGCTGCCAGCTTTAGTGTTACTCTTTGACTCGAGCCATATTCTGTTGTCTCCCAAAGGTCTTTTCGGCCCGTCAGCTCTAATCAATATGCTGCCTTGAGAAGGAGCTTGTTTTAAGTAGGTTTGCTCACCATAAAGAACCATATAAAGAAAATTTGACTTCTACTCCTTGTCAGCATATATCACTTCCTATGCAGAGCAGCATTTAGATGGTCTGTTAGTTGAATCCAAGTGCTCTCTTTTATATGTTTCAAGAAATGACAAATGCCTGGGAAAAATGCATAGTTGTTCTACAGAAGACATTAGGCAGAGTCAGGAATGGCAAGCAGAACAGCTAATAAAGCCCAGAATTGTAGCAGAGAGGATGTTAAAAGCTAATTACTTTGAGATTATTTGAAGACTTGTAAAAGGTTCTTCTATTCTCCATTCTGATGTAAGTACAGCCTATTTTCCAGCAACATGCAAAACTATTTTAGCATGTTTTTAGACAGTTGCTCAGGAAATGCTGTTTACCTATTATTGACATACTAGCTCAAAATAAAGGATGTTCAAAACAATTTTTTTTAGCTGTTTGCCCATGAGGTAGCCTTGGGTTTTCAGGGGTCTGAGCCACTGGGAAAAAAACTACTCCCAGTCTTCTGACCAGGCTCAGATTCTTGACCCCATACTCTGGCTTAGTAGCATTGTACTTTACAGCTTGGATCAGAGCATGCAGAGGTGCTCATGAAGCCCAGAAATGGTTTGCCTATTGAGGGTATCAGGATCTGTCCCACTGAAGCAGAGCTTAACAGGGTACAGAGTCTTGATGAAGGATTTTAAAATAAACAACAGCCCCTGCTAGTAGCTCTTGCTGTACCTTCCTCAATGATAGTTTATAAAGGTGGCCTGTGAAAAGCAATGAAAAAGTATGGTAAGTACAAAGATAAAAATCTACGTTAAGAAAGAGTTATGTAAATTGCCCTTTGCAATTCAAAGGAAAAATCAAATGTGAATCGCATCCTTTTGTTAGATGTCATCCTTGGGAAGCAAACTTGAGGTTTGTTTATGCACACACAGAATATGAGGAGAGGCAGCAATAAATTACAAAGCAAATATAATTTTATTTGCTTTATTAATCTAGAATGTGGTACCGATGTGTCTGGACTCAGTGGCTCCCCAGCTGCACCCTCCTGCAGGATGTTATCAATCCTCTATTTCTGTAAAATGTGCTACCAACTAGGAAGAAGAGCACTCGAATGGTATGACATTTTAATAAAAAAAATCAGTCTTACACCATGCTGTGTCCTGATGTAGTTATTCTTATATCTTCCGATATATCTTTCAATCCGTATCTCGTATGTTTTGCTGCTCTTTAACTGCTATGCATCTTTTTAGATTTCTCGTGATATTACAATATCAGTAAGGCATGCATAGATGCCTCTGCCTATCCCTCAATGTGCCTTTTGTTCTCCCTGCCTCTCCCAAAGCGCAGAAAGGAAATGCACACATGGCAGCGGGGAGAGGGCAGGGGAGCGGGGAGAACATTGCTCATCAGTGCTGCTTCTCCCTCCCTGTGCCACTGCAAGCTGCTGCCGCCTCCTTCCTTTCCCTCCCCTCAGGCTAAGAAGCCCCTGATGGCACTCTGGTCTTTTCACAGTATCTCAAACACTCCTCCGTTCCTCGCCTGCCCCAGGTCCTGCGTGCTCCTGGATGTGCTGTGTGAAGTGGGGGGCCTCTTCAGAGCACGAGCACATGTTTAGCGGTGGGAACCAGCAGGGAGATTGTTGAAGGTGTAGGAGTTGACGTGCATGGATGCTAGGAGCTCAGTGCCCAGCTGTGAGGATATGCATTTGGCGTTTCTTTAACCGTGTACCGGGTCACCTGCCCGTAGCTGGGAGGTGGCTGGGGGAAAGCGGAATGCATGTTCTGCACAAGAGCTTTGCAGAGAAGATGAGACAGACAGGTTTCCCGGACGGTATGGGTTTTCACAGACAGTGCAGCAATAAAGAAACTCTTCAGGATTTTTTTTTACCATCTCGGCATGACTCTCACCCCTGCTAGACAAGACACAGTTTTAGGAGAAAGATCAAATGTTGGGTCTTTGCCATTAGCTTAGACACTAGGGGAAAGGGCTAGATGACTTTTTTGATAACTAGCATGAAGACCCCAGCAGGCTTCCAGACAGTTTTATTAATCATAAAAGTCATTAAAAATAGCCAGTTCCTCAGGGGCAAAGAAAAAACAAAACCTCAGAAGAATGAATCAGGGCAGGCATCTCCCTTTCCTAAGAGCATTCTCTTCACAGTCTGCACTCAAAACTGAAAGGGAATAGTTAAGAGTGAAACTCCCGAGTAATATAACCAAGTGCTTTCTCAGGAAAGGGGCAATCACTTTCTATGGACTTATGTTGCAAAAGGGAAAGATATTGATGGGCTTTGTGTACAGCTCAGAGACAGTGAACTTTTGGACAGTTGACTCTGAGGCTTGCATGTCACACCCAGAATCAGCAAAATAGTTTTCCCATTTGCCTTTGTGCTTGTCTTTCCCCTTTTGCTTTTTTTTTTTTTTTTTTGCTTTCCCCTTGAATGTCCCTTTTCCCCTTTCTTTCCATACTCCCCTTGCCTTGACTTATTTAATTATTTATATATTTTTAATGGAGAGAGATTACATTCAGTTGCCTCTATGCCACTGTCTACTGCCTGTGCTCTGTCTCTGAAGTCTTTAACTGCCTTTGCAATATGAGTGCCAGGACCATAACGATATCTCACCTATCTTAGGGCATCTCAAGTTATTTTAGATGCCTGTGTTAAGGCACCTGGATCACATCTTGACTTACTCATCCCACAGTTCTGAAGAAATCCTTCCATATGAGTCCAAATGTAAAACAAAGCAGTACTGTCTTACGGTCTTTCTGGCTCTGCAGACAACCAGAATAAAAAAAATGGTATAAACTTTCCCATCAAAATTAGCTTTATAGGGTTGTTGACTGCAAAACGCAATGGCAGTTTAAATGTAAGTATTCATTTCTCTTATTTTAACTGGAAGGGTTTCAGTGGTGAAATAACTGTGGATTAAGAACTGGGACATGAAGCAAGTAAAAAAGAGGCTGGAGGAAAATCATAGGCGGTGGAAGGGAGAGGAAACTTGCAGAGCTGTTTTATCTGTGGCCTGTGGGACTAGTGACTGAAACATGTACAGTAGGGGAATGATGCAGATCTTCTTTCCATCAAGGCACTTCCCTGCAACACCAGACATCATTTTTGGACTGCTGTGGTTTGAGCTTGAGTAGACTCATGTGAGACCCCATGAATCAGTATAAGCAAAGGGAATCAACTGTCTGGAAAGCAGATTTGCAGAGAAGGCTGCGGGGATCCTGATGGAAAAAACAAGTTTACCCTAAGCTAACAATGTTCCCTCACAGTAAAGGTGGCCAATGGCACCCAAGGCTGCAATAGGAAAAGCATTGCCAGCAGGTCAAGGAAGTGATCCTTCCTCTCTACTCAGTCCTGGTGAGACACAGCTGGAGTGTGAGGTCCAGGTCTGGGATCCCCAGTACAAAAGAGACTAGAATTGAGTCTAGCAAAGTGCCATGAAGATGAATAAGGGATTGGAGCATCTTTCATTTGAGGAGAGGCTGAGAGAACTGGGAGGGATAAAATACCACTGGAATTTGAAGGGAGTAAAGAAGATAGAGCTGAGCTCTCCTTGGTGGTGTTCACTGACAGTTCCATTTGAACACAAGAAAACCTACTGACCCTGCTTGAGCAGAGGCTGTACTGGATGACCCCAGAGACATCTTCCAACCTCAGCCATCCCATGACCCTGTGCATCTAGCTCAGGTATCACAAACTATGGTGCTATGTGGGAAGACGAAGCTTAGGGGGGTACGTATGATGCTCACTGAAGAAGCTGGATAAATACATAGGAAGTGAACAATTGCTGAGCTCTATTTGGCTGTGAGTGTTCTCCCGTTGTGTGTTTAAAGCTCACTGAGATGGCTAAATAAGTCATTGACTTGACTGAAGGGTAGGCATGGCCTCAGGCACCAGCACTGCAGCTGAAACTGCGGGCCATCCAGACACTGCATGTTGGCAGCCTCACCCACTGCTCCATGCTTCAGCAGGCTACACCATGCTCATCAGAGTAAAATGGACTCTGGGGGTGTTAAGAGAATCACTTGCTGTGTTTGTTGCATTTTACAGCAGGTGGAAGGTGCAGCAGCAGCAGGCTGGAGAACTTCTTTCTCCTTCATACATTTCTGGGTCTGTTTCTGAATGTGGTCAGCATTGTCTGAGGCAGCCCATCAGGTCATGCTTTATTTATTTCACCGTACTTTATAGTACTCCCTCCTTCTATAAAACCTTGCTGTTAGGAGACTGCTTTCCATTTTTTTTTGGACTCTCTCTCAAGTGTAGCTGTCTGGCATCACTGCCCAGAGCAGCTGCTGACAATGCCAATGCACTGAGAGCTGCAAAATCCTTCCTTTCTGAAATCAAGAGTAGAAAAGATCATCATGAAATAATGGACTAATGTGGCCATTCTATCTGTACTGCTCATAAATTAGATTTTGAACCTGGCAATTGCAGGGTAATTAGGAGGAGAGTAGCTTTCCTGCAGGAACATATATTTCCTATTCTGCCTGCCTGCCACACTCCAGTTTAATTTTTCCTTTGTTCACTCAGCTCAGAGAACTGCAATTACCAAAGGTGATAGCCTAGTGGCAATTTTCGAATCATGAAGAGACTTAGCACAGAAAAAAAAAAAAAAAAAAAAGGACAGGTATCAGTAGTAATTAAAATGATTTTGAATTAGAGAGACTGTTCCAATAATTGCTTTTGTACGATAATCGCCACCACATAACCTATCCTTATGAATTACTAATACAGTGAAATAACATTACTGCGGAGCATGAGCTGAAAAAGACAGCTCTCCTAAACACGTAAGCTCCTGAAAGCTCCCGACAGAGGGGTGACGTTTGTGCAGCCATTTCTGAGTGGTAGGTGATGCTGCGCTACTGATCACTAGCAGCCATGCGGTTTTTAAGCCCTTCTTCCCCCTTTGGCCCCATCAGAGAGGCACAGGAAACAGCGCAGGAATTCCCATCTCGGGTGGCCAGAAGAAGGTTTCACATTATTGAAATAGATGATTTCCTTCATCCAAGAGCCTCTGAGGAGCATAAATTGTGAACAACATCAAAGCAAATGAAAAGTTTTAGAGCAGACTGTCAAAGAGACTGCTGGGGTTTCCTTGGTAGATTTCCATTTTTTAAGGGGTCTCAGCAATTTACTTTCCTTCTCAAAACAATTCCATATGTCCGTGGATTATTTAAGGTTGTTTTGACTTTTGTTGTCATGGGTTTTGAAGAAACAATATCACAATTATTTAACATAGGGAAATAAAGTTAGACAGCGCCTGGAGTTACAAATTACTGGGATGATCTCATGGACTAAGACTTTGCACACTTATTCTGTGCTCTCCAGGGTTAGACAGCATGATTCTAGGTAAAATGAAAAGCAGCACAGCTATCTGGAAATATGCATTGGTCCAATGCTGCACAAATACAGCAACTAACCATTTAGGTTGCAGTAACTGATATATTTTACAGCACGAAATACACCGGCAAGTACGACACAAGAGTAAGGGCTGTGAAATACATTGGCTCAGACTTGAAGTGGACCCGAGACAACTTTGTTTAATGATTATTGAAACTCATCTGCTAAAAAGCACAAAGGCCAGCTGTGGTCTTAGATTAAAAGTCATCAAGGCAAGCTGTGAACGGATTCATATCAGCTTCCTCACTTAAGGTGAAGAAGTGACTGTCATTAGACAAGGCGTGGAGAGGGTGTGTTTGCCGATGAGGTTATTAGCAAGTCCCTAGGAGGTGGCTCCTGCTGAGTGTGGGTTTTAAGTGCTTTCCCTGCACAGGAAGGTTGGTGTAGGTCAATGACTTTGCAGGAGACCAGTGAGTCACACCCCAGCCAGTAGTCCCCATCTGCAAGGCTATGGATATATTCCACAATTATCTACAAACTAGATACCAGGCTGCATTGACTATGTGTAGGTAACTATGCTTCACGTATGCGGTGCACTGCCACTTTTCCAGCTTGTACTGTTGTCTGAGACCAGGGGGGAAAACTGTGCTTCTCAGCTGTACCCTGCCTTAGCTCCTCCTGACATCTGTGGAGAACCTGACCAAAGAGCCGCAGGTCCCCAGGGGAGAGGCTGACCTCTGAGTGAGACTGTCCAACCAACCCAGATGCCTGCAGTATGTGAACAGGGAGGAGAAGACATTTTAAGCTCTGTCATGCTTGCCCCAGCTTCTGCTGTGCTGTGCTGGCAGCCAGAAACCATGCAACATAAAGACCCATTGGAAGAAAGCGTAAGCCTGAACACTTCCTTTTCCTTTAAGGAAAGGATCCCTCCTTATTTCACATGTGCATGAGTGCATAGGTGTTTGGACAAAAAAAAGGAAAAGAGGAAAAGGTCTATATTAATTGTTTCCTAGACTAGCACCAAGTGCCAGACTCTTAAATCTGTCATTAACTGCTGGTGAATTATTCCAAAAGTTATTCATAATTCCTACCTAGTAATTCTTCAGAAAGCACTTTTCATAAATGTTGAGTGTAGTATAAAAGCTGCGCCTGTGTATCATTTTCAGTGACATCTGATTCGAGTTTGATGATCAGGGGTGGATAAGAGTAAAAGTCTTGATTCAGGCTAATCATGTGATGTAAGAAGGAAATGCTAAACTGGGCATCCCTAATGAGCTCGCTCTGACGGGTGTACTACCCTCGGCTGAAACACACCAGCATTAGTCCTCCATGCACCACTGGCAAGGATTGAAGTGTATAGTCCTTGATTGCCTTAGTCAGTGCCTTGTGCCAACATTCATGGGGAACTTGGTCGAAACATGAGTTGGCTTCTCTTCAGTTTTTCCTCATGCAAAACTAACGAAGTAGTTCTGTCTCATGTCAAGCTTATAATTTAAAGCTGATTACCTTCCACATTTATTTATTTTATTTTATTTTATTTTTATAACTTAAAGCCATGAACCAATTCATTGGTTCAGGTCTTGATTGTGACCTTGATTTGATGGCTGTGTTGCCCATCGTTAATTAGCTTGTTGTGGTTCTAGTAATATGGTGATGTATTTTACATTTGTTTGTTTAGTTTTAGTGCACAGGTCTGGTTCATTTGGTCCAGTTGTAACACGAGTCATGTCAACTGAAGATGTATGTAACTTGAATAAGATACTTCCTAGCTATGTGGCTCTGCAAACAAATAAATAACTCTACTTCCCACAAGATGGTAGCAACATTAAAACAATGCTATTAAAATGCTGTCTTAGTTAGCAATTAAACTAAGAACCCCTCAAGGTTGCATTACTACCTTTAACAAGCTCTTTACCAGCTGCAAGATAAACCTAAGGCAATCCCTTCCTAACCAAGCAAACCCCATTTACATCTCAGCTTTGGAAACATATGTTGTTAATTTTAGGATTTCAGTTGCCAAGCAAGCTGGGTGTGACTTCTAAAAAAAAAAAAAAAAAAAAGGAAAGTGTGACATTTGGGGGGTAATTATTTTTCAGCACAGGTGCAGAGTGCATTTGAGTACCTTAAATGTTCACACAAGCTGAGCTTTGACTCAATCAAACTGCAGCTTACCACAACTTGAAAATAGTGTCATAAAATCTCTTCTTTCAGGCAAAGTATGGCCTCAGTAAAAAGTACCAGAGAATTTCTTAGTTTAACAGAGTCTCATCTTTTCTCCTTCCAGCTTATACTTTCCCCCAGTGATCTCCCTTTTTACATTGGCCAGGACAACCACATCTCACCACTTCTTCATCTTTGTAGTGTTTGGATTAACTGGAGAAAGGGCTGGCGGGTCCTGGCATTTATGGCTTTTGCAGTTGCTAGTCCTTTTGAGCTAACCTCCTGGTTCAACAGTTGAACACTGCTGACACCCTTGTGCAGCTGAACTCCAAAGCAACTAAGCATGCATTGTGGCACTGTAGTATATCTTCTCCACATGGGGCAGTGGGAATTAATTTTCTGGATGTTTCCTCATTTAACCATAAAGGGAATAGAATTTGCTGTAATGTATTTAAAAGACTGATGTAGTAAATTACTGGCATATGAACAATTCAAAACAGATTCCCAATTTACTATTGCTCCACGTTGATACCAGACTTTTGGCCATAAAAACAGCCCTAATAATTTGGGTAGGGCAACTTTGTTCTAATTGCCTGGTAAAATCAACCTGGAAGACCTTACACAAGCAGAGGAGGAGAATAATGTACAGTGGCCAATGGCAGAAATTTTTCATTGTTCTTATAATACTAATAAATGATTAATACTACATTTTGGCCAAATGTAAGAAAAGAATAAAATTCATTTCATTGAAAATTATGTGGTGTTGGCTCAGCTTAGTTTTCTACATTGAATGCTAAGGCACTTGCTTGCTTTAATGCTGCCCTTTGTCTGCACAAGTAAAGAATATGCATGGGAATAGCACAGGGCTGCAGGAGGGGGGCAGATAACCTTGCAACACAACTGAGACATTCCTGGATAATCAGGTATCAACCTTGTACTTTTCACTGGCATTAAATCCCTTATAATTACTTAAGAAAATACATACGTTTTTTACACAATACTTGGAAAATATTGGCAGTATAAGGTTAAAATTCAGTGGAAGACGACAGGCAGATAACATGCTAATACAGAAAATGGCATAAAAAGACAAGTTGAACCAAAGGTCACAGTACATCTCCGTATCAATTACAGAGTGATAATCTCAGAGGAGTGTTTAGATTTTGTTGCCTTCTCAAACTGTTCTCTGGGCATGCACAGCCGACTTTGCAGTTGTTTCCCTCTTCAGCTTAAACAGAGAGGGGTGCTGTGCTGTGAATCCCTCCAACAGGAGGAGAAAAGGTGATTCAACAGCTGGAAGAGTCCCACAGGAGTTTCTTCTGAGAGCTCCACCTTTCAACATTCCTATTTCAAAAACACAGGCTATGGCCTTCATGTCAGAAGCCCAACACTCTTCTTTTCTGTACACTGCACCTCCTGCTGCAAGCCCTGAGAGGTATTTGCATGAGGGATTTGCACCAAGAAGTTTCAAACTGGAAAAATGAGTGTGCTTGTTATTCGTTTCAGCACACTGGGAAGCTGCCAGGATTTTACAAAACTGCTCATTTTCTGAGTCTTTTTTTTTTTTTTTTTTTTTTTTTTTTTTTTTTTTCTGAGCAGAGTACAAGTTCTATCTTATTAAGTGAAAACAATAGAGTGAGAAGTTGGAAATTGCCAGGAAGCCTGGGAAAGACCGACACTCAGCCGAGATTTCATCCCATGTTTTCCTGTTGACCTCACAGGCTCTCAACACAAGAGCACTGAGTACATTAAAGAAAGGCCACAGTCTCATTTGGTCCTGTGAACATTGGCAATATGTTATGAGGACAATATACAAGCTTGAAAGGGAAAAACCGCAGCAATGTCCTCATGCCCTGGAGGTTTTGTCTGGTGCGATGCTGTTTAACCAGAGCTCTGTGAGGTTTTAAATGGCCATATGAGATTTATAGTAGGTCATGACCAGATCTCTTTTCAGGGCAAAGTTTGAAAAGTCCATTTGTCTCAAAATTTTTAAAAAAAAGTGTCTGGTAATTCTCCAAGGTTTTTCCTCTTCCTTCAGGCAACTATTTTAGCCTGGCCTGAGTTCCTAAACCCTCCCCATGAGCCCTTTTAATGTGGGAAATATTGTCCTAGTATCTGTTATCAAAGGAATAATACTGTGGATACAAATATTTACAAACCCTCTCTAGCTCCACATGGTCAGTATCAAGCTTATTACCTTTTAGAAGAAGGGACATCATGACCTTAAAAGAAGTGACTTCAGGAAATCAGCATTTGAGGGCATTATTAGCAGGGGTGAGTGATGGAGGTTACAGGGAACGAAAGGGAGAAGACTCAGCAGACATGCAGAAAACCCCACCATGGGGCCGGTGGCTGAGGGGTGGCCCTGGATGGGTAGGTGGCAATGACGTCCCCCTACTAATGTCCCACCACATGCTGGTAAAATCTTGTGCCAGTGTCCTTGGGGCTGTGAAACCAGACAGCTGTGTTGGCCCCACATTGTGGCCATTTCTTCCATGCAGTAGGAAAGTAGGCCAACACCCTCCAGTGATCGCGTCCACGTCAACTTTTTGGCAGTGGGTGCTGAACTGGGTCCTGGGGAAGGCTCCAGGTATCCTGATGGGGTTGGAGTGGTTTTGAGGAGCAGGAAAAGGGCAGACATGACAGGCAGGGAGGCAAGGCACTGTGAAAAATGGTCAGAGAGCCAGCAAGGGAGGTTCTGGGATGAGGTCCCTCAAGAAACTGGTAGGGAAATTTGAGGGCCGGGCTGGGGACATCACGGAGAGCTGGGGAAGAGAAAGGGGTGATGCCTGTGGTAGAGGCTCAGTGTCTTTTTCCTCATTCCTCATTCCTCTCTAAACAGGTTGTGGAAAGGAAGAAAAAGGAAGATGTGACCTCCTGCAGAGCTGCTGTGAGCCAGGCAATACCATCAGCACCGTCAGCAGCCGTCACCTATCCAGGCAAGGACCAACACAGATCTCCCTGGTCATGTACAGTGTGAGCTAAAGCCAGGACCAGTACAGATACTCACAAAAGCAAATTAAAGTGTCCTAAAGGATTGTTACAAAGCAAGAGATTTACTTGGCAGGTCTCTATGACTTCTGGGGTGATTTTTATCTGTTGTGTAAATCAGAATCATGGAATTCTTTTACCCTGCTCTCTCTCTCTCTCTCTCTCTCTTCTTCTCTCTCTCTCTCTCTTTTTTCTTTTTTTTTTATTAACTTGACAAACTGTTTGTTCATTTAGAGCAGTTATGCTTGATTGTCCCAGTAAATAATAAGTGAGTGCTTTTCGTGAATTATTGTGCTGCTGGATTTCCACAGAGAAGGGCCTATTCTCTTCTGTGTGAATGTGTGTGAAGAGGGAGTCCCATAGGCATGAAGAAAAGTTATGCATTTGAGTTGAGAATGAAAAAGACCTTTAAAATCTTTATAGCAATCTAATACAGAAGATACACCGGTACGAAAAGTAAATTTCATTAGGCAGAAAATATTTTCCTTTAAAATAAATAATTTTCCAGTTTTGCTAAAATGCCAGAAGATTACAGACTATATTAAAGATAGCATGTGTCTCATTTAAATCATATCCCTTGGAAAAAAAAAAAAAGTCTAATTTAATTTAAGTAATTTCTATTTATTTCTGCCTTTCTAAATTATATCATTTTCAGGTTATAAAAATGTAATGTCTGAACCTAAACTCTTTACACCTAGTTTCAAGCCAGACCTAATTTTACATCTAAGTTAAAAACACATGAGAGCACATAGTTATAATATGATCTGGCCCCTCTCTGACTGCAAAAAGGGCAGCCTACTATAAATAGAGTCCTTGGGAGAAGGAAGGTCTTCCTTCTCCATTTTGAGAAGGATTTTGAAATTTCATGCCATTCCAGTTTGGAACCAAGCCTTCCAATTCTGAATTTTCCCATGAAACAGAGCCCCAGAAGAAAGCAATAATAGCGAAAAATAAGCAGAAAGTGTTTGTTCTGAACATTTGTGAAGAAAATGTCACCAGGCAGACCTCCTGGAAATGCTGGCTGGGAGAGAAACCTTGCAACTTTGGAAATTGAGCCATTTGAGCTTTTGACATCTCGGTTTCCATCAAGAAAGCTCCAGCGGTTGAGGAGCCCAAATGCAGCCCTTCTCATTTGACTGCCAACAAGCGTGTCGGGGGAGCTGATAGACAGTCAGGATGAGCTGAACAAGAACCGTAACCAGATCCTGAAGCCTGAGCTGCGTGCTGGGTGTGCTCCTCTGAAGATTTCACTTGTGCAACCTTTGGAAGCAACATGCTTTTTAAGAGCTGGAAATGTTTCCAAACTGCTGATGGCAGGTCGTCTGTGGATGAACACTGAGATAACACTACTGAAATCAGTGGAGCTATTTCAATTTGTACCACTGAAAATCTGGTCACTGAAGTTTAAAACAGAGTTTTAAAGTGTGGAGTTCAGTGTGAAGTAAGAATCATTGCCAGTGAGCTCCTATCTGAGCCACTGATGAACCGCACAGAGAATTACTGTGGGACTCGGAACGTTAAAAACAATTATATGATTTAAGCTTCCATTTCATGCAGAAAAATCCCTCAATCATCCTAAACCAGAAACTTGTCATTTTTCTATTTACTTTTCACATCTACCATGAAAAAATGCTCCCTGCTGCCACAAACTACTTGGGTAAACCAAGAGGTTTGCATGCAAAGCCAATTTGTCAATGTTGGCTGAAAAGCATATAAACATACCTCCTCCTCCTGATGTCTGCATGAAAGACGTTTCATATGCATGGAAAAAGTATTCCTCTTTAACCAGCTCAAGACCTACAGCTTGGTATAACATTCCTTACCCACCAAAAACTCCCAAAGATTTTAATTTGGCTTCTGGGTACATCAATACATAGAACTTCTCTGCTTCTCTGAATGTATCTAGGATCTAGATTTCATTGTACTCCACAGGAAAAAAAAAAAAAAAAAAAAAAAAGTTGTTTTTAGAGGAATGAATGAAAAAAAATATTCAGTGGATGGGGGTAGACTTTTGCCACCACTAGGACCTCCATGATTCTGGGTGTCTGTTTAGCAGGCTGTGGAAAAGCCCCTTCACAGACTTGCTGTAGGAATTCGGTGGTCCTCAAGAGACTTAGATGTTATTGTTTTGGCCAAAAGTCTCAGCCATGAGATGACCTGAAAATACCAAGCATTGCCAAAGGAAGAGGAGTCTGGAAGCTGACAAAAATAGTTTTGTGATTTTTTTTTTCCAGAAAGTTCTGGATGTGGGTCTTTCTCAAGACTTCTTTGACAAGGACTTCTCTAGAGGTATCCAGCTTTTCTATGAGACTTGGTTGATCACACCAAGCTTCAGGTCCTTAACAGCCTGCTGCTGTACCTTTGCATTGGTGTATGTAAAATAACTAAGTGGGAAACTGTTTTTTCTTACGTAGAGCCCTGTCAGATTTCAGAGAGGTTCCCACTTTTCTCTCTGGGAGGAAACCCAGGCTGCTTAAAGATCACACTTTTATTTTCTTTCACTGAAATGCAAGAAATATAGAACAGTGCAAACCCTTCCTCAGCAGCAGAGTAAATCCATCTTTTCTCAAATTCAAGGAGAGAGGAAAGGATAAAAGCTTTCATACAGCCTACATCAACTCCAAGGCAGTCATGAAGAAAAAGCAGAGGCACCTGATTAGACTGCATGGGGGAGGAAAGTGTCTCAGACCATGACAATACAATCTCCTCACAGGAACATCTCAGGAGTGATTCAGCCACACAGTGATCACTGTGGAGAAATCTGGGGGAGTCTCTTTCTTTGTACATACTGTCCTTCACTTTTGCCTGTGAAGAACCGGGCTGCAGTTCTGCTTGTCCTGTGTGGTGTCCTCTTCACCCTTCAAAAAGCAAAGGGCCAGACAAAGTGCAGACTGTGTGTATCGTGACTGGGGGCCAAATGAAGACACTTTACTGAGGAGTTCCTTGCCTACCCTGGGCACAATCACAGCTCTGTTGGGGGACTGGCCTCCTACAGAAAGTGCCCGCTCTCCCCCAGCGTAACCTGGGCTCCCATTTCCTTTTTATCTCCATTGTTGCCTGGGTCAGAAGAAAGCGAAGAGCAAGGAGAAAGTGCTCCTGAAGCTAAAATAAATAATAATAATAATAATAAATATATATATGTATATACATGTATATATGCCATATGCATATATAGGGCAGTAGGCAAATAGCCTTACCAGTAACAAGGCTAACAGATGTTCAGCTACAATTTCTAAATTACCTTTGCAAGAGGCAAGAAAAAGTGACTCAAGTGAGCATGTCATCCATGGAGCGTGGGACAGGTGCCAGAAAACCCTGTTGTGCCTTGCTGATTACTGAGCGATTAAAGCTTGAAGGGGGCATCTCCTTCCACCTGCTGCAGGACAGCTAGCTCGCTGACAGGGAGCTGAAATTTCTCCTTCATGTTGCTGTACCCACTCTGGAGACTCTCTGAGCTCCAGCTAGAACATGGTCAACAGACACAAAAGGGTCTAAAGCCCCACACTAACGTCATGTAACTGGGCCAGGCTGAGGTGACGCTGCTTGCTACGAAATTTCAGCGTTTCTTAAAATACGGTGGTAATGGAAGCATGGTGATTTGTGGGAACAGCATGATCCCTGGTTTCCTGCTATTAGTGCTGTGTAAACCTGAGCTCTTTTTCTTCAGACTGCCAGGAAATAGATACAAAAGTATTTATAAGATTTCACTTTTGCAGCATAGCCCTAAAAATAGCACAATACATCATTCATAGTACAGGTCTCTCTATTCTCTTATCCTACTGCTGAAGGAAGAAAGGCATAATATTATCAGCTAACTGCCCTCCCTACCTCTTCCCATAAAGCACGTTTCAGCTACTAGTGTTGCTATCAAGGTTAAAATCCCCTTTGTTTTACAACATGTTCATTGCTTAAGGGCACTGTCATTGCCCAAAGGGAGCATAATGTTCAAGTCTCATTGAAATATCAGTAAGTAATATCAATAATAAAGAAAACACAGAATATATTAACAAATTCACTGCCCATAGCTATGTACCCATGATATATGGGAGCGGTATTCAGAGCATCAGTTCGACAATACTTAAAGTCAGTGCTCCTTTGACCCGTGCTGATGAAGATGGACAGACAGGTTACAGAAGATTATGCCTCCAAGGGTCATAAAAATGTAGAAGGTTCCCAATTGCAAACTGATTTTTCAAAGACAATTACCTGCATGATTTAACCAGGCGGCCATTTATGCCTTCCAGGTTTCATATCATTAATGTTTGTTTCCTCTTGGATTTTCGCTGTTTCTCCTTTGCTCATTTTTTTTTTTTCCTTTTTACCTCATGTATACACATTAAAACACTCTCTCACACTTCTTGTCCTAGGTGATTTATTCCCAAGAAATTAAATTACATTTTTATAAGCCTGTGTTACTGCAAATGATAGTTGAAGATTTGCTGAAAAAATTAATTCCTGATCTGTTGCCGTGAAGAGCCCTTGCTAGCACTGCACTGACTCTGTCTTTCAAAACCAGATGGAAGCAGTCCAACGGTATGATTAACTTCTTAGTCCCTGCAATTTCCTATTGCTCTACTTGCCCTAGATTTCAGGATTGACCTCCTGCTTCACTGCAAAATGCACAGTTGCTCAGCTTGATAAATCACATGAATACTTTTTTGATCACAGTTATCTACTATTTACTACATACCCAGTGAGGTTAATCATATGCTGAGGCACTTCATATGCTGCACGCATATACACTCTTCTTCCCAATAGCACTTTGCATATTCTTCATGCTGCCAGCCAGCAATGGGACCTGTTTTCCCCTTACCAATATTTAAAAGACCGCAGTCATGCACCTTGTCTCTTTTTCACCCCATGTTAATTCTGTAATTATCCACACACGGATTCTTAAAAGAACTAGTGAGCCAAAGAAAATACATGAGAAATTGCTAGTCAGACCTTTCTTTTAGCAGACAGATATTTTTCAAAATGCTAATGTTTCTGTGAACTAGAACCGATCGTCTCCCCTCTAATATCTTTGGGGAGCTATTGAGAGTGCATGGGGTTGCCCATAGGGATCTGCGAAATATTTGGCTATCATGACAGCAAACTGCTATTACTTCCTTGAAGAAAAAATGCAGCTTCACTTTTCTTTCTCTTTCTTTAAACACCAAAGGAATTTTGGTATTTAGTATGGCTAGCTAGGGCTCAAAATTGCTAAAATTCCCTGGAACAGCTCCGCCTCACCTTCTCATGCAGCTTTGCAATACACCCAAATTGCATCTCCAGAGCTGTCGTAGAACAATTCCAGACAAACACCAGCAACAGTCAAGGCATGGGAAAGCATCCAGCAGTGAATGGATGAGTGTTGCAGATCTTGCTCTCAAGTTAAATAAAAGGAAATAGAATCCAGTTTTACAGAGATATCTATTCCTTTTTATTCCAAGCCTTCCACACAGGCTCTTTTCTGAAGCCCCTTTTCACCAATTCACAGCATACTCCAGTACTGGAAATAATACCCTATATGCAATACATAACGTTACTCTTGTTCAAGTTCTGTACCTAGGAGGGCTAAGAAACTCTAGATCATTTCTGCCACAAGAAGCAGCACCTGTCACCCTTTCCTACCCCATGCCTAGTGGAAATGTGGGGCACCAGCATTTCCAAACAGCCATGCTTCCACGTAGGGAATTAATGGTAAATCCGTATCCCCTGTCAGAGATATTTTTTTCCTTGCAAAGATAATCTTGAAAGTATAAGCAATGTACCAACTCTGCTGGAGGGACTCGTGTTCATTTCTATGGCAAAGAGCACCGTGCATGCATGCTCTTCTCCAGCCAGCCTTTGCATCCCCCATGATCTCAGTTCCTTCACTCTCTGCTGGGATGTGGATCAGCTGTCCTGAGCCAAGGCTTCCCCTCGGCTGTCACTGGCTGCACAGACCTGTCACATCACGGCTTGCTGGCCAGCCTGTGAGCTGAGTCACTCCGCTGATAAGCTGACCACATAGCTTTGCAAGTGTAGGACTTGCTCAGTGTGAAAGGCGACGTTATCAAACAACTCAGTCCAACACAAACAGAAGTGTGTGGGTGACATGAAGCACGTGAGTATTTTTGCTAGCTGCCACCGGGCTATTTACGTCCTTCAGGGTATCACAAGTTTAACTGCGTTGCTTAATCACAGCTAGAGCAGATACTTGAGAACAAGAAATCTTTGGCTTGGTCCACTGAAAGTTTTAGGGCTGCTTAGACAGCTGTGTTCCCTACTTTAAATGATCTATTAAAAGTCTACATTGCCTCTTATTGTTGCCTTAATTCTTTACAAGCAGCCTATTCCCCAGGCCTCATAACTCAAATGGTGTATCTCAATGTGGCTTTGTCTGAAGGAGAAGAGCCATGCTACAGATCCTGCTGGACTAATCACTGACCCTATTGCTGCTTACAGTATCAGGGGAATGGAATGGATTGTCCCAGGCCAACCTTTTCCATTCATTGTTCCTCGCAGCTGGGTGCTAGGTGCAGGCACACACCTGTGAGAGATAGTTCAGCAGCACCTCTGCCTCCAAACCATCTCTCTGCCTGCAGATGTATTGCTCTGCTGCTTCTCATGACCCTCCTCTCAGTTCTGCACACCCATCTTGGGACTGGGCAGGTTGAGTTGATGGTTGGACTTGGTGATCTTAAAGGTCTTTTCCAACCTAGATGATTCTATGACTCTATCTATGATCAGCACTCCAGAGGAGAGTGGGAACAATTTGTTCTTCCCTCAAGACCTCTAATGCAACTGGTCAGACCCGTTAGGGTAAAACAGATCACACCTGGCACAGCCTGCATGTCAGTGTCCTAACAGTGACCAAGCATGGATGGAGAGGGTATGGCTACAGGGAAATGTAAAGTACACCCAACAGGAAGGTGAGCCAAAGGACAGATAGGCTTTGAAGCTCACCAAACCTCATGAATGGTGCTCATCTACAGTGCAAAACTGATGTTTGTGTTGAGATGCCTTGTCTAGCAGCAGCTCAGGGTAGTAAATCAAACAGTTTTATCACAGCCTGTACTGAACAGTTCAGGCCTTGATGAAACAAATATATAAACCAGGTGTTGAGTGTAAGCTGGAAAGCTGGCTCTTATCAGGTGGGGTGGAAGGGCTGGCCAGCATGACTGCATGATGTCCAGGCTGTGTGGGACCCCTTGCTGCCAGTTCAGCTCCCACCTCTGCCCCTGGGTGAGGGTGGGCAGAGCTAGCAACGTCTCTCTGCATCCTCCACAGTAAGGACACAAAGAGGATAATAGACTGGGCCTGTGAATGAAGCGTGTCCCATAAGTACCACCCAGGCACTGCAGGGAATGAGACAGCTTTTCCCTATTACACTGAGAGAGGAAATTCAGCGATGGCACAAGGCTTTCCTCTAAGTACTCAAGACTCTTAGTCAGACCCACTTGGCCTGCACTACAGCACAGAGAAATAAAAGCAGCTAGGGGAATAGAAGTGCCCTAGGACCACTGTAAATCTTTACTTCATGGAAAATCTTATCTTGTGCATGAATATGAGCTGTGACTAAATTTAATGTGTGGATTAAGTACTGTGCGGTCTCCCTCATGGTGGGCTTTTCAGCCGAAAAAGAACAAAAGAATAATAATGAGTGTTGTGTTTGGGTATGATTACAAACATCTGTAATTTACAGCTGGACATTCCCCGTTGCAAATATATCCAGCAAGCAAGTGCTCTGGGTTAGCGTAATAGCCTGCAAAAAATTAGCTTTTAACTTTAGTCCTGAGGTCAGAGTGCTGGGACCAGGGGAGTCAATAATAAAATCTATTTAGCTCAGTGGGATTAAGCAGGTTTAAGACCTGGCTTAACCACACTGCTCACTGTTAAATAATAGCAGAACGCACTGAGTATTTTAGGTACAGACATTTTTCTTAATTTGAAAGCTATTCAGGCAGTGGATTCGAGAGTCATGCCATTGAAGATATGCTAGCACTATACCATTAAGGTATATGAGTTAAATGTTTGTACTTCTCTGTCCCAGAAATTGAGCAATCTTTATAGTTAGACCACTTTACTGAAAAGCATAATAAAATTAAAACGAAGCTGTGCTGTATAAACACTGAAGGTTTTCCATGAGAGAATGAAAAGTGAATGGGGCCAGTGCATCTTTCCTGACAAAACAGTCAGTGCATGTGCAGAGCAACCTGTCTTCTGGAAGCAGAAAAGCTGTTTCAGTCGAGCTTCTGGGTCACTAATCTTTGTGTTTGCACATAAATCTGTTGGGGGTTACTGTGGCAGTCTGAAAACAAGACTGAGTGCAGCACACTGGAGAAATCAATGGCTACAGGTTTAAAAACTCCCCCTTTTTTTGCCTCTTTCAGTTTAGCTAACTGTTAGCTTTTTAACAAAACCTGAAAGCAAAAACTGAAACGAGAACTACTGGAGAATAAATTTTAAGAAAGAATGGTGGGTGAAATTGCCGAGAGCTTGATTTAACCTGCCACCTCACCTCCCTTGGTGCTGGGACGTGCTGGTGTGTGGCCAGGCACTCGTCACTGCTCCTGGGACACAAGCACTGGGCAACAATATCACAGGAGCTCTCCCTTTAGCCAAGGCTAGGCAGAACCTTTACAGTTTCAGTTTTGGGCCCCTGCTCGATGCAGAGAGGTTCCTCACCCCCAGTGGGGCTGGGACCATCTACGCACCGTCACCACTGCTCTTCCTAGGAGTGACAGAGCAGGGTTTGGGGTTTGCTGACTGCTTCCAGGGGCAGTTCTGTGGGAGTGCTCCTTGCTCAGCCCAGGGGAAGGATGCTGAGAAATGCCTCCCCACACTGTCACAGCATCATCCCACCACGTGTGAAAGCTGCTTGGCCTGGTGGCTGAGCTTGCACACCTCCGGGGAGATGGACACGATGCTGCCCTGACTCCTCTTTCTTTTTGCATTCATCCCCATTACAGCAAATACTCGTGTACTCTACAACCGAGTCAGTGATTTCTCCTGCATCCCATATGTTTCAGTCTGTTTTTCTTTTTTCTATTTTTTTTTTTTTCTTTAAGGGGGGTAAAAGAAATCCTAAACAAAATGGTGTTTGTAAACTGGGCAGAGGTGGGGGGGGGAAGGTTGATAATTTTGGCAGTCTTAGCCTCAGACCAGAGAGAAATGTTATTCATCCGTGCACAAGATATAATTCAGCCTAAGTGACAGGCTCTGCTCTGGAGAAATCCTGGCCTGAGCTGGCTTCGAGAGTCAATTACTGCTTATTCCCAGGGAGGCGGGGGGCGGGGGGCCAGGCGGAGCGCAGGGGGCTGCCAGCAAGGCAGGGGGAAATTTACTCTGTGTCAGCCCGCATGACACAGTACCTCATTTGTGGATAAATGTAAATCTGCTGGTTCTTTTTCACAGGCACTAAAACGTACAGTCTCTCCTTCCCCTTCCCTCCCCCCTCTTCCCAAAACTGGAAAAGAAATCAGGACCGTCTTAGAAAGCTACCTTATATTTCAATCAATCCTCTTTCATAAAAGTCATTTAAGGTAAATACCTGTGCAGATTACGGCCCAACTATAACATTTACTATGGCCCGAATCCTGAATTCCTTGCTCAGGCCAGTTTCCCATTGAAGTTGATGGAAATTCGCTTGAAAAAGAGCTGAGTAAAACCTGAAAGCTGGCTAAGGATTTGGTCCCTTTCTTATCTGCCTGAAGCACTGCTGCAGTTCCAGAAGAAGTAAAAAAAATAATGAATTAAATTCCTCTAAAATACTGATCCCTCAAAACTTATGGGGTAAAAAAAGGCATTGTTTTTGTGCCTGAAATGTACGGAGTATCTCATCACAAGAGGAGCAATTCCCAGGGAAAGAATTTGGAAAAAGTCAAAAGAGAACATCTCAAAATAAATGAAGTACTTATTGCTGAAAAATGAGCTTAGATATATCTCAGCAAACTCTAAAGCTGAGAATTTACTGCATCATTCATGCCTTCTCCAGTAAGTTTCTTATCTCTCGTTTGGTATCACAACAAGGGATTCTGCATACTCTGTATGAAATACAACAAGACTGTGATTTTTGCAGTAATAAACTCTACACATGCATGACAAATCCAAGCATGCAAAATGTTTAACATCCCAGTTCGCAGATACTTTGGGGACAAAATCCGATTATGAGTTATATGCCACAATAAATAGGGCTCAACGTTTCATAAAGCAATTTATAGTTCATAAAAATGACAAAATGTACCTGTCAGACAGAACGCGGAGAGCAGATCTCTGTGCTGCCTGCTGGAAGAAAGGGCAGAGATGTTTATTTTATATTCTGACTTTAAAATTACGAGTACAATCAACACTTTAAAAAATGCGTTACACACATTTTTGTCACGTGTCCAAATTTTAAAGTACTAGCAAAGTAGCAGAGAGTCTACAGCAAAATGGACATTCCAGCCTGGTAAATGTAAGAACACTTTGTTAAGTACGCCATAAACCAGGAGATTGTCAAAGCACAGCGCAGTATTTGAGGTCTGAACTGCTCTATTTAGACGGTTTTCTGCAGGTCTCTGAAAACTCTGCAGGGCTCAGCTCTCTTCCTTCCCCTCTCCCCGCTTCCGCACTCCCACTCCCTCTCCTTTACCATCAGTCTCCTCCCATTCTTCCACAGAAACAAACATCACATATTTGGTTCCTTGTGCGACGAAGCCTGTAGCTATAATTATAGATTTTGCAAAGCTTGCCAGAGCTGCCGCAGACTTTTCATGAGCGCTGCCATGTTAATCTGCTGGCAACTCTGGGCTACGCAGCACAGGATTGACCTGTTGCTGGTTTGCTCCTCAGTTTTTGCCTAGCACAACTCTTTTGGATGGGGTGGGGAGGCATGGTGCTCGTTCTTGTGTTAGCCAGCAGTCCTGGGAATAGAAATCGTAGCCTCTCAAGTTTAATAGGACTCCCAAGCCTATCCCTGAGCTGGTTTGCCACTTTATTATTATTATTCTTTCCCCTCCTTGAATCACTTCAAGCAGGGTGATTCATGACTTCAGCACAGTAACTAGCTGCTAAGCAAAGATGAAATCCATAATGTTCTGAAAATCTACTTTAAAGCCCCAATTCTGCTTGTGGCTGCCTGGAGTGGCTCCTTCCCACTCATCCCTGTCCGGGCTGTGCCTCGCCTGGCGCAGAAGGGACACAAAGCCACGCAGCACAGGCAGTCAAGGGGCAGAAAATTAAGTGTAGGTTTTCTCTTTGCAGCCACCGGCAAGCATGTTTCGCAAACGATATCTCTGGCTCTTCAGGCTGCAGGGGGCTGCATCCCTGAACATGCCCATCCCTGAACATCCCCATCCCTGAACATGCATCCCGGCATCCTGGTCAGCACCAGAGAGCATGAAAGCAGCCCTCCTGGCTAGGCTACAAAGAAACACTGGATAAAACCTCACTTGCAGTCTCATTGACTGGAGCATTTCACAGACAGGGGTAAAAAGATTCCCTGAATGGATCTATGCAGATCTGACAGTAGTGCAGAAGTGCTTTGGGAAGGGTGTCCACATGATTTTGGAAGTAGGCACTTTCAGGAAGTTTTCAAAGGGAAGAGTGGTTTGCTGTGTGTCCCATGCTGGGTTGTCAGGAGATAAGGGCTGTGCCACATCCCCTGCTGGCAGGAGGGTTTTCCCTTTGCTTTCACTTTCTGTGGTGGGCAGAGAGCCCACAGGAAGAGCTGGAAAGGTCCCACCAGCTCAGTGGGAACGTGCCCATGGCATGAACCTGCTGGTTTTAGTGTTATTTTCTAATAATATGGAGCTTGGACTTTTATTGTCTCTGATAGCTCATTCTACTGGCACGCTCTTTGGGTACAACCCTGTCTGGGTCCACCAGGACACTGGGTACAGGACAGGTTTTAAGCAGAGCACCTGCCCTCCATTTCAGTAGGCTGGCACCTTGTTTGTTCTCACCTTTGAGGGGGGCTCCCTATGATAATTTCACCCCACTTCTTGCACAAAAACACAGGAGAGACCCAAATCTTGGGTTTAAGAATGTCTTGTGACTTAATTTCTTCTTAAACGACCCAGACCAATGTGAACCCATCTCCTCTCATGCTTAATTACCCTCACTAGCAGGAGCTTTTGGCCATCGTGACTCATATTGTCCAGCTCCCAGTGCTGGCCTCTACACTGTTATGCTTTTGTCTGCAAAGGTCTGGAGCTTCCTTGCACTATCAGAGCCCTTCCCCATGCCCAAGTAATGTAGACATCATGCAAATCACCATTCCTTCTTCTCTCACATCTTTCCTTTGCAGGCAGCCATTATGTGGCAGTGCTGTTTAAGCCACTTTTAATGTCTCCCAGTCTTGGCTAAGACCACCACAGGTGGTTGGGCAATGAAACAGGTTAGAAAACGCATCCAGCTGGAAATTAACACTCTTCCTTTATCTATCTATCTATCTATCTATCTATCTATCTATCTATCTATCTATCTATCTATCATCTATCTATCTATCTATTTTGCCAGGTCATTTGTAAGCTGCATGCCTTTTCTGAGCTGCCTCCCCAGGGGGAGGGAGGCAGTGCAGGGTGTGGTGTGAGAATGGGGACAGGACTGAGGGGGCAACAAGAAAAGGGCAGGTCTGCTAGTGAGTTCATTTTCACCTGATGTCTCTCTTAATTCCTTCCGGGGAGATGCAGAGCTCGACCTGAGCAAGGTTTGTGGTGGCTGCTGGAGCCAAAAAGAGACTGCTGCTCTGTAGCCACAGTCCTCAGGGTCCTTGCAGAGACCCCAAGAAAGCACACATGGACTTTGATGACCCTAAAAGCTCCCTGACATGGGGGCGTGAAGTGCCTACCACCCTTGTATTTCCCGAAAATCCCTAATTTTGGGAGAGGGAGAAGAACTGTATACTTTCGCCTCCAGTCTAGTTGAAAGCAGCCCTTAGGAGGGAAAAGGAGAGGATTTGTCTCGATCTGTTCAGGGTGCTAAACTGAGCCAGGCCATGTGGGGCTGGACTGCAGCCTCAAGTGCCAATGTTCAGTTTCCAACTTGGTACATCCAGCTGCTGACAGCCTTGAAAAGGTGATCCTTTCTGGGCCAGCAAGTGGGTTCAGATGACAGCCAGGGCAGCAGGGAGAAACGTACAAGTATTTTTCAGTGACATCATTCCACTTTTTCAATTAGCTTCTCATATTAAGTCCTTTAATAAGCATCTTTCTTCACCAGGATGCAATGCAGGTTGCAACTCACTCCTTGCCTGGAGGTGGCACGTTCTACAGATGAGACTACTGATTTCTTGCTCACACTGTTTGAAAATACAGCCATGTCTGGCTGCATATTTGTGTGACCCTTTGAGTTGATCATGGCTCCATTTCTGAGTGATGGGGGAATGCAATTCAGTTGCAAGTTTACCCTTCCTCCCTGGAGAAGCAGATCTATTACCTGCAATGAAAGGCAGTTAGCAACTGTCTGGCAATTTTAATTCTAGCCTATATTGCTCCCCTCTCCTGGAGAAAGTGAACTGTTGTAATTAAAGGTAGTTAGCAGTTCTGTAGCAAGCATAAATACTTGTGGCCACTAATTACAGTCTGCTCTCTTGTTCCCCTGCTAGAGGACTTGGCTGCTCGGCTTAGGGAGAAATATCTGCCCTTGGTTCTTGCTAACAGTTTTATTGTGACCCCATTTAAGCTCGTTCATGAATCCCCATGGAGGGTCATGACCCATAGAAAAACTCTCGTTATAGAAATGGCTTTCTCTGATTTATTATGTTTCTAATACGCTGGCATTATCTTTGTAACATCGTAAGCAAAAGGGTGGTACTTAGTATCGTGTCCTGCCTGCACTGCTATTTTTGAATAGCTTCCTTTTGATTGTGATATTTAATTTGCATTTTATTTTACATCATTAACAACATTACTGAGGCCAGCTCACCATCCATCAAGAAAGAAAATGAGAATATGCTATGCATTCTTTATTATTCCTGGAAGTAAGTGACTACGCTGGCTACAGAAATTAGGGATAAGAAATAATTTTCAAAGTTCAATGCTGCTGACAGAATTTAAAGATCTCCAAGAATTACCACTAAAAGGTGCTCTTGATAAGTGATTCTCCTGATAAGTGATTGTGCTAGACTCTGATGTGTTCATCAGTAATGAGTATAATCCTAAAATTTCAGTTCCTGGAATCAGTGGGCTTACTCATGGAGGGAGGGTCTCCTCAGTATGAACAAGGATATTGGAGGCCAACCCACAACATAATAACTTTAACTCTGAGTAGGAAGCAGGGGAAGGAAAAAAAAAATAAATCACTTAGGTGGCTCAGGTACTTGGGCTTGAGAAAGTAGCCACAGTACATTTGATGGATTACTCTGTTTCACTACATCAAGAGTTGTAAATTACAGGATACCGGCTGGTTAGACTTCTTTGTCCCACACCTGAATTGGTTATAGATACATTTAGGGCGGAGTTTCATTGATCTGCCTATAGTTCATTAATCATTCATGAAAGATCCTCGCTGTACCCTAAGACTACCGAGACAAAGCAAGTTTTCAGGCAGCAGTAATCATGTTCAGGTTCTCAATCTCCAGAGATTGCATGTCCTCTCTCCATCTTTTATTGCAGTGAGCCGGAGCTTGGGAACATAATCAGCAGATATTCAGGTTTCAGTGTGTGTGTTAAATGAGCTACCAAAATTACTCGAAGTGTCACAAGTTGCAAGCTGTTGTTGAAGAGAAATCAAAGAGGAAGTTAAATACTTTCATAGTAATTGGGGCTGAGCAGCTAGCTAGTGCATTGTAATTGGGATTGAGCAGTGAACAGAATGGGTTGAATACACAGCTTGAGCTGGTGATCCAGGAGTGTTAAGAGTGGTCTCCAGATTTTATTATTTTATTTTATTTTATTTTATTTTATTTTATTTTATTTTATTTTATTTTATTTTATTTTATTTTATTTTATTTTATTTTATTTTATTTATTATTTCATTTCACTTCTAAAATTAGTTGGAACAGAATTCATAAACTGCTGGGTTTACAGTCATTTTTGGAAAAAAAGCAAATGAGAACTAATGAAGAATGTTCTGCTGGGCTTGGAAGGGTGTCTTGGATACACTGCAGGTTGATCATGGATCCATTTTCTTTCACATTGCCCAGGGCATGATTTGGCAAATAAAAGCCAATGAATTGACCAATGGCAAACTCAGACATTTTGTCTTCTATTTTTTCTTGTCCTGTGGAGTAATCACTGTTATAACGAGAGGGCTCAGTTATGACAGCTGTGTGAGAAAGATGAAATTCTGTACTCTGCCTTTTGGCAACCAGGCCAGCACAAACATTTTATATGTCTTCTTTCATGTGTCACTCTTCGTATGTCTTCCACATTGATTCTATTTTAATTTCTTAATGCTTTGGTTGTTTTTAATATAAATGCATTTTATTCCTAAGTTAGTGAAGCCATTGAGAAGTTTTGTGAATGGCACAACACTATTGATTGCCGTAATTTGAACCATGGGACTCTCCAGAGCTTTTTTCTACTTCAGATCTGGGGAGCTGTTGTGAACCTAGGGCAAAATCCTCAATAACAGTTTTAGAGTGAATCCGCTTTGATCCAACCACTCACAAGGTTCTTCACTCTCTTGTTAGGATTTGAGTTTAGCCCAGCTTTGTTTGTAAGTACTTTCTTGCACTGGATGCTACACTTTTGTCTGTGAGATGGGGCTGTTCAGCCTGGAGAAGGGAAGGCTCTGGGGAGGCCTTACAGCAGCCTTCCAGTACTGAAAGGGGGCCTACAGGAAAGCTGGAGAGGGACTCTTTGTCAGGGGGTGTAGTGATAGGACAAGGGGTAATGGCTTTAAATTGAAAGAGGGTGGGTTCAGATTAGGTATAAGGAGGAAGTTCCTTATTATGAGGATAGTGAAGCACTGGCACAGGCTGCCCAGAGAAGCTGTGGATGCCCCATCCCTGGAGGTGTTCAAGGCCAGGCTGGATGGGGCTTTGGGCAACCTGGTCTGGTCGGAGCTGTCCCTGCCCATGGCAGGGGGGTTGAAACAGGGTGATCTTTAAGGACCTTTCCAACCCAAGTCATTCTATGGTTCTATGAATTCTCTGTGCAGACAGCTTTCACCCCAAGGCATGCTTTCCAAACATGTTAGGCATCCTTCTCCCTTCTTTTGAAACTCTCATCATCTTTCAGCATTTTCTTTGACGAGTGCAGAGCTGCACCCTGCCACAATGACATTCCCACCAGGACTCCACACAGAGGCAACAAAACCCCTTCACACCCATAGACTTGACATGCTTAACACCTCTGCATCCGCACGGCCCGAGGAGCTGCCTGAGAAGCCCAGTTCAGGCAGTTTATCCTAAGTAATATTTAATGTGCCTTATCTCAATGAAATACTGTGGACTCCACAGTGTTCTAGGAGTTTTGTTTTGAGGATCACTTTTCAGTGTGGGTTTCTGAGGGATTTAAAATCACTTGTTAACTGCAGCTTGAGTGTTTCTCTGTAAATTTGCAATGTAAGTCTGTGAATGTGAGTTTTACTGTCTGGTTGATAATTATTTAGGATTTACAGGCTGTAAGACTTAGAAGGGTCTCTCTTCTTTCCCCTTTTGGAGTTGGTCATCATCAGTGCCACATCTTTTAAGAAACCATAAAACCCTTTCTGGATTTCATGATTTCTCCAGGCCTTTCAACACCTCAGTATTCATTTTTCACCCTGGGGTTTTATTATTATATTTTTTGGCGTACATTGTTCTTTCTCCTCTGCGTTGCCCATTAATCCTTATAAATCTTCAGGGGCAGCGCAATCTAGTGACTTGAACATGGCACCTGGGATTGAAAGACCCAAGTGCTAATCCTGGCTTTGCAGCTGACTTGCCATGTGGTTTCAAACGAGCCACATCTCAGCCTCTGTCTCCCTGTCAATTCTACAGAGATAATAATTCTTGCTTAACTGTACCTAAATACCTCTCAGGAGCATTGCATTAAGTAGTTAATACTTGTTAAGTGATTTGGATCTCCAAATTACTGTAAAAGCAGCATGGGTATTAACAATTCAGAAAATTTTATATATCTGTGAATGTTGAGTCTTCTGCCCTGCATCTGTTCAGATTTCTCTTGAATTCTGCCTCTTAAAAGCACACAGGGTTTCAAGACAGAGTTAAATTTAATCTTTTTCAGTGGAGACAAGCAGAAGGTCATGGGTACTTTGAAAGTCCTTGGTACTTTACATTAATAAAATGGTTAATTTAAAAAAAAAAAAAAAAAAAAAAAGTTGGTTGAAGGTCTCAGTTGTTGCAAGTAAACCAGTAGTCACCTTGGAAAACTTCCATTGTCTCCAAAGTAGTCTTCTTACCCAGGAATAGGCACTGCTGTTGAAGTACTCTTAACACTCGTGATACCTCAGGCAAACTGACCGTGTTATGCCACAGGTTTTACAAGATTTTTATTTTTTTTTTTCCCCAAAAAGCCCATATATGTGAAAATGGGGCGAATACCAGCCTAAGTTCCCCATACAGCAGTAACTCTGCCTGGTGAGGTGCTATGTCAATTGTCTACGAAGCATTTGTTACTACCCAATTGGTAGTGCTTGGATTGTGCTAGGAAAAAAAAAAAAAAAAAAAAAAAAAGACAAACAAACAAGCAAACAAAAGAAACAAAAAAAAAACACCCACACAGAATAGCATCCTAAGATGATTGAAATCAGTAGCTAAACTCCTGTGGCCTTCAGAGGAGCAAGATTTCATCTTAGGTTCAGGAGAAATTGTAGCAATGTTTCCCCAGTCCCTTTTATTTAAATACTAGTTTTGATGGATGGGATGATGGCTCTTTTTCCTTATTTTTTCATAATGTCTAATGTTGCTGCTGCCCCTCTTATAATGACATTTTATTTCAATTTCTTTTCTCCATTCACTTCTTTTTTATTTCCTTAACCCATTCTCTTTTCATGATCCTTTTATTTTCTGACATATTCTCAGCTTCCTCTGCTTCTGCTGTCACCCATCCCCACGCTTCACATCTCCTTCCCACTGCTCCTCATGCTAATGAGACGGCCAGGGAAAGATCCTGGGTGGGCCTCTGTGAGAGCAGACTGAAAGAAGGGAAAAAAAGGGTGAGAACATGTGAGAGAAGCAGCCCTGCAGCCCCCAAGGTCAGAGCAGCAGGAGGGCAGGAGGTGCTCCAGGCACACAGCAGCAGTTCCCCTGCGGCCTGTGGAGAGGCCCCTGGTGGAGCAGGCTGTCCCCCTGCAGCCCATGGGTCCCACACGGAGCAGATCTCCACGCTGCAGCCCCCCCATGGGTGGAGGAGCCCCCGGTGGAGCAGGTGGATGTGGCCTGGAGGAGGCTGCGGCCCATGGAGAGTCCCCGCAGGAGCAGGCCCCGGGCCGGAGCTGCAGCCGGTGGAGAGGAGCCCACGCAGGAGCAGGGGTCTGGGGGGAGCTGCTGCCCACCCGTGGGGGACCTGTGCTGGAGCAGTTTGCTCCTGGGGGATGGATGGACCCCGTGCTATGGAGCCGTGTGGGAGCAGTTCTTGAGGAGCTGCTGCCTGTGGGCAGCTCCTGCAGGATCAGCTGGGGAAGGACGGCATCCCGTGGGAGGGTCCCCACAGGGAGCAGGGACAGAGAGGGACCATGAAGGAGCGGCGGAGACGAAGCGTCAGGGACTGACTGCATTCCCCTGCACCACTCAGGGGGAGGACATAGAAGAAGGTGGATGGAGGGGAAGGTGTTTTTAGTTTGCTTTTAGTTCTCACTGCTCCAGTCTGCTAGTAATAGGCAATAAGTTATATTAATATCCCAATGCTGATTCTGTTTTACCCATGACAATAATTGTTGAGTGACCTCCCTGTCCTTATCTCAACCCTTGAGTCTTTTCCATTGTATTTTCTCCCCTTTTTTCCTTTGAGGAGGTGGAGTGAGAGAGTGGCTGTGGTGAACTTCTGCTGCCCAAGTGGGTGAAGCCACCACGCCTCCTAGCACCACCCCACCCAGAGCTGAAAGCCCAAGGGGAGTGAGGTTGGTATAGCTGTGGCTGGAGCTGTTCCTCATTGCTCTCCTTTCTGCTTCCCTTGTGCTGGTGCTGATGATTCCCCAAAGCTGGTCTGGTACTAAAAGCTCACAAGCTGAGTGGGACAGACAGGTACAGCAACAGAGAAACCACGGGCTGGGGTAAGCAAGTACATGCCCTGTGAGCTCCTGGATATGTCAGGGGTATGTTCTCTTGTTACAGCCTGTAATAGCTGTGGTATTACAAACAACCTTAATTTGCGCTCTAAATTATCCATGGCTGTTGGTTATTTAACCGTCCTCCTGCAGGCACACTGCAGTGAATTTTCCTGGAGGCAAACAGAGGTTTATGGCCACTCTTGTGAGGGGTGCAGGCTCAGAGGTGGTGGCTGACTCCAGCAAGGGCTCTTTCTGCAAGATGGCAAAACTAATTAACTGTGTTTTTACAAATGCTTATGTATGGACAAGGGAAAATAAGCCTGGAGACATAGGGGATAATCCCTCCTTATGCCCCAAATCAGCGGGCACTTTTGAATTGATTGCATCAGGACATGTTCCCATGACCATCGTGGCAGATGTTCATAGAGGAATTCTAGTTCACCAGGTGAAAAAACTAACCAGAGATTTCAAGAAAGGTAAAGGAAGATACAAGAGGCCGTGAGGAAGTGATACCTTGGAAAGGGTGATACCAGCAGAAAACGGCAGACCTAGAGGATTTGCTAGAGCTATAACTTAGTCAAAGCATCAACATGAAGAGACAAGGAAGATGCCCTTGTATTTTAAATTTATTTTCTAGTCTATTTTTAGAGGTGTGCATGGGGATCAGAGCGTTGTGTTTGAATTTCCCCAGATTTTGCATACGCCCAAGAGTCAAGCTGATCTCTAACCTTTTTCACTGTCATTTATGGTGGTGGTGTTCAAATTTAGAGCTTGATCTTGCCTGCCAGTGCATGACAGACATTGAATCTGATATTGTAAGATAGGCAGTGATGTGAGCCAAGTTTGGCAGGACAAGACTGAGCTCTTATTTTGTTTCATCTGACAGTTTCAGTGAGGCAATCTTGGTTTTCTTGTCATGCCTAGTGGAAGTGCAAATTTAGATGTCACAGAGATTTTAAAATCAGAGCTGGCAAACCACAAAAAAGCTTGGCTCAGCTGGCTTAAATCTTGCTCTGGATTTTAGTTATGTTGGATACCAAAAGGATTGCCTCTCTAATACACAGGAAATAATGGACTTATCTGAGTTAAGTAAGGCTGTTACAAAGGCTGTTCCTCTGGTCTGAAAATGCACTCACATTGTAGTGACAGAGGGCTGAGCAGGCCATTTGGATTAAGTACAAAAGCACCTGAGGTTCCAGCCATTCCTCAACCCAAAACTTAATTTTTCCATTTTTGCTTATCTCTGCTTTGTGTAGTTTCAGTTGCAGTCACACTCGCACGTGGGCAGACTTCATGAAGTAAGTTTCCCTGGCTCAGTGGAGTGAGAATCTTCACATCAGAAAGATATTTCTTCAAGTTTATCAGTCTACTTTTTAAAGCCAACTTCATTTGCAGCAAAGGTTCAGGTTCCATGCTTTTTTTTCTTTCTTTCTTTCTTTATTTTTTTTTTTTTTCCCCAGGACTGAGTGTTCTGATCTCTCTCTCTCTCTCTTTTTTTTTTTTTTTTTTTTTTTTTTTCTCATTTTCACTTCTGATCAAGTATTGCACCGATGAAGAGGTGAATAAAAGGGAGCACAACACTAAAATGACTTAAAGTGGTTAAAATATTTGGACACGGCATATGTGCATGCAATTAGCACTGACTAAAAATAGTTCTAATGATGAACAGGGCTATGCAACGGCATCCTATAATTTGCCTAATCTAGCTGCTCTCTCTGGATGTACCTGGCTCTGCTCTTCGCTTGGCTGATCTTTGACATCAGAAAGAGCTGTCATAACAGGGGAGGTCTGATGGAAAGAAAGCTTGCAGCCACTTTGCCTCTTTTTTAATCTGTTTCAGAATTCATTGCAGATTCCTGTGCATTAGCTGGAATATTAGATTTCATATGCAGAAGTAGTGCTTATATGGACTCTGCTAAAAATTAGTCCTTCTGGAAGAAGGTGTATGCATGACTGTTTCAGGGTAATTTGTAACTTTTTGTTGACCGTTGGTCCGTATCCAGAAATAAGAAGGAAAAGTCCTGCACCTGATTAAAGAGATTGTCCTTAAATACATTCTTCTCACTTGTTTCTGGCTACCATTGAAGCACAATTTTAGGACTTAAAAAGTCATTTCCCAATGCTACTTATATATAAACAGGGCCATGCTGACTGCCACTGACCATGGGGATGGACTTTTGCCCTGTTGCATCAACAGAGTGGATTTGCCTGGCAGACAGCCCTGCCAGAAACATGCATTTCCCACACTGATCCCTCAGCACATATGTGATGGGGAGGAAGCACAGGCACCGATGTCCCCACTGGAGCTGTGGGTACAACTTGAATCAGTATTGAGATCTCCATTTCAGCCACTACTGGAGCACTAGAGGAGCATGGATGTGCCCCCTGGAGCAGCAGCCTGGCCGTTCCCAGGCTGTGACTGATGGGGAGCAGCCCCAGGAGCCCCCAGGTTTGGGTGGGATGCCTTGTTCTGTGGGGCTGTGGGTTAGAACATGCTCCTGAGACTTTTATTTCCCTGCACCAAAGTAGTTCCTTGAGGCTGCTCTTCCCTTGAGGTCCCCCACAGTTGGCTTTGGCCACCCTGCAGAGGTTGAGCTCACGCTGCCTCAGATCCTGCAGGGATGTCTGTCCCCCTCCCTGTCCCTTCAGCAGGAGGGCAGCAGCTCCCTGGCAGATGCTGCCTTCTTTCTTTCTTTTGTGCAGGGTGTGAACAAAACCCTGTGCCCTATGTGCCTCAGCCAACCTCTTTACCTGCTGCAGCTATGGGATATTTAAAAATGAAGAAGAAGGACTAAGGCTCTGTCTTGCCTTTTGAGATGCAACAGGGGCTTGAGTTTGGAGCTGCGTCCCTGGGAGGGTGTTCTGATTGCTTCTTCAACTTCTGTTTATACAATTTTACAAAATTTTGGCAGGAATCAAGAGCACATACCAGGGTGTTGGCTTTTATGAATCTCATGGGATGTGAAAGTCAAGCTGACTGGATGAACTTTGGTTACATATTCCAGACAAGCACAATGACTCTATTTATTCAGACTTGGCAGCCAGAACGCAGATTGACTCTGTGGGTAATAAATTTTCACAGCCACAAAACTTCAGTGGCAACCAACCTGATCCTGCACAGAAAAAATGCATGCAAGGAAGCAGACTCGGGCTGCAAAAATATGTTAGATTATTATTCCATGTATGTGTACCAGTCAGTTAATTTTTTTTGTCTATTGATTGACATGAATTGCACAAATGGATCCAGGGATCTTTTTCCCCTTAAAGGAACTACTTGCTATTGCAAAATTTTCATATTGTAAAAGGACAAGTAGGGGGAAAAAAGAGAATTGTTCATGTTACAATTGACAATCTCCTTTCAATATTTCACCCAAGACTGATTTAAGTTATCCAGTGACCTCTACAGAGAAGAGCAGGGTATTATAATGGGGGCAGTTTCATGTGCTGTGCCACACTTCAAGGAACCAAAAGGCAATAACCACTACAATTCAGTACTCTGAACAATCTTAAGTACAATTTTGACATCTTCATGCTACAAAGCTTCAGATGCTTTCTGGGAGAGATGATGATGAAATTATTACCTTATGTGTTATAAATCAAAATGAATTGGCTCTTTAACTTGCAGATTTATGTTAACTACCTTGGTATCTGTTAATTGCTTGCTCTTCAGATATTGATTGGGGATTAAAAAATATATTTTCTTCAATCTGTGTGATGTAAAATATGCCAACAGGAAATTTTCCCTCTGCATATTAGATCGTAAGATCACTGCCTGTAAAATTAAAACGATCAGTTTAAATGGATAAACTATGCTCATTAAAGAGGAAAAATACATTTATGTAATTAAAATTAAGAGACTAATATGTGTGGATAATGTAATTACTGTGGGCACACACACGCTCAGCTTAAACCCAGCCTCTTTTGCCTCTCCTGGGTCTGTGAATCTTGCTACCTTAATTGCTGGCACGGAGGGAGCGTTTGGGATCCCGAGGCTCTCAATCAGGCGGCTGTCTCACATTTGGCCTCCCTTGCCCATTGCTCACATTCTGTGGGTCGGGCACAGCCCAAATACCAGCCACAGGGCTGCTGCAGCACCTGTCCCCATCTGCACCGCCACAGGAACTTTCCATTTCTGCCTGGTGATTTCAAATGGACACACAAAATCACCTTCTGAGTTTTCCACATCTTTTCCCCCAAAATTTCCATATAGGAATTAGCAAACAAGAAAAGCATCCAAGCTCTTGCACAGCTCACCTTCAGCTATTTAAGAAACTGGACTACTTAAATGAGTACAATTGCTGAAATGCCAATTAATTCAGTAAGGAGTGTCTGGGAATCACTCATGTACTGTTCCTATCCCTTCATCTTTGATTTCCTACTTTCTTGCTCCTGAGTTCAGGAAGCAGTCTGAGATTAAAGAGCCTCAGAATTAAAAAGTGAAAAAAAAAAAAAAGGGTTCTTCCTCTGACATTTAGGTACATATCCATGTAATAATCTGTGAATGTGTTTGGCAGGGAGGGGTCTGTGTTATTCTTTTTGGGGCCTATTTCCTGTTAGGTAGATGAAAACATGGTCTTTTGTTTAGCCAACAGGCACAATCATATTTAGGTTTGCTCCTTAAGCAAACTTGCATGTCTTAAGTGAGATTCTGCAAAGGATTTTTAGGGCCTGAGGCAGCCTGTGCCCCCAGGAGCTTTTTATCTGTACAGCCAACTTTGGAAAAAAAAAAAAAAATCATTAATCCATTTTAGAGAGGGGGGACCAAACCACAAAGTAATTGCTGAAGGCTGCTGACATGATGACCAGTGCTGAGCAATGGGACCTTGGCTCTGCTCCTTGCCACGCTGGTGGCAAATGCTGCCTTGGTTCTGGGGTCTTGTGGGTGGGAGCACGGAGGAGAAAGCCCTGGCTGGACCAGCTGTGCCTTGAACCTCTGGTCACTGAGTGAAGACCCGGCAAAGCACACACAGTGTGGAGCCACCCAAGCATGGGCTCTGCCAACTCTGCACTGCTCTCCTTTAGGCACGATCCCACCTTGCTCTCTACCCAAAGGACAAGCTGTGCCTCCCCATCGCTGCCTCTCCCCTTCCCCACCACTCCTTTCCCCTGCCTGCACCACAGTGTTGCTGCGTGCCCTTGGTATTCTTCAGACATCCCTTCTTGTCCCTCACTGGACTTTGCCCTACGCTGTCTGTGTGATGTATTTTAAACTATCTAGACAAGCAGGAAGAGTAATTAAATGTGAAGTGTTTCGGGATGAAATGCATTAAACAAAAAGGAAATTGTATAAATATGTAAATAATTGAATTCATGTGCTGAATCTTCTCAGCACAAAGCAGCTTTGCTCAAAATAGATGAAATAATGGTTTAATATAAATATGAAAAGGCTTTGACTTACCTGTTGCTTGGAATGTATTGTAAAATACAGACTTCTAATAATGAGAGCTAAAGAAAAGCCTGGAAGGTTTTCAGGTCTACATACTTAGAGTTATTTGCCTAAGGCCCTGAATTTCAGAAGTCTAAATAGCTCCAGTTACCCCTGACTGAAATAATCACATTTGAAACCATGTTATATCCTGGTCTGGAGACACCTGAGGCAACCAGGGGCAGTGCCTCCCTCACATGCTCTGGCAAAGGCACTGGACGTGCATTTTAATGCAAGGAGAAAGGGAAGTGGCTCTTGCCCTCTCACTCCCACCAAATCTACCCCGGTATATTGAGAGAGAGCTTGTGATAGTACAGCTTTTCAACTAGGGACTCAGCCAGCCAAGGGAAAACCAAGATCCAGCCCTACTCCAGTGATTAAAGAATAATTTGGACAAAACATGGCAGTGCTTCAAGGAGAGAAGACCCCTACCCTGACAAAAACAATCTCTCCTGGCCCATAGAAAACCTTGGGTGAAGAATCTGCTCCCAGGCAGGTGTTTTGGGGTCTTTAAAGCCCAAGCAAATGCCCTAATGGCTCTGTAATGGAGGGATCCAAGCGCCCATCCAAGGCTCTAGGCAGGTCAACAGCCCAGGGACTGGTCCCTCAGGCCCAGGTCGTGCTTGAAGGACTTGGCCTGAAGCCTTAATCCGAATTCCTGTTTCTCCCCTCCAAAACAAAATCCAATCAGGAGGAGACTGATACAAAAACCTTCTGGGTTGCATCAAGGTAATAAATCAAGACCCCTGCAGAACATTCCCCACAAATACAGCAGTTAGCACATGCAGTCTGGCGCAGAGCAAGAACATCTGTTACTCCATTTACAGTACTTTCATGTATTTTGATAACCTTGATGTATATTTTGAAAAAGCATTAGCAAAATGTTTGCAGTAGCTCTGTCTCGACGTGAAACATGCTACAAGTTACACGGTTGTTGTCTGGTTCTTACCTGGTCGTTCTCTTCTTCGTCGCTGCTTAACTTGAGGTCATCTTCTAGCATTCTGGAAAGCAAGCAGCAGAATAAGTTAATAATTATGATTTACCAAAATGTTTCAGATCTCAGAGCTACTGTAAAAAAAATAAAAAATAGAAAGAAATATATTTTATGCCAGGAACTCTGTAGAAGTGACGTCTTTTTTTTTTTTTTTTTTTTTTTTTTTTTTTTCTTATCCAATTGTTATCAACTAACTTCTTAATTTGTTTCCTGCTATTAGTGCCTAAGGGAAAATGTTTACTGGAGTAATAATGGATTTTGCAAAGATTATTGTTATTACAATCACTGACAAACAATTTTTGTATGCTAAAAATAATATTTTTGATGCTGACAGGTCAGTAGTCTCTCTGAAAGGAAAATTTTGCTCCATTTGGCTTTGAGCTTACAAAACAGAGCTAGATATTTACACTGGCAGTACTGCAGCACAAAATAAGATTCAATGATGTTTCCCCAAAGGCCATTTTTACTTTATTGCCTGTTTGATGTAAAATTGACATTGACTGAAACAATTAAAACTAAAATATATTGTCTCAGTGCACAGGAGTATGCACAAGGAGTTCACTGTCATACAAACATAGAAAATAATGCATCTTTTCTAAGGGGATTTCATCTTCCCTTCCCATATCCTTTCCTCAAGTTATTTCAACTGGCTTTCAAAAAAGAGCAGTTTGTCTTTACCTCCATGCATTTTTTTTTTACAAGCTAAGGTTAAGTAACCAGCAGTTAAAGGAGCTGAAGAGGTGCAAAGATTTCTCCCACTGCTTGAAAGGTCTTCAAGAATGGGACCTATTTAAAAAAAATACCTCTGTAATAACAATAATCATTCAGAAAGTTGCTAATTTTTCTTGTGTTCTGGGAAAAGGGAATCTGTAATTTAGCCTCAACTCCAGAAGAAAGCTTGGGGAACAATTCAAACACATTCTGTGATGTGGGTGGTCCCTGGAGTGTAAATATATCAAGAAGACATATGTAGTAATTTCAAACCACCTCCTCGTTCTTGTGCCTGGATCTTCCAAGAGCGTGCCTGAAAAGCGTGGATCTTAAGTGGGCTGCATGGCATGCCAGGTCTTAAACGAGCACTGCACCCTCCCCCAAATTAGTAGCTGTTGGCACCACGCGCAGCTATATGTGCAGTCGCTGCGGTCACAGCTGTGCCCCTATTTCCCTGCAGCACCTTCAGGAGGACGTAGGTGTACGAGAACAGAACCGGGGGCAGAGCAGGAACTCCTACTCGCTCACCTCTTTAAATCTCATGTCTCGCTTTTCCCAGCTTTTACTTCTACTTACCTCGAGATTTTTCCTCTGTAAAGCCAACAGAGCAAATTCAACAAAATCTTGGTGTGATGCAGACACCTCAAGTATGAAAAGTATATCAGACACCCTTCAAGCTGACAATATTATAGCAAGGCCCTCCTGTGTTTTATTGGGAAATATGTCCACAGGCAGGAAAAAACTCACTCTACCATCTCCTTAGTCAGCAGAAACTCTCTTGACTGCATGGATGCAGCCACAGGGCAAGCTCACAAGACCTGCTGAGCAGTTGGCAGGTGGTACAGGTACCATTGACATAGGATTCATCTCATAGATGCTAAAATATGAGAGGAAAGTTTCCTATAAACACTGTAAGATCCACACTGGCTTTGGATCCTGCCACTTACAGTGGATCTTTTCAAAATAGCAACATTATACATGTATAGATACTCATTTTTTTCTGTTTAGGGCATTCCTGAGAAAAATAGTGTTGGAAAATAGAAAGCACAGATCTGGGATTTTGCATTATGTAATTAAATGTGACAAACACTGTGTGGATAGTTATTTAAGCAGAGAGAGATCTGCTTATAGTGTGAAAAGCAGAGAACTCCTGATGCCACTGCCCACGCTTCCTTGATTTTAGGTGCTTGTATTCCTGCTAGAAATGTGGTACTTTAGTACATTGTTTAAGATTCAGCAGGTTAGCTCTTCTCCTATATAGGAGTTGAAAAACAAAAGCTGATAATGAAATATTCTAGGTAGCTGTAAGTATTTGTTAGTGTCTGGCTTTTTTGTATCAACATAAAAGATTTTGTACTGTGAGCCTGTGGCTCGCTGGTACCATAAGGCTTTGAAGGCTCCAGGTTGAGTGGAAGTGCAAGCAGAGTTAAGGCAAGACACAAGACATACATGCAGGGATCATCCACACAAAAGGAACAAGAAACCACAGTGCTGGCCTATCCTGCTTTCCCTGCTTGTATTTTTTAGCCTGTCTTTATTTTTCTTGTCTGTTTCTCATTTTAGAAGCACTGCTTTCCAAGAAAAGCACTGCCTGCCTGGGGCTCGTGGCCCCTCTTGGAACTACTGTAAGTGCACAAACAATCCCCGAATGCTGGCGATAGGAAAAAACAGGTCACCATAAAATGCTTGCTCGCTTGCTTGCTTTTTTGTTTTTCCCTAGAGTGGGATCAGGCCCTCCTGATCCTTGTGTTTGTCACAAGGATGTGTCAGGTTAGGAGAGCTTGCCATACGTAGAGGTCTATCTTGAAAAGGCAAGACATGTTTGCCTACCCTGCAGGAATGACTTTGGTGCCTGAACTGTCTCCCAGGCTGCTTTCACTGCCAGGTCAGACCCTGAGCTCTGATCTCCAAAGCTATGCTCAGAGCAAGACATGTCACCAGTGACTCCAGCTTCACCCCTTATCAACCCTGGAGAGCAAGGCTGCTTGGGCACCAGGCAGCTTTGGAAGCCCAGGCTGGAGCCCATCCTGGGGTAGGAGGAGGTATTTGTCTTAGACATATTCTTGTTTGCAGTAAACATCCTAAACAACCAAACTGATTTTGAGTCCAAATGCTTTTGAGGTACAGCTTGACAACTCACCTCCACCATGACAATGATGATGGTTAAAATAAAAAGCCCACAGCTGGACCAGCAGACCCCACTTGAAGAAAGGGGAAGGATGGGAGAGAAAGAAAATACTTCAAGCTTGCAAGAGATGTTATGTTAATTTGTGCTTTATCTGAAAAGCACTTTGGCAAAGATCCAGCAAAGAATGAGAGTTGGTGCATCTTTGTTAGCAGAGCACTTCAGATCACATTTAAATCAACCCCTGCAAGGACCAGATTTCTTTATGCGTGCTGGCAAACCAGTGCAATGACAGGCAGACAAACATTCACAAGCTAATGTGCAAACATAGCCTCTTTAACACTGCCTCTTTATAGCTATTTTCTCTAACAAGTTTTCCTGAATGTGTCAAATCCAGGCCAGCAAGTGGCATCGTCTATAGGCTTTAAGATTTTTTTTTTTTTTGATGTGAACTTGGCTTTGACATGCTGAAGTACAGGTAAATACAACTTCGTAAACAAAAGCTAGACAAATCGAGTGGTGTTGGAATCATCTCTGGAAAGCACACACCACGTAGGGCTTCTGCACTTGAAGTGAGCACGTACGGATCCCAGTGGTCAGGAAGTTACTTTGCAGAACCTAATTATATATTTTTAGTGAAATCTCCATGAGGTCACGAAGGTTGCGAGGGGAGGGAGACTCGGGCGGGAGCGCTCTCTGCTCTCTAATTAATGCATCTGTTCCTTTATCTGCCAAGAACGTAACAGGTAGAGTCATAATGAAAGGAAATGAGGATGAGTTCGGGATATTGCAAAATGCCACAGCAAGGCAGCTGGTTTCTTTCTCCAGTAACCAATTACGGAGTTTCAGCCAGGGGTGCTGTGCCACTTGGTGGGAAAGGAGAGGATGAAGGGCTACATACACTTAGTGGAAAAATAGCCAGAAAGCCTTCTAGAGGGCACCAATATCCATTTTTCTACCAATTTCAATGTTACCATGTGTCTAGATCTCTTACATAGCCTCTCAAAAAGCCTGACCTCTTTGATCTGGGGCTGCTCACTGCATTGGTCCAGTAGGCTGTCAGGGGGGACATCTGGTCCCACTGCTCACCCTAGCATGTCAAAGGGACAGGAGATGCTCCTGGTCAAAATTACCCAGGGTTTGGGATGGAGGAGGGGGGCATGTTCAAATTATAGGGTTAAGCTGATACTTGCAGATTTGCTGTTTTGTCTGTCTTCCTTTTATCCTGATTTGTTGTTGTTGTTGGAAAGCCAAGTCCTAAGCAAGGATTATCTTCAGACCCAGCCGGGGTCCAGGGGACAGCAGGAAGACATCTAGTTTCCCCTCTTGGAAGTAACATCAAAGTAACATCAAAGTTTCATGTGTGAGGGTAGAGCCAGGGCACAGGTCAGAGACTTTTGGGTTCAAACAATCTGGAGGAGAAGGGCTTGCTGGGGAAGATGTTCATGATGCGATGTCTGGCAGAGGTGGTCCTCATCAGACAGTTTGGGAATCAGCTGTGACTTTTAGCATCTGGAGCCAGATGCTGCTATGACCCTTCTAGCAAAGCCCTACCTATGAAAACATCTGTTTTCTTTCTGGGTTTGTAACAATGATGGAACTAATGTGCAGTTTGCAAGACCTAAGATTTGCAAAAGGGCTTGGGGTCTGATTCAACACCAGTGGGGTGAAGACATTGTTTTTCCTGATAGTCACTCTCCACATCTGCTGGTGACCACTGAAGAAGCAGCAAGACTCACCCCTTGCGATTTACATTGATCTCTTGATATATTTCACATTTCTTCTCCTAAAGAAGTCTTTCCTTCACCTTTGCAAATTACTTATTGAAGTGTGAAACTCTCAGAAAATGCCTTGGTGGTTTTGTTTTGTGATTAGAGAGATTGCCTTCTGGCTTGCAAATCAAAGGGCAAGAGAAAAGGCTTCAAGAGAGGTTAAAAAAAAGGAGGGGGGAAACTAAGCTACTATGGTAGACAGGTTCTTCATGACAATTCTGATAATTAGAACAAAAAAAATGAGACGGGAAAGGGAAAAATATCAATAGCAATTAAATCATTAACACTAATGCTTTAGGAGAGAACATGCCAATGGTTTGCAAGCCTGGGGCACAAATGTGTGAATGTTGTGATTGTCATTTAAATAAATTCAGCATTCACCGTCTCTGCAATTTGTGAAAGATCTCATGAATGTGTTAATCTGATCAAGTATATTGTTACATTTTAATGCTAGGCAGCATCTCAGTCAGAATACCATCTTTATTAAGGACTTTTGTGATTTCTGCTCATTATATAGGAAAGGGATTTCGGTAGCAGAAAAATACCTTGATTTTAAGTAAAGAGGAACCCCACAAAGCAAAGAGCTGTGATGAAATATGAAAATCGTAGAAGTAACTGCTCATTCAAGTTTATACCACCACAACATTTCAGCTGAATGAGAGTGTTTTGGGGCAAATTATCTTATTTTTTAATACATAATATTGACTTTTTTTTTTTTTTTTTCCCTCTAAGTGCATAGTGACCTTTCAAGAACTGGGCATTAGTTTCAATATTACAAGAAACCCAGGAGGAAAATAGATATTTTTCTAAGTAGCAGTATGCTAGAAGGCTTTCAGACTGGCTCCAGCTGTTTAAAGTCACAAATGATGCACCCGTATAAAGAGAAGAAAAAGTATTGCTTCATGTTGTAGGAAAACAAAGCCAAACTTTCCTGAAAGCTCCACATTGTGCAAGACCCTAAACCCTTGTTCCCAGAAAAATAAGAGATAATGCCAGGTGGGATTTACGTTTCCTACCCAGACTGTCCTCTTATGATACTGGGATTATTTTGGCTAGGAGTGCACACATATGTCATATGACTTACGCACTAAAAAGATGAATGTACCTTCATTTTCTGTCTCTCTTTGCTTATTTTCTAAAAGATAAATAGTAGCAAAAATATGGCTGGAGGCTTCCTAATAAACAAATTAACAGGTTTCCTCCCCTAAATAAATAAAAAAAAGGGAAACAAATGTTGCATTGATTACCTTAGTTACCTGAACATAACAGATGGGCAGTTATATTTGCTACTTATCTAAAGCCAAAAGAGGTATTTCAAATAGCCTTGTTTACTAATGCTAAATATAGGAGTAGCTGTTTTTATACAGCAGTAATTTCTAATTAATTGGATTCTGATTACCAAAATTAATTTTCACTTTAGTGTCATAGCTGATGCAAATGTTTCACTTTTAAAAAGTTCATGCATTTATATTATTTGAAAAGTGTAATATTTATTCCTGTTTTATACAAAATAAAGTCAAAAGCTAATGTATTAAGGTAAACAACTAGATCAAGAGGATGCTTTATAAATGGTGTAATTGAGCTTTCAGTAGGTTTGTAAGACTTCTGCAAGCACTGCTTGCAGCATCCGAAATTCAGTTTGAATATATGATGTTTAAATTATAAAAACCCATCAACAAACAGTTTGTGTAGGTTCTACTACACAGAAACATGTAGGAAAACATGATTATATAGGATACTGTCAAACCTAATTAAAAAGAGAGGAAGAAGGCCAGTAAAATCCGGCTGGTGAAATATTAACGTACTTAATGCTGGAATGAAGTATATATATCAACGTGAGATTTAATTCTAGAGTGTACAATTTAAATGCCTGAAAAGCCAACCAAGTCCATAGAAATAGAATTAGCAGTTCCAATAAAAAATGGATGCTCTGAAGAAGTTTTCAGTCCTTGGCTTGAATCCATCTAAGATGGTCTACACCACTCTCCAAACCATTTAAACCGGCTAAATGCTCTGCTAAATTCCCATTACAACGGCAGTCTCATTAGAAATGCAAGGTAGTCCTCTCTGAGTGATGCAGCCATTACTCTCTCCTATGAGCAGAAACTGAAATAAGGCTTCTGCCACTTGCACAAGGCTGGGTTCATCCCTCCACCCCCAGGAAGGAGGGGAGAGGAGAAAATGCTTTACCTTGGTGTTACACCCTAGACGTGATACCTGCTCCTTCCTGAACTCCATAAAAACTCATGGTGTGTGCCATTACTGCCAGTGTAGATGGTTCCCAAGGGCTGGTATGGAAAGCAGAGCCAAAAATCAAACAGAAGAAAAAGAACAGGAAAACAGATCCCGTAGAATGACATGGTGAAGTTCCTGTCTCCTTGGTGAGGTGGGAAAACCTCTCACAACCACATGGACCACAGCAGCTTCACCAGCATGGTGTTTGGGCAGAAGGGCCCAAACTACCTCCTTAGAAATGAGAAAAATTCATTTGAAAATTGAGGAAAAGAACTACTGTGAGCCCACTTCCTGAGCAAAGAAGCCACGTAAAAATGCACATATACTCAGGGAGAGAGAAAAATGATGAGCTACTTAGTGGCTTGTGCCTAAGCACCAGCCTAAGAAGCCCAATCACTCTGAGGACTTGCCAAAGTTTTATGGCTAATCATGCTGTGTGTGATGGGAGGAAACACATTTGGGGAATAAAAGTTCTGAATGAGCCGCTCGCAATTTTCCAATCCATTTCTTGTCTCCTTGCCCCTGCTCCTTCCAGGCTCTCTGGGTGTGATTAGCAGTTATTTGCTAACTCTGTCTCTCTGATTTCCTAGCAATTTCAGATGCTGCCATCTACAAAATATTAATTTCAAATGTGAAATGAAATAAGAGTGCATGAACTGTGCTGCTGCCTTGTGTGTCAGCTGTTGTGGCAGAAATCTTTGGGAATTTATGTGTCTGAGATAAAATTGCCGCTGCTAAGTCTTCCCGCTGAAGGTGCAGTATCTGATTTTGTACTCGGTGATTATTTTCTTATGAATAGCCTCTTTCTGCCTAATCCCAGCATTATAAGCATCTGTCCTCATGCTGGAATCATCATCCCACACATTTTTATTCTCTTGCTCCCTTTCGGATGACTGCAGTCATCTGTAAAATGCTGACCATTCATTTAGCAGTGCTCATAACTGAGGCTGCAGTGGTGTTTATTCATCTCGTGCTGGTTGGGAGAGGGAAATGAGGCTGTGTTAGCTAGAGGTTTTCAAACTTTGGTCAGGTACTACTGTGCTAAGATGAGAAGTGTTTTGTATCATCATAGCAATGGGGAAAGCAGCAGCTCATTGTCCCTGTGCTACCCCCTGCACACCAGAGGCTCACACACTGCCTGTGCCAGGACATCCTGCTGGGTACAAGCTTCTGATCCTGCTCACCTCCATCTCTGAAGCGTTTTCAGAGTTGCAGCTGCCCAGGACAGAGTCCCTGCCGAGAACAAGGGAGACAGAAGAACTTTCCTTGTTCCAGGATATAAAAAGTTGGGTTGGTTTCCTTCAAGCCTCCTTCCTTTAAGTGAGGCAGAGCTATTAAGTTATTCAAACTGTTAGATAACCTGTTCCAGCCTCGCTGCTTCTTGCTCTGCTATCCTCCACACATTTTACCATCGGTGAATGTAATTTCCGTCTATGTCATAGGTAACAATGCTGTATCTCCTACTCATCCCTGTTCAGCTGCTTCCAGAGATGCTCCTTGGGCCAGGATCCCTCATTGCCATGACATTCAGGATGGCTTAAGAGCCAGTATTCCTTTAATTTACATTTAATTGATATCGCACGCTGTACTTTTTAAAGCCTTAAAGGTCTATTAGAGCTTCATTAGTAACTTTATCAGCCGAAGTTGCCAGCTCCTCACAGAATGAAATCAGCTTTGGTTGATAAGAACATACATTTTTTTTTTCCCCCTTCAAATTAAAAAAATGAATGGCACTCATTATGTTCTTATCCCTCAATTTGTTCATGGAATTAAAGGAACCTTACTTGAGCTCCCCAAAAACTTTGTATGGGATAGGTGCCAGGCAAGCTGTCCAAAACCTTAAACTTTCTTCCTTGGTCTTTTGGCACATATCATGACATGAGCTGTCTCCTGGGGTTTTCCCTGCATTTCAAGGTGCATCACAAGCAGCTCTCCCCCAGATTTTACTAGCCAGTGGTTTTGATGGCTACAAGGCAGCTTGGAAGCTCTCAGGTTTACAGATATTTGTCTATGAGGTAAGCGATTTAAAAAAAATAATTCAATCTAGACACTGTTCAGCTTCCTATCTATTGGTTTCTTTACTTTTTCTCTTACAAAAAATATACATTGAATCTACTGTTATTAACAACATCAATATTTCCAGCTGATAAGGGACTACTGCTAGAACTTCCTTATTTCTGTTCTTTATACACTTAAAGAACACCTTTAATCCCATTATCTTTGAACTTTCCTCTGGTATCCTCCACTCCTTTTATCCGTATTCTATAATTTCTCTTTTAGATTAATTCTTATTTTCCCCTTTCATGTTTCATTTATTTTAGATTTTCTCTCTATCCCATAGATTGTTCTTTCAGTACTAATTGCTACTTTTCTTTCACCACCGAAGCTGAGCTAGCTTGTTGCAAAGCTTTTTTTTTTTTTTTTTTTTTTTTTTTTTTTTTTTTTTATCTTTTCCCTTTTTTTTGTGGAAATGCAGTCTTGTGATAACCGAATAGGGTCTGATTTTAAAAAGCCAAACTTCTACTCAGGTCCTTGCTTCTAGCATTTTCCACCTCAGCTGTTTCTGGTCAGTAATTTCGTCCACGGTGGGACATCAGCCCTCCTGTGTTGGGACTGTCCTTTATTGGCCAAGGTTGGATACAATAAAATCAAGATCTTGTTCCTGTGCAATGTTGTACTTTACATCCAGCAACTGATTTACCTTTATTCAAAGCAGAGGTGAGTCTGTCTGGTGAAATATCCTCAGTGCCAGAAAAGTGCCAAAAAGACCATGCGCAATCTTAATTTTATTTTAGTGGCTGGCCACACTGGACCTCTGGTGGCAAACTAAGACCTTGGGTATTCACCTGCTGCATCTGCCTTTGCTTCACAGACCAGTGCTGATGGAGCAAGTCTGTCCCCTCCTGTGACAGGAGCTGGGGGTACAGTGGAGACCAGAGTGTGTCCCCCAGCACTGAGCTGCTCCCTGAGCACCTAGGGCACAGCAACTAGCCCTCCAGCTGTGCAGTGCCAGCTCTGCAAAGTTTCCACAGGCTATCTTTACTCTTTTTGTCCTTGTTCAGTGATGTTCTGGCTCTGGGATAAATTAAAAGATTGTTCGATGGCCCTAGCCAGAGCTTTCCATGGAAATGAAGGCAACAGGAGGGAGGGAATGGTCTGGTTTGGTCTCTCCAGGAGGCACATGTGTGACAGGCAGAGACACAGCAGAGGTGCTGAGCGGCGGGATGGGAACATATGGGACCTATACCTCCCCTACACCCCTGCAAGCTCCAGCCAGCAGCAGCTTGCTTCTGAAAGACACAACAGGACCCCCAAAGTTTTCAGCATTTCCTTTCAAATACTCCTCCTAGCTATTTCCTGGAAGGGCACTGTATGTATTTTGCTCGGTCCCATCTCCAATACTTATGGCTTCATTTAGTTTTAATATAGTTATAAATGGGCTGTAGCGGCCTGCTTCTTTTAATAACTAAGTAAATGAAACCCTGTCTGTAATAATAAATGAACCATCCATCTGGGAGGCCTCCAGTAAAAATTTCAACAGGTATTTATTGCTCCTTTATGTAAACAGTACTCTGGACAATACAAGTGATTATACTCTCTGTCAGCCCTGTCAGGAAGGAGACAGTATAGTTTTGGACAGGGTCCCACAGAGCACACACTGAATTTACAGGTTTATTTGACTAGATGGAGACAAAATGATTAAAACAAGCAAATAAACAGACAAGAACCCAGTTGGCTACCGTGGAAGCGAGCAGGCCGTTTCATTTAAAGGCAGGGTCCACGAGGATAAAATATGGAAATAGACGGGTCTGTGATGCAATGAGCTCCTCACAACCCCAAATACTTCACAGCTGCCCCCCAGTAACCACAACCAAAGTAAAATGCAGAAGCAGGAGTTTCACTGTAAAACTGGAACTTCACAGAGACTTTAAGGTATGTTGTGCCCGTGCAGGCTCTTACGATCCAGGAGGAACAGTGCTTTGGGAGAGTGCTCCACCACCAAGCATCCCCAAAGGCTTTCCCCTTCCCTCATGGACACTGCTGCCCACATGCTGGAAAGGGCAAGAGCATGACACATACACCTCAATGAAATTTTAATTAAAAAAAAAAAAAAATCTCATTGCCAAAACCATCTTCATAGCACTATTATATTCTGGTTCCTAATTACATACCCTTACATTCCACTGCTGTTGAAATAATACAGTGTCAGAACATATTGTCAAATAATTAATTCTGAGTGCAGTACCAGAAAAAAAAAAAAAAAAAGAAACAAGGGGCAGAAAGACCTCAGAGCCCATGCATGGCCAGACTGATGTGACCATTTGACCCTGAGAAGTGGGCTGCAGAGAGTTCTGTACATTAAATATGAACGGGCTGAGTGCCTGCTGTGATTTTTGTCAAAATTTCCAGCCCTCTCTTTTCTGCAGGAGCAGGCTAAAATTGCTCCCATGAGTAGGTCTCTCAGTGCCTTTCATTTGCAGCCAGGCTAGGCATAGGGAAAAATCAGGTTTTCCTTTACAGGGCAGGCTACAAAAGCAAATCAAAGCTGCCAGCTGAAATGTCACGTGGTGTTCTGCCACACAGTGTGAGTGAGCTGTGGGTCGTGGCACAGAGCTTAGCCCAGTGTGCGCAGCCCAGAGACAGGGTAATGCTGCTCACCAATGGGCCACCTCCATGTCCAGGACATTTCCAATGTTTTTACAAAGCTCATCACATGAGCAACTTATCAGGAGATGGTGCATTGGTGATGTTATTCTCTTTTCTCCTCTCTGCTTCCACTTTGATCACACGGTGCTGAGAAGGGAGAAGGTGACCCCAGTGGGGCAGACCCCTCTGGACCATAGCACTCCCACCAAAATACAGGAGGAACAGTATCAGGTCTTCCTTTGGCATCAGTGCTTCTGCCTGCAAAATGTTTGTTTTATTTTGAGATAAACCCTTCTGGGAGTCAGAATGGGAAATTCCCTTTCCTCAGACATAATCTCCTTTGGACACCACAACAGCAGAAATAACCCACTGAGGCCTGCTCCTTCAGGTAGGGGAAGGGCTTTACTCCCTGTGTTCAGATCCTGCACATGCAGTGCAGAAGTACACCACCTGCACTGCAATATATAAAAAAAGAAAAGCATATTTTTTCTTTAAAAACACGTTTTGGACAAAATTATGAAGTTAGCTCTCAAATAGTAAACCACGCTATATCTCCTTTCTAATGTCTCTTTTAAAATATACACCAGGGAACAACTCTCATAACTCACTTGACACATACTATCTTATGAGTTATAGGGCGGTCTTCGATGCACAGAGTGTGTGTTGCACTTCTACACACCGTTATGAATTTTCCATCCCTCATCATTCATATTGTGTCAGAATATCTATTACAAACTCCTGTTTGCAAGAAGGGCTTCTATTTTTCCCCTTTCATTTTATCACTGCTCTTAAATTTTCTTCTGGACACCAGCCTGGCATGCTGGCAGTACCATGCTGGCAGTTTCTGAGAAAAAGTTGTATTCGAAAATCATATGTCAGGGCCATAATGTCACTTCCAAATAAATATCCTTTTTTTTTAACTAATAGGAGTATTGTGTAAAAATGTATTAGCCACAACTGTATTCTGATTGCCAAATTCTACTGCCCAGCTGCTAACTACCGCAACCATCTTGTAAAACATAATAACCTGGAAGTCTAAATTATGTCTGATAAAGCTTTCTGCTGTCCTAAATCATTGGAAATGTTGAGTCATCCTGAGAAAATGTCGACAATCATTTTTCACAAAGGCTTGAGCGTGGACAAGGCTCTAACTAAAGCCTGGTGTGAGGGATTTAGGGCTGAGTGGAATTTTCTGACAAATAGTTCAGTCATCAAGAGCAGTGTGAGGACTCTGGCCACAATGCTTGACAATTGGTAGAGTTGAGAAACACTTTCCACTAAAAAATAAAAAAAAAAGTTTAATTTCAATGTAAAATCATTCGTTTCAACATTTCTGAGATGCTATGCTTTTATTTTCTTCTGACAAAAACATTATTTTGAAATACGTTAACATCTAGGATTAGTGCTAAGTGCTAAGGTCTCCCAAACACTTTCTGGAGTGAGATAAGTTAAACAAAATGACTAGCCCTAAATATATCTTTTTTTTTTTTTTTTAAATTTTTTTTTTTTTTATTTTGCTGAGAAAATGAATACAACTTTTTGTTGTTGTTGTTGCTGACCTATGTGAATTTTAATTGTATTGTACAAAATATGATTTATTCATGCTGATTCAGAAGTTATTCTGTCTTCTTTCATTTTTCCCACACATAAGCTGTTAATTGAAACTTCCTGTGAAACATTTTTCTGTCATCACCTGTCAGACTGCCATCCAAAGAAGTAAACTTCTACACCATATTAGTGTTGCAAGAGATATAAACCAAGCATGCAGGATATAGATTCCCAGATTGTTGCAGGCTTGAAATTCAAGGATTTGGTGTGTATACATATATACATATATATAAAAATATATAAACAAATTTTTATATAAACAAAATTAAAATGGAATTAAGACCACTTGTTCAAATCTGCTCCGTTATACAACCGTTTGGTTGTTTTCTTTTAATGCTTTACACTGATGATTATCTGATACTCTAGAGTTCCAAGGAAATTAATTCTTCATAGAGTTATCAGGATCTACCTATGCCCTCCACATTTGAAAAAAAAAAAATACAATTCTAAGTATTATTTAACTTGTTGTTATTTTAATACAATACAAATTTAATCTAATCAAAATACAAATTTAATCTAATCAAAACAATCATTATTATTTTAGAAGTACTTTTGGGTGTGGTAGGTTATGTACTCCCACAGCAAGCATGCAGTACTTAATAGTCACAGAGCTGCGGATAATTATCTTTTTGATATCTAAAGAAACATAAATTCTACAAATAGTAATGTGTTAACTTAGTATATCTGCAAATAATTTATATAAAAATATTATATCTATATCATGCAATATATATTTTAAAAGTCGTATGTATGAGTGATGCCACTTGACTTTTAAATAGTTCAATTTAGTACTAATAATGTTAGTGATCAAAAATGGATCTACAAAACTGATTATGTTGGGTTAGTTTCATCATCAGCATCACTCTAGTAAAACCAATGGAGTTTCATCAGTAATTAATTTAGCCCATTATATTACCTTCTAGTCAAATGATTTTTTAGTGATAAGTGAAAGGGCTTTGGCTACATGTGGTTTATTGGGTACTGAAATATTTTTAGTTCACTGAAGACAGCAGAGATAGCTAATGAAAATACTGAATAAAACAGGCAAAAATATAGGAGACTAACAAATAACTTTGAAATACATCAATAACTTTTCAGAAGTTTCATAAGCCTTTAGAATATCTCTAACAGTCTTTAGTAGTCATAAGAAGTCATTCTGTATTTTTTAGTGCACTATTATCCTCACACTAACAGCAAAAATGTTTTTACTCTTCAAAAGATGCCACAAACAGCCCTTGCTAAATATTTTTCTAAATGGTCTATGCTCTTGAAGTTTAAACATAATTTAAAGCAGTATCATGGAACAATGAGGACTGAATGAAAGGTTTGTCAGGATTTTCTTATTGTTACTCTCTCCAGTGCTTCCTTAGAGTTGTACACTGAAGCATAAGGATTTATTCTCCTTATTACTGGGTTCATTAACTAGTAAGATATAAGACCTATCATATCAAGACAGGTATCAATTTATTATTTGTCTGTACCCTAACACTATTCTGTAATGAGATACCTCTACCTAGGTAAATTTCCCAACATGCTATGAGGTCAAAAGTGAACAAACGCATGATTATTCTAATTCAATGGGAAAGAGGACAAGGTGGAAATGTGAAGTGGTGCTGAAATTGCATCCTTTTATATAGAACAATATTTATACAATCAGAACACAGCAGAGCTCCTGGAGCAGAATATGCCAACATGTCAGAGTCTATAACACTCTGGAAAGTATATGGTCTTGCCTGAAACAGGGTAAGTGGATTTTTAACTAAAGAACGCATTTATCCATATGTAAAATGTTACAAATAAAAAATAAAATTGGACTGGACAATTTGAATTTCCTCCAGAAAACCCATAACATTTGAGCTATTTTGGTGTTTTAAATCAAAATTCAATTCTTTTAAGCAACATGTGAGAGATCATTCATTCCTAACAGGGGTTTGTTATATTGCTTGTTTAGAATAGGACTAAATAAACTTTTTTCTCGCTGGGACTGTTAACTCTTGATGTTCTGCACTATGGGATTTCAGTTAACTCCCAAGTGTCTTTGGTTTGGACTACAGATGCTTCTCCAGCAAGATCTGAAACTGCACACAGAAAAGCCTTTTAAACACCCATTTTTGCTGTTTTTTACCCCACCCTTGTAAGAGTTATGACAACTTGCTAATAATTATTTTCATAAAATTTTCAAAAATGAAGTATGAAGCATGAAGCTCCCACTGATTACTCCTGTATAGGTAATCAGTGGGAGCTATGTACCATGAGCATTAAGATCAGTGGCCTCAAAGAGATTTAGGGGGAAAAATGCATTATACTCGGTGAAAAATAAAGGTATGTAGCGTGGAACATTGAAGTATGTCTCTTATTCAGAACGCTAATTAATGTTGCAGCAAATCACAATAAAAATAGCCCCTAAGGCTCATTTTCCTGTCTGTGAAAAGGTAATGATTAGCACTGCCAATAGTTTTTGCAGGCTTTAAGAGAGGGGGCTTCAAAAAGCAATACTAATGACCTGACGAAGCTGTTGGTTTGGGGATATTCTTCTGGCCCAGCACCAAATGTCCTACAACGTTTTCTGCCTAACAAATCATACAGCAGAGTGGACTTTCATCCATGGGAGCTTCAGGCATATCTGAAATTACTGAAATGAATGTAATTGCAAACTAATTTTATTCCACTGTTTCATAGAGGTTTCTGTGCTCTCCCAAAGGCAAGACTGGGGAGCCCTTGAAGTGCAGGAGGGTGCTGAGAGGAGGATGCTTTGCCAGGTCTTCTCCACTTTTCTGCTCCAAAAGGCCACCATGCTGGAAGACCCACACCTCAGGAACCACCACACAGCACAGGACCACCACCATGAGCCCCACCACCTCATTTAAATGACAGGCATCTGGTCTCAGCACCTGATGGGGTGCAAACTGTAGCATGTACAGTGTGACATGACTACAGTCCTTGAGGTAATTTCCTATACCTTATTACCACATAATCATGGCCTCTTAACAACGGGGCTAATCAAGAATTAATGAGGCACTAAAACATTTTAAGGAACAATGAAGGATTTAAAAATTTCTCTTATGTGTTTTATTTAAAAAGCAATTCATTTAACAGTAACTGCCCTTTCTTTAGAGCCATATAAAAAGTCTTACTACTCATCAAATGCATCAGCTGAAAGGTTTTATTCATTTATCAGTTATTTACTTAAGCAGGGCTGCACATAACTGCGGAGACCAAGGCATCCCAAACCAAGCGTGGGCCCCCTGCCCCTTCACCACCATCCGCTCCAGCACCCGCTGCTCTTACCCGTAAAGCCACTTTGTTCCTCTGACAGCGAAGTGCCACACTGAAAATAGAACGAGGCCAGCCCAAATTAGCACGACTGCCAAAAGGGGACTTTGCATTATCTCTGCGACTGTGTCTTTTTTTCCTGATTGCTTGTTACAGGGAAGGAACATGCACTTTGTTGGGGGAGCCATCCTTCCTGATGCTTGCATCCTTCCTGATGCTTGAAAAACTGAGTGAATTTAATGGGGGGAAAAAACCAGTATGGATAACAAGCTAGTAAAGGATTTCATGTCAATGACTCAACACTGAATTAAAGCCTGAAAATACTTTATCTCTGCTATCAGCCTGGAAGGGATAATCTAAATAAAAACACATTCGAATGTGGCTTATTTTTAAAAACATTCTTCTCTGGTGAAAGAATGGAGAATATATCCCAGTTTGCTGAGAAAATCCCCAAACAGATCTCTCTGTGACAGATAACTGTTATGATTATTAATTACTCTACTGACATTGAAATTAAACTGATTCCCAACATAATGGATGAGTAAATAGCACATCAGAGTTCCTCAAATGCTTCTACATTTCCTATGCAATCAAAAAAAAAAAAAAAAAAGAGCTCCCTCATTAAATAATACACTGTCAGAAAAGGCAATTTGATTAAATAAACCTACCTGCCAATCATGCTGAAAATTATAAAAGGAAAGCATTTGGTAGCTAACTTTAAAATTTTGCTCCATATTCATCTCTCTGTGTTTCATTTTTTCCTATGTGATTCTTAAAAGAGAATTAACAGAAAAGGATGTGACCCAGAGGAAGATCTGGGCATACCAGGGCACCCGACAAAGGAGTTAAAAGCTAGTCTTCATCCCAGTGGCTTACCACTGAGCATAGATAACACAGTGAAGAAATCAAGAGAAAAAGGTGGAGAGGAGCAGGCAATGAGACATATGCATTAATCTAGGAACCTGAGCTGCTGGGGGCATGTTTGTGTATCCCTTGCTACACGTATCTCCATTTTTCTGGGGAGACATGGGAGACATATTTTCGGGGGCAAAAGTGGAGATCGGAAGGATGAGGAGGGGAGGGCCAGCAGAAGTGAAAAGCAAGGAGAAGTGAGGCTGCAGGTGACGAACCTGACAAAAACAGAAGGAAGAGAGCAGCAGAAAAGATGCAACAAGAAAGAGGAGAGAGAAAAAGAAATGCAGAAGGGATCATGGCCAGGATGGAAGGATAGCAGATAATGAGGCAAAGAGATATCAGAAATATCTGATATCTGACACCTGGAGCCCGAGGTGTCTGAGGGCACCCAAAGGGGTGGTGGTCCTGCAGGGGAGGTGTTCCCTGGGGCTTGTGCTACCAGTTTCTCCTGTGTCCCATACACAGAGCCCCCAAGACTGAAGCAGCAAACACGTATTCTCCCCCAGTGGCAAATGAGGTCACGCGTTACCCAGCTGCATTCCAATAACGGTGGGGTTAATTTTTGATGCTATTTAATTTCATCAGCTCTGTGGGGTGGGGAGAGGGGAAGAGCTGTGTAAGATGGTGTGATGGGTGGAAAATCTCCGGACATCACTGTGTCTGGTGGCCAGAGAAGGGAAAAGGGCCTGGCAGCTCCCTCTCCTCAGCTTTGGAAGGCAGTAGCTTCTCAGGACATCAAATACTTAATTAACTGAGCTGCAGGATTGTGGGATAAGATTCATGCAGTTGCTTCTCTGCTGGAAACGAAGAGTGTCAGCCTGGACCACTCTGTTCTTGGTGAGTCTTTAAAGCTAATGCAACTTATACTGAAGATGTTCTTTGAAAAGAACCAGCGATTTATTTGGATAAAACTCTGAGTGGATGACAAGTGCATGCAAAGAAATAAGATGAGATTTTAATTTTTCTCAAGTAGAAAAACATAAGCGGCTTGAGCAAGAGGCATTTGCTCTCCAGCTAGGCACTGAGGCTTTTATGTTCTTTAGGGTAGAGAAAGAGTTGATCTTCTCATAGCAAATTCATAGCTGTGCAATGTCACTGAGCCAAATGGGATCATGCTAAAGATGTACTTGGCTACTTCTGCTAGATAGAAATAAATCAAAATAATTTTGAAAAGAAGGCTGTTGGCTTTTATAATCTTTCCATAATGCCTGTGGATGATGTTTGTCATCTACCTACTGTGGTCATAGTGAAATATATGCAAGTTGGGAAAAATATCAATATTTTAGATCCCTCTACCAATCTAACTACCATCATCCAGCTTTGCAACCATGTCTCACTGTTTATGCATTATAAATATCTTTGTATTTGTTTAGTGATATGCGTTAGATGTGATAACAAAACTTCTAAAATCCTATTTAGCTGACAAGTCTTTTGTGACCATTTCTCCAGCCTTCCCCCTCCTCTCTTTATGCCACTGTCTCCCATGCTTCAGAGCTGGAGGCGTTTCCCCACTCCTGGCTACTCAGCAGCAGTCACACGAGGCTGCTGTGGGTGCTGCAGGGCTCCTTGCATGTTAGCTGGGGAGTGCTACCAGCCATGAAACCTAGGGGACAGCCTTAGGGAGAGGTTTCCTTCTCTCTTTCTCAATAGGAAGCTGGAAAAAGCTCTTCGGAGGTGGACCATATGGCTGTCTCCCAGCCCCAGTGCTTACCGGAGCTGCGCTGGGCTTACTGCACCGCGGGACGTGAAGGTTGGCATGGCAGTGGCGGCTGCGAGGGATGGGGAGAAGAAGCAGGCCCTGGTAAACACAAGTTCCTTATTTTGTCCCCTTGGTCTCCATGTGCAGTCATTCTGTAGCAGGCCACTTTTTTCGACAGACAAAACTCATCCTGCTTTACCAACAGTGCTCACAGTAAAGTGTGCAGCTGACAGGGAAATGGTTTTTAACTGAACTGGAGATGGGCAGTAAAGCTTAAACATGAGGCCAGTTACCCACAGGAACTTTTGGTCTTTCAAACAATAATGCTGAAGCAAGTCCTGCTGGAAAACATCATGCTTGTCTGTAATTATTTGCAAGATCAAAACCTTACTTTCTGACAGAGGCTTTTTTAACAGTTTCTGGCAAAAGGTTTCATCCTTTCCTCCATGGAAGTCTACAGAAACTGCTGTTGCTGACAGTGACTGCAAATATTAAACAGTTTGTGTCTCATATTACACTTACTGTATAAGTTATACTGATGGGAAAAGCATGTGGATTTCACATGAGTAGCCACATGAATTTTTGACTTAACCCCGACAGCTAAAAAAGTACAAACCAGAGTGATGACAAATTATTTTTGAGGTTACATTCTAGGGTGTTCTGGGCCTCTGCCTGAGCTACATCAAGGCAGGTCGCATGTCAGCTTCACCCGCCACAGCTCCTAGGGGACTTCAGGACAGAAACTTTCATCCCTAACTCCTGCCTGCCCCTCATAACTAGCCATTTCAAATGGCACAAAAATTGGTCACTGAACAAGATACAAACAGACAATTTGCTCATACCGTGTGCATACCATGCTATTAAATACCCTTAGGAGATTATTTGTGTTGATTTGTCTTTGCTTTGACAGTAGGAAAGTGTGTGATGAGTTTATGGAATTCCCCCCTATACTTACACTAAATTATAACACAAAGAAATAAACGGTAAGTTCACATGTTCATCAGGTAGCAGATCAGTTTTAATTTAGCATACCTGATCTATTGCAATTCTTGGAGTGTATCTACAAAGAAATACATCAAGAGATTCCTTCTCTCTACCTACAACTGCTTACAGTTTATAACATGAAAGAGAGAATCAGCACAAATGAATCCCGACAAAATAGCTTACAAAACTAATAAAAAACATCATGCAGAAATGTCAGCTGTAATTTTGCCATAAAAGGTCTGTGGGCCAATCAAGCCATGTTTTTTTCTCAGTAAAAACTGAGCTTTTCTCTTTGTAAGTCAGTGGTACAGCTGCCTTGATTTTGGAATGATCTGTAAGTAAAATCCTTTTGAATCTCTGGAACAATGCATCTCATCTGAACCTTTGTCCTGATTCATCTCCAGCTTTGATAGCTTCAGTGCGTCACCCTGCTTGCTTGTCAAATCTATCATCAATTCTAAATTGCCAATAAATATATTCCACATCTCTTTGGGGAGATGTAGCTTGTCTGCATGCTAAACAAAGAATAGGATGCATAAAGCTGAGATACACACGAAGATATAATATTCTCACTCTTAAAATACCACAGGTGAAATGATAATGTGGAAATATTCTTACCCTGAGGAAGGTAGACTCCAGTTGTAGCTTAGCAAATCAAAGACCAGAAAACTTGCTTGCAATAACATCCTAACAAATCCAAGGAGTTATTTTTTTCCCACAGTTAAAAAATATCCACGCTCTGACATTAAATCCAAGTCCAGAGATTAAGGCAGAAGAGCTTCAATAATTAGTTTAGTTAGGTATAAAAAGTAATTTGTCATGAAGCTGTCAGCTTGCTACTACAAAGGTTTAAAAAAATGTAGCTATTCATGGCTGAACTGTAGAACTTTTCCACACAGGAAAATTCATGACCGTTTCAGTATCTTTCTCTGTTTTGCATGGCAAATAAAAAATTGTCCACCAAGCTTGAAAAGCCTTTTTTTTTTTTTTGAGTCGGTCACTCTGTGGGAAAAAAAAGCATTTCTTTAGATCCCCTTAATTTGATCTTCATAGTGGTAAAATAATTCAAAAGCAAAATGAGAGAACTTCTTGTTCAATGCTTTGCTTTCTCATAATTAAAAAATTATATATATCAGCATAACAACAAAGTAGAAAACTAGGGTACTTCAAATTCCGAAATCTTTCCATTCCTGGACGAGCTTTAGTGTTCAAATGTTAATAGGATGCCTGCATTTAAAAAAATATATTAAAAAAAAAAAGAAAAAAAAAAGAAAAAAAAATCTTGGCCTGTGTTCAGGCTAAAGAGTCTGTGAAACAGACTTTTTCCATACTATGACCTCAGTCTTAGGATTTCTCTTTGCAAAATGCTGGTTATTTTCCTTGGCAGGTGGCCAAGACCTGTATCTCTCTTTCTCCTTCCCTGTCCCTCCTCCTTTCCCCACCCTGCATACACCTCGCCTTCCTCCAGCCATGGACTCAGCCCAGGGACCAGATTACCCTCTGTCCATTGACTGGCAGAAAAGGGAAAAAAACAAAACAAAACAACACAAAAACAGGTTTTGTAGGCCTGGATATATCGAATACTCCTGATCTTGTTTCTCTCCTGTTGGACATGTTGCATGGTGCTTCATTGCTCCCTGCCCTCAACCCAGCAGCACCCAGGGCAGATTCCCTTGCCACAGCTCTCGCCTGGGTGCAGGATTTCCAAAACATCATCTGGGAACTTTAACGCGGCAAAACCAACAGCATGCACAATGCAACTCCAGCGTGCCAGACTCCTAGCTTCAGTTTCATCGTTTCCTTCAGGGAGGAAATACGCAGCGGGGTAGATGGTTTCTGATGGCACGTCCGATGAAATCGAGTTCTTCCCAGGTATTCGCATCTGATTTTCCTGGCAACCCCTCTTTAACCACTGTGCCGCATTCAAAATTCCCAATTAGTCCCTTACAAATGACAAAGTCCAAGGAAAACAGTGCCTAAGAGAAAAATAATATGCTTTTGGTGCAACACGGGAAAACATTTCCTCAATCATAACTGTATTTTAGCTAGCTAAATTGGTCAGTTTTATTCTAAGTGTTGTAAATGAACACAAGCGCTAGTGAAACATTTGTCACTTGAAAAAATTAGAAATAATGACCAAGGTAGTAGTAAGTTTTCCAACTGGGCAAAAGCTGCTGAGCACATTTGCTTTGAAGTGAGGGCTTCTTGCACCTTCCCCTTTGGCTTTGAGCGGAGGGTGGCAACAAACAGGGCAGCAGCCACCAGCTCTGGGTTTTTCTCCCTGGTGGTCACTGTACAGGTAGAGAGTGAAGGGAAAGGTGCTAAACAAGGAGAGACTTTATAAAGAAAACCCTGTGCTGAGTCCTGCAGCAATAAGGGCAGTTATCTCCAGCTGTTGGCTGCATCTGGTAAAAGAAAGGACTGACGTTTAAAAATAGGGCAGTGAAAGCCCTATCTCTTCCCATGCAAGTCAATCGCAAAACTTCCCCAGATCTCAGAGGTGCTATTATTTAGACTTCATCTATCCCCCTTCCTGTTGACATCTCAGATAAGGCTTTTCTTGTCTGACTGAAACACTACGGAAGCTAAACTTTATCCCAGGATAACCACAGCTGCAATTATGGTCAGCTTGGGCTTCCATGTGTTTTCTTTCTAAATCCAGCAAATAAAAACCATCTCATCTGCTTTCCTGGCTATCATTTTTCTTTTCTCTCTCTCTCTCTTTTTTTTTTTTTTTTTTTTTTTTTTTAATACGATTTTATATGTTTTTAAATATTTTTTACTTGTATCACCTTTGACTGCTATGCATCTATAATTTTTATGTGGCAAAAAAAATATCACCCAAAACACCGATCCATTCTTCCTCATTAACATAGCTAAACCTCAAAGACAGATTAAGTTGAGACATGTGTGGGCAAATATCTTCCAAGAAAATGTCTTTATAGGGTTTGAAGAAAATAGATTTCTTGGTATCAACTTACAACAGTTTTTTGTGGACTGTCAGCAGCACTGTATACCACAAATCCAAAAATCTGTGCTAAGGGAAGGTTAGGAACTGGCAGGCGACATTTACATCAGTACTGTGACAATACAGCCAGGGCTTTGATGCATCCCACAGGTGAAATTGGTCTGTCTTTTGGAGCAGGAAGTTACTGTGGAGTTGTATTTTTTTAATGGTCTGTATGTTTAATACACAGAGAAGCACTCTGTACATGTACTAAGGGTAATGCTTCAGGGGAGATGGCAGAAAAAAAGAACTTTTTCATGGGAATTTGAGAGCTGAGGAGTGCATTTTAAGATTTTAGCTGCTCTTGCTGGACTGGCTGGGCAATGACAGTCTGGCAGTGTTAGGGGTTAGCTCTGCAAGCCCAGGCTCAAGTAAACAGGTGGGATAGTGCAATGAAGCCAGCCTTCTTCTCCTGCCAGCTACTTGGTTCATGGATAAACACCAGACGTTTGCTTCTATGGTTTTGAAGACCTCCATCGCTCTGAAGAACACTGTGTTCATTCATCTCAGTATGTTTTTTTTTTTTTGTTTTGTTTTGTTTTGTTTTGTTTTTTTGTTTTAGTATGGACTTCAAAACTTCTCTCAGATACATCACAGGCATACATTAAAAGCCATTATTGATACAATGTGTAACTGATGTTTTCAGAAACAATAAAAATTAGAAAAAAAAAATGTTGTTTTTAATAAATTGTCCACCAACTCCTGGAAGTCGTGTTTTTGGCTGGATGATGCTGAACTGACTCACCAGTTTGATACCCTCATGATGGCCTGCAATAAAGCTCATGGAATTGCTGAAAGAGGACCAAATCACCAAGTCACTGTCTGATGTATGTCCACTGCAGAAGTTCTTGCTCTTGAAAATGCCCCAAATTTGAGCTGTGGAAGGCTATTTGAGAAGTTGCCTTGGTATCCTAATCTGAAAGCTAAAAGTGGGTTATACACCAGAAAAATTTGGGCACCTTTCCTTAGAGTTGACTTCCACAGTTGCATGAATTTCACCATTTCCATTGTCTTTCAGACTCTTCACCTATCTTCTGGTTCTACTGAGCCATCACAGTCTTTGTGGCAAGCAAGCAGAAGGATATCTAAGATGTACCACTGCAAGGCTTTTTGCTCTCCAGCTTGCATCCTTTGTGCTTTCCTTGTTTGCCATCCCTCCCTCAGGTGTAGTGAGAGAAAAGCCAAATCCTAATTTAAGTTGGGTGGTGACTGTCCAAGAAGCTACAACTGAAATTGTGGGGCAGGACAAGCCAGTGGTGATGGGGCAGGGGCTGCCTGAGCTCCCCATGTCTGCTGGCAACCAGGAGAAGCAGCAGTGCAACCCTCCCTGCACCCAGCCCTCAGCCTCTGCCTGCTGCTGGCACTGCTCAGGACATTCACCACTTATTACCCGAGTCTGTCTTAAAAAACTTAAACTACCACTCATTTCCTTTACTGTTCTGGATGAGTAATCCTTAGCCATTTTTACAGAACATTACATTTTTCAACACTTCGTACAAATATTAATGAGCTAGTCTCCATGGCGGTCTAATTATTATTTTAGATGGGGGGAAGCCAAGGCTAACTTTAAATAACTTGCACCAGGCCTTTTGCTGAAAGTGAGGTGGGATTAGGGCTCCTCTTCCAACTCTGGTGCTCAGTCAGGTCGCAGTGGTTGCCTGAGAGACTTGTGGTCCTGGCTCAAGATCAGACGCCATCCAGATGTGGAAGGCAAAGCTCCTTGGGGCTTGGAGCACGGTGGTGCGCTGGCAGCACTTGCTCAGGCTGGTCTCCTGAATTTGAGACTGATTCCCCCTGCTCTCTGGAGACACCTTGTAATCCCTCTGCCTTTATTTTCCCATCTGCAAGATGGGAAACCCAGTTTTTGGCTAATAAATGCTATCTGTTGGTCACTGGAGATACAAGGAGTAAGATACAAGGGAGGAAGTAAAGGCAAGAAATAAAAATATATCAGTGCTTGTGCCAGTATAGACATAGGTTGCAAAGAGGAAGAAAAAGAGTGACATTGGTCTGAGTACCTGTTTCCTATTTCTACCTCCAGGGTGATGAGAATGATGTTAGCAGCTGGATGGGCAAGAGACCGAAGCACTAATCTCTGCAAATGGGCAGCTTGGAAACCGCTGAATTTAGTATTGTTAATGAAGATCCCCCTGAGCAAACTGTTCTCCAAGTGATGCCTGAGACTGTCTCACAGAAGGAATGGAGCCAACATTTATTTCTGCCTGGCAAAAGCAAACAAGTGAACACACATACTGAGATCTGTGACTCTCCGAGTATTAGTAAAGGACAAAACTTGCATAACTGCCATAAATTATAGAAGCCTCCCTCAATCTTGGTTAATTCTCTTGTAAAAAGGGAGGGAAAAATCTGGAGCAGCTCAGCATGAAAACAGTTGTGGGAGGGATAATAAAGAGACAGCACTGAGGTATCTCATCACTAGTGCTGATATCATTAAGTAAGTGCGCTGGAAATGTCGAGGTAAATGCATAGCAGTGAATCACAGTCAGGCATGATTAACCTTGGGTAGTCTGAACTGGAAATCATTTACAAACAAAAAGGTACTGAAGAACATCGCAACAGACAGTACATCGAAAGTCATCCCAAGAGCGAGGGTCTTTCGGGGTGTTCTGTGTGTTTGTGCCATTTTTGAATTGTTGTCATATTTTCCATGTGGAAGGATGGGTGATCTCAGACCCCCGGTGAGATAAGAAGTTACCATGAAACTACTGGACCATCTGAAACACATGCACTGGTTGGAATATTTTTTTTTTTTTTCCCAAAGAAAGACTAAAACCCCATATCTAAAAATATAAAAGACCAAAAGAGCACTTTGTCCATTTCTCTCACCCTCCTTAACCCTGTCCTTCAGCCTACAACAGGTAAAGCTGGGGGAAAGGGATTTTAATAAAAATTAGATGTTTTTAACAAAACTGTGAAAGTTTTCTAACCATTGAAAACTGACCTTCCGTCACAAAACCGAAAGAATGAAACATTGCTGAATATTTCTGAGCAGTCCTAAAAGTTTAGAAATGTGCAGTGAAGCTGACCCATAGAGAGCTGTACATATTGAGTACAACAACAAAAAGCCCTTCAAATCCAGAATTCTTATGGCTTTAAAAGCATTCAATTACAAGGAACATGAATCAACTGGAGAAGACTCAAGACAGCTTAACACCTTTGTATTGTTTGCACCTTTTATTGCCATCCTTTAGTGCCAGTTCAGGTGATTTTTGTGCATGCAGACATGGTGAAGACCATAGGAACAGTGTGCAAAAGGACACAAATCTGCTCAGATTCTGATCTTCCTCCTTGGTTTTGCATAATTCTCATTCTCTTACATTCATCTCAGTTATCTCCAGCATTGTAATGACTGCCCTTATTTATCTGCCTAATTAGGATGTTGCATCAATTAATGTGAATCATCTAAAGTATGCCTGTTTCTTAATGTTTAATGTTATTATCAGGGGAGAGCTATGTCCTACCAGAGTCCATCCACAGAGTTAATGCATACAGGAAAAAAAAAAAAAAAAACATGATGTTATTCAAAACAATACATTTCCCATACCCAAACCCCTCTGAAAAGCACAGCACAAATCCTGCACTCTAGATTTCCCGCCTTGCAGGGGTTACAAGCAGCACCTTCATCCCTTTGGCTCCAGAGCACAATCCCAGTACCTGATTTTGAGGCCCTGGATGGAGCCCAGTGGACAAGGCAGGAGGAATCTTTTCAGGTGAGACTTGATGTAAATGCTTGGTTCATGAGCGCCTCACTGCCTGATTCAGGAGGGCAATCAACCTGTCTTTCGGAGCTGCATAAATAACCTTTGGATGGTGGTAGTAAATCTACACCAAGGATGAATTAACTGCCACTGAGTCACATAAGCTTGGCTTGAGTATGTGGCTTGTAACATGCCTGAGGAAAATAAAAAAGACATTTGCAAGAAAGAAACATTAATTCGCTCCTCCCCATCTTTTCTGTTATTTTTATCTAGGCCAACACGCCTCGCTTTGTGGGTTTTTCTGCTGCTGTTTGTTTCATTTCCATGCGGAAACAATGATTCACAACGAAATGAATCCACAGTGCATCCTTTCTGGCTCCCCGCAGTTTCTGCCAGCCGGACCTGAAGGTGCCACCTCTCCTACATCAGTGTCTCTCCCTCTCAACATCCCTACCAGGAGCAGACGGATGGACTCCTGTAACCCTCGGGGAGCAATACCTCACAAGAGGGCATGGGCCTTTCACCAGAAGGACAGAGGGTCCTGCTGGGGTGTCCTCTCCATGCACATCTTGCGCTCAGGTGTGATCTGTCACATCCCCAAAAGGAAGGACAAATCTGCATTCACAGCTGTCTGAGAGCCAGAGGTAAAAGCCTGTCCTAGAAGAAAGTGTAAATGAGAAGCAGCCTGGGGAAGGCCAACAAAATGTAGCAGAACAAGAAGGGGGATGTCAGTGTTTACCTACACATTGAAATGTGTTAATCTGCATCACTGTGGCACTCAGGAAGTCAGTGCTATTCAATAACAGACACATCTTAGTTTACTAACAGCTTTTGCTCTCCCTGCTTTTTCTTTTCCAGTTTGACCTCTGGTTTTCTCTGCCACTGCTCTCAATTTTATATCTGTTTCTGAAAATTCAGTCTTTGCAATCTTTTCCCTCTTTCTTAGCTCCAGGCCTCACATTTTTTATTTTTATTTTTGGTGCAATACTTGCTGGTTCTCTCCCATTCATGTCCCACTTTCTCTCCTGTTTCCTTTTCCACACAAACAATTTCTCTAACTAGAGGGCCCCCTGCTTCTTGAATACAGCCATTTGTCAGGGGTAAAAGTATTTTCTGCTTCTAAAATTTACTCTAGGAACCAGTATCTGCTGTGGGGAAGCCTTAGCATATGGCAACAGCGTAAAGATAAGCATTATAAATACCCTGTATATAGAAAACTGTGCATCATTTCAGAAGGACACACTATTTGTCTTATTAGGCAAGGAACTTTTCACATCTAAGCAGGTTTTGAAGTTTGCTGTATTTCAAATGGCACACTACATGGCACAACATTTAGTCTCAGAGCAAAATATATTAGGGCGTATCTCTCAACCCCTATTCTTTTAAGTTCCAAGGTTTAAAGTTTTACATTGATAAAGGAGAATAAAGGAAAGTTAAAACATTCCTCGTGAATAAAATACCATCTGACTAGCAAAACCACTGTGCAGTATGGCTCATGTTTTACATATTGCTAAGTATCAGCGAAAATAAATGTGTTCATTTCTCCAAAATACCTCCAGATGGCATTAAAACCCTTCTTCTTCTGGTTTTTATTGCAATATTATTTTTAAAAATGATAATTATTGGAATCATTCTATTAACCATTCCCAGCAATCATACTATCAGAAGGCATAAGGCTGCTAATGCTTAATTCATTTAATAAGTTTGGTTAAATATGCTCACATACTGTAATTACATTCCACAACACAATCTACAGGACAAGTCATTTCTTACAGGATGTCAAATCTTTTTCTAGATTCATTTCCAGAAGATTTTTAATGTGTATTTGCAGCAGAAATGAAAACATCCCACTATAAATCACCATTATAGTACCTCCTTCTGTGACTACTTTTGGCTGTGTAACAAATGGTGACACCTTGTGAGATTTACATGATGTAACGCTCTGAATTTAAATAACAGGAATCAGGAAACATAAATTACAGGCAAGATGCACTCTAAAATTCACATGACTGACTGCTACAAGAACTTCGCTCACTCAAATGGGATTAAAAAGGTGAATGGTTTTGTAGAAATGCATACTGCTCCTGCATGGTAAATATTAAAGGAATTCACTTATCTAGCTCAGTTTGGGAGACTGTTGCTATTTATTTTTCTAACTTTCAGCCCATCTGTTTCGTAGACTGGTTTATGTTGGCAAAACAATTCAGTCCTTTGTATACTGGAGTTAAAAATGGTAAAAGCTTCTATTGTTGCACTAGAGTGAAGGTGAACACTGATATATTACAAGTGCCTGTTCCTATCTATTTCTCGACTTCTTTTGTTAATTCAAAAACATCAACAAAATCGTGAGAGACCAGAGATAGCTGTAATTGGATTTCAAGTAATTCAGAGGTGAAGCTTCAGACTGCAGTCTTTTAAAATTACATCAGTACATCAAAGGCATATGTGACATGATGTTTTTTAGCAAGTGTGACAAACTCCAGCAGCATTAAGGTAATATTGAAGTCAGGTTGTAAAGGCCAGCCTCACACACCCACAAAAATAATTTCATATCTATTCAGCATGATAGGGAGCCATTTCACCTGTGAAGATCTCTGACTTAATAGCATGCAAAAGTTCTAGGAATAATTAATGTTTAGTCATTATCTAAAAAACCTTTTTAAGAACAGCATCAGTGAAAGAGCTTTATCTTAATGAAAGAAAAACAAACAAACAAACATCACCACCACCAACAAAAAAAAACAACAACACAACAGACAAATCCCATTTTGCCCAACCAATCTGATAAAAAACATAGATGCTTTCTCTGATCATAAAAGCAAAAGTGACTTACGATGTATGTGTTGCACTTTTCTCTGGACTCTTTGGCTCTACATCACTTTTTCCTTTAAAAGAGAAAAAGAAAATGACATCAGAAATGGGTGAATATGGAAACTGTTCAGATGCGATATGCCAAGGCTCTACTCATTGCTAACACTGACTGCTCTTGCCACATGCATGGAATACTGCTGAGGCAATCACAGGGCTGCTGGGACACTGATGGAGTATCTGTAAGCTGGGAGTCAACCCTGACTTGACTTTTCTTGTCACTGGCACTTGTACTCTGGCAATGTCAGTTAAGAAAACTCTACAGGGGAGGCAGAAAGACTCAAGTAACTCAACCTTTACAAGGAACAGCAGACCTTGGAAGCATACAAAGGACTTCTCCAGGGTCTTACAGCTCTACTATTGATATTGCATCCCATCCAACATGCACAGACTCCCACACCCTGTTCCAGGAACCATTTCATACAGAGGAGAACAGTACCAGCAAAAGCTACTAAGGCAGAGATTAGGACACAATTCTGCAGATGGATGTTTGGATTCATGCTCATTTTGACACAGTAAGTGTTTTGACACCTTTCGACCTAATCTTCAGCTGCTGTAATTAGGGGCTGGAGAAATCCTCTTTGCTATTTTGTGTAAGAAAAAGCTAACTTTCAAGTTAAGTTTTTTTTTATTATTATTATTATTATTTTTTTTAAGTACCTAAATACTTGAGAAGTATTGGGGGGTCAAGGGTTTCCTCTTCTTCATGTTTCCTTATGACTCACAAGCATCCTAGAAAAGTACATTGGCTTGTGATGACCTCTTCTTTGGTCCAAAACCACATCTGCCCAACGTAACTTAGTTACATAGCACAGACACCAGGGAAGCAGGCTGATAGCTGATGGGGTGGTACTGTTCATGGTATGTCAGGCCAATTCCTTCTCCCTCTTTCATTCTTTCCAAAAATAAGGTGATTGTTTTTTACTGCACTTATCACTCTGAGAAACCTGAGAGAGTTACAGTTCAGCACAAGATTTTTCTTTAGCTCTAACATGGATGAACAGGGCATGCTGCTCTACTTGAATCACCTTGAACTTGAATTCTGGACCTCATGACTGCAGCTGCTGATCCTCCTGTGTGTTGCTGGGCACAAATAGCTGTCTACATACGAGTTTATGTTGCCTAGCAGACAAGGAGGCACAGAGGTTGTGTGTGACTAGCTTACTGATGGATGTGTTTTCCTCCACTACCTTTTAACAAACTTCATTAAGCCAAAATCCACCTGTGCCTTCTGAAAAAAACTGTGAAAAATGTTTGTTTTGGTCAGACTGTTTCAGTGTTCCCTTATTTGATCTTCTACTCATTGACTTGAGCTGAGTGGGTTCTGGATCAGCCCCTACTCTATTCCATGCACATGAACACTACGCATCATCTGCTCGCTGATGGCAAAGATCTCACCCTCAGTTTCTATACAGTGTTGAGGTGTCAGGAATGGTTGCTAGGGGCACCTCTGGAAAACTTGCTCTTGCCATCAGAAGAGGCAGGATTTTGCCACCAATGTCTTTCCACTGCTGTAAAGAAGCATGCTGAAGGACTTACTCTAGAAAGTGAGCTTCTGAATGTGTGTGTCTACTAAAGGAGGTTTGGGTAGTGCAAACACCTTGCTGTGGTGCTTGTAGATCTCATCCTCCCCTATGGAAAGGTTTGAGTGTACCCAACTTATGTGCCCAATCTTTAGTGAAAAGGAAGCTCTGGATGACTTCAAAAATACCAGTGTCCCTCTGTGAACCACTAGGGAAGCTAAAGGTACATAAAACGTAAGCACAAGCTGGGCAGCCACACAGGATGGAATACATCTAGTCCATAATCTCTAGGACACTTTTCACTTTTAACAGAGACTTCAGAAAGCATATCCAGATGATAACCTGCTGGCTAGAAAGCTGTTGCTACAGTGCATGTTTGTCAGCCTTAGGATGCCTGGAGCCCTGGAGCTCATCTGCATTATGGTAATTTGGAACAAGAAACCAACAGTAACAGTTGGCACATATTCAAAGATTTTCTATTCGTAACTTAGACTTTCTGTAAGTGATGAATTATTACCATGAACACTGGTTTGTTTGAGTGTGAGGGGGAATATGGATTCCTGAGTGCTTTGCCAGAGTTCACATTAGTTCTACTTTCAGCAATGTATGTTAATGTAGCAACAAGGGAAACAGCACAAGTACTGTGAGGAGAGAGAGGGAAGGGAATCTCTGTGATTTAGCCAAACTGGATATTAATGAATTACCCTACAGTAAGCATTTGCATCTGCTTTAATGCTAATCATCACTTAACATACTTCTGTGTGGAAGGGGAGGATGAAGCTTTTGCAGATGGTAGAAATGCATCAGTCCAGCCTATCAGAGTAGAAAATCTGGTCATTAATGCTTTATCAGTCCTTACCAACTTTGTTCACACTTGACTAAATCACAGAAATTTGAAAAATGTGTATAGGCTAAGCATAGTTGAATGTCACAGATATGCTGTTATTAAGCTATTGGAAAAATAAAAGGGAATTATCTGTCAGAACAACTTTTTATTTATTTTTTTTATTATTTTTTTCCCACACTTACTTCTGGCTAGGCCAAGATTTTTCTTTCTAGTTTTCATGTTACCTGCCAAATGCATGCAGGTACCATTGTGGGAGGCTGGCATTTGCTGGACCGCTAAAACCTGTCTAGCTCTGGTTTCTTTTAATGGGCAAATTTGTGTAGTCTGTTGTTTTTCTTAGTCACATGGGAATTGACAAAGGATACATTACCTACTTCACAGGGCTACTGTTAGCACACTTCCATTCAGGTGCTATGCACTGTGTATGTCTTCTGAAATGGGTGTGGACGTGTGTGTGTGTGCACGCCTGTGTGTTGAGGTGTGTGTGCATGCACATGCCTCCAGAAGACCATGGTGGAAAACATCATCCTCAGCCACTGGCCTGGGAATTCTTTGCTAGTTCCTGCTACATCTCACAAAACTCCCTTCCTAATTGTTTTAAATATAACCGGATGAGAAGATTAGATTTCTACCATTTCAGAATCTATTTTAAATGGACTTTTGTAGGATTTCCCTGATGAATAGTGGAAGACCAGAGAAGGAGTGTTCTCCTCTGAGTAGGAATTTGGGTGAATCATTCAACTTAGCCAGGCTAAGTTTACCTGTCTGGATAACAAGGATAAATAATACTTATTGTAACAGAGCAGTACAACTTCGGCCATTAAGGGTTTTTAAATGCTTTGATTTCCTTGTGGGTAAGGATGAGAGAAATGCAAATGTTATCTATGAGAAAGGCAATGCTAGCAGCTGAAGTAAGAACATTGCAAATGACGGGCTCAGGAGCCACTCCACAGAAGACATGGTGCAATGGGGAATACCAGCTAATTGTGACTCTGAAGATGTGTGTTTGGATAATGCAGTACATAGACTATTACATTTCTTTTCCATATGGAGTCATTTGCTAGCATTTCCTAACATCAAAATACTTTTTCCATTATTTTTCTTTGAGTTTGTTGTACAAGACTGGTAAGGTCTGTGTTTTATTCTGCCTCTGTCTTATTCCATGTCTTTTTCTAACACCCTGACAAAGAATCCTCATGGATACACCTCTCAGAGGTAGTCAAATTACTCTGCAACGTTAGAGAATGTGTCTCAGTGTCTGCCAGCAATCCTAAATTTTGATACCAGTGAAGAAAATGTTGCTGCATGGGTTCAGCCACTCTTTGGTTTGGTTGCCATCACCCAGCCAGGCAGTGTCAAGTGCACTCTAGCCCATCAGCAAACATACACTGATTTTGCTGAGCAGGATGAATAAGGAAATAAGAAGAAGCTGGAGGTACCATAGTGGGGAGGGCTGATGGGGGAACTGGAAGTGAAGTGAAGTTGGACACCACAGGAGTAAGGGGCAAGGTGTAAGGTGGCATGACTGCTTCCCTAATTCACAGGAGAGCATGTTTTAATAGATCTGCAGAACAACCTATTTTATTAAAGTGTTGCAAGAAGGAAATACATTAAATAAAACTATGTCCAAAGCTATCCAAACACTGTGGCCTCTGACGTCATCACAAAGTCCTCAGCTCAGTTTGTGTGTTTGTCATGCGCATGACTCTTTGCATGTTTGCATAGCCCTCTCTATTATGGCCCTTTTGTGCTTCCTTCTCTCATTACTGTATTCATTATTTTCTGACAGGACCTCAGCCATTTTGCGTTTTATTATTTCCTTAGTGCTGGTCCTCACAGCAATATCAAACTGACACTGGCAATTAAGTGACACCACTGCATGTTTCTTCACAACATTGCCTTCCGCCTGCCGACCTTTCCCTGGCAAAGAGCTGCACTGTTTTAATAGCCTACGTCTCCCAGGCTTGTCTCGCTGGATGTCTTCTCCCTCACACAGTGGGTGACCAGCCACTTTCAAAGCCCTACCTACCAGCTCAGGGCATTTTTCATCTTCAGTCACAGCCTTGTAATTTGCAAACAGGGCTCTGTGCTGGCTGACAGGTCAGGAAGCTAACAAAATGGTTCTTTTGGTTGAGACGATTTTATGTCGAGAGCAGAGTAGGATCATGTATTTTTAATATGCAAGACAACATTAACAACAGACAGAGGTGTCAGGGGAGAGGATTAATACTTTGTTTCATGGAACAGTTCAATCTTTCCTTTCAATACAGCTGCTAAGTTTTTTACCATAACTAAATCTAATTAAAGTGCTGCTGATCTGCACCACGATTTGTATATTGGAGTCCACTGAAAAGCAACAACCAGGAGCCATGCAAGCATACAACACCTCCCTTCCCACACTGCTAGCCAAAAAGACCCACAGCCACATGGTCTTTGAGGCATTATTTGGTATGGGATTAGTAAGATTATGGGGTTTATTATGGTGCAATAGCCACAAAATATACCATTGCCTATGACAGATAAATGGTAACAGGTTTTTCAGGACAATTTTTTGGCAGCCTATATCTGGCAGTTCCCTTGCCCAAGCAACTGGGTCATTTCTTTTCTAGCATTTTAGAAAAGCCATTCTTTTGCTGTTTCAGTCTTTCTCACCTATATAATGAAATAGCCATCATGAAATGAATCCTTTCTGGTTTTCCCAGTACACCAAAAGAAATGGTATTTTGATGGCCACCCTTGAATTCAGTTCCCCACATTTGGCTAAAACAGAGTACTTCTTGGCAAAGCTCTGTGCTGTCCCGGTCTGCTACCATTGCTTTCTCAGTCCCTTGGTTTTCACAGTCATTGTCATTCCCTCCACCCAATGCAGCCATAAACAAGTTAGTACTTACTTGTATTGCTGTGTCCTGTAGATCCCTGTTGTGACTCCTACAATAATAACAGAAAGAAGGTACAATGTGTTATTTTTATGGCACTTTTTAGCTGCAATACTTGCTTGAACATTACCTTAACAACACAAACAATATTGTTAATTGTTCATTTGGTTTAAAAGTCATTTTCAGTTACAAGAATAAATCCAATATTTCTTTGAAAATACTTTAATGCAAAGGCCTGTAAACTTATTTCACAGCAACCTTTTAAAGGTGTAATTCTTTTTATAGTTATTACCAGTCTCCTGCTTACTGTTCATTTATTGATCAACCAAAACTTGTCTATTATTTTCCATGAGTTTAGATGAGTAGACAGAGTGAAGACCAATATTGTTTCATGGACCATTGGATTCTTGAGCTAGTAACAAAGCTAATCTTTCCTTCTCACATGTTGATATTGACAGCACCGGAGAATGGAAATACAGACTTTAGCACTGGGTCTCTGACATTACAAGGTCAGCCTTGTATCACAACTGTGATATTTATGAATATGGTACAATAAATTGTTTTTTCTTCACATTCATATATTTTACTCACAGAATTAGTGTACATTTATAAAAATGTGAAAGAAGCCTATGAATAAGAGAGAAAAATAAATAGATACTATAGTAAAAGATTTTTAAATTGGGAAAAAATAAAGTAAGAATACAAGGAGAAGAAGAAAATAACTATCATCTAAAAAAAAAAAAAAAAGAAAAGAAAAAAAAAACACTGTTGGAGATACTGAAATATGAGGTTAACATAAAAATTCTATCAAGCAAACACCTGACCTTTAACTATATCTGGGGTCTCTCAGTCTGGTCCCTGTTGACCAAAACAATGTTAATGATATTGTAATTTTACTGCGGTAGAAATGTCAGATGTTTTGCGAAGCTGTGAGGTGCCTTGAACACTTTTTGAGAATGCATTGCTGGTAATCAGCCTTACATTAAATCTTCTGAGTAGGTTTGTTTAAATCTGCTACATTTTAAATACTTCTGTCCAGTGATAGGCAACTCTTAAGCTTTACATGTTAAAAACTTGTGTCACTGGCCCCATGTTGGTGATAGGAGCACATTACTGTATATTATCATATATGTTCATTAGCTACTCCTCTCATTACCTCACATTAGAATCTTGGTTACCATAAAATCAACCCAGAACAGGCTATATGAAAATGGCCTCTGTCCAGTTATTTCTCTGAAAAATGTTGAGTACCTCTGCTGTGCCCACAAGGCTTTTAATACAACCATTAACTCAGTTCAGGGCCCTCCATCATGCCAGAAACAGCCCAAGGTGTGGTGGGCTATGGTTGATTGAAGGGAAGGTGTCCTCTGTGCAGCTCTGCTCCTGGATAACATGCATACACAGAGGACTACCACATCAAGTGCACACTGCACTTACAACAGTAAGAACTACACTGAGAGGCCAGGCACACGTAGCATTAATTTTTGGTGAGGAATCAGACCCTGGACTAGGTCTCTGGTACAAGGAGGCTGAGTGATGGACCAGACACACAGCTGGAAGTGGGAGGTTCTTATTTATGTGTTTGTTCATTATACTTGCTGGAAGCTGGAATATATATACATTTCTGCTACATTTTAAAGAGGTGAAATGGCTGAGAAGTCTGTAGGTTTGCTACAGCTCGGAAGCCAGACTTCAGGCCTTAGGTTGGTCTTAAATTTAAGAAGAAAACAAAACAAAACAAAACAAAACAAAAAACAACACAGAAACACATCCTAAAATATTTCCCTTTGTCTGTGCCATCTCCTCACTTGCTCACCAGATCCCACAGAGATGCCAACCATAGAAATCTCCAAGGTAGAAATTTGAAGAAAGGAACTGCAAGTCCCCAGAGAGCTCAAGGATGCTCTGACTTGGCTGAGCTAAGTTTTTGCTGCTGGGTCTTGCAGAAACATGCCTCAGGGTCTGGAGGGCCCGAGGGTTTCTTGGCAACTCCAAATGAAGATTGTCCGAGTGGTGGGCATTGGGCTCTTGAAGACTTGGCTGGTCAAATCTCCATCTGCACCATCTGCTTTGGAGTCAAGGCTTTCTGGACTGCATGACTTTAATCTGCATATTTTTTATGGCATAGCACACATCTGTAATTCAGTGACACCCTACACATCTGAAACGGAAAACATCAAATTCTGGGGCAAATATTAAGAGTTTCTACTATCATCTACAGTAGAACGTCTCACATGCTCACAATGTCTATACATGTTTCATATGCTGAAAATAATTTCTCAATAATTTGAAATTGTCTTCTTTTGACATATTACATCATCATTTTATGATGGCTTCTGATAAAGGAATATTAAAGACTCCTCCCTCACCCCCATTACTGAATATAATCTTATGAAGTCAGAATCGTCTTGCAGTGGTGATATAATGATATATACCCTTGAATTTAAATGTTATTCTAGTAGCCAGCCAGGCTGCCAATAAAAGTAGGCTCTTAGAACACGTTCAGTTTCCAGAGTAGTGAATTTATATACCTATAGGTGGAGAAACTCTTTTCTGTTTTGGGAAATAGAGTTATTTTTATGGAAATATCCTTGTGTTCGTAAAATTGTTTGAAACTGCTAAACAAGGAAATTGCTTACTCTTTTTCATCAACTTCAGGAAGAATACACCCTTACCTTTTAACTGTCTAGAATGGTATCTTACCTCTGCCATTGACTTTGCTTTGTCTCAAATTTCACTTCAGCTAAGCAAGAGCTATAATATTTTCAATTCTCCTTTTAACTGATTCTTTAAAGTGTCTTGATTCTCAACAAATTGTTCTTAATAAAAAGCCTAGTAAAAATATGGTCATGAAATAGAGAATACTCTCACTGAGGTAGGAAAAAATATTCCATTATGTAACTTAAAAAACAAAAGATGAAGGCTTGATTTCTGGATTTTTTTTTAAAATGTATTTATTTATTTATTTATTTTTTGGCTCCAGATTGTTAAAATGAACAATAAAGGAAAAAGTAAAAGAAATGGGCACTGAAAAGACAACCATATTATCATAACATAGCTTCTGATATTAATCGATCCAAATTTGTGACAAAACACCAGTTTTCCTTAAGTGGATAGTTTAATTCTAAAATAACAAAATGATGGCTGATCAAAACATCACATACAATTAAATAGAAATCAAAACCTGGACTAAGCTTTAAAGACAGTAAAAATGAAGAGAAACAGCAAAGATGATGATAGATGTCTTCTACAACCATATTGTTTTGAGGATGTGAACATATTCTAAGATGTAAGTACCACATTGTGCACACAGTCTTGGGCAGCCTGCTCTAGGTGGCCTTGCTGAAGCTCCTGGATGGAATGGAGTCTGCCCAAGGGTCTGGCTGGTCAGTGCCCGGCTGCGCACAGGTGTCTGTGTTGCGCTGCTGGAGAAAGTGGTGTTGTGTGGCTGCGCCGGGCTGCAGCTGACGCTGTGCGTGGCCTACTCCAGACTCAGGAAGCTGTCCGAGCCATCTATCTGCACCCCAAGCGTGATCTCGATGGAGACGGTGCTCTTGGAGGCGTTGGCCAGCTTGATCTTACAGGAGCGGCGGGAGGGCAGCAGTGTCAGGCGGCAGTGGCGCGAGCGCGGCAGAAGCTGCCAGGCTGCTTGCACCAGGTCCTGGAACCAGCGCGTGGTTTCCTCCACATTGAGGTAGGAGCCCGTGCAGAGGGTGTGTAGGAGGCTGGGTTCCTGCCTTCTGCTCAGCTCGTCCTCGGAGTGGTGGAGGAAGCACAGCATGTCTCCCAGCAGCCGCTCCCTCACGCAGGTGCACTGCAGGTCCACACGCAGCCCCGGCTTCCTCGTTGCTCTCTTCCCCATGGCGCCGAGTTCTGGGTGGAAGGCGTGTCCAGGGGGAGGCCTCAGGGGCACGAGCAGGCGGTAGACGACGTTGTCTTGGTGGGCACTGCAGCCTTCGGAGAAGCAGCCCAGGCCGATGGCTGGCTGCAGCTGTGGCTTGAAGGCACACTTGCTGCAAAGTCCTCGGCAGGCCCCAAGAAGTTCGTCCACCAGCTCCTCCACCACCTTGCACTTGTCAGCCATGGACGGCACTGGCCACTGGCTGCAGTCAGCCCAAACCCTGCCCAGATGCCAGGTGTCGTCCGAGTCACCGTCTTGGTCTGCATCACCATTGTCCTTCTTCTTTCTTGTAGGGCTGCCCTGCTTGCTGCGGCTGCCCGGCTCACGACTCCTTTTCTTGAGCCAGCGGCAGAGCCCAAAGAGCAGCACAAGGAGGTCAAGCAAGGCCCAGAGGTGCCACTGCTGCAAGGCAGTGAAGAGCAGAGCTCCCAGGACCCCCTGACTCTGCTCCAGTCTCTGCTGCTCCATCTCTTGCAGCAGCTGAGCCATGCCCTGACTTAGCTGCTCTGCATGCTCTTGCATTCTCTCGTGTGTATCCGCATCCATGTGATCATCCAGCAACCATGGCTTCTGGGCAATGCCCAGCACAGCCAGGGCGAGGAAGATCAGGCGAGCCATAGCCAGCAGGAGGTGCGAGCTGCACTCACCGACGGCCCAGGCCACAGTGGGGTGGCGCTGCCTGCTGCTGGCCCTGATGACAGCCTCCGCACTGTGACCCGTCCTTTGTGCTGTCACCGGCGTCACAGACGCATCACAGCAATCCCCCTGGCCTCGCATCTCTAGGTTTGGGTGAAGGTCCTTGCAGCTCTTGGACATGAGAAGGCTTAGCATGTCACACACAAGCTCCCTAAACCAGTGACAAATTGCATCTTCTCTTCATATGTGACACAAAACATATCTCATATGCTCCCTAAAACTGTGTGGTACCTTAATAGTCCCCAAAACAGTGCCCTCATAAGCTTATGCTGTGTATGAGTGATGGCTACAGTGTCTTTCATGTGTTTTTCAGTCAGTCCTAGAGTAACTTTCTCCATAGGTGCAGCTGGCGCTGATGCTAGACTGGTAAGTCTGTAATTACCCTGGCATGGGCATGGTCTTGGGCAGCCTGCTCTACATGGCCTTGCTTGTGAAGGGAACATGGACCAGGTGACTTCAGAGGTCTTTTCCTACTTCAGCTGGACTTTAGCTCTTTTTGTTTTTGGGGAAATGGTTCCCAATTGTGTTGCAGTGGTGCACTCAGTACCCGATGTCCAGGTTCCCCCACAAAGTGCTGCACAGGTAGTCATAGACAGAGTGGTTGTTAACATGAGCAATTTGTTGGCATCTGCATAGGGGGAAGCTCTTGGAGGGAATGGAGTTTCTGAAGAATCTGGCTGGTAACAGCTGTCTCTGTTGCAAGCATCTAAACAAAATCATCCTAAGCTGCCTCAGACCCCCTATACAGTTTGTCTGCAGAGAAACCTTTAAAGAGCAATTCCCACTGCCTGTTGAGCAGTGTATTCTGTGTCTGATGTGCTCAGTCCTGAGGCACCATCACCCAGGGAATGTCTTGGACAGGCAGATTCTCCAGGTTGGCCCTTGGCAGGCACACTGAGACACATCAACAGACCTCAGTAAACTCAGTTCTGGGAGTTTTTCAGTAACTCCCAGAATAAAATAAAAATAAACAAAAACAAAAACAAAAACAAAAAGGAAACAAACAAACAAAAAACTCCGTAGTTTTACTTGGCACTGAAGTAAGACTGACTAGAGGGAGTAGCCTCAAGTTGTGCCAGGGGAGGTTCAGGTTGGCAATGAGGAGACATTTCCTCTCAGAAAGAGCAGTCAGGCATTGGGATGGGTTTCCCAGGGAGGTGGTGGAGTCACCATCCCTGGGGGTGTTCAAGGAAAGGTTTGACATGGTGCTCAGGGACATGGTTTACTGGGTGACATTGGTGGCAGGGTGATGGTTGGACCAGATATCTTGGAGGTCTTTTCAAACCTTATTGTTTCTAGGATGTATTCTAGAAAAGGAGGCAGTAGAATTAACAACATTTTTCCCCACACAAGTATAGAGAATTAATGCCTGAACATGAAAGCTCATTTGTACAAGCATCAAATTTAATTATTCATTTAAAGTTTATTTATTAAGATGTTTTTAATAAAATTACAATCAAATAATGCCTAATCATTTGTACATAACAAAGTGTGACAGAGATAGGAGAAAGGAAAGCACATGCAGCCTGTCACATCACACACTGATTCAATTATCCTTAAGCTTTGAAAAACAAGAAATAAAGAGACAGTCATTGGCCCTTCCTAGTAAATTCAAGAGTACAAATTAATTCCACAGAGAAAGAAAATTCACGTGCTCTCGTGATAGTGTTATACTGGAAAACCTACCGGGCAGTAGCTAACACTTCAAACCTGACAATGACTTCCATTCTTGTGGATTAATGTAGACCTCCAATGTTAGTGAGGTCTGATTTTATATGCATATGTAGCATATGCACATACACCCTCCCATCCACAGAGCATATAGAGATGTATAGGTGGATGTATCCACACGCACAGTTTCAAAAATGTATTTCTGTTGTATATGTGATATATAAAACTTAATTAATAAGCTTTTTTTTTTTTTGCTAGACTGATATCAAAACGAGTCTAGCTATAGTTCCTGTGGCCTTTGCAACTTTAATAGCCCAATTAATAAATTTCAAGTTTCAGGGTGTCAAATCACTAATTACTTGAGTTGCAGGTGAAAAGTAGTTTGGTATGTACAGGAAGTAATGATGCTAACACTCAGTTTTTATAGACAGAAAAGTAAGAATGATTTGCATCCTTGCAACAAGGTGAGAGTCTTACAAGCTTTTTCTCATTCCCAAGATCATGAATACCTTTTCACCTGGGATTTTTGTTGTTGTTGATAAAGGATTGCAGTCTATTTACTCCTCTGGAGTGGAGTTGGTTTGAAGAGAAACTGCAAATGACCTGAACTGATCTTTCAGCACTTCCATAAAGGCTGGAAATGAATTCACAATACCATACACTGCATGGTGATGGAGAGATGGAGAGAAGGAGCTGATGCCCCAAAGTTAGCCTTTTAGCCTCTTTGCTGGTCTTGCCCACTACTTGACTGACAGACCCATTTTTTTGAGTAACTTGTCATCCTCCACAGTTTGGTGTATTTCTCAGGTTCTTACAAGTTGGTACAGCTGTGTAGCTTATCTGTGGGAAAGCTTCCTAAGAGTTAAGGAGTTATCTCCTATGAGATCCAACAAAGGTTTTTCACTACACTTTGTGAAAAACAATAGTTAGCTTATGAATATTCCGAAAACACAACTGAAAAATTAGGAAACCATTATTTGCATTTGGAAGCCTGGAAAGCAGATGCTTTCTCAAGTATCCAACTTTATAGATTCAGAGAAGGCTAAATAAATACATTTTAATTATTTAAAATATATTTACAAATAGAACTGGTACCTAAATTTACCATTTTTTATGGCCAGTAACGCAGGATTTTTCCAAGAGGAGATTCACCAGGTACTTAATCCACATCTCACACAAAGAACTCTAATTTCTGGCTATGCAGGCCACCCAGCATACAATACAGTGTCCATGTCATTATATGTATAAAGGTATGTGCATATACTATCAGATAAAATCTCATTCATCCTTAGCTTAAATAAAGTGGGGATTCTACTTTGTTAGGACAACAGGCAACCAACTAGAAAGGTCTCTAAAAATGAATGGTAGACCTCCAAAACAGCTTTGCAGTTCAAGCTATCAGAGTATTTCCCAGACAGATGGATCAACAGGCAGACAGAAGATGAGAAAGTCAATATCAGCCATCATTCACATATCTTTGCCCTACAGTCTGTGGTTCTGCTAGTCCTATATTTATCACAGTACAATTAGTTGTGAGGAAGTGAGTTAATAACCATCATACACGCTTGCCAATAGGGGCATAACTTGCCCATACACATCTGCACATGTGCTACACAAAAGCATTTCATCGTAATAATTGTGGCAGAAACTGCAGAGCTGCAAGCACCACTTCATTTTTGTCATTCATGTTTGAACGTTTCACAGGCTGCTAAGTTGTTGATCCATGTCCTACTGGGCTTATTCTAACTTAGGAAGACTGTAGCCCGCCTACCATCTTCAATCAACTGTCTGTCTTCAATGAGCAAAGACAGTGAGTTATTTCCTTCTTTTTCTTTCATAACATGCCAGAGATGTTTTGGTTTACACCCCTGGTACTTCAAAATCATGACACTACCATCCACGGAAAAGCTGTTTTACTGTAGGCAAATCTTGACGTTTTCTTGGCTTTGTGGTTACAATTATTCCATGCACTAAATTTTGCAGAATGGACTTAAAGTTACCAAAGGAACTTTCTTTATCAGGAAAAAGGCTATAAATGGCATCAATACCATCTTTCAAGTTTTAATATTTCAAGAAAGATGCTTGTAGCATATAGGCAGTATATGACAATAAAATGTGAGAACTATATTGTCTCATCCATAGGATATCTGACCTCATTCCATCCTGATTTACCGAGTACAAATAATGTGGTTTCCCCAAGCTGTTGCCAATAAGCTTCACTGTACCCCATCATATGCTGCCTGTGATACATATACGTTAGTGGAGCTGGTCTCAAGGAAGCATCAGCAGGACCAGTGGCATTGGTCCTTTGGGACCAGGGACATTGCAGTCCACCGCCATTGGATTTGGACAGACAAATACTTCCCTGGAAGATACTTCTGTGGCCCCTCCAGGCACCACTGCACTGAACTGCCTGCCTCTGTAGCAAAGATACCCCTGAAACCAGGTTGGTAGCAGGGGAAATCCACCCTCTCCTCAGCCCCTAGCTGTGCAGGCCAGTGTATTAGCAAAGCCCATCTCAGTCCTTGACGGGCAAATGAGGCAAGAGCTACTGGATGTGAGAAGGAGCTTCTTGACTTGCAGCAGCTGTATATGCCCTGAAGTGCTGGTCAGGAGCCTTAGCAGGTGCCTACAGAAGGCACCATTCTGGACACCCCACGGAGGACACCTGTGTTTTTCCCTGTGGTAAGGAACCTGTGACCAACACACCAGGGTCGGTGTTGCTGCCATAAAATATGAAAACAAGACTGTGTACTGCTGTAGAGGCAAGGAAAAGGCAAGGGGATAATAGCACACACATGGAAAAGTCATGAGCACTACATCAGCCTCAGCCCAGAGCCCTCACATACTTAGCCAGACCTCATGTAGGATGTATTTTGAAGTGCAGAAGGCATGCTTTTACATTGTTACATCTCTTACCTTGTTTGGGAAGGAAAACTTGCTTTGTTCTGCCTTCCCTGGTGTGTGAATAGCTGATAGTGGTGGAGGCCAAGAATGGGTCATCTCCTGAAAAACAATATTGTAGAGCAGACTGTATTTAGAAAGTCAATGGAATAGGAGACAATAACAGTATATCAGTAGCACAGTTGTCTGGGTAGTGGAATACGTAAGTTACTGTAGCTTCTAGGAAATGCCCAGTTTACATATAATCTAGACAATACATGATCTACATTGATTTTTATCGCACATTCTTGAGAGAAGTTCGTAAGTACCATTTCATTTTCCTGAATAGTTAATGCATCTTAAGTGCAAGAAGTTTGATTTTTCTGCCAATCAGCAACCACACTTCTATCATGCAATGTATTCTGTCTGGTGAGACTAACAGAATAATTTTATTTTTATTTTTTGTAGTATGGGAACGGAAATCTCAGTTTGTGACCGAGTAATAAAGTACATTCTATGGACTAATAGAATAGATTTCACAGTCAAGGTCAGAATGGTAAATGTTCAACACTGAACTTGCCCAATGGTTAATTCCTAAAATTGCCTTTTTCATATTGAAGGAATTGAATCAGCTCCTAGTTGCCACTTTTTTGTGCCTTGCAGGTGACAATTGTGCAGCAAAACCTAAACAAGGTGTGCTGCACTCTACCTTTGCTTCCTCCCCATTATTTATTTTTTTTAAAGACATTTTTAATAGCTAAGAGATGCATGTAGCTCAAATTGACTTGTATGCAGTCATTTCTGACCCAGCTTCAGGTAGCAGGTAGACACACCTTCAATGCCGTCACCAGTCAAGGAAGAATGAGTTGGTCTCCAAAGCAAGACTGCTTTTAGGAAGGTAGGGACTAACGGATCTGTGTGAGTTAAATACTTCAGATAGGAGATGCTTTGTTGAGAGAGAGGCTTCATGTTCCTCTCTAGTGTAGGCTGTTATAAGATGGATGTGGTTTTTGACGTGTTCAGCAGCAACAGCTATAATATTGGGTGCACAGTAACTTAACAGAAGTTATATGAGAAGCAATGCAGAGGATGACAATCCTGAAGAGCCAACCCATAAGTTTCAAGAGATGAAGAGGAAAAAACATCCTGCCTAAGCATGGGACTCACTGACACTATCAGGAGTTTGCCTGACAGATGCTTTGTGGGTTTTTGATACCATTAGCTGACTCTGGAATTGATTCTCAGTGATATTCCAAGGAGATGTGCCGAGATCTACTATCACTCCCAGAATAATACTGGAGTTTTATTTCCATGACTCATTTATTTTTAAAGAGAAAAGAAATTGTTCTAGTTTGAAAGAAAGTGTGGGTGAATCTCTTGCCCATCCCTCACAAGTGCTGATGGAAGTGTTTCCTGACCCTGCATGGACTGTGATGGGGCATTTTTTCCATAAAAGAAAGTCTCTGGCTCTTCTGCCAATGAACAGATCAGCCCTTTCAACATAGTTTATTAGTAATAAATGTCACCTTTAAAGTGTTCTTGATAAACAGTTTAGTTCCTAATAAAAACTACATTCTTTTATTTTATTTGAGGCTAAAAAGTTACATGATTTATTATACTTCTGTAATCTATGTGGGTGCCTGTAATCAGCACATCATGTGGTTTGCAGTTTCAGTATCAGAATTGCTTTGCTTTTCAGTTCTTTGAGGCAGATTGTTCATCTTATGACTCGTTTATCTGATAAGTGCCAGCAATTGCACTATATAGTAAGTTTTAATATACAGTAAGTTCTTTAAACACAGGCAAGCAAAAACACAGGCTACTAAAAACACAGGCAAGCATTTTGACATTTGGAAGGGAGTGGTCCTACAGCTGCAAGTACCATAGGTGCTGATATTTACAAATGATGAATGAATTGCATACTGAGAAATATTCCAACTGTAAGAGTTTATGACAGCAAATTGGTGGAAAGCAGAGTTGCAGTAGGGACTTCTACTCCTAAGGCTGTGATCTAAAAAAGGGATCAGTTCCTCATTTTCTTTTTTCTGTTTTTCTTTTACATGACCATTTGCTTACTTTCTAGAAAATTGGATACTGTGCATACAGAGGAAAGGTGTTTCCACCTGTAAAACTCCATTCCCAAATGAAGTGTTTTTTCCTACGAGCTAATGTTCTGAGAACCAAAGCTTGCATTAGAAAGAATTATGTACTCCTTTCTTTTGAAGGGCAATGCTTTATACCTCTGTCAATCAAAGAATTGGGCCAAACAGCCTGGGAGCTTCTGGTGGTTTTGACCTAAAGTCATCCTACTTGTGAAATGCTCAGTACTTATGATTTCCATTTGCCTAAGCATCAGTTCCTCCATGTTATACAGTGGCTGACCCCCACTGTCACCTTCATGGAAACATCCTCTGAGAAGTCTGCTATATGCTGCGCAGAAACCAATCTGTTAGCAGGAGCAGGGCTCTTCCCTCCCTCCTTGCCTGCCCAAGTCTGACAATGATACCTTCATCCATGGAAAGGACTAGAGGGCTGATTAAAAATAAGGGTGACCTTTTTTTTTGACATGTCAAAATCTTTCATTTTTTCTTTTCCCCAAGATTATTTCTCATCCACACTTCAATGAAAAATGGCCTTAATCGTCCTTTTTTTCTTTTTTCTTTTTTTTTTTTCATTTAGCTTCTCTTCTCCTCCCTTTGTACGTTGAGTTGTCGTATATAATAAAGTTTTCTACATAATTTAAGTTTGATGTAACCTTTTCTGACACACAGATTTAGTAATATCAATGATATTTACCTTGGTTAATAATTGGTATTATAATGAATATCTGAATGTGATTTTACCAGAATAATATTTTGAATTGTGATCCTACCATCTATTTATTGCTACTCTTTGAAATTCAGATGACTTCGAAATGAAATCAAATTAGAAAACAAAAACTAAAATATAAACAGAAAACATAATATATAAAAAAATCTGCAAACTATGGGTTGTCGACTTTGAGCAGTGGTAAGCTTTAAATGCAGTAAAATATTTTTTGATGAGAGAAGCATTGAACTATGGGCACAGTCTCCACTTGACTGCCAAGAAGAGAATCTTAGAAAACAGAAGGAAGGATTTAGGTGTCCAGAAAGGTCAACAGCAAGCAGAAACAAGTATAGAATATGTCCCTGTGCACCAACTCTTGTGATTTTAGGCTCTCTCTGAAGATATTTGACACAGATTAAAAGCACTAGTGGTGGCATATTATTATATAAAGATTTTTCTTAGTGCATGGTGTGAAATTCTTGAAAATGTAAGCCTAAAAGGCAGCTGTCTAACCAACTAAATAAAAAGGATTCAACTTGGAATTCAAAAGGACTGTGAGAATAATATTTCATGCACAGCTTCTCTTTTCTGGTCAGCTAACTTGTCTGTCTTTGGTGTTAGGGATTGACAGTATTGGCATAAAACATCCAATGGACCGAAGCCAGCATTTCAAATCTGCTGATGAACAGCACTAACAATGTAAATGTTCTTAAGATCTTCTGCACCTTCCAACTGATATTAAGAGTAATGATTGGCACAAATGATTTTTGAAATCAGAACGAGAAATAATTCCGGGATGTTTTAAACATAAATAGGACAAAAAATGTTTCTGAAATATCTTGAACCAGGTAATGTTCCAGCCATGACAAGGTCAGGGTCTGATCTTAAACTGATTTAGATCTTTCTCCCACCTTGGTTGCACTAACCTTAGAGTCCTGAACAATGTTAACTAAAAGAAACACTCAGACACCATTTCAGGTCCCAAAGTGTGGAAAACAGATTTCTAAACTGAAGAATGAAGCCCTGAGCAGACTGCTTAGAAAGTGGAGAAGCATGCGTGCCCATCTGCAGGACAGGTTATCTGAGATGACGCTGACAGCCCTGCTCCTCCTGCAGCCAGATGTACCAGACTGAAGGGCAGCTCAGATGGCCTGGGATGATGAGGACCAGCAGAGGTTGCATGTACAGGGACAAGGTGGGCAAGGGGACAGCAGAGGAGGCATCTATGGGAAGGGACATCCAAATTACAACGGGCCACTCAGTAGAGGTCTCAGTAGACCTCTGATTGCCTCCATTTTTATTAATGCATGCTTCTCCCTGTACGGGTTACAGTGATGCTGTTTCCAGCTGACATCTTTGTGGTGGTGGTAACGGCACGTTTCATCCACATGCACATTGTAATTCTGCAACCGTGTTCTTTTCTGCCTGTCGTAAATCAGTTCTCAGCAGTTATACGTAAATGTTCAGCTCTACAAGTTAAAAATGCCTAAACCTAGTTAATCTTAGTCAGCATACAAACTATGCTTTTCTTCTCACTGAAGGGAAAACCTTCAGATAAAGAAATCTATAGTACTGTGTATCCTTGCTCCAAATGTAGTTTCTGCAGCAACAATTAAGTAACGAGACATTTCCCGTGGATTAATGTCAGCATTGTGGTGTTTTGTTTGGGGCTTTTAACCCTAGCTTGTAGGTAATTTTTCAGGAAAAGTACCATGCAGAGGTAAATAATAGTATTTACTCCAAACTCAAGGCAATGCTGTTTATCTAGTGCTATCAATCTTGCTGTGTGGTGTATGATTCTAGGAATGGGCGAACTAATTCAGAAAAATTGTAATTAAAAACAAGTCATGAATTCAGTCTCATCTAAATTTAAATTCTCGCCACATGTATTACCTTGTTCATTCGCTGCCACAACTCGAACGTATCATTGGCCCATTAAGAAAATTGACTGTTTAATCCTCCTCTTTGCTGGTGCTCACCTAGCCAATTCTTGATTCATAATATTTTGTCTCTCACAGAGGGTGATTTAAGAAATTTTTGTTGCATCTCATAAAGGACCCTGTCAAATACCTTTTGAAAATTATCTTAGCTGGCTCAACTTCGTACACAGCTCTACTGACATGTCACAGGAATTATATGGGATTGGTGAGACACAATTTTCCTTTGCAAATACTCTGCTGGACAGCACACAGGGACCACAGAGGGGCTTTCTTTATAGTCACCTATACTGAAATGCAGCTTTTAGGTAGGCATTGAATATATTTTTTCAGCTGAAAGTAAAGGCAACACAAAACTAAAAAAGAGCTTTCCAAGACCCCTTAGCAGAGAACACTGTTTGAGAACCTTTAATTCAGTTACTCTCCTCTCTTCATAAAACAGATTTTTATTTTTAAACATAGGAGACTCTCTCTTTAAGTGCTGTCAGCTGGCAAAGGTCCCTTTCAATTCAGTGAAGCTCCACTGCCACTGGTTGACAATATGGCTATGATTTTAGTGTCAAACATCCAAAGCAAAGTGTCTGACAATGAAACTTTTGGAGACTATGTTGAAGCTGACAACATTTCACTATGATAAGATTCTCATGATATGAAGAATCAAATTTTCATTTTTTTAAAATTTGGTTCCTCTAGTGTCTGTTATTGCTGTGACTTTTCTCACCCAAGCCTCAAATATACATCTATAAAACAGAAATATAAAGCTGTCTCCTCTTGTTTCTTTAAGATGTCACTTTTCCAAACTACACCTACTTACTGCTTTTTTCTTTTTTCATAAATTCTCTATTTTCCTTTGAGCACTTGATCATTTTCTTCTTTCCATTTGAACATCTTTTATTTTGTCATTAGCCTTTTGGCAACGTGCTATTCAGAACTACAATAACCCAACAAAATATCTTGCCATTTTTCAGCTTCTGTAGTTTAATGTATTGCTTCATTTCCATGCACTTATTTAGGCAGGTTTTGATTTATGGTTAATATTTACGTCATGTATGATGTCAAATGCTTTCTAAACTTGAGATAAATGACAAACATGGTTTTGCACGCACACTAACTGGAAGATGACACAAGGGAACCACTATGATCTCTCTGTGATGGAACAAGAAATAGTCTAAAGGATACTATTTGTGCTGAGCTGGGTGCTGGTTCAGCACCAAGTCTCAGTCAGCAGTTCTGTCTCCCTTATTCCTGCTCAAATGATTTCTAGAAGTCTTTTTTTTTTTTTTTTTTCCTTTTCATGGTAGTCTGCTGTAAAACATGCTACCATATTTCCCCTTTGCCTCTAGTCCCAAGACCCTTCCAAGGCCCTGTTCCTTTCTATGACACAAATTTCTTTCAATGGGCTTCATCAGAAAATTGTGTAGCTTGTGACAGAGTCTTTTGTGCTGTGCTTAGTTTTTCAGACCCACACAGGTGGACATCACCTTAGTTGCTTAATGGAAACAGGACTCTATGTGTGTGTGCGTGTGTATGTGCATCTTAGGGAGAAAGCAAGAAAGTGAGGGAGAACAAAAGAAAGAGAGAAAGGAAATAAAAAGGAAAGAAAGAGAGGAAGAAAGAGAGGAAGAAAAAGAAAAAGGAAGGAAGGAAGGAAGGAAGGAAGGAAGGAGGAAGGAAGGAAGGAAGGAAGGAAGGAAGGAAGGAAGGAAGGAAGGAAGGAAGGAAGGAAGGAAGGAAGGAAGGAAGGAAGGAAGGAAGGAAGGAAGGAAGGAAGGAAAGAAGAAGAGAGGAAGAAATTAGGCCCTTGGAAAGGGAGAAGGTCAGAGATTTTGCAGACGGCAGCATTAAATAATGTGTTCAGCATTAAATCTCCAGATGTTTGGTATCTGCAGAACTAAACCACTCCAAATCATGAACATTTGTAATGTGATCCGTGGATCAAATCACTCTATAGCAAATCACAAATGCCAATGCAATAAATTTATGTTTGGAATTTATCTCTGCTTTAGTGGAACCATCCTGCAAATAACCTGCAACATTTAGTCAAGGTTCAACAATCTAGGACAGTTAAACATGAAAAAATTCTACAGCCACTTACCAAACGGACTTAGTTAGTTCCTTCAATGTGTGATTATAATTCTTTAACAAGGAGTGTTGCATATTGTTATTCATTTATGTGGTCCAAATGAGCTTATCAGCTCTGGATATCCAAGAGAATAACAGCTTGATCCTAAGAGCAAGTGTTAGCTAGGGCATAACATGCACCAGGCTCTCTCATACCAGAGTTAAAGCTAGAAAGATTTCTTGCCTCTATCATGAAAGAAAGAACATGTACCTCTACAGGTATATTACAGAACAGAAACTAGGGGGGTTCCATAAAAACTTTTAAATATTCTTCACTCAAATAACAACATCAAAAAAATGAAAAAAGGAGACAAAACTGCCCTCTATGATCTTAGTTGGGAAGCTATGTTTTTAACTGAATGCAGTGGGCCATATGATATGACAAACTGTCTGAAAACCAGCCTTGCCTGGGCAAGCTGAGATGATGTGGTTAATCAAGGTACAATCTTTATTAGTGCATTAACCTCCTGCACCCAAGGACTGTGGATTCTAATTCCTGAATTGCCATGCAAGACTGATGCAGCCAGTTTTCTGGTCTCAGTTGGCAGCAAGCTAACAGAAGTGGCTAATGAAGATGAATAGCTGCCTCCTGGGAATGGGGGGAGGAGAAAGAGGAAAGAAAAAGACCTAGGATACTTCAAGGTCCAGATCTCTGCATGATTTCAAATAATAATGAAAAAGTGCACATAGTTGACATTTTCAGAGATCATAACAAGCATGTTAATTCTGCAGTCTGCTAACAAAGCAACGGTAGCAGCCTCAGGATTGATCTGGAAATATTTCAAGAAATTAAAACAAAGGCTATCAGAAATAAAGACCAAGACACTGGTCAGTGTCGTACTCTGTATTTGATGGATGATTGTATTAATATGGACAAAGAAGCAGACAAAAAATGCCAAAAGCTACAAAACAGACACATTTACTATGAAAAACATCTGTGGTTTGTAGAACACAAAATACCACCATGGTAAATGTTTAGCAGTGCTGAAATATCTTTGCCACAAATGCATGTAATGTTTTAATATAAACACTCCTTTATCCCAGACAAAAATATGCTGCTAAATGTAAGGATGTCATCAAAGAAAGATTTGTGGGGGAAAAAAAAACAAACACAACTAATTTTCTGAAACTAGGAATTTTTTTTCAGGATTCTTGTCCTGTGCAAGTCTGGAAGCTTTCTGATAGGTACATTAATGGTCCTGATTCATCCCCTGGACAGAAGGTCAAATAGTAACCAGATAGACCTAAGCTGATCTTAGTTCCAGTCTTTTATACTTGTGAAGCCAGTTTAAGAAGACTGGGGTACCAGAAAGACTCACATAGTCCCTGGGAACCTGAGGGCTCATACAAAGAGTGCTTTTATGCATCTAGAGTGGATGCTCACCCGTGGGTATGAATCAATAATTTTAACTCAGCCAACTAATTGAATATTTCAAGCTTCACAAACTTATGGGTAGTATAGCAGTGCCTGTGTGCTCTGTGCACAGGTTATGGGCAGACATTACATGAAATAAACATCTTGTGCTCTGGGTTGAGGTTTAAGGTGCTACCAGAACACCTTTTGGCTAACGGACCTGCAAAGCTGTCAGCCTTAACAAGGTGAGGGAAAGCTTCTGTTTCCTGCTATTACAACAACCTCCTTGGTCAGGGTGAAAAGGTGATAGAGAGGGTAAAAAAAAAAAAAAAAAAAAGAAAGACCACAGAAAGAAAGAAATCAGAATTAAAGTACTAGAATTTAAAGTGGTCTGAAATGTGGTTTTATGAAGCACAGCTCAGTAAGGCTTTGCCATTACAGTTTCTTAGTGATACTAGGAGAAATTTGCTAAATTTGGAGGTAAAAATTACAACAGGCTGGCACCTCAGAATATGGATCTGAGCACCAAGGCAGGGTCTCTCTTTCCCTGTTCCTTTCTGTAGCACAGACGTTGTGCAAGGCAAAGTGGCCTGTAAATTCTGCCTGGACAGCCTTACATGGATGTGGCTGACTGCAATTAGCAAACAATTTTGTTTATGACACTCCGACAACTTGGGGAATCTGTTCATATACAAGGCATTTATTCTGAATGAGATTAAGAAATCAGTGTAGCACTGCATGCTTCAGTGTATGTGAATTCAACCATCTGTTCTCAAGGCTGCCTGTGTACCTCCTAGATCTGAATTGACAGAAAGATGTTAAATCTTGATGATTCTTACTCTAGAAGGAGAACAGCGGCACAAAGTGGTGGCTGAAGCTGACAGAGACCAATTCAGCTGAGAGTACAGATACATACAGAGCTGAGCATGGACAAACTCATATCTATGAATGAAGGATACCAGATATTCGTAGTAAAGTGGGACAGTGCACAGTCAATTGAAAATAATGTCCCACTATTTTAGGCACACAGTTTAGTGGGTAATATTAGTGGTAGGGAGATGGTTGGACCAGATGATCTTGGAGGTCTTTTCCAACCTTAATGATTCAGTGATTCAGTGATACTATGATTCTATCTCATGCTTTGGCCCAAAGAGCTTGTTCAATCATTGTGTGTTTGAAAAAGGAAATAACACAGTAGAACTTTGTGAGGCTGATGTTGGAACGGCCTGTTTCCTTTGTCAACATTTCTTCAAAAATGCTGGAAAATGAGAGGTGAAAAGGGTGAAAAGAGGAACAAAAAAGATGACAGTGATTTACAGAGATCAGCTCTAGTAGAACAAGAGGTACTATGCTTTAATCTCATGAATATCTGTGAGGTGTGTGTGTGTGTAAACAAACACCTTTTTTCTAACATGACTTTTAGGAAACTTATTTGCAGCCACATGCTGCCTTCTTGTATCATAAACCGGTGGCTAGAAGGAGAAAAAGGCAAACAGAATTTAGGTAGAAAAGAATAACATCTCAGGAGCTGGTGGTTCACTGTGCTACAGAAATACCTGAAATTCCTTGAAGTCTTCAGATCAAGAAAGGATGCTTTTCTAAATGATATGCTCCAGCCAAATACAAGGTAATAGGCTCAAAGCAGGGGAGAATGACTGCAGTTATCTGGATTGTTACACAGGTCAGAACACTAGTCAGATGGGGTGATAAAATGCAATGTTCAGAATCACACCTAAAAGGTATCTAAAGTGGGATTCATGTTTTTTGTTTTGGAGCTTTTTTTTATTATTATTTTTTATTTTTTCAGTCCATCAAAATCCTTAACATTTGTGTTACACATCTGTAGGTCATGTCTATCTCCAGGGCTACCATATTTCTATATCTTGGTTGTCTCCCTATCAGGATGAAGCTCGAGAATGCATAAGACCCCTTTTTGCTCCCTTCTCTGTGTTTCCTAGAAACATATATACTGCACATGACCTTTTAATACTTTCACATTAAAAATACATTGTTGTTCTAGAAAGGTCAGCTGTGATCACCTAAAAAGCTTTCCTTAATTATATAGATAGCCCAATTTTAGGTTTTCCAGTTTTAATGGTGGCAAGCAGGTTAGATGGCTGGTTACATTTATGTCACCTTTTTCTTCTAAAAAGTCACATTTGGATTCTATCTCAGCCTGGAAGAGTGGTTGGGGTGCGGACAGGAGAGAAAGCTGTGGTGCTCCCCATTAGGTGCTCATCCTCACTTGCTGGCAATGGGACCGGGCTGTGCAGAACAGCATTCCAGCAGGACTACTTAGGCCACTAGCTGGCTCTTTGACTCCTGTCATCTTCAGTAATGCAGATGCCCTCCTTCCCCAATAGGTGTAGAGGAAATACTTGGGTCTGTGTAGTCCCAACTTCTTACCTCGGGGCCTGGAGAATGAGCCCTTACAAAAAGTAGGAGCCAGGTGCAAACATTGCCCTCCTCCCTCCAGGGCTCCCTAGGGAAACAACGCAAACTCTCTCCAGAGAATCTGCCACCAGTGCAGGCAAGAAACAAAACCACTTTAGGTGACAAGGTGGCAGAGTGGGGCTTGGTGCTAGAGCCAGAGACTGCTGGGCCTGCTCCGAGGTTGACCATGAGGTAAAAGGCTGGCCAGAGCCTGCTGCACTTGGGGAACTGAGTAGTAGTATGTGAGTAGTAGTCCAGTTCCTATAGGTATATGCAGATGTAAATTGTAATCTCTGGGATGAGCAGTGTCTTAAAGTGTGTGCATGGCACATGGCATGCTTATGCTATGATTTTGTTCAGAAGTTATGAGGCATAGCAGTTTTCATTGACTTTAATAGCACAGGTGGGCAGAGATTTGGAGAACCAGGATAGTCCCTCTTAGATAAATTACTAGATAACTTTGGAACTTCATCTGCAGTGAAAATGAAATCTTAAATCTTTCACAGTACAGTGATAGAGGTTCTCTTGGAAATGACGAAACATGTAGTTGAACCTCCTCAAATAGACCATAAGACTGCACCTTCAAGTGTTGAATTTATTAACCTGTGAATTGACAGAAACGTTCGTGGACAAGAATATCTGACAACATTTTAGAGAAGCAAAGAGATTTCGTTTTCTTTTTGACATCTTCCAGTACTGATGTTTGAATGATTTGATTGAAAATGTGTCTCAAACCCAAAATGAGATAAGAGGAAGAAAGGATACACCAGAGGACTACTCAAAATAGCTGAGGATTTTAGTAGAGAAGTCCCACTGGATGCACTCTCCACCTGAAGTCCCTGAAGGCCTCCTGAGACCCCATCCATGTACACCTGTACGGACTACATGCAACAGTGGAAGAGGTTTAATTTTTCAGAGCAGAGGCAAAATTAAAATCTGGGAAGTGATAAGGTGCTTGTCCTACTGCTATGTTCCAGTCTTTGCCCTAATGGGGCACGGACAGATAATTCAGGACTTTTTGGTGGCAGTAAAGGGTTTGGTGATCTGGCTGCACTGACATCATCTTGTCATCACTTTTATCCATTTCTCAGAGTCAAAGCCACCAGTCAGCAGACACAGACAGACTGTTTTTCAAATTAATCTGTGGGTTGTTTTGCGTGCTTAGGAGTGAGATCCTGTGAAAGGGCCAATTGGAGAATGGGATCCCAGGGCAGTACCCCTGCTTGCAGAGCTGGTGCAACCACTGTTGGTGCAATTCAGGGGCTGCAGCTGCAGCCTTGGAAAAGGGACCCAGATCTGGGCCCTGAGAAGACCATCAAGGGGGAGGAGAAGCCTTGAGGCCAGTCCCCTGTTTCTATGTTGTGAAATGTTAAGTTTGCCAGCAGCATGGTGCTTCTGGAAACCCTTGCAATGATGTTTCTCCCACCTGGGCTACCACTGCTCCCCATCGTGTTCTCAGGAGCATAGATCAGCACTTGTCACTGCTCCCTGCTCTGCGGGGTGGCCTTTGGGGAGATTGCTGTCAGCAAGGAGGGCCCATTTGTTTGCTCCAGTTGTCCTTAGGCAATCTGGCATTTCTTGTTAAAACTGATTGTGAATTGTATTTCTCTCGAGCTGCAAATATGCCCATGGAGCAGTGAAGGAGACCTTTCTTTAACTGTGCAATTCACTCTTATCTACCGTTTATATTAAGTGCTTCTTCAAAGCTATCATTGTCTCAAGTTCTGTCTGCTTTAAACCCTGAAACAATAACAGTTAGTGCTTATTGTACACACTGTCTTTCATTTTCAAGGTATTCTACAAACTTGAATTAAGCATCGCAGCACCCTTGTAATCTCTGTAAGTACTATGCTACCATTATGAGGTAAAACACATAAAAATGGAATTAAGGTTGAAAGACTCTTCAGTCAGAAAATCCCCTAAGAGAATCTTGTCGTTTCCATATCTTGGCACAAAAGGTATTGAGGATGACAATGCCAATCTGCAACTCCACTTGGAAAAAGTAAGAGAAGGTATGATAATGCACTGAATATACCCTGCTCCCAAAGCACGTGTTCTGGCTCCATCCATTACACATTTTATTTCATTAAGAAGCAGAGTAACACTACCACCTTATTCATTATCATAGACATTGTCTGCATAAGCAGTTCACACCTATTAAAAATACAGCAACAACAACAACAACAAAAAACAACACAATGGTTTTAAATGTCGTTTACATAATGAGTGATGAGTGTTACAGACTGCATGAAACCTTTTTTTTTTTTTTTTTAACTGAAGCCAAATGAACTTAATTTATCTGAATTGTTTAAAACCAAATGAGATAAATTATTTTGAATGGAAAACAAAACAAAACAAAACAAAACAAAACAAAACAAAAAACCAACCAACTCCAAACCCAAACATATTTTTGAAACAGTTTATAAGTAGTCTGGTTATGAAATGAGTAAACTTGATTAGATGAATGACTTGTATCCACAGAAACCCTTCATGATCTACTGTGTTGTGCTGCCTCACCATTTCTAGATATTTCCTGGTAATGTTCTACGAGAATTGCAGTACACAGACAGCTTGGTTTTACAGCTAGGATGTTATGAAAAATGACACTAACAAAAGTTTTTACAACTCTCTAAAACATTCCTAAAGATGTTTGCCAGCAAACAGTAGGTGATTATGAAATTATGGGCTGTGTCATGACAGAGGCATGAAAGGAAGCAAAATGGTTACAAATGATTGTTTATTTTTGAGCTCTTAACTACCCATGATTTACTTGTTCACTTTACAGCAAAATTAACATTCTTCTGCTGTCATGTGAAAGAAAATGAGAATGTATGTATGTTCTTTGTTATCTCATAAAAAATATGTTGAAAAATTAAAGTAATACATAAAGAAAAAGGAAACAGGACACAACATTATCACATTTTAATTATTACTGATTTTTTAAGGAGCAAGAAATTAGGATGAGAAGCCTTAGCACTGGAAATATAAAATCTTAAAAGCCATAAAGGGTTGTTTTGTAGCAGCAAGTATTAACTTTTGATTTCTCTTCAGGAGAACCATCAAACTGCTGTTCACTGGAATAAGAAGATTCACATTATGTCTGGGTATCAATTAATTTCCACTTAAGTCTTAAATAAGTCTCATATCCAGGGAAAGATTTTACCACTGTTGATTAAAGGTGGTTCTTTAGATCACTTTTTTTTTTCACTTTGGAAAAGTTTCTTAGTAAGACACAGCAGCGTATGTATCTTTCAAGGCTTTACTGTACGTAGAATCCCATCAAAAGAAATATCACAACACAGAGCTTTTCTCCTTCGAGCAATAAAAGTGTAAATAAGGAACACCCTCCACATGAAATGAAGAGAGTTAGAGATTACTTCAATGGTAAAAGACTACTGTAATCAGAACATTTCATGCTTTTTGTGTGAGAAAAAGGGGATCCTGGAATTATGCCAGGAGGCTTAAAATAATTTGCATGGGCTAGGCAATTGCATCCAACTGGTGTATGTTGAGAAGAGAAACAACAATTACCCAGAGATGACTCAGCTAATGCAACCCTGCATACAGAATCCTAGGCACGAAAAACACCCGTGGTACAAACTCAGTCCTCTCCAGTGCTGAATCACACCGACCAAAAGGAACTGGTTAAAGTCAGGCAAAGCAGAGTGGCCTGCCAGGGGCTTTGCAGAGATTATTCAGCAAGCAGAAGCATTGATAATACCTGTGGACAAGGCAGGCAGAAGTTTTAGCCAGAGCACGTTATAAAGTGAGATGAGAAAAGATAAAAACTGTACTTTCAAATTAATCCTTTAATGGCAACTAGCAGTAAAGCTTTTAGTAGAGTCTCTTTGGTTTTATTGATAGGTTCAATGTGTTGAATCCCTATCCATATTTTAGCCCCAGTGCCTGGATTCACATTGCCATTGGTTTCTGATGCTTAATCTCATTAGTACAGCTATTTATATTGATATACCCAATAAGGTTGCTAATACTATCTTAGCTAAGTGTTATTTATTGTATCTGTATATACAACAATATTAACACAGTCAAGCATCAGCATCGGCACTTGAGGGCACCATTAAATTCACCCAGTGTTCAGTGAGAGATTTAATGATGAATTTAATGGCATTAAATAGGAAAAAATGCCCTTGGCCTTTACATTCTCATTTAAAAACATATAAAAGAGTAGTAATTCAGGCAGTTATACTTCTTTCAAAGATTTTCCTTTAAATCACACTTAGCAATATGAGATCAGGTATACTCTGGCTGTTATTGTATCTTCACCAAAGACAGCAGCCCCTGACCTATCAGAATTACCAAACTGTTGGTAAATCCAGGTCGAGTTCCTGTGTCAAATATGGGTGAGTGTATTGCTGAAATGATGCAGGCAAATGTTAGTGGAAAATTAGCAGCATGGTGTTTCCTGTGAGCTACATTGCAGAGACCTCTGTGAGCATCAAAGGCAAGCAAAACCATGAAATACCTGGACGTTAAATTTTTATGCTGAATTATTTCATGGAATTTTATTTACTTATTTATTTATTTAGTGCAGTGATATTCTTGCTGAGTCTTCCCATAGCTTGTGGTTGTATTTATCTTGATATCTTTCAGTCTCCAGATGTCTGTTACTAGAAGGACCTACCAACATTCTCTATCCCATCGAGCAGAGAATTTCACCTAAGAATGGCAGGTGAATGGCATTTTTCTATCTCTGAAGCAATTACACCCTTCAGGTCCAAGGACCTAGGGCTCAGACTGAAATGTGAAACCTTCTTCATATTCTTCCCACCAGTCAGACCCCTTAGAATCAGTTCTATCACCAAGGGGAAAAAAGAAAAATGTTGTGAGACAAAGATGTTCTCTATGTGAACCTTGGCAGAGGCTAGGGGATCACTTAGGCACCTCTAAGATTTTCTTAAGATTGGAAACTCTGGGCCAGATGTGCATGCTCTCAGTGGCTTCCATACATAGGAATGAATTTATACCACAATGAAAAAGCAAGTGTTCAGTCATACAGTCATAGGCTTTTTTTTTTTTTTTTTTTTTTTTTATATATTTTCAGCATCTGTCTTGAAAAAATGATTATGGCTGGCAACACAAACACTTATACTAGCAATAAGAACACTGACAATTAAAAGATAACTGTAAAACCATCATATTTGAATTTGAAACCAAATTAAAAAAGTTTTTTTTCAACACTCTTGGCATTAAAGAGAATATGGATCAAATCAAAATTATACTTCCACACATATGGGTAATAACACTTAAAACTAGATCCTTAGTAGCAAATCATGCAAAGAAACATCAACAAAAAAAGCCCAAGTGACTGCTTATCAAGAAACATTCACATTTTACTTTGAAATTTTCCTGCTCGTGAATAGTTCTATCAACACAGCTACTCAGGCATTTTGAACAAACTTGCCATATAGCATCTCACAAGATAATAAACCTAGTTTAAACCATGAGTTATGCAACAGAGACAAAGAAAGGGACAGGGCATTCTCATTTCTTCACGCACCCAGACACACTGGATTAATTATAGAACATTATATAAATGTGTATGAATTTGATTCCACAGTGCTTTACAAAACAAGGCTAAAATATCACTGATGTTCAGCCACATCACCAGTGGGAAAAGCCATATAGGATACACAGTTCGCAGCACAGCAGTAAGAGGGTGGAGACTGCGTTAAAGGAAATTTTATCCAAGGATGAGAAGAAATCCCATTTCTTATCAGACAAGCCCCCAGGTCTCTGATGTCATTTCAGAACATGGGTCTTTGGCTGTTACAGATACAGCTAACATCCTTATACCACAAAACACAGGCTTCTCAGTTTATCTGCTTCAGAAAAACTAAGCCAATACAGGAAAATAGATTCCTGTCCATGTCGTTAGAGTGAGGACTCCTGCATTCATCTGCATGTCCTGACGATTTTGGTGCATGAGACCTTGCATGTAGACAAAGCTAAAGTACAGTTTATGCATCTGTAAGCATGGTGCTCATATGTATTTTTGCATTTTACAAAATTTTGCAGTTATTTTGAATAATATCGAAGTAATTTTTAATTACTTTTTTTTTACAAAGGATCTTAAGTGGTAAAATTTGATGAGAAAGTACCAGTATTACTGCCACAGAGCTGTGTTCTCTTGTAATTGGCGATGATATTTTTTATTATTATTTTAATAATCTCTAACAGTATGCAATCCAATATGAGGCATTGCTGAAATTTCTGTGTAACACTTCACCATCTCTGGATGACATGCTTGTGATGAGGTTTTCAGAGGCTTTTCCCATGTCTATGGGTGCTCAGTTGAAGTCAGCTGCTCAGCTCCTGTTGAAGTCAGTGGAAACAGGATGCCCAGGAAAGGGAAAAAATATATATTACTAGTAGCAGCAAGGGTTTAAAAATGCTTGAGGAGGTAAAATCCTTCCTGAAGCTGTCTGCTAAAATGATATACTTTTAAGAGTGAAAAGGTTCATCTAGAATTTGCTCTGTTGGTTAAATAATACTTACGCAGGTTTTTGCATGCCGATTATGTATCAATTATTGTATAATTGCATCATTACTTTAATTAGATTAAACTACATAATTGGGATGTCTAATTACAGAATGAGGGGGAAAAAAAGGTAACTTTATGTTAATAGTAGTTCCTGAAGAGGGGCTGTCCACAAAGATTTTGCTTCAGGGACAAGTTTATTGTGCACGAGATACTGGTTTCCCCTACAGCAGCATCTGATGTGGTCCCAGGTGCACATCCAGATGTGGGAGGAGAAATCTTACCCAAGGAGCAATGGAAGACAACTTTATCAGTGCTGGTCTCTGATTTACCAACTGGAATTGATGTCTTGGAGAGTAAACAGCTTTAGGAAGCAGATCTCAGTACCTCATCAAATGGAGGAGAACAGGCTCTCCTTTCAGCTAGGAATACATGCTGTCTGCAAATAATCTGATTTGGGGATGTGAAACTACCTTATAATCATGACCAGGAGTTGGTGATCATAGAATCATAGAAGGGCTTGGGTTGAAAGGGACCTTAAAGATCATCTAATTCCAACCACTTGTAATGGGCAGGGACACCTTCCACTAGACCAGACTTCCCAAAGCGCCACCCAGCCTGACCTTGAACACTTCCAGGGATGGGGCATCCACAGCTTCTCTGGGCAACCTGTGCCAGTGCCTCACCACCCCCTGGATGAAGAATTTCTTCCTAACATCTAAGCCAACTCTTCCATCTTTTAGTTTATAGGCATTCCCCCTTGCCCTATCACTGTGTGCCCATGTGTAGAAAGTGGCTCTCCCTGAGTAATGATTAGTGACATTTTGGACCCACTCAGTGAAGTGCTCTACACACACAGTGAAGGAGTATTTCCTGCCCCAAAGGGCTGGCAGTCCAAACATATGAGATGAAACTCAAGATGGATGCAGAGAAAGGAAGCAATACACGGAAACTACGATTTAATTTTGATTAGCTAAAGAGTCTTAATTTCAATAAGACTATTGATGTATTTTGGTAGCCCAACTTCTACCAGGCATATTTGTGATTTTTCTTTATTTTTCCTAGAAATACCACAGTGCATTTGACAAGTGGGCTGATCAGAAGCATCATACACTACTATATCCTATCCAAGAGATGATAATTAAGTTAGGGGCAAGACCAGCAAGGGCCAAGAGATGTTATGTTTGACAATACAGGAAAACAGATGCCAGCAAATGGTCCCATGGCTGAAGCTGAAAATTGGCTCAGTGTTTCTTTTTTCTTCTTCTTCTTTTTTTTTTTTTTTTCTTTTTTTCTTTTTTCTTTTTTTTTTTTTCTTCTTTCTTCTTCCCTCTAAGCTGATCTAACTGCAATGAAAGTGACAAGGCCAAAACCATCATGACATGAGTGGATGTGACCCTGCTGTTGGGATCCAACAACAAAGCTGATAGATGTGCTCTGACTGAGCTGATCAGAGAGTGAGCTGCTGGGAAGCAATCCAGTCCATACACTTCTTGCATTTAGCTTTGTAGAGGTTTCTGCACTTGGCACTAAGATGTTTTGAAAAGTGTTGTCCAAAAAATGTCAGACTATCAGGTTCTGGCTGGCACCAGGTGTGAAATTTGGCTCTGGTTCTGGGAGACTAAGATTCACAGAAAGGCAACAGACAGGGCTGGCAGATCCATCACACTGGAGAAACAAAATTACAGAGATCCAGCCTACTACTTGAGTTTTCTAAGAATTATGGGCATCCTGAGAGGCAGTTGGGAAGCAGAGAATTTTATGGAGTAAAACATCCAGGTTTTTTTTAGTGAAGTGCATAGCAAATAGAAGTTGGTAATATGGCTCTTCCTGGTCAAGGAGATATTTTCATCCAGAAATCCCTGTAGACCCATGAAAAGCTGAGATGATGTGATAGGGAGTTGTACAGACCATGTCAGTGTGTGGCAGACAGAAATAGGTATCATATTGAAAGCCATGTGTCTCCTTGACAAAATGGAAAAAAAGCCAACCTTTTTCCCCAGAACCTGGGTAAATTCTCTTGTTTAATTCTTTAAACTGAATGTGGGTTAAGAGAGACTTTTCTTTTGCATGGAGAAACAATGGGTGATTAACTGAGCCAACTCATCTACCTGAGGTGGAAATTTCCCATCCAGTTAGCCATATTACTGACTTCACTGGCCATGCAATCACCTTTGCAGGGGTTTTCATAGAGGTCAAAGCAGGTAACAAGGGATCAACTGGCAAAACTTCACTAATAAAATATGACTTTATGGATAAGCAGACAATGAAAGAGAGACTGTTTTCCCCAAATCCATTCTTTGAAATGTAAGGTTGTTCCTTTCTTCTGGCAACTCTTCTTTCACTACAGTGAGTTGCATCCATTTTAACAGTGTTGCCTCAGAGACATCAGAGATGTGGGAAAAGGAATTAGCCCAAGCTGGTCAGGCTGGATATTCATCACTCACTACTATCAGGGTCAGACAGAGATTATCTCTTCTTGAGCATCCTGAGGAAGAAAAAGATTTTCCAACACAAGCAATCAAATGAAAAAGATTTAGAGATACTCTGGTCAGACTTCTCAAATGTACCAAAACTCTTTTTTCCATGTCATAGCCCAGTGGTGTGGAGCAGAGGAATTGTTAGTGGGAAAACAACGGTAGTGCCAATAACAGAGATAAAGGTGTTGTATGATCCCAAGGCCCAAATGTTAAAGGCACATTGTGTGATGAGAAGAAAGGGAAGACTGGTGTGAGGCCACCCTGTCTCTTCCCTTGAGAGTTACAGGGGAACAGGTCAGGTGTGAATGGAGCCGTGCTGCTATTGAGGGAGAGCCCAGGGTGCTCCAGGGGTGAAATTTGAGAGTGAACATGTAACCATCAGTTTTAAAACACAGCCAAAAATACTTGCAGACAGTTTTTAAGAAAGTGCATTGATTGACTGTGAAGTTAAACATTTTGGCCTTTGCAATTTCTTTTTCTTTCACTTACAGCTCTATCTATTAAGATTCCTTAGAACTAATTAGTCGCATTATAAATTAATTACTAGCACATCTCTGAACAAACAAACAAACAAACAACACTTTAGAGTGTAACAAAGTCTTGTATCTATTTTAACTCTTTCGTAGCTTAAAAAATAACAGAATGAACTTATTTCATATTTCTTTTATTCCTCCCCCCACGCCTCCTCTGGATCACATGCCTTTAGAAATAGCTGCCCCAATAGCACGTGCCATATTACATCTTCCAAGGGAGAGGCTAGATAAACCCCATTGATTTACTGGTTGTTGTTGCGTGGGTGTGTACCAAGGAACAGCATTTTTAGAAGCTTTTAGCATGCCAGCTTTTATCCAGAATGGCTTAATTAAAACCTGATATTACAACAGTACCATTTGCCCCAGAATGAACAGTAGCTACACCAACCACCGCTGCATTAAGCCTGGTTAATGAAAGCAATTACAATATGCTGGTAACAAAGGCATGAGGGATGAGGATAATAAAGAGCCATTTGCTGCACACAGAGGTCTGCGGAAGCCCCTGGTCCCCCCAGTGCCGGAGCAGAGCCTGGTGCTGGCACCCCCACCACGTGCCCTTGCTCCACGTGAACCTGCAGAGGCATCAGGGGACATGTGTCAGAGCCACCCCTGCCTCTGGGGAGCACATATGGCCCTGGCACACAGCTCTCCAACTCAGGGAAGCTAGGGAGCAGTGGTAATGAAGGGAATAAATACTGGCACTCAGAAAGAAAAAAAAAAAAAAAAAAAGGAAAAAAAATCATGTTTTGTTGTGCAGAAGATACTTGGGAGCGATACTGCCTGCTATTGCCAAACGCGCCTCTCTGAAATAGGTTTGCCTTCTCCAGATGCGAATGAACTGAGGTGATGAAGTTGGCTAGGTCCTGTAAAGCCCCAAATCCTACACAGCCTGACCTAAGATGAGGCAAAACTGCCCCCAGATTGGAAATTTCAATGTAACAGGAGCTCGCAAGAGAAGAGTGCTGAAGCAGGAACTGTGGATTATTTCAGAGAAAGAAAGAAAATGGGTTTTAAAGGCAGATTTTAGACCTTTCCCAGAACACCCAATGTAGCTCCTGCTTTTGTCACTGCTGTTTATTTAAGCCTAGCTGTCATAGACCATAAATACAGCGCCACTTAAATTACTTCTCTGATTTGGAATCCCAAGTGAATGGAAACACACAGCTCCCCACATGAAAACAAATTGTGATGAACAGGGAAACTACAGATTAGCACTAATGCATATGCTTTAGGTTTCAGCCCGAAATTCGGTTAATAGAAAGCTGTTCTATTTCTCCCAAACCTAACAGATGAAACCTCAATCAATAGATATCTGAGGAAGCGGGATAGGATCAATAACGGAGCTAATTTTGCAGAATTAAGGAGCAACATGAAGATTTTTAACGAGGAAGCAGACACCTTTGCAATAACTGCACTATGATATGTTGCCTAGCAACAAGATATAAAAATGATGTATAACGCCAGTAACTTCTTTCACATATGAAAACAGCACCCTACCAAGACAGCTTCATAATGTACTCTTACAAACTAAAAATCCATAGAGACCATTAAAGCCTCCATCTTCTGTAATATACTCTGTTAAACAATCATGTGTTTTTGTTAATGCAGTAAAACACTGAATTTATTTAATGATTACCCAATGATACATCAGCAATAGCAGGCAGGAATGTTTCTATTTTAAGCCTTGCAGAATCCATCCCAAGGCATTGCACAGCTGCCGAGAGCAAACGTAATGAGCCAGACCTGTGCAACGCCCAGGATGGCCAGGGAGGGAAACGCACCGTGGATGCTAAAGGGGGGCGAATTGAAAACACAAACAGATAAAAAATGGCAGTATCGGAATGCATGGGATTGCATTTGCTCCTTTTAATTGCTTTTTTCTCTTCCTTGTAGCTTAACTAGCATAGCTGCAGGAGCACCCCCTGCTTCCCAGCTCTCAAATGGGGTAGGCGAGGAGGGTGGCAGGACAGACAGCAGGAGAGGACTGTCGGTGGGCGGGTGGCCGGGTGTCAGTAGGGCCATCTGCAGTGGGGGGAGCAGCTGGCACCAACAGCCCCGGCCCCCAGCAGCAGGAGGGCAGCACTCGCCAGCCCAATTACGGAAGATGGTCGGCAGCCAAAACACGAGCCCTGCAGCCAGGCGGCCGTGCCAGGACACCAGGTCCTTGTCTCGAGGAGGGGTAGCGGGGGAGAAGGTGAGGGGGGAAAAGCATCCTGCACCCTGAGGATGCACTGGTGCGATCCTAGGAGGCACAGCATCCACCAGCAAAGTGGTCGTAAGAACAGCCTTAGCAAAGCCAGAAACAAGAAAAGGCCAGAAAAACCAAGTCCACCCCTCAGTGAGGTCCCCAAGGGTCCCGTCCTTGATCCTGGAGAGTGTCCCTGCCTCTGCTTGTTGAAAGTCATGAGCTGAATATTTCCACACGGAGATACCTGCAGGTTATCAGAGGTACACGTTATATACGTCTGGAAATGAAGCAGATGAACACGGCACTTAATCCTTCGTTGATCTCATGCTTTGAATTTTAATCTTCGCTCTGCCACTGACTTGCTTTTTTACCTTGAGCAAACCACGACAGCTCTCTGTACCTCAGTCCACCCATCTGTTCAAACATAGCTGGCGATGCTACCCTCTTGGGCTGACCCATATTTTATTGGATCACAGAGAGACTGCATTAACATGGGATTAGACACGAGGATACCTTTGGATGAAAACAATAACCGTGTTGTTGCACAAAATAAGCATAAATCATCCTGGCTTTGAAGGGCTGAATGTATTAAATATATATGAAGGGCCAGATATTCCACAAAAACAACGCTCCAACTGGAACTGAAATTCGTATCATTGGGATTTTAGTGCTGGGGGTTGGTAGGTTATGGGATTCCAGGTTTTGTTAGGGGCAGACCACAGGGACTGAACACTTGCACCTGGGTTCTGAGTCAGTGGGCTGAGGGTGAGCCAGGCAGAGGGCAGCAGAAGGGGGCAGAGCCCAGCGCGACTGCCACCATCATCTCCGCCGCTGGCCTTTGAAGGTGAAGTGCTGCGAGAAATTAAAAAGTGCCATTCTTCATGTAGTACCAGCGACCGGTGAAAGTCCAATGTCAGGGGACAAAGATGATCAAAGAGGAGCTTGTGCAATTTCCTTTAATCTAAGTGAAGGCCAACTTTGAACTCCAACAGAGAATTTCACTGTAAAAGGTATTATTCTAGGCAGTTACTTGGATTAAAGGTAACTGGAAAGATGGAGACATCGGCAAGATATAGAAAAATATATAAATATGTAAATGCATAAAGGGAAGTCAAGTGTGACTCCCTTTCCTAATTGCCTAACATGATTCCCACTAGATGCATAAATTACAGCTCCTATTAACAGCACTATGAATAATAATCAGTTTACTTTCTGGCTTGTATCTAAATATACTTTCTATATGATTTCATCTTTTATTCAGCTGTTTAAAAGCAGAACATCTAATTACAGTTCCTATTAGTCTACATTAACTTTTTTTTTTTTTTTTTTTTTTTTTTTTTTTTGCCACAGAGTGTGTGTGATGACTGATTTTCTAAAAACAGGCAGAATTTTTTAGCATATGGAAAAATCATGTTATTATTAATGCATTCCCACATGACTCTACATTTCAATTCCCTTAATTATTTAGTCATTGCTGATTATGTCTTTTCACAATTCATTATCCCATTTCCTGCAACGTGGGCATTTTATTCATTAAGTGTCAAAATGAAGGGCCTGACCTCCAGGAAGATAATCAGGAAATAAGTGGCAGATATAAAAGGTCTGGGTTTCCCTTAAGTGCTCACTTATTTCAGTAGCTGTGCCGTGTTTTCAGTAAGCGGTGACAGAAACTAACTGTTGTTTATAATTCCAGAAATGCACAGAACTGCCAATCTGCATGAGCTCTGTTTTTCCAAACGCGTGCCGCCTTGCATCAGCTGATTGCCTCCGCTGCGAAGTGACAAGAATAGGGCAGTGTGACGGCAGAGCGGTGTCGCTTGTTATGTAATGACACCGAGCAGCACATCCCTTGAAATATTTAGCGGACATCCCTTGAAATATTTAGTGGAGATGAGTGCGGGGTGCAGAGAGGCCGCTTGGTGCTCCACTGCTCAGGTCAGCCTCAGCGCCCACCCAGGAGTTTGCTTTTGGGTCCTTCCCTCTGTGCTGGCTTTGCCAATGGTTGAACTTGATCATCTTAAGTGTCCTTTCCAACCTAAATAATTCCATGATTCTATGAACAGGTTGTCCAAAAGGTTGACATGTTTTTAGCCTTCTCAGTTTCTCCTCCTTGGCACCATGAACTCAGTGATGTCCTGTGCAGTGCTGGGGCTCACCTCGAGCTGCTCAGTCCCCTAGGTGAGTATCGTACCCATTAGGTACGACATGTAAGACTGCCCTATTCATGTGATGACTGATGCAAGAAAAGGAGAGCTACAGAAAGGTTTGTGAAGATAGAAAAGTTTCTGCCTTCCATAGGAGGCTGGAAAGCAGCTCAGTGATTAGATCTGAGCCTACAGCTGGAGCAAAGCTGGTGAAGCAAGAATCAAAATGGTACCTGGCCCAGAAGCAGGCACTTGTCAGCCTGAGGTGGCTCCTGCTCCTCAGGAGACCTTCAGACTACACTAAGTTTTGGTAAAGAACATTGCCCATTCCCTCTTCTTGAAGCTGGGCCTCTGGCTAGGTGGAAAACCCAGGCTGCGAGCCCAGAAGGCACAACAGGTTACATGTCCAACTTAATGGTTAAACCATGGGGCTAGAGAGGGACAGCCTTGGGATTTCAGGCCAGGCATTGTATTCCAGACTTCTGCTAGATTAAAAGTAGGCCCACGTTGCACCAGATGCATAAGCATGTGCCTCTGGACTTCTCCACAAGCTGAGACTCAGCCACGGATGAGCATACCAGTGTCTTACCAGTGTCTTAACTGAATGATGATGGAAAAGCATGATGTGTGAGCATCGCCCCTTGGCTTCCCATGCTTGCCGCTAACTTGACTCATTCAAATGCCACCAGAAGCAAAGCAGACAGCTCTTTCATTTTCAGATGTTTAGGGTGGCAACGTGACCTGTGAGGAGCAGGGGTGTTACAGCAGTGCACCTCTCTTTTCTTCCTTCTACCATAGATTTTTGTCAAAGTCTGTCACAGCAAAAATATTGTTGTAACAAAACCAAGTAACAATTATTCAGCACACTTTCCCACACTGTAATGATTAAAATAAGAATTTCAAGATTATTTAATTAACCTGAATTGCTGTTAATAATTGTGCAAAGATATAACTGAATGTTTGCAGTATTTACAATAGATAATGCATATACATGTGTGCATGCACCTACACGAAATGCGTATATCATGTTTTATTTATGGGTCCCTATCAGCAAAAATTAATTTGAAAAGCTTTAATAGACATTACATTAATATACAGTAGTTTCCTAAATAGCCTCATAGCTAGACAAATACTTTGCCTAATGCCATTTCATTTTCTGCCAGCTGCATGTGATTTGCTTTTGATCTGGCACACACTTCGTTATACATTATTAAACAGCCAATCAGCTTGCCCCCGGAGTTAGCTTCGTGCCCCCTGCTTATTTTTTAACAAATTTCCTCTTTTCTTTTGTACCAAAGTGATTAATCATTTCAGCTAACAGCGCACTGTTTATGATCTGAGTCAGTGACTTCAGACCATCTTAATCTCCTGTTAGGCAGGTTTTAATATGCTGGGAATTTACTTACAAGCTTTTATTTATAGCACAGTATGCTCTCAAATTTGTACAACAACAAAAACAAAACTTGAAAATAGCACTTGATTTCTGCTTTTAATGCTTCTGATGAACTTCTGTGGGAGAGAAAAGCACAAGCAAACCATGAAACAGCAACTAAAAAGGCAGCATGATAAATGCTTATTTTTCAAAACCATCTAGGTTTTTATCCAGTTGTCTAGAGAGAACCTGTTGCCTTCCAATTTCTCTCTGCAGTCAGATCATTTCTGGTCTGGGTTATTTTGTACCCTCTGGTTGTCTGCAACAGTGCTTTTAGATGACTAACTTATTAAAGCATGATCCTCTGGGGCTTCTAAAGTCCTTATTTGCAGCATCCTTATTTGCAGCATGGTTGGCAGAGAAGCAGCTTTGATTTTTCTGTTAATATTACAAATATACCCAGCTAACTTTAAGATCTATGCTGAAATGGCTGACCTCTTTTCTATGTTACAATAGCAGTTCAAAAGACTCTTTTATTAAGCCAAGTACCTGACCATTATTGTTTTTTATTGTGCTGTAGTTCTGTATAATATTAAGGGAAATGATTTGAAGGAAGAGATAAAACACCAAATGGATTTAGTTATCAAAAACTTTATGGTATTTTAGCTTGCTGCAGGAATAGTCTGAATGGATATTTTGGGATAATTTTTATTTTTTTCTAAGCAAAAACTGTATATGCTTTGCAATGTTCTCCATCACTTGGGCAGTGAACCAAATACTGAACAAGGTAGAGACAAGGTAGCTGCAGAACCTGGTTAGGATGAAACAGAAATGAGGGTACAGGGACGGGGTCTGCTATGCTGCTTTCCCAGGTCTGGAGGGGGTGTGAGGAGGGCACAGTGACAAAGGCAGCACACAGATTTTCAAATTTTTGGTCAGTGAAACCAGGGAGACAGCTCTGACCTGCTCTGGGCAGCAAGGAGGCTGTCCCAATGGTGAGCTCCTTCTGGTCATTTGGGGTGTAGAAGAGAAAAGTAAAATCCCACTGGTCACTTTCTCAGTGCTGTGTTTGCTTTTGTCTTTGTTGCATGTATTTTAACGTGATTTTTTTTTTTTTTTTTTTTTTTTCATCTTCAGTCATCTCTGTTCACATTTGTTCCTTTACCCTTAAGCTGCACTGAGTATCCTGCCGTGACTCCCAAGCTTGTCCGTCACGTTGCTGCAGTTGGGGTATCAGTGGCTTGCCTTGATATATGCTTACTTGTGTTCTTGAGCTGTTTCCAAAGGCAGATGATCATTATGGACTCCAGGGCTGCATTCTCCAGTTATCTTCTTCTAAACAGTGCCAACCAAACTGTTTGGGGGGCAATCATTATCTCATTGTACTATTACTTATTTCTATTTTTTCTTGTCGAAAAGTTTCCTATTTATCACTCCTCAACAACAAGCTTTCATCTCTCATCGCTTTAGTCATAAAAAAGTTCATGGCCCATTTCTGTCAACTGACTGGAATCCCTCTGTAATCAATGGGGAGAGAGGCATCTCCAGAGGACAATTTGTCCCAGCCTCTCTCCCATGACACAGGGAGATTAAATTCGTAATGCAGGTTAGATACCTATCAACAAATAACTACAACAAGGCAAGATAAATTTCATCTCATCACCTAACACAAATGCAGTAGAAAACATCTTATTTTAAATGCTCTCATTTACTGTACACTTTGGTGAATCTGTATAATTTACCGTATTACATTTAAAACGAGGAACTTGCTAGTGACTTCACTTTTAGAAATTTAATAGAAATCTATCAACTAGTGTAGAGCCAGCGAGATGAGTAATAAATGTTACAAGAACAGCTTAAGGCATTGCATATTAATAACTGTGGAAGGACTGACTTGCAGCGGCTTGGTTCTATGATCAGCAACAAGATAATTAGTAAAATTATCCTGCAAATTCATTATCTTGATTCCTTCCACTTGTGCATTTTATTCATTACACGCCAAAATGAGGAGCTTTGCCTCCAGACAGATAATCAGAATGTAAGTGGCAGACGCAAAAGGTCTGAACTTTCTTCAAATATGCTTTGGTAGAAGTGACCTTAAATAGCCTCCGTGATACTGAGGAATTTACAATCATTATTCCAAACAGAAGAAACTCTGTAATTTCACAGAGAAATGCGGTTGTGCATTTTATAGATTTTCTCACACCTTATCTCTATTTAAGGATAAATAACTTAAACATTTGGTAGCTCTGGAACATATTGGTTTGTGTCTGGCTTAGTCCAAAATCCCTGTAGTGCTATGCAGCACTCTCCACACTCCTTGTCCTCCCACCTTCCAGATCTGAGACCCACCTGAACTATATTGTGACTCTTTTCAATTCATGAATCCAGGTGGTTTTGTTTGTTTGTTTTTTTTGTTTTGTTTTGAGCTGAAACTGTGGTTCAGGATACTTGCATGTGTTGATGCATGCAGGGCTACACAGGTAGGACACATACATGTGAGGTTAGAAGTACCCCTTAGCCAGCACCAGTTTAGATGGACCAGCGGCATTTTATTGAAAAATATATTTCATTCTGCAGATCCTTATAAAACATTTCACATTTTAGATCTTCCAGGAGGTTCATGCATCCCATCTGCTCAGAGCTAATGCAAAGAGTTTGGTTGTCAATAAAAATTTCACCGGCCTCTTCTGTGTCTGTTTTGCAAGGGGTGCTCAAGCTGGCTGCCTGCATGCTGAACTCTGGGTTAGGTGCCTAGCAGCCACAGAGCAGACGTGAGACAGAGAGGAAAGGCTAGGATGGAAGGGTGTATGACCAGCTACTTTCTCTCTTTTACCTCTACTGGCTTCAGCATTTAATTGCTATTATGCTTGCCTTGCAGAATGCTCAGTTTTCATATATTTTAACACACTTTTAGTTGTAGGATCCTTAAAGTTCTTTTATTCTTTTTATCCTTTTTATTCTTTTTATCCTTTTATTCTGGGATATGAGCTACATAAAAATGCATTTGCCTAGGTAACAACGCTTTAAAATCCTTACCTTGTTTTTTTAAAGACACCTAAGTTTTTACTTGTAAGACCTGATTTTATCATTGCTATAGAAAAACTCATGCTTAGGATAACACATAGCCTTAAAAATTAAGTAAGAGCTGTATCTTTTGTGGAAAAGTTGAGGACATGCACATGATAAAGGAACATATAACTATGGTTTCACCATACTTAGATACGTCTTACTGGCCCCAAATTCTCCATGATTTCTAGGATGTGCTCTGCAATGATAACCATTCCTATGGCTCTTGGCCAAATAAAGGATCTTTTGGCACTTGAATAGACAGAAAAAAATGCATCATGGACTAGCCCACTTCGGTGTATGTTGAGCTTGCCAGTACTTGCATATATTATTTAGCTGGCATGGCTTTTTCAGTGCCATATGACTTTTGAATTAGCTTTTGCCAAGTGAATTGTGTGAGAAGGGACATTCTCAAGCTCGTCTCACAGTCTTGTGTGTCTGCAAAGCTGCTGCAGTGAGAAACAGTGCCAGGGGCTACATGAGAGTGCCTAAAGCACAGGCGGTCTGGCTTGGTCCTTCCCCAGTGTCATAGGTTCAAGAAATGGGACACTGAAAGCAAAGACTGCAAGTCTGTGTTTTAGCTGAGAACTTCTTCCACCTGTCCATCCAATCTGCATGTTTTTTACTGGGAAGAAGGGACAGAGAGAGGCATAAGAATTCAGATTCCCATTGGATTACTTTAAATCAGAACTCACTGAAAGTACAAAAAAAAATAAAAAAATAAAATAAAAAAAAAGAGAGAAGAAGGAAGAAAGAAAGAAAGAAAGAAAGAAAGAAAGAAAGAAAGAAAGAAAGAAAGAAAGAAAGAAAGAATAAGAAAAAGAAAGAAAGAAAAATCAGTGAATCTATGAAAGCTTAAAAGAGAAGATATAGAAAGGTACATAAACAACTAAAGCAATAACTGATACAGAGCATCTTTTGCAGAAGGGACCGCATGATGATTTGGGGAATCTGCCTATGTATAATTTATGAACTCCTTATGGCTGTTTTTTACTCTGTAATGCTTTATACTCCATGTGCTATGAAGACAAGGAAAAGAAGTTAATGTCTGCCCATGAAAAGGTCAATAGCTATCAGCACCTGTATAGATCTTAACCAAGGAAAACAAAAGGTTAAGGGCTTTTTTTTTTTTTTTTTTTTTTTTTCTGCCCCTCCATGGGGGTCTAGATTTGGACAGCAGTGTCCAAAATCCCAGACAAGAGAAAAAAGATATCAGATACTAATCCTGAGTCTTAAAAAAATCACAGAGCCTAAGTGACTCCTGTGAGACCCCAGGGGCCTAGAAGACAAAGGCAGCTTGTTTAGGAGGAGACAGCCTAGGGGCAGCTCTCTGAGCGGGGAGACACCAAGGAGGATGAAAGATGCTGCTGCCCAGGAGGGAGGGGAGAGGGAAAACCAGGCTGAGCTTGGAAGATAGGGTGGAAATGTCATGTAGAGAAGCAAGACAGCTGAGGAGTGACAGAAAAAAAATGATGGGGAAATTTAGGCAAGGCAAAGCATGCAGATCTTTTATTGCTTTCCCTAGAGATGTACATCTCTGGCTAAAGGGTAAAAAAAAAAAAAAAAAAAAATGTAAAAAAAAATTCTTTTGGAACAACTGCAGAACCTGCATGTCTGTCTGCAATGGTGGCCACATATGCTGGAAATCATGACATACATGTCTAATATTGGTAGCCTGCTCTGCTCAGGGAAGCTTGACCACACGTTGGCCCAAACACAGCAGGCTGCAGACTCTTCATCCACTCAGGAAAGGTCTAAAGAGCCTGGAAATTGAGCTCATACCTCTTTTTCCCAGGAAAAAAAAAATAAAACTCTTCAGGCCTCATCTTTCTTGTGGTGTGAGGCTGCTGCAGCTTTCAGCTTCCGCATCTGATGAACGAGAGAGAGAACTAGCTGCCACGGCAGCAACTATATTTAGCAGTCTTTTCTGCTATTGATGCATATATACCTGGTTCCTATTGACTATAATGAGAATTATTCTGACAAACCACAAGGAGAATAGGCCTTTTAGGATTCAGTTCATACTAACGAAACGTCTAAGGAAAATTACCCTCTTTTTGTCCATGTTAAATTATTCCAGCTTTTCATTAATACTCATTAAGTTTCTAAGGGTTGGCATTTTTAGCAAAAAAAATAGTTTTCACTGACAGAAAAAAGCCACACAGATAAATGAAGAAAATGTTTACTCGATTTAATAGGCATAATTTTCTCTTTTGGTGCTCAATTCAACATCAGGATCTGAAGTCAACAAAGGTTGGATCAGGGTCTACAATTTTTTTAATTGGCTCTTCTCGTTTACACTGGAATATGTTGAAAACTCGGGGTTATAATGAACCATTACATATGCGTACGTGCAATGCTAGGGAAATTAATAATGTCTTGTATTTGCTCGATATTTGTTCAGCATTCATGAGTAAATAACAAATAACTTGATAAGATTCATAAGAAAAAGCCTGTGGAAAACCCACACAGCTGGAAAGAAACTTTTTTACTGCTTGAGGCCCACTTTCTCTCCCACCAAGTTATTGTTATTGTTCTGAATAACTTCTTTTCCCCAAGGGTAAAGTGACAGGACTGCAATTTCTATATAAAATTGCATGTTTTTTTAACTGAAGTTTATATGTAAGCCCTTTTATGTCTTGGTGTCTTTAAGTATAGTTAATATTATTGCAAGGGACATGTACTTTTAATTAAATTAATTCTGTTGGCAAAAATCAAGCTTTCAGAAACTGTCAGAAGTGTGATGGTTTATCACCATCTTCATTATAAACTGTACGATGTTACAGTCTGAAGAACAGAGTCCAGAACATCGTTATTTAGGGCGATATCAATAATCACTACGTGAAATAATTGGGTCTTTTCCAAGTATTTCAGTTTTGAAGCACACCTGACAGCATTCTACTCCATGATCTAGTAAACCTAAAGTAACCCTAAGAATGACAAAATGCACCATGCACAGAAAACAGCATTTAGCACTAACCATAAAGGACAGATGCTATGGCATTTCGGTTGGTCAAAACTTGATTGGTATTCAGTCAGTCCCTCCCAGAATATTCTATGGACTTTGAGCATTTTGAATCATGTAGACCAATGATTGTACATTCTTCTCTTTCCTTCAAAATTGTTTTTTACTTCTCACAATTTTGCAAAGCAAACAAACAACAACCCAAACCCAACCCAACTAACCAACCAACCAACCAACCAACCAAAAAAACACCAAAACACCAAACAACAACAACAAAATGAACAACTAACTATGTCCCAAGTGTAACAAACTACAAAAGAAAAAAGACGCCAAAATATATGGAATTAAAACTGTTTAAGATTTCCAATCATAAGTTTTGCAGCATGGCTAGCACTGTATTTATTCTCCAGGGTCTTTGAGTTTCTGTACAAGACGGAAGGAAGCCTAGCACATTGCATGGAAAAGCTGGACCACACCTATCCTAACACACCACGGGGCCACATACCTGAACATTGATTCACAATCGTCCATATTATTAAATTATTGACACCAATAAGTTGTGACCTGGGCCAGCTCATGCAGATAAAATCCATGCATGCCTGGGAGCCATTCCGCACAGGCAGCTTGGGTGAAACCGCTCTGCTTTGTGGCTGTAAGAGAGTTTAGTTCCTTGGACATGAGCCATGCTATGCTGATTGGCCTCAGGGCAAGAGAATGGTTATTAGTCCATTTTATTTATTAGTATAGACATTGCAATGGAATATTCTTGAAAGTGATTTAATTTCCCTTTAGCAGGCTCCTCTTTTCTCCCATAATTTCCTTAATTGGTCTTTCTGCCAAGTGAAGCTAACTTTTAGCTCATGTGTTGCTCCTAAATATGATTAAACAAGATTAACAAGAGAATATTTGTCTCGGCTCCCAAATGAGGGAAATTACCTCTCTGAGACATAAACAGACAGCTCACACTTCCTGGGTCAGACCAAAATGGGACAGAGTGGTAGGAGTGCTCCCACCGATCGTCTTCAGTTGTGGAAAATCAGGCACCACACAGCAATTTCTTAGATATAAGAGCATGTCTACTGAAAATATTAGCACAGGAGACAGGAAAAGGCACATGGCCAAAATACACATGTAAGAACGACCACTGAAATCCACAAGCCAAGCTAATGCAGGTTTTCAGAGATGCATCTTAGTATGGGGCCATCAGTAGGTCTGTAGGGCTGCATCCTTATGCATGGGGGACAGTAGGGCAGCGACTGTGTAGCTCTGCAGCCACAACTGCAGCATACATCCCAGAACGTGCACACACTACAGGAAGACCTCTGTCTGTCCTTCCCCTACTCTACAGCCATAACTGGCAACATGATGAGGAAAACAGGAACATTAGCCTGGGTCGAAAGTACACCACATAACAGCATCTTGCTGCATTGCTCTGATGATCCAGCTTGCATAATGCCCAGTTTAATCCAGGAAGAAAATAGATTACTTTTCAATTAATTCAGAAATTTTATATGGGAGAATATACATTGAATAAGAAAGCCTCTGGAGGATGGTTCCTCTCAGCATACTGGAGGATGCTCCCATCTCAAGTCACGCTGCCTTTGTGGTATCACTTCATTTTAAGCGAACCTTAGCAATGGGAGTAGAAAGTAGGTTGTTTTCTAAAGCTGACAGCTGAAGGCACCAAACCTCAGGCTCATAGCAGTGTGAATATCTGCGATTACCCAAATTTTATTCTTCTTTCATTAGGACTGATAGTGCAGGTCCTTTCTGGTATTAATATGCATAATTCTGTTGGCCTCAGAGGAGCTGCGGCAGGGAGAGACAAAATGAGGATCTATCTGGCCCTTTGCCATTAATAACAAGGAATCATTTATCTGTATTGGAACAAGATGGTGATTGTGCCTCTTTTCCAGCTTTGTGGAACACTCTAAACAGAGGAAAAAATTAGAAAGTATTTTACTGTATTATTTTTGTATTGCAGAGAGGCTGGATAATTCATTCTGGATTCTCTCTCTCCTTGTCAAATAACAGGGTGTACACACTCACTACAAAACAGCAATTTGGAAAATTAATTCCACCACATTAGCATGGTAGTGTTTCACCATCTCTTTTATAATGGCCTGCCTCTTCCTAATACAAATCCATCACACATCAGATACTTACGCTCTAAAAAGAATACGTGTCTCTTTCCTCTGCACCACTCCATTCCATGCAAAACAGGTCATATTTTGCTGTGCACGAAACTGTCAGTGCCCCACTGTGTGAATGGCTAATGTCACAGGAAAGAGCCTCCATGTCCCGTCAGGACCCAGGAGACTGAAGCAGAGGTTACCTTTGAGTGGCATTTATTGTAAGTCTTATTCCCACCGTAAGGGTTGCTAGCTTGATCTCCTATTTCCACTAAACTATTTATAGTTTTTGCCTTTTTAAAGTGATATTTTTCATTGACACCGAGATTCATTAAGTTCAAGGTTTAAATGCATAGCACACAACAAACTATGCATAATGCCATGTACTACAAACCTCAGACTGCTTTGACACGTTGGTTTCAGCAATGACAGTGAACACAGCAAAAATGTAAGTGTGGCAATTCAGGGGGTCTGCTGACGTACAACTAATTAACAGTTGGCTGACATTATCCCTGTTAGTATTGTATTGCAGAGCCATTTTATATGCTCAGGGCCAGGGAAGAGACATGCCTAGGTTTGACAAATGGGCTGTGAATGTTTATTGACAAATGAAAGCCACAATGTGGGCAAAAAAGAGGATGTCCAATGCATGGTGCCCAAACCAGAAGCAATTTCAGCTCAGACAGGCTGATGATGACTAGTGGATCACCTGGAGAGAGACTCCGATAATCTGAGAAAGCCAGTCTGGGGCCACCTCCAAGGAACAAAAGCTGTGAAAAGAGAGGAGTCTCCCCACAGCCTTTTGGATGGAGAAAGAGGTAATAAAGAGACGCTGCCAGTAGAGGACAGGCAGAGAAAGGCCATGGCACCATGTACAGATGGTGCACCCGGAAAGCTGCCAAGGTTTGATGAGTCAGAGGGATGACGGAGTACAAAGGTATGCCTGCTCTGTAGTCACTGCCGCTTACGTGGACAAAGCCAAAATATCTTCACCTAGCTCTGGTATGGTTGCTAATTTTGCTACAGCAGCACAAGGTATGGTAGGACTGCAGATTCTCACTGAGAAGCTGGATGAGCTCCAGGCAGAGATTTCGATGAAGCTCCACAGGGCTGTCATCCACACCACCAGAGGTACCCAGGCTGACAGGCTGGAGGAAAGCTGACCTAGGTAAATTGCTGTAGAAAAGGTATTGAACAAAAGAGCTGGATGTCATGGTGTGATAGAAAGAACAACATTCTTGGAGGTTGAATTAGATGGGTTAACTGTGGCTTAATGTTTCTGAGTTTTAGTGCCCTTGTTGAAATGGCACATTTTCTAAACACTCTTCAGTATGATTTTTCATTTGTTTGAGCAAGAAATACAAAAAGAATGATATTGAAGAAATGCAATTAATGGTATACTTCTGCCAAAATTGTGCTTGAATTGCTCTGAAATTTAGGGTACTGAAAGCAAAGCAGTGTTGTGAAAGTTCTTCTGAAAGATTACAGGGAAAATGAATGATATTTTATGCCTCTGATACATTTTTAATGCAATTCTATCACTTTGGAGTACTTCTGTACTCTATGAGACAGAACAAGAAAGGTAGTGTCAGCAAATCGGGGCTTCTTCTAGGTTTTCATACCTTCCCTCTCCCCCACCGCCTCTCTTTTGCCTGAAGTTGCTGGGTTCTCCCTGCAGCATCCCCCTGGGCTCAGACACAAAAAACAATCTGCATTTCCCCGTCAAGGTGCCATGCTGAGGGTGGCCTCCCCACCTTCCTCCCAGAGCTGCCCAGCAGCCTCTCTCCAGCAGTGAGACTGCAATAAACCACGCTGCTTGCACAGGGGTAGCTCTTGATCTGCACGCCTGTGCTCGTGCAGTGTGGCAAAGTGGGTCCTGTTCCACCTGTGCATCTTTCCCTCTGCATTGGAAAGCAAGGTTGGAAAGCAAAGAAATACAGGGCTGATTACCATATTTGTGTTCTGTAATTCTTCACATGTCCGACTCCACCAGGAGCTTAACTGAAGCCAGTGGGATCTTACAGTCATTAACATTTACAAGGCAGCAGTTCACAGTTGTTGAACTAACAACCTACCCCTAAGAAACTGATTTTTCTCCCCTCTAAGTATTGACATGTGGTCCGCTGACTGTGATGCTTATTCACAGTGACAGTGTGTTTGGTAGGATTTCATGTTTTCACAGGATTTGTCTTGTGCAGACAGTTTCTAATTTACCTCTGCTCTTGTTTTAATTCAATCAGCTGATGGAGTGCAGCTGATCTCATGGCACATATGGCTGTTCAGGTTTGAAAAAACCCTGAATATTTGATGGGTTGATCCTTAATGCTTTCTGCTAAAGAATTAGCAAGGCTGCTAATGAGCCAAGGGATCCCAAGTGGGGAAAGGGAAAAATACAGAATTAGATGCTGTTTTCATTCATTTTTATTTTTTATTTTTATATATTGCTCAAATAAGGAGTCCTGTGTTTTACATACTCTGACTAGTTTTACAAGGTAGAGAAATTCAAGCAAATCACTCACTGCAGCCATCACATTTAAAATGCCATATTTTCATAAGTGGCTGTCCTGTGGCCAAGGGGAGTCACAGCCTATTTGTAAGGGCACCTGAGGGCACTTGACCTTGCACAGGAGGCTTGCAGCACCAAGCAGTTATCCTTCTCTGGCATGTTTGCAGCTGCAGTCTCAGTCCTTGTACTGCTTCCCTAGCTTATTTTTCTCTCTATCCTTAAAAAAACAAACAAAAGAAAAAAAAAACCAAAAAAACAGAACTTATCTGTCCTCCATCCCACATCCCATCCTGCCTCTCCACTGCTCGCTGTCCCAAAGGAGGTGGCTTCTTCTGTGTTGACTGGTTGTGTTTGGTTTCCCTGCAGTCCTTGCTTTGTGCTCTGTTGCTCTGGGAAGCTCCATCAGCTTCCCACTGGCTCTACCTCCTGCAGCCAAGTGGTGTTTGCAGGCCAAGCACTCCACACTACATCCATTCCTCCCCAATTAATGACACTTCTCACGTCAACCCAAAAAAACAGAGGGTATTCACAAGACCCAGAGCTCAGACTGCATGTGGGTTTCCTTTCAACAAAGCCACTGCAGCTCTAGGAAATCACAGCTAAGACTGGAAGATCAATCTCAAACCACTTATCCTACAAACCCTGGATCGCCTACGCCCAACATGTTCTTTCTCTTTAAATCCATTGCAAATACACTCTGAATTTATATCTGAGTGTATCGGATATTGGTTTCAACAGTTAACTTAGTGGAGAGACAAGATCCTTGCTGCTCCCATTTTTTCTTTCTTTTTTTTTTTTTTGCATGTAATACAGCAAAATAAACATTTACTCCAAAGCCCATCAGTAATAACAGAATATACAGTTTCACACACTAATAAAAGCAAATAGAAACCAGCCAAAATTATGAATCTCACTTAGCAAGCCTATGTTCTAGCAGAGGCAGGGAATAGATCAGCTTTGGAGATGTCTCAGCAGTTCGGGCAGCAAATGCTCAGGGCACAGTGGAATTAAGGATATTTGAGTAGTATAACTCATATTTTCCGCTTCAAAGTTTTCTGCCATGTCCTCCACCTACAATGCAAAAGCTTCCAAGGAATTGCTTTTTATGGCTACAGTCAAGTAACGCATCCTTTCTCTCTCAGTTTGACATTACATCTGCAACTTGGTCTTACTGCAGTTATTTACTTCGAAGTCTCTCCTTAGAAGTCGCTCTATCCTTGACGTGCGTGCCTGCAGCTGGACAGAGGAGTCACTACACTTTGAAGAAGTTGCTCTGAATTAGTGCACGGGGTGAGATTAGGTTCAGGATTCCTGCAGTGATTATAAACTCAGCGGGAGTCCTTACAACAGCTCCAATCTCGACAGGGTTACTGTCTTGTTAATCAACCTCCTTCAGGACTTGAAGCAGTTCTGTGCCTCAGTTCTTGGGGGCTTTCTTTGGAAGCCGCTGTTTTGCGCAGAATGATCTCTCGATTTACAAAGTGTACAGAGCTCTGATACGTGCAGTAAAAACACACCAGAAAAGGCTAGACTTGCGTCGTGGCACCCTGCGTTGCACAAGACAGCACAAAAACTATACATTCCCATCACAGTTAGTGCAAGATTAGGTTTGGTGGTTTTCAAGCTATTCCTAAACTGACTTGGAAGCCCAAGTAGACGTTAGCTTTGGCCATGCCCAGGAACCTGTGGGAGACAGGGTCTGTGCACAAACCAGCCCTGGCCTCCTCTCACACACCAGGGAAAGGAAACACGGGGAAGCAGCTGGAGCAGGTGTGAGTTACTCCTTCTACTGCCCTTCATCTTCACTGGGACCTTCAGTATGACCTGGGGCTTGCTGTGGAAGTGTCTATCCCTTGGAAGATCTGACACACAGGGAATGCAGTATCTAAGCAGGGTGGATGCTTTCTGCTCTGTGTTGTCAAAGAGACAGCTATAATGGTGTTCCTTAAAAAGATACATTTTTAAGCATCTTATTCCTTTTGCTGATGTTCTGTAAAGCCAGAAAAGAAAGGGAAAGTGGCCCTTCCTGTAATAAACACATTTAAGTTTGCCAGTGAAGAGGCATCTTTTCTGAGGGAAACACAAGGAGGGCTGCAGCTCCCTTGGATTTTCGTCATTCTGCCTCTGGACACCTTTATGGGACCTGCCTACCTTCTGTCCTAGTAGAAGTAAACCTTAGCTTTATTAAGCGAACAGTACCTCCAACAAAGACACAGAAATGACTTTCCTTGTTTCTGAAAACCAGAACATCTGTGTTAAAAGTGGATGGATCTGTTCAGCACAAGAAGAGGGCCTGGAGTACAGTATCTGGAAATGTCTGTATGCCAGTAATTTATGATGTGAGTAGCTATGGCATATTATTACTGTTGCTGTTTGCACCATCAGAAACAACAACCACTGCTGATACTGATTTGTACTGTGAGATTACCTAAGAATGGCTTTTGTATTATCAGAAAGCTCACTTTTCAAGATAAAAGAGAGCAGGTGGATACATCTGGCCTGACTGGTCTGTGAAAGGGGCATGTGGGACAGCAATGTTCAAGCATGGGAAACAGAGGTATACCCCTGAGCTCACCACTGGTTTTCCACCATCCCTGTGAAAAGGGAAGCTCTCAAGAGGGGATCTGAAAGTAGGCATGGAGGTAACTGGGAAGGTGTTTTCCCTGATCTGATGGGAAGTATGGGAGAAATTAATTCATGCAAAACTTAGCACACTGCTGGGTGACAGAAGCTGGCATTAATGGGTGTGCTAAAGTGGTAGCTAACATGTCAGCACTGATTGGTAGACTTGAGGCCTTAAAAGAGGAAAGAAATAGCTCTACTGCGTGTGATAGAGAAGGAGATGACAGTGATGAGATGCAAAGACAAATGTGATATGGGCAAGACATATGCCTGACAAAACTGTTGGCTTTCTGTGATGGAGTTACAGTACTAATGGATAAGAGAAGAGCAACTGACATCATCTACCTGGGCTTGTGCAAAGCATATGACACTGTCTTGCATGACAACCTTGTCTCTAAATTGGAGAGAGATGGATCTGATGGATGGACCACTCGGTGTGTAAGGAATTGGCTGGATGATGGCACTCAAAGAGTTGCTGTCAGTGGCTCAATGTCCAGGTGGAGATCAGTAATGAGTGGTGTTCCTCTGGGGCTGGTATTGGGACTGACACTGTTTAACATCCTTGTCGGTGACATGGACAGTGGGACTGAGTGCACTCAGTATCCTAGGCTGCATCAAAAGAAGTGTGGCAGCAGGTAGAGGAAGATGATTCTCCCCCTCCACTCTGCTCTTGTGAGACCCCACCTGGAGCCCTGCATTCAGCTCTGAGGCCCTCAGCACAAGAGAGGCCATGGAGATGATCAGAGGGCTGGAGGGGAAAACAGGCTGAGGGAGTTGGGGTTGTTCAGCCTGGAGAAGAGAAGGCTCTGGGGAGACCTGACTGCAGCCTGCCAGTACCTAAAGGGCGCCTGCAGGAAAGCTCTTTGTCAGGGAGTGTAGTGGTAGGACAAGGGTAATGGCTTTGAACTAAAAGAAGGTAGGTTTAGATTAGATACAAGGAGAAAATCCTTTCCTATAAGGGTGGTGAGGCACTGGAGCAGGTTTCCCAGAGAAGCTGTGGGTGCCCCATCCCTGGAGGTGCTCAATGCCAGTCTGGATGGGGCTTTGGGCAACCTGGTCTGGTGGGAGGTGTCCCTGCTCATGGCAGGGGGGTTGGAACTGGGCAATCTTTAAGGTCTCTTCCAACCCAAACTATTCCATGATTCTATGATCCTATGACATCAAGCTAGGAAAATGATCCATGCAGCAGCGCGAGTGGACATGGGTAACATTACATTTGTTGAGAGAATTTAGAGAGAATTTACACCAGAACTATACATTTGTGAATAAAGAGCTTCAATTGGAAATGCCACAGAGTAGCAGTCTGCAAGATTTACGCTTAGTTTCAGACAAATCATTGCAAGGGAAGTTCAGAATAGAAAGAGATATACAGGCTACAGACATGGAGGATGGGCAGATTGGAGAGGTTATCCAAAATGACTGATAATCATGTGAGGACAGGAGCTGGAGGATGAAAATGGTGCACTCTGCATTTTAAGCCTCAGCAGATAGGGATACACTGATGTGAAGTGTGTCTTTTGAGCTCTAAGTATGCTTGAACTGCCTACTACCTCCTGCTCTGTGAGGATCCAGACTCCCAGGTTTGAAAACCCTGTGTATTACTTGGTGTGCTTTAAGGTATTCTGAACCTGACTTTTCAGAATGTTAACTCAGAAACAAGATGGCAAAGGTAAAAGATGCTGGAGGACCCAGGAGCTTGTTGCTCTGGAGGACACTGGGAAAAGTGCCCTGCAGAGCAGCTCGGCAGTCCTTCGAAGGAAGAGTTATTCTGTCCAGTTCCTCACCCAGGCACCCTGGTGGGTATTTTTGTTCTTAAGCTGCCTTCTTCAGAAAGAGGCTGGATTGCAGCCAGCACCATGACCTGTTCAGAAATGAAAAAGAGGTCTTGGCAATACTGCTTGTAGTGGGTTGATTTATTCAGTTTTTAACCAAAGTGAAAGAATTTGTGAATAAATCCTCATGAAGAAAAGGGTCCTATTCATCCAAGAACATGCTGCATGTTTTATCATGAAGCTTCATAAAAATATTTTTTGAGGAATGTTCCCAAGAGTTGAAGAAGAGAGACAGCACCAGCTTGAAGATGTACCTTACAATCCCTAGGTCATACGGTGCACTTTGCATCATATGAGACTGTACGAGACTAGGACCTCTCATATAGCCACTTTCCTACTCGTGGCAGGAACCATGTCTTTTCTCCATTTTTTTTTTTTTACTTGAACAATTCACACTTATGAGGAGGAAGACTGGCTTCTTTCACTGCTTTTTTTTAATGTCCTGCATTAAAAAGGGGCGAATGAGCCTCACACCACATCATATACTCAGTGCATCATGAAAAATGGGAAAAGCTCTCATGAATTATACTGTCTGCTACTAATTTGTAACAAAACAACAGGGACTGGGGCTAAGGCTTGTTGAATATGCAGTTCAGTCCTACAAAAGCCTACTTTGTAAATGTTAGCTAACTAAAAGCTCTGCCAGTGAAGTCATAAGTAATCCATCATAATCACCCTTCGATAAACTCTTTGTCCAGTTTAAGAATTAAAAGCTGTATTTAACATATTCATGGAGAATGGAGAAATGCCTTTAGAAACAGCAGTCTTAATGCACTACTAATCTCTAAACCAAATATTTATAGTCCTGTAGTTTATAAGCAATCTGAAATATTTGGGTAGTGGCTGTCCAAGCTGTGGATGCACAGAGGATAATAGGGAGGTTTTGACATTACTTCTACCTGGTTTGGTGTTTTACTGACTCTTATGTCTGATATATGAGCACTGCAAATTGTTGAATTATCAGCGTAGAAAGAGAACTGAAAAGAACAGGAGTTAAAATTATAAAAATGGTTCACTGTTTATTAGTTTGTCTGCCTCAGAAAATAATCAATATCAAAGTTGATTCAAGCTCAGATCTGTCTGGGTGTGTATTAATTTGCTCCATGAAAATAAACTAGAAATTACTAGGATAAAAGAAATAATAATGAAATATGGAAATAACTGCATTTTTTGCACATTGTCATTATATAATGGACATAATGGACATAATGACATTACATAATGGATTCTAATTAAATCCAGGTGGAAAATGACCTTCCTAGACCTCCCTTCAAAATTAAGATTTTTGACAGTCATGATTAATGGAAACATGCACTTTGCATGGTTTGTAAACCTGAAACATCGTTGTACATTTCAGTTTATAATTTATCCCATTATCTGCTTCTGCATGCATGAAGGTCAGCCACACTGGCACAAAGTAGCAGTGAAATCCAGAGGCTCTAGAAGGTTGCTAACACAGATTTTCAATTCTTTTTATTTATTTATTTATTTATTTATTTTGTTGTGTTTAAATATTTTTGCCTACTTGTTCCTTAGAAAGATCACAATCTAAAAGCATAATATTTTTAACAGCAGTAATTGCAATATCCTTGTTGTTCTCTTGCCTTTTTAGAGTAAACAAAATGGTACTAGAAAGAGAATATTTTTTTTAGAATTCCTACCCGCAATATTTCTTCAATGCAGCTGTTATCTCCTGTTCCACTGTCCTGTAAACAAAATGAGAAAAGAGTTTGTTTGTGTTTTAAAAAGAAATAACAAATAGCAGGTTTGAGGACACGCTTGTCACATGAAATATATTCAAAACTCTATTACAGTTTCAAAATGAGGCCAAGTCTTCCCAGCCTCTGAAAAGTTGCACTGCTGAAAATTCTCAAATTATTCCCCATCATCACCACAGGAAGATGTGATATTTGCAATGTTTACATATGGCTGGCACATATTTGTATAAATTCATAGGATTTTGTTTATGCCACTTTTGTGTGTGGTTCATGCTGTTTCAGATATACTGCCTATAAGTAGGCATAAGTAAAACAGTTAGTGCCTGTACATAGATCCAATATGTGCCTTTATTTATATTAAATAAATAACATCTGTCTGTATCCTTTGTTCAGGGAAGACTCTGTGGTAATACTGCCTATGTGAAGTCTGACGACGTATAGTGTACGGGCAGCAATGATGTTGAGAGGAGAGCTGCAGGGGCTGTGATACAAGCTGCCACACTGAGTACTGTGCAGGCAGCACGGCCATTGTGAGAAGGCTGTGATTCCCTAAAATGCTGACCCCTAAACCCAGACTGTACACTGTGGGGCTGAGGGTGCACAGGAATTCAGTTCTCCTGAATTATGCGGCTCATTCTGGGGCTGTTCTGAAAAGGGTAAATAGGGGATTTGGCAGAGCAGCTATCTCTGTTGGTACCATCCTCTATGCTTTGCTCAGTTGTCCATTGGGACCCTGACTTCTTCCAGCAAAGAAGTGTCTGCTTGTGGTCCCACCCTTCCTGCTGCCCCTTGCCCATGCTCTGCTTGCACTGGCCAGCACAACTGGGAAGACAGGGCACACCGTGATGCTGGGATGGAGGTACTGAAGCTGAGGGGCTGCCCATCTCCAGCAGCTCTCCACAATATACAAGTGGCTGTTGCATCAAGCAAATTTTCTGGGGGGTTTACTTCAACACATGAAATTTTCTGCTGGACACCAAGTTGAGCATCAGCCAGCAATGTGTCCTTGCCACAGAGACAGCTAATTGTAGCTTGGGCTGCTTTAGGAGGAGTGCTGCCAGCAGGTTAAGGGGTGTGATTCTTCCCCTCTGCTCAGCACCGGTGAGGCCACACCTGGAATATTGTGTCCAGTTCTGGCCTGCCAGTACAAGGGAGTACGTGGACATACTGGAAAGAAGAACAAAGAACAGCAAAGGGCCATAAAAATGCTGAAGGGACCGGAGTATCTCTCCAGGAGAGGCTGAGGGAGCTGGGACTGTTCAGCCTAGAGAAAAGAAGGCTCAGGGGGATCTCATCAATCTCTATAAATACCTGAAGGGTGGGTGCAGTGAAGACAGAGCCAGGCTTTTCCAGTGGTGCCCAGTGCCAGAATAACAGGCAATGGGCAAAACCTGGAACACAGAAGGTTCTGTCTAAAAACCAGGAAATGCTTCTTTATGTCATGGGTGTCTGAGCACTGCTGGAGGTTGCCTAGAGATGTTGTGGAGTCTCCCTTCATGGAGGCCCTCCAAAGCCGCATGGAAATGGACCTGGGCAGCCTGCGCTGGGTGGCCCTGCTGGGGCAGGGCTTGGGCCTGGTGGCCTCCAGAGGGCCCTGACAGCCTCAGCCCCTCTGTGGTGCTTTGAAATTCCCTGAAAAATTCCCAAAGTAAAGAGTTTTTGAATCATAGAAATCATTAAGGCTGGAAGAGACCTTCAAGATCATCTGGTCCAACCATCACCCTACTACCAATATCACTCACTAAACCATGTCCTTGTCAGCTGGAAACCATACTTCTGTGCCTTATCTGTATCTAGGTACTCAAAAACTTTCAGAAATGGGCGTCTTTGTGCCTGCCAGACCCAAATGATAAAATCAGCCAGTCTGTGTTCCTGAATGTCATCACTGACACTCCCCAGCTTGAGCTGTGTCACCAAAGAGGCCTGAATTCACAGCCTCCCATAGCCTAGCACCTGTAACCAAGGTCAGAAGCACCACAGCCATGCATATGCTAGGGAACAATTTATGTTTCATAATTTTTTGTGGCTGTTATTTCACGCCAATTCATAAAAAGTTATAAGGTCTTTATTGCCAGCACTCTAGCTGATCTTTGCTGAGTATGGCCCTTGATTGTTAGACAAATGAATTGCATTAACTCTTGGTGTAACACATCTTTCAGCTTTACTGTCACTGGGAGTTACACCGCTGATTTCAAAGGGAAACGAGCTAAGCATACTACAAAGTCAGTCTGTGTAGAATTACTTGTGTCCTGTGTACTGAAGCTAAAGAGCATCTTCAGTATCATTCAGACAGGCCTGTTCTCATCACACCAGTGTCTCCATGAGCTGCACAGTGCTGTGTCCCACCTTCCCTGCCGCTGGGGTAGGAGACCAAACAAAATGGTTCATGTTGTTAATGAAGCTAACAGGACAGACAGAAACATGCATTTAGAAACTGCACAACAATCTCTGGATATTTTAGACTTTTTAGAAATTGTATTAGCTATTTTTTATTTGTCTCTTCTGTGTGGGTTTCCCTCTATTTTATTCTTTTCCTTCCCCAGAGCCTGGCGTATATTCTTGTGGAGATCAACAGTGAGTGGTGTCCCTCTCCATGGAGCATCCATATTGGGACTAGTAATGTTTAATAACTTTATTAATGACATAGACAATGCAATATAGTGCACTCTTAGCAAGTTTGTGGATGACACCAAGCTGAGTCATACCGTTGACACGATAGAAGGAAGGGATGCCATGACAGAAGGAACGGCATGTAGTGATAGAACAATGTGTAATGGTTTTAAATTAAAAGAAGGCAGATTATGGTTAGATATTAGGATGAAATTCCTCACTCAGAGGGTGGTGAGGCACTGGAACAGGTTGTCCAGAGAAGTTGTGGATGCCCCATCACTAGAAGTATTTAAAGTCAGGTTGAATGGAGCTTTGGGCAGTATGATTTAGTCAGAGATGTTCCTGCCCATGGCAGATGGGTTGGAAGAAGAAGAACTTTAAAGTTCCTACCAACCCAAACCATTCAGTTGATCTATTCTATGATCCCACTAACTACAGTGGGGAGTGTAAATTCTTGATCCTCTGTGTTTTGCTTGCAGAGCAATGAATCTGCTGCCCTACACAAAGTTCACTATTCTCCTCCATTGCCATCTTATACAAGGAGGCATGAGATGACCTATCACCTTATGCTGTATAAAATGCATAGATGCTAAAATACAGATTATTATTATTATTATTATTATTATTATTGTTATTAGTCAAGGCAAAGTAACTGAAGGTAAATTTGGCAACAGGATATTTCAGAGTAGGTTTAGAAACAAGCTTCTGTTTCAAAATTAAATATTCCTCCTAGAAGTGTAATGAAATAAGTCTACAGATGTTCATCTGCAAGAAATCACACTTTCCATTACCACAGAACTAAAACTATAGCTATACTCCCCAGCAAATCAAATCTCTGGGTGGAGAGTAAAAAATCTTTTCACTTCTCTTAGTATGATCACAGTGACTTTCAAAAGGCAAAAATAAATCCGGAAATGCAAGACCAAAGACGTTATGAAAAAAATTAAAGTAATATTTGGAAAAAACAAACAAACAAGCAAATGATTTCTACACCATCCTCTTTGTTCTTCATCTTTTGAATGCCAAACATAAATGTATAAATTTATAAATTTATAAATATATTTTTTGCTTTGAATCCTGACTTGCTTGTAAGTATCTTCCATTACTGTTAATATGAAAGTTTCTAGAGTAAGGGTGGAGAAGTTAGAGTCCATGTTTTACACACAACAGGCAAAGTCTATTTCATGTGGCTTGCAGCCATAATGTTTTTCTTTGTGTTATCGTATAATACAATGCAGAGTGTTGTGGGACCTAGGACAGGTCTGAAAGGTGTCTGAGCCCTGGGTTTGGAAAAGATTCCTCATTCTCATTCTTAAAACTTCTCTTCTCCACTGTATCTCTACTTACACTACAGGGGAACCATCACTGCCTGTGAATCTGACAAGCTGAATATAACTTCATGGTTGTATTATAACTACAAAACAAACAAACAAACAAACAAAAACCTAATAAATATTTATTGAAATCTGATTTAAAAGCAGGGATTGCATTACCTGTGGGCACCAAATTGCACAGAGCTGTATTTACATGAGTGGACATGCCTGATCCATACAATGTTGTGCTGGTGCTGCCTACATGATGCAGCACCTGCAAACAGATGATGTCAAAGTGCCTGCAGTCTACACAGGGCAGTCATTCCACAGAACACTTGCACAATAAATGTTTGAATAATTAAAAAAAAAAAGGTTTTGAGGCTGCTGTTCCCTAAGTTGCTGAACTGCTACCCTGTATTCATCCTGACATTGATGAATCCAGCTTGTTTGCATTTTGAGGTCTTTCATAAGAAACTTGCCTCTCTGGCCCTCCAATGAACCATATTGGCGAAAATAATAGCTAAATATTGGTGACCCTTAGTGAACTGTTAGGGGAAGCAGACTCGAGCCTCTTCTCCCTGCAACGCTGCTGTACCCATTGCCTTTGCATATCAACCAGTGTGGGCAGGGGATCAGTAAGTGTGCGCACACACGTGCGGTGGTACATCGTCAGGCAGGAGGCTGCAAGGAGCTGCTGCCAAGGAGCACGGCAGCAGCTGCTGGAGAAACAGCCGGGAGCATCGCACTGCTGATAACGCACAGAGCTAATTACCATGCAAAGCACAGAGAACCATAAGAAACGAGGCTGACTAAAGGCTACACCAACTCCTTGAGAAACGGGATGTCATTTCACAAAAAAAAAAAAAAAGACTACATCTGTACAAATTTTATTTCGGAGCATTACTTTATTTTTTCTTCCTTTACCAACAGATTTCACATGGAGGTATATAAAGAAACTCCTCAGATCCTCAGAAAGGAATTGACTGCCTCTGATTCCCTCCTTTCAAATCTTTGCATTAAGAAAGAGAAATCTTTTGCCAGAATCTGTTTTCAGTTTAGCCTAGGAGATTTCTGTGGTACAAGCCTTTGGTTTTATTTCTATTTGTGCTCTTTGCTCTTACAAAGCCTCCGGGAGTTACTGAATTTAGCCTCCAACACAAATTAGGCATGATTAAGATCTCTGGGAGGCTGAGGTGCACACTCAGCAGCCTCGCTGCTCTATTTGTGACCCAGGCTCGCTGTGTCGCATTGGGTTGCCATTCACCTGTCATCATTGGCCATCATGTGCCCAGCTCTGCTGCCCAAAGTGAGATATCAGGCAGGAAATGTTGGCACAAGCCAAATATTGGCGAGAAAAAATATAAAAATAACCCACATGGGTGGACCTTGATTTGAAAGCACATCAGAAATGTTTCTTGGCCAGGCAGGACCATAACGGTATGGAGATACACACACATGCATAAACATATGTAACATTTTGTGTGTAATCCATTTCTTACAGAAGAACTTCACAAGTTGTAAAATAAACAATATGGGAAAGATAAGCACAGGGAGATCCAGGAGACATCAATACAAGGAAACAGCTGTGTGCTTAAAAAAAAAAAGAAAAATATTCATTCCCATTATGAAATGAGAGTCCCCAGTCCTAAATTTTTCTGGCAGTCATTTCTCTGGAAGTGCTACATCCAGATGCATGTGCATCATTCCTTACATCATACAGATGTGCTTTTCCCAAACTTTATTTTTGTTAGATTACTTTTGTGGGGCAAAGCTGGTAGGTGCTTTCCTTATCTTTTTACTTGCTCACATGTGTGGCCTTTGCCTGTTGGGTCATGGAGAACTGTTGCCCTCCCCAAAATATCCCCAAAATATTTCTCTGCAGAGATCTCAACACCTTCAATTTTATGGAGTACAATGATGACTTTTAGCAGGGAGATGTGCCTGAGACCTGAGAGCTGACTTTTGGGGCGTTTGTGGAGAAACAGCCAGGATGTAAATTAATTTATGTAAAATTAATTTGCACATGCCCTGTAAAGTTTTGTAGACATTTAAGGTTTAACTTGCTGTTGATTTCCTTATACATGGTAGATCTTTAAAAGGCTATCTATAGGATAGCTGCACTAAACCCATGATTCTCTGGAGACACGCAGGACTTTTGACCTCAGGAAAGGTGGGCTAGTTAAAACATTAGATCTGAACCTGCTACAAACTCACTTTTTTGTCCTTCAGGAAATGTCCACTTTTTGGAATTCATTTTTGTTCTGAACTGGGGGTCAGACACCGAGGTGTAGACTTTGTCCCACTGGCGATGTTAATTTTATTTTAATGTCCCGTTACAAAATATTAACAGTGTGGCATTGCCTGCAGAATGAAATTTTAGAAAGTGTATTTCAGTCCACCTGAGAAATTAAGGTATGATCTATTTGAAACATTTTAATACCAAATTTAAATAAATGTAATTACAAATTTTAGTTAAAAAAAAAAAAAGATAGAGCTCCAAATCAAGAACTCATTAAAACAAAATATCGAAATGTTTCACTTTGGTAATTTTTGACTTTAAAAAATGTTTTCTGCAAACAAAAAATAAAATAGGATGCATACATTCATATGCAGGCACTTTTCAGTACTGACAAATGGACAGGGTCAATATGGGAAATGACTAAGCACACAGAACATCTGACCAGATCAGAGTCTGAAATGGCCTCTTTTTTCTCCATGACTAATGGGACTGGACCTTCATGGGTGAAGTGCTTTCCCATCAGCAGTGCCTCCCTCTACTTTAAGCAGGCTGTGTGCCAGGGAGCTGGGGCACGCTGCTGTCCCCCCATGCCACTCACTGGCCTCAGTAATGCTGCCCATCTCCCCGCAGTTCAATGGCCAAGGGTCCTCGTAGCTCACCGAGTGTGCAAGCAAGCAGGACTGGACAGTGCACAGTTATGCCAAGAAAAGAGAAATGAAAAGACTGCTGAGGAAGCTGGATTTTCTGTTGTTCCTGGTTTCTGAAAGCTTTGCTTTGCAATCACGCTGTTCCGTTCTACTGATTTAGAGTGCCAGTGGCCACAGTCTTGATAGAGTATTCTCCTGTGCTCCGCACTGCTGTGATAGGAGCTGTTTCACTTTTACTACAAGGAATTGCTGCTATTTCCTAAGACACTGAGATGTGCAGGAGGGAGATGGGGATGAATGGCTGAATTCTGCTCAAGCTCTGTGTCAGAAAGTGTTGCACTAATTAAAGTTATTAAAGCCATCTAATTTGCAGTGACTGTTAATAAACTGTTGCCCTTAATATGCTCATTCTCTTTTTGAAACAGTCTTCATATTTATAATGGGGATTATTTTTCCTACCATGGGATCTTGCAACATTGCTCTTGCTTCAAAAGGGAAGAGGAAAAAGGTTAACAAAGATTTTATTCCAAGAAAAGAAAAGAGGAATAAAGAGCAAGCGATGAAAGCCTTTTGCTTGAATGGAAGTATCCGCGTATACTAATTGGGGGTCTCGCTGTAACTGGAATGTCATGCCCCAGTCTTGTACCAGGAACTGGGAGATATTCCATCTAATCGAAGAAGATGAATCAAAAATATCCACAAAGAGAGAGAAATGTAGAATAGAAAATTAGAATAGACTTGCCATGCACACTAGAGAGGAGAAGCTAATTGGCCAAGAGTGCCTTTTATTCACAGTAAGTGACACTCGCTCAGAACAGCCTGCTCAGCAGCTCACCCACAACTGGGGCAGGACAGCAGCTTCTGGAGGCCAGAGCCTCTGAGAAGGGAAACTGCAGAGGAGTTAATGAAGCCACAATCCAGAGTATCACCAGCCTTAGGCTGTGCTGGCCCTACATGCAGACCCAAAGAGCCAAGAGCCAAGGATGTCCAGGCCAACGTCTAGGTGAAAATGGATTTACTGTGGTTGTAGAAGAAAAGGCACTCACTGGATTATATTTTTATTTTTTAAATAAGAGAAATGTAGGAACTGAACTAAGTATGGAAATCCCAGGGTCAGAAAGTGAGGTGATGCTGAAGGACCACAGTCTGGATTGCTGCTGGGGGCTTCTCTTGAATTTAGGCAAGTAGTTTAGATGGGATTTAGAAGCGGTGGGTCTAGCCAGGAGCGGAGAGGTTAGGGTAGGATTCCTCACACTGATGAGATGGTCTGAGTTCAAGTTCACATCACAAAAAAATCAAGAGACTGAAAGGACAAGAACCCTTCTGAAACCTCTTCACCCTCCCCACCCCTGAGGGCCATCAAACAATCAATTACTGGAGCTGCACTGGTAACATTTCATCTAATAAAAGATGCTTGGGAGCCTCAAATGAAACCTACTGGCAGATCGGTGGAACAATTTTACAGGCTTTTACATTATATTCAAAAAAAAAAAGAAAAAGCTAAACGCATCAGAATTACACTGTGACCCAGCAACAATAAAAGGGAGCTGTAATGGAGAAGAACTGCATTGTTCTATTAATAAAATATAAAGGTTTTATTGTTATTGGGAAAGATTGATTGTATCAAATCAATACCATGTCACAGTATATTAATGTTTTTCTTCACTAATGAAAAAATAGGGGCTGATGTGATTACACTTTCTTGCTACTCATCTGAGGAATATATTGGGATGATAGTAATGAAGATTGCAACTTGCAGTTTTAATCCTTTCTATGTGCTCAGTCCTGGGAGGTGCTGTGCAAGTGACCTGAAGGCAACTGGCATTCAGCAAAATGCTGTCGACAGCCCATTGAACAGATTCCACAGCCCCCTTCCCATCTGAAAACTAGAAAGAGCCAGCAGGGTCCTCTGGAAATGCCTTCAGCTTATTACATTTTCTACAGCACTGTATGCATACTCTGAGTGTTATTAACTGACTAGTTGTTTGACACAGCTGTCTATCTGTTGGAAAATTTCCATTATGGACCCCAGAGTGATTGGGGTTTCCAGCAGATAAGGCTTTTTTGCAAATATAAGGGCTTCTCCCCTTAGCCCACGCGGTGCTTCCACAGCAGCCCCAAGGAGCCTGCCCTGTGTGTGATAGAGATCAGTTTGGCTCCCCATTAGATGCCCATCCTCCCTGCTACACGGATGGCCAATTAGTGTCAACTGGAATGCACTATTTTTAGTGATGTGGCCGCTTGTCCGCTAGGACCTGGTCTGAGATCAATAGATTGCATTTAGTGTATTGTCTGTGTTCATTTGGGGAGACTGTATAACATCTGTAAAGCAGCAACAGTTGGGAAAACAAGTATTGTGGAAATGTTAATCTTTTTGTGACATTTTAATATGAATATACCATCATCTAGCATAATATTCAATAAATTAAATGGATTATTTTGCCAAGAGATCCTTTAAAATGTTAATTAACAATAAATCAATAAAAACTATTCAACATGAAAATCAATTACATCCCTGTTTACATTATTTAACTCCAAACATTTCTGTTTTGTGTGCTTGTAATTAGCAAGCTATAAAAGATGCCATAAATAGGCGCATAATGAGAGGAACTGTTTATAAATGATAATTGGTATTCATTCCCACTGAGCTAAAGGTTATGTGATTACAAACTATCATGCAGAAAGGGTTAATCCTCTTACATATATATGGATTTACAGTACAGAGCTCTGCAGAAATGTCTCCCACAAAAGACCCCTGATAGAAGAAAGCCCCAGATGGGGAGAGCAATATCTATCAGGTGTTTGTTAAAGACTATTTACATACATCTAGAAGTGGCTCATGGGGAAAAAACTGTCCTTTGGGCGATGGTGGTGGGGATAAGAAGCAGAATCTGGCATGAGGAATTCAATGTTGATAAAACATCATTATGTGAACAGTACCTGTTCTAAGTCAAAAGGATAGAGATTAACATTGAAATGCTATATTAAAAATCAGGGTGAACATCTGCTTAATAAAACTGAGGAGAGAACAAAGGAAACAAGGGTGTTTTCTGCCATGGTGAGGAACAAAGCTGGTGCTTCACCCACTACCTCAGTCAAAGATAGGGCCAGGAAAGGTCTGGCTTTCATTGAGGGCTAGAATAGGATTACCAAATCTTCAAGAGGCAGCCCAGAGTCAAAAACACTGAGCAGCACCCTGTATCTCCAGAAGGTAACACCAGCCTTTAGCTCATGATCAACTGCTACACTGAGAGAAAAGGTTTGTTTCCATTTATGCCTATTGCTGAAAACTGCATTTTTAGTTTTGGAGACCGAGACCCTGACCTACTCTAACAGGTAAAAGCCTCTATGGCCAGGAGACCAGAGTAACTTTTGGCTTTCTACCAAAGCTTTTTGCTAGTCCAAAGATGTCACTGACATCTGAAAAGTAGACAATTTTGGCTTTGACATTGTCTCCTTCCCAGTAAAAAAAAAAAAAAAAGCTCATACTTTCAAAACTAATGCTTTGGTGAAGGCAGCAACCATCAAGAACCCTTGGCAGAGCAGGTATGAAGAACACTGAGCATCTGTCCATGAAGGCAGCAGAGTTAAACAATCTATGCTAATCCAGAGAGAAACCACTTTTTCTGACTCGTCTGGGCAAAACTCATGTATATTTCCTTTCTTTTTTGGACTGTAACTTGAAGTCTGTAATTTTGGCCTGAAACACTTACATTACATCGCTTTCCTTGTTCTACACAAAATATATTTTTTTCATAGAAAACATGGATCAGGATTGGGAGTTAAAAAGAAGTCCGTTATTTTTAAGTAACAGTGATAAGCAGTGGTTTGAGAATCACAGCTCAGTCTCATTGCTAAGGTAGCAAAAACATGTTCTGGTCATGGTAATTATGACCTGAACACCTATTTTCCCATGAAGGATGTATTTTGCTACTGGATACCCAAAGATTTATCAGCGAAGATGAGCAATCAAATACATCTGCATCTTTAAAGCAGTCCCTTGACACTTCTGGTCCACTCAGGTGATTCTCGGCGTGGAAGTTGATAAATAGCACAATTCTCCAAGCTGCAGAGAAAATCTCAGCAGAGCTTTATTGTGCTCTCAGCATTCCTGAAAGTCGAAAGAAAAACCCAGCCATACCGTGGTCCCTGACAGACTGATGGGAACACACTCAGTGCACAGCTACTGAAAAATAGTACTCTCTACAGGTTTTGCAGAGTTAATAGGATATGTGAAATTTCAAATAAAAATGTCAATGCTGTAAGGTCTCAAGGCTCAGATGTTCCAGTTTCTTTCTGTTAAGAATATGTGTGATAACAGGAATATATCATGACAAATAGATATATATATATGTATGTATACACCATATAAAATCCTTTGAAAAAAATGTTTCTTGAAAATGACCAAACCAGCCAAGCCAGTGTCTGATCTTATCAACTGTAGCCTTGATATGGGAATCAACAAATTCAGCATATCTATAAAGTTGCATTGTAGACAAATACCTTCGACTTTGTTTGTTTGTTTTGTTTTCCTTGCCCCTCCTCTTCAAATCCTGATGAAAGTCTTACTTTCCCACCAAATCTCTGCAAGCCCTACTGTTTCTCTTCAGGAGAGGACAAAAGCCCTTTGACCAGGTTGGCAAGAATCAGGCAGCACTGTGCTGCCTTGCAGAGTACTTGTCTCCAGAACTCAGGATACTTCCACATCCCTAAAACCATCTGCCCCAAGGAGTGGCAGTTTCCCAGCACTCATCCCTGTTTTCCTGTGGACTACATGCCTATACCCTATGGTTTGGGCAATCAGAAGACCAGAATCAGGAGCATAATTTATATCACAAGTTTGGGGAAGCTTCTAGGCAGCTCCCAACTAGTCGCATACTACTAGTTCACATTTTTTGATGAGTGCCACACTGGTTCCTCAGACTTGGAGGACAAAAGGTTATCTTTAAATTAACTTAGTCCTTTCTCTTTGGGCTTTCACTTTTCTCTTATTTCCATATATTCTCAAGTTGGCATTCCTTTTAAAGTGTATATTTCATCTGAAGGTCACAATGCTTCTGGCTTTCTTTTTGCTTGTAGCTCTTACAAGTAACAATGAAATACAGAAAGAAAGAAGAAAGAAAAACTGGCCTCACTTTTTTTCCTGTTTGTGTGTCTTTGGAAGAGTTTGCCTACCCTTCCAGTAGAAATTTGCCAGTCCCCATCTGTTTGCATACAGCTCTCCCACACAACTAAAGGCTAATGGAGAATCATTTATAAACCGCAGAAGTACAAAACTGTACAAACCACGACTATTGGCCATGTAAGTCAGGGGCAGTAAATACTTATCACTGTCACATTAATGGTTTTCTTTTTAATACAGAAAGCTAGCAATAAGGCACTTTATAGGAGTGTAGTGCCATAGGAGCAGGACTGGTGGAAAGACTGAAATGCCCTGTCTGATACCTACAGACAACTACTCTCTTCACAGTATTACTGCCAAAAAAAAAAAAAAAAAAAGACTTTAAATCCTGTATGCAACAGCATTTGCATGCACGCAACACACAGCAGAGTGAGAGAAAATAAAAGGGAGAAAACAGCAGTGATGCTATGGGTTAATTTTTATTGGGTTGCAGACAACAATAAGTGCTAAGTTGCACTAGAGGTGTCTGTGAATTTTCTTGGAAAGGTTAGGTTGCTCTTAGGTTTGATTTGGTTTTGATTTCCAAAGCTTTCATAGTTTGTATTCAAAAAAGTGAGCTGGCTCTTGAAATTTTTTTTATTTATTTGTTTGTTTGTTTATTTTGAACAGCTGAGGTGATCCTTCACTTAAGAACTGGCAATATATTGTCCCTAGAGGAAGAACTGTTCAGTGTAGCCCTATTTAATTTTAAATAGAAGCTGAATGGGGAAAAAATCTGCAATACTGCTCCAGCTCACAAAAATTTCCATTTAGGTCAAGTACAACAAATCTGCATTTTTTAAGCAGCAGGGGCAGATCTCTGTCCCTCTAAAAACTGGAAGGTCTTATGGCACCCCAAATTATAACTACATGTGCAAAAACGTGAGTACAATAGGAAAGCCTTTGAGCCAAGAAGCCACAAGCTTCACTGTTAAGTGATCTTGATGAATTTATCTCAGTGGCTTTTATTCATGTTTCAGGATGTTGAATCCATTAAACTTGTTAGTATTTTCCTTTTTATTGTTCTCTGCTGCCTTTCACTGTTTTATTTTATTCTTTTGTTCCCCGACATAACTGAAGGTAACTGAAGTCCTGGGTCTATTACCCTCCATCTCTTTCATCATGTGGTGGGTATCTACAAAGAAGTTATTTGTTCTCAACACATTAAACCCTTCTGTGTAGCTTTTTACAAATTCTGTTATGCAACTTTGATAGGGCCTGGAATGAGTTGTCAGCTACCAAAAGGCAGGGGAGCACAAAGACCTCTCAAAAAGCCAAGATATGAATGGTGTCATCTTTCTGTTTCACTTTCAAACGTGGCTCATAGAGGTTTGCTGAATAGGAGTCATTTGACAGCAGACATCTGAATGTGTATTGCAGACTCCAGCACACCTTTGTAAGAACTTTAAATATCTTAGTTGAGTCCTGAGGATCAAAGCTTCCTATGTAATAAACCTATCATGGGTTACCCAGGGAGATTTTCTGTATCAGTAACAATGGCAGCTGATTTGCCTCGCATAACAAGCTACCGATGGATATAGAAGGGTTGTGATCAATACTTTAACTAGCAAGAATAGAAATCTATCAGGAACACAGGAATTATGTTAGGGTCTCATAATTTACTTCACAAACCATCTGTTATAATTTTAAGATGTACATGCATTGAGCACTGTTTGAAATACAGAAAACCTTGATTTTTTTTTTTTCTCAAATCAGAATAGTAGAATAATAAGTAGAATTGGCAGCATAAATGAATACAATGCATAAAACACAGAAAGCCCTTGGCTGCTTGTTTTTTTTTTTTTTGTTTTTTTTTTTGTATACAGCATTAGAAACAGAGAAACACACATTGTTTCACAGCAATCTGCATTAAATATATTTGTTGTGGGTTTGAAATACTCCAAACTATTTGTTTTGGATGAGAGAGGATGCTGTGCATTTATGATATATGATACCACATTGTCATCAGTTGTCATGCTTTGTTTATGGGACTGAGTAATTTGTAATCATCAGATTACTATGTTTAGTCTGCACTCTGGTTTTTAAAGAATGCGCATTAAAGAGATCAAGCCCTTGTATCTTTTCTTTATTTGTTTGTTTGTCGAAGAAATGATGAGTGGCTCATGCCCCTGAGAATTAACTCTTTGGTGAAGGGTTCAGAGCTTTAGGTGCCAGTTGTTTTTTGGAAGGAGAAAAGGGCAAAACTGCTCTTAGCCTTAAGGCTATGGACCTATGTCCCCATGCAGGGACATTGGGTAATAAGACATGATGATAATGTAGAAGAAGCAAAAAGCTGTGCATACTGTTAAGGTATTCCTTCAACTTTCTGTCTCTGTTTCCCCAGTCATACTTCCAAGAGCATTTTCTACACATTTTATCTGCAGATGTAGTTCTAAGACCCCAGCAGCCCAGCAAAATAGTGGGGCACGTAAAGGATGAGGAAAATGCACAGAATCATGGATGCTCCTGTACTGTCTGTAGCGATACATACTTAGTGAAGAACAGAGAGGAACATTTTTGGCAAACTGGCTTTTTTTTTTTTTTTTTTTTTTTTTTTTAAATGATCCTATTTCTGCCGCAGAAACACAGCTATGAAACCAGATACGGTAGCAAGCACTGCATGCAAGGATTTTTGGCTGTTTCTGTGCATGGAAACGCACAGCCCTGGCAGTCAAGAGCTGGCCCATCTCTGTTAACTCTGCTGTAGGGCTGCAGGAAAAATCCACACTAAAGAGCAATCCCCAGCTGATTTAAATTTTGTATACATTTATGCTATAAACACAACAGGATTTTAAATACCTGCAGAAGGGAATTCAGTCAAAAACTATGGGCTGAATGCCTGCAGTTCTTAATCCATGGAGATTAAGTCATCGTGCAGTCACTGCCCAAGTTACCTTGTTGATGGCACTGTACAGAAATTCAAGACACAAGGAAATAATGGGATTCCTCATTCCTAGAAAATAATTCCTAAATCAAACCTCTGCCTTTGCAAAAGCATGTTGTTTCATTTGCTACCCAGAATGTCTGTACCTCTGAGCTAAAAAAGAAAAACCAGCATGAATGAGGAAGGAGCCAAGCTTACATTTCCATCCTTATCTCTCTCTACCGATGCTCTCTCGGAGGTCCCTGCTTGCAGAGCAGCTGCTAAATTGCTACAGTTTACAGTCTGGCATATTAAAATAAACTAGCACTGATTTTGGCAATTTGCAGTTTTGCAGTTGCTGCTGCTGCTGCATAAACAGTCGGTGGATCCCTACAGCAGAGACAGGAACCCTTCATCTGTGCCCACTTGTGAGTCAGACCTCCCTGTGGGTACAAGCACGAGCGGTAGCGAGCGCACCCTGAGCATACCCAGAATAACCTACTACCTGTGCCTGAACGCAGTCCAGAGATTGATCAAGGCTACTAACACCAAAGATGTGATTTCTGAAAGCAGCATGTCCTGCCATGTGATGGCTGAAAAGGATTAATTGGGGTTGTCTTGGTTTAAAATAGTCTGCAACAATCTGTACTTTGCACACATGCACATAACTATGAAGGCCTGTATAGCACTTCACAAGCACACAAACAGAAACACATATGTAAAAGTATGTGTATGTAGTATAGGACATGTAGATATGTAGTGACATTTATAAGTTTAAATATGTAATGTAGCTGCTATTCTCTATGGGCAATACTATATATTTTTAGGAAGGATAATAAAGAGGACATTTTGCAATCTAAAGAGCTGGAAGTATTTTCAGTGGGCAGAATGTAATTCCACCAGGATATCAGGGTATCAACTACAACAACAAAAAATCCCCTTAAAAACACCTTAAATACCTAAAATGGGTATTCTGAAAATAACCAGGCCTGTCTTCATGAGACCTGCTTTTCCAGGTCAAGATAGCAGACTTTAAGCTGGTTTCTCAGATGCAGGCCTTTAAGGGATGGGGAACAGCACATGGTACACGCTGGACCAACTCATGTGTGCTTTGGGTCGGGCTGTGGGCTGTGACCACACAGGGACTCAGTAGCAGCTCTCCAAACAGTAGCCTGCAGTTTGTGCCACGACATACTTCTCGCACACTTTTGTAAGGGAACTGAGCCAAATCTTTGTGTCTGCCTACTGATTACAGGGACAGATGCCACAGGGTTATGGAATGTTACCAAGGTAATTTTCTCCTATATATGATTGTCCACAAAATATGGAGTGCCAAAAATCTAAGGAAAATATCAGTGGTGGACTAGAAATTCCCTCAGAAATCAAAATGATCATTAATTTGGGATTCCACCTTTTAGATGACTGGTACCGTTTCATGCATGCAAAAATCAACATGAGAATCTGCAGGTTTAGATGTAAGGAAATAATATTTCCTGCCTTCTGCAACCTGTTTTATTGTCAGATGGACTTCTTGCAAGAAGATGAGAATGGATTTGGGAAGAGTAATGACCACAAGATAAAACATTCCCATCTCATAGCATAGTGAACGAAGCAAAACTGTGTCATCTTCTTTTACATGCACTTATAGAAAGCTACCTGAGCAACCGGAGCACTCCCTCAGCAAGGCAAATGAAGCCCTTGACTTATTCCACCCTTAAGGTTGGATATCACTGCTGCTGAGCAGATCTACTGCAGGAAGTGTGGAAGAGGGAATACCAGTGAAATTACAGTTTGCGCACAATAAATTTCTTATTCCTAATGTTTGGTGAAAAAGCGATGTGTTTTCTAAGACAAACTATAGAAATGCAATTATTGTAATAGTGTATAATTTACCAAAATATTTTGACATTTTTCCAGAGATGGTCTGTTTTCCAGTATTTGCATACCTTTGACTCTAGAGTATAGGCATGCCTAAGCACTAAAGAAGGCAAGACAGCAAGTAATTATTTACTGATTAAGGAGTGGATTGGCTTGAGGTTTGAAATATTAGCATTCTTATTTCATCCTCATCCTTCCAGAGGAGGAAGGAAGAGAAATGAATGTTTTCAACTTGTAGAGATTCCTAATTCATGATGTTAATGCCATAAATTCCTCCTCTTTGCTCTTTTGACTTACTGCTGTCTCCTGATACGTCCAGGTCAGCCACGCTCAATTTCCATTTACTTTGTTGGGGTGGTAAAGGTTACACAACTCAAATTTTTTCCATCTCTAAGAGAGATGAATCCAAACTGAGCTAATTTGTATACAGCTGCAGGCAATATAAACATGGCTAGTTAGAATTCTTTATATAGTATAAGCCTTTGTACTCCATACTTCATGGAAGTTAATAAGTAGGTGTCAAACTCTGAATTAAAATTCCCAGAAGAGGACACAGCACAAAGGACAATAAAAATGATTTTTAAATAATCATAGGGATAAATAGCATCCACTTCTGACAAATGTAAGTGCTGGCATAAAATGTTATTAGGCTACAGAGATTTTCTTTTGTTCAGGAAGTATGTTTTATTCTCCAGCAGTGTCATTCATCATCCTAATGAGCCCTCAAAATGTAAATTAAATAGCAAAGACTGATTCATTCAAAAACATCTTTGTGCTGTGTGTTAAACCATTTTTCTACTTTTATCCTTATATATTGGTTCATTCTTTCATTGCAAAATAACCCCTCAGCCCTTGTATACTTTAATGGCCAAGTTCAAGCAAAGCATATTTTCAGTAAACAGTGTTTATTCATTGGTGCTTTTGGTGCACTAATTTAAAAAAAACAAAAACAAAAACCTCATTTAAAGATGTTGTGCTCCTTAAATTATATTTGATCCGGAAAATCTCAGAAACCTGTGCATGCATGTGGTTTTTGTTTTACTCAGCATCACTTAGTCCAGGGAAACCCTCAATGGGAAAGGATTAGGAGAAATTTCAAGCAGCTCTAATTTACTGAACTGCATACATTAACAACTAAGCAAACACCATATTTTTTGGTAATGGCAGAAAAAAAGAACCCAGGGTCATGAGCTAAATTAGTTCCGATTTCTTGTTATCTGTTGATACGGACATTACACATTCTTACCAGGAATGTAGCAAAGAGGTTTCATACTTGACCTGAATTTATGCATGAACACACACACAACAAGAGCAACAAGGAATAGGGCTTCTCTGGAGCCAGTCCAAACAAAAATATAACAGGAATGGGGAAAAAAAAAACAAAAAGCATGTCTGGTTTTGCCATGATTAATCTTTAGTTGTCTTGTTATCTGCCTCTTTCCTTCTCTTCCTCTTTATCCAATGTTTCTGTAAATCATTTCCAGATTATTTTATCTATATATGTTTGTGTGTATGTAAAATGAAGATGAAAATATTAACAGAGGAAGTAAAGTTTGCCTGATGACAAGAATCATGTTATTAAACTGTATGTGGAAGATTTAAAAGCCAGAATCTTCAGAATAAATTACCATAAAATCTCAACATTCAATGACATTATGCTTTTATGAGGTCAAAATATTGGAGAGAGACACCAGGGGTTACAATGAAACCATCCAGCTGTGAAAGAGGTAAGTACATGTATGGTGCCTGGCTGCCAAGGATCCAAAAAATGCCCCTAGACCAATGCTTCTACAGCAAACCCAGAGAGAGATGAGTGATGCATTGGTGTAATTGAGTTAGGAGAACCTAAAGACAGTTAAGTGTTGCAACTTTTAGCTAGAATATTTCTGATGACAGGTGACCTTTTGAAGAGTTTCTCCTAAAAAAGTTAAAATAATGATTTATGGAAGTTGAGTGATGGCTCCACGCTGCACTGTTAAAAAGACCACATATGTAATTAGGTTAAACTCCCCTAAGCAGAAAGAAGAAAAAAAAAAATCAGGTTTATAGTATGAAATATTATCACTTAAGAAAATTAAGCATCATGAACCTTAGATGAGAGAACTTAATAAACCATCTATCATTTATCTTTGAGTGCTGATTCAGAAATCAGACTGGCATTCATAACTGCAGTGACTGATTAAAATAAATGCGTACAGTATAGTAGTTTATAAATGAAGACAGTAATTTACAAATTAAGGACAGACTTTATGCCCACAGAATAAGTTTCTGGAGCTGAAAATACATTTGAAGACACTTCAAATACACTCAACTTGTAGGAGAGAGTCATATGAAACAGAAGCAGAGTTTATGCTTTGCGTGACTAGTCTTCAAACACAGAGGAGCTACTAGATGAAAGGTCTGCCTTCCCCATCTTTGTGCACATACAGACCTAGGTATACTGTCTGTATTTCCATTGACTTTCATTTTCACAAACACACATGTATTTCAGTAACTAGTTTTACCTAATTTTTTACACTACAATTGAAACACAGATTCATGGATCCTATGTATTGCTACAAATGAGTCTGTTCAGTTGGTTGTCCAAAAATAAAGCACAAAGAAGGAATAGAAGCTCCAGAAAATCTTCCTGTTTGACCTTAGGTCACCCAGGAAGTCAGAAAAGAGAAAGAAAGCAATGGAAACTCTTAATTCTAAATCCCCTCCTCCCCCCCCCCCCTTTTTTTTTCCCTGTAGCAACCAGAAAATAATGAGATAATGCATTTCATCATAGAACAGTACAAATTCACTATTTAAATTTCACTATTTAAATGTTCATCCACAGATCCACAATTTTAATTGCATACATAGAAATGATCAGGGTTAGGTTTTGCAGCTTATTATTTTTTTTAATCAATTTCCATTTGATTTTTAAAAATAGAACAGAAATAACAACAAAGGAAAAGCTAACATGACCATTCTGCCTTGGAGTCTTTCTGGCTTTTCTCAGCATGAATGAAGCCTCGATGCTTCCTGCAGTGGATGGAGAGGCTGCCCGAAGGTTAGCCATCAGTGCTGCACAGCAGTTGCAACCTCTGCTCTTCCTTGGCACCTGCAGCTAGTGAAAACATACCCCTAAATAAATCTATCATCTGGGCCCCAGGTAAGGTGCTGACAGTGGATTGTTTCACTTCCTACCTTACACTTCCCGAAGTGAGGTAGAATGCTGGAAGCTTGTCACTAAATTTGAAATAAAGTTTGCTTTTGTTAATTCAGGCATGTACAAAATCATAGTCCACTGCTATGAAGAAGCCTTCAGCTGCCAGCCACATACCTCTCATGCCAGCTACAAGGAAAAGCTGATGATGGCTTTTATTACCCTTGGGTGGCTGCTGCCACCACTGCTAGATGGCCAGCTGAAACCTTACAATGCCACATTTCCCATAGTGAGATGAATACCAGCAGCAGCAATGAAATGCCAGGGCTGAGGAGCTATCACCAATTGCTCCAAATTAAGGAGGAGGACAAAATCAGAAGTAATCTTGTTGGACTAGTCAATTGGTTGATGACACCCCCCCTCTAACCTCTGTCAACCCTGGTTTATCTCCAGTTTCTTCCCCAGCATTGGGACTATCAGCGTTTAACAGGACATCTACATGAGGACACCGCGTAGGGATTGGCAATCGTCAAATCACTTCAGTCTTCAGTAGTGCTCCAAGATCAACAGTGACAGGCGCAGGCAGATCTTTTTATGGAAATGACAGGACAGAAGGCTGATGGTATTTGGTCGGCAAGAGGGCCACATCCTTGTGGGATTCATCTCAGTGACAATGTTGACAACAATAATGATGGAAGTGAAAAAGACCAAAGCATGAAGAAAGTAGTAGACTTAGGCTCATTCTGTGTAAAGTGTTCTCATTTCCCTTGAGCACATGAATCCTGTTCCTTGGCTGTTTTCATTTGCTGCTGCTTGCTACATTGGGAGCTATCTGGGAACCTGACTCTGGCAGCATTAGCTACAACTCCTCTATCCACTTGAGGGTTTTTTAGGCTGTACAGGCTCAAAAATGACTAGTACTGAAAAAAATGGGAAGAAAAGAGAGCAAGTGAGAAGAAAAAAAATTATGGTGTAGTTTAGCAGTTTTTGCTACATTGGAAGTTGCAAACATTCTCCAAATATCCTTGTAGAACACAAATGAGGAGTTAGAAGCAAACCCTAGCAAAAATGTGTAAAACATGCTGAAGAAGAAAAAGACTTCTGAGAGTACTGCAGGTTGCAAATGGATATCAGAGCCATCACATGCATTTTTCCTCAGTGCTTTTTGTCCTGGACTTAAAATTTTAGAAATAAAATGAGTGCTCACAGGATTAAAAAGAGAGATAGTGCTTCAAATAATATGTATTAAGTTAATTCAGTGATAAATTTTATCTGATAATATATTCCTTGAAATCATTTTACCATGTTTTCTGTCTGTAAGTGCCATTTACACTGTGTCTACTGTGAGTCTATCAAGGATTGTTAGATAAGTTGAACACCAGTGCTATCACATACTTGCATACTTATAAGATACAGCAAAAGTGTACCTAATGGTTCCTAGTTCAGCCAAAAATATGCTGCATTATTTGAGAAATAGCACATGACTATATAATGAAATACCCAATTGCAATGCTTAAATCTAATGAGAAAGAAAGATTGCCATTCAGATAGCTATTATCAAAACTGAGTTACTCTTTAACTTAAAATTTACTTTACTTTAAATATGAGTAAACAAATAAAGGAAACTGCTGCATTTCTGGTGGATGCTAAAGCACAGATTAATTCCTTGGAGATACTGCAATAAGGAAAGAGAGATCTTGTGGGTCATTTCAGCAGAGATGCCCCATCGTGTATAGTGGCAGGGACAGAGGCAGGAGACACGGTGTCCCTGCCAGAGCAGAGCTTTTAGCCCATCGGGGACAAGGGTAGGAACAGACTTATCAGGGGATTTGAAGGGGAAAAGGAGAAATGTAAATTTGACCTGGTAGACAAGAAATGGGATGACATAGCCAGCAGGGAAGGTGATCTTTGTGGGAAGGTTTTGTAAGGGCAGACTGAGAAGACCTTGTCAAGAGCCAGGAGATGAGATGCACCGTGCCAAGAAACAGGCAGGGCTAGACATGCTTTGTAAAGGCAGGATCATTAAAAAGCATGGATGAAAGAGAAGCAGTTGCTGGTCTCACTCCTAGGTGCACAGGATGAGAAGAAGGGGAGTCAGGTCAGCGCTGTGATACCTCCAGCTGAAGTGCATTGGAAACCTTGGATTTCTGCTGGCTGGCTTCCACTTACTGACTGACAGATTGCCCAGGTTTCTGCAAACTAGTTAGAGGATTTAATAAAAAGCATTGCTTTGCCACAGAGTCATTAGCACACCGAGTCATTAATATCCCCACCCCCACTGAGTTACAGGTCATTCGCTGAGCAATTCCATTTTCTCCCAGGCATGACAGCAGTCGTGGCAGAATCTGGCCCTTTTTAACATAACGCTGATAAGAGCAGAGGCATTTCTAATGTTGGCTGTGACCCAGTCTTACAGTCATGCTCATATGTTCGTGCATTTCATTAAAGGTGATACATGAAATCACTTAGTGTGCTTGACTCCTTTAAATACTTTGACAGAGAGTTAGGTAAATTATGGCTTGACTTCTGTATAAGCAACAGCCATAGGGTTATTTTAATAGACACATTCAAGTGTATTAAATGCATATGCATGCAATTAAAAGTAATTGTTTTTACAAATTTAATTATATGACTCTCACACCAATTATTTTGCATTAAAAACAGGCAAGTGAATAAACAAAACGGTATCAAATCGCCTACTGTCAGAGGATTGTGAAAAACAATCTGTACGGGGGCTTTTAACAATACAGTCTGTATACTTCATAGAATTATGTGTTGGTTTGAGGGCCACTTTCTTCTTCAGTGCACATAGTCAAGTCTTCTGGAATTCATGACTGCTCAGAGCCTTTAATGAAAGCTGAACACATTAGTCAGAATAACCTAATCGCTCTGTCTTTGAAGATAAGCTCAGCTTTTCTTACTCATTCCCACATACACTGAAATGCAGAGACTCTAGTAGTGTCATCATCATGTAAGACACTTGCTATTAAATCTATTCTCAATACAAGGTTGACCTGAGGTATGTTTCAGAAATCTTTCTCTTTGTCTGCTCTAATCCATCAGAATCCTTTCAGCTAAAACTACCACATTTATACATCAAAACTGTATTTTTTAAGTAAAGCTGTCACTTTTAAGGCATGCATCTTTTCAGGAAAATGTCAGGGATGTTATACTTGGGTGTCCTTCTGCCCAAGAGGCCAACGGAGCCTGAACAATGAAGCAAACAAGACAGCTAATCAATAGCAGTCACAGCACTATTTTTTATCCTTCAACATCTTTATTTTCAACTCGGTACACATCATTACAATAGGAAAACAGGACAGTCAATCTCCATTAGGTTCAAACACTGCATGAAAGAATTAATTTGGCTGCCATAAAAATGATGATATGACCGCATGCCCTTAAACCCTTAAAATTTATTCTGAATTTACAAAAAAATACTTGGATAGGCAGATTGCCTAGATAGGAAGGCAGGGGCATATTGACTTGTTATTTCCTGTTGGCACAATGTGTTTCTTTCTGTGATGATTTCTCTAAACATTGGTATACATTCTGTAATTTTTTAAGGCTTTGGTATAAAGCAATTTCACAAGTACCTGCGTAACTAATCAGATTGAAGGTTCACGATGCCAATTTCTCAGAAGTAAGTCCACAACACTGAGTCTCATTGCTAGCTCAAGAAATATCCTTTAAATTTGGGATTTTCAAAGGAGCCAAGGGATTTAGTTGTCCATAAGCCATTCAAATATGAATGATGAGCACCAAACTCCCTTTGGCTATTTTGACAAATCCATTTCAAGTAACTACTCATTTTCACATTTAATTTGAGTTCAAAGGAGTCAAAGTTACAGTTCTCTCCCTCTTCTACTCTGACTGCTTTCAGCACCTGGCACGGAACAGTTGACCTTATGTCATTTGCACATGTATGCATATATGCATATGAATACACACAGAGATATATACAGTCAAAATCACTGAAATGGGCTGGCATATGGCAAGAAGCATTGCTGGCACTTCAAGCACATACGCTGGCACTTTACACAGAGGGAAGGTGGTAGAAATGGAAAGCATGCAAGGACTTCTAAGTATCCCCTCCTGTATGTCTATTAAAATCCTTATATTTCCTGTATTTAAGAGAGGATGCACAGACAACAATTCAATACAGTATAACATTTCATTATCTGACATGCTAAGCCTCATGGGGAACATGGCTCATACATCCAGCAGCAACATAACATTGGGCCCAGGGCTATTTTAGCATAAAACTGATCAGTCCTCTAATTTTTAATTACGATGTGATTCTGCTTAGTCAGACATGCTGATTTTGATTGAAACTGGAGAAATTCTTTCATTTATAAATAGTTCCATGTTACAAAACTTTTGCTAATTTTGAACCTACTAGTAAAGAGCATTTTTTTTTTAATTATTATTATTTGTTTGTTTGTTTTGAGTAGTAAGGAATCAATGCTCGGTCCATAGGCATAAATTCTGAGAAACACGCCTTAAGTAGAAGTGAAAATGTGAGGAACATTCCTTTCAGAATATTTATTCCAGATCTCCAATATGTTTGGTACTTTCTGGTGGTGCTTTATTTACAAATTTCAAAGTATATTTGATTTTCAACATATTTCTGAGTATATGTATGTAACAATTATTACTACAGACAAATAAGACAACTTATCAGTACTTTGGAAGAGCAGCATATTAGGAAAGGACTCTGGAAAAAATATGGCAATATTTGGAAAGTAAAACTCCATCATCTAGCAGCCATTCTGAATGTTTTGTTTGTTTGTTTGTTTTGGCTATTTTCTCTCTGATGTCCTTTAGAAAAATTGAAGCTTTTTTTTTCTCAATATTAGATTCAGCATGACAATACCTATAGGTTACCCTCTTTACACTGTCCAGGACAGCTCCAGTACATTGCAATAATTGTCCATACATTTTCAAAACTTCTTCAAAGTTATCTGCACTCATATCTTTCTTCCATAAGGCAGTCCTCCTCTACTAGCTATACAGTTTGAAACACTTATTTAATTTATTGACATGATATATCCCTAATTATGCAAAGAGGGGAAGCTCATTATTAATCTGTGGTCCACAAAAAGTGTATGGAATAGCTAACCTTAAAACCATACACCCATTTAAGTTTTCATGCAGATAGAACCTTTACTTAAAACTTTTCTGATTTTCATACATATTCTGAAAATGTATTTTAATTATACTATCTTTTGAAGTGAAGTGATTTTCTGGTCTACATAGATGTAATGAAGCTATGGAATTCCTTTTCTCTGGAGAAAATTAATCTTTTGCTATATCTTAAGGAGGAGGACATGTACTTTGAGATAATTCTCTCTGGATGATGTTAATGATTATCAAGGGATGCAGCTGGAAATGAATGGGGAAAAAAAAAACAGAATATCTCAAATATCTTTTCTTTATTTATATTTTTTTTTCATTAGATTGGCTTGTTGAACACATTAGCACCAGCAAACAGGAAAGAGTGAAAAGCCCTTGGAGGAGGTTATATTCAGAAAAGATCTATACTTTACAGAAGACTCAATGAAGTATCTACCTGTTGATAGGGCTTGTGATGTCTTTTCACACCTTTTGGTCTACTTCCTAAACATGCACGGGGCCATTGAACCTTTTTTGCTCTTGATAAGAACCTTGAAGAGAAGTACACTTCTATCAAGGAACAATAAACATATATCATTATTTCTTGCTGATAGCAGATTGTGTTTCTGTAAGAGCGATGCCAATGGAAGCCAGAAGAAACTTGTTAACGACAAGAACTGAATGAAGTGACAGCTGATGGCATGAAAACCAAGTCAGAGCACTCATTATCATTTTTTTGCCTATTTGTGTGTGAAGTTTGATTAAGACTGTTCAAGATTTAAATCTAACCATGGCTTAATTAATATTAAGGTAGTTCAGAAATGAACACACTAATCCTGGGTAAGAAATGGACTGGCAAGAAATAGTAAGTTTTCAGATTTTTAAGACTATGTTTTTTCAGGTCTTGAATAATCTACTACTGGAAAGGTTGTTCTTCCAAGATAATTTTTCTAAGAAACATCACAGTTTTATATAAATATACAGACATGTGCAATTCTGCATATGCATTTTATATTTATATTTCATTCTTTATGTACAGATGAGTAATATGGGTATCAGTAAGAGGTCAAGATACAAAAAATAGGAAAGCTGACTTACACCTTGAGTTTTCCACCTACCCCTTTCATTTCTCTTTATCCTTGTCTGCTCAGAATGGAGAGCAGAGACACATGACATCTTCTGAGCTATGTAGTGAATGTTAGGCCATTTTTTGACAAATACTGGAACAACTACCCTATAATTCAGAGCACATGAGCATGGTATGGCCAGGCTGGAAGGGACCCTGATGGTTCCCTCCTGTGCCGCTCTGTCCATCCAGAATGACCCCATGCTTCTTGGTGCCTGGCAAACTTAGATTTTCCAGACCACCTCTGTCCCAGGCACTAGAATGGTTTGGGACTACCATCTTCTAAATTTTGATACAGTGGGCTCCTCTCAGTTTAGCACAGCTAAGAAAATTGTTCTCTGCTACTCTGTCAAATACTGTTTCAGTGAGATCCCCCAAACTGGAAATTCCATGTTGCCCTCAGGAACTCCATTGATTCTTATCTTTCTCATGCAGTTTCTATATGTTCAAAGCTTTGAGGGATAAGAAATAAGACAAAAAGTTTTATTCCATATGTATGCATAATTCTTGCTAATGTTTGCAGGAGTTAGATCTGTTTATAAGCTGAAGTATGTAATCTGTTTAGTACTTTTTCATTTTTCTTTCAGGTCACTCCTCTCTTCCATTCTTGTATCAAAGTAATTGGTAGCAATACAAGACTCAGAAACATCTCAGCTGTCACACAAAGTGAATGTCAACAATATCAGTGTAAAAAAAATTACATGTTATGCTGTTTCAAACGCAGAGATAGTATGAGAAAGAACACACTGTAGTGTGCTATGCATCATTTAAACACAGACATACTCTTCTGCCAAGATCCTTGTCACTGACATTGTTAGATGTGTGCATTTTCCCTCTTTACATGTTCTAAACTTAAGGAGTTTTGGTTTTGCTTTGGGGTGTATGGTATTTATTTTATTTTATTTTATTTGAAACAAAGGTCACTTACTTAGCTACAGATAAATAAAAATTCACAAGCATTCCCAGAAAAATCAATGAAAGTACTAAAAATCTAAGTTGATAATAAATTTTTGTTCCCCCTTCACATAGCTCAGGAATGTCAGTATTTACTGGAACCACTGTAATATCAGATATTTCAGAAGAGTATTGATTTTGCCACTGAAGTGTGACTAAAGGGATAAATAAACTGCTCTTGGGGTCAATCGATTCATTTATCTTTGCTGTTATTTTATAAAAAGTCAAAGCAGCATAAACTTTGATAAATAAATGTTATCATGAAAGAAATACTATTGATATGAAGATTTCGAGTGAAAATATCTAGTCTGCCACTACTGAGCTGCAAAATTGGAGTTATATTTATGCTGCTTTGAGTACTAATAATGACAAAAAATGTTTTTTTCACCAGTGAGGCACAATTGAAAGTTTACAATTTTGAATGTGGCCCAGCAATTTTGGATGAGTGCTACAGTATGTAAAGCTGAATATTCTACAAGACAAGAAATACTCAAAGAATGGGGAAAGAAAAGGAAGAAAAGCCTCTGTTTTTGTATTTGTAATGAATCTAAATCACAGTTGTAATAGTTCATTTTGGTATTTTAAAAATAAAACATTTGGTAACAGCTGATGTATTTGAGTTGATGAGATAAGTAATGAGAATGCTCTGAAGTGACTTTATGTAGCTTTAATTGTAAGCAGGATAATAGCTACTTCAAGAAGTTACAACGTTATTATAAAGATTACAGTGCAAAAGTCATGCAGAGTCTGCCACAATATGATTATGATGTGAATTTAAGGTGGTAAGAGAATATTGAGACAAATATGAGGCTTGCGTAAGACAAGAGAAAGCGAGAAACTATGCGTCAACTTTGTAAAGATATGCATGTAAATAGAAAAATGCAATGACAGCAACATAAAATGACACAGAGAAGGTTTATAAACCTTTTTGGTATCATGCTGAGGTTATAGGTGGGTATTATCCATATGAATTAAAGTGTAAAAACTAGACACTTCAACCCATAGCCCGTCAGCTCTGCTCATAGTCAATGGACAGAAGCAGACTGGAATGATTCTTCTTCTAAGGTCTGTGCATAAGAAAGACTGGATGAATCTCCCTCTGGAGATACTTGTTTAGGTCTTTTGACTATAAAAGGAGTCTAGGCTAGACGTGAACATCCACATTTTAGGGACGGCAAGGGAAAATATATGAATCCTGTGCAACATGACAGTGATAAAAAGTATATCCTAAATTCATCAGTGTGAGAGAGCAGTAGGTAGTTGTTCAAAAAGCAAATCTGCCTTTCCTGTAGTCATTACATTAAAAAAGGAAGAGAAAAAAAGGACTTACATATGTCTTTATGTCTTTAAACCTTAAGTGGTTTGAAATGGTTGCATGAGTTTGAGTAACGACATCATTGATAAAGCTGGAACATTTTTTTTTTCTTAAAAATTCCTCAGCAGACTCTGGAGAAAACCAAGGGAGAGCTGCTGAAGAAACTACCAACATTTTGCCAATGGAAAAGCACAGGGTTGTAAGAGATGCAGCGTCCTGCTCTCCCTGAAGACTGAGAATTCAGAGAAGTCTCCCTTCCTGAAGCACCGCAGCTACATGAAAGAAATTGTGTGACAGGGACAGGAAGAAACAAAGAGGCAACTTTACAAAAACTTCATCATGAATAGCCACAAAAATCTACAGTGAGAAGTAGAGGTGCTTTCTTAAGAAATAAAGAGCTGAGGCGCAGAGGCTTTTGAAAGTCTGAAGGACTACAAAAGCACAGCTAGCTAAATAAAATTCTGCTGATGAGAAAAAAAGGACTGTGTTAGGTGGTTAATTGAAAGAAAATGAAGGGCATGAAGAAAAGGAGAGATAGCAAAAGCTGACAGAACTTAATAAATAATTGCGTTTCCTTTTTGTTTAGCATGTAAACTTCTATTAAATACATTGATACAGTTGAGGATTGTGCTCTTTAATCTCTAGGGATCAAGCTGACTAGACATATCAGTTGATATCTGAGAGGAACCATTGTAACCTGGTTTTGGGACACAGCCCCTTTGGCCTTCCTCAGTCCCTTCCATCCTTATTGTCTAAGGTCAAAGTAAAGTGGCCCCAACATATCCTTCAGTCTTACATGCCACAGACTTACCACGCCAATGAGAGATGTGACATCCAAATTTCTTCTGACATTAGAGCTCTGCATGTCCACCCAGCTCTTTAGATGGCCACCCAGAGTAAGAGCTTTGGGCTGTGTGCTGTTTGCCTCAGAGACCTACGAGGAGAAAATCCTGGGAGCTGTTCCCAAGGGAACTCTGAACCTTACCTCTGGCTTTGAAAAGTGAGACTAGAAATCCAAAATTACTGTAGGCTTTAACAATAACAGAGCCTTAATGAAAGCCAAGGAAAACAGCTACTGCTTTCTCTTGAAGTGACAAATTTCACCATGCAACCTCCCCTGGTGGAGCTGAGATGACTAGCAGATGACTGTCAGGTATAGGTTTTCTGCAGTGTCAGAGCTCCATAAGGGCACATGAACTCAGCCAGAGAACTCAGGAGGGGGACACAGTATTCTGCCTTTTGATAATGATTCTCTGACAGTTTTAGGGTACATCTCAAGCCATCATCTTGACCCTTCTGGATGACGCATCCTTCCAGAAAACTGTTCACATGTCTGAATCTGTCCATGTGCATAGCTTCAGCTTGCAGAATCAACGAGGGCTGAGTGCTAAAGAAAACCAACTACAGCCAATTCTTGCATACTCATCTTGGTTAGAAACCAACAAAGAGAAAATTAACATCAATTGGAAACACCAATGACTACTTTGTTTCATTTACTGTCAGAAGAAAGAAAAGGAGACAGAAATATTGTGCACAGCATATGTGTGTTTCACTGTCTGTCCTGCCAGTAACAGCTGCCAAGTGGTGATCTATTTGCTTCAGCAAAACATTAATTTTCTGACAGTAACTGGAAACAAACAGCAGAGCTATAACATTTCCCATGTTCCACCAACGATGTTCATGTATGATATAAAAACATTTTTTCAGTGTATCATGGTAATATATTCTGTATAAATATATATATGGTATAAATTTCTTTCTTTCCTCAAATTCTTTCCTGCCCATTGGTTCATATATGATGACATGGTATATGCTTCCTATGGCCTGTGACGCTGTTTTGGCTCACAAAAACTAAAAAAAAAAAAACAAACACAAAACTATTCCCTTTTCATAATACTGCTCTGTGAAGATCATATGCATGTTTGGGAAAGATGGCAAATCAGCCACACCTCAGAGGGAAAAAATCAGTCCCATAACTGTTTGATGAGATACGACTTCACTGCTGTGCTTTGATATAAACCTGGCTTAACACCAACAGATTGTCAAACGCTTCTTGTTGAAAAGCTTTGAAGAAGCAGCGTGTTTCTGAGGAAAACCATAAAGGATAAAGGACAGGGAAGGCAACTGACTCAGAGGAAGACAGAGATTCTGTTACCAGGGGAAAAAAAAAAAAAGGCCCTAGTTCTGCAGAGCTCTCTGCAGATGTGTGCTGGGACCAGGGCAGAGAAGCAATGGGTTGGGGTAAGGGCAAAAGTAGGCTCGAGTGCAATTGTCCTTTCTCAGAGATGAGCAGCAACCTTCCTCCCCGGTAAGGCAGATAGTAAATCTCTGCTGACTCCTGTGGAAGAAGGAGCAGGGGCAGTGAAGCTGCCTCTTCTGGGTTGTTTTGACATATGCTACACCCATCAGTTATTTTTAAATCATGTCATTTGACAAATCTGCTGAATTCATTCACAATTTCTGATTTGCAAGCTGAGCTGCTCTGTTACTTCCAGGAATTTATGCAAATGGTGAAATGGTGCTTTCTATTTCTCTCTGTATTTTTAAATCTCTACAGGTTGTGACTCTTCTTACTTATCTGTTCTATTTGCTGGCAACTGTGTTAAAGACTGCAATTAACAAACTAAATAATTAACTCATCCACTTCCTTACACTTTAAGCAATATTTTATTTAAGAGTCCAGGCAGTAAAGTATCAGTCCTGAAAACATGCCTTTGGGATTTGTTGCTTTGAACTCATTTGTAGAGTTAAGCAGATGTACAAATGCTTGAAGGATCAGAACCTAAAAAAGGTTATCTTTATTGTGAGCAATAATTGTAATGAATCTGTTTGGTACTCTATCAAACATTTAAACATAGTACCTATTCAACTGCCACCAGCAAAGTAATCATATTTCAGTGGTTTTATTAGTTTCATTTGATAAATGAGTTTGCTTTATTCACTTGCTTTAAACAGTGAAAGAATATTAAAGCAGGCCTGGTCAACATCATGTTTGAAAGTGCAAGGGAGTTGTTATTTGGGAGGTGTCACTTCTGTATTATGCTGTATCCTGTATTAAAGTATTATGAATAGCAAAATGAACATGTAATTAAGCCAATTTAAATGTACTTCTAATGAACAAGTGGACCCACTTAACTGCTTCAGTTAAAAAACAAAAAAAATGCCTGATTCTTTTCTATTAATGTTGTCTGTCTGTGCTACCATCATGATCACCACCTATGTTACTGGCTTGATTTCTTATATCCCAAAGAGCAGAAAAGCAATTAATAGGTTGGAAGAGGTAGAAAAGCAAATAAAGATGAATAATGCATATTGTTTGACAAAATAATAAAAAGTAGGTCGTCAAGGATCTGGCCTTCGATACCACTAGAATAGCATAAAATAGAATTTTGCTCCTGCACACACAGCCCGCAAAACCCATGGCAAGGGTCTGGGCTACTTAGGAAGGATGAACTCTGTTCATCCATGCAACAGGCCATGCAGAGGTAGGGTTCATTTAGGCTCTTTTTCCTTTGATATAGCTGGTGCTGGTTTTCCTTTAGTTAGTTGCAACACAGAAGTTGCTTAACTTTTTCATAACACCTCCAGAACATGAAAAGCTCTCCATTGCTCCCCTTTCCCTCCAAAGAATCATGATATCAGCACAAATTCCAAATAAAACTTAGCTGTCACTGACTCAGTTTCCTGGATAAAACAGCACATTAAAGTAGCAGCAGATGTTACTCTGATGAATGACAATTTGTGTTAAAATGTGAATATTCACTATTTCCTTCTGGTCCCAAGCTGATTCTAGAAATCTGTTAAAAGGCTTTTAAACAGCAATGAAATTCACTGCTAGGACTTCAAGGATTACTGTGCTTTGCATACGGACATTTGGGCAACATACGTACAACAAACTCTGGCTGACCAAACCATGGTTAAATATTTCAAGGGAAAAATAAAAAGACATGAAAAGCAAAACAGCTCCCTCCTCAAACGCCAGACAGTCCATCAGAAGCCCGGTATGTAAAATTAACTATGAAATGCACACCTCCTCTGGAGAAAAGTGGTATATAAGAAATATAGCAGGAAATTAATCATCAAGAAGCAGTTTTGTTCGGTAAGGGTTGCAGACTCTTTTACCTGCAATTCATCCCTCCCTACTTGCTAAAGGGGAACTGTCTTCCCCCTGCAGAGTGTCACTCACAGGTTGGAAAGGCTCACGTTAAGGCATCCACATTCTCATCACCTCGATTCATTGTGAGAGAAGTGTGCACCCAGAACATGTCACTTGTCTGGCCTAGCCAAGCCTGAGGTGTCCCTGTTTCTCTCCTCTGAGAGTAAGGAGAGTCTAGGCAATTAGCTCAGATGCCAACACTGAATATATGCATCTGATCAGATGAATCCCATCTTTGCTACTGTGGTGAACAAAGGGGAACGGGTTGGTTCTTAGTGTGAAAAGATTTGGGGACTAACTTCAAAACGTTGAGAAAACCAAGCTGCAGCACCAAGTGGGACAAACTGACTTACTGATACTGGCCACTTGCAGCACTGCTAACCTAAAAATCACCATATCTGTAAAATATTGCAAGTCAGTCATGGATTAAACAAATGTTGCGAATAACTGTTTTTGAAAAATGGCTGTAAGCACACAAAACAGTATTAAAATACCAATTTTGAATATTTATTAAGATTTTGACATGAAAAGGAAATTTACTGGGGTTGTTAATGACTTAACTTTTCACACAGAGGCTGGCTCCAGCAGCCTAAGCAGAAGTTTGCTTTGGCTAACAAATGAAAAGCATCTCTGTATAAAACGAGGCCCCAGAGGACTCCTGAGTATCACAGCCTATTTATGTGTCCTATCTGAAGCATGTGTTCCCAATTGTCCCATTTGCAAGCTGCCTGCTCTCCCCCTTCCCAGCAGCACAGGTTCCTGTCCTGGCCCTGGATTGCGAAGTCCAACTGGAAAACCAGCATCCTCCTGCCTGCACCTCTTTGCAGGTGCTGATGTGTGACCTAAATAACCTGTATTGCTGTGAAGCTGAGAATCTCTGCCTCTTTTCTAGCTGAGGCTCCTCCATGTTTTCTGGCCTGTTTAGAAGATGGGCAAAGAAGATAGGAAATGAACTTTCCTGAGAAATTGGTAGTACCCCAAGTCATTTACAACAGTTAAACAGATGCCACTGAAATTATAGCATTTTGCTCATGCATTTAAACTGTTCAAAGCACACCCAGTTCTCGTCTCCATGAACAGGAAGAGTGACAGTTCATGAACCACTCATTAACCAGGTCAGCTGAACATCCTTTCCAGCCATGTACGAGTCAATTTGAGTTAACTGGATAATAGCCATGCCTTAACCTTGCTTGTTGGCCTCAGATTTTATTCAGTTTGGCATTCACTTACACCACAAATAGCAGACAATGGAACTTGGAAATAGTGAAGTCTTAAATAGCACCTAGTATTCTAAATTAACACTGTAGGTCTGAGATGTTTTGGCTTAGTGTGTTTTAGAAATAACACCTAGGAAATTTCAAAATGAATGGTAATTGAACAGCATCACTAATGGTGATGTTTTTAGAAGAAGTCATTCACAAAGGCAGTGGATAAGAAGAGCCAAAATTATTTAATTCCATCATCATAAATTTTATGTGCAATTAATTTTTGCTGTCTGAAGCTGGTCTTTTCCCTACCTTTTTAACAATTTGATAGATTGACCTAATTAACCTGGATTGATTTGTACGTTTGCACATCAGGTATCCTTCTTATTCTGTCTGACATGTTCTTTCTCCTTCACCTCTCCAAGGTCTCTGGTCTCTTTCCCTGCCTCCGTCTCTTCCCTGTTCACTTTTGTCTCTCTTATTTCACCTTTCAAATTTTCCCAAAACAGGCTTTCAGGTAAGTGTAACCTTTACTTATTTTTAAAATTGCTGAATCAGAAGTTGTCAGGAAATTTTGATTTAGCTTTTCCACAATCCATGGAACAAGCAGAACCAGTCAGTGACACTGTAGCTGAAATGCCAGAAAGATGGTATTTATGCCTCTAAAAGCCATGATTCTCTAATTTGGATAATGTTATACTGTATTTTTATAATACAGTTTATCTTCAGCAATGACAGTTATACAGTTGTGAATAATAATAGACATTTTTTAAAGACTATACTAATCTCTTATCTTCCCATTTGTTATTTCCTTGTCCTGTCTGTTACTGTAATATAATAGTCATACATTACGGACATAAAAGGCTCTATTCCATCATGAGATGTGCACTCATAGATTATCCTACCAACTACTGCTAAACAAATTAAACAACACAAACATGTCCAAGGCCATAAATCTCCTATGCCCTCCCTTCAAATACTTCTAAAAATATGACTTCCATTCTGAACCATGTGGGAGCAGTTGGCATTGGCAGTGTATTGCCTGGTGCTTGCAGAAGCGGACCCCACACAGAATATGGAGGGCTGAGAGCCTGGGGGCAATGCTTTGGGAATTCGACATGGGCCAAATTTGACACAGATGCAGTTTGTCTTCTTTCCTTCACATATCACCTATGTATGTGAGGATGCTGGGCTCTTCACTGAGAAGAGCAGGTCCTTACATGCCAACTGCATGACCCGTCCTGCCAACAGCCCCAGGCAGAGCCATGATACCTCTCGGGCAAGTGAGAAATTGACAGTAACCCAAATCATACCTTCCCTGCCTACCTTTTACCTCATAACCTCCATCCCACCTACATCTTCCTGAATGTGCTCCTTCCTACCTGATGGAAGTGCCTGAATAATTGCATTGTGGGCGGCGTGGCATAATCCTAACTCTTTGTAGCTTTTTCTAGTCCTTCTTGTTTCTCTACTGTATCATGGCTAATTAATTTTATATTTCAAACCAGCCACTGAAAGATCTGTTTAGGTTCATTTTAAATGAAAAATTTCAGCCTCCTTCACGTGTCCTTGATGATTTTATAGCCTTGATGTCAGATGTTTCAGGCACTAATTATACCTTTATTTCATTCAGGTAAGTGAATTTGAACTTTTTTTTTTTTTTTTTTTTTTCCCTGTTATTTTTTCCTCCTGTAAAATAACAAGTGAAATGCATGGATTTTATTTTATCTCTCACCTTTATTGGACTATATCAGATACAAACAGACTCATTACTGTGAAGTTGTGAAGTTCACAAACCAGAAAAAAAATATTTCTAAGTTTAAATCCAATTATGTGATGATTTTCCGAGAATACTGTTAAGTCTATTAGCAGTAAGGGACAAAAAGGGGAAAAAAATAAAAACAAAATAAAAACAACTTAAAAATGCATAAGTTAAGAAAGTGTAATAGAGAAAAGCAAAGAAACAAAGTGCAATAACTGGACAAATTAGAATATACAAATACAGCTGATACAACTAAGTGATCCAAGAAGATCCCCATATTAAAAAAGAGAGTACCTAATCCAAAACCAGCCCACTAAGATTAGTCTGTCACTCAACACATGCTTTCCTGTTGGGCGCAAGATATCACTGGTGTTTCACATCATGCAGGGAGTGGTGGGTAGCTGTATCAGAACATCTCATTCTCTGTGCTTCCATTTAGGAGCAAATTAACTAGCTTTTAGTAAACACTAGTAGGAAACAGACAGCTTAGACCCAGTCCGTGCTGCTGTAGGAACATTGGTCTCTCCACTACATGAGAGTCTGGAGCCTTTAGAGGGCTCTTGTTGCACCTAAGGGTGCAAAAAACACTTGGCTCCTGCACACACTGCATCCTTCTCACTTCTGGATGCTCCAAGATGATCAAAACTGTGTAGCTGATCTTTCCTCTTCTTACCACCACCATTGTAAGCACTTACATATTTATTGCCTTGGAGAAAGGGATGTCCCATAGCTGGGAAAATGCTGGCTTGACCCATAATGGGATTTAGGTATCATCCAGTGTGGTCATCACAATTGAATTGAACTGGCTCGTGTACCTCCCTCTTCAGGCTCGGAATTGTCTCCTACCCCTTAGCCAAAGCCAGAGCCCTGCCACAGGTTCCCAGACTGCTATTCTCCACCTGCTGGTCTTGCCATGAGCAGCCCTCTTGTAACAAACCTGTGGGGTTGGCATAAAAAGGCACATGGCCCTCAGAGGAATGAGGGCTTCCTTCTAGCCAGGACCTCCATGGCAAGGATGCTTTGCTAAGGTTAGGGACCATAGTGCCAGCAGTCTGAAGAGCCACTCCTAAAGATATAAAAGCCCCAGTGGGATGGATTCAGAGCCATCTGCCCTCAGGGAAGGAGTGGGCAGCAGATGCTGCAAGTGTCTAGCAGACAAATAACATGGACTTGAAAACCTGCCAGGCTAAGGAGAGACTGGAAAATGTCTATTCCCCTTTCCAGGTGAGTGCTCTCACCATTGAACTGACACAGGAAAGGCAGTGAGTGAAGGGGAAAGAAGGGAACAGGGAGCACGTCAGGCAGCCTTGCCCGAGTCAGGAGTATCTCAAGGGTGTGAATTTGTAGTAGTCAGATGACACTATTCACAGCCCACAATTAGGGGCACGGGTCTTGGGAAGGAGAGTAGCTCTAAAGCTCAGCCCCGTTTGCAGCATTTCCAGCTGGTTAGCTTTGGCAGGACTTTCAAACCCAGTGTTCAGATGCATTTCTCTATGCATCATGCCATATAGATGTAATAGATTGCTAATAACTTGAAAAGCCATGCTATAAAGTTACAGTTATTAGAAATATAAGGCTCAATGTATAAAAAAATGCTGCGTTCTCCTTATTATGGAGGAGTAAACTTTGATTAGTGGAAGTGATTAGTCTATAAAATTTAACTTGCCATTTATTACCTTAACAACCTTACAACCTGGTGTTATTAAAGACTCAGGGTGGAAACCACTGTGACCTGTGGAAAAGTATTTGCCTGCACAAGTGCAGATCAATAGTTCTACATTTAGCTAAAGTTTTGTGTATTATGCCAAATACAGTTCATAAATGTCACTTCATAATTTGTATTAGTACAAATTATTAGTTAGGAGTCACACCCCTGGCTTGCCACACCAAAACACACTATTAGTTGTTTCAGCAGGTCTTCTGATTTATATTTATGCTTAATATTCTAGTTCAAAATACAGTAAATAACTTTTTGTTCTAACAATTAAAGTTTTTTTGTTGGTGGTGATGGTTTTTGTTTTGTTTTATCTTGTTTTCCCAGGTACTGTCTAATGAGGCAAAGGGATAAATTATACCAGGCTGATATTTTAAAGTGTTAGAAGCTAAGCTATGGAACTAACCATAGAAATGTCTAACAATCAAGATCTATCAAGAAAATGACTTTCTAGATACATAAGATCACAGAATTAATTTAAAATGTGATAGACTGAAAATAAAATTTGATTTATCTCTAAAAATTGAAAGGTCATTTTCTACAACTGCTTTATAGAATGTTTTGATTAAAACAGTACTTTCTAAGAAAAAATGCTTATAGTGGTATTTCAGTGTGCATTCATGGGTCCTGTTCTAACAACTTTCCTTAATTATACAGAGGTTACAGAGATTTTCAGTCTTGTATTCAAATATGGTGTTTGGGGCAGTAACATTTGCAAGTTACATATTGGAGATAGGTCTGAACTTCAGACTCCATGTTGTACAGTGAGCACACCTTACCAATTTTAATTGGCAACATATCAGAGGGAGGTCAGCAGTGAAATCTCTATCCCAAGGTTTATGGCTGTCGTTTTACAGATTTTGATTTAGAGCTAGCACTCACACAACAATTAATGATCAAACTGTGATATTTAAAGTACTGGACTCAGATGCAAGTGTTTTTCCCGAGAAATTGGAGACCATGACAAAACCAAGCAGAAGGTCACAGCCTGCCCCTCTGTGCAGAGATGGCCTTCTCCCTACAGCCAGAGGCTGTAATCCTCATGGTGTTTGCACTGGCTGTGTGCAAACAGATCTTTCTCATCCTCTACCCGACTGCAGTGGTAAGGAACAGATGCATCATGGCCCAAGCCAATTGTTAGAGCAGGGAGAATTGGTAGAGGAGATGACTAGGGGAACCTTCAAAAGGTTATGCTCATGATGACGAATGCTCTGTAAAGGGTCAAAAATGCACTTTCATGGAAACCCGCAGATAGAAGGGATGTTAGCCAGAGTTTCTTGGGATAGTACATTCCCATCATTTAACACCCCTAATGGAACACTGTCCTAGTATTTCTCATGACACTGTTATTCTTCTTAATGGGGATTAACAATCTTTCTTGTTATTTCCTGTCTCGATTTCTCATGAACTAACATCCCACATCAGATACTATATTAGACAATAATAAGGACAAATGACAGACTGCATAGTTCCTTGCCTGACATGGATTCTGCATTATCCCGCCACACAAAGAGTACAAAGAAATTTCAGGGTTTTATTTATTGTTTTGGCTATTACATAAAAATATTACAGAAATAAAAACCCTGAAGAACTAGTATGGTATGGTATTGCTCCAGTCATAATGTGCTAGTACACAATCAATTCTTATAAAAGCTTTTCTCTTTCAGAGTAGTTTAGTTGTCCAAAGGGAATAAATAATTTACTGCTTGTTCAATCCAGCACTTCTCTCCTATTATTTTTAAAAATTTATTCTACTTTGCATTTACCACATAAAGTGTTCTTTGTTTACATTTTGACCATTCAAAATATGTTTCCTCTTTAAGCATGTAGAGGATACCCTCAGTCAAGTGAGCTTGTTAACATGAGGTTGATGACTTGAGAAATGTTCAGGTGTACATTTTATTTTCCTTATTTTTGAAGCCAGTGTAGGCCACCTGGATATGTTTTGATGTAGATTTTCATGATTTCAGCATTTTCAAATGGAAACTTTACATAGCTTATAGAGGCACACACTTGTTCTTAATAAATCTAAACACAAGCTTGTGATGTCAAACTGGTTCACAGCTGGCAATAAACCGTCTTGCAGTTGACATGGTTATCAGAGAGCCCTGCAGAGAGAGGTTGGAGCAGCTTGCCTACACAAGAGGTGGCCTTGTCTAAAAGAAGACCATGCTCTACACATTCATGGTTGCACAGAGAAGTTTCCCCATCCCCAGGATGAAGCATCTCCAGCACCTTCCATAACCCAAGACTTTTGGGAGAGGAACAACCCAAAATACCCAAGTGCGCCCATTTTTAGAGGATTAGATTGGGCTCTAGGCATTTAGTTAATGCTTCCATCTAATGCTTCCAGATTTTACAATTTTCAGATTTTTTTCACATTTTCACAAATAAAGAATTCTCAGTAACTCTCCTAAGGGGGAAAAAAGAAAAAAAAAAAAGTGTTTTGGTTGGGGAAAGAATAGGAAATTAAAAAATACACATTTTCCACACTTTCTTCTGAAATGTTCTTCTCATCTTTAAAGTATTGGAGGAATAATCTTAAAAATGTGAGAATGAAAATGAATGCATGAAATAGCGCAACACATGACTACATTAGTGTTATCTTCTGCTGAGAAACCCACAATTAAACATTTATTTTTAAATTGTCTTTTTCAAACTGTTTTACTGGTGAGGAAGAAGTCAGTATTTACTAGCAAAATGAACAGTGTTTAGTGGATTAGATTTCCAATTAAACCTTTCAGTTTCACACCCTGACCAAACAGACATATAATCTGTTATATCTTGAGACTTTGTATGACCTGTAAAGCCTTCCAGTAAAACCTATTTAATGTCAAACTCAGCATATCTCACTTGCTTTATTTAGTATTTTAAAAATTCTGTACTGCATTCAATTCTCAGGTGTCATTGTTTTAAAGTAACATGTTAAAAAAAAGGGATCTACATCAGTGCATCACTTTGAAGCAGGCAAAAGATGTATTTAACACCCTTCTAAATACATGGTGCATGTTGGCTTTGCTATTGGTGTGATTCTTTCCTAATTTCTGCTCCAGTGATCACTGGTGACTCTCATGGCCATGGTAAATGGTCTCTAGATACATTTTCAGTATTTCCACTGATGTCTTTTTCAACTAAAAGTGTGATGAATACACAGTGACCTGTGAATGACTTTGGGGTCTTGCACTGATCTGTTGACCCCTAAAACTTTGAAATCACTACAGTAAAATACTTAATAAAATGAATGAAAGATAATCTCTCTATATACAATAATTTAATGACTAGCAGGTATTTAAAAAGCAACATGTGTAGCCTTTCTAAAATGCAGTTTCATCACTGCTTTGCTGGATTAAATGCAGTAAAAACTTATTGCCAGTACTGGAATGAATACAGTACTGGATTCCTTAGTTAATGATTTCCCTGTTACACTGAATCAGTAGCTGAAATTTCTGATCAGTTTTGTGGCCTGCCTATGAGACCACAGGTCCAGGTCTTACAGCTGACTGAGCCTTTGAACTGTTGTTTGGTTTGGACCTGGAGGTTAGAGAAGAGCAATAGAAAAGGAGATCAAATATAATTCATTGCCTTAAGAAGCACACTTTTTCTTTCTAAAAATAAAATCCCAGACTTTCTTTTTTTGCAGCTTGTTTACAGGAACATCGTACTTGGATCATACACCACAAAGGGCTTACAGCTATCCATGCTGTTTCTCCATGGAAATTCAGCAATTAATCTGTGGAGTCCTAGACAGCCTGGGTCACATTCTTGAGACAAAAGACTGAAAATGTTAGGGTATTGCACTGAAAAATTCAATGTTGGCCTTCACAGAATTATTTATAAACTCACTAAATAGTTTCAGGTGGCAAAAACATCAGGTTTGGATTTATAAGACTGTTGATAAGTGATCTGTCTGCAGTTAACCCCAGTTTTAGCACACAGTGTGTATGAGAGCCAGGTTCAGATCCACCTACTAACTTGAATGACTACAAGAAGGGATGTGAGCCCATGTTATCACCACTCCTTTTCTCTCTGGTTCACTGCATGTTCACTGCAAGTCAGGTGCAAAAATAGAAGAGCTCCCGCAAAACTGACTGGATGAGCCTGGCCTTGCTGTGCACATGATGTGCTAAGCAGAGGCACAGTAAGAAGAAAGAGCAACATTTAGATCCATCCTGGTCCAAGCAACATCAAGCCACTTATCAATGTGGAGATGGGACAAATGCAATTTCTTCTGTTAAAGCTGTTGCACTTCTTTTCACTCAATACTTAATATTCAAGAGAGAAGGAGCAAGTAAATAACTCCCTTGCTTGTTGAGGAATTCATTCAGGGTGTGGGCTCTGATCTCTGTGCCAGAGACCAGTTTGTGATTAGAAAGTGGGGCAGCATCCAGACTAGAAACCCCTTCCCTGTCCTCTCTGCACTATGTGTTTGCAGTCAGGACAGTCTTCTGAATGCTGTGGCTTACAGCACTCACAACACAAAATTTCTGCCCTACACAGAAGCAGAGATGGAAATAGATTTCCCACATCTGAGCCAAACGTCTACACCATGGAGCTTCTGGGTACAAGTACCTGTGCCACCTTCTCCTCATCCTGTTTTATTGGCCTAGTTAGACACTGCCTTTGTTTTTAGCACAAGTTTGTTCCACAGTGGCATTTGACCTTTGGGTTAGAGCAGGATGTTTTGTTCCATTAGAACAATTCCCCTAATTTTTCATTCTGATGACAAAAAAAAAAATCTTTTCATTTTCACCTAATTCTTAAACAAGCTTTAATACATTTTTCATTTGGCTAGAGAACTCAAGCAAAGCACACACAGCTTACTCAAGGCTCTTTCCTTCCCTGAAATATTTCTACCACTCCTGACTGTGATGATAGTGGAACTGAATCTTCTGAGTTTTAAGCAAAACAAATCAGTTAATGGTTATTTCCTGAATGGATTTCCATTATTTCACTACAAAGACTGGCTACAAGTAACCTGGGAGCATTACAGCTTGTTTTGGGTGGGAGAAGGGAAGGCAATGAGACACTCTGATGAGAGCTGCTCATCACCAGCAGGAGCAAATGCTGGATCCTTTGACAATCAAAAAGTATTTATAAATTGTTATGCATATTCAAAAATGCCTGAGATCATGCTTATAGGCACCCACATGCACAAGATCCTCTCATCTCCAGGAAAACCATGCCCTCCTGGAGGCTGGTGTTATACCACTATCATCCTCCCTGGATTTGACATTTATGTGCCCGGTTCTGGGTAGATTCCAGTGACAATGACAGTGATGCTTGACCTTCCCTAGAGGAAGAGGTTGGCAGTGAGACACCCACTTCTGGGTGCCGGGCTTTGTTTGTTTCTGTTTGATTTTTTTTTTTCTCCTCTGCTTTAGGATCTTAGAAAAAAAATTTCTACACGCCTTTTGTGAAATTCCAAATTCATCTCTGTGAATTGATGCTATGGGTATGGTAGAAGGAGAACATTTATGTGTGGGACTGAAGAGAACTTTGAAAATTAAACTGAGTAGACTTACACAGAGATGCTAATATTAGCTGTGTCCTCATTAATATTAAATGACTTTTTGTAGGTGATGGAAATTTCTTGCTGTTATCACACAATGCCCAGGTGCAAAGGTAGGTGCTTACTCAGCAAACTTTTTATGACAAGACATACAGTAAGACAGAAGAAGTATTTAAAGACAAGAAAATAATTGTGCGGTTTGGTGGTCATGGCATTCATCCAGGTATGAAGACTTCTGGTTTCTGATTTCCCTTCCAAAGAAAAGTTAATAAATGAAGTGTGGATCAAAAGGAGAGACTGCAACACCTTTTCTCACTTTCACCAGGGTGTCCTATGTATTTCTACACACATATTTATTTATACACATATATACACATATACAGACATATTTACTTACCTGTATATTTATACATATATTTATACACTAACATATGTGGATTTTTGGCATGGCTTATAATGCATCTATTTTTAATTAGACCTGAATATAGAAACCTCTAACAATATTTGCTATTTTGCAATAGAAATCAAACAGCTTTAATCAGGTCTGCTCTTTCTGAAACATCCAAGGAATCTCTCCACGCTTCCCCAAAGCTTTCTGTCCTACTAGGGATCATAGATCCAGTAGATTCCAGAGAATCACATAGAGGCATGTGACATTCTTGAAGTCAGTGCCTGCTTTCTTTTTAAAAGCACCCATATGGAATGATTCACCTGGACCACCCCAGGAGGGTGATGACTCATTAGGGCTTCTGATGTAAAACTGCATGGATGCTACTTTATGGCCATAATGCTACTCTCTTCAAAGAGGTCCCTGCTATCTTTTTTGTCATTAGATGCTGGCTGTAGCCTTCCTGGGTGTCCTTTCTGGTATCAAACGAACATTTCTGTGCTTCTATTACTGGCTTGCTGTTGCAGCTCTTTAATTCATCCTGTCACTTTCTCTGCTATTATGGCTTTGAGAGTTTATTTGCTGCAGGCAACAGAGAGCTTGCACAACAGTGTGACATGAAATGTAGCGCTAGGCTGCTAGTACCTACTGTTGGTGCGCTGCTCCAGTCCGGCAGCACGGTCTGTGTGTGTTTATCTCTTCAGTTTGCCTTTTCAATATATTTTCTTGGCAATCTTGACAGCTGCTTCTGCTTTGCCGTTAGACTGAGGGAGATGCTGAGGAGGCACGATATGGTCAAAGCTTGCTGATGCTGTACACTTCTGACATGCAAACCAAGGTCCATTATCCACAATAACCATTTCTGCAGCTCTCTCCCAGGCAAACTCAGCCTTATGGCCATCAGTGATAGAAACTGCTGCTTTTTTTAATGTCAGGGATCCATTTCCCAGCCGTCAACAAAAGCACTCAGCATTCATTAAGGCAGGAGGGGAAAAATGAAGACAAGACGTGCTATGGGGTTTTGTTTAACCTTGCTCCTTGGGGACACTGGCCTACTCGCAGCCGCCATCCAGTAGACCAAGCGCTAAGTAGCTCAAAGCAAGATGGCTCCCTTAGGGAACTAATGGAGTATTTACACAATGAGACTGCTGACAGGCTGTCTGTATTAATACTGGTTAAAACAAAACTTGAGACACTCATAAAGCACAGGTTGGCAATTTAGAGTGAGCTGATTGTATTGAAAAAAAAAATCAGAAAAAAAAAACAAAACAAACAAAAAAATACAGAGAAAAGAAGAGAGGCAGTCTTGAAAACATTTGTTTAGCCAAACTGCTGCTGAATATTGATGGATTTCCAGGCCCATAACAGAGTGTGAAAATGAACTTCTAGAAAATTACACTTCAAAAAATGGCTCGGGACCATTTCTTGTAGACCATTTCTTCCTACGCTGCTAATGGAGACCTAATGGTTCAGTTACCACTGCTGCCAGAGGAAGAGTCCTTTGTACCTGTCAACTGGCATTAGCCACAGCCACCCTAAATGTCTGCACCGGAGGCAGCTTTGCTGTGGGTGCAGGTGCACGTCCTCCTTTCCTGGCTGCTGGAGGCTGGGGAGCAGCTGGGGAGGCTGTGGGGTCCTGCTCCAAGTACACGCCCCTGACCACGAGGCCTTGCCAAGGCCATCTCACCAGTCCTTGTCCTTTCATTAGCAGGGGAGGAGATCTTCCTCTCAGCCATAGAGTGAATTAAATCGAGGTGCTCAGCCTAATTGCTGAGGAAGAGGGCTGCATCTGAGAGAAGGAATGCAGGGGACACTGCACAACAAAGTACCTAAGTGAATCATAGTTTTAAACAGTTCTGCTGGGAATATAGCAAAAACTGTGCTATGCAACCACTCTGCCTTGTGCAAAGAGGGACAGAACCTTGCCATGCCATGTCTCTCCACCAAGACACACCAACAGATGCAATAAGTTTGAGCAAACAGAAGGTTTTCTCTGTCCTTCACTTTAGTTACTAACACTACAAGAAGGATCGGCTTCAGCTGAGTATTTTTGTCTGTTGAGCTCCAGAAAACATTGAACTTACCTTAAAGTAAGATAGGCAGAGATTTAAGAAGCTTTTGTTTTAAATAAATGCACAATGCTATCAGAAATATGAAGTATAACATTGTGAAGAACAATATTGTACTTCAATTTCTCTGTCAGGAGGGGATCCTTCATGATGAAAAGTAGTTTATATTTATTCTCTTTTACTAGATTACTAGTAAAAACACTATATATATAAATATATGTATGGGCTAAAAGGCTATGATTCTGTCACACAATTATCATTTATTTTGCATGGTGATTTTGCTTTTTCCCCCCAGTTGCTGCAGGTCATTTTGTGGATTTTATGTTGCCTAGGTAATCTTAAAGGTTTTAAACTTTTCAGTTTTTGTTCTGCTCTGACACTGATCTCATTGCAATGGCTTTTTTTTTTTTTTTTTTTTTTTTTTATTTTTTTACATCTGGGTCATATTTGTCATATGGAATGTGTCATATCATTAGCTTATTCACTCTGATCTCTGTATGCTTGCTAAATACACCTAAGAGAAAGTCACCATGCTGTGAAGGTGACAAGATGACAGCAGAAATCTACATTCAGTTCTGCTTAATTTCAGGTTTGAGGCCACATCTCACAAGGTGCAGGTAAAAGATCACATCTAGTGAGATTCTTCCTCTCACATCTCTCCCATTCTGCCAACCAGAAGAGATCAGGCTCGTTCATTTGAAATTAATGACACAAGGACTATGCATTAGTCCTGTTCCTCTCCTTGACGCATGCTCATACGAAGAATAAACCAACATCAGTTTAGTTGAGATTGGTGATATATTTCCTTACAACCTTTCTGATAATTTAGAACAAAATGCTACTTAAAAAAAAAAAAAAAAGTCAGATTCTCTAAAAAATCTAAATGTCACTGTGTCTTGGAAAGTGTAATTAAGGACTTCAGTAATGCCATACTGACAGGCAAGCAAAATGTGTCCTGTGAAGTGTCAGCAAAACAACTTTGACATATGTCAGTGACATGCCCTTCTCTGAAATACTGTGTTTAGTTCTTGCTGTCTAACTCTGGGTTGTGTGAGAACTTGTCAACTCTGAGGTCCTGACAGTTGTCTCTTGACTGAAGAAGACCAGTTAATGCTTGGTCATGCAACACCCTTTGCTTAGACTTTAAGCACCACCCAGTGCTTAGATTTCTAGTGGAAACTTAGTAAAGTAGGCAGAAAGGAAGCAAAAATATTATCCAGAAATCCTCTGATAAATGGGAGATTGGGTCTGTGCAATGCCCTGAGGCACCCAACTGCCCTACAGTTGGGACAGAGACTGAACGAGAGTACAGGGAAAATAGGAGTTGAAATAGCTGATAAAAATGATAAGAGGCATGGGTAGACTTCCAGATGAAGACAGATGGAAAATATTTGAATGGTTTAGCTGAGGGAAGAATGGGTCATGGATTATTGCAGCAAAAGTCAATTGGATGCTGCCATTTGCCTTTTCTTGTAATCCAAAAATAAGGGAAAAGCTGATGACACTGAAAAGTGACAGATTTAACTGCTTTTAGGTGAAATGCAATTAAATTGTGCCATTCACCATCACAAAGTAACAAGAAAAGCCTGGCGCTTAGCAGAATTAAAGAGGGACTGGACCATTATATAGGTAAGGAGAATAAGTTGTGTTACATTAAGTAGCGCACAGTTTTTGTAATGAGAAGCACGAAGTCTCAGGGTTCAGTATAAACCAACTGGAAACATGGAGGCAGTGCCTCCTCAGGCAGGTTATTTCATGATTCAGTGCCTGGCCTTGTGCTGAGAGCTCAGGCCAGAGACAGAATACTAGAGCAGATGGACAGCTGGTCCAGCCCAGGATGGCAATTCCTATGTTTCAGTGCTTATATGTAAAAAGTAACAGCTCAGTTCTTACCAAAACAAATTTGATTGAGATCAGATGATAAGGCAAATGCAATCATAAAGAAGAGAGAAAGTATTATGTGTATGTAGTAAATTCTTATACACAAAGAAAATAAATAAAACCAGTTAAAGTAAATACAGCCCAGTAAAACTGAATAATGTCCAAAGTACTCAGATATAATTCTCACAAATGAAGGTGTCTTTCTGTTACAGCAGTCTGTGCTGAGGTACACAGAGTATAATATTTTCTCCAGCAGTAACAAGCAATTGTCACAAGAACACGAGGCAGTTTTTTTCCTGTTCTTTCTAAAATGCTTAAAGCAGCACGTCCGGATTGGGGAAAAAACACTCCTAGCCACAGAAGACTGCTTCCCCAGCCGGTGGAGATTGCTGCAGCTCCTTTGACGTCAATAGAGCTATACTGACTTATACCAGCTAAGGATATTTCTGCTCAGTGAAAACCTTCTGTAAGACTCTGTGTCCCTCAAATAATTGTATTAATTCTTATAACCATGTTTATTGTCAAGGCTGATTCTGGTACTTGAATGTGAGAAGAAATCACTGAAATTCAGTTTTACGCTTCTGAAAAAACATTTGTTCACATTCTCTGAGTTGTGAGGTTTTACATTGCTCCCTAATCAATTCAAGCAAATCTGGAAAAGAGCAGCATAATGTGTTGTTATATAAATTTGTTTCCTAACTTTGCTTTTTCTCATCCATTTATAACTCAAAAAATAGCTTTATTTCCCCTGTTTTAATGGCAAAATTGCAAGTCACTCATAACAGGACATAAGCTGGTCCTTTGAGATTTCTACTTATTTTTATCTTTCTGATTACTCTTTACTAATGAATAGATTTAAATTAATTTAAATATGTGGATCAGTTTTACCATCCAATTTTTCTTCTTGAGACAACAGAAGTCATGACCACGGAAAACTCTGACACATTGATTCACAAAAAGCTGTGCACGTCTGACTAAAATGATGTACCCTAAACCATTAAGTCTTAGAAAAGAACTTGGAACAAGGTGGTAAAATGGTACCTCTACCTCTCCTTACTTATTGAAAAGCAACCTTTTCAAGTGGAATATCCACCATATTCCCTGATAGTAAGTTCCCTTCTGATCACCCTCTCATATAACACTGTACAAGCAAAGTATGAATGGCTTTTTACAAAGAATATTCAAAATAATGATCTGTGTCTTCTGACAGCAATCTGCACCTCATTTTCCAGATCTCCCTTTGAGTAAGTGTAACTCTAACTGTGAACAAATTACACTGCAGATTTGTAAATCCTGAAATAAATGGCCGTATACAGATGAAAGCAAGCAGTTTCAAAATTAAAAGGAAATGCATTTCAGTGGTTTAAATGCACAGTGCAACACTACCAACAAATTAATCCCATAAACGTGATTTGAATAGAGCAATCATTAACAATCAATAACAAAACCAAAACCAGGCGATGAAAGACCCAGCCCAAACCCAACTGCTTTCACATGCAGAATACCAAGTCTGGGGCTTAAAGGAAGACTATGCCCATACACGCATTATCTGCCCAAATAGATGAGGGTGGGAGAACATCCCTTCAGCTGCTGGCATGTCTTTCCAAATTGATAAAGGTCAGATTGACAGACATCCTTTCTTGAGTTCGAAAAGTGAACAAAATACTTTTTTTTTTTTTTTTTTTTTTTTCCCTTCTACCTCAAAGAAGAGGCTGTGAAAAGAAAGTACTTGAGCAATTACTTTCCCAAGGAGTGTGTTGTGGCCTTCAATCAACAGTCAGCCACACGGGGGTGACTCACTTCACATCACGAGTGCTATTTCTTTTCACTGTGACGCAGCTCAAGTTCTCCATGTCACTGCAGGTCTAATGCACAATAGCCTTGCAGCCACTTGTGACACACAAGCTGCCATGTGTGTTCCCTGTGAGGAAGCTCTGAAAGTGAGGGACAGCCTCATCCATGAACACTCCTGCAATTGTACCACACAAAAATGACGGACAAAACATGAACAATCCCCCTGTATGAGGTTCTGCACGGTAGTTCTCTGAATACTGCGTAATATATTTGGTGGCTAGCTGGAAAACTGAAACATTTGATTCCTCAAGCCCATATCTGAGGCAGGAGCAATGAAGGATACTCTTGGCTCTACTGAGCCAGTCAAGAGGCAGTATGCTACCCACTGGCACCATGTACCTCAGGGCAGGAGGGAAAAGCTCCTCTAATGTTCCTGCTTCCCTTAGTCTCAGTGAAAAAAAGAGCTCAGGAGAGGATTTATTCTCTTCTCCCTTCAGGGACTGCTGGGGAGCCTCAGTGGCCTCAGCCACTCCATCTTCAGTGGGCAGCAAGAGATCTTGCTCCCTGTCTGTCATGAGGAGCCTTGGATGCAGACTACATAGGAAGGATGAGAGGAAGATACGGGAGAGTGAGAGGGAAGAAAGTTGGAAAAAGAGGCCCAGTGCCGAGGCTCTTTGCTCCCTGCAAAGATGAGGACAGAGATGCTGAGAATAGGGGTTAGGAGAGGCTTCCTTGGGGCTTCCAGAACTCACCCCATCAGAGCAGATGAGCACGGACATCTGTGTTTGCAAAACACTGCTGCTTGTCCTGTTGAGTATGGTTTTTATTTGGGTAATAAAGCTGTTTTAAAAAAGATACCAGATAATTTCACGTAGGAGCAATTATGCCAACTGTGTCAAAAGTTGGTCTAGACTCAGTTACAGATGATCAAGGACAATCAGCTACTTCAAAAGTTCAAAAGCTTTGATTAATATTTGCAGCTACTATGCAGCTACAATGCAATACAAGTCTAGCCTTAGGGTTTTTGTGTTTCTTTAAAGCATTAGCCATTAATAGGCTAAGTTTACCACTGGGATACAGAGCACTGGCCCAGCAACGCAGCTCGAATGTATTTATTTTCCGATCTATGGTTTTCAAGTACAGTGTATCATTTCTACAAGGCTTTAATGAGAGCCAAGAGGTGTACATTATAAACAACAAATTTCTGTTTCTAATGGAGCTCGGTTCAGATCAGAGAGTGATTTATTAGCTTTCCTCAGCTTTTACTTGTATTTCACTACAGAGATCAGAAATTTAGATTTCGATCTAAAATTCACAGGATAGCATCAAGAGCCTTGTTTTCAAAGTACAGTTTTTGCTTTTTTTTTTTTTTTTAATCTTAAATTTACAAATGTTCTATTCTGCTTAAGGTCAATCATTCAGAGGAACAGTATGTCTGCCAGCTGCTCTTAACTGTCTCATTAAAATGAAAGCATTGTAACTTCTAAAAGAAAAAAAAAAAATGAAAGCACAGATATTTAGTGAAAAAGCAAAGGAAAGGCATTTGTCTAAATAAGTATCTCTCAGCAAGATGTTTATTACTATGGTTCTTGTCAGTAATAACAGAAATAACAAGAACAATACTATTTGTAGCTGGCCAGTGGAACAGGGACCGTCCACTGGAGCAGACAACAAAGGCAGTGCCACCTACCTACCTGTAGCCAGTAAGATAGACATGAATTGTGACCTACTCTAACACCTCCGAAGCTTCAAGAGTGACTTCAGCATGTCGGGTACCCACACTGTCAGCTGGCAATGTCTAGAAAAGGACTTCAATTTGGGTTATGATAAATGGCATAACATGATCACTGGATTATTCAGAAGATAACTCCTGAGCTGAATGGTACAAGGCCTAAAGGCAGGAGGAAAAACAGAATAAAAACTGTGAGAACTTAGAAAGAACTGTTTCCTATTTTAACAATTTTCAAAGCAGATGTTTTCTGGAGGTGCAATCGAAGAAAGCTTGCCATAGATGACAAGAATGTTATTTCTGACACCTCACCACATATAAAAGTTCTTGCTGGAATCAATTTATCAATAAAATGTAAAACACTGATTCTAATATTGAAGTTTGCATATGAGAAATATATTGCCATTATGTGTTCCAAATAATAACTAAAGCTGTATTAAAAACCCACACATCCTTCTTTGTTATCATCTAAATGAACTAAATAAAGAAAAATATTAAATCAAATAGAATGCTAGTGAATAGCATGTGTTGGTTGTGATAGAAATATTAATGTACTATTTATCAGTTATTTACTTTATCCTTGCCCAATCCATCTCACTTCCACATATTTGTGGTCATTACAGTAGTAAGACTAGACTTTAATATGGAAAAAAGAATTAAAAGGTAAAGAGCAGAAGGGTGTTTTGAGCTTGTGCCTTTTTCTACAAAAGCTTTTTGAGACAAGATTCCATATCTGGTTATTCATGTCTCTCTCTTCTGTCATATAGACCTGCTTGTTCTTGCTGCAAAATCAAGTTTACATGACTGGATGATTTTTTTCTTCCTGTAATGGAAAAGACAGACATTAACTCATCCCTCTCTTTACATAGATTTATTATGTTCAATAATTGTCTGTTATTATTACTGTACATTGTAATCTATTTCTAATGAATCCCTCTTGGTTATGGTGAATCAAGTCTTGCATAATAAATTCTAATCTGTTAGTCATTATCTTTGTTAATATTTTACAGTCTACATTTATTACTAAGATTAAGAAATAGTTTGTACAGTCCTTGGTATTTTCACTATTTTTAAGTGCTATCTCTTGTAATTAGTGTTCTCTTTGAATTTGCCTTTATCTTCCTAGGTTAACAACCAGCAACACTGGAAACATCAATGCTTTCAGACTTTTTCCAAAGTCTTCTGCTGGGAAACACAAGTTACAAAATTCCCATGTGTTTTTCAGAATGGGTGTATCTTCATGTGCAATATCAGCTTATCTGATGCTGCCTGGGTTCAAGCCCGCAAGCAGATGCATGGGACTGGAGCTGACAGAAGCAAACGTGGCTGAACACAATCACATCTGGGCATTCTCCAGTGATTTCTCTTTTTCAGCCCTGGAAGAGAGAGATTTCTTTGGGGGAAGTAGTAAATCTGCTCAAGCTGTAAAACTGCTTCCCATCTACTAGTTAGAAGGCTTGAGAGTGCACTCTCCAGTCTCCTATCTGTAATACCTTTTACAGTTACAAATGTCTTGGCATCTAGCTTATAACTGGGGAGCTATTATCACGTCTTGTAATCTCATTACAAAACAGCCCTCTCTGGCTTGATGCGAGTTAGCTACAGAAGAATTCACACCCTGCGTTACAATGCAGAGGGGTACAGTGCTCAGCTCCCACTTAGATGCATTGTAAGAGCTTGTTTAATGTCATGTCTGTGAGCATTACCGCACTGAAGTGAGGGAAGGGGCTGTTTCAGTTGGCTGAATAACTCCTGAACAGTATTATGTGTCTGAAGAAACCCCTTGAGTCCTTCACTGTATGTCCTTATGTGGTGGTGAAGACCTTTGAGCAGGAGGCCATCAGGGTTGCTTTCAGCAGAAAGGACCAGCAGTACCTTTGTCAAAGCTCTTTGTGCCATCAATAGTCTTCGCTATGGCAAAAGTTTAAGGGTGGATGAATGAAACACATTCTTAGACTCTCTACAAATGTTTATTGACCTTTGGCAATTAAATTGAGCAATTAGAATTAGTTGGTAAACTTTGGATGATAAGCAGTGGAAAACGATGACTTGTTCGATCTTTTAATGGGAACATATTTTGTTTGATTAAGTGTATTTGGAAGGTTTCCTTAGGGCACAATGGACTTGTGGCAAAAAAAAAAAAAAAAAAAAAAAGTAAGCTTTGTAGTAGACGAATCATTAGGTACTCACCCAAGGACCCACTCTGCTTTATTGGTGCAGAACCTAAATTTTTTATAATAGGCAAATATCTGGTCTGATATATGTACTAGTGAAAACATTCTGCCTGAAGGGGGGTCAAGCAACTTTTCATCACAGAAATCTTCAAAAAGTCTCAAAGTGAACTTGGTGAACTTGTATATGACCACTTGGATAAGCCCTTTAAGTTTTGCTCATTGTTTCTCCTGGATGTCTTCCTGAGAAGTGATCTGTTCTTAAGAACTATATCTCTTTGTGGCATTTGTCTGTGTTTTTTTTGTTTGTTTTTTTTTTTTTTTGTTGTTATTTGTTTTTGTTTGTTTGTTTGTTTGTTTTTAATGTTGAAGATCATTTTATATTTATCCTTTCCAAGTATCTCATAACCAGTTTCAATTTCTCCTTCTAATACACTCTGTAGATCAGCTTTCATTTGAACAGCTCTAAAATATTCTTAATATGAGGTCAGTATAACCCTTTCTATGGGGTTATTTCCAATTATTTGGAAACACCTTCTTCATAACTGATGCCCAATAAACATTATTAAACCAATTCAAGTATTACATTGAATAACTAATTCCTAGGCAGCACCTTCCCTGCTGGAGCAAGGAATATTGGTCTGACTTTAAAAACTGTGTTGCAAGCAGAGATGACTAGGAAACACTGGCTGTCTTTGAATGTGCAAAATATCCATCTCCTAAATCTGACATGTCAACATTGGTTTGCCACGGATATATCAATGAAGGGGAATTAATGAGTGAGAAAACTGAGGTCCCTTCCCCCACTTCATTTGTGACTCTGATCCGTGATTTATGTGCAAAATTCACTGTGGTGAGTTTAATCATCACTGAAAGGAACAGAAGACACCTGGCAGTGGAATGACAGCCTCAAGAAGTTGTGTGCAGCTGCTTTTCACTGCACTGTTGTACAGGCAAATATGCTCAAAAGGTTAGCTCTGAAAGCAACATACAGCCAAGCTTCCATTGCAGCCATTTAAGCAGCATTCCTTCAGCTGAAGGAGTTTTCTTTTCTACAAATGTATGCCATGCAGGTTATGAAGCTCCAAGGCTGATTAAGGCTTTTGGATACTTCCATAACATAAATGTTTACTCCAAACAAAACTAATCACAGCTGCTGCCCTGGTGGAAAAAGATCAACTATGGAAACCGTGAAAAAGAAAACCTGAAGGAGAGCAGATAGTAGTGTACATCTCGCCAAAAGATTTTCCACAACTGTGGAGTCTTCTCTGGCATTTGAGAATCATCCATAAGCACAAAAGTCTCCTGAATTTCCTGGGAAATTAAGTTTAGTGGCAGAAATGTAACTGGTGGCATCTTCTTTCAAGAACAGGAAATTCCAATAGATAACTACATAGTTATTATCAATTCTGTGGCGCTGTCTCCTTTTTCACAGGAAAATTGACAAATATATGAAGATCATGAAGATTAAATTAAAATTCAGAAATTAAAAGCTATGCATTTTTTTTAAAGAGCAAATTACATACAGTTTTCATATTTAGGAAGGAGGGAATAGATGTGAGAGAGACAAAACACTAAGGAGGAAAGGAGAACAGAGGACAGGAACACCACCCCAGACAGAAAAAGCAAACCAAAATATAAAATGCTAGAGTTGTGTAGACTCTGAGATAGGATATACACCCAGTGGAGAGCAAGAGTTAGGAGAGGCACTTCAGAGGAAGACAGAGGTTTCCTATTCACTTTGAAGTGGGGAAGAAAGACAGAAAAGGTTTCCTGTCTTCTTTCAATGGCTTCTCAATGGGAGAAGCCATTGAAAGAATAGTGGAAAAGAAGGAAAACTGGAGGAAGAGAGATCAGAATTAAAGAGGAGAATAAATAGCAAAGTTCATTTCCAGGCAAAAGAGAAATGAAAGGGGAAGGAGGTAGAAAGCCAACAAAGAATAGAAGGTAAAAATAAAAGCATCAGAAGGAAAAAGTCACTCATACGTGTGGCTACTGAAAGCCATTGAAAATACAGTTCTGCAATCATCAGAAATATCTACCAGGAGACATCAAATATGTGTCTGTGCAGGAGAAAATTGGGAGATCTGCTTGCAGTTGTGAGATGAGCATGAGGGATTTCATTGATAGCCATGGGAAAGAGGACAGCCCGTATGTTTCTACAGTCTTCTGAGATGAGTCTCACATTTCCCCCTCTGTGAGAATAATGCACTCACTGGTTGCATATATGGACACATGAAGAGTATGCAGATGTGTGCACACATGCACACACAAAGTATAGCATTTAGAAATGCTTGGATTGTTTCCAAGGTAGTTGAACAAAATGAGGCTAATAAAATATAATTAAACATTAATTACTGTAACTATCAAAAATAATTGACTTGTACAAAGCACAGCACTCCTATTAAAGAGGGACCTAAGGGTAATAAAAAACATATAGTATTCTGTAACGCAGACATAATAATTGCTATGAAGCAATTAAATTTATAGGCAACTGTTAAAATTCTTTTGTGACTATTTAAAAGTGTGAGCACAGGACAGATTTGGTTCAAAATTGTCTACTATAAAGCAGTCTTGGTATTAATAAGGAGTAAACATTACCATTTAAAAATCAAACCAAAGGTGCACTGCTGCTTGAAGTAAATTTGGGGTAAAGCTGGCTGGAGCTGTCATAAAAGTGTTGTTGATTGTGTCCCAACAAGTCATTCTTCTTCTGCCAGCCTTTCTTTCTAAAAATCTTCTGAGCATGAGAGAGACAGAGCTGGCAGATGAAAGCACTGGAGTTGAGATCTTCAGCTGGCATTAAGCTACATGACTTCTCTCATTTCCTCATGCCTTGCTACCTTTTAACTGTGAAAGAAAGAAGCATCCTCGAAGCAGGCAGAACTGGGGAAGAGGCACAGACTGGATGAACCAAGGTCATGGTAAATGAAAGAGAGCCTGAGTAAAGAAGAGTATTTCATCGTCAAGAAGAGCTGAAGAGGAGCTGTAGATGGAAACAGTTCATGGCGAGGACCATCCCTACTTGCATTTCAGTGTTTTGACTTCAGACTAGTGCTAGTCTGCTTCTATTGACTGAGTGCCCATTAATGTCTGGGAATGCATGAGGCATGGTGCTGGAGCAAAGTTTTGGTTTAGTTTCATGTGAAAGCAATCTAGTTTGCACACTCTAACACTACTCTGAGAGGTGAACCGAAGTCTGGTAAGTGGAGACGACCAAGAGATTGACTTCAGAGCCACTCCTGATTCTACCTAAAGCTCCAGTGTAGATGAAACTGAAAAACAAAATGATGCTTTTTAATCTTAACTTTAACTTTCAAGCTGTAAGATAGGTTTTTCATCCCCTTGTGAAGGGCTTGTTTTCTTAGCTTGCCTTCAAGAAAATAGAAGTTGAGTGTTTACATGGAAGGCAATCTTCTTGAGTAAGAAGTTAGGGACAGCGCTAGTGGGCAGAGCACAATGAGAAGGGGCACAGATAACTATGAAGATTGCATGAGTTCATTCTGCAGACAAGTGACGCCAACACACTGCACACAGCACTTACATGTGTTCCCACCATCAGAGTGCTTAGTCTCTCCCTCTGCATTGGCTTGTCTCCTTTACTTTGGCTACAGCTGAAATTCAACTGTTATTTTGCTATTCACCTCTCTTCTTTCTAACTTTATCTCATATGTTCTATTTAAATGGAAAAGTTTTGTTCCAGCCCACATAGAATAAAAGAGCTAGAGTGGAAACAGACAAAATGCAGAGCATGAAAGTTCATTTTCTTGATCCTATCCCTAATCAGGGAAATGAGATGTGGAGAACATTTTAGAAAAAGGAAAAAAAGTACATTTGACATACTTAGACTCTCTTCTCTCTCTGCTGTTAGTGATGGCAACAGCTTGATGAGTTAGTGACTTTACACACTTTAAGAAAATGCTGGCATTCTTAAACAACATAACTATTAAAAAGAAGACAAATTTTTAAGGCAGATGTAATATAGCATTGTGAGTCAGTGGAGATGCCACAACGTGAAATATACTTGGCATATGATGCCTTCACTTGTTCTGCAGGGAAAATATTATATGTAGTAAAGTAAAATCAGTCAAAATGGCAAAGAAATGACACTGCCATCTGAGACATTATTATTATTATGTTCAATTTACTATAGCCCACCAATCAAACTTGCTTCTATCAACCACCTCTGCTTTTAGGACATTCATTTATTTGTTCATTCATTCATTCGAAGAAAAATGTGCCAGACCTAGGACCAACTAAGGGGCTAATAATATCCAGTTTTTGGTTGCTGTCTCTTGGACTAAGTGCTAAATCATATCATATCACATCTTTACATTGCATTACATTACATTGTGTTACATTAGAATGATAAGAAAGTGAAGAAAAGTCATTTCTATTTGTGCTGTTCTTTCAAAATTTTCGATGTCATGCTATGCCTTTCTGGGCATGCAGCAGGTTGAGCTGCTTCTAAGCTATAAATATTTCTCTTACATAACCAATTAATCAGCTAAAAAGTCAAAGAAAGCAACTATTTTTAGTATAATATTGCTAGTCATGGTTCTAGAGTGTTGTTTTTTTTTTTTTCTTTTAAATAAAAAGACTTCATTCTGCAGTTCTTTCCCATCAATGTGTGGGACTGTGCCAATTCAAGCAACATTTCTGTATAAAAAGCACTGATTAATGATCCAGAATTCCAGGCAAGCTTTATTGTCTCAGTTTTGCTACTAGAACTGCTTGCAAAGTTTCTGCAAAAAGATTTAAGTTATTCATATACAACACCCAGAGTATTTTTCAGTCTTTGGCTCTTTCAGCCTAAAAAGAATGAACCAATCAAAGATTTTTGAAGAAAGATTGCATCTCCTAAAAAAAAAAAAAAAAAAAAGAAAAAGAGAAGTCTTTTTTTTTTTTTTTTCAGTGAAAAATGTTTTAAATACAAACATTTTACTAGCATTCACTCCTACTGCATATAAATTTGACTTTTAAATGTCTTTTGCTAACTAACCAGAGACAAAAATGATTATAAACTGTCCTCTGGAGCTAATCAAGTACTTCAATCTGGAACAACATAGTTTTAATTAATATTGAGGCTTTAATTCTTAATTTTTGAAAATATTTTTCTAACATTACAAATGCAAACTGTATCTCCAAACCATGTATTGAAAGAACATCAAGGTTTGAACTTAAAAGCTACAGGAATTAAAGTGATTTCCTTATTGGTGGAAGGAAGACAGAGTGGTAAAGCAAAATGTGGCTGAAAAATCTGAAACCCGGAATGAAAAATTTAATGTCAGATGGCTTAAGTTCACCTATTTCATATGGTTTCAAAACAGGATGCTGCTCTTGAATACATTGCATTTCTACCTTAAAATGAGAGTCAGTGGCTGCAATCCCTGGGCCAGTTAGTTTTGGATCTGGTTAACCAGCATCAGGGTTCGGTGCTATCTGAAGCCTCTGAGGCTCTCCCATCTGCTGACTGCCATTCAGGATGAACCTAGGTCCATACATCCTTTTTCATTTCTTCCCATCCCATGAGGAAACCTTGCTGTCTTACATTTCAAATTACTTTGGGGACATCTATGTGATAGCACATTCCAGCCCTACTGGATGTGAACTGCTGGATGTTCATAGCATGGAACTGGGGATGGAGAGGAGCTAAGATCTGGACAGCATGGCAGGCCCACTCCAGAGCATGGGGCTCTGAATCCAGATTTTTTTGTTTTCACACCAAAAAAATATTGGCGTTTTAGTGACTGTGAGGGTCTAACATTGATGTGAGGGAGGGATGAGAGTGCTCTCTGTCTCCCTACAAATGTGCACCAAGGTTAGAGGATATAACCCATTCCTAGCTATGGGCAACATCTACTCATTAATAATATCCACATGTATCAGAACACCCTAGAATGAGTTTCCTTTTTTTTTTTTTTTTCTTTTTTCTTCAAAATATGTTATTTTTTTTTATTTATTATTTTTTTTTCCTCTAGGATACAGACAATGTTGTAACAAGGAAGGTATTGCAGCTTTTCTTCAATCTATAAATGAGTCTCACATTAAACATGCATCTGTGTCATTCTTGAATGTGTATTTACAATGTTTTTTGTTTTTATTAAACATTATCATACACAACCAAATGGTCTGAAATTTTCTGTATTTATTTACATGTAGGGCTGGATTTAGATATGGGTGATTAAGTACACTAGGGGAAAAAAAATAAAAAAGAACAATGGATGACGAGGACAAAAAGGGCAAATAATTGTTTCAGTCACCGTGGAGTTTTTGAAAAGCAGGGCCTCACCACAGATAGCTTGCAGTTTTAAAAGGATCAAATGGCTCATGTTAGGTTAAGGGTAACTTTCATACAAAGCAAGATGTGAGTGGCAACGGATTGTGCTGTCTGGCTGCCAAGATTTATTGAAGATAAAGGCAGCAAGTTAAATCATTTTCAGGGGAAATCCACCTCAGGATCTGGGAAGTTCTTGCTGTGTCTGATACGTTTTCTACATCAGACGCACAAGAGATGAGCCAATCTTTGAAGAAGAGAGCTGTCTGTACGATACTGAGGAAGGCGAGCAGCAGGGCACTATGATAGCCCTGTCAAAACCAGAATTTTTCTTCAAATACAAATCCCATCTGGCAGCCGGGCATGTATGCCCTCTCATCCTGTCACAACCAACTGGGGCTGCAGCTCCAAGACTATCATGCCAGGCAATATGCAATCTTGTAATTAGTTTTATGGGAAAACCCAACAATCAGAAATTCTCTGTCTTCTCTGCAGCAGTTGTTATTCTTTTCCCAGAGAAACTGGAGACAAATATCACTTTCAGCTATGCTAAATTCTTAACAGAAGAAGTGAGGATAACTCCGCAGAGTGCAATGAAAATGTTTTAAAAATGCAAATAAGGAGTGACATACAACAGAGAAGAAGGGGAAAGCTTTTTCCCAGGGAACATCAGCTCCATTATTTGAATGTAATCCCAATACATTTATAATAAATCTGTTTCCTTGAACAATTCCTCTTCTTTTTGAATGACCCTTTAAAAATAGTGATGGATTATAGTAGTACTGTCTTAACTGTTGACTTCTCTGTATGACTAACCCAATTGCATTATTGAAATATGTTTAAAATTAATATATTTCCCACAAAACTGGACAATAATAAAAATTCTGGTAATGTGAGAAAAGCCTTGCATATTTGTCTTAATCTCACCAAATTTAAACTTGCTTAACCCAGGTCCTTCTCTTCAAAATGCACCCAGTGAATGAGGGAGTTTTTTAAACTCTGTGATTAAAAAGAAAATTATTTCTTCAAAGCCAATTTATAAGACATTGCTGCTTCAGTAAAACTGAACTGAGCCAAGATGACTGCATGTTAAATTTCGCCAGTGTAGTAAAAGTGATGTCAAGAAATAAGAAGAAATACCATCATCATGCTCATTTAATGGATAAAACATGAAGTGAGCAGCAGTGGAGATAAGCACCCTGGAGGCTGTTTGGTTTGTCACGACGTGCGCACACAGTAATCCCTGACAGTCCTTCTTGGTAAAGAGTTATTTTTTTTCCCCTCGCTTTTTGCTAATGCAGAGCAAAGCTGTGGTGATTGCTGCTTACTAATGCATTAGACTTTTAACAGTGTAAACATGAAGGCAGTAATTCATAGAACACTAAACTTGAAAGACATAACAGACGTGTAAAGTTAATTTGATTTACAGCATAATCAGGAGCAGAGTTCTTTTGCTTTTTCCTTCCAGTCTAAATATGAGCCCAGAAAAAAAACAAATTTCTGCTTCCCTGCAAACCCAAGCAGCTTCCGCTTACTTGTATTATGTGAACATAAGAACAGTCAAATTTCCCCCAGACCTCCATGCTCTTTGGGAGAATCAGTAATTTTGCTCTGCAACTTGTATGTGTTACACTGCCATTATTATCATCGTCATTTGTTTACTGCTGGAGAACTTTTAATACACCAGGTGGTTCCCAAACAAAAAGCAGATGCTACCTGGATTTGAGACTCTTAAAGACTTTAGACAGAAAGACAAATAAAGGGTGAGGAAACAGGTAAAACCATATAAACAAGCATTTAAAAAATAAAAAATACACACACAAAACCAAAACAAAACATGAACCACACAAGTAATATTGCTTATACTATGGTCACAATCAGTCAGCTACTTTCCTCATGTCAAATGATGCTGTTAAAATAAACAGCTCTGATTCTGCCTGTCTTATGACTGCTGGCCAGTTTCAAGCTTGATTGCCTGGGCTTCTTCCTTCCTTGCTACAAGAGGTTGTTTCCATTTCCCACCCCAAGCATTTCTCTCTCTATCCAGCCTCCACATCCCACCCCATCACATAAGGCCCTGCACCTCTGCAGTGGCCAAACTCAATCCTCTGTAGTATAGAAATCCTGAGTTGACTGTGATTCTTCCCTTGGTCCAACAAAGCACCCAGGGCCCTGAACCCCACCATGCTTGCAGCATGCCACTGTGCTGGGCCAACCTCTTAGCTCAGCAGCAGGAGAAGGAGAGGAGGGGACCATGGGGATGTGGAGAAACTCTTGGGGTAGGGAATGGAGACAACCAAATCTAGCTGGCTGCCATGGGGCCAAGCACACAGAGCTGCAGGCTGGGGATGAGTCTGAAGCATTTCCAAGGGGAAAATTCCCAAAACACTTTACCATAGACTTTAACTGTTCCCAGTGTTTTGGAGAGAAGCCACAGGTGGGATATATTGTGCTACCATGCATCCACTATGAGGTGCCTCAAGGACACTGCCCTGAAGGGTCCTCATTGTGTTGGACACAGATTGCTCAAAAAAAGACTGTGAGTGGGATGTAGCTGGTTGCACTAATCCTGGACAATATGAAGACAATATTAGGGGGCAGCTGAAGCTCCTGAAATAAATAAATAAAAATAAAATCACTGTCTTTCTTACGTGGAGCATGTACGCTATAGAAAAAACATTTCCTTACATTTCTCTTTTCCCCGTTCACTGACCTGTCATGCTTTTTCCCCAAGTAAATAATCCACCTGCATGAATTTAAGTTTCTGTGAGGCAGATAACACAGACATAGTATACTCAAACATACATCCTTTTGGATACTGCTGAGATGGTTTACAGGGTCACTCTCCAAAAATTCTATAGACAACAGTTTGTGATCATTCCTGGGATAAATGCTCACCAATCTTCTTCTGCACCTGATGCACAAGGTACACATAACAGAAATAAAGAAAAGAAAAATGTACCTCTGCACATGTGCCTGCTGATGATTAAGCAGGTATCAAAAGAAAACAGGACTAAGCTTGGAGGAATTTACACAATCAGAAGCATACAATATGGCATAGAGCCCCACAAGAATATTTTTTTAAAAAATAAAAATAATTAAAAAGAAAAAAAAACAGTCAGTGAAGACATTAAAACAGAAGGCTGCAAAATGGAAAACACAGATAGCTTTGTCTAATTCAAAAGTGTCATCATGGAGGACAAAGACTGCTCCAAGGGGACTGTGAGGAGGACAGGGCTGGCACCACCGCCCTGGAGAAACACGAAGCCTATGTGGAGAGACAAAGGACTCCTGAGATGTAAAAACAAAACCATTCTGCACACATGCTCTCCCAGCTGCTCTATACAACAGAGACATGGACTTTTGAGAAAGCCACCAGGCAAGGACTTCCAGCCTCTGAAATGAATTGTTTCCAGGGAGCTGAGGGGATGTCAGGAGAAGTGAGATAATTGTGGGAAGGAGAGTCTCCAGCATGGTAATTGGGAGGAATTGTGAGCTGTTGGGCATGCTCGCCAGATGAAGGACAACTCTTGCAAAACTGACTGCATCCTTTGGCCTGAAAGGTTTAGTCTGTCAAGTGGCAAGATGATGTGGCAGAATGTTTTGGCAGCACACAAGGCTGGGGAATCACCATCTCCATGGCCCCATTGCAAGAGGTGCTGGCAGGCAACCCTGGACAAGGTTCAAGCAGCATCTTCTGAGCACAGCTCCTAGGTGTGCACAGCCAGCAGCGCCCTGTTTACACAAACCAGCACGCACACAATTACATGACTTCAGTGCAATAAGCATTTTCCAGCCTGAAGAGAAATTAAATCTCCTGCGCCACTGTATGTGGCATTTCATTCATCAGTTTTTCCAAACGGAAGACTTGTCATATAAACAAAATGAGTGCATGTGTCGTTTTACTGCTTCTGAATGCCCTGCGAGAGAAACACAGCAGAACTCACACTATTTATCAAATTCATGATAGGGCAGGAAGGTATTTTTGTTGCCTACCCTAAATATCCTCTGTTTCTGCTACTTTCTCTGCTCTTAGTGACAGCAAATGTCATTTGACAGAGACCAGAACATACGTGCTGTTTTCCCATCTCCAGCCTTGCTGTTTCCTTAAAAAAAAAAAAAAGCACAAGGCTGAGATTTTCAAGAACACCCTTGCTGAATTCAACCTACCTCTATAGGTTGAATTTGAGTCAGTGGGAATTTAGGTCAGTGCTGAACCTTTTAAAATTCTTACCATGTATTTACAATTATTCTTTTACGGGTTTACTTAAAATAATAGCTGTGTATAACATACTCTGTATATATATATGCAAGACACTCTTTCACCTTTCCTGGCAGATAATGATCCTCCAAAACACTTGCCTCTGTGAGACAAGCAAATGTATGATCCACTCTGTTTATCTACATTTCATGAAGAAAGGAAGTGAAGGAAAGGAATTGTACAGAAACCACACTGTGCTTGAGAAAGGCGATCAAGAAAAGAAACAGACAGTCTAAAGGATATTGATGAATCTTTGGCTCCTCTACAAAATACAACATTTTGGGAAAACACCGCTCAAAATAATGTGCATTAGAACTTTCAGTGAAATTATCTCATTTGACCACAGGCACCTGACACAGACATAAGTATGCTTCAGATGACATTAGTTCACTTAAGAGGAAGCTGTTAGAAGTACATTCATATTTGATAATAACTATGGAGCCAGTTTTATGCATAGCAGCTGGAACGAGGCAACTTGAATTAATAATGTACATCTCGAGCTCCAGCTCAGGGGCTGTCTGAATAGGGACCGTGTTTTCAGAGTCTGTCTTGCAGTAGTATGTAACTTCTCAAAAACACCATGAACCTCAGACACACAGCTCCCACATGGGGGTCCCCTGGTGTTCTTGGTTTCTGTCAAGCTGTGTGGTTCCCCAAATGCTCACCAGGATGGGAGGACGGGGAATGATGCTATTGGGTAAATGAGGTGGGAGCAATTACTGCTGGGCCTCCAGAGGAGCCAGGGACTCCGGGCACTTCCTATGTCCCAGTTGGAGGAGCTGCTCCCTGGCGTGTCCTGGGGATGTCATTGCCTTCCCACCCAGGATGCCTGGCATCACCTCTCTGGACACCCAGAGTGTCACAAGGAGCATCTTTAATTTTGCAAACACCAAGCGTCAATGCTTTTGCTGTGAGAATTCCAATTAGAGAGAATCTACTTTATCTGGATTTTAAATAGCCTGTTCTGAATAGGAACAAAAATAATCTTTGAAATGTCAAAACTGCAAAATGGAAACTCAAGGTTTCACCCAGTTCTTTTCTTCAACCACTGCCTGGTTTGAGAGGGGGATTTCTGCTGTGCTCTTGTAGAGTGATTTGACATTTCCAGACCATTTCCAGTGGAATTAAGATGTCACTCCCTCAAAGACCAACCTAATCTCATCATTTACAATGGGCAGAGCAAGGACTGCCACATAAGATGTGAATGAGCCACTTGCAGTTGCTTTGCAGCAGCATTATCGGTACACCAGCACCATTATTCAGAAGTGGTAATGACTGTCATACCTGGCCTTAATATCACTACCAAAATACACCCTTAACACGTGCTGTGAAAAAAATCACATCAGCTCCAAGTCTGCCCAGAAAATGACCCAAAGAAAGATGTACAGTTTGCAACCCCCTCAAGTCTCATTCCACATACCTTATGTATTTTTCAAATGCTCTGGAGTTCCCTTGACCTTCAGATGCTGTATACTGATTGCTCAGTGAAGTTAAACCTGCTCCTCTCAGCATCCTCCACCAGCGCTCATCCCTGGCAGAACTTCTATCATCCCTTGTCATCAGCTACATAAGCAACTCTCAGAAGTAAGCCCTCTCCTATGTTTTGTAGCTTATCTCTACGTTAGTATTAACTGAATGAAAACATAGATAAAGGAAGGATTTTTATAGATACCCTATTAACGGAAGCTACTTACTCATTGAATGCAAGCTTTCTTAAAACAAGCTCTGAAAGGATCATTTCCCCTCTCCCACTCTAATGAAGTGCTGCTAATACTGCTAATTCAGACTGGATGAATTTACCCTTGGTTGAATCCAGCACAAGTCTCATGTACTTTGAGGAAGGAGGACAAGGAGGAGGATTAAAGAGCTTTTAAATGGTGTTTAAAAGGCCTTGTCATAACTCTGCTGAGGGAAGGAGGAGTTTTATCCACTATTTATTATTATTTTTTTGCCATTGTTTATGTGTATATTTTTGGGTCTGGATCATGTCAAGGTTGTTAGATAACCTTTGCCTATTTTGTAGCATTTAATATTTTTGGAAAACATTATCTGGGGTAATAAATATTGCAAAAACATGACACTCTCTCAGTCTTTTTCTTTCTGTCTTAATTTAAAAGCAGTTTTGATTGAGGCTGGTCTTATGTGTTTTTGATTATAAATAAGCATTTTGTTCCCTCCTTTGGAATTTTTTGGGGCTTTTGTTTCAAACTAGATGCTTCCTTTGTTTTCTGTTTATGAAACCTTTAACAGAAAATGATTACTTCATGTATGGGTCTTTGGTGGCACATAGAGCTTCTGCAGATATTATTTTAATTAGGTTGCTTGGTTCCATTTCATGTTTAAATGGCTGTGGCATGGACCTTGTGTTGTGATCTGCTGAATGGGAGGGAAAGTCTGCTGAGGATTCTTCCCTTCTAGAGGTAGTGTATTAATGAGACATTTTCTTAATAAGAGCCTTGCATCAAGTCCTGTAATCAGAACACGAGAGACACCCAAACCAGCAGAAACATTCATTAATTCCAGAAAGCCGTCATTTCTGCGTTGCATTTAAACATTATTCCAAACAGAATTTAACCTTTGCAGTGATTTGGGGTGAGAGCATGTTTATGTATTATTGTGAGATATATAGTTAGTTAAATTTATTGTGTCGCATAACAATTGTGCTTCCTATCTTTAAGGTTAGTTTTTCTTTAGAAACATAACTCCAAACATGCTAGATATAAGGCTGCAGTACCTTGGAGTAAAGAAGCAATTTAGTACAGGGCTTTAAAATTTTTACCTGATTGTTCTTCAGTTTTCCCTAACCAAGACTGAGAAATTAATTGGTGTCTGACTTTATACAATAGATTGAAATAATTCTAATTTAACACCTGTGAACTCATTATTGAGTCTTTCCAAGCAGAGAAATAAGTGTGTTATTCAACACTTCTGACACAGTGGTGCAATATGATCACACCGTATCCATCTAAGCTCTCTGGGAAGAGAAGCCTAAAACATTAATTAAAACAAAACCCAGCCATATACCTCATCATACTGCTGTAGCTAGAAGATAAAATCCTCCAGGGAGATAGAGAGACTGATCTACAGACTATTAACCCAAGTTCTCTTTTCTGTGTTCACCAACTGATTGTATTAATACCCCTTAAGGAATTAAAAGTAAGCGAAGAATAAACAGCTCAGAAAGATATACCTTTTTTTTTTTTTTTTTTTTTTTTTTTTTTTTTTTTATCTACATGCCATCATTTGCAAAGCAAGAAGAGCATGATAACAGAAATACGTTATACTAGTGTTATAATCACCATTGGATTAGGTTGCCTTATACAAACATTATGATATTTTTAGCAAGTGCCAGTGTACATAAAATAAGTAAAATAAAAATGCCATTAACATTCCCCAATATGTCATGAATGGGAGAATAAAATTAAGTTTTTATCACCAGATTTCATAAGGGTCATTTACTTGCACCTAATCCAAAATAGTCACTGTAATCATTTCTTGCTTTTGTGAGCTCACAGCTTTTCAAAATATTTACCATTTTGGCTAAATTGGTTCACATTTGGCCTTATCTGATAAATTACTTCAGTTAAATCTCTTAAGACATCTTTAAAGTCTCAACAAAAGTGAGTAAATATGGTGTATTACTGTTTTCTGAACAGGGAGAAAGACCTTGAAACACTGCTGCTAAACATGAAGAGCATTTTTATCAATGGCAGTAAGCACTCGTGACTTGGGAAAACTACAGTCAAAGTGGTTTAGAACAGCACAATAAGGAACAAAGCATAATATTTCCCGAATGGTGTGTGTATTCATATACAAATACTGTCTGTCAAAAGTGCCCAGAAATAAAGAAGCTTACTTAAGAACAGAGGTAGCTATGTGCAAACCCACTGGCAAAATACATTTATCAGATCTACAGGCAAAGGTGAGCAAGTCAATCAGCTGCAGAGCAAAGACTTATTTTCTGCAAACCAAGTACTACCTGTCAGTCTCCCTTACGCTTCTCTGCAGCGATCAAGGTTCATTTGAACAATCTGATTTGTGCACGAGACATTATAGATCAAATTTGCCAGTGGTACAGAGTCTCCTCTATTTATTCTTTACAGAATAAAATAACTACTGAAATGACCTAGAAGTTCCCCTTCTCTCACTCAAACAAAATGAATTTCTTGGGAATAATGGGCCTGATTCTCATTATCACTAAACCATGCCTCTCCTCCTTCATCCTGACAGTGAATCTCTTTACAGTGAACGTAATGGAATTTAAATTGCAATTTCTACACTAATTTTAGGGCTCCTTTATAATGCCAAAGCAAGATAAAGAGACCATACCATAAATAAGAATAAGGCCATATATAGCTCATATTGATCCACCTGCTTCCCACTTTTTGTTTTTCCAGTGCATTATGCTTAGGAAAACAATTTAAAAGATTATATTTTTTTTAACCCAAGCTGGGACTTTCAAAATTAAACTCTCAAAGTATGCCAGGTCTGGTGGGTTTGGGTTTTGATCCTGGGCACCCAACATACCCTCATATCCTGACGTCCTCCCCAATCCAGCTGTGGCACTTCTTGGGTCACAATTCTTGCTTGAAGAAAAGTCTCATGCTGTGCTAAAGCCACAGAAACTTCCTTCTGTTGCGAGTAACTAAAGCAGCAGAAAAAGCAGCCAGGGTAACACAAAAAGCATCAATTTCCCAAACAAGAGCCCCCTCAGGTTTTTATACTTTTTGCAGAAACCTCCCAGTTTCATTTGATATCAGCAGTGATTTCTGGGTGTGATGATGAATCAATGAAGAACATCAGGTCAGTGCCTATAGGTAAGTATTTAGTTTCCCAGTTTTGGAAAGACTGGGCCTTGTCTTCAAACAGTAATATTGTGCAGCAGTACACGCTCCCAGCACTGATGTTGGAACACCATTGTGTACATCTCTTCTTCCACCCTCAAGGAAAATAAAGTAAAATTCTACAAGCAAAGCCACATTTTTCCAGCTTTTCCAGTGCAGAAATAACTATCTGAGCAGCAAGATGAGCAGTTCTTCCAGTGATGGAAGCAATTTGTGTGGCCAAAATGCTAGGACTTGGTTTACTAAGTTTATTCCAGATGACACTGACGACCAAACTGCAAGTGGTTTTTTGAAAAGACAATTAAACTGGTTTTCCCCTAAAACTTAACCTAGGATTTACTGAAGTGCTACCAAAGCCATGCACTTCTCTAATGCATTTTTCATCCTTGTTGTCTTCAATATCTTTAGTTTTACACCTCCTCTGCCTGATGCGGTATTTAAGACTCCTGGCTCCGGGAAGCAATACTCTATCTTGGAAAGAGAAGGCAGCCACTCCAGTCAAGGTGGAGAACTCCAAGCACAATGGCTACTGTATCCAGTTCTCCAGTAAAAGAGAGACATGGATATACCAGAAAGAGTCCAATAGGAGGGCCACAAAGATGGTCAAGGACTGGGGCAGCTCTCCTCTGAGGAGAGGCTGGGAGTGCTGGGGCTGTTCAGCCTGGACAAGAGGATGCTCAGGGGGATTGCATCAATGTCTGTAAATACCTGAAGGGAGGGTGTAATGAAGATAGAGCCAGCCTCTCGTCAGTGGTGCCCAGTACCCAAACAGGCTCTGGGCACAAACTGGCCCCCAGGAGGCTCCCCCTGAGCCCCAGGAGCACTTCTGTGCTGTGCGGGTGAGGAGCCCTGGCACAGGCTGCCCAGAGAGGCTGTGGGGTCTCCTCCTTGGGGATCTCCAAAAGCCGCCTGGAGATGGGCCTGGGCAGCCTGCGCTGGGTGGCCCTGCTGGAGCAGGGTTTGGGCCTGGTGGCCTCCAGAGGGCCCTGACAGCCTCAACCACTCTGGTTCTGTGATTCTGCGTCCCTTATATCTGTACTAAAGAAAATGGCAGTGGCAGTCTGCCCTGTGCAATGCAAATGCTGTCCTGATGCTCTTGGAAAGGTGCCAGTGGGTTCCCGTGGGGTAACGGTGAAGCCTTTTGTATTTGCTTCTATGGTATACTAAACAACTGTATTCTGGGTTTACTGCAACACTACCTCAACAAATGCTCAAGAAATTAATCACTTCCTAACTTCTCTGTTAATTATTTATTTTCATTGTCACCTTTTCTTTAGGAAAAAAATGGGTGCATTAAATAAGGGAATGTCTCATCAAGTACACACAATGCAAAATTCAGACATGGAGACTTATAACTATGGGAGAACACAGATGAGAAATATTCAAGTAAGAGTTTAACAGTGATACAGAATTTAATTCTGTAAGATACCCTAGATTTCTGATGGGAATACTTCACAAATGAAAAACACTTTTCAATTTAAATTAAATTAAATTTCCAATTAAGTCACAGAGAGCTGTACTCCAGCAGGAAAACCTACTAAAAATCACATATTTCTTGGCCATGAATTAAACATTTAGTATAGTTCAGTCTACACCCAGCATAGGAAGGACAAAAAATACCTTCTGAGTTCCTCCACTCTTTTATTTTAAACCATATGTTTTATAATGGAAAGCTTTCTTATATTCTGACATAAGTTTAAGCAAGATTTTCTTCATTATACAGAGTTACAGCTGTAAAGTTTACTTTGGAAAACAAATCTGATAAGCAAGCTACTTGTGTCATAGAGTTTGATACGTTCATAAATATTTAAGATATTTTATGCAATATGCCCATCAAGTGACAGGCCAAAATAGCTCCTAAGATTTTAGCATGAATTAAAAATGTGAAAGTAATGGGTTTTCTGGGTTAGCAGCTGAAGTGAAAATTGTAAGAAAAACTGTTCTTGTTTGAGCTGAATATTTTTGTTTTGTTATTTCTTTAAAAAGGAGAAAAGGAATAGTAAATTAATTATACTACATCAATCAAAACATTTTATTTGATTGGAAATCAAATGCTTAGATTTTATATTTTTATCTCCTGAAAAAGTAAGAAATGAAGCAAAATTTTGAATTGAGGGAATTTTTTCACATTAAACTTTTGAAATATTTGACTTTGGAATTTTGGAATTAACAATTTCAACATTTCTCAGTGTGTTTGTTGTTGATGTTCTTGTTGTTTTGTTTTCCCTTCCAGTGAAAGCTCTTACTTCTGTTTGGCTCCATACTAACTGCTTTGGAGAATCTACTATTCACAACAAGAAAATTAACCTATCTGTATCAATAACATACCAAGCTAAAACAAAATCCAAACCAAACCAACCAAACAAACAAAATACCACAAACAATGAAACAACTTGACATGAGTGAGAAATTTACCTTTGCCTCCAGTGGAGCCAGGACTTGTCCTATTTTCCTTATCTACATATTAAAAATGATGTCCTTTTGCTTGAAATAGCTGAGAAGAAACCTGATATTCAAACAGATCTAAATTCTGAATCTACATTGATGTAGATTTTATACATTATGCACTTTTCTATACTCCTTCATTCTTTGAACTGTAGCTCCAGGAATTATGTAGTTGTAGGAATCATTTGGGAGAAAAATGTCATGTTATCCAATGAAAAAAATCCTGACAAACACATCCTTGCACTGACAATGAAGCTTGCAAAATAGCCAATGTTATAAGAACATCCCACATGGGGTGGGGTGATGAAGGTGAGTCCTGGGGTAAGTCTGTGTGGACCTCCCTCAGGGACACAGGTCTGCCTCCTATCTCTTTTTTGGATAAATGTCTTACTTGTGGGAACATAGGGCAGTGAGGTAGAGAAGCAGGAGAAGCAGGCAAATGTTCCACTTCTTCATCAGTAGCCCTGGGGGTCTGCTACCAAACTGCTGATTTGATCAGCAGGGACCAGGAATGGTTTCTTCTCCAAATTCCTGAGAGAAGACGTTTCTAACCAGCGTGTACTAGGGTGTTGAATACAGGGCATCTTTTTTCCTTATCTTGGCTGACAGCCAATAAGTTACCAGACAGCAGGAGGTGACATCTCTAGTATGTCTTTAAATCTTTTCTCTGCCTAAATGGGAAGAAGCTATCTCCCTTATTCTCACACTAACTCATCTAGGGGGTCGAAAGATTCCTCTGCCTCAAGTGCTTTACACCCACATGCATTGATCCAAATGCAGTATCAGACATTTGTTTTTATACAGAATATATTTGAAAATGTTTGCCAATATAAAAGTAATTTTTTAATTTTTTTATTCAATAAGGAGAAAACATAAAAAGTTGGAACAGACAACGTCTCTGGGGAAGATGCCTTTTAAGAGAATTTTGTCACTTTGAAGTGTGATTACTTGAAGTATTATAGCGCAATTTCACAGTGCAATTAGTATCATATGCACCTCTTCTATTAAAGTACCCTCTGTAACATATGCTGAAGTCATAAGTCATAATTCACTGTATCTCATTTTCAATTTACTGTGTCAGCAAATTTCAGTGACATAATGCTAGGGAGCAACATTTCTGTATATTTATTACTGTAATCATGATACTAAAGTGTGAAGACACCTTGCTAAAACCTATAACCTCTTGTAAACGGTGCTTTTTTGAGGGGGGAGGAAAAAACACTAAGTGACTAATATGCAATTCACAACTACAGGTTCAGTGACTACTGTTCAAACCTACAGTAATTATTTAGGTATGCAACAGGCTCTGCACAGCAACAATACAAAACAGAGAAAGCTGGGAATTTATTTCACTAACTGTAGACATCAACACATAACCTAACTGCTCTACTTTCCTTTGCTGGTCAATGGAGAGAATTGCATGCTTTTAAGGATTTCTCATATTCTAACTGGACATTTGGGAAGGTCAGATTAATTGCAACCCAAAATAGTTCATTCAAATGAGTGCAATGGGAGCCTTGATTCACTAGGTTCACATGACCATGTCTATACGTGAAACACCTAATGCCAGGTCCAACGAGAAGACAAGACATAGACAAAACAGAAATTCATGGAAGGCACCTTTTAAATGTAACTTCAGTGGAAAATCCAGACCTTCCTCCCTTCTCAGGTTACTTCCTTATGACTCCTTCTGCCATCCCAACTCTCCTTCTCATGAAAACAAATGTTTAAAAAAAAATTTAAAAAAGCTTTTATATTCCACTAGTTTTATAACCTAGCAATAACATCTGGGCTTCCTGACAGGATACCAAGAAACTCTCCAAAGGAAGTCATGCGTAAAGAAAAATAAGGGGAACTGGAGAGATTAACAGCACAGTTCTCATGCTCAGGCTAGTGGGAGATATATATGTAGTTCAAAAGGGTAAAACTGGCAATGGACAAGTGTCTTAGAAAGCTCAGAAGAATAAAGCAAACTAGAACAATTTGTTAATTTTAGTACATGCCATTTATTCCAGATGATGCCTTGCAGTCACCCATCATGAAGGTGGCTGCTCTGGCAGCAAAGAGGCAGCGGTACCCCAAGGTGAGTCCTGCCACAGTATTCTTTACCTGTCACTGGATAAAGCACTGTCTTCTTGCCTATCTACTACATGTTTACACTATTCCAGGTCCTTACCATAATCCACTGTGTGATCCTGTTTCTCTTTTTTCCCCACTCTCTCCTTCTCTCTCTCCCTTTTTCTGTAAGAAAACAACTACTCATGGACTAATTTTTTTTCCTATTAGCCCATCATACCCATGCCCATACATCAGTTTCCAGTGTGCCCATCCCCATGATTTTTAAGCATATTCTTGTACTGAGAAATAATCCATAAGTCAACTCATTTTATATTTACAGATTTACTATGTCAGATAAGTTAACTTTGAGATATCCTCCATTTATGAGTAAAGTTTACCTGCACCCTTTCATATTCTTGTGATCTTGCATTTCTTTTAGATAAATGTAAGGTTTAAAGGTCAAAAGAGAAACAAGAAAAGCTGAACTGCATAAAATAAAGGGAGAATCCTTCTCTTAAGTAAAGAGCTACACAATCCACTGAACTCTTCCTGTTTGTGGAAGCAAAAGCAAATTGTTTCTCGTAATAAAGAATGCCAGATTTTGCATACTCTTGCAGAGCCTTTACCTGCTCTCAGTATATTCTATGGACAAATTTGCATAGGTTTCCGTCATGCAGGATAATGCAAAGTTAACAAAGAAAGGAGTGGGGCTGAAACCTGTTTAAATTTAGTGTTTTCTAGATCAAAAAAAAAAAACAAAAACAAAAAAAAACAAACAAACAAACAAAAAAAACCAACAAGACATGAAATATTGTTGTAGAAACAATCCAGTGTGAAACAGACTATTAGTCTATGACTGTAGAGAGACCATAAATGTTTCATTCAGTAGACTCTTAGCACAGAATTTTAAGTATCAATAACTTATGTCTTCTTTTTATTCTGCTTTCATTTTCACTGCAATTTTTGGCCAATTTTTCATTATGCTATGAAGCATTCTTGCTCGTTTTCTGTGTTGATTTGCAACAGCATTGCCTCATTAACAAATTACTGTAAGAGATGCTGTGTTCAGAAAGGAGTTTTTTTATCATCCTTTTATAATCTTCCCACTCTTTCTCTTTCTTCCCATCATCAAAATATTGAGGAAACAAGTATTAAACTTTCTGGCATTTGCAAACTTCAGTAATCTACTGGGCTCATATATGGAAATGAAATAATTGAGGAAGGAAAAATAAGCTTCCAAACTGTTTATCAATGCATCATATTAATACCATCTGTCCCACATCTATGATGTCAGGCAGTTTTTTCCTTCTTCATTAAAGCATAGTTAGTTTACATGAACCGCTGCTTAAGATACTTGCTGGAACAGTTAACAGCTCACTCATTTGTTTGGTAGTTTTATAGGCCTCTTGTGCTGGAGCAGAGGTACAACAGCTTGCAATGCAGGAAAAGAAAAGACAAAACTACCCTGCTGTGCAGATTTAGTCAATTTTCACTGGCTCTTGCACAGAAAACAAATTGCAACCTCTCACAAAGAGTTCTCTCTCTGCACTGGCAGCCCTGACAAATGCAGACAAAAATGAGTAAATCAGGCAACTTCACATCAGGAGGAAAAAAATGGCTACTGCTCCAACAGCTGCTATCATAATTAAGAACAGATTTCATCACTAAACTCTTGCTGGTTGTGTCTGCAGCAAAACAAATACACAGATGTGGCACATTTGCATACTGAAAAATGTGCGCCATGTAACTGAAACAAATTTGCATTTTCAGCTCTTAAATATTCACTTTTTAATATGAAACAATGGGGGTAGTTTGCATGCTAATACTCTGTCTTTGCTCATCAAACTCATTCAGTCAGTGTATGAAATATAATGCAACACCACTACCTAATAAGTCCACCCTTTGGTTGTGCAATCCAATACCACAATTTATTACCATGTCCAATAAAATACAATTTCAAATCTCTTTCTGAACTGTCCTCTAGCACCACTATTTGTAAATGACATGTTTAAAAAAATAAAAGAAAAAAAGGGGGAGAAATGAGAGTCTTCTTTTAATCATGAGATGCACTAAATTTATTGCTCCTTCATTTATCTGCACTTTTTAAAATGTCACCTGGCATGATCTAGTAGAGAAGAAATGCAACCCTTTTAAAGAAAAAAGGGTATAGCATCATGCCCTGTGAAAGTAGGGCGGGATTATTAATGTAACAGTGGCCAAACCCTCACAGCTGACACATGTTCATCAGAAGTTGCACATGGTATTTTGAGAGCCTCTCTTGCAACACAGAAAGACTCCCTGGCTTCTCATCTCCTCGCTCCAAGGATGCATATTTCTGAGTTACAGCTATTTTGCAGCTAAATAACCTGTTTTCATGCAAACTCTCACAATGCTATTCTGGAATTGTTTTCTCCCTGCAAATTTGTGATATTTAAAGAAAAAGGATGTGATTATTGGGGTCCATAGTCTACCAAACTGTTTACAGAGCAAATCTACAGATGCACTGATAATTTTAAGAACAGTTTCACCCTAGATGTATTTTAAGCGAGTCAGTCATGCCATTATACTTTCCCTAGTGAATACATTTGTTCAATTTAAACCTCTCTGCAGAATTAATTTAAGTATTGTGTAGAACTAGATGATTAAGTTTGAGCACAGTTATTTTTCAGACAGACGCAAGCCTGATCAAAGCAGCCTGAATACATCCTCTTACTGTAGGTATACAAAGCTCCACATACTCAGACCTGTTATGGTACTCATTTCAGAAGCTGATATGCTGTGTATTACAGATGGCAGGGTTTAAAACCTGCACGTTTCAGTGATACGAACCTTTACACAGAGGGGCTGGGGCTTGTAAAGCATCACTGTAGATATTTGCACACACTTCTTTACATGCTTACAAAGAAGGTTATTGCCTGAGCACCAGTTTCTAGACAGTGGACATCTTTATAATGCAAATAATTAATGCCACCACATCATCAGTGCTATTTCACAGAAGTATGTAACTACCTACACATGGTAAATGTCAAGACTTAACGGCAAACCAGCGTGCAAAGAATTCAGATGAATTCTCCATTAATAAAGAGGGGGCTACACAGCCAGGAAAGCAGAGTGGTGCTGATGATAGGTACACTGTTTCTGTGTATAGCTTATTCTCATTTTGCAGCAGGGGCCTCCAGACAATACAGGCTACAGCCTTTAACCTTCCAACAGCCTCTACCACTCTCATCCGCTTGTGGTAGTGAGGCTATTTGTGCAGCCTCAGGGATAGCAGCTGACCACTTTCTACTGGTATTTTCTAGAAACAGGGAGAGCTGGCTGTGCCCTTCAGAGACAGCAGGAGATACCCACAAGAAGGAGACAGTGCCAGAAATGGAGCCCAGATCTCCTGAACCTAACTGGAGCCACAGATCCATGTCCTCTCATGCAGGACTTTTCTGATGCTGCACAAGCCAAACCTTTCCTATCTTGTTCTACTTGTCTATTCAGTAATGGACACAAGAGGTGTCACATTGTCTGGGTAATGTTATGTTTGAAGACTTCTATGATGCCAATACTGGTGTACAGGGTACTAGACTTTAGGCATTGATAATCTGTCACATAAAATACGCAAAAGTCAGACAATGCAGCTCTAAGAGCTTGAAAAGTGCACAAGCAGGTGAATCTGTAGCAGTAACTCTGAACGCAAGGGACACCAAATTAGGATTTCTTCAATCAAAGCTGAATCTCTTCCGCAAGCAAAATTCTTCAGCATTTTATAGAACAAGCCCAGTGTTTGATGAACCATGAAATACCTTTGCAATGAATTTTTTTTGGCCTGATATCCTGAAAAACACAGTTTTCCAAATCTGTGTGTAGCTTTATTGTTTGTTCTTTCATAGATATTTTCATCTTTTATTCTTGAAGAATGGCTGGTTCTCAAAAGGACAAGGGTACAGAAAAAAATATATATGGCAAATGTCTTTTCCCATCTTTACAGCAGTTAACATATAGGAATAAACAAATAACCCCAGGATTTTGGGTAGCAAACAATATCAGAAGGACCTGCCATATCAATCAACTGTGTTTTTGCATATCCCTTATGTGTAATTGTACAGTGCAAGTGATGTAGGAGAAACAGTAAGAAGACATTTTTGTGCACGTCTGGATTCTGTTTTGGTTGTCGAGCCCTCATTTCTATTTTTTCTGGAAGATGTACATTTTTAAGATGAGTTTGCAAGGTTTCCAAGGGAACTCAGAGTCTTTTTTTTTTTTCTTTTTTTTTCCCCACCTAATCCATGGATCCATGGTCCATTTTATCATAAAGGTAGTACCAGTCAGCTCTTCAAGACCTTTACAGTTGTACTTTTTCCATATTGTTTTCTTTGTTTTAGACAGTAAACAAAAGATAAAGTAATAAAAATCAAGAAAGTGTAGCAAAGGCTATATAATCATTGAATTTTCTTTCCTTGATGTGCTTAAAATTTTTAATTTCTTAGCAACCAGAAAAGTAATCTCTGCAAAACTATTTCCCAAACAGCACTTAAGTACAGTATTTTCCATTACATTAGAGCAACCAGAGAAAATTGTTGGGTCTTTCTTAATATCAGAAATCAGATAACTAAGCTCAGCTCCAGGACTTGTATGAATACTCTCTGGTGTATGCTACACCAACAGGAGTCAGGGGATGGTTTTGCTTTAGAAAGACACAAGCTTTGGGAGTTGGGATATTTACAGTCTAGATATATTATTCCAATGTTGTTTGCATGAAAGCCAATGAAAGTTTAGTTCAAATATAGTTTTCTCAACTTCCAAATTAAAATCCTCATGATTTAAAAACGTTAATATTTTTAATCTGTTCATGGGTGCCAAGTTTGTTTTGTCTTTATGGTAATAATCAAAGATCAAAATGGAGACATGGGCTAATCAAATCCCGTCATTTTTGTCAGTCTCAAAATTTATATGGATGTTGAAATCTGAAACAAATATTTGATTGCAAGCTATTGGGTTGGAGGTAGCCTTCAGTCACTAGGTATTGTTGTTATAGTGGAAAAATGGTGGCATTAGTTTTATGTATTATCATACCACAGGGTAATGATCCTTAGCTCAGTAGTACTGAAATACCTTGACAACAGCAGTTGAAGTCAATGGGAGCAATGCAAGTGCATATAAAAGTGCAGTCTGCAGACCATTAGGCATAATTTCATCAGATCTTTATTGGAATAAAAATTGCACTTAAGCTTCTGCTGTTGTGTTGGCAATTTAGAAACACTCTATCTGTGTACATGAATTTTACAAAGTCCCTCTGCTAAACCCAAGATTAAACTACTGTTAGGGTGCATGGACTCTGGAAAAGTATTTGGGTGAATTATTTGCATGCTCGTAAGAGATCAGAAAGTAAAAGGGTAAATTGTGAGTGCTGGTGGCACGAGGCCAATTTATACCTGTAGAGGCTCTGGTCTGTGGTACATGCAAATGCAAATTACATCCATTTTGGCCTTGTCAAGATACTGTTTTGTCAACCTTAGCACTGTCACTCTGACAGAGGGGAGGCATTCATACACATCTGCCTTCCCTTGAACCATTGGGGACCACTTATTAGAGAGATATTAAGTCCACACGCCAGCATCACTGTGGCAAGCCATGCCTCAAAGGTTATGCTACATAGCTACCAACATTCTCTGTGGTTTTGCACAAGGTTTAAAAACAGATAATGCTCTGCTAAGAAAAGTCCCAGTCACCAAGCTGGTCACACAATAGTCACCCCCTCATAGGGATTGCTGTAACTGGCTTGCTAACAGAGACAGCTAAAGACACCCATTGGATCTCCCACCTGGGCACCAGGATGCATTGTAGCTTGTCTCTGAGGGCAGGCTGTGGCTGCCGCCAGACCTTCCCACCAGCCTTCCCTGCCACAGAAACCAGTGTATTCAGCTGGGTGCTGAACAGAGATGTAACCCCTGGCCTGGCAGTTGGCCTCCGAAACAACAGGAGCTCTGAAGCTTGTCATCCTTTTCCCCGTGTTTTATCAGAAATGCTTGTTTCATTGGAAATAAAACAAGCCAGAGAAAAATTGTAAATAATTTGCAATTTTCCTGCAGCTTAGGGGGAAATAATGACTGCTAAACTACTAGCTGACTTATGTGACAGGCAGCAAAGGGAAAAACATCCCAAAAACTGTTGACAAAAGAAAAGGATTCAGAGAAAAAAAAAATCTTAACAAAATGTTTACGTTACTACAAGCCAAGAAAGCAAAGGAAATTCCTCTATAAAGTAGCCTCATGCCAATGTCAAAAGTCATGACAAACTAGAAATAAAAGAAAAACAAACAAACAACAAGGAAAAAATAAAAGGAAAAGAAAATAAAAGAAAAAAAAAAAAGACGTAGCTTTGTGTGGTCTCTGGAGGATTGAGATGATAATTGTCAACATCTTTATCATCTGGACACAGCTATCCCAACTATGCAAAAAAGAGAGGGCCCAGTGACCCTAGACTGAAATTAGTACAAGGCCATTATGCTTGTCCCCATTACTCTGTGGAACTGCTTTCTATTTTTATCTTTCAGTAATGCACGTGGGATTTTTAACACCTTGTGCCTTGAACCTCAGCCAACTGACGCCAGCCGCCAGGAGTCACCGCAGCCGGCACGGTGGTGGCACCTGTAGCCCTGCCAGCCTCCTCCAGCTCACCACAGGGAGCGAGCTCCCTTCAGTGAGCAATTAAAATTTCAAAGCCTGACATTAAGTCTGGAGCAATTGCACGCTTTGTGAAATGGGTAAATTTTATTTAGTGAAAAAAAGAAAAAAATATGCCACACCTCTTCCAGCTTGCCAAAGTCAGAATAACTCCACCAGGAAAAGGTTGTCCAAGTTCCTGAGCAGGTTGCAGAGCACCACAGCAATTCTCTTGTCCCATATAGGTGGAAAATGAAACCAACAAAATGCTATTACATGGCTGCCAGCTCCATGCCCAGAAAGCCAAAAGTAGGCTTGATTATATAGGGAGGAATCAGTTTGTTCTCACGTTCACAGTATGTCATGCCAGTGGGGAAAAAAAAAAAGGCAATTAGTGTGAGCTCCACATCATTTGGTTCAGCACAGCTTACTCAACACAAATGTCTTCATTTATTTCCTCCCTGTGCAATGCCTCCAGCTCACACTGGTGGTTCCTGTCTCACTCTGCACAGCTGCTCTGTTTCTTTCCACTGATCTCACAAGTGCACCCAGATGGATTCCTCCAACACCCTGCCCTTTCCTGGGACAGAATTGTCCTCACAGTTCCAGAGTGCCCTACGTTATCAGTAAAGGGAACACAGTGAGTCCTGGCTATCTTCTGTAGCACTGGAGCCACGGAGCCATTCTCTTGTACCTCCTTCTCTAGTGAGCAAAGCACCAAAGCACCAACTGGCCTGTGATTTCACCTTCTCCCTCTTCTCTTGTTCTCACTCTTCCTCCAAGTGTGGTCTTTGCTCACCCTATTAAGTCTTCCCCCTCCCAAATGCCATCTATGTTTTCCATTTGGGTACTTCTCTTCACATGGTCCCTATCTCCTTCCTCCAGGTGTGATAGGTTAATTTAATTTCCAGGTTTCTGTTAACCTTTCCGTGCCTTTCCAGGGCTGATATACTCAATCACAGGGTATGCCTCACTGTGTGCTTGTACAGCACCCCGCATAATGAATCCTGACCTCAAGATTTTCAAAAACATTATAAGGAATTGAAGCTTCTTGCTGAATCCAAGGGAAAACCATCCCACTGTATGCTTGCAGGAGAATCCTTGGGAAAGGAAGAAGACCTCACCATGCTTAGCATCCATCTTCAGTTTCCCTCTGCCCTTTGCACTTAACCCTCAATTGCAGTCATGTACCTCAAAAGCCTATCTACTCCAACACAGTCAAATTTTTAACCTAAGCATATCACGGTTTAATCAACATTTTTTTGTGTGTGTGTGCGCCTACTACTTGTTACTTAATCTGTGAAATACAGTTCAGAAAAAAAAATCCAGCCCATAAAACCTGTTGGTGTAAAGATAAGCACTTTATTTAATATCCAATTAAATGTGGTCACCGGAGAAATCACAGCTTATGCAACTTTATCAGAAAAAGATTAATCTATTTCAGGCTTAACCCAAAATGTCATAAAAGAACTCATGAATTTAGATAGGAATCCACTTATTATCCAAAGACATTTTCGTATTGAGTAAGAGCAGCCTAAATTGCTGCCTATATTTATACTTGGTTCAATCAAATTTCTGTACTCAGTAGCTGTCATTGATTTTTAGGACAATTATCAAACAAAAATGATGAACAAACTGGAGGAACATTACAGAGTCTTTTTCAGCTCCGCAGTAATCATTAGAAAATGCACAGCCTGCTCATTGATAACGGTTTAACGGCTCACGGGGTGACATCATCACATTTAAAAGATAGTCACACCCGGAAGGCAGAAGATTTTCTTTTAATAGCATTACAATTTGCCATTTTAAAGTTAATTGTATTTTGCTTGGTGTTTCAGACCGCATAGGCTGCACTCAAGTTACTTTCTTCATATTATGGGATCATGCCCAAAACCATGATTTTAAAATAAGGAGGCAAATAGTTGAATGTATTTATTTAAATTAAGCAGACTTCCTCGCCTGTCTAGAAACTGATCCTTTTCAGTTCATTAGTTGAATTTCCCATAGGGCTTGCAAAGGCACATTTCATTTCTATACTGTTTGGTTTGCCTAGTTGATTTATTTTTTAAAAAAAAAAAAAAAAAAGGAATTCTAAGTTAAAATCATTGAATAATGAGTATTTGGATTCATCTTTCCACATTAATTATTACATTTAGGAGGACAAGTATCTTACTGATAATACAGGAATCTTGTATAAAAACAATACGTCGCAGTATCAGTAGGAGCAGCCGAGCAGCCGTCAGCTGCTGGGGCACAGCACTTATGATTTCTGTCTGCCAGGTCAACCTAAGGCGAAGGGTTCAAGTGCAATGGCTAAAAATCAGTATTAGTGGTGATGTTTAATGGCCTACTTAAAATGAGCTCAGTGATCCAACCCCACTCCACTCCAATGCCTATCTATAGCCAGTGAACAGTGTAACTCTCGAGTGATTACAGCATGTTTGCTGAACTGCGTGTTCCCCTCTACATTGCAAATTCTTTTGCAGTCATTTAGAAATCTCAAGCTCATTTTCACAGTTGAGCATAGATGCCTATTCAGTGCAAATTTTGAGAATAAATAAATAAATAAATAAATAGAGGATCACTGATGCATACAGCGCCTTCCTGTCAGCAAATCACAGAATCACAGAATGGTTGTTGGGTTGATGTTGGAAGGGACTGCTGGAGATCATCTGGCCCAAGATGACCTTGTCAAGCAGGGTCACCATGATCACTTTGCGCAGGACGGCGTCCAGGTGGGTTTTGAATAACTCCAGAGAAGGAGTCCCCACAGCCTCTCTGGGCAACCTGTTCCAGTGCTCTGTCACTCACAGAGTAACAAAGTGTTTTCTCATATTCAGCAGGAACTTCCTGTACTTCAGTTTGTGCCCATTGCCTCTTGGCCTGTTGCTGGGCACCACTGGAAAGAGTCTGACCCCAAAAACCTAAGCTTCACGGAATAGGTAGTGGAAGTCTATCAGCTAGAACAGCCCATGCTGTAAATACACAGAAGTCTGATCTAACAAAAGCAGCAATAAACCAAACTCATGGACAGACGGGAACAGTAAATGTGATCCAGAGTATTTCAAGAAAAATACATCAGGGCTGTGTTTGGTGTGGTTTTGGGACAGGCCTGGGTACCACATCCAGGCAGTGAAGAGTCAGAGGGTGGGATCTGCTCTCATGTGGGGTGCTGGCAAAGCTGACAGCCCTTCTGTCACCCCGATGGCAGCAGCAGCTCCCAGAGGTGGCAGAGCCATGTTTCAGCCCATGCCTTCCTGCTGCCCTGACCCTCTGTGTTGGAGCTCTCTCCCTGCATATACAAAGTCATCACCACGCAGAGCTCTGCGGTGAAGAGCAGCAGCAGGATTTGCTCGTCCGTGAACCTTCAAAGATTTGTGGCAGGTGCTTTCTAGTTGAACTTCCTCTGTGTCAGCTCTTCATCCCGTGCTCTTTATATAGCAGCAATTAGCATATCTGAGAAATCCCCATTCAGCATGTTTTATGGTCTCTTCTCCGTGTATTGAGATAGTTCTGTAAGTTATGTGCAGGGATATGCCATAACTCCTAATGTGCAACTGTCATGAAATCACTCACCTAGATTTATTCACTTAAGAGATGGTGAAGAAACTGATTCTGAACAGGATGCTAGAAACTTTAATTACCAGAGAGGAAAAATGAGTCAAGCACCTTGGACTGGTCAAGAAGCTCCTTTGATGCTCTAAAGGTATGTCCTGAAGCTAATAGATTAATGCAGTATAGCATTTATGAATTCAAATACCACCCTCTGCCACCGACCATTATTCTGCAATACTATTGCTGAATTTCTTCAAAGTAATAATGATGTCAAAAACAGCCACAAGTATTGCATCTCTGTTTCTGAACCAAAACAGAGACTGAATAAAAAAGGGCTGTCTTCCCTCAAGCAATATCTTCTTGACCACAGGAAGTTCATACAACGTAGAAAAGAAATATTCATCCCTGTCAAACCCTGATCTTGCTACTGCTGAATTCAATGGCAAAAGTCCTATTAATTTCAAGTGGAGCATGATCAGTGAATAACTCAAATGGAAGTGGTAAACCATAAGTGACATAATCACTCAGGAACTGTCTCTGCCTCAAGTGACCTAAATGGTAGGAAGAAATACAGCAAGCAACATTAACTGAGACTTCAGCAAGCAGCCCTTGCTTATGCTTTTGCATAAGTTTCTTTTCCATTGCAGAAGTTATGGAACAGTTTTATATGCTATGCTGTTACACAGGGAGTTGTGTTGCAGACATCCAAGGGCAGAGCCAGGAGTTCAGTCTATCCATCTCTATTCTCCTCTTTGATACTGACTCGGGGTGGCACGGGTGCCATCTGCGAAGGTGTCCCCACCCACCTGCACCTCAGCTGACTCCTCTGCAAATGAATTTAGTATGTTCTTGTCAGAGTTGCTGTTAATGCTTATGAAGGGCTTTGAAACTCCCAAATGAGATTGCAGTAGTAAAAGATGCATCGTTTTTGGTTTATTGATGAGAATGTAACAGGATATTATTATAAGAAGCTATAAACCTTCTGAGTGGGGAAAAAAAAATGGGGGGGAGGGGGGGGAACAACCACTAAAGAGATGGTGTGGTTACAGAACAAGTGATGGTGCATGCTCTTCACAGGTACAAGAAAAAACACACAGCAACAATAAACAAACAAACAAATAAATAGTTTTTAGGCCTTCCCAGCCATCTCTAAGATAGTGAAAGATCTTGCACATGGACTTTATCATAAATTATGGCTGAAATACCAGCAGCAATTTCAGTGGGTTTCTCAAAGCATAACTTCATTTTTTCCTCTTCAGGCTCTGACATAATTCTTCTCTTCTCAGACTGACCCCCCCCCCCCCCCCCCACACACACACACTCTTATGGGGCCTATATCTTTCTTGTATCCTTTCATTCTGTATATGCTTTACTTTCCCTGCCTGCTAAACATTTGTGATTTGGTCCAAGAAAGACCTTCTTTATCCTCTTATGGTGTTTTTCAAACCGTCCATCTCACATTGCTCTTACATGTAGTTCTCCTTTCCATGCCCTTTGCATATTTCAGCTCCAGACTGGTACTTCCAAGAGATCAGCAATTAACCAGCTAATAAGTTTCTTTGTATCAGATGTCCCTGAAATTGTAATTAAACTGAAGAAGGTTTCTTAAAATAATGCCTAACTGCCAAACCATGGCCACTCTATATAAAATTGCTTTTGACTGTGTTTGTAATCAATAATCTTCTAGCTGTCTTCTACTTAAGGTCTAGGAGTTGCAGTAGTCACGTAAATAGTCACATAGTTCCTGCCTCTGTATTTGGATGCACTTGTACAATGAGCTTTAAACAAATGCCAAATTTGATTAACAACAGATTATGCTGTCGGTGTGTGAATGCTAATAATCTCTAGCATATGCAAGAAAAAATAAATCATCTTCAACATCATTTCAAAAGGGTTATAAAGCAAAGAGAACATTTCAAATCCCATCACTCCTTAAACAGGTATTAGGACACAATGATAAGAGTTAACAAGAAATGCTCTTGTTTTTCCTCTCTTTGTACCTAAACAAGCTTCCATTACAGACATTTGCAGTAAATAGAGGAGTATACATATCAATTTTTTGGTTCTGAGATAAAATGCTGGGTCTATGTATTCTCAACCCTGTGGCTCACTGTCTTGAATGTTCTTTGTGTATTTATCTTCTGAATAAAATGTGGTGTCAAGCCACCTCACACTGGGCCTCCATATCTTAGAGAAACTTGGTGGTAGAGAGGGAAGAGAGTAGGGTATACGTGAGGGAATTTGGGAAAGGAAATTCTTATCCTAAACCATGTACAAAGCAAGCTCAGCCTCTCTGGCATGCTGGTTTTAACTCAAGAAATAATAAGGGTACCATATTTCAGTACATGAGATTGTTATACATAAAATACAATTAAGAGATTTGGAACTACATGAATATGTAATGTACATATTTCTTTGGAGATGCATTTTTCTCCAGACAGGCCGGTGCCTGCTTTAATTTGGAAGCTATCCATTTTCATACAAAGTTAAGCAAGAGTGACAGGAAATCAGACGTCTATGTTATTTATCTTTTCTTAACTTGAGAAAAAAAAAAAAAAAAAAAAAAAAAACACCAAACCAAAAAACAGCCTTCTGTTAATTACTTTTCTAGGAAGCTATTTTGTGGTACCACAGGGATAGATCTTCCCTATTCAGAAGTGCTACGGAAATGACAACTTTACGACGTGCAGGGTGAATAAAGTATGTTACATGCAGATATTTAAGGGTATATTTGTCTTCATTTACTGTAAGAGAGTATGTGACCAACAATAAAGAATTTAACTGCTTCTGGCCTGGCTGGGTGCATTTACAACAATTACTGGAGGTCTGACCTTTTTAACCTTACATATCAAGTGGCACATACACGTTATTTATTTAGCTGGAATTAACAGTGATCTGTGAAGCTCTTTGTATTTTCATTTGGTTCTCCTACTCATCAGTCATAACTGACCCCAGTGTGCATGTACAATGATGGTAGTTTCATGCCACTCTAATTTATGAAAGACGGGGGAAACTACAGAACAAATCCATAAAATCTTTTTTCTTGTATTTTCTTTAAAAATAAATAAAATAAAACACTCTGCATAAACTGATCAAACAACAACAAAAAGACATTTAACTACCTTTAAATCCTTTGTGATACCTTATAGATTGCTGTGAATACAAAGAGCAGACAGGAGTGCTCCACCTCATTATAGTTACTGGAAAGGGGAATGTGAGTCCCTGCAGGAGCAATGCAGGCTTGGACTCCACACCTGACTGCACACCGACACAGTGCTCTAGTGTCGTACAATGTGAGGTCTGAGAAGCAGTGTCTAAATACTTCGTTGGTAATCTGAAATCCCCCCTCGCTCTCCGCACATACCCTGCCCTCTCTAAGCACTCTTTTGTTGAGAAGCCACCAAGCAGGTGGAGAGGAGATGCTGATCTGAAACTGGGAGCTGAGGAGAGTGTCTTGTGCTTGCAGGAGTGCCATGCCATAGTGCACAGCCTCTGCAGCACATCCAGAAAAGGAAGGGTTTCTCCAACTGCTGAACACTGTCACAGATTCAGAGCAATCCATGCTAATGGGGCCAAAGGTGGAAAAGTGATAGCAGTGCCACCTGTTTCTGGCAGGATTTTTAATTACATCCCGTTACCATCATCATAAGTACTACTGATGGATTTAGAAAAATCAGACAAAATGTGCAATTAAAAAATGTTTTTGTACTCCTAGAAATCTTATTTCCTTCATCAATATCTTTACTACTTACCAAAAGGAACTGAAGAAGCAATTATACAGGGTTGTGGTCAAATTTATGCGTGCACTTTTGTATCAACTCCAGATCTGATTCATAAACCAAACCATCCTGTCTCATTGAAAAAAAAAATAATAATAAAAGCAAGAGGAACACACTTTTATCACAGTGAACCATATTATTACATTTACTGAACTCTAGAAAAGCAGTTACTTGTTTATCTTTTGAAAGACGGGAAGACCAGTTTTATTGAAGGGAGGATCTCATTTATAAGGGACCCCAATGAGCTGCACAGAATATTTTTTTCAATAATTAGGAAAAAAAAACAATCTTGGGAAAAACTCATGAAAAGGCAGGTGTGTACATTAAGGGATTCCCTTGACAAATGTAAGTTTATATCCAGTTTCAGGAGATTTTTCTCTGATGATAGTCATCCTACCAGTTAAAAACAATGAGGGACAACAAGAGATTCACCATAGCAACAAATGCATAGCACACACCATATGGAAAGCAATGCATACAGAAAACTTTAGGTTTAAGTAAAACAATTCGTTATTTTCAAACCTATAGATAAGTTTAGCTAGTGCTTTCCCAGATTTAAAACAATAATAATAATAATAATTCAAAAGGGAAATGAAACTCTTTCCCTGTTGGAAACAGTAAAACTAGAGAGCTCTAGCAGACAAGTAAAGGTATTTAAACAGCATTTTATTTCTACAACAACGACAATGCAAGAATAACTAGAAAAATTAAGCCTGATGCGTTCAGCAAAATTGCCTGCACACACAGTTACTGTGTGCCTTCATTACTACAGATTGCTAGAAAGGGAGAGGCTTGTATCATAATTTGAAATCTATGTGGAAAATCCATCTTTGCACATTGTGGTCTCCACTGTTTTTATTAACAGTTTCAAACACTGCTCTGTCTATTTAATACATTCTTTCCCTCCAGTCCTAGTCTGTTGAACTCTCTTACACAAAAATGGGCAGTTATGCACAGCCCTCCCACGGACTCACTAGAAGGTCTTGAATAACCTACGACTAGCAGGGATCTTTGCACCACACTGCTCTTGTTGTCCAGTTCTTCCTGTCTAACGTGGGAAAACATCCTTTATTTGTGGGGAAGGTCAGCGGTAACATTACAGGGATGAATTGAGCTGTGTCTTCTTGTAAATGCAGCTTGCTAACTCTTTCCCATGAACATCTGGGAAAGAAAACATCTACAACTGGCTCATACTTACAGTACTCGAGTGCTGTGATTGCTAACTGGATTCTCAAGCACTGCAATTCTTCAATAAAGTTGATAAATGGTAGAGGAGTATCAACACTCTTAATTCTGTGCCTGTATCTCCAGACTAGAATGCACCGATGTCTACTAGAATAGTGCCAGAGGATTTCTGGACGTTTTTTTGCTAATAAATTCAACTCATTTCTTCATTTTTTATTTTTATTTTTTTTTATCTAAAAGCATCTTTAACTGCCCCTCTGCTTTCACTTTTGCCTTTCTGGGTCAGAATCATACACCCCAGGAATCAGAGAAAAAAAAAATAAGTCTGGATTCAACTCCTGCTTGGATCCTCCTCCTGCAGCAGCCCAACAGGCTCTGTCACAGCAGGGGGAAGACTGCACCATGCCTTTGAGGAAAGGCACTTAGTCAGATCTCCCCTAAACCCTTTTCCTTGACACTGATTCCCAGTAGGTCCAGATACATGCTATTTCCAGAGGAAGCATGTGCCGATCAGGACCACCTTCCCTGTTTAATCTACACTGGAACTTGTGTAGTCAAATAAGGTGGAGATGCACTTGTGTTTTCACATGGGAACTTCCACTTTCAATTTTAAGCATGGACCTACTTATTGTCCATGCTATGCAACGAATCTCTCCTTAAAAGAATGCAATTTTGAACAAATTGATGATATTAAGTCTATTGTTGGGATTATTTTTTTCAGAGGGGATAAGGGGAAAGAAAAGAGATGGATTTTTTTGTTTGGTTGGTTTTGGGTTTCCGTTAATACATGGGGAAAGAACTGATAGGAAAAAAAAAATTGCAGATTTAAAGAACACTTGCTACTGTGTATGCCAGATGCTGATAGCTATATATAGCCACTCAAACGAGAAAGACTGCAGAGAGTATCTTATCCAGGCAAATAGGAATTTGCCTGAGTAAGGCCAGGGCAAAAATGAAAAAGAAAAAAAGGAAAAAAAAAAAAAAAAGATTCAAAGTTTAATCTATTTTGCATTACTTCTGCTTCAGAAGAAGTTGTGTAAGTACTCCATGAAGTGAAATAAGTACACGTCCTCATGATGACCTTATCTACATTTCACATAAACATGTTCTCAAATTTAACAGAACAAAATCTATCCTTTTTACCATTAGACCACTAGTCATTTTTTAATACAACCTCGATTTTCTTACTCCATAACCCTTACAGAAGTAAGCAAAGGAGAGTAGATAAGGCTTCTTCAATGTAATAATAAAAATCAGCATGCAGCCCACAAGATGAAATTCAAAACCAGAGCTCAAATGTAAAGAACATGATTTACCATCTTAGTTTTTTCTTATTGTCTCACTTGTAACAAAATTGTAGAAATAAAAGGCACATGCTTTTCCTGTTTCCTTTCCTTTATACATTTCTCTTCCCGTCTGTTCAGTACAGTGGGTTTTTACTTTCAGCAATACAATTCCTAAGTAGTTCAAAATGTGAAGTATCAGTACTTGAGATGACAAGCTATCATTTATACAGAGCAATATGATAATTTTGGAAGGACAGGGAGGTTGGGTATGGATTCTAATTAACACTGATGAACCTGGTTCCTAAAGATTAAATTCCCAAAGGAGTAACTGATACCTTTCTACACACAGGTCTATCCAAGTTACTCTCATTAAAACAATTAAAAAAAAATTATAAGCTTTAGTCTGTGTCAAGATATTGAAGGCTTTCCAAAACTGATTAAAAATATTAAATGAGGTATTGAACTACATTAAAAATCAACCCTTTTCATGTATTTGAAAAGTAATGGTCTAATTTGTATCCAAGTGCATTTATTTCTAGTGAATAATAATTGTATTGCAGCCAACTTTGTGCCCTGTTTCTCTGAAAACCTCAAGGGATGTACAGAAGACAATTTTGTATCCTGCTGAAAACTCACACATGTTGTGTGACATTGCTTCTTATTCTTCAGTTCTTATATGAGGTTTAATTTTGCTTCATTTTGTGTTTATTTTTCCAGTGATCGTTCCTTCAAACTGATAAACACAAATGAAAGTGCATAACTATTAGATATACTGATAGATTCTGGAAAGCACCATAAGCTAGATACAAGTGCATGGAAATGTGTGAGTGCCTTTGAAAGGGGACTTGCAAATCAGAGATTTATAACAATATATTCTTGTTTCCTTGTTTTCTCTGTCTGTGGAATCTGGAACTGCCTGTAGCCATATGATGTTCAAAATAAAACCAAAGTGATTATCACTACATCTGCCCTTTAGAAGAAAATCTAACCTGAAGGAGTTGAGAAAATGGTTATTTCTTAACATTCAACTCTCTACTTGGTCAGACAATACTAGGCTGGTAGACAGAGAGCTAGGACTCTAAATGGCCCAAAAGGTTGTGACAAGTGGCACGAAGTCCTGCTGAAGATGAGTTCATAATGGTGTGTCCACACAGTCAATACTGTGACCAACACTGTTTAACATCTTCATTAATGGCTTGGATGATGGGGCAGAGCATACCTTCAGCAAGTTTGCAGGTAATATAAAATGGAGAAAAGTGGTTTCTGGCATCATTCTGCCATCCAGACAATCCAAAATTAGTTGCAGGGGTCATGCTGCCATCCAGAGGAACCTCAACAGGATGGAGAAATGGTCTAACAGGAACTTCATGAAGTTCAAAATGAAGAAATGTAAAATTCTGAATATAGGGGGGGAATAACCCCATGCACTAGTACAGGCTGGGGTCTGACTAGATGAACAGAGGAAGACATGGAGGCCACATCTGAAGTGCTGGGGCCAGTTCTGAGCTCCCCAGTCCATGAAAGATATGAACCTACTGGAGTGAGTCCAGTGTAGTGCCACAAAGATGATTACAGGAGTGGAGCATCTTTCAGTAAAGGGAAGGCTGAGAGAGTTGGAACTGTTCAACCCAGAGAAGAGAAGGCTCAAGGGGCTGGGGCAACTCAACAATATAAACACGTCTGATGGGAGGCAACAGAGGAGAGGGAGCAGGACTCTTAGTAGTGGCCACTGACAGGGCAAGATGCAATGGGCATGAACTAAAAGACATGAAATTCCATCTGAACACAGGAATATACTTGTTTCCTGTGAGGGCAATCAAACACTGGCACAAGTTGCCCAGAGAAGTTTTGGGGTTTCCATCTGTGAAGATGTTCAAAACCCAACTGGACATGGTGACAGGCAGCCTGCTCTAGCTGACTGTTTTAGCAGCGAGATTGGCCTAGTGAATCTCAAGAAGTCAGTTCCAACTTCAATCATTTGGTCATTCTCTGACTCCTTTGAAGACTTTGTTGTTGCCTACACTAAGCTCCCAGAGTGCAGTAAGTGCCTTACTATTTCAGACATATACCTTTTATTTTAGCATATATCAAGTTTCTTTCCACTATGTCCCATCCCCATGTTCTTTGCCCCTCCCTTTCTTCCCATATTCTCCTGGCTGCCCTCAGGCAGATTTCTGCCACTCATTTCCATTTCCATATAGCTTTCCAGACACTGTCTTAGCCTGTTTGTCAGCCTGTTTCCCTTCATGACCGTCCTATATTACATCTCTTCTCTTCTGTCCATGCCATGGCCACTAGGGATACATGGTCTTTTCTGGCCATCACGTTTAGCCCCATCCTGAACAAGAGAAACTTATTCTTGCCTGCACAGGTTCACAAAACTGTGACAGCTTTTGTGCTGAGAGCAGCTTAAAACTTCTGCCCCTAATGAGGAACAGTGGCCATTTGATGTAGAGAAGAAATTTTATGAGTTTGAAAGCAGAAAATAAAATAAAATAAAAAATAAACAACATGGAAATTCTTACAAAATGGTATTAGGAGATGTATGATAAAAAATAACAAGAATGGAAAAATGTTTTGAAACAAAAAGAAACATGATTGAAAATTAAAGGGAGGGTGGATTAGGCAACAAAAACATTTCAGTCTTGGTCAATACTTCTCCCTGTAGCAATAACAGTGGGTTACCAATTTCATCTTATGTCACTTGGGATGGAAAATGTTAGAACAAAGAAATTGTCAGGATAAAGGAAAGAAAAAAAAAAAAGGAAAAAAAAAAAAAAAAGATGGACACTTTTATCACCAGGACTTTCAGCCCTTAAATATGAAATCTAAACATTGTCTTTCACTAGCTCAAGATTCAAATTCCAACACCACCCATAGTATCTACTATTTTCTTCTGAACAATATGTCCGTCATATTTATGATCCCCTAACCTCATTTTTGTCTACCTCCTTCAACTTCAGCTATTTTTTATATTATGTTATCAAATACTGTTTCAAAAATATTGCATTCCACAAGATCTGTGAGAAATTGGTGAACACTTAGTAGCTACCCTGTAGTCCATGCTCTCCTACCATACCCTACATTGCCATCAGTATCTAAGCAAGTTAGTTTAAAGCAATGTCAAATATGTCTATATGTCTAGAAACTGCAGTATAATTTATCCTTATGCATCATTATGGATCATATACAACAAGTGAAAGCTTTCATTCCTACTGAGGTAGGCAACTCTGGAATGCAAATGGTAAATCTTGAATTTCAGACAAGCAAATGATTGCCTATCAAAACCGCTTTCCAAACTGGTCCCTAGGGTATTGCATACATGTAAAGAGGGAAATTTGAAAGATTCAGACAATTGCCACAGGCTTCTTTAATTCTAACAATACTTCTCACTTTCAGATAGAAGCACAAGTCTGAAGGAGGAAATAATAGCTAAATGGATATTAGTATATGCCATTACCTGATCTATCTGCACAATTACAGCAACCTATAAATGCTAAATTTGCTTATCAAATTTGCTTAAGAGCCTAAAAACAACCACTTTTCAGGAATAATACATCACTTCAGAGTTGTTTGGAACTGACTGAACTTAAACTTAGAGGGGAAAAAAAACCCACATAGGTATAATGCCTAGAGGAGCTGAGAGAAGTAATTGCTTCCAGAGAAACTTCCTAAACCAAACTGAAGGGGGAATACAACAGTCAACTCCATTTCTGAAAAACAGGCGTTAAAAGGCCAGAGAACTTCACTGAAAACGAGAGTTTTCCTCTCCTTTAACAACGCCAGAAACAGAAATATTTAAACTAAAAACAACTCAAGACACGCACAGCTGTCAAATAAGAGTAAATCAGTATCTCTGCTCTGAGACTCTCCCAGTGATTCAGTCAAATAGAATCATTTACTCCAATAAATACTATAAATTGTTTAAGTCATGGTAGCTCTATCAGTTCACAAAAGAGGATGTGACCATCTTTGTACTGACTTACAAGGCTCTCAATACATTTCCCCAAAAGAAATCATCCTTCATTCTGCCAAAACCAACCATTTCCTCCCCATTCAAAAAACTGAAAACCAGAAAATCACAGATTCTACAAGCAATAAATATGGTGTCCTATTGAAGTCAATGGAATATGAAATAAATGAACGTAAAATAATTCCAAGCAGTTACCATCATAATCTACTGCTGATAACAGAAATATTGTGTAGAAGGTTTTTTAGACATGTTCTAATCTTTGTAGCAAGACTGGTTTTCTACAGACTGTGGTTCTTTAGGAAGAAAATCCCAGTCTTAGAAATCTGTTTGAAACAGAAACAGATACAAGGAACTAAAAGGAGAGTCTCATGGTTACATTTTCATCTATTGGTTACATTTTCATCTATTCTGTAGATCTCATATTGTTATGTAGTTTATTTAGATTGTAAAACTACTTTGATGTCACTAAGGATAGCAAAACTATTTCTTATCACAACCACTTCATTTAATCTTTGCCAAAGAGAAAAAAAAGTAAACTAAATATGAACAGTTCAACGTAACACACAAGCCCAGCAAAAAGAAATATTAAAAATATCCAGACTTTATATATGGACATTCAGAAAAAAGAAGTCAGTGAATGTGTACTATTAGAAAGTGCCACCGTAGGAGGTGTTACAATCCTAAAGACAGTGAGCATTTTGTTTTTGAGATATCTTTGCATTACTGTGAGGCTGCTATTTGCAATATAGTACGTCAATGTCAGAAGAGTAAGAGAAAATTTAAACATGCAAACTAAGACTTTAAAAATGTGTGAAGAGACAGATGAAGCTTGCAGTTCTAAGCTTCCATTCATCCACCTATTCAAGATGGGATGTCATAAAAAGCACCAAAACACATACCTCTTCTTGCTTAGGAATGCTGAACTTTGCTATCTTTGACTTGGTCCTGGCCGAATCAGGCTTGTTAGAAGGCACTCCCCTGTATGACTTGGTTGTCTCTGCTGGTAACTTCAGCTTTGGAGACTCATCAGGGGCCTGATCTTGACCATCCATCGGCCTTACATAGGCTGTTGGTTTCTGCTGAACCAGGCTGGGCTTCGAAGCAAGAGATGGTGGGAAGTTTTGGACACAGTGCCCGCCGCCGTGCTTTGAGGGCCTCTCTTGCGCTTGAGCTCCTCCTTCTGTGTTACAACTTAGCTTCGCAGGCTGTGGCACTCTGTTGGCGTTGTCACCTAGTGTGGCCCTCAGTGAGCTTTGCTGAGCAGCATTGGAGGAGGAGGAAGAGGAAGTGGGACTAGATGCATAGCGTTTTAGTTTCTCCAGACTGGATTTTTGGTTCGCCAGTTTGAAGTCGCCCTTGTGTGACTCCAGTGAGTGGTGCCCATGTTTGCTGGCTCTCTGCTGGCCCTCTGAAGTGGCATTGTGCCCAGCCTTCTGCCAACCCATTGTGGTGCTTTTGCTCTGCTGCGTGGGTAGAGCTGCTGGTGTGGAAGAAGAAGTGCTGGAAATAGAGGGAAGAGGTGGCGGTCTTGAGTCTGCAATAAGATGTTCATCGGGCTTGGGGAGAGATGCCTGAGGAACCCCAGGTTTGGGAACCCCAACAAGGTGGCTCTGGTTTGATCGGTCAGTTAACAAGTCTTTCATTTCATCATAGTTGCCCAGGGTATTCTGGATGCGATTTGATAGCTCATCCCCCTTGTTGGTCTGCAAAACAAAAAGTGAGAGTTCCACAACAGTCAACGTAAGACAAACAAAATTCCCTGCTTGCTTCTGCTGAAATCCTTACTGAAGTAGCACTGCCTTATTCAGCAGCAGTGTTGAGGGATGAAATCGAAAATCCTTATTGTCTCTGAAGACACTTGTCAACATCTTAAATCTACCCTGAACTGGAAAAGCTATAAAGGGCCTTAGAGTATATAAAAAAAGAAATCTATCACTGGCATCATGCTGTAGTTAAAATATATTACCTGGAAACTAGAAAATTTATTATTGCAACTCCACAGAATGGTTTGGATTAAATCTGACCATGATAAAACTTTTCCTATAGCCCGGTGCAGGCTATCCTTCAGCCATGAATGAAAATATCGCATTCTTGATTTCCTTCTCTGCCTGCTTAAGTTTCCACATTGCAACTGGGAAGCCTCACAAGGCCCAGTGTAATTGTTGAATGAACTCCCCAGTCTAAGCCAGCCAAACACTGTGAGGTGACTTGAAGACAGGTCATGGCACGATGGGAAAACTATAGATCATTACATCCCTTCTTTGAAAGTACTCTGCTGAGATGCTTACTCCAAGGCACTTGCCTCTTTGAAGAAAAAAAAAAAAAAAAAAAAAAAAAAAAAAAAAACAGAATCCCCCAGATTCTTCACAATACTCAGTGGTTGTAGAAGGGACATAGCCAACATTTCTCTGCTTTAAGATAAATTGTTGTTTTTGAAATCACCCATTTGTTTCCTGACTAAATAGGCAGAAACTCCACAAAGAGATATAACAAGTGAAAGAAAAATACTGAGAAGGGTTGAAAAATATTTCTTTAAAAAGCCTCTGCAAGCAAAAGTGTGTATCATTAGCTTTTCTGCAGTGAAAATTTTTCTGAACCCTGCCAAGAATCAGCTGTGTGATGTTCTTTGCTTTACATTTCCAGAGGAAGACATTAATGAGCTGGTGGTGTTCTCCTTTCTCTCTTTCAGACATGGAATATGGATGGGGAAACAACCATTGGCTTCAGAAGGCGAAGAGGTTCTTGAGATGGATCTTGGTTTAAGAAGGAATCAGTTTCTTGGAGAAAGAAGAGGGTAAAGGGAGAGAAGACCCACTTAAAGTTATATAAAAACATGAAGGACATAGTGGCAATACCAGTCACTCTGGAAATGTGAAAGTGTTTTATTATTTTTTTAAGACTTCCAATAAAATTGAATAATTCAGAAAAACTGCAAGGGAAAAGGACTGAAACTGCTTTTGTTCAAAATCTTCTTTAAAGGGTTTTCTAAAAAGAAACTAGGTCCAAGCAAAAATGCCTTGTAAATGTCAACAGTAGAAACAGTCTTGTTTTGCTTGCAACTTGTTCCCTCAAGTTTCAGGGAGAGTACCTTGCAACTACTGAAAATATATGGCTAGCTTTCTGATATGCAAGTAACAATGTTGTCTAACAGAGCTGAATACACCTCAATAATATATGTTGAAGGGAAGTGGGAAGGGAAAAGCTCAGTAATGTTGCATCTGAAACATTGCTTTGCAAACTTGCTGTAAGATGGATCAGCTTCTATAGCCTGATGTTCTCTCTGCATATGCAGCTGTTGTCACAAGGACAGTAACCTGCTACACAAAGAAATATGAACCATTAATTCACAGACAGCACGTGGCTTAAGAAGGGGACGTTTCTTCTCTTTCTTTGGAACCACATTGGAGTCCCAGATAAAAGGTTATTACTAAAGAGGCTTCAAAAGCAGGAAGCATCATGTACTTCTAAAAAGAAAGTGCTGCAGATGCAATGAGTTGTCTAGTTCACAACCTTAACTGGGGTAGAAAACATGGGCAGATTAAGAGGCACAGAAGGCATCTATGTGGGAGTGCTTGGCTGATATTGAGGAAAAAAAAAAAAAACGATCAGCTTTAAAAAACGACCAGCACGGAGATCCTGGGCTGCTTGGAGGAAAGATTCATGGCTATATGGAGTTAGGTTGATTGATCTTGAAGATGGTTGGACTTATATATATGTGTCTCCTGGGGTCAATGAAATGGTTTCTACACTTAGGCATCTCCTGGACCAGCAGAATTATTTTCTTGAAAGCACAGAGAAGTTTTCTTTACTGAGTGGATCTCTTCTGCATTTCCTGTGGATCCTCTAACTTGTGTAGATACCTTGCAGAGAGGTGCATTTGCATCTTTCCTCAAGGGATGGAGATCTGCCCTTGGGTCTGTGCCCAGCCTGTCTCAGCCAGCCTGTGCTTCAGGTTTCCTCAAATTCCAGGAGTATGTCAACAAGGACCACAGAATGGAATAGGGCCCCTGATACAACTTGTCAGACAGCTCTCTATCCAGCTGCCTCTCGATCTGTGGATGTAAGAGAATTTATGTCTAAGTTTTGCCGCAGGAAGCCCAGCTTCTCTAAGAGAAGGTCCATTCTTTCTGACTGCTGTTTTCTGAATGGGAAAAAATAAAAGCCTAATTGCAGATTATCTGTAGATTATCACCAGCCCAGAGAATTTAGTATATTTTCTTCTATATGGGTAAGATATGTATGTCATACAGAGATGCATCTTATTGATAGATGCCAGATAACCACAATAGCAGCAAACAGACTGAACGTTTCTATCATTGCATGGGCTGTCAACTGGTTGGTGTTGTTTATTCCTTCTGGATAAACTGGGGACGTCCTGAAGTGAGATTCTGTGCTGAGCTGAGCTCATCTGGAAGAGCTGACTTACATTCTCCCAGGAAACAGATGGGATCTGAGGTAACTTGTTATGAGCTTTAGATGTTAAAGTTTGTCCTATTATTTGCTCTGAAATACTGCTGGCTTTATTTAATCATTCACATAGGGAAAACAATCACAAAATGAGTAAGTGGGAAAAGCATTCTGTGCAAACATTTCTAACTTACATTGCTCTATGTTCTGCTAAGTAAGATGTATCCATACATTTGAAGACTTGCAGGATCCAACAGTTCTAAAAATAAACCTGATGGTTGCATGGAAGGACATCAGATTTTTTTTTCTTCATAAAAAAAAAACACACTGATATGGTTAATGAGGCAAAGTATTCTATCCAGAAAATATCCAGAATGAAATTCCTACTTTTTTACCTCCTTTAAAAGACATTTCTAGTAAAAAGACACTGGATTTCCTGTAATCCTTCATAGAAGGTTGCTATGGATACTTTGAAATAAAGAGGATAAGGGGCAACCCAAAGAGTCAAGATTTTTTGGAAAATCTGATGTTTCAGGAGTAGTGAGACAAGTCAAGGTGAGAGAGGACACAAGATTTAAGAGATTTCCAGTCTGTCTTTGATTTTCAGATATGGCCTTCTGAATGGCAAATCCTCTGGCTTTAGCTCATGTTTCTCAAGCTGTGCAGAGGAATACTGAATTTGATCAGAGCTTGCAGTGAATGTCTGCTGTAGCTTCATTCCCCTGTGGAAACATCTAAAACTTGTACACAGTCTTTAAATAAGGTAAGAGTCGGTTTCAGCTTTGCTTTTACAGAAATGTTACTTCTTCTTCTGTCTCTCTCTACAATAAGATAAAAATGATGAAGGCATAGCTCTGCATCCCCACACTGAGAGCTCAGAAATACTCAGATGATGTCAGACAGCCCAATAGGTCCATTGTCAGTATGGATATGACATGCAGAGTATCCCACTGCTGAAGTTTTGGTGTCTGACACTGTCAGAATGACTGGCCTTCCCAAGCAGCTGTGACTGTCATGCCAGAAGAACAGTGGTCAACTTATACAGCTGTCCTAGGCTTTGCCTTTCTCAGCATTTCCTTGAATAAGTCAGCTGTGGGATGTATCTCTGCAGCACCTTTTCTACAGGCGAGTCCAAAATAGAGCCATAGTGTTTAAAAGTGAGAAGTATGGATGAAGCCTTTATTCTGACCTTCTTGTGGGGTACCCACTACTTTTAGAGCATGCAATGAATTTTTGTCCATTCCCATTACAGTGGATGGAATTATACTGTGGTTGCACACAAATGTTTTCAAACATCATAAATAATTCAGAAACTACTGATGTGCCCATGATACATGAAGTCTGTGGCAGTCAGTAATTGGGACACAGGTAATAATCAAGGTGTGCAAAATATCATACTAAAAATAAATAAATAAATAAACAAACAAACAAACAGTATCAGGGACCCAGCAAAAAGACATGCCCTTTTTTTTCTGAGGGGTCTATTTCGGACCTACCAAATGGAAAATTATTAGTCCCTGTTGCAGCAGAGCCCTCCCTAAATGCCAAGAGACAGCTAACTTTAGTTTTTCAGGCATTTTTCCATGTATTAGTCCTTGATTGGTCTCACGGTAGACTTTTTCAAGTGGAGCTGTAAGGAGGAGTTCAAGACATTTCCAATGATTTCTAAATGTCTTTGTAATGAATCTGAAATTTGGGCAGCTGGAAGTCAGCTTCAAGGCAGACAGTACTGTCTTCTATCAAGGGACATGGTTTGAAAGTGGTAGATCTTTCTTTTTTATTAGGGACTAGAAACAGCAACAATCTGGAAGGAATAGAAAGTTAAAAGCTGACCCTGACACACAGGTAGAAACACGAAAGCACTGAAGTCAGGTGCAGGAGCCAAATGCCAGATCCCAAATATGGGAAAAGAGGCACTAAAGCACCCAAAGCACATAGCTTTGCCTGTGTGCATCAAAGTCATGGGTTATCTAGGGGAGAGAAGCAGCCTCCATGGGATGCTGCTCTCTGGTCTACCCTTCAGAAGGACTTGATTGGAAACTTCTGGACATAGCAGTTAAGTGCAGAGGATCCTGCTTGGCCCTCCTAACACGAGGTGGGGAGAGATGGTTGTGCCTCATCGCATTAAGTGTTTCCACGAGAGATAAAACAAGGAGTTGAGTTACTTCGGCCTTTGCTGAGGGCAAAACATGCCTAGCAGACAAATGTTGTTAGTAATGCTTATAGGGAAAAAAATCAAAACAAGATATTTCATCACATTAACCTTGGCCAGAGCATAATGTTTACTGTATGGCTTGTCCTTCACACACAATTCTAACGCAATTACTTTCTCCTAAGTGTTGCAGAAACAGGGCACCATCACCTTCACCTCCTAGTTTTAATGCCACCTCAAATATTGTTAGGATATTTCTCGTTTATTTCATTCTCATGTGCTGCTGAACACTGTAAGAAGCTAATATAAGAAAAATCCAATTCTCAATGAACCATAAATGTTCTATGCAAATTTTGTGAGGCTGGTACTTGTGGGAGGTTGCTGAGACCTGGACAATGCCTTACTGTAGGCTGTGATTTTATACTGTCAAATAAAAATAAATAAATAAATAAAGAGCCACCCAGACAGGAAGCATCTACCTTGTACGGTTCACTGAAGAGGGAGTAACTTGTGTTAAATGTGCCATCCTCCTGCTGGGCCTCCTGATTTCTCCTTTCCCATTCTTTCCTGCGCAGCACGTTTCTATCCGGCTCATAGACACTGCAGCAAAAAGTGGAATAGATTTTTTTTAGAGTTAAAAATGAGCGGGCAACATATAAACCACTGTGAGTTTAAAAGTGAAGAGCTCTGTTTTGCAGACAGATGGCAAAAATAAGCAAGAACATGAATCAGATGAATGCCAGTCCAAGCAGGCTGGGGAGGCTCAGGTCTCTGGGAATGCTGATGCTTTCTTCACACAGAGAATAGATAATTAAATTCTTACAGAAGAATAAAAAAGAAATCACAGGGCAGGATCTAGTCTGTGCAGAACTTCTCTGCTTGAAATGTGACAAAGGAAATATCTAAGCAACTTTGACAAAGACTGAAAGTACTCTTAAGGCAGATGGTAATTACAGCTATGAGTAAATAGAAATTATGAACATATTTCCACTTATGACATATCCTCTGAGTGTTGTATGAGAATGCTCCTTTTTTTACATGGATGTGTTTCTGTAGTGATTCTTTCATTAACTAGCTCCCTAAAGAGCTGTTAAAACTACATGCTGTAGTGGTTTCCACAGTTAGGCTGCTTCTTCTGATCTCTGTTAATCAGCCAAGTCGTGAAACTACTGCTGAAACAATTCCTCTTTCTGATGGATTTGACATTATCACAACTTCAGAGCACGAATAAATGAATACTGGCATGATAGGGTATGTATGGCTGGTAGAGTGTAGCTGGAGAGGAAATAAAATCACTGCATTCAACAACAGTATTAATTTTTAGAAATGAATTAGTCTGGCTCCAATACAGACACACACAAAAAAAAAAACTCCCTTCTCCACCCCCCCCCCAGAATTATGGTATAATGCATGACATCATAAACCAGAGAAACCTTTCCCTAAATTTCCTCAGAACAACACAGGTTTAGACATTTCATGCTGTTATTCCCATCACACAGGAAACCAAGGCATGCAGTGTGGTTTACATGCTATTTCAGTAAAATGTAACGAGCGCGCCGATTGCCTATTTTGCCTAGCTCAGCTAATGCCTTTCTTCTGGCACTGTAAATCTGTAAAGAAGAAATATATATTAATGTCATGTAAGTGCACCATGTGTTAATAAAAAAAAAAATGTTGCCTTGCTAACCACTTCCCAGTTTGCAAAACATATGTTGCATTGGCTACCCACGTGATGTTACCTAGTGTGCCTCAGGCAAGGCTGCAAAAAAGGCCAACAGCTATCTGATTCTAATTCAAGACTTGAGAGAGCTGAAAATACATAGGATATGTTAGACACTAGTAGGATTTAGAAACAATGCCTTAGCAGTCAACAAACGAACACAAAACCTTATGTTTACTTATAAATGCTGTTTACTCCTCATGGACTCCTTCTGCCCTAACAACTAGGTTTCACACGAGGACTTAGGAGGTGGGATAAGACCAGCTCCTGGTGGGCTCTCAGGTGACCCTCCTGATAGCCAGCTAAGGGCAGATGCCCAAGACTGAGCAGAATTTTGTTGTGAACATAAGATTTTAGTACAGCAAGTTGAAGACAGCTAACAACCAATTTTTTTTTTCTTCCGCATACGGATGTAATTTTGTTGCTGTTGTTTTTATACTATATTTTTTGTAAGCATGTTATTCATACTAATACTCCCTCTTTAAAAAACAGTGTAATGAGGAGACATTCATAGGAGTGGAGTTTGGGGCAGGAAAACACCATCCTCCAGGAGGAAGGGACTAGCAAAGGCATCCCAAAGGGGTCCAGATAAGAGACCACGTACTGTGCACACCACTGAGGCTAGGAGGCTGAGCAGCTGTCATTTACTCCTGCATGACCAATAGTCCTCAGGCACGACAGCATGCCATCTCCCTGTACTCCCATTGTTTAAGCCGGGATAAGAGACTTTCTAACAAACATCTCTGTGTTTAAAGTAAGCTTTATGCCACCAGGGATAACTGCTATTAGGTGTTGGTTTTTGTTTCTACTTTTTTTTTTTTTTTTTTTTTTTCCTCTGAATTTGCAGGGATCCAGTTATAACTTCATCCTCAGCTGCCTTTCCCCATCCCCTGTTGACTTTTTCAGATGCTTTGCATTTGGATTGTAGCCTGCAGTCAAATAAAGATGGGCAGCTCCTCTGAGATTAATTATAATACTGATCCCTACCTAGTTTCTAGGAAGTAAACAAGTGTACCGATCTTCACTACGCCTCACACAAATTTAAAAATGCTGTGGTGTGATACTCCTGAAGTGGAGGGACTTTTTATCCCTTTATATGATGAAGACACACAAGTCTCTAATATCCCTTCATTTGATGAAGGACTATTTGATGAAGACATACAAGTCCTCAGATTTCTGAACCCCTTCCTGAATGAGACACTCACTGTTGGCCCCACAAATCACAACCTGCAATAATTCAGAACGATTATGCAAATGGAGCAACAGTGTGACAATGCCTAATATGCCATCTATAAGCAGTAAGTCGGGAAGAACTACGAGAGTTGTATTCCTTGGGTAATACAGATGGCGAAATCTCCAGCATTTGCAAGGCTGCTCCTTATTTGCATGAATGTTGCAGAATCACATTTCCTTGAACGTATGTCACCAAATGTATTTATTTATTTTGGTTCAAGGAGAACGCTGCCAACTGCTACAATTGTCTTTATTGCAAACACTTCAGTTAATGGAAAATGATTCTTTTTAATAGTTTTCTTCCTTCTTTTTTTTTTTTTTTTTCCTTTAATTTGTAATTTAAAACAATCCCAAATGCACATGTACCTTTTAACCATTTACACTATGTTTATCATTTCCATAGCTAAGCTGTGTAGTTCACAAAATATCTCCAGATTTTTTTCCCCCATTGGAGCATCTGTGCATATGCATGTGGTGTACATATGTACATGTATGTATATATATATATATATATGTTATATGCACACTCACACATCATTTTATAGGTTAAGAGTTTTGGTACTGTGAGCCAAAATGTTGAAGTAGTTTTGCAAGTCAGGGTAACCAAAGAACTTACAACCAGTCATCTCTCAAAAGTCAGTGTCATTTATATTTGTTTTATAGAGGTAAAACTCAAAAGGGGTTAATTTAAATAGATTTTAAATGATACATGTATATTGTTTTTTTTTTTTTTTAAATGCAGTGCCTGTTTCAAATTCATGTTTAAAGGACATGAAGCATGAGTGATGGGTCAAATACATGCAAAAGATATATATGACTAAATGTTATATTACAAAAATTGCACTATTCTGAATTTAGCACACTGCTTTAAAAAACACACTTTGATTCATCTTAGCCCTAAGATCTGCCAAGAGACATGCTGAAAAGGAAACATTGACCAGTTAATTACATCCAAATACCAGTTTCTCAGACTCAAAGCACCTCCCACACACATCATCCCAGTCACAGCAGCTCTACCTTCTCTGCTTCTCCCGGAATACCCTCAATAATTTCACTCTCCGGTGTTGTACAGATCAGAATGCCAATGGGCTGCCACACTTCTCAGAGGAGGCACATTTAATAAATGCCAAGCTGTTGTGATGGCTTTGGGAAGGCTCCCTTTCTGGGCACCTCCTCTTTGGTCATTGCTCCCCACAAGAGCTGCCTGAACCGAAGAGCTGACCTGTGCTGGGAGGGTGGTGGCAGCAACAGCCTCACCACAGCACTGCCAGAAGTACCCACAGTTTTCTTCACGCTACAGTTGACATCAGAAGGAACCATATCCTTTAGTCCTTAATTAGAAATAGACACAGACAGCTCAGGGGACAGCCTAGGAGCAGAGCAATAACCTTACCTGAAATACCTGGGACTGGATTTAATCTCTTACAAAGTCCACGGAGTTATGTAGTCTCAGGCTAGGCTGAAAGCAATCATATAAAAAGCCTAAAGTTTTAAGTGTTGAGGATTCTCTTTCTCTCTTTTCTTCTTTTTTTTTTTTTTTTTTTTTTTTTTTCTCTCCAAAGCACACTATTTCTGCCTCAATTTGCCCTCCCTCAGACATCATTATTTGGAACAAGTGGAATAAAAGGTCTAACCTCCATGATTACCTGGATAGAGACAATATACTAACATGTTCTCCTGTCCTTCAGCCATAGGGAATACCCCCAAGTTTTGCACTCCAAAGAAGATGTCACTTTAAACAAACTGAAGCACTGCACCTTTACTGAAGTATCACCCACTTTCATAGCTGTGTTGTGGGCATTAATGATACTGCTCAACTTTTCCAGAAACCACAAAATCACCACATCACCAAAGGGAGATTCAGGAGAGATACAGTCATTTGGCCACCAGATCACCATCCTCTAATACCTGGCAGCTTTGAGACAGTAAAGGACCTGAGTAGGAAAACGGGGGGCAAGATCACTGGTGCTCCCCTTGCCTCCTGTCAGATTATTTTTTGTAACACCCCCCACAGCCTCTTTCTAACCCCCTATGCACATAAATATTGTAATATAGATATAGCAGAAGCAGCTTATTTATTTGCAGTTGATGTTTGTGACCCATGAGTTTGATCTCCTTTGCCCCAGCAGCTACACGTTGTACTTCATACAAAACTTTCTGAAGTCTAGACTTATTAAAAACAAAAGCAGAGCTGATGACTCACAGTGACATGGAAAGATCTCTTAAATTAGCAAAATCCCAATTCCTGTGGGCTTCCTGTGAGAAGACCTAAATGCTTCTTGCAAAGGCTGAGCTGTTTTCCCAGATGTTGTCAGCTCACGCCCAGACATCCTCACTTGGGCCCAAACTGACCCTTCCTTTCTCATTACCAGATGAAGAGGCTCCGTGTGAAACACCGTCAGATGGCATCAGCCGCTCCCATCACTGTGGAAATAATATCACTTCCAGTCCCCCAGGTGCAGGGTTTAACTATCCCCAGGGTGTGTGCAAAGCTGATCATCTTCCAAATGAAAACAAAACACAAAACTGATCAACAAAACAAACAAACAAACAAACAAACAAACAAAAACAGCAACAACAAAAGAAATCCAAACCCAAAATTCACACTGCAAGTGACTAAAAAATATGGCAATTTCAAGGATAAAGCTAGACCCATGAACAAGTTTTCTGTGAGGACACATATATCTTTTAAATGAAATTTTAGCACAGTCATTTTTGAATTATGTGCAAAGTTGGAACTGTTTCAAAACAATGAAAAAAAACAGCTAATATTTCAAAAAAAGAATTTTAAATGGCTTTCTGATTATTCTCAACATTTCCCTGCAAATTGTAATCTGGCACATGATTCAACATACTAAATTTCATGCTAAAGTGAGGATATTTTCTTATATATTTAATAGCCTGTTTCTCCCCTGAATTACCACATTTATGCCAAAGTAACTAAAAAGAGTAACTCCAGGGAAAAACTCATACACCAAAATAAAAAGTAAATAAAAAGTAAATAAAATAAAATAAAATAAAATAAAATAAAATAAAATAAAATAAAATAAAATAAAATAAAAACATCTCAGCCCTTATGCAGGACAGTGATTATAAGACTTAATTCAGAATGGAAATTAGGGTCTGAGTTTAATAGAGCTATCATTCTCATATCTCTGTAATACTTTAAAACACGAAAGGACTAGCCAACCTGGGACCTTGTAAGGGCAATAACCCCAAACATTTTTAGAAAACAGTCAAATTCTGACAATTTAATTACAACAATTCAGGTTATTTTTCTTGCTGAATTGCCTGACAACATCGGAGTGCCATCACTTACTGTCTGTTTTCTCTTCCACTGTTCACATCCATGTTTTTTTGCTGGCCAGTTTCTCAGTACCAATTCCATTTTCAGCTAAGTATAAATGATGCCTGTTTGGGAACTAATTGCTAATGGGATACGGTGAGCCCTTAGAGATGGCAGCCTTACATTTTGAGCCATAAATGTTTTCCCTAATGACACTTGAAGTATTGGTTCGATTATAACAAAGGGGCAGCCTTTGATGACCAAGTGACATAATCAATAAAATACCTTCCTAGGTCGCAACTGATTTTATTTTATTTTTAGACTTTTTATCTCGCTTAAACAGCAGAAGTTAATTTGAGGATTTTTACAGTATTTTTTCCCATTTACAAACAGAAATGCCGTGGGGTAAAGCAATTACTCTGATTTACTGTTTTCTCTTTGATTGAACATAAAGATGTAGCAGGGTCTCAAAAAAACAGTAACTTAGCAAACTGTACTCCTACCCACAGACAGATAAAGTACCTACTTTGCTATTTCAAAGAGTTTACCTCCAGGCAGCAGCACAGAGCAAACATCAATCAATGACATGTGTCTAAGATGAGATTGATGTTTACTCTCACAGCTTTTCATCTTACATCCAATAAATTATTTTTCCTTCACCAAAATGCCTGGTTAAATTTCATTTTTCACTTTGCAGTATCAGTTTTAAAACTTCTAGCTTCCAGCAATTTTAAAGCTAGGATTCATTGACGCTTCATCTTTTACAGCCTGTTTATGATTTGTATTAACCATGAAACACTGCTGCGCAAACATGAATATGCTCGTATGGAGCTGTGCTGGGATGGCCACATGCTCAGTGGCAGGTGCGGGCTGTAAGGTGCAAGATTGCTTTAATTATGTGCCTGGAAATGCTGAGATGGAAACCAGAGGCTGCATTTGGAGGGTTAAGTATATCATATCCACCAAACAAATATATATTCAAATATATATATATATATATCCCACATCTGCAAAATCAGCATCTGAGTGTCCAAGGCAGGTCTTTTGAGGAGCCATGCTGGGCAACTGGAAAGAGCCAAGAAAAGGCTAATTGTGGGTTTAGTTGATATCTTGGAGGCACTCTCAAAATATGAGGGCTTTGCATGTAACCTGACTGAATTTTAAATACGTGTTGAAATATTGAGAAAAACCTACGATGGCAATTGAGACTGGAATCTAGGTTGTTGAATCACAGCAGTAAACATCACAACAGAGGAACATTAAAAAAGAATCCAATTTAGTTCAACATCTGCTGGTGCAAGAACAGCTATTCCTGCTCTGCTACAGATAAAACACGCACATTTTCTTTCCTCAGCAAAGTTTTGCCCAATGAGAGGAATTGAGACATAATTCTGATTTTATATTTTTTGTACAGTTTGAGGAAAAAACACTTCATTACGTTATAAAAATTTACCAAACCGTAACCACAATATACATCGATATCAAAAAATTCATCTTTCAGTAGTAACAGATAATCCTACACTCAATGCCTTACTATTTCCTTCTTTCTTTCTTTTTTTTTTTTTTCTATTAAATTCTTTTGTTCTTTTTTATAACCCTGAAACTGCTAGCAAAGCTACCTATAATGCATGGAGATCTAATAACAACAGTGTGTCAAGTGAGAAGCAGAACATTACTATTACCTTTAATTTCACACATTAAGACCTAAACTTTTATGGGAAAATTCAGTACACTGTTCTAACAATGTATTGTTTGAAAGTATATTAATATGTTACAAATTCACCACTATTAATAAGCTTGCACCTGGAATTAGCTGCTTTTTTTTTTTTTTTTTTTTTTTTTTCCACAATCCAAAATTACATTTGAAAACTCTGAAAGTAAATGGAGAGTTTAGTTGTCAAGAAATAGATACTGCAGATGAGATAGAGGACACTATTCCTCTTGCTCCCCCATCCATATTTTCCATCTGGAGAGAAAAAAAATAGCAAGACCAAAGATCACAAAACAGGCAAAGCACAGTAAAGCTCTTTCATTTGATTTTGTTAATGTTACTTTTACATTATCGTTAAAAAATACAAGAGCTGAGGGCATTGATAAGGAATCCTTCTTTTTCTGCCTAACTTAACATTGCTAAGTTAGCCCTGGGCTGTTAAACAAGGCTTTACCTAACTTTGCTGTTCATCTGATCCAGTTTTGTATTACATCCTTGAGAATGATGTCAAAGATTTCAGACACAATGCCCCACTTGTCTATTTTTTCTCCACAATGATTCCTGTTGGCAATGATTTCCTATGGCATCCTTAGAATCATAGAATCATAAAATATCCCGAGTTGGAAGGGAACCACAAGAATCATCAAGTCCACCTCCTGGATCTACACAGGAACACTCAAAATTGGACCGTATGTCTGAGAGCATTGTCCAAATGCAACTTGAACTCCAGCAGGCTCAGTGCCATGGCCACTGCTCTGGGAGGCCTGTTCCTCTTCATGAAGAACCTTTCCCTGATATCCAACCTGAACCTTCCTTGTCTCAGCTTCATGACTTTCCCTCAAGTCCTTACGCATGGGAAACTGTTCCAGTTATCTTCTGCCAAGCCTGTGTGTGTGGTTTCTTTTTTGTTGTTGTTGGTTTTGGTTTTCCTTGAAACTTCTTTTTCAAGCTCCTTTCAATCATATTTAGTCCAAAATTATATATATTTTAATCAGCTATCCAGTTCATCTCCATAGGGGATGTGCATACATAGGCAAATTATTCATATAGTCTTGGTGCATGTGCTGAAGAGTATATAGACTGAATCTTGCAATAAGCTGAATTTACTCCTGTTGATGCATAATTTCTAAGGATGTTCTAAACATTTTAAATGTAATGAAAAAATCTGGCCTTTTAAAACCTGTCTGATATTTTGCCGTAAATGTTTAATACTTTATTCACAGTGTTTGTTATTGGCATATTTGCAGAAAACTGGGCTTCAGACATTGAAAATTTTCAGTAGTAGTTTCAATAATTTAAATAAACAAACAAACAAGCTTCCTGAAAAAGCTGTCAAAATGACTTCTTGGTATTTTTAAAAATATATATGTATTTTTTAAAAAAATAAACCTCCTTGCTCTCATTTTTCTCTGGCAGCTCAGACAGGATATTCTTTCAATGGGGCTCTGAACAGTGATGCATCTATCCACAGCTAATTGCAGGACTGAGAGGTACACTGAGGTATACTTCACATAGCACAGATTTATATATATATTAATAATAATCATAATTCAGGGCTTTGTAACCAGTAGAAAACTGTTATCAACAATTTACTCTGGTGCAACTTGATGAAGTAGCAAAAGCAAAGACTGTAATGAAACATTAAGGCCAGATCTAAGAGTATCTTGCCACTACAGAGGTAACAAGATTGTTTATTAGAAAACCTTCCTGGCACAGTAGCAAAAAGAGCAAAACTTTACAGGGTTCCACAGATGATAAAGACTTCTTCAGTAGTTTTAATATTTTAAGCTCCAGACCTTCTGGCATTGTTAAGAGCCCCAATGAAACATGACTGAAGGTCACGCAGAGACTCAGTACCTAAATGTAAAGGTTGCAAAATCTTGTCTGTGTTTACATTGTGTGTTCTTTATTTCAGATCAGCATTCAAAATTATCTGATGTCCAAGAGGCTCCAAACTACAGCACTGGCTGCCTCCTGTGTGAAGTGCAGGACACAGCATTTCAGATCCATGCAGGACACAGCATTTCAGATCCATATAGTATTGTACTTTCATGGAAAGACAAAGTACAGTATTTCACTATGAATATGTCAGCTGTTAGCAACCATCAAATCTATGACTCATGAAAATGTCTATACATGTTTTATTAACTAAGCAGCATTTCCAATTTACTCTTACTATAATGGATAATGACTGAAGGTTCATCAGGGTTAATCAAGAAAACGATGTAAATTTTATATTATATTATGTTTCACTTGGCTTAAAATGGATCTTGGGTGACAATCTTTTTTATTTGTTAAATCATGATTTACTGTGTTATGGAAACCACACAACAGCCCCAGTGTGAAACAAATAATGAACAAGTCAGTGTATAAGTCATCAGATTTTATGTATTCCCAGAAAATCACTTATTGGGAACTTCACTGGACAGTCACTGAGTTTGTTTTTTTTTCTGTAGAAATAGAATTAATGTTTTGAGATGCCTTGCTTTAATTAATTTATTTTATTTTATTTTATTTTATTTTTTAATGTATAGGTGGAGACCTTACTGTAGCATGTTATATACTAAATAGTATTACAGAAGAATCATCACAATATCCAGATAAGGCTGAGCTAAATGTTTAATAGATGTGTGTTAACATGTCTACAGGTTAAAAATAAACTTGTATGATGTTTATGACTTCACATGCAGGTAAAGCAACAACCAAAGTTGTTAAACCCTGTGCCAGCTGCACAGATAAACAAACAAACAAACAAAAAAATAAAATTAATACTAATCCAGCAGCAAATGTCCAAAAATGAATCCACTAAAACCTCTGGTTTTGCTTATATGAGCACCTAATATATAGCTCACTATACAAAGAAACCACGATTGTTTTTAACAATAGAATTTTGTTTGTATGAGTCTGAAAGCATAAAATCCTGTTAAGGGGAATTACAAGGTTCTGTCTTCATTCAGCTTTGCTGAAGTAGAACAATAGAAAATGGAATGACATATACACCTAAACCTAAATCTCAGCCTAAACCTAAACCCGAATCAAAACCTTACCCTAAATCTAGCGATCTACCTAACATGTATGCAAACAGCTTGCTTTAATGGAATCAAGCAGACCACTGTAAGAAGTCTGGGTTCATGAAAATATGATAGTTGTGTACAACTTCAGTCCAAAAACAATGAAAAAATGCTTTATAGAGGGTGTTCCACCCTCCTTTCATAAGAAACGAGTACCAGCCAGATTTCATTGTACCATGCAACTAGCTAGCTTCTATAAAATACATTTTTTATATTTAAGCTGCAGCAAAATGAAAATTGCTTCCCAGTTCTTCCTTCTGAATGTGGACAATGTAAACTAGACTGAGGATTATTGCTTGACCAATTACAAATATCACCACTTGTCTTTGGAACCTGCATGATGCTGCACAGCGCACAGAAATCACAAGGCTTTACGCTTCTTATTCATTACACCCTGATCACCCTGTGCAGCTCTATCATATTTTGACATGTAGCCAACAAATTAAGAAGCAAAGTTAGACAAAGCCAGCATACTCATGCATAAAAGAGCAATTTATATCTATACATGGATAAAAATTCTTACTAAATTCTTACTAATTCTTACTAAAATTCTTTTTTAAAATGATGAAAATGTTAAAACTTTCATATTCTGTGGCTGGTGTAAATCATGTATGCTCCTTACCCATGCTAGCTCTAATTCTTTCTGCCTGCGAAGGCAACTACATCATGATTCGTGCTGCCCATCTTCAGAGTCACAGAGAGAAGCACCCAAGCACTCCTTTTCTTAAGTGACATGCAAAGGGATGAGTGTATTTTCTCTCTCTTTGCATCCAAAAAAAATTTTAAACAATCTTATCATTAATGTTTGTGCCTTTCTTGACATTCTATTTCATTTTTAAGAAGAGTGGTGGTGACATGACCATGCTACAAATCCAGGCCAAATGTAACATCAGGAAAATATGATGAAGGTATGCTTATATGATAAACATGATAAAGGTACAAAGCTTATACACAAAATATGCTGTTGTATTTTAACTCACAGAAATAGCGTGCCTGTGTAGTGTGCCCAGTTTCAAGCAGGTTAGAATGTCTTTAGATATTTCTGAACTGGAAGGCAATGGACACAAAAACAATAAAAGATTACCCAGAAGCATTAATGGTGGGGGTAGATGCAGAGGCTGTTTCAGAGATGCCCGTGAAGAGACTGTGCCAAAGAGGCAGATGCTGTGTGTTGAAGGGCATCGGCCTGGTTCCAGTCCAACATGGGAAAGCCAGTGACCTGATGAAGCAGGATGAAACATCGTGTCCTCATTCTCCAACAGATGTCTCACCCTGACTGTTTTTTCTCAGAAAATTCCAGTTTTAATGACAATAAGAAAAGATGATGACAGAAATACTGTATTTTTATTGTATATTTTATTTTAAGTCTGAGTTCATAAATGCATATTTGTGTCAAGGTAAATTATAAAGATATCATTTACCTGTATAGTATAACAGTGACGTTACTCAATGTTTCATTTTGAAAGCAGGAAGAGGTATCTAAGTTCTATATATTATTATAAGAGCATGAAGAAGAATCTGTTGTATATATTATTCTAAAGGCATGAATTTACATGCTTTGTAAATGTCTACAGCACTTCCATTTGAATCTTTTGTGGCAAAGATCACCTTTTATTATGTTAGGCAGCTTAGAAATCCATGGATTGTTTTTTTCTGCAAATTTCTGAAATGTTTTAAAGCATTAGGCTTCCATTTGACTTTTTCTCACTCTAGCATTCAAGCACATCAAATTTGTGTGTCCTCCCCAAAAGCACGCTGAAGTTGTTTTCATGGGAATAACTTAGGAGGACTAAAATCCTCCTCTGACAGGTTATGCATAAAAACATTTTCCTGTTTCGATAGGGTAATACAACCAAAAGGAGTCAAAATGCACATTTTCTCACTGGTGAACAAAAGAACAAAGTGAAAACAAGGGTGAAGGAATTCTCCTGATTTTCCAGTTCAGAAAAGCCAGCAAAATGGTGATGCTTAAGGTAGGAGATCTGCAGGAGACAGAAAAGCAGTATGGGAGGAACCCATCCTGCATCATTATATTGCCAGATTATCAGCCTAAATTCCCACAGTCCTCTGATCTTCATTTGGTTAAGAATGGATAGGATTTTGATGACAAGATAAGCTCTATCCTGGCCATATAGTGATCCATGCACTTCATGGAAACTCATGTACGCCATGCTAAAACCAAATGCTTATAAGGATGCTAATGACACAGGTTAGATTTGGCTGCTCACATGCTCTCAGGCTCTGCAGTCTTAGAAGTGATGACAATAAGCCCCCCACAGTACCAAATTCTTGTAAAGAAATTACATCTGAACCTCACTGAAGGTGTTTAATATTTTAAATACGTGGGATGACTCTGGAAGTTCTAATACCACATTTTTTTCAACCAAAAGTGAACACATCTCTCCAGGTCAGAGAGATGGTGTTCCTGGAGGGGGCTGTAACACAGGTGAAGAGCTGCGTTACTCAACAAGCTTTGCCTGATGGAAGAAACCTGAAATAACACTAAACAGAAGCCTGGCAGAGCTGTTTGCTGTCTTCTTCCACCCTGCTGGATGGGCCCACTGTGGGGACAACATGACCTGGGTGAGGATGGGAGAGAGCAGAAAACATTTTATTTGACTCTAAGCAAAGTGCAGTACAATTCACACATGGTAACTGGAATATCCCAGTGCAAAAAAAAATAAAAAGAAGCTGTTATTAGTGAGAGAGTATCTTGTTGCTAGCATGCACTGTTAAACAGAAAGTTGTTACTACTTTTAGCCTTCCTTAAAACTTTCCAAATAACAATGTTGGCATAATTTCTCAGTAACAAAGAAAATGGAAGAGAATTACTTCCTTCTAGATGATGGAAAGCAAAAGACTTACATAAAGATATAAATATATCCATATATATGTTTAAATACAATTAAAAGAAAACAAGTTCAGAGAATTTCTTCAGTTTTGAAATTGAGACTGTTTCTTGGAAAACCATGAAATAGTTGTCATAATACCCATGCTCATTTTGCTGTGAACCAAAATAATATCTCAGCAACTCAGCAACAAAGGTTTGTCAAAGGTTTCTGAATTTTTAGATGACCCTGCAGAATATTTTGCTGCTCCTGATGTGTGAATACCTAACCTACCTAATTTGATACTAAGAACACACCACAATAAAGAGAAAGCAAATTTCATTAGAAACTCAGGAAATAAATTCTGAAATGGATAATGCACTAAATTAAAAGGAGTAGTTGAGCTGGGTAGACTTTAGTATCAAGTTGAAAATATTATTATTTAAACTTATTCATTTCAAATTAATGTGTTCTCTAACAACTTAAAAGCCTAGGTTTAACATATTATGACATATCTCATTTTATATACACAGAACAGAAAAAATATGCTGCTCTGCATATCTCCCTGGGGCCAAATTAAACAAAACAGAAATTCCAGAACTTCATATCCCTTAATGAATTTACTTGCTCAAATGCTAAAGAAAATGTGTAACCCTAAAAGATTAGCTGATTGTCTGAAGCTTAAGACAAAAAAAAACATCATAGAGTTAATAGCCTCCCGTTTCCAGTGGGGGAACTGTCATATTGTGTAGCCTATTTAATGTCCCTTGTCATGAAAGCTTACAAGGAGGAGCAATTTCTCTACTGCGCATCTTCAATGCCACACAGAATTTACCTGTGAAACACCACGGGCATGTAAAAATAGCACCAGTCTTAACGAAGAAGTACAAGGCTGTAGGTTCCCGGAACCTGATATGACCCAGAAAGTATCCTGCAGCAGAAGAACCAGCTGAATGATTCATGGTCCTTTAGGGTCACATTTTAGCAATCCAAGCACACAAAACATCTCATATCCTCCGGGTCTTCCTTTCACCTTCTTCCTATTGCCTATGCTGTTTTGATAACAACCTTCTCCACAAACTGGCTTGCGGCTGGGCCCTGGTTCTCGACAAATGAAACAGTCTCTCCTATTTTACCTACATCTTGCTTTGCAGGGTGGACAAAGTTGAGCCTTAACTGTGCTGCATCCAAAAGGTCGGTCATGGAGGGGGAATGGGTTTTTCTAGAATAGGGTGTCTGTCCTTGGGGCCTCTGCTGTAGGAAAACATGGTGTAGCCCAGAAGAGAACAGACAGGTTCATTATGGAGTGAGGTATGGAAAAGGACTAATTGGGTTTGTCTAGTTCAGAAAAGAAAAGACTGGGAGACACACGTTAATGATCTTCCCACCTATAAAAACTTGGTGCAGAGCAGACAGTGATGAATTGTGTTCTCTGTTTGCTAGGTCACTCTTAATTTGCAGAAGTGGAGATTTAGGTATGATTTTAGAAATGCTACCTAACTAAAAAAAAAAAAGAAGTGCTGGAAGAGGCTGGCTATCTACTCCACAGCTTCCTTCACAGCTTCTTTATGTAAGAACTGGTTGTTTGGTCTTCCTCCTACCCCAGTCCCCACCATCCAGCCTGTCACTGTTAAGGTTTCACCTACTCAGTCAGGTTTAATCCACAAAATAAACAACAATAGGAAAACACCCAGTGAACAACACAGCCCCCTGTCCTCTGTCCAGGTGAGCAACAGTGTTTTACATTGTCATGTGGGAAACCTCTCCTCCATGAGTATCGTCCTGTTAGCACGTACCAAAATAAGGTGACTACTTCCCAGCAGTAGAGAGCTGTCTCCATGATGAACATATATCAAACACAGATTAATTCTGGGCTGGGGGCCTATGGAAGTCCCTAGCACCTATGCAGCTGCTCCACAATCTTCTTGAGGGAATAATATATGCTAAAAAAGTTGTACTGTTATCAGTCAGGGTGACCCAGGTATGCTTGTCCTGCCTCAAAGCTGAGGATGGAATAAGGGATCTACACAGACAGGCATCTGGAATAATGTTTTGTGGTCACAATTTTAATATATACACTAAAGGACAGAGAAATTTTCTGTATTTAGTCATAGAATTCAGAAACTGATCTGTAACCATGTGAGAGCAGGAATATATTCTCCATCATCTCCAAATGAAGCATGTTTAGCTGCTACAGGGACATGCAGGGCATGCAAAAGGAGATGTGAGAAAAACAAATAGAGCTTCTAAAATATCTTGTATTCGTGATCAGGAACTTAATCTCTGATGCTAAAAATTCCAGAAGGTTGCTACCCAGACCAGCTTATATTTTCTATTAGAAATTTACTTTTGATCTCTCAAACTCTGTGGTGCCCAAAAAGCCTGAATTCTCTTTTACAACAACAGAGAAGGCAAATGACAGGCAAAGAAAAGAGGATTTTATGACCAAATGTCACAACTGGTCCCTCAGTCCCCAAACTCAAATTTTTAATGTCTTCAGGTGATATAAATGGCATAACCCTTTCATGTCAAGTGTACTATTTTAATTTATTCCTGATAAGATTGGAATAAGATCCAAATTATGTCCAACTGCATACATAAAGCCAAACATGAAGTACAGGCCATTCAGAAACGACTCGGAAAAACAGTCATCAGTGTGGACTTCGGGGACATCCAGGATGTGACTGAAAACCACAGTTGGCAAGGAGCCAAACACCTCAATAGCTGAGCCCTGGAGTACAGGTTCACTGTACATGAAAACAGCTACTGTTTCACCTTCTCTCAGGACTTGCAGCTGTAAGGCAACTGCAGCCTAACAAATTCACTTTTGGAAATATGAGGTCACAGTATTTGAGTTCTCCTACCATGTGTTGCAATTTATCATAGAATCATGGAATCATTTAGGTTTGAAAAGACCTTCAAGTTCAACCATCAACCTGACCTACTGAGTCCTACTACTAAACCATGTCCCTTAATGCTAAGTCCACACACCACTTATATACCTCCAGGAAGGGAGACTTCACCACTTCCCTGGGCAGCCCATTCCAATGCTTGGCCACCCTCTCTCTGAAGAAATTCTTCCTCATATCCAATCTAAACCTCCCCTTGTACAACTTCAGACCATTTCCTTGCATCTTGTCACTCGTCCCCTGAAAAGAGACTGACACCCTCCTCACTGCAACCTTCTTAGACAATGCAAATTAGACAATGCAGATTTCCTTTTCATAAGCAAGCTGGAAAAAAAAATAATAAAAAAAAAAAATACAATATCCTTATGCCCAGCAGATATGCCTTTTTTTTTTTTTTTTTTTTTTTCTTTTACACTTGCAGGCTTTCAGGCTTACAATAAAATCAACAAGAAGGAGGAAAAAAATGTGCTTAAGGTGCAGATATACCATTTTGACATGTATTTGGGAATCTGATGAGACATCTTCTGTAATGTGGAAATCATGGCATCTTTAGTCACAAATTAAGGCAAGCAATTTTTTTTTTCTCTAGTTTGGAAATTTTTGCTGTACCTGTTCATGGCATTCTATTAGCTGCCATCATAAAAAGAAAATATTGTTGGTAATATTTATTTGTAGAGACAAACATCAATGCTAAGCACTTAGCAGTACATTATGCTTTTTTTTGAGGATGCACTTGGGGGAATCAAAGTATTTTATTGCACAATAGATATCATTCTGTTTGCACTTGCATTCCTCCAAACTCAAACCATTCACAATGTTTTATTTCTGAGAATACATCACCAAGAATACTGACTCTGATGATATTGTTAAGTATTCAAACAACTCCTGCACATCACTTATAAAAAGAATGCCTTTGGGTAAATATCTTTGCTTTCTGTTTTTCTTTGTCTTTCCTTTATCACTGCCCTTACATGACTTATTCTTGGATAAATTAACCATATTCGCTCCATTTACCGTTTAATAAAAATAAAGCATGAAAAATATTATAAGCTATAAATAAAATCATTTAGAATTTGTATAGCACTAATTTGTCAGGGGTTGAATAAATGTTAATTATACAGCTTTTAAAAAATCAGACTTGTTAATGTCATTTTTAATTTAGAATGTTACACTGTAAATGTTTTCCATTGTGTTAATTTACACCTGTTATTACAGCCTCCATTATTAGGTTTACACTGGAACAGCTACTTTGTGCCACTGAAATTTGCTTAAAACAGCAGAAACAATTACTAATTAGAAGGGCATGTTTACTTTAATTATATTTATTTCCTAGTCTAGTTTTATATGTAGCACACTCTGAAAGTGTATGATTCAATTAGCCAAACCCATTTATCTTAGGCAATTCCTCAAATGAACATTGCTTAGAAAGACAGCAAACTCTTTCAGCACTACTTTGCTTCATAAATTTTCATAGGTGACACTAATAAATACATACAGTGACTGGGTATCACTCTCTCTGTGACCTCAGTGCTTTCTCCCATTTTTGCTAATGCTTATTCAGTAATTGCAGATTACCAGAATTACATTTTATTCAAGCAACAAGACAAGCCATTTTAATCCAAGGTTTTAAACCACTGACATGGAGAACTGTCTTTAGCATTCATAAACTCAGAATCAATACTCAGATAAACATTCAGCTCATTCAGTTATCTGCACAATATGAAACTACAACAGACAGTCATCATCCACGGATATCCTGAGCCACCCTTTTGTATTACACAGTGAGTTGCAAGTTTGCAAACCAAGTGCAATTTAAACTTCTTTGGAACAAGAAGTTAATGTCTTTATCCTTTACAAATATGAGTTTTTGAGTGTTTTTTTTTCCAGGGAAACTTGAATTATCTATCCACTCTGGCTAATTAAAAAGGAGGACAGCTGTAAAAATTCTTTACAGATGATTTCCCTGAAGCTCATCCTAAGTATTTTGTTTTAAACCTGAAGTGAGGATTAAAAAAAAAAAATCAAAAATGGAAGAGTTATGCTTTTAATTGATAGTTGATTTTCCTAATCTATGTAAATGATACTGGCAGGTAGTACTACATACTGTTGCTTTTGAATAGCATTATTTCATCACTTGTGACAAAATTCAGTACTCTGAAGTATAAAGCTGAAGATGCAATTGTACAGTCCATCGGGAATCCCAATGAGATCTACCTCACAAGGCGCTCTGCCTCGTTCAACATTCAGCGATCAGAGCTGATGCATTTCTGCTGCATTTACTGTTGCTGCATGGGCATAGTGGTTGTATGGTTTATGGTCCTTTAGAGTGTGCAGCAGATGCTGTCCAAATGGTGTTGATGGCTGTGTGGTTAAAGTTTCCCAAAGACTGGGGCAACCTCTCCTTGTAGAATGAAGTACCACAGCTCTGCATATCAGCAATGTTATGTAAAAGAAATGATCAAACACCCGGATTTAAATAGTCACATTTTGGACTGCTTGGCCACATTTTATAACTTCCACCACAAAAGGCGTTCTTTCCTATTTAAATTTCTCCTTAAGAAGCAGAACATAGCAAAAATGATGAAAATCTAAACCTCTAATAAGAATCAAGACAGTATCTTGTGTGGCCAAAGATCACAGACCTATCTTCTCTTAATCCACTGCAACGCAGAAGACAGTGTATAAATAGAAAGTCTGATGTAATTCAGGAAGAAAAAAAAAAAAAAAAGCTGCTATTAAAAAGTCAGCATTTTTAAAAAGCTAATAGAGATGTATCTCAGCTGAGGCAATTATTTTGTAGGTTAAGAGGAGAGAAATACTGCTGCAATTGAGGATTTGTCTTCACAGGGGCTGTTGAAAGTCAAGGCAAATCGGCTGAGGGAATGCAGTCAGTTCCCTGCCAGATGAGCATACATTATGGTAGCTTATCCCTCCTCCAAAAGGAACAGGGATCAACTGCAGTGATGAAAGCTCGCTTGAGACCGGACCGAGCCAGCTCATGTATGGGTTCAAAATGTTTCAAAGTCTGCATTTGGTGCTTCTAGAGGAGTCAGTGAGGCCATCCTTTCTCTGGTGCTGCCCTTCCCCACGCCGCCTGGCAGCTGATAACAAAGGCTGGCTTGATGGACACCATCTCTGACCTTTCACTGACAGCACCTTCTCTTGTATTTGCATGCGGGACGAGGGGCGCGGGGAGGTTATACCAAGTGCACCAGCAATTTCCAATAGCTAACTATCTTTAATAATGAAGTGTAAGATAACAAATCAAGTCTGAGTCATAACTAATTAAAAGAAATGGGAATTGAAAATGAATGCAATTAGTCAAAATTTCTGAGCAGTGCCTTTATTATAAAGTCAATAATTAAACTGGAGAAATCAGTGTTTTGTAACATATTCAAGCCTATGCACAAGTAACTTCTGGCCTTTCCTCAAGTGTCTTGGCTTTGAATAATTCTGCTTTCTGTAGAATTTCTTGGATTCCTGTAATTTTTTATTTTTTTTTTCAAAGAAACTGATGAGCTGGACTTAGTTTTCTGGGCTGGTACACTGATGAAATGTTGACCATGGCATGTTGTTCCTTCCTCAGTAATTAGGCGACTCTCTTTGCAACAACAGGGAAGAGGCATCATCAATTAAAACAGAAATAATGCTGGTTGCATTATTTTTTTTAAACTCAGTAATACATTGACACACATTTTTTACAGTTGTAATGAACCTGAGTTTGTAAGTGCTAGGCTATATACATGTAAAGTAGATGTGTACCTTTTATAAAGGAGCCTGTAGATGTTAAATTGCAAGGAGACTTCAGAAGAATCTTAATTTATAAGAGAAGTACATTGATGCACTCTAATATTTTCCTTCTGACATACACCTTCTTTTAAACATAGGCTGGCTCTCCAGATTGTTCAATGTGAAACCCCTGAAAGGGTTTTCTTATGTGCAAGAATTGACTAAAGAACAATGATACAGCTTTCCTGACCAAATATTCACCCTGGTCTAATTCTTTTTGCTCCACTAGAATGTATTCTGACAAAACTAACAAACTAACAAACAAATAAACAAAAAACATAGAAAAGCCTGGTATTTTTCTCAAAGCTTGCAATGCTGGCCCAGATCAGAGCTTCTCACTTGCTTTTTTTCAGTACCCTCCCAGGTAATTTTACTGAGGTTCACTGAGTGGGCAGCAGCACACCAGTGGCTGCCCTGCCCAGCCACCCAGGCACTCTGCCTTGCTTTTGCAGCTGGAGGCAGCTGTGTATATAGCACTGCATTTACACTCTTCTCCCTCTTCTGACCCTAAAAAAAAATATAAATAAATAAAAAGAATGAGGTGTGACTGCCTTTTCCAAAAGAAGAGGGAATGATCCAAAGATACTGCAAGAGGTTTGCAAATCTGCCATTCAGTGTAAACCCACCACCACAAACAGCAAGGCACAGCCAAGTGCTCTTTATCACTCCCAGTAGAAAGCAGCAAGATTTTAAGCCAGCGTCCCAGGCACAGAGCTGAGGGATGTGGTGGGAGGGAGAAAGGCACTCAGCCTTCGCTTGGGGCTGGAGAAGCGACGACTCCGCGATGCTGAGCCTGTGATCTGACACTATCTGCAAGTTGACGCTGCTGCCTGGGGAGCCTGCCTGGTGCTAGCTCCTGCTGCTGTGGTGTGAAAGGCTTCAATTAGTGCTGGCCTCCGCATGGCAGTACTGCTCCCCAGGTGCAGAAGGAAATATCACAGACTTCAAGCCCTTCCCTCTCCAAGGCTTCAGGAAAGAGTGCACATCATGGAGCAGCATGGCAATAAAGATGCAAACTAAAACACAGACACTGATTTCTTGAATATTTGCAATGCAGGGGAGCCACACTGACTTTGTGCTGTCAGTAGCAGTCCACAGCATGTGTACGTGTGCACAAATATGCTCCCCTCCATGGACTTGCTGGATGCCTTGAGGCAATACTGCTCCAAACGCACACGCTCATACGCAGGCACAAGCTCACACATCCACAGCTGCTCATTATGCACAATATAGAAAAAAATACAGAAGGCAGAGAGTTATAAGAGACTGAAGGATGTACTCAGGATCCACAGGGTGGTAAGTTTAGATCCTGAAAGCCAAAGAAATGGCAAGGAAAAAAAAATATCTGAAATGTGGCAGTATTCAAACATTCCCTACATAAATGATTTTTTTTTTTTTTTTTTTTTTTTTGTACTAAAACTATTGCATTATCTTCCAAAGAGCTCCCACTTCAAAAAAACAGATCTGAGTGCTACTGCAATGATAAAGAAACTACTGAAACAAAACTTTCAGGCTATTCCAGTCCAATGGTGTTAAGATTCCCTTTATTCTGATTCACTCAAAAAAAAAAAAAATGTGTACACAGTTGGAGACCACTGTAAAATAGGTATATGTACCTATCTTTAAACCATTAACGAGCCTTTATTTTTTTTTTTTTGCCATAAAATTCTGGCTAGCACAGAAAACTGGGCTAGCACCATGGACTCGGATGATTAATAATGCAGAAATTCCTCCGAATCAAAGGTAAACCAAGCAAAAATGACAAGCAGAAGGAGAAGCATCTTAAAAAAATTACCAGAGAGCTAGTTTTGGATCTAAAGGCAACACCAAGCCTGCCAACTTCTCAAAGAGGCTGCCAAGAAGCCAGATGCCATAACTGGAAGGATATTATCCAGAGTTTTACATCTGAGTCTCATGAGTGCCTTTGAAAAAGGACAAAAAAAATGGATGCTGGCAGGAGCTCAACTGTTTAATTTCTATCCCCACCCTAAATATTTATTTAAAAGTTAAATTGAAACCATTGCAAAAATTAAAGACAGGATGTGTAAATACAATGTTAAGTATTTACAGTGACCCACAGGGGCAAGCAAACCCTACCAAAGCACTGGAAAACTCTATGGGAACATGGGTTTGAGTCCTGAGGTCATCCCAAACTCCCTATTTCAGCAGAGCTTCAGAGAGCACACAGAGGTCCTGAGGAAAAACTAGTGATGAGGCATTTAATAGCCTTGGTGCCTGCCCCTGCAACTGGGTGGGCGCAGCAGGACTCTGTTCTGCTCCTCTTCCTCCAAGTACAGCAGCCACAGTGCTCATCCCTAACACACAATGGGCTCCACCTGCCACATTGTGGGTATAAAATGTGCCCCAGTGCAAGAGAGCTCAGCTCACAACAGGAGCTGGCACATGGCTGACACGCAAGGACGATGCCTTCATTCTGGCTATGCTGTAGGCATGCTTGATCATATCATGGGGGACATGCTGACAAGTCTTGAGACACAAACCAGCTGTAAACCATCACAACAGTTCAGAGGGTCTACAGCTTTCTCCATGCCCACACCTGAAGAAGTCACCACAACAAGAAAGGTTAAATGCCTGCAAGTAACCGGCTGCAAGAGTCTCCACTCAGTAGACAGACCAAAGGTTGTCCCCCACTCTGCAGTCATGTCTGGTAAAGTGCAAGGTAGCACTGACAGATTGGATCCAACCTGTCTAATCAGAAAGTGATCGTAACATTTGGATTTTTTAGGGTGAGTGAAAAAAGATCTCTGAAGGCCTCCATTGAACCTGCAAGCCCAAACTCTGATTTTACTTCATTTAGCCCCAATTCTGTGAAGACTCGCACTTCAAATGCTTGAATAATTCCATTTAAATCACTGAAACCAGTCCGATGCATCAAGTTAAGCACTTGCATAAGGTCTTCTTAGGTCACAGTCTTGCATTGTTTATGCAAAAAACAATTTGTAGCCAGATTGATTTATATATTCTGCCATCTCTTGGCACTGAGCATTTGTATCCCTTGACATTAACTGGCATCTGTCAAACACTTTCTTATAGAAAAGTTATTCAGTCACACAGGTTTGTAATATACAACTGCATATATTACTTGGGTAAAGGAAAGGCAGTTATTTTGATTTCTGCCATAAAATATGGCAGAAATGTAAACTATGAACTGCAGAACACAAAAAAATGCAGTGACTTTTTCAAATACTGGCCAAGCAAGCAGTATTTTACATGACACGAAACAAATGTTCAAGTTCAAACTGCAAATGGAAGTGACCAAAACCTGCACCGGACTTGGAGGAGCACAGGGATCTTCTCCCCAAGACTGTGACAGGTTAACATGTCCTATTATTAAAGACACCTGCTCTGCCTCCCCTTCTGTACTTCCTACAGGCTCGTTATGATTTGTTAGGGCTTCTGAGGGTTATTCTTTTAAGAAAAGACCAGCTAGTATCCAAAATAAGACCTGAAATACAGAACTATCCTAAATACCCCTTTCAGCTAGTTCAAGACATGTTTATAATGTGCACGCACCACTTTGCATTTACCATGAGGCTCCTCAATTAGTTCATCGGCAAGTTAACCTTCTATCTCCCAGCAAATATAATTCATGCTCATTTTATACAACACAGCATTCTGCTGGCTATTATCCATCATTTACAAGTGTTATTTGTCTATAAAAATGACACTAAAAAGTTGAAAAATGATTCTGCTCTGCCTGCTTCTGGATGTGTTTTAACAAATGGTACCAATGCAAAAGGCTCTAAGTCATGTAAGAAGCAATTAGTCAAAGAAGCCATAAATATTTTTAAAAAGGATATAAATGATTGCTTGCCAGATAGTAAAAGCTCTAAAGGTTGCTACATAATAAAAGACTGAACCTACACATACATATTTGAGTAACTTTACCCCAGTGTGCAATCCCATTAGGATGAAGAAGGTAACTCAAGCAAGTAACGTTAGCCCAGTGAGTAAGTGTTTGTTCTAAAACAGTTAAAATAGTATTCCTCATTATTTATTGTTAATGAAGTTAATCAAATTCAGTGCTACTTACTCATGCATGCATTTAAATAGAAACCTGAACATGACATGCATATTTATGGAACAGAGATTGAAAGATCATTATCTGTAGGGAAGAAAATCCAGCAAAGAAAAGGATGCGCAAAATGTGTTTGTTATCTTATTAGAACATAAACTGTTTTGCTTAAAACATAAATATTTATTTGAATTAATTCAATTAACTTCAATAATAGCTTCCACACATGACAACTATAGCTAATGTATGAATTTTGTGTTTTCTGATGAAGATGCAGGCCACAGCCATAGCTACCATCAATCAACTGGTCTCATTCCATTGAGGTTAATGGAGCTCTACCAATTCATAGCAGTGTGCGGCTGGCCCATAGCTCTCTAATCTCTTACATTGAACTGAAATACTGCATCCTGCATCACTGAAACTCAAAAGAAGAGAAAATAAGTTGTTCTATTTACTTTTCAGTTAACAAATAAGGTGAAAATTTCCCAGTTGCAAAGTTCTAAAATTTCACGCACTATTTTTCTATTATTTTTTTTTTTTTTAATTTAAATACCAGTAGAGAGGTTTAGAGACCAGACAGGTGGGACTGGCAATCCCAGAGAGACAGAAGGATGAAAAAACTTTAAAAGTGCTACTATTACATATTAGTGCCACTGGCATTCTGTACTCTCAGTGAATTTCTTGCTCTATGTATGGAGTGAAACATATAGCTAAGCATATGATTTCACTAGCTATCAGTTTTGAAAGAGTTCATTATAATGTGAGAGGGAAAAGACTCACTAGATTGCTAAATATATAGTGAAATATATAGAGAAAATACGGAAAGAAGGCATACTTCTGCATATTCCTTGGCCTTCAAAGAATGTCAGAGTAATTTTCTTTAAAAAACTTATTGTTCAAACATCTAAAGAGAAAGAAAAAAAAAAAAAAAAAGAAAAGAAAAAAAAAAAAGTTACCTTAAATCATATTTTCAAGTTCTAATGTGATTTTATTAACTCCTTTTTATTGCCCAGTTTAAATATTCTAATTGGCACACGGTACACTTACAGTCACTATATATCCATTAGGTTTTAATGGGGTTGAAATGGTCCACAGTATTATGGGGCTGGCAGACCTACTGCAGTCTCATCTACAATGATGCAAGGTGAGTGGGGCATAAAAACACAACGGTTATTGCCACTGCAAGAATGGAAAAAACTTCCTCCAGAGTGGCTCTGTATGGATAGTTTTGCATAGATAAGAGCCAGCCTCCACAAGCACAGGTGACCAAAGTGAAGTCTACCAGAGCATGTAGGTAGCAGGATGAGCAGGTCTATAGAGCAACATCACTGTTGTTGAGCAGCATGGGGCTGCCCAGTGTGCATGCTGGGTTTGCATCCACTCCATTAGCTGCATGCCCTCCACGTGCTTCCTCTACAGAGCACTTACCAATACATTACTCTCCATGGTAAATATGAAGCTTTACACACCCACCACTGAGATAACCATACTCTGAGTCATGACACTACATGTAGAGAAAGAAGGGAAAGCTCTCCACAAGTAGGGTTTCTCTCTTATCTCTAAATCCCCTAAAATCACAGATACAGAGCATTTATGTGCCTAATACAAGAAACACATTTGTGCCTGATATGTTAGAAAGCTTGTTCAGGAAGGTTTATGGTTCTCCATAAAAGATGGCCCTGCAAGGCCACCACGACCATATTCTCAGGGACCCAAATTATGGCTATTTTGGGAGAACAAGAAGTTCATGACTGTGAGAAACATGGCAGGAAGACTGAGGTAGTCTAATATATATATTGAAGGAAAAAGTGAGGGATGGGAAGACGTATTTCTGTGAATGAGAAAGCCTTTTCACTGACACACTGTAGCTGTGTAAATGCTAGCCTGAAAAGAAAAAAACACATCCATCTGAGTTCCACGTGATAGTTTTTAATTTAATTCATTTCCTTGTGACAGGTTTAAAATGTCCGATGTTTTATGATACTTCAGAAATATTAATAAAAATCTGCAGAAATCTGGAGATCTTCCTGCTGCTACATAAATAATTCCTCTGTCTCCACTCCCAGGGAAGTGTAAAGGGCACACGAAGATTCATACCTTCTCCTTCTTTTCCCTCTCTCTGTATTTCAGGGTACTTCACCAAATTCAATGTGCAGGAATAATGTTCTCAAGCAGAATCCTTTATTAAGTAGAAATAACTGATTCCACAAGTTTAATCACAGAATCCTTCTTTTATCCTTTAATTAGGAAGTGGTGGCTGTAGAAATTGAAGTGGCATGTGTACAAATATTTTTAAACACAAAGGAAGAAGCAAAGCTAGCTGAGCAATTTGGTAAGAAAGGAGGGAAAAGTCTCCCAGACCTGTATTCCTTAGTTACAAGTAATGAGACCATTTCTATTTGGGTGGTTTTACACAATAAATTTTAAAGAGTAGTTGCTTAAGTACATCTAAAGGTTAAAACCTCAAGCAGATAATCTGTATGTAAGAACAAGTAACTGTCAAATACTTAACCTTTTACAGATTAAAACTGTCTGCCTAACAGATGTGAAATCATCATTGTTGTAATTGTTATAAGTGGATATCTGAGCATTTTGTGGAGATAGATCTTTTTTCTTTTTTTTTTGAGCAGTAATTTTATGCCCCAGGTCACTCGCGTGTTCATGGCTGTGATAAAACCACTGCCTTCCATGAAAAGTTATATGCCAGGACTTTATAACTGCTGCACTGGTTTTCAGAACCAAAGTTATTGGTTGTAACAGGCAGTTTTAAATTATTATGAAATGAACTTGTAGGGTGACTGGAAATGTTTTATTGTTCGGTTGCTGGATGTGGTTATATAAGTGAATTTTCACAATGGCATGGCCAGGCTATAGGAGGAGAAAAGGCTCCAACTTCTGATAAGCTGTACGTGTTACTATAAAATACTGCTCTTTGTCCACATTGGATATAAATATGCTCAGATTTAGAATATGTCTAAAATGCCATTACTTTATCAGTTAAATGTATCAAAGCTATAAGAAAAAAAAAAAAAAAAAGTGTTTCTACTACAACAGGAGAGCATGAAAATGGTATTTTTTTTCCCATACTCTACTTCTAGACAGCAGGACAAACTAGCCAGAAACTCTTCAGCTGCCCCCCAAGCAGAATTATGTTCCTGCATGGGTCTATATTTAGGCCGGTGTCCAGCAACTAGACAAGGCATTTTCCTCTTCAGTCACAGTGAAATGTAATCAGACTATCAAGCAGCCAAGTCGGTTTATAAATCCAGTATGTTACATGCAAGTATAGATTCTGGCACGCAAAGAGAGCAGAAGACAGTAACGGTGAAAGCCTGGCCTTCAAAATGCTGCAGAGCACGCAACGGGGAGGTAGAGCTGCCTCAGGCTGAGGTCCAGCCTTTGGCCGCCTTTGCCCTTTCACTTATTTTTGTAGGTTTACACTACTTTATCTGTTGACACCAGAAGTCAGGATTCTTCCTGTGCTAGGGGCTGCACAAAACCTGGTGCAGGCATAACTGCCCCTGGCAGACAAGCAGCCATCTCCCCACTACCTCTGCTGAAAGGCCTGATTTTCTGCAGCAGGAAATGTCCTGCGAGCATCTGTTTTGGGCTCCAAGCCAATACCCAGCCTGCACTTTTTTTTTTTTTCCATGTTCCAAGTAAATATATTTTTGAAACAAGAAATACTTCTTTTTAATGCGGTTCTGCTCCACAGGTTGACAGGCATTGCTTGATCAGTGTGGTTCCCTAAAGAAACACAGCATAAGACCACAGTGTCTTATCAGCAGCTCCCCTTTTCCCAGCAGTGACTTTGAACCTGCTAATTGATTTCAACCAAATCTGACTGAGGTTTCCAAAAAGTCCCATAGAAAATCAGGGTGTTTCTGCCCAACACTATTAAGGGGAGTGTGAGGGAGGTTCAAACACTAGCAAAGAGCTTGTGCAGTGGGTCTGCTGAGTAAAAGCATGACATACAATGTAGTCTAGTTTGTTTAAGTCCAGAGCCTGAGAAAGCTTTTTTCCCCTTCTACCTACATTGCTCATTAAAAATAAAAAAAATAAATAAAAAATAAAATAAAATAAATGCTGAGTCCTGACAATGTCTGTGTAGAACCTATGAGTATGCAAAGCCCAGTCACTAAGGACTGAAAACTGAGGTTTTGAAAAGCAACAAAATTCCAACAAGATCAAATGAATACTTTCTTCCAAAGTGCTCTGCAAACAACCCCTTGCACCTTCACTCGTCTGAAAGGGAGATGCAAAAGATGGTGCATCACCACCAGCAGCATGAGAGGTCATTTCCAGGACATGATGAAGCAATATGCACTGACCTGCACTCTGCATCAATGCAGTTTCTGTACAAGTTTATTTGTGAGCTGAACTTGAGCAGAGAATGCCAGCTGTGCCATATTGTAAAGTGGATTTGTCATGTGGATTTATCCATACTTTGTCCATTAAGTCACCCTTGGGAATGAGCTCTAGTTAGAGCTTTCTGATAGATGTGAAGGGTTTTTATACAGAAGAAAAATAAATAAATAAATAAATAAATAAGAATGCAGTGATTCCAACAGACTGGGGGGGGGGGGGGGGGGGAAAGTAGGGAAAGTATTATTAGCACATTCAAAGGCATCTGAAATATAAATTATCTGAAAGCACATCACTTTATATATCCTGTTAATTACATGGTTAATATTATGGAATCTGACAACTCCCTATAGACACAAGGACTATTGATGAGTTCCATTTTATGTTAGAAATTTCTCTCTTCTTGTGCAGAATTACCTCTTTAACCTCTTTCAGTCCAATAAATTCACATTAAAATGTGACCAGGAGTGACAACCTTGGGAGAGGACTAACCTCTCCCTCTATCATGTCATTTTAGCCTCAGTCTCAAATTGGTGCAGCACTCCCATAGCTATTAGCTCAGCTCTTCTCCTGCCTCCTGAGTAGATGAAACAGTATGTCTAATTAATTTACAATCCTTAAGTACAAAGGTACCTATCAGAAAAACTACATTAAAATCAAACTACCAATAAGGTAATTGTAAAATCATAATTTTCTGGAATGTTTTCACTAAATACCATTTTAGCTTTGCAGCTGAATGTTTTCCAAAGTCTAGCCTTACAGCTACATGCAAGTCAAATATTTCATACATTACAGTATATCTAGCTCCAGAGGAAAAAAAAAAAAAATGACAGATACTCTTTAATACAATGAAATGCAATTTAAAACCAAGTCAATAAGATACTAACCTCTTATCCTCAAATGAGGGTTGCGTTATACATCATAGGTTAGAAGTTAAAAATGAAGAGAATGGTTCTTGCCACTCATAATTCAAAGACTGTTGTCAAAAGCTTTCTGTTCATAGAAATTCTATTGGTTTTATTCAGCTGGCAAAAACTGTGCAGTATTCTAAGCAGCTCAGACAGACAGCTTTTTTAGCTATACAGTTCAGAGCCAAATTTTCCTGAACAGCATAAGGACTTGATTCTACTAATGTATACATGTTGCACTCTACTCATTTCCAGAAATAACCAGCGTCCATGAAAGCAGGCTGGGGTCTAGGGAGGATACACGCTAACAGCCAGATTCCCTACTCTGCTTTGTGATCCCAGAGACCATCCACAACCAGCAGAAAAATATTCCTGCCCTAAGAAGCCCTCCAACAACACAAGGCTCAAGGCAGAAACTCTGCTGCTGTTCAGTTCCCTACCTGCTTCTCAATGATGAGAAAATACTGGATACTGGTGGTATCCAGGAAACCCTTTACACCACATCTTCCCTTTCTCCTACAACACAACATAGCCCTAGGATGGGCCCTAGGCCTTTGTTGGTGGTAGAGCTTATATAAAAGACTAAGAGAGGGAGCAAAAAGCTGGACCCGCTAGAGATTTTGCTGCTACAGTCCAGAGGTGGCTACAGGCAAGTGGAAGAAGCCTTAGGTGTGAAATCTCAAACTGTTTGGTGTGACTGGCCCTAAGGAATGAGCGACTGCAGCGGGAACAGAGATGTTCTTGCTGAAAGGAACAGAACAGGATGCTTATTTGTCCCCATCTTCCTTCTAGAAGGAAATCATCTGCTACTGCTAATGCTGAAATCTGTGCATCATGCTCATGTCTGCACCAGGTTGGGGAGGATGACAGAAGTTGCCAATTACAGATAAAGGCTATCTTCAAAGTCTGGATAGAAGCCACTAATTTTGACTACCGTATAGTGACACCTCTCATTTTTAAAAGAAATGCCTTAAATTTGGTATGGGCATTATGTTAGCTGTATTTTACATCTATACAAGCAAATTCAGTTAAATAATGGCACATATGTGTGTAATTTTCCACATACCAGTGCCAGCACCCTGCAGACTGTACAGCAGGCTACTCAGTTTACATCCTCAAGTCTTTTGCTTGCTCATATAGGCAAGCCCATAGTTATTGATATTCTTCTAGAAATCTGACCTGTTGTCTACTGGGAATTATTATGTCTCACCAGAAAAAAATCTGAATAGGCGATAGTTCCTGCGTGAGAGCATGAGGACATGCATGCCTTTACCCTTACGTGCTGCACATGCCTTTTCCCCAGACACATACCTAGCAGGTGCAATCCAGATCATCATTTGTCACTCAGACACAAGTAATGCACTCTCCTGAAATATTCTAAATAGATTAGAGTAGATAAGAATTATCTTCTGTCTTTTAGACCATTTCAGCATTAACAAAACTGGGTATATTTTCTGGGTAAACATTCTTTGTCTGAAAATCGAAAAGATAGTGACAATGTTGCTGTCCCCTCTGAAATAACATTTATCAGTCCTCACTAGAGAGAAGCAGTTGATTTCAATTAATATGGTGAGATAACATTAAATGTAATAAATATAATTACATTAAGACCTATAACCTTTCCTAAAAGACTTAAAAGACTGTGTGGCTGGGTGCAGAGTTGGGCACTCAGGTCCCAAAGGCAATTCACAGTGCTGCACTGGCTGCCCAAACTCCCCATGCTGAGGATGGTGAGAAGCCAACACCCAACAACAAGGTCCTCAATACCCAGCAGGCTACTCTGGGAGCCAGACCCTGTGCACGCCAAAGGCAAATGTCAAAGAGAACTTGGGTTTTGCTGTGATTAGAGTCCACTGAGAAAGCAGAACTCACAACCTGAGTCCCATCCATGTACTTTCTTGGGCATTTAAGTCAGACAATGAGGGCACAAAGTCTCTTCAAAAATAAAACCAAGGACACCACCAAGCACACTGTTTTGATAACATCCTAGTGGTTAAAACACCAGCATAAGAAAATGGGGAGCCCATGACAAAAATTCCTTCAGGCAACATCATCCCAGAGCTGTATATGTGTGACATTCAGTATGGTCTGTGGGCCGTGTACATCTTGGGCATCTCCAGGCCCTTATGTACCTGGGGTGAGGAGACTGCTTGTCCCCAGGTTGCCTCTGGGCATGTGCGCTAGCAAAACTGGGAAAAGTGCTTTTCTACCAGAAAGCACTGATTGGATTGTGTAGGGTTTCTGCATTAATGATTTCAGTAAGATAATTCTGCCTACACTGTGTGCACAAACCATTACACTGCACCTTCCTTAGAAGCTGTAAAGGCTGAAGTAAGGATCTGCTTTGATGGCACACAACCAGATAAATTAAACTCCTGGCATAAACCTGCAGCACTTGGTTAAACAAAGAAAATCAAGCTGTGGTCTCCAAACAATGCAGAGTTATTTCTGGCTGATGTGGCAGTCATTAGGCATATTAAATAGCAGCTATAATGAAAGGGATTTTTAGTGGTTCAGATAGGCAGCTAGTACCTTAGTACCCCATTCAGCTTCCAGCCTAGGTATGTATGTCTTCAGGCTGCTAACAAGCATCCTTTGTGGATTACGTGCTGTACTTTGACCTTCCAGAGCTTCTTGTATTTTCTTTAGACTGGAGACCTACGATTCTTCTGTGCTCCCTTAATGTGTGCTCCCCATAAGCAATAAAACTATGCCTTTTGCCTTAACTGACTGACTTTCTCAGCAACCACACACCTTAGATCGCAGACTTCAGGTTTAGATGTCTTACTGTCTAAAGTACTTTACAATGAATGATCTACTGACTTTCTATCATCGTTAGAAAATGCAGCCTCAGAGAAGAGTCTGGCTCAGCCCCTCTCCTTGTCAGCCCGTCAGGTGTCCCAGGCAGCAAGAAAAAGGGTGGAAGTGCATACAACAGCTTCCCAAAGCAGCACTCATTTGAAACACTGTCAGTGTCAAATGTACGCTGCACGTGCCCTCAGGAAAGGTTCATCTAGCCCATGATGACAGGCAGCTCTGCGCATGTAGATACAGCCTGGAGGGGCAGAGCCTGAAGTGGAGCTTGACGTGTAGCACCTAACCCTATGAACCTAGGTATAGGGAAAGCATGGCTTTATTCATGCGATGCTGAGCCCAAAATATAACATCTTGCTTCCTGACAAAAACACAGGATGGACTTAGATGCTGCTCCCTATGAATACAGGCAAACTGCTTACAGACCTACTGCTGCAATGCTCATTGTAAGTGGTGCCAAAAAATATCAGAGCACCACTTCAGGTAAATACAGCCCCAGTGTTAATAATAATACTATTTGTTTTTATCATCACTCTGTGTATTTCTGCAATATCTTTCACTGCATCTGGCCTGTATCAACTGTATGGTAATTGAGTCTTGTCAGTAAAATTATGTAAAATTAATTTTGACACCCTTTCTCTGAAGTGTCTGTTCTGTTCTTCTGTGTCCCCAGAATGAAATGTTTTGATACTAGTGATTTTCTTCAATGAAAACAGCTCCCAAAGCTCTTGTTGCTACCTCTCTATACGCAGTACTGCTGAGTGTGTCATAAACTGGCTCCACCTCATCGTCTGATTTCTGCTTAACAAGTCCTTTTGTGTCCCCCCAACCTTTTTTTTTTTTTTTTTTTGAAGATCCTTTTTGTATGTCTTGCCACTATTAAGGCCAGTTCTTGTTCACTTGAGTAAAAATTCTACTTATACTAATTTTGTGGTGTTCAAGCCATGTATCGCACACTACTACAAAAAGCATCAGGTGTACTCTTTGCCCATTTGGGAAAGATTAATATCACATGTACTGAAGACATGACCAGAACATGTCCCATATTTTGTTGCTTTACTTTTTCTTGATTGCTGAGAGCTGAATCGTTGCAATTAGTTCATATTCATGAATGTGTCATGCCTCACTATTTCACTGTGCCAGAGATTCATTAAAGATCTGCTCAATACTCCCTTCCTAATTTATATTTCTTCTCTGAGTTGCTTTGATTTGAGAAATCTCTTTTGCAAAAGGAAAGCCATCCATTGTTTGGACTCCAAACGGAAATGTAGGTGTTTAATTGGTGGATGTGGTTTTCATTATACTCTCTATCTCCACCACAAAACTCTCTTCATAAATTGTGACAAGTCTGTTGGCAGCCTGCTGCATCAGTCTGGAGGTAGCTGACTTGATAAGCATGTCGCCCAGCTGAAGAAAAACATGAATTCCTTCCAACTTTGCTCAGAATTGCTAATTAGCTTAAAGGCAGTGTCCTGCATTGGCACAGAAAACCACAGAGAGAAAGTCTCAGGGAGACTTGCAACTATAATTTGGTAGGGTCTCATAATATCTTAAAGGCTTTCTGGTTTATTGAAATCATGCTAACATCTTTCCTCTGAATGTACTCCTTATTTACACACAAGTGCAATGATTTACAATCCAGCACAGTCCCCAGCTACATTTCTATGCAGCCTATATCATGATGGCAAAGAAGGCTCATTTGCCAGAGAAAGCAAAAAGGGAAATATTTTCATTTTTATAAAATCAGTCATCCTGTCTTACAGGTCTGAAGTCCTTTACCCCTCAAATGAATGCAGAGGTGGGGGTAAAGGAAGCACTGATCTGGTCAGTTGCAGTTCTGCTGCTGCCTTTTCTCAATGGAGCTTGTTCCTTCTCCCATTCAGATTAAAAAGGGAAAAAGAAAAAGAAAAAAAAAAAAAAAAAGATAAGAAAAGAAAAAAGAAAAAAGGAAAAGCTCCCATCAATAGAAGAAGCATCTCCAACAGGCAATCTGCACGTGGCCACACTGTTTTCCATCACATGGAGATAATTTCTACCAGGCCAGTTGACCTCTAGGGCCCATTTTAGTATCTCCACTGTGGCCTGATGTTCACTGCTTTTGAACATCTTCAGGCATGGGAGGGGAGCACACAATCACAGTGTGGGACTACCATGCTCTGATCCCTCTCCACCTGAGACACCCTGACCTTCACCACCCTCTGGAACATCCTTGTACATTCACAGCTTTTAAGCTACAGCTCTCCTATGAAATTAACGTTTTGATGCTAACTGAATGGATGCCCATACTCTGAGGTGATAAGAGCATTCACCTGAAACATACAAAACTTTTGTGCAAAGAAATCAAATGGTGAATAGATTTGAGCTTGTGAGGATTCGAGATATAATTTTCACAAATGCCTAAGCTATCAGGAAGAGCACCTTTGTAGGTGTGGAGTTGTTTTTTCTCAGGGTGATATCCTGGCTTGAATGGGTATGGGCACACTAAAAAATGATGCTCATGGTTTTAGTCTCCCAGATGTGCCACCCCTCCGGGACATGCCCTGGAAATTCTGACATGAAAAGCAGAAGTCAGCAGTTTCGCCAGGACTCCTAGGTAAGCCAGTCACAGCGGAAGCCTGACATCCAGAAGACCTGGAAAGCGGCCAGTTTGTGCACAGCATGTCCATCCTGTGTGCCTGCATTCAGGTGCATCAGATTTATTATGCATGTGCAGATCACCTGATTTATTGCAATGGTTTATTACCAGGTGCAGCAAGGCCAGCATGTTTAGAGCATGTTGGATTTACTGCACATACACGGGACATCTGTGAGCACACACAATCACCTTTCCTCCTGAGATGTACGAGGAGGAAATACAGCAACCGTACTCAAACTTCTGGATTCACTTTGGTTCTGCACTTCTCTGCATGCAGACAAAGACTTCTGGGGTAACATAAACACAGCTTCTTTAGCATACTCCTAAAGTGTACTGAGAGAAAACTTGTTTGTACTTTCAATCCTCAAGAGGGAACTGTGAGCACATTAAGGGCGAACTAGCAGCATTTCAATAGTGCTAGTCTGTTCCTGTACCACGGAGCAGATACATTAGCACCTAATGAGTTACGATGACTTGAGCTTTAACAGACGACTTTTCTTTCACCAACCAAATTACGGTATAAGCACCACTGAAATTTTATTAGCTGGTTTTTGCATTTGAATATGAGTAAAGGAAATGAAAACACTTGTATTACGTATTTGCTCAAAAAACAGAATTCCATTTTCTTTTAGGCAGAAAAGAAAGTGTGAGAGGTGTGTTTCCAATTCATTTCTGGAAGTGGGAATTAGGGTGCATTTGACTGGTATCCAGGTGTGGGCTCCAAGACACTCTCTGATCTGAAGGAGCAATACTGCAGCCGCACTCCACACTCCATGGTAATACCACAATAGGTATGTTTAATTAGTTCCCACTGGGGCCACACATATTCTGATGATGTGCTGGAGTGCCCTGAAGAATACCCAATAGTTATCACCATTTCAGTAAGCTCAGCCCTGAGGAGTTTCTTCTCTTCCAGCTCATTTTCCAAGAGCTCCCAGCAAGAGAGAGGTTACCAGCATCTCTGCATACAGCCTCAGGGAACTCTCTCACAACCCCGTGACTATCCTTCCCTCCCAGTACCATCCCTCCTTATCCTACCTGGAGGATTAATTCACCCATCCAGGGGCTTTCTGCCTGCAGAACAAAGCCTCATGCCTCCACCACACAAACGCCTGGCTTTGCTGCTGCTCCTGCAGCTGAACATGTTATCTTCAACAGCACTTCACAGCAGTTGTCCTGGGTTGTTCTGCAGGTTGCAGCATCATGTACATGGAGGCGGCATTTCTTTGTGGAAGCGGGTAGAGGAAGGGATTGCTCAAACACACTCATTGCCTTTGGCCTTGCATGACCTCAGGCTCCAGCCCTCCCACGGATAACACCACAGCACTGAGATACGCTACCCAACAAGGGAGAGTCCTGCACAACCCATGGCAGGGGGTTGGAACCAGGTGGTCTTTGAGATCCCTCCCAACCCAAACCATTCTGTGATTCTTTAGTTTTCACACCCTAAACTGCAATGCATTACTGACATGTTTAGCATACTCATCTACTGAGAGCTCTGTTAAGAGCATTTTTCTGCTGCTACACATATATCAGCTTGCACAATTGGACTTCACAGGAGAGGACCAGCTCCAGCTGGAATGCCGCAGCAAGCAGCCTTTCCTAGGCAGGATGTTTTGACTATGACCCCTTTTTCTTTACAGCTCTTCCCTGGCTCCCTCTTGTCCTCATCACCCAAGGCTCTGTGTGGGCTATCCCCATCATTATGAAAAGTAACTACCAAAAAAAGCTGTCTTTAATCTTCAATTGGTCCAGTAGGGCAATTCACCCTCCGAGTTTTCAACTTGCACCTTCAGGGTATCCTTGTGCTGTCACTCATGCTTGGGAGGAGCCCTCATAAACACGCACAAAATCACTTCATTGTTCTTTTTGAAGTTCTGGTAAGAAAGTTCCGGCTTTTTTCCCCATCATGCCCACGCTCAAACATCTGGCAGCACTGCCAGGCTGGTAGCTTGCTGTGCCCACTGTTTATTAGGGTTATTCTCTCCATCTTTCCTTCACAATCAGTTTTGCCTATATCCATTATGGTCTTTTGTCTTCCATTTTGTCTGCAAAAATTTTGTCCCACAACCAACTTTGTTCTGTGCCTGTACAGCACCTGGTGCAGCAAATATGTGTCCATAACCAAAGATGCAAAGTCCAATGATGCAATAACAAGGACAGCAACAGGCAGAAGTAATGCATAAATTATCATGGGTAAATGCAGAGCACCTACCATTCTAGTTCGTGAATGAAATACTAGTCATGATGGGAAGATGACCAGTTTCATTTGGGGTAAAGATTTAAGCTGTTATCTCTTTTGGAAACATTCAAAGTGGTTTAACTCACATCATCCATGCTCCAGAATAAACCACATCTTTTATTATTTGGCTATTTTCCTTTTTTTCCTTCCTCTTTTTAACACATATGATAATTTATACTTTTTTTTTTTTTTTTTTTTTTTTTTTTTAACTATAGGTTACTTTGCTGCGTGTGAGTGTGTCAGACAACTCATTTTTCTAGTTACTTTGACAAACCTGACATCTTGCAGCTGTTACACATCTTGTTTCAATTACATTTCCAGATAAAAAGAATTCTTAAAGCCCTAAGGCTACAGATGGCTTCCTGGTGAGGGGTTAACTCCAACTTTGGATTAAAGCCATTTTGGGGGTCACTCGTCTCAGGCTGCTCTCTTCAGTCTCCTCTTATGCCCTTTCCTGCTCCCCATTCTCATCTGGCTGTCTCCCTTATTCTAACCTCCATTCCTCTCTGGTCATCAGGAAGAGAAGGTCTGGAGCACCAGCATCCTTCCCTGCCTCCTTCCCACCCCGAGGTGCCTGGAGGAAAGCAGGGTATCTGCCTCTCGAACCTTATCTCCGCACATCATACAGGTGGCTTACGGCAGGGCACAGCTGAAAGAGCACAAATCAGTGGAGTGACAACTCAGACCACCACTAATCCCTAATAAATTCTGCGCTGCCCCACAGACTTGGGAAGCTCTTGACAACTGGTGATGCTCTCAGCATCTGGCAAACCACTTGTGTCTAATTGGGTACCCTGAGATATTTACACTGTGCTTAATGGTTACAGAAGAGATTGATCACCCTATTCTTGGTATCTATCCAAAAAGGGTATATAAAATCCTTTGATCTTGCTAAGGCAGCAAAACATGTCTAACCATCAGTTATGTAAAGGTGGTTGTTATTAATTTGAATACTGCACAGAGAGGAAAGAACAGAAGTACCATATAATGAGATATATTAAGACTACAAAAGAATTAAGTGAAGCCGTTATGTTATGAATCATGATTTTATTGTTTAGCAGTCAACTCTTGATGTAATTCAGATAATAATGAATGGGCTAATTCCTTCCACCTTTATTCAGGCAAAACTTCCATTGACTTCAAAGAGAAAGTTGTCCAAGTCAGGACTACAGACTGCTGCATCTATCCCATTATTTGTAAATGCTTTTTGGAATATAAAACGTTTCTTTATAATGGGCTATCGCCAATAACAGTAACATTTACATAATAGAAACCTCTTACGTAAGTGTCTTTTGTGTTCAGAAAAGACATTTTATTCCTATTGCAAACTGCCATATTAAAAGTTCCTCTGCAAACCCTAACATTTATTAACATATGGGAACATACAGGACTTCTCAGTGTACCATTTTGATCAGCTTTCCTTCTGCTCAATATTTTTTAGTTCATTTTACCGTATTTTTTTTTCCTCAGGAGAACATGTTATTTATTGATTATTAGCAAAGATATGTTTTATCATTGCAAATATTTCTCATTTTTATAGAAAACAATGTGCCAAAATGGGAAAATGTGCTGAGCCTTGTTACATTTTAACAGATGCCAGAAGTATTTGAGGAAATGAATGAACAAACATTCCTGCATCACTGTTTCTCTCCCTCTATAGTTCTATTTATAAGTTAATGCCCTATATAAGATGTAAAAATGGTACTTTTAAGTAATTCTTAAAATAATGGCTAAAAACTTGATAAATGTACTTCAGACTAATACCTTGTTTTGATCAGGGCAGGACTTTTCAGGTTTTTGAAAAGAACAGATTATTTTCTCTGATTATAAAGTATGTGCTTCCATCTGGAACTTATTTTGATATTGTGAATCTTAGTGCCTCAGAAAAGCACACAGAACAATGGATGGGCACTACTTGATTGTTTTAAATTGAAATTAATTAATTATGAAACAGCTGCAATAGTCTAAATTACTTATTTCCCCTTTCAGTGAAAATGAATTTACAGGCATTTGCAAAGCATACAAAAATAAAGACAGAGACAAGAAAGTCTGTAAGAAGGGAAGTCATGTAGAATTGTCTATGATCTGTGTTTCAAGAAAGTAAATAATTAATAGCTCCAAGGAAGCATATTAGAGATTGTTCTTTCTATTACACAGTCACACTGAGTGGTAAAATAATGCTTTAAATCTCAACAACAAATATAGTACAGGACTCAGTATAGTTTACCTTTCCAGATAATCATTTTTTCAGCTGAAAACAGCAATTTTTTCACATTACAACCAGACTGTGAGTTGAAAGAAGCTCTTCAGTCATTTAGTCAAGACAGATGAGCAATGAGTGTTAGAAAAGCTACCAAGGCATCAAAAGATCTACAGTCAAGGCCATTAAAGACTAGCTAATCTGCTCTAGTTCTAATTCTCCTCTAATGGGTTTCCTTAAATGTGCTTTACATCAGCTGTAATTAGTTCAAGATATTGCTACTTATATACTTCTAAGAACAACAAGAAAAGCTTGCATTTCTACCACGTAGTATGTAATCATGTTCACGCAGCCATGCGCCCAGACTGGTAGGTTCTTGTGCAATGCAAAGCCTTGAAGAGTGTTGTAAAAGACACCTTGCCTGGATCTACAAAAGCCCGTGCAGGTCTGAAAGGAACTGCATTTATCTATAATTTCCTTTCTTGGGGTTATCTCTATGCCACTTTACCTCAGATGTTGCAGAATCATCTGTGCTAAATGGGGAGGAATACATTAATGTACATATATTGGAAACATGTACATTTTTCCTACAAATGTTGTGGTTTCAGAACAGATTTTCATAATCAGGGGCAGTGACAAAAAAAAAAAAAAAAAAAATCCAAACCCTAAAACCCTGAAACTTTGTCACTTTTAAGACAGAACATGACCAGTTTCTAAAGGGATTCACTCCTTCTTAAAAAAGGGTTCTTTGATCTGAGGCAGCAGCACTCAGACTCAATGACCAAGAAAAAATGTAGGTTCCTGTGGTCCTTTTGGACTGATCTACTCAGTGAAAAGGGGTAGAGATCCATAAGCTAGCTGCAAAACACATTGGTATATCCAAATACACAAGGCAACATGTTGATGCTAATTCAGATCAGTTGGGATCATGGTGGTTTTCTTGCAGGGAGCCTAAATAAATGGACTAACACACAATCACCTTTTGTACTAAGAAATTCCTGACAGCCTTCAAGCCTAACCACAAACAAAGCACATTGTAACATTAATTTACTCTTTAAACTGGTGACATTTAGTTAACTCAAGGTCATCATCCTCCAGAAAATGCTATACTCTCCTTGCCAAACAAAAATGAAGAAAAGCACACTTAGCTTTTATTGTTACTTTGTCCTTTAAAAACAGTTGATGACATGACAGGTTCCCTCGCTGACTGCTTCAGAAACAAAAAAATGTAAAACTGTTCCTTCTATTGGAAGAATACCAATATAATTCTTTTCTCCAAAGTATCTCTGACAGCAGAATTCATTCATTCTTTTCTGGACTGAGGTTCAACTGTCTACTGCACTTGCTGTTCTAAGACAAAAGACCAAAAAAAAAATTCAAATTATGTCACGCCTTCCTGTAATCTAAAGATCTGAACCCTTGTGGTCAATCAGAAGTGGTCAATGGCATAGACAAAAATCAGCCTTCTCTTTGTGCATTGCTATGAGGTATGCACTGTCTGGCAATGACTGAGCAGAATTTAAATCCTCATTGAAAAGGTTTAGGATATCTGCCTATGCTCATGCATCAGTACAGGCTCCCCAAAACCTTTACAGTGATCAAAGCAAGGAAGGCAAGGATAGAAACTGGGAGATGAATGGTAGGAGACAGTGCTGCCGAGATGACTTCTAAGTCCGAATGCTGGAAATGCATACTTCACCAATGTTTTTCCTTCCTCATCTATCTGTCTGTCATATCTGCATTTTTCATACCACCATAAGGTCATCGTTCCCTGGCAGCTAGACTGTACCATCATAGCAATGCATGGAGTAAGAAGGCCACCAGTTCCTCCCCAGTGGATTTAGAGAGTGATACATGCAATAAGAATTGATCACAGCTCAAAGCAATCAAAACATATGCAGTGTAAGAAGATACTGCCCTTCATCCTCTATTTGTCCAGTCCTGCCATTCAGTCAAACTAGGCTGAGCCACAAAGGACTCTTTCTTTGGGCCGAAACATGTGAAAACAACCACACGGAAAGACTGGATTACATTAAGAAGATGTGTGTCTTTGTCCGATACAACCCTCTTGTTTTTAGTTTTAAATACTTACAGTTGTGGATCATCGTTATTGAGAAACAAAGCACGGCAACAAAAAGCTTCTTAGTGGAGATTTCTGGTCCCTCCTGCATAATTGTAAATGTTTCCTGTCTGCTGAGACCACCACTGCTGCATTGAAACTAATTTATTTTTTAAAAAATACATAAAGTGTCTCTGAGGATAGGTTTAAATTGCATTCCTACTGTCACATTTCCCAGGATGCATCCGTACTCAGGTCCTTGGTACATGCATGCAGGTTAAAATCTTCCTAACAAAATAAAATGCAGTCAACTTAAGTCATTAACTGTTTGTTTAAGATATTGGTAAAGCTGAGATATCAAGCTGTAGGGGAGGAACTTAAATATCTGTCTCATGTATTTTTACCTCTGGAAAGACATAGAAAATGTTTAGCACAGAATGTTAGTAATTGCCATCGTGTTCATGTAACTGCTGTTACAGTTCATTCACTCTTTCTCCTAAACAAGAATTCATTGCTACCCACAAATTATTCAGAGATTATATAGATTATTACCCAAGTATTCAACTACAAGTGTCCATTTTTGCTCTCTTGAGGCCTTAGGCAGCCACAGCAAGCGTAATCAGTGTCCTAACATTGATTTTAACAGACAGAAGATCAGTTAGTAGCCCCGGTGGTGATGTTGCAAAAATTGTTTTCCATATACAGCTGATTCGCTCACTTTTTTCAAACATTTAATGGAACAGTGCTTTCCAGTCACCCCAAGATATTTGCAGAGAGTGCCCAGTTTCTGAATAAACATGCAACTTTCCACTAGAACACAGTGGAAAGTTTCAAAAGCCAACAAAAAATGTTGTCTAGATGGTCAGATAAACCACCTCCAACACACAGCAAACTGGGAGTTGACCTCTTTGTCTTTTTGGGTTGGATTCGCAGCTGGACCACCTCCACGGGACAGTGCCAGGGTGGCAGGAACAGCAAGGCTCATGGTGGGTTTGGCCAGCGTGGTGACCTGTGGATTTTAAGGGAGATGTCACCTAGGGAATCCAGCCCTGGGCAGTGGCTCTGAAACAGCAATTCCCATAAACCAGCAGGGCAGAGTTTTCAAAGAGCTAGTTTTGTTCAAAATCCAGGAAGCTTGCAGCTTTCCCTTTTCCTACTTTGAGATTTTCACAAAAAGGACCCTTCTGGTTTTCAACTGGAATTAGCCTTACAGCTAAACAGCCCATACACAAAGAAATTGTCTTTGGGTTTCATAGAAAATGCTATATTTTCGAAATCTCATTCTGTGAGGATGTCACTTCAAAGTTGCAATTTGTCGACTGTTAGATGGGACACTCATCTCATGAAGAATTTAACCTCCCTGTTTTCTAGCTGTATGTAATATTATTTTTTCTTAATTTCTATTGATTTTATTTTATTACACCTATTGTTTAGAAAGTTATAACCAGACTTCTAGGTATCTCTGAACACATGCTGTGAATTAATTGCTGGAATACTTTTTATCCATGTTTTGTTGTCTCCTAGTCATAAATATGATGCAAGTGGATTAATTTGTTATATGAGGTTAAAAGCCTTGCAATTAAGCTGTTGGTTTTTCTAATGACTGCACTGTGAAGTTGAGTATGATGTTGTTCCTAATACATCCATGTATTAGGAACATGAAATGTGAAAGATGTGCCCATAGCCTATATTCTGTGTCTATTTTTTTCCTTAATAGCCCATATATCTCTTCCACTAGTTTTAAGAAACCTGGTGTTTTCCGCAGAATATTCACACAGAATGTGAAATGCCACATGCACTTCATGCCTCCTCTTGAATCCCCTCCAATAACCTAGGGAGGTTTCTGCCTTGGCTTCTCATGGAAAACACACCCAGAGCAACACAAATCTGCAAGTCCAAGTGTCGGCAGGAAAGCTCAAGGAGCTGTTATCCTCCTGCCTCAAACAGTTGGGCCTAGGCACTCAAACACTCCTCAGTGGAGAGATACAAAAACACATTTCCTGTCTAACTGATGTATCAAAATTTCATTTATCAGACAAAAACAAAGTATAGGGATAAATATATATATACATATGTTCTAAGAAAGGTGACTGAGCGAGCATACTGCAAATCAGATATGATGGGCCAGATACTTATCTGATATAAAACAGCAAAGGGGACTTGGTAGAGCTCTGTAGACTTAAAACAGATGAAGATGTGGTACATCACATCCAGAAAATGAGCACTCACATGGCCCTACAGATGTATTCTTAAAATAATATTATTCAGCTGATACTTATAAAGTATTATGGCCACGAAAAAGCTCACTTCTTATGATTTATACTTATTATGTTTAGCACATACAATTTGTTCAGTGCTGCAAGGAAGAAAAAAAAAAAAAAAAAAAAAAACTTGAACAATGGAAGCAATTCCTGACCCAAAGGACTTACAGCCTAAAAAACAGGCATTGGGAAGAAAGAACATGCTGTGAAATCGAAGGAAGGGAACAGTCTATAGTTATTACTCTTGTTATTGTTTGCTCACAACTTATAATCATCACAGAGAGAGCAAATTTTTAGCTGGGTTCTCAGTGAGGGGAAGGTGGTAACCATGAGTTGACACGGGGAGGAAGACAGAAGGGAAAACACCACAGCGACAGAAATGAGACAAATAGGATTTCAAGTGTCACCAAGGCTAGATAGAGGCCAAGAGCTAAAAGAAAAGAAATAAGGGACAAAGTCCAAGACATAGGCTGGAATAGAGCTGTAAAGGAGATGGGAGATAAAAGGAGGTACTTAATTATTTTTTTTATTTTTTTGTGAGAGGGACAAAATTGCTTTATATTGTCTGTATAAGGTTAGGCCAGCCCAGCATCTTACCCTACTGAGAGAATGGCTTGAGTGACTCCCACCTCCACCCCCAAAACAGCTACTTGTTATTATCTGAAAATAAACATCTAGATATTCTACTTTGACTGAAGAAGCATTTGTAGAATTAGCTTTCTAAAATCATCCCCAGTAAACACTGTGCTACCTGAAAAAAAAAAAAAAGAGGAAAATTAAAAAAATCTTGACTTACACAAATATAAAATGTAGTGACTAAAAGCTAGACAACCTGGGATCAAGAAGTTACAAAAGGTTCATTTATAAGACTGCTGGATGTCTAGCCATTTTTTGTTAATAGCAACTTCCAAACAAAACTTTCATTGACTTCAAATGGAGCAGGAACAGACCCAAAGATAGCAAATGAACTAGTAATTCAATACAAGGTCTGTAAAACACACTGGGCCACCTTACACCGTGGCATTTGATATTGATCTCAGCTTGGAAGCTACACAACTATACATTTTTACATGACTACCCAACCTGTACAAAACTGATGCTATCTCAAAATATCCAGAAGTATCAGATGAGTACCAAATAAACTGTTTATATACTTGGCTTCTTTCACCTAAACAAACACTGTTTTGTTTGTGGCTAACAAACGTATCAAAAATTGTCTCAAAATTATTTTCTTGTTTGACACAACACTGTAAGTAATTTAGTAAATATGTAAATTGGTTTTAATGAATGCGAAAAACTTTAACCTATGCATTTATCTTTCACAGGCACGTGAGGAGACCCTTCACTAAATGGCCTTCCCTCGAGCTAGTTCTGTGCCTAAACCTAGGTGCACAGTTAAGGAGCTGGCTGAATTTCGATTGGGATTTGTTAAATAAGGCAAATAACAACATGAATGTCTGTAATGCAGAACTAGTCCTGGCACTCCAATTAAGTCCTTTGGTCTGCTCATTTGCTTCTTTCTGTCATGTATAATATGCTTTCTGCTGTACAAAAGGAATATATAACACCACTAATGGAGATTTTCCATCTCTTTTCTCTGGCGTAAACAAATACTAGATGATAAGGCACTGGAGAATCCACCTCCTTAAGTCTGGACAAATCAAACTACACACACTGGAGTCAAATAAAAACATGCAGAAAGAAAAACAGGAGATGGGGCTGTGCTTCAAAGTCATTAGCGCCATGTGTTTGGGACAAACTTGTTAGTCAGCAGTTATGAAGCCTTCAGTGAAGTTGGGCTGATCATCCCTAAACGTTCCAGAAAAAAACTTACCAAATGGGCATGAGTTTTGTTTACACCACAGATTTTTATGTTCTGTTAAATTTTCTATTTGAGTTTGTACTCAGCTTTCACTATTTGAATTATAGTAGTTTTCTGGGAAGCAGAAGTGTTGTTGGCATCAACACAACCTGGAAAAAGTACTCTTTAGTAGAAAAGGACTTACAATATTCTCCCATTTCACTTTACTAGTTCAATACTATGTTATAGCCACAACACAATACATTACTACATTTTTGATGCTACAGCAGAGTAAAAGAAATAACAACACATATTAATTGGAGAGCAAATTCATTAACAGTACAAAAGTAACAATCAATGAGGATTGATTAGCATGCTACTGTTCATCTGGAAATCCCTTTCCATACTCTTTTGATTTTCCAAGAACATACCAAATAAAGAAAAGAAGCACTTTAGAACAGCATGTTAATATTTAATTACTGCACTCTTAAGGAAAACATTTGCCAAATATTGCCAAAAGTGGAATTTCAGTCATAAGTTAAGTGCGCAAAATGTCGTTATTACCAACATTCAAAAAAAATAAAGGACAACATTCAATCTTGCTGACGAGAAAATTAAGTCTCTTAAGTGTTGCTCTTTGCCATGAAGCACTCGCTTGTTATCTGTGTGGTATATTTTATTTTCCTTTTTGGTAACAATCGCTCTCATTTGAAGGCACCCTGCCTGCAATCAGAGACCAGCCCAGCATCCTTTGCACAGATGCTGCAGCACCTAGGTACCTTTACTAGCACCTTTGTAAGTTTGCATTGCGTTGTGTTGTGTGTTTTCTTATTATATTTTTTTTTAAATACCAATTGTATAACTTTCAAAACAATGATTCAGAAGCATTTGCCAAAGCAAGTGCTTCAGGACAGGCCTCCAGCCCATGATCTTGGGTACTCCAAGTCAAGGCCATTGAGTAAACCATGGGGCCCCAAAACAATGCTGACATGAACCCCCTATAAGCCCCTGCTCCACGGAGGAGCTCTGGTTGAAGCATCCGACCTCCTTGCTCCAGACATGGGGATTGAAGCTGTGCACAGGGGTGAGAGCTTGGCAAGGAACACAGGCCTGCTACTACACGCTGGCTTTTAATGTGCTCTTTGAAGCCCTTCTCTTGAACCTATCTTCTAAACAGCAACAGCAGAGGAAAAAAAAATCTATGAAACCACAAGATCACTTTTAACACCAATAGAGACATTTTTAAGCATGTAATTTAGCTGGCGAGCAGTTGATGTCTCTTTGGACTTGTACCTCATTTTTATGCTTACGGTGGTCATTTCAAAGTGGCTCCACAATAGTCAGAAGGTGTACTAAAAAGGTTGTGAAAAGCAGCAATTGCTAGACACAGTCAAAAGCCCCGGCTTTCCAGAGTTACATTGTTAGCTTTTCAAATTCAATATTTACTTCAACAGCTAGGTTACAGAACAGACTAATGAACATCACACTTTTACTGCAAAAAAAAGCAAATTGCTCCAAAGTTTGCCTTCATTCACCGAGAAAGGGAAAAGCATTTGAATGCATGAAAGTATTATTTCCCCTATTCTTGTTTAATAGAAAAAAAAAAAAAAAAAGAGAGAGAGAGAGAGGAATTTAATAGTAAAACTGTGTGTATGGACTAAAGACTTAAAACCAGACCAGAGAGAAATGCTATAGTTTGGGTAGAAACCGAATATTGGTATTTATAATTGAAACGAGGACATAACCTTAACTTGTGTCACGGGCAGAAGCACTGTAATTAAAAACTTTTATGGCGTAGTAACTAATTTTGCATTATACTTGCTCTTTAAAGTTCCCCCAGCAGTATAAAAGTTTTATGGGGCTGGATGCTCTCAACGTACGCGTTTTCGAGGCACTGCCATCACGCAGCACGAGCTGTCCCCATCCTCCCGAGGTCTCTTTTGCAAGGAGCAGAGCTCACCCGTGGGACCCTCGGGGCTGATTGTGTTACACCTGCCACCGCAGGGATAAGCGGGCGCTGCACCCTCCAGACGGGTGACACGGATCCCACAACACGTTGAAGTTGAGAGATAGAGGGACAGGGATGCGTGCCGCTGAGTTCGGGCGAAACTCATCTCCTCTCCCCAAAGCAGGCAGCCAGCAGGCTGCATGCGAGCTGCAGTCGCCTCCTCCCCGGCCCCAACCGTGCCCAAAAGCAGCCCCGTCCCGACGGGGCGAGCCGTGCCGAGCCGTGCCGAGCCTCCCGCAGCAAACTCCGGGACTTGGCAGCGGCAGCGCCTCGGGGAGGTGATGCGGAGGGGGGGGGTGATGGGGTTTGTGGGGTTGGGGAGGGGAAGGTGAGGGGTGGAGGGGGAGGGCAGCGCTTCCCACCTCGAGCCGCTAATGCCATTTCTCGAAATTGGCTCCCCTCCTCCCCGGCAGCCCCGCACCCGCCGCCGGGGCGGGCAGGGCCGTGGGGGGGTGCAGGGGGAGGTCAAGGGCATGGGGAGGGGAGGTTGAGGGGGGGAGAGGGGCAGGAGAAAAAGGAGGGGGGACGTGAAGGCAGCGGGAGGGGGCGAAAGGGGCGTGCGGGGGGAACGGGGCTGAGCTCCGGGAGCGCGGCCCCCGGGGTGCCCGTGGCGGGGGAGCACCGGGAATTAGCGGGAGGGGGGTGCAGGGGCCCCCGCAGCCCAGCACCGGGTTCACCTCCCGGACACTCCCCCCGGCAGCCAGGGGAGGGGGCGTCAGCCCTCTGCCCCCCTCGGGGGAACAAGTGGCGTGGGGGGGCACCTCCCGGGGTGCTGCACCCCCTAGGGCAGAGGCACCGCACCCCCTCACCGCACCCCCCCCATTCCTGCCCCCTCCCAGCGCATCGCACCCCTCCCGCTACGCGCACGCCCTCCCACCCCAAATCATCGCAGCCCCCAATTACCGCACAGCCCCCGCTTGCAGCACCCCCTCCACCCACCGCAACCCCCCCCCCCCCCCCCCCAGCCCCCTTGGCTCTTAAGCTCTCCCCCTTTTCACCCCCTTTTCTCTCTCCCCCCCCCCCCCCCAGCCACCCCATACCCACACTCTGCACTCACCACAGAGAGTCCAGGTCCCACTCCTGGAGCAGAGCTAAGTCGAAGCTGTCCATGGTGAGCGATGTCAGCGCCGCCGCGCTGCGACCACCCGGCGTCCGGGGCGCATCTTCGACCGCACCGCGGGCAGGGCGAGGGGGCGCGGAGCACCCCGGCGGGGGACACCCCCCTCCTTTTCCCCCTTTTCCCCTCCTCGCCACCACCAGAAAACGGAGTGGGGGTGAGGGGGGGGAGCGGGGGGGGGAGGAGGGGGAAATTAAAAATAAAATAAAATAAAATAAAAATAATAATAAAAAAATAAATAAAAAAAAAAGAAGAAACCCGCGGCGCACCGCTCGTTTGCAAGCGGCTCGGCTCGGCTCGGCTCCGCTCCCGCCCCGCTCTCCCCCCCCCCACCCCCCCGAGCCTCCTCCCCTCCCTCCTGCGCGCCGGGAGCGCGGCCGAGGCGGCGCCCGCCCCGCGCAAGCTGCGCCCGCGCAGCGCCCGCCCGGTACTGGGGGGGGGGACGGACATGGGGGGGACGCGGGGGGGAGGGCACAGCCGGCGGCATTTGGGGAAGGGGGGGGAAAGGGGGAGCCGGTGGCAACTTGCACCCCAAAATGTTCCACCCGCAGAAGTTGCGATCGGGGTTGTTTGGGGGATTTTGGGGTGTTATTGTGTGTTTTTTTTTTTAATAAGTCCGCTCTGGTGTCCCCCACGCGTGATCCTAATCCCATGCGTGATCCTGGTCCCACTCGTGATCCCAGCCCCACGCGCACCACCAATGCACCCATGGAAATTGGGGTGGCTGTATCGTGGCCATGGGGCCTCGTCCCACGTGCACTTCCAGCCACAGCCCTAGGTGCCCACGCAGGCCCTTGTTGCCCGTGGGGCATTTCAGCCATGATCTGGGGTTGGGTTAATGCGCTTTTTGCATCCTCCTTGGACGTGAGATAAGCTACACCTGTGCAAATCCCACACTGATTCCTCCTTAGACCTGTACGAACCATACCACCTACAGGCTCCATCTACATGAAAGTCTGCGTCGATCTGCACGGCAGGTTAGAGACCCGGGTGCACGCACATCCTTCAAACACGAGGGATGTCTGGTTAGAAATGGAGGGGCCAGCGGTTGGTGCCTGCCACCCAACGAGAGCAAAAACCCAAAAAACTCAGTCTGTGCGCCCAGCCTGAGCGCAGCACTGCCTGTGGGATCTGACCGGCTGGTTAGGGCAGGCTGTCCCATCTGTAGCTGCTGCCTCACATCAGGGGAGGGTAATGCGTGTTACTTTCCAGAAAATCATGCTTTTTAGCTAAGCAGCGAGCGACAAGCTGCCAGAGAAGTGCCATGTCATCACAGAAGGGAGAAACAATGTGCAAAGCCCGCAGTGGCAGGAGGGGGCTGTTGGTGTGATGGTGCTAGCGCGAATATCCGCGGGGCCATCCTGTTCTGGGAGATCCCTGCTCTCAGAGAGCAAGCCAAGCCAGCTGGAGGCTGAAGGTGGTGCCCTGGCACGCGTGGAGCCCTGCCAGCCCCATTTCTACAGCCTTCTGGGCCGGTTTTGGGGCTGTGGGGCTATATATTATTCATTCCCGAGTTAGCCAGGTTTCATTTCGTGTTGGTCACCCTGCACCAGCTGCAGGCGCAGCTCGGGCTGCCGTGTAGACACGCTCCAAGGGAAAGGTTTGAAAACCCGTACGTCCGTACAGCAGGCTCTCGACAAGCCCTCTGAAAATCCCGAGCCACTCCAGAGCTGCTTCTGTGCCTCTGCACAGCCAAGGTGGTGCTGCCTCCTACTGCCAGAAGTCCCCAGACCCTGTAGAAGTGGCACATCTTCAGCCTCAGGGACCCGCGGGAGCTGGCTCCTGCCTGCTCTGGCTGCTCACCTTCCCGGTGGGGTGGAGAAGGATGTGGGCAGGGACAGCAGGGCTTGAGACACCCCCCCTGCCTAACTGCGTCAAGATGAGGATGAAAAGGCAGAAAAGCAGGCCAGCTCAGAGGCCACGCTTGGTCCAGCATTAGTAAAACCACCTGAAAAGAGCCTTTTCTGGGACAATGGTTAGTGCGGCTGAAGACAGCCTGAAAACCAGGTAAAAACTCTCAGCACAGACATTACTTATGAGCGAAGGAGTGAGGGCGGCATATTTATGCTGACCTTTTAAAGCCACGGCCCGTGCTGCACCACTCTCCGTGCTTCGAGTGAGATTGTGCAACTGGCATCGCAGCACGGACCCGATTCTCCCACGGAGCCCCAGCTTGCACAGTGATTTGCAGCAGTGCTTAAATCACCCTCCAAGTGGAATTTAGGGCAGGGGAGGCTTGGGCTGTCTCTGCGGCCTAAATCACTGGAGGTAGACCCTCTTTACATCAGCGGTGGAGCTGACCGTAGGCCACTCTGAGAAGTGCGAGACGTGCTGTGGTGCTAACAGGTGGCAGCGCACAAGCCCGGTGGAAAGTTGGAAGTGAAATTCTGTAGCCTAAATGCATCACCCAAACCAAGATCAATAGAAAAAAAGTAAACAAACAGCGTGAGCCGCACTGAGTGAATTAAATTTCAGGCGGTAATATATAATGATAGCAATATAGGCGGCATGTTTTATGTTTTTAATATGTTTTAATACATGAGATTTTTTTTTTTCTTTTACATTTCTTGCATGTATATTGTTATTGCTGTGTTCTTTTCTTTCCCATCAGCTGCGATTCTCAGGCAGAGCAGAGTACATCAAGACTAACTGCATTGAAATTAATATCACTTGAAAATCTCAACTTAGCAGCCAAGTGCTGGCCTTGACGGCATTTTTGAAGCTCCTTGTATATGATCCCACACCAGCAGGTTACCCTTCCAGCCCTGAATTTTCCTTTTCCATGATGTGTCCCATATATGACAAAGCATAGCATGATCCGAACCGTGATGTGCAATAAATGAGCACAGATTTGGAAGGAGCTCGGGCCTCTGACTGAAGGAACACATTTTATGCTGCCTGTTGCAACCTGTGGCTTTCCTGCAGTCACCAAGCCCCCTCGATCACCCCTTGCTGTGGGACTTGGTGATGTGGTTTGCAGCTCTTGCAGGGAGTGAAGCCTGCCTCTCTAGGAAAGCATGGTGTTGTATAAATACAAATAAACTATGTGTCATCTAATACTGCTCATTGTATGTATATTCTTAAAGATTCACCTAGAAATTGCTCAGCTCTTTATTGGGCTCTTTCCAGTGTCATCAACTCTTTATTAAGAATAAGCAAGCAACTGTGCCCAGTCAAGCTAACTTTCTAAGAAGAGCTGAAAGCCTGTGAACAACACGTAATTCAAAACCATTACATAAAGAATGCGTGTAACAAGAAAGCTGAACATCATCTTAAAAGTTGACATTTCCCACTTCCCAGACTCTCTGTCTTGAGTGCGGCATAGCAACTGCTGAAGGAAGAGTAAAGATAATTTTAATGCAACATAAAATAAGGGGGAGGTGAGAAATACTACATTCTTCACATCCTGTGTGAAAAATCTCTCTCTAGTATCTCTTCAGCATAACCTACCTTTAAAACAACGTTCACCCGGTGAGCAACGAATTAATTCTCAGGGAATTCACAGGACCTTAGCCGAACGCTTTCACAGGCCAGGAAAGGAGTTCCAGAGGTACCGTGAGATACAGAAATTTTTAAACAAGCTTCTGGTGACTAGCACAGGAAATTCCTCAGCATCGGTACAGTGTGTTTCAAGGACATGATTCTCTCCTTCGTTACCCCACTTGTGCCACACCAACGCAGACGTGCTCTTGCCCCAAAAAACTAATCCATCAGCATTTCCTCCAGAGGGCAGATTGCTACCCTGCTCAGAAGGAAGGCCACTGAGCACAGGTACACTTTTTTTCAGCATGCAACGCACATCTCTTTGCAAGTCAGCCTTCACAGAGAGCTCCAGCAATGACTCCGAGCTCCCGTGTAAGCCGGGACATGACATATACAGTCCCTCGGTGGGTGTTTACATAAAGCCCAGACACAAATCTCTTCCAAAGGATGGAGAAGGCAGGAAGCATTATTTAGTCTTGCTCCTGCAACTCGTCACCACGCCAAGCAGTACCGGCTCCTCAGGGACACGTGCTCCTGAATTAGAGTAGGTGCTGCAGAATCAGTCCCCCGGAGCTTTAGGATGTGTTTTGTTTGTCCAGTGGGCTCTTAAGTAGTCCATTGAATATGTTTTATAACAAGAAGGTTGCTATTTAAATTTCAGTACAGCGCCCCACTTTAATTAGATACTTACAGGCTTAAGCTTAATGGAGTTTTAAACGTAGCTCCTTTCATAACCTCGTAGAGTTTACAGCAAGGTAAAACCACTGGATTATCTAGTCCAGCCAGCTGTATATCACAGCCTATCCAGTTTCACAGTTTTTTTTTTCCTGTACTGAGCTCAGTAACACGCAGTCTGTGCTGCTGCACAGCCCCTAGTTTAGTATTCCAAACGTAATAAAACGCACATTCATAAATAATTTTACTCACTGGACAGCATTACTTCCCCCCGTACCTATATGTCTTCGAGCTGATAATGTTTCATTAAGTAACTGCGAAGTTCCATCATGGTGCCAATCGTTGCTTCAGCAGAGAGCAAAATGACCTCTGAATTGGGTTTCCCTATTCGTTTCCACTTGCAATCTGCTCTGAAATTCCTTAGGATGAAAGTTGTGTTTATGTCTGATAGGTAGCGTGTGCTGAACCATAACTCTGATTCACTACAAGTGCTCCTCATCCCGGGCTCTTATATACCCCTTTATTGCATTATTATATGCTATATTCGTTAGACGGTTCTTCTCTAGTCACTGCAGAAGATGCCAAAAAATTATTGTGAATGATTTCTCTCCCGCAAATATCATCACAGTCTATTTATACACAGTAGCTTCTGAGATTTGATAAGACCAGAGCATAATGTGGCATGGATACAGATGCTGTCAAAGCTCAGTTAACACAACATATTTCATCACCCTCCCACTTAACATGCGTAATACACAAATGGTTGCAAACTATCACTCTTTTAAAGAAAATAAATATATGGATTTAATTTTTAATGATTTAGCTTGGTAATTAATCCAAATTATTAGTTACCTATTGCTAAAACAGAGAAGTATAATGGATTCCATGGATAATGAAAATATTTATTATTTTAATAAGTTGCGTGGCTGGAAGTCTCAGTCAAGTCTCCGTCTGCCGGCCACATCCTGCTCCCGACTCGCATGTAGGACCCCCACCGAGGTGCGTCGATGGCCGTGTCCCTGAACGAAGAAATATAAATCGCTGTTTCCGAGTATTGATGATGACATCTATCATGTCAGCTCTAGAATTGATCCGTCTTAAATTATGAGCCGGGGCTGAAGGAATTATGCCAATTAGAGACACACGCATTTCTTTTCCCTCATTTTTCTCTTTCCTGTGTATTTTTTTCCCCCACACAAAAGGTTTTGAGACCTATTTATGTTATCGCAGTCCTTCTGTTTGCCTGAGTAAGATCTATAAAGAAGATGTAATTGCTGGACAGAAGTGCTACGAGGGCCGTTTGGGGCTCAGGGGAGGGGAAGGTCAAGTTTTTAACCTGCAAACAAAGGGACCGAGCCCAGCGTTAGGACTGGGCTTTCCCTGGGGGCCAGCTCGAACAAAGCCCTTTTGCTGGATGGGGGCTTTTTGGGCGATGGGGAGGGCACGACCTGCGGTGCTGGTGATGGGTAGGACCGGCAGACATGCACCCTGCTCCCAGCACAGCACCTGGCCAGGGGTCCAAGGGCTGAGGCGGCTGCTGTGGGGCCAGGCATGGGATGGGGGCAGAGGGGAGAAGCGTGTTTTAACCTCTCCTTTATCTTCCCCGTGAAGGTTTCTGAAATTGTGAGCAGCAGCAGGTTTAGTTAAGCAATTACTCCGCACTCTCTTCTATGCTATGCTTCCTGTGCACTCTGTTCCTGCCTGGTAAACGACTTTAATAAACGCCCTCATTATCATTCTCTGCGACCGCGCTGGTTTTAAGGTTGCATCCTCTCAGAGCATCCTAGGAGCAGTGGCTCCCCAAAGAAAACCTCCGTGCTGGCAGAGCAGGCAGGAGACAAAGGCATCGGAGCAGAGCAAGCCCCTCGCCCCCCTCCACACCGAGCCAGGCAGGCTGCGAGCTCCCCTCCAGCCCGCACGGGCAAGACCTGAATGAAGCCAACACCACGACATCTGGGAAAGATTAGGATGATATATATGTTTTTGGATAATTACATTTACAAACCAAAACAAGGAGGAGAGGCAGGTGGTCCTCGCTGAACAACCACAGGTCTTTTGTGTGCTCTCTGAGGGGCTCTGGTGTTGCGGTGAGCTGGGCTTGGGTACCAGCAGCCAGGATGTGCCATGGGGCGCGGAGTGGGGACAGAAGTACAGCTTCCATGCGGTTCCCATTGCCACCCTTTGCATTCCCCAGGTCACCTCTGGTGTGAAAAATGCGCTATCCCAGCCTGGCCACCCAAATTGAACAAGCAATTGCAGCCATGGCCGGGTTTAATACAACCCCCCAGCAGCTATTCTACCCCAAACCTGAGTGGAGCACTCTGCCTGGGAGGTAGGTCCTACTGAGGAGCCTTCTGCTCCTCACCCTTCTCTTTGGCAAGACAAAGAAATAGTTCATCCTCATCATCTGGTTGGAAAGTGGGTGTAGATGTGGGCTTCCCAAAGGGGTTGCTCCCCTAAAGGGAAATCTAATCGTGAGGAACAAGAGAGAGGTGATGGTGGTAATGCCACCTGGATGGCAAGGTGACTACTCAGAGGTTACAGGCACTTGAGAAGAAAAATTAAATAAAGAGTTTGATGTGGGATCCTTTCATCAATTCTTAATGCCTCAGGCAGTGACAGAGGACTTGCCATGGGCACAGGTCAGTCCATCTCTGGTAAGCTGAAACATCTCCTCTGCCTTCCTCCAGCAGCAGTGGGCTCTGGTCAGGGCCATGTCCAGGACTGTGGGCTGGCAGGATGGCTGTTGGGGCCCAGGACAGCCCTGCTGACCTTCCCTCACTATTTTGGTACTCGATGAACTGTGTTTCCAGCAAAGCCCCAACAAACGTCTCTCCATTACAGGCTAACAGAAGCATCATGCAGGGGGATGTTTTGTTTCATGAGGGAAAGAGAGAGCCTTTTGGAAAGGCAGGGAGGTGTTTAATGCAGCATTTCTGGAAGTCTTGGTGGGTTTTTATGTACAAAAGATTGTGTATCCAACTCAGAGGGCACAGACCTTAGAGAAATTCAAAGGGTCTTTTGAAAAGAGGTTAAATATATTTAAAATTTATGAGTGTGCACCCATGCAAATTGGAAAAGGAAATTAAACTATATCTGCAGAAAAGGAAAAATAAATCTACTTACATATGATGTAATTTAGAAAGTCAACTGTACCTTTGAATGATGTCTGGAAGAAAGGATAAGGTAATGCTGAGGAAGGCTTAATATCTGGGCTTAAAAAGCCACGTGGGGCCATAGGAAAAGAGGGTTTGCAATATACTTGTATACTCATTGTGAATAGTTTCCAGTAGAATGAAAACTATATCTAGCTGGTTTCGGCTGAGAGGGAAAGATACACAGCCAGACCAAGTTCATTTTTTCCAAACTCACCAGCGTTTTCTAGAGCCACACTCCATGTAACTAATTTGAGAACATGTGCACCAATATTTTTGCTTGAGTCTGTTTAGTATTTGCAGATCTCTATTTACTCTGCTATGCAAAATAAACTTTTAGTCAAAATAACTGGAGTGAGAACAAGGGGAAAAAATGATGGTAGAGAGATGTAAAGCAGAAGGAAACAATTTGTGTGGGCATTTCAGAGAGAACCAAAGTATTGTCATTGCTCTTAACGAAAGCAGCCAGCACCACTGACAATATTTTCCTTTCAACTCAGGCTGGAAGTTATCTGTAACCAGTAGGTCTATGCAGCTCTTAATGGTTGGTAGAAGGGTCTCCTACCACCAAGAGCTGGCACAATCAAGCCCCCAGGACAGCGGGGTGCCTGCCCCTACCCATTGTTGCAAAGACCAGGACACCTCCTCTCAGGTACACATCAAGTGAAGAAGCGATGCCAGTGCACAGGCCAGCCAATAAAGGCTTCTGTGCGTTATGCAGTTACTAAAGGTATGCAAATAAATCATTACAGAGCAAAAAAAAAAAAAAATTTTTTTTTAAATAACACAAAGTTAATCTGGTGTTTGAAGCCCAGCCCAGTGCAGGGCACTACAATCCGCATGCCGCATTAAAGGAGGGGGTGATCTCAGCTAAATTCCTGGCGAGCAGGTATGCACCGGCTAGCACCGAACAATTGGGTCCCTGGGTGATAATTTTATTGAGGAGGCCAAGAAGAGGACGGACGCAGAATTAATCTTGCTGCACTACGCTCTTGCTGATGTGAGGGTGAGAGAGGACTCCACTCGGTAATGCTGACACCGCAAATCCCTTAATGAGCACTAAATTCACTTAACAAAACTCTAACTCCCTCAGATTTCTGACCGAGCTCGGCCTGTCAGCTTTACCTTGGAGTTTTCTACCTTTCGCTAGTCTATGCCATGAACCTGAGCATCAATAAATCCGGTACTCCTTTTTATTCGCTGTACCTGTTTATTCCTTAGTATATTTACCCTTTTATTAAGAGCTTCCACTTGGTTAAGACTTGTTCAAGTATAAGCTCAACAGGAAGCATTTTCCTTTATACTGTAATAACTCTATATTGTTGCCTAGAGGGTGACAGAAAGTAACGTAAGATTCATAAAAATATAACTGTCTGAGCCAAGTAGATAGAATTATGGTAAGCATTAACCAAAGCGTATTTCTCTGTCCTATAGGGTGAAATCAGAACATCTTAATGTTTTCTTTCTTGGGTCACATAACTCTGCAAAGGAACACCAAGAGAAATGAGAGACTGCTTCTGCTTGATCGTTACAGTCTGTACCAGGCTCCTGAACAGGTTTGCAAATAAAATTACTTTATTTCATTATGTGTCATTTTACGTTTTGCCCATGCACCACCCCACTGAGACCATTTGGTTTCAGACACTTTTTTTTTTTTTTTAAGCTATAAGTAACTGGAATTTTAAACTCATTTAAACTGTAATTCAGGATGTTTCTCATAGCCCCTTTTCACTAAATGAGTGCATCCTTAGAAAAAGAGAAAGGCGTGTCTTACCCTCATCCATTTTATATTCAATGTTGAAAATCCCACACCTTCAAGAGGCACCCTGGTGGGTAAACTTTAACCTTTTTGGAAGCAACATGGTGGTTTCTGAACACAACTTTTTTTTTTTTCCTGCTTTAAATTGGAAAGGGCAATGTAGACACACTAACTTTCAGTTCTGAGTCATGGGGGGTGAAACAGCCCATAATCTCCCCAGTCCTATAGAGAGAGGAGCCACAAACCTTTCCCTGGTGAGGTGCAGCAGCAGGGTGGCGAGCAATCTCACCTGTCCCCAGCAGTGGGGCCATGTCCCTTCCTGGGAATAAGCCTCAGGAAAGACCAGGGGCTAAAAGCAAGGAGGTGTCTGAGCCCTGTCCTCCATGCTCTGTGCTCCTGAAATACAGAGAGAACGTTTTGGGTTTGAAATCCTGTAAAGCCATATGTTCTGTGCCAGCAGCTGGACCAGCTCCATTAACATTAACAACAAGATTCCCAATAACGTCCCACCATGCTGTGGACGAGCTACCCACGTAGAGCAGCTGTTTCCAGTGAAGAGGAAGCAAAATTAGAGTAGCAGCAGGATAAATGCCACAGGCAAAGTCGTGGAGGTGATATTTGATAGCAACCAGGGGTGGGAAAGAAACCTTGTACCTGAGAGTCTGATAGAATAAAGGACAAACTGAAAGAATAAAGGATGAGATGGCCTATTACGGCATGTTGATTATTTCATTTCCACATTTAGTTTTAGCAAGCCTTAAATAAGATGGAGTTAGCTACAGCAGTGTTGAGTAGACAGGATGGAGTTGAAAACTCTTGGCCATTTTTCACATCTCTAGACTTCAGGGTTCTGCTGTTTTCTTTGTTCTGGTTGTCTGGCAATAATTTAATATTTTTATTTCTATATTTATTTTAATTCTTAAAAAGCCAAGAGGTGGTGATATGTTGACAGACTGGAAAAGGAAGCTATTATTAATTAAAATTATTTTAAGTCTAAGATTAAAACAGTGCTCCTGCATATAAATTTGCTTCAATGAGCTGGACCCACGGTGATGTTAAATCACTGCATAAATTAGGAATTGTAGCAGATACTCTGGCTGGGGACTAGATGGTGACACGATTTTAAGTGGTACAGATTCTGTTTTCCCTGTATCCTTCCTATAGGCACATGCAGCTTAGATGCCAGTGGGTAATTACCCAACTTTGGCTTCCTTTTTTTTTTTTTTTTTTTTTTTTTCCCTCTCTTAGGATGGACTAGACTGAAACCCATGAAAAACAGTGGAAATTTCCCAGACACCTTGAGTGTAAGTTGGACCGGGCCCAGAAAGAAGCAGAGTATGAAAATTTAGGAGGCAGCAGTTATCTCTGTTGTTTGCTGGTAGAGCAGGAAGGGAACTCTTGCAAAATGCCATGCAGCCTGCTGTTCATTATGTCTAACTAATGCATGCATTCACCACCAGTGAGCCTCTGGACAGATCTAGCTCCATCTGAAAAATCACATAAGGAGGAAAAAATATGCTATCTATATAAGAAAGCACACATAGCAGCAGCCCAAAGCACCCATTCTCCTCCAGAACCAGAGCTGCCGGGTGCACCAAGCCAGTGCTATGCTAAGATGGGGGTCAGCACAGGGACTATTGCAGCCAATCTTTGGGACAAGGTGTGCTTATTTACAACAAAGTCCACTATGATTTCCATCTGCTGTACATGGTCCCCAGGTGACAACCCGGCTCCTCTATAACTTCTCCATCCTGTCCTCTTCTTGTCTGTAATTAAAAACCATATGCACTGAGCTTAGGTGACTGCTGCTCTCCCCCCGAAATGATCATTACACTCTGGTGCTGAGCTTGTTCATGGGAGGGGAAATCTAGGGGAAAGGGGGCTGGGTGGATCCCAGAGGATACCAAGAATTGGTGGGTCCTGGGTCGATCACCGCAGACACACAGAAATCTGGAGGCAACGTGCAGTCTGCCAGACCCCGTAGAGTTGGGCTGCAGAGACCTGAGCCACACAGGACCACTGCGGTGTCATCTTCTTAAATAGGAAACGGAGAACAGAAAGCTATCCTCGTGCCTGGTGTGACATCCCTCGTGACTAACTTCTTCAGCAGAGTCTGATCTGCATTCCCACACGATCTGCAGGGCAACCTATAAAATAAACTGAAAGAAATCTGAACGAGAAAGCAGGAAAAGCACTGACAAATGTACCATAGCAGAGCAGTCAGCAAGGGCTTTGCCTGATGCTGCAGGATTGTTTTTTTTTTTCTCCAGCACCACACACTGATGCACAGGCAAGATTAAAAAAAAAAAAAAAAAAAGGCAAAAACATTATGTCCTGACAGTGCTGATGCATGAAAAAATTTACTGAATCACACAGGGACTGACTCTCACTTCATATAGGAAAACATGAGAAGCAGTTCAACCAAGTTCAGCTGAGTTACACCAAAATATGCCCATACAGATGAGCTGATGAAGACCGCACAGAAATACTGGAAGACATTACAGAGCCATAGATCTGATTTCATACACAGCCCTTATGTTAATTCTCCATTTGGAGAGGCAACCTTTTTTCCATCCTCGGCTTTACCATCCCAGAAAGCAAGCACAGTGTGCTGTGTGATGACAGAAAGGTGAAAGATGGCACTGCAATTCTTCACGTTTGTGACCTCAAAGGCACGACAGGAATGGAGACCAAAGACTCTGCTGCTACTCCCCTTCTTTTTGGGGCAGGATAGCTGGGATGAGAGACTTGTTGAGGTCTCGTTGAGGTCTCTAACAGCCTCTGTGGGACTGGCTGCTACGTTGTCAGCCAGGATGTGTATCCCTCGAGCTGTTTATTTGCATGACTGTAGAGGAAGAAGAGGATTTGCCCCAAATGTCTTCTTATTTATGTTCTTTCCTAACTGTTTTATTATGCCTAATTTGTCATCCTTAGAGGATGCCTCTTATCATGTGCAAATTCTTTTTATATTATTATACTGACACAGAAATAATAGATGCCTGATTTACATTGTAATCTTCAGTAAGAGGGATGTTTGTATTTTTTGAAAGTGTTATAATTTTAGTTGCTTCTCCATGGGGTTTTTTGGCTTATGATTTTGTACTGCAATGTACAGAAAGGAGGGGGAGTTCAAGTGTTCATTAGAGACACCTCACGATGAGATCCCAAATTCTAGTCCCTTGCTAGGACACTGCAGTCATCAATGCAGACAGCAAAGCATTAAAAAGCTCTTAAGTAAATAATGGCTGCGATGATCATATAGCGAGAAAAGGAGTAAATTTTCAATTCACTGGGGTTAATAGTTAGATGCTCAATTTTCTAAACAAAGATTACTACCCCTTCTTACCTACACTTAATACGCAACCACAACATTAAAGCTGAGATAAGGAGAGAGATAAAATTCACAGTGGGAAGCTCCATACAATGCAGCATTTACAGGCATGCTTCCACTGTGCAGCTGAATTCTTTGGTGCTGTGCTGAAGCCAAAAGCCAAATCAGTCCTCCTCCACCCTGTAGGCTGACCTCAGCCCACGTAGCATGGCATGACTTGGACTCCAAGGAAGTTGTCCTCTTTCCTGGAGCAAACAGAGCCAAAGGCTGCTAGGAAAGGCACCTTTATTCTGGGTCTGCAGCAGTTTTTATCTCTTGGCAAAATGTGAAATGCTCCTTTCCCAGGTAAGGTTGCCTATCAGAATGTGGAAATGAGATGGTGCACTGCCTGGTGTCGTGTGCTGCCACTGTCAGTATTTGGAATGGGACCCGTGGCATCCAATGGCACTCTGTGACACCTCCGTGAAGAAGAAAACATCTAGGGGGAGTGAAGCTAATTTGGCAACACCTTTGTTCTGTGGGATCCGATCTTTTCCCTGGCAGTAAATGTATCCTCTCCCTGCCAGTGAAAATAACAATACCGAAGAGCAAGGGCCTAAGTCCAGCCAAAGAGTAATTGGAGATCAAATGAAAGGGCAAATGGTTAAGTTTCATTAACACTCTTCTCACTAAGCACTTCCCCTGCAGTGCAGCTCCTCCTGCATGTGAGGACAATATGGGATACCAAGGACAGGGATCCTGTCCATATTTCTCCAACATTACACGCAAAACTGGCAGCATTTTCATTTTCACTACAAAAAAAAAAAAGCTCTTTTATCTTTCATGTAGTTATTTAATGTCCCTCCTTTATAGGCTTTCCTTTGGAATCACGGCACAAATGATTTTACTGGCTATCTGACTGTCATTCTCTTTAACACAGTCTGTGGTTCGCTGGTTGATGATAGCTTAAGCGGAATTTAATTGGTAACATATTGTCAGCTGAATTAGGGGCCATATGATGCAGATTTAAACCTTGGTAATTTTTGCATAAAGAACAATCTGTCAACAAATCACAGCAAGAAAAACAGCCATAAATCAGTTTGTCAGGTTTATTAGTAATTGCAGAAGTTTTGTTGTCTTCTTTGACTAGGGTCTCTGTTCAGTAGCTCCGAGATGTTTTTCAAGATGCAGGTAGCTTTGCAGGAATGTGGATCTTACACCTCCTGTACACACGCATGTACACAAGCATACAGCACTTGCAATTGCAGAGCACTGCAGATAATGACCTAGACAGCTCCTCCAGCCCTGTCTTCTTGAATAGATCAAACCACAGCACCACACACAGATACTCTATTGTAGTCAGTCCACATGCATTTAACCACGTAAGCTGAGGTTACCTTCAGAGGAGAACGTTGTCCTTTCGCTATGCTTCTGTATTAATGCCGGCTGATTTTGCATCATTATTCTTCTCCTGATAGGTTCACATTTTTTTCCTCCAAAGGTTGGTGTTAAATTTTTTCTGACTAGAAGCTGGGATTTTGATGCAGTCCTTTTCATTTTTTTTTTTTCTGAAATCTGGCAGTTTTGAAGCCACTTTTCCAACTTTGACAATATTTACTCTTGCACCATGTTTCCTTTAGCATGGATTGTCTTACAAGGCATTGGGCTGGTTTCATGACATGAAACCGCCAAGGGCAGCTTTATATTGTTATATTGCCCAATGTAACACAGAAAAAGAAAGGTTTGCCCATAGGACCTCGGGGAAAGGGTCTGTCTGCCCCATCCTGGAGACTGCAGAAACACATCGAGTGTCACACATCTGCTGGGAAGGGATTCCTGGGGTGTCCTAAAGGGGACCTGCAAGCCACCTAGCAGACTTCCCTCATTTTGGGGTATATATAGCACAAACAGTCACTGTAAAGGAGCTCCTACTGTGACAGATGCCTGGCATGGGAGATCCGGCCCTACATACACACCATTCCTCTCCCCCTCTACACATCTACTGACCCTGCTCATCCTTTGATGCCAGCCTACATCTACTGAGCAAAAGCTGTCCTCTGTGGTAAAGGTGCACTGGGTCTCTGTTTCAATTCATGTCTAACAGGATTAATTTTTCTTAATGGTCAAGAATATGCAAAGTAAGTCCAGATGAGGCACTGATTGAACAGATATCCAGTGGGCATCATTATGAAAAAGATGGGCAATCACAAAAAAGTGCCCCATTAATATTTTATTTAAAAGGATGCCTTATGTATTGCGATTACCCTTGGGTGACAGCGACTGACAGAGCACGTCTATCACTCATGATAAAAATTGCACGATGATCTGCACCGCTGTTCATAAGCATGATATAAGGTACAGTAGTTGTTACAGCAGCATAATGTTCATATGCAGTAACAAATATGCTACACAGAGACATGCACATAATTAAAACGACACTCACTGGCTTGCTAGCACCGTTTGCCAAAGAATAAGTTGCACGCAAGTGGATTTGCATACAAATGAGATACTGTCAGAACAATAATGGGACTTTGATAAGACCACATACTCATGTCATTAAGTCACTTCAGTAGCTAAGGAATATTTAGTTAGCATTAAATGAGGACAAAAGTTGATCATTTCCCCTCCCCCCCATATTAAAACAAAAGCCAACAACGCGCATCCAGTTAAAAATACTAAGACATTCTTAAATTGCGAAGATACCACTGTTAACACCATCTTTTGAAAGTTTTATGATGTACTGTGCGATTAAAACTGCACTTTTTAACACAGAAACCAAACGTATTTATTATTACGTGCTATTGTCACATGTATAAGCCTCCATGTCACCTGTCTGCTTGGTAAGTGTGGCTGTGGTATGGCATGTGATTTTTTAGAATAAACAGATTTAAAGACATTTAAATTCATACTTATTTCAGTTGTATGCTTAATTGTAATTTAATCAGCGTAGACTAAATACATACTGAAATCTTTTGGTGAATCACTTGCCTCTGAATACCCTTATTTTTTTTGCTGTACTTGGAGACCTCTTGGAAATGTCTGAACTTTGGACTTGATCCAGCTATGCTGAAATCAATGGGATTTTTTCCATCGACTTCAGTGAAAACAGGTCCCTTGGGAATAGTCTGAACTTAGATGTATTGCTCTGCTTAGCTGGTAAAAAACCTTCCAGAAAACCATCTCATGGCAATCTCAGGGTCTGTACATCACATGTTTTAGAAGTAAACAAGCTTACAGTAATTTTGATGGTTTTGCCTGTAAATAATCAGAGGAAAAGTTAAACACTGAAGAAGAAACTTCTCAAAGGAGAAGCCAACACTTACAATAGCCTTTTGCTGGTGGTGGGAGACCTGCTCATCCTGTACTGCAGGAAATGGTCTTGCATATTCGTTAACTCCTTTTCTAACTTGAAAAATGGTGCAGGAGTCACTCAGAGGAGGGTAAAAATTAATATTAATGATTTCATTTTGACAGGAATGAACTCATTACCATGCACATTTCCAACGTTTTTCAACAGTTAATTTTAGCTGCTGAAAAAGACCTCTCTTTCTAACTGAAAATATGGTAATTTCACATTAAAAACTGTGTATTAAGAAGTCTTTCTTTGCCAAAGTTACAAGCACTTGACAGGGTTTTATAAACCACACTGAGTACCTCACAAACTTTCAATCACACATTATAAGAGGACTAAAAAATCCAAAATTAAAATCAGTTGCCTGATTCGGGTTTTGTAATGTGTATTTTTTTTAAGTTACTGCTATTATGACAAAACAACTAAGACATATGGAAGAAATACATCAGCTTGTAAGATTCTGTAGATTCTTTTAAGAAAGGAAATACAATACTATGCTGTAATAACTGCCACTTCCATTAATAAAAGATACACTGTTGTGTTGGCAGATAGAACAATTAGCAGTTACAATTAAAATAATAATAATAATAAAGTACCTAATGTAAGGCAAATTCATGTTAAGATGAATATCTCTGTTTAATCTCTGGCACATTGAGTTTGGGGCACTATTTATATGGTTTGCCAGCAATACCTGTATTTGGCTGCCAGTGGGCTCAGGGGGTCCTGAGAAGCTCTAGGTGATGTTTGAAACACATTTCTCTCTCCTTTGTTCAAGATAGATGGACAAACAAATCTGAAGATTTTGAAGGTTTTGAAACAGTACCACTAATAAATTGGACATTTTAATCCAGCAAAACCTTCCAAAGGAGTCTTCAATGCTTTTGAAAGGAACAGCATGAAACCTCCTCTGTTTTGCTCTGGTCTCTCAAGGGCAGTTGGAAGAGATGGAGGAACTCACCACATGGTGGGATTCACTCCTTCCCCAGTTGCTGCCTCTCCCCTGCCCTGATGCCAAACCTTCTGCACTTTCTGCTTCTGTAAAGACAGTCTTGCAGAGCCTGGGGCAAACCATGCATGAGCCCTCTCAGTGCAGTATGTGAGATAGGCATGGATAAAACAAGGTAAATAACTCCCTCCAAATGCTGTCAAACTCACAAAATACACAGCCTGAAAAACAAAGGAGATTGCCTTCATTTCCTTTCCATTCCAATCATCTTCAGGGCTATTTGTAACAATAGTAGGCATAACACTGCCAAGAGCAAATGTGATTTCCAAGTTGGAGTTCCTTTCATAAAATGGATTAGTTCAATTTTCCAGATGTCAGACAGGTGTGCAGTTAAGTATATGCTGGAATTCAGTTTTGGTGATTAACACTCATAATGACTATTTGGCTATGACAATCAGATCCTTATTTTCAAACCCTACCATGTACTGTTCTAGTACATTTACTTCACTTATAGCCACCAGCCAAATTCAAGATCAGCTAGAAGGAAATTAAGAACCAATTTATTATGCTTGTGCTGTTTGTACTACATTCATCATCACTAGAAGGAAGTGACTGTGAAAAGGAAGGGTAAAGAGGTATTATGCCAATACACAGAAAGAAATGAAGACGTGTTGCTCAATTCCATGTGGTGGTATTGTGAAAAAGATGGAAGAAAATGCATTTGAGATTTCCCTGTGTCACTTGCATCTCTTGGCCCTTTGCTCTGCAGAAGTTACTCCCTTCCAGAGCAACACTACATGTCTACCCACCCAATCTGAGTGGTCCAAAAAAAAAAAAAAAGGAAAAAAAAAAAAAAGCTTCTGCTAGTGAGTAGCTAGGATGTGGAGTTACACAGGTGAGTATTTTGGAAAGGTTACTCCTTCCAGGAAAAAAAATATATATATATGTATATATAGTGAAAAAATGTTTCTATATCACCTTCTCTGACTCAGCAACCCTTGCTCATAATGACTTTCATATTTAAATGTCTCTCCAAGGTTACCAAGTACAACATCTTCTCCAGATGGGCATATTTTGTTAAAAGAAGGAGGCAGGTTTCAGTAAAAGAGGCTTCTGGCAATGTTCAGGTGGAGCGACTGACCAGTTACTTACACCCAGCTGAAGAGCTGCCCAAGCCAGTTTTGATAACTGCATTTTGCACTCTGATTCAGGGCTGACAGCATTTTCACAGGAGCTTGAGATGTGTCTGTGCTGGAGCTGGGAAGCTCAGACTTACACAGCTTTCTATGAGACACAGAGGGCTCCAGCCCATCAAACCCTGATTTAAGCACATGCATTTTGGAGGGACTGAACAATTTCAGAGGAATTGCGAGTCAGGACCACACACAAAGAGAGCTGATCACACCACTAAAAGATTTGATTCTATATCTGTGCTTAATTCTGTATTTCAGTTCTAGGCATCTCCATATACCTTCATACCAGACAGAGTTATTGCAAAGCCGTAACACTTCAAGAAATTAATTAACCTGTTGAGCTAGAAACAAATCACTTGAAAAAGTGATTCCATGTGGTCTTGATGTCGCAATAGATTTGTTCTCAAAGGAACTGCTTGTGTGCTTGAAATCATGCAGCTGCTATGTCATATGTGGGAGAGTCTAGTGTTGTGGTTTGTCTGTTGTATTGCCAATACTGATCCTGAAAGTATTGTTCACTGATTGCTGGATAATTAGGTGTTGTTAATAAATCAATAAACTTCTTCAATCCTGATTTGGTTTAAATTACATAAATTGAGTGTGTTTTTTTGTCCTACAGCAGCCAGAATCTGAGTGTACTGGTAGGCAACAACATTGTGACCACTCAATGCAGCCAGATAAAAGAAGCTCACAATAGTCAGTGATGAGAATTTTCAGTATAATAAAGCAAGTTTCCATCCTAGCAATGAAGTGAGGATGTAAAGACTAAATCTTATAAGTGGTCACAGGAAGGAAGCAAGAGATGAAAAGACAATTTGACTTGGTAAGCATGGCAAGTGTTTTTCCAGGCTTATGAAGATCACATTTTGGATCTTGCTCAGTCTGTCAGCCCCACACAGTTTTAAATCTGCTTCTAGTTCCAGGCAAGCAAGCCTTCCTTGGGCACTTTCTTGCATGCTTCTCTCTTTCACAAACACACCTACACAACATCTTGCTTCTTGTCAAGCTTAAAAGCCTTTTCTGAGCTTTCATAGTACTGTTCTACTTTGCAGATGCCAAAATACCTTAACTTGACCCTGTCTCTCGATGGATTCTTAAAAAAATGTCTTTAATGGCATTTTAACAAGGACCTTTGTATAAAGACCAAGTAAAGATTTCTCAATGTTTGTTCCACTTTGCAATTTTTAATTTTTTTTTTTAATTATTATTTTTTGCCTGGATATTACATCAGTATGGTTTTTGTTAAAGAGCAGAATTAAGACTTACATCTGGAAAAGTACCAGATGGAGTTATTAGAAAAAAGTAAAATGCCTTTTCCAATTGAAGAATTGAAGGTATGAAGGTATACATTAGAAAATAACCTCTTCAGTTATCCTTCTCTCTCTCTTTTTTTTTTTTTTTTTTTTTTTTTTTTTAATTTTGAGGATAGTGTCAGATGAAACATGGACTAGTTCTTTTCTGGGTCAGGCTCCATGAGAGCGAATTGGTGTAGGTGGAGCCAATAATAACTCCAAGGAACACTGTGAAAGCAACATCACATAAAGGTCTCTTAGCACCTTTGAAAAGGGATTATGTGTCAGATCTACTTCATTATCATTGCTTGTTTGAACTATATGAGCAGAACTGGGCCTTGAGAGTTCCAATAGTGAAGTAGGCCCATCTTAACCTGAGCTCAATGTATTTCTTTGTTGCACTAAAAGAATACTTCAGAAGCTTGCTAGACCAGATCTCATTGACTAGCCCAAATTCACAGAATTGACCCAAAGCTACCAAAATGATCCCAAATCAAGCAAAAGCAAGGCTGACAGGAAAGGGTTCTTTGCACTGAACATCTGCTGTCACTGGAAAAAGATTCTTGGGAATCTTGAGAGAGCCTGAAAACTTGTCCACTTTTTCCACTGATATAGTCCAGTGCCCGACCTCCCTCTGGGTGCAGACCCTTTCCCTAACCCCCAGCCTGACCCTCCCCTGTCCCAGCTCCATGCCGTCCCCTCGGGTCCTGTTGCTGTCCCCAGAGAGCAGAGCTCAGCGCCTGCCCCTCCGCTCCCCTCGTGAGGGAGCTGCAGGCCGCCATGAGGCCTCCCCTCAGCCTGCTCTGCTCGGGGCTGAGCAAACCAAAGGATTTCAACTGCTCCTCATACGTCTTGCCCTCCAGACCCTTCACCATCTTCATAGCCCTCCCTTGGACACCCTCTAACAGCTTTATGTCTTGCTTATACTGTGGCACCCAAAGCTGCGCACAGTACCCGAGGTGACACAGTAAAATATCACACTGATGAATATAGCCCAGATGGAAGAAATCCATGGGGCTTTTCACACATTTTAAGCTGTGAACCCATTGAAATGATTTGCTGGAACAAGTCCCCAGAATTTACATATCTCTTTCAGCAAAGGAAAACAATGTTAAATGCTGAGTTTCTTAATGAAGTCAAATAATTAAGAGAACAGTATAGTCTTAAAGTCAGTGTGCAAGTTGAGCCAATTATAATCCTAAAGCACGATGGTGAAGCCAGTGTTAATTAGCCAGAGAAGGGAGTCATCAGGTTAAATTTACATCTAAAAGAGCTACAGCAGAATTCCGTGAACAAAAAGAAAAAAATATTTTAAGTTATGCTGTTCTTGAATAACCAGAATTTGGCAGTCTGTAGCATCTTTATTTGTTTGTTTGTCTGTTTGTTAAAACTAAATATTAAGCTAACTCTCTCCCATTTAAATCAAATTTTACATTGGCTTTCCTGCAAGTGTAACTTTGGATGTTGTGAATTCTTATGAAAATGAAGAGTTGGCAGATAATTAATCTATGAGGTACAGCACAAAAAGAGAGACTGAAAACTTATCTTTTTTTTTTTTTTTGTGCTACACTTTCCTACCACTTTCCCACCATTTAATACATTTCAGGGATATAGGAAATGTCTTAGAGCTTCTGGTTAAAACACTAAACAATTAAATGAAAAAGCGAATGCATATTTTTATTCAAACTGAAATATAATATTTAAAAATGTCTTGAATAGTAATGTCTAGGACAGATTGAAAAATATATATATAACGAGTCCCCTTCAAAAGCAGGTGAACAGTAACAAGACTCTTTTGTAGGCCAATAATTCAAAAATGAGGCACACGTTTTCTATGCTGCTTATGTTTTGGAATAGATGTCTTCTTTAGGTCTACATCTGTTTTTCAAAACATTTATCTATACTCTTTTGCATCAAGTGTTTCCCAAACACAACAAAAAAATCATGTTGTAGAACTTGAACTGTGATAAAGTGAATATGCCAATAATGTCTAATAATCAGCTTTGCCACTTGAAGTTGTTTTGCGTTAGAAAGTGCAACAGCTTACCCTTTCTCTACCATTTTTTCCATCATAGAAGCTGCTTTTTCAAGATCACACATTCAGTCAAAAGCATAGTTCAAACAAACTGGGTGACTGACCCAACACCACGTTCACTTTCCAAAAAAAAGTGTTTCCATGTTTGTTTCTGTAGCTTGTATCTAACTCTTTATCACTTCACTCCTTTCATCCTAGTAGTTTATTCAATCTGACACAGCTTCAGGTTTTTGTTTTTTGTTGTTGTTGGTTTTTTTTTTGTTTTTTTTTTTTTTTTTTTACTTTTATTCGGTGCAGCTGAGAAAAATGTCTTACAATGTGTCAATTTTAATATTTGCTTATTCTACCAATGCACAAACGGGTATTTTAAGGTCTGCCCCTGGGGAAGCAGCAAGTGCAGTTGTTGATGCTGTACCACACAGTGCCAGTAACAATATCTGGGTGGCTGGGCTGAAGGTTGATAAACCTACCTGCTTCCTCAGCCTACTTATTCCTCCCCCTCCTTCATCCTCCTCAGCTTTCCTTCAAGAGAAACTTGATGCTGCTGTCACAGTGAGCTAGGACTCATCCTGGTCAGGGGACTTCAGCACCTTTAAACGTACAGTCTGGTCCAGTATAAGCTGGTTCCCAAAAACAAAGGAATTTAAACATTCTAAGGAGTGAGCAAAATTTTCTTCAAACATAGAGAGAGTCAATGAGATGTGGCATTGAAACAGTTGCATTAAGCATTTTTTTTATTTTTATTTTTTTAACTGTGAGGTGAAAGGCACTGTAGAAGTGCAAAGTGCTACTGTCACAGCTGTTCTCTGAGTTGGTAGGGGCACCTGACTCTTTCCTTCAAAGCAAAACACATAGCTAGGATTTTTTTGCTCCTGTGAAGACTGTTGCCATATCTTATTTTACATGTAGACCAGATCTGACGTTGTTTCTTTTTTAAATGTTTCTATAAATTGGTGATGTAATCAGATGACACTTTAATAACTAGCCATAACTTTGCCTACTCTATATTATTATTTCCATTAAAATGAAAATTAAGGAAATTACTGAATTACATTTGAGGAATATTTTTTTTCTTTTCCACTGGTGACTTTTCAGCACTACTAAGTCATAAATCACTTGAGTTATCTGGTAGTTTGTCTAATACTTGTGAAAGCATAAGCCTTCTAAGAGATACTTTGGTGGAGAATTCCTTTTTTAAAAATTATTTTTATTTTTAACTGTTTATTTCTTGCCTCTTTATCTCATCAAATCATCAAATTAAAATTCCCAAACTGATCTTCTGTTCATTTATAGCACATCATCTCTGAGGACAGGATCTGAGGACTTTTGAGAACATGGATTTTTAATAAGCCTCCATCCACTACATCAACAAAAAAATATTTACAAAAATAAGACACATGCAAGTGAAGTCTGAGGCCTTGCAAACAACTGCTAGCTGCTATCACAGTCTGCACAGAGTCGTGCAATTCCTAAAAAACATTTGAACAACTGATGCTGTAGGGCAAATGGATTACAAAGGACAACGCTGCAGTCAAAGGGAAAGCGATCACAAATAGGTATCTGTATGTCGTGCATGTGCATCAGTATGTACATATGTATTTAGGGGATATAGAAACACATTTATGTAAGTACATGCATATTAACCTTGCATGCAATCCTGTCATTTTTAGGAATTCAGTATGAAAATATTATAAGATAAAGGTAACATATTGTCATCAGAAATTCTTTGACATGCATAAAATTAGCATTTAAGAGATTTTAGGGTAGAAGTAAAATTTTCTGTTGTTGAAACCTGGTTTATGTAGAATTGATTAATATTGCTCAACTGGATTTTATAAAAATGCTTCTTTTGATTGCAACAGAATGAGACATTTGATATGATTTAACTGTGAATTTCTGACGGGGTATTACTGTCTGAGATAGAGTTGCCTATTCTTGAGCAAGCAAACTACTATACAATGTTATGTTTTGTGCTACTGTGTAATGAAATGCTGTAATTGATATAGGTTTTTACCACACTGACTATCATACAGTACAATATAAAATAAAGTACCAGAAAAGAACAGCATTTTTCTAATTCTAGATGCTTATATAAGCATTTGGGATTGTTGCATTTTAGGGAAGTGACAATTATTCTCTCCATATTCACTTGATTCATGAATAGTGCAATTTCCAAGCATTTGTATGTGGTTAACAGTGCTCAGAGAAAAAGCACCATAACAAACAGTCAAGTGGCTATAAACCAGATCCCTCCATGCTGACAGACTAATTAATCTGATCATTCTTCAACACCAGTGTTTGTTATGTGAGCGATGGCACCGAGTGGGTAGGCAGCAGCTAGCAGCAGCCAGCTACAGTGGTCACCTATAAACCAGTTGCCTGAGGGCATCATGCTTCTCTCACAAAAGCCAAAGGCTAAATCTTTACAGATCCCATTTTTATGTTAGTATTATTTAGAATATTGAGTACCACTGACTCAGTAGCTGTCAATTTCCTACAAAAAAAATACAAAATTATAAGTGGAAAATTTGTTCCTCAAAAGCCGAATAACCAAATTCCCAAGGACACCTGCAAGTGGTGTTGTCTGGCAGAGCCTGCCAACCCAAGAGGCATTCAGGAGCTGAGGGAGGGACCTGATCTCCTCCTGTCTCTTTTGGCAGACACAAAATGAGCTCTACAGAGCCTTGTGGCCTCCTGTGGCAACACCTAGCACAGTTACACATGCAAATAGTTAGATGTGAACCAGACTAGTTTGGCATTGAGCAATCACGATTGAAAGGTCCTGCTGTAGCTTGGTAAATGCTCAGCTTTTTTTAAGGATACCTGTGAGAAAAGTATATGTAAAACAATAAACAAAACAAACACACAAAAAAATGCAACCAAAAATGCTGCTAATGAAACAGCAAATATTGTAAACATCATTGAGGTGTTTTTTTTTTTAAAGTCATTTTAAAATTTCTCAATTCATGGGCAATTGTTCTCAAAACTTGTGCTCCAGGTCACTGCAGCAGGCTGGTGATTTCTTTGCCATTTTAACAAAGCATCAGGTACTAAGACAAAAGAAGCTTGTATTAAATTCCTATCATCCTGAGAACACAGCAAATTTCTAGCAATATGCTGCCAGGAATAATGTGAAAAACATAAAATCAAGTTATAATTTTTGCATTTATTTATTTATTTTTACAAAATTCTCATTAAATTTCCCATCACATTATGAGCAGCAATTGCTGCTATAGAAAAGCAACAACCTAGAGCATCAGATATTCTCTGGTGGATCTTTCAGACCCAAACCTGCTTAGCTTTTAAGATTAGACAAGATCAAGCCTACTTAGACAAGGAAGGCCATCTGTTTTCAAGGATCCAGCTGCTATCCCTTCAAACACAACTCGCTGTGGACTCCTATAATTTATTAATCCCAGGATAAACCTGTAAGTCTGAAATATCATTATTTGACTTCTTTATATCATTAGCTTGAACATTTTATCAACTGCTGTGCAGGTAACAGTCAAAAAGCTAAGGAGATTTGTCAACCCTCATAATTAATATCTCCCGTCTTTTAAGTTACCAGGACTCCAGTTTAACACAGACTTAAGCTTATGCCTGACTTTCTGCATGTGGACAGTTCTGGTGAGCATATTAAAGATTTGCACGTGTTTGTGGTTACTTGCATACCTGGGACCCATGTTTGAGATTTTCTTGCCTGTCCAAATTTCTTTCTGAAATTGGTCCATACATGCATATGCATAAGTGCATGAGTTCACTATTTTGTTATTTCTAAATTTGCTCTTTCTTCTTCAGAAATGGGGAAGCTAAAAAACCCACTTGACCCATGAGAAAATGGTATTTTTTATGAAACAAAGCAAGTCATGAATTATCTCAGCCCCCAAAATTTATGTGATTGATTTAAAAGTGAAAATGTCTTTTTCTCAGTCAGACAACTCTGAATTGGCTAAATGACTGGATGGATGTTAATAAAACTTCCCTTTTGTCTGCAAAATGATCGTGTCTGGTCCCAGGTGGAGCATGATAAATCAATGCAAAAGCTACTTTTCTCAGAAAGTTAAAAGTGAATGAAAATAAGGGTTTAGAATGTAAGTGCCATGTTAGTTGCATTTCAGAGTGTAACTACCATGATGGCATAATCTTCCTGCTAAAAGCATATTTAACAAGATGAGATAAATATAGCTTTTTATATATGCACAAGTGTATACCTGGCAAATTCTAAGCTCTGCAATCCTTACAGTGCACTTTCCAGGGAGAGTATGAGGTAGCCTCTCATTGAGGTTAATTATATCTTTACCAAGACCATCACAAGAAGTGGCACAGAGCTATTCAACCTTGCTGCCTGAGCAGTGATCATGCTGTGCCACCCTCTGTGCCGAAAAAGCAGCAGGAGGAAAGGATAGGTTGGATGTTCCCATTTTCAGGCTTTTTGTTTCTGGGACTTCCCAGATGGGTTTTGTTTTGTTTTGTTTGAAGAAGTGGAAAGCAAACATTTAAAACATCTTTTGTCTTAAATAACTTCTGTTTAATTCCTTCATTCTCCCTGACCTGTTTGTAGGTGAAGAACTCAGGTAGATGCTTTCATTGTCACACTCTTTCCTATCTTTCTCTTCTAGCTCACACCCCTCTGCCACACTATTTTGTTTTAATACAATCAGGATTTTCCAGCTCACTGAGGATCCTCAGGCCGAGGATGCCAGGACATTCTCTGTGTCTACAAATGTGGTGATATGGCTGTAGTAGTGGCAGGTAGCTCCACCTTTGCAGGAGGCTGAACAAAATGCTTTTAGAATTTCTTTTCCTTCCTTTCTTCTTTCCTTTCTCTTTTTTTTTTTTTTTTTTTTTTTTCCTCATTCTCTGTCTTTGACTGGAATATGGGATTTTACAAGAGTACACAATCATGGGAGCTAATGTTTTGGGTGAACTCAAAACACTGAAAAGCTGTCTTTAAACAGGTGAAAAACTATATTAATCACTAAGAATCCATCCTAACTAATCCTTTCCAACATCCTGATATCAAAATTATTTGATTTGTGGTTAGGCCCCATTGCTTCATATCCAGTGCAATACAAGGCAACATGAAGGACTTGCCATTGGTTATGTTGTTAATTTCTGTTTGCAGAAGGCAAGCAGCCTCCTCAATTTATACATCATTTCCTGATACCAAATGAAAGGTTCTGAAAGGTTTACAAACTCAGCGAGACTCAACAGAGGTACTTTCACTGTCAAAGCACAGTTTAAAAAACATTTTATATAATCCTTATTTTACAAAATAATCCATCCGGTAATTGTGGGCACTTGATGTTTTTTTTTTGTTTGTTTGTTTGTTTAATTGGTAATAAAAATTACCTCTCCTTCTGAATATGTACAGTGCCTCCAACTGTTTTGGCATCAAACTCATAGCTTGAAAAATAACTAGGAAATCCTAGGACTTGAATGTACTAGATCAGGGTTGCACTGCCTTGTTCATATGCCATGAGAAGTTACTCACATTGTTACTGATGGTTACTCAGTGCCTGCGTACAAAACCCTAGTGCTGACACTTCCTGGCTTTTCACTGCTTGATTTCACCGCCTTCCCATTCATTGAATACCACAACTTCCCTTTAAAACCATCTGAAAAGCACACAATGTCAGATGGGGGAGGAAAGCTTGTCTCTGTAAGGAACATCTTCCAGAGATGACCTCCAGATCCTCAGCATAACAGATAGACTTCGCAGATACAAATGAGCCTTGCTATAAGGGGACTAACCACACTTTCCCATGTCCTTTTCTAAAAACTGCTGAATGATGCCACTGTGACAAGATAGATCACAATCCATCAACAATTGCATCTAAACTTTTCCTCCAAGTGGGTGCAGTCTTCTAGAGATGATCTGCAATGAGTGCAAAACAAGACTTCTTTCTGTTGCCCAGGGCATCTTAATAATACCGTTATACTTATAAATCCAGTACCTTACACGTATACCTCAGTAGGTGTAGGTCGACATAGCTCCACTGGCTTGTCAAAGTGGTATTGATTTACTCCAAATAAGCATCTGACTTGGAAGTCAAAGGAGCAGATGTACAATCAAGCAATCTTGTTCCCTGCTAGGTGATTTTTGCTACCACTTAATAAAAGTGATAAAACATCACTAAGAAAGCGTATTTGTTTTATCTTTCAGTGATTATTTTACCTGGTAATTGCAAACATCCCGTGTTAAGTCTAACAAGAATTAACTTATGCTTTGGCAAATACTGGTGGTTCCCTTCATGTTCCTCCCTGATAAAGGTAGTCTGACTTTGATATTGCTTAAAGCAGTCATAGCCTTTGTTCTTCAGAAATGATAAAGCATTTCTAATTCTGAGTTTTATAATACTACAATACTGAGAGACAGATTTTATCTTAATAACATCTATATTATGATAAAGAACCAGCTACATGACAGGAAAGCGAACATTTCAGTTCATCTACAATTCTCCATCACATCAAAAGACACTACATGTGAGAATGATATGCTAAAACTTCCCATTATGCAGTTTGGAAACACATATATTTATTCTAAAGGAATTGGTATTGTTAACAGTAACCTCAGTGGCTGATCTAGATAATGTTTCCCAGCCAAAATTGATATTTTAATTACAGTGTAATAAGATACTGATCTTATTTCTGTAAAATCTTCCAAGATATTTCTGTGAGCAAGATGCTGATTACAAAGAGCTGTTCCTGATACAATAATTGCAAATAATAACACAAACACTATCCCTCCCAGCTATGTTGTGACACCTGAAGTGCTGGTATTTAATGCAACCAGTGATGAAATAGGATAAACTCAACAAGAATTCTATTTTCAGAAAAAGGTAATAATTTCTGCAAAGGAACAGAGAATAGGGCTGAACCACTCCTGACTCCAAAGAGAGAATTAGTCATTTATCCTATATAGAAAAAAATAATAACCCAAGTCCGCTGTATATTCCAGGAATAGAATATCTGAAAATACAGAGTAAACCATATGCATGTGTGCTTCCACTTAATATGCACACTGGTAAATGCATGCTTATATTTTAAAAGCCCTCTCTCCCACATACACACTTTCATTCATATAGGTGAACTCTGTACTCATACGTATTTATGATGGGCCCAATTCTTCCTACCTTGGTCATATTGAGAGGCAGCTTACCCTGCAGTAGCTCCACTGAAATCAAGCAGAGATAATGCTCTTCAATCTGAGTATGGTGGCAGATTCCACCTATATATAGCATGTCTATATTTATCTCCATCTTAAGTGGTTAATTTAGCTCTGTATCACTGAATTAAATATAAATTATCTGCCAGCACAAAAGCAGCTTGGGAGCAATTACCGTCCCCTATCTCCCCCCACCCCAAATACGCTAAATATCAATGTGCAATATGCAAATCCTAGGGTTTTTTTACACTAACCAAGTTGAATTCTTAATACCAGACAAGAAGAAAATCATAGCTTAACATACACCAGTAGATGTAATAAATAATGAACAGCACTAACAGCTTAACATCATAAGGAAACAGATGGAAAACTTCCCTCCAGAGATCATTGCATCTAGTATTAGAGAATGAGTTTCTGGACGTGCACAGGGTGAACAGTTCAAGTCTGAATTACAATGAGGTTTGTAACACTTTTTTATTATAAATGTAGGAATTTCATGTCTTCCTTTTAGAAACTACTGCTATTATAGCATTCATCTGTTTCACTGAAGACATGAAAAGCAAAAGGCGAAATCTTAAGCTGCTAAAGCGTGCATAGCACAATCAAATCAAGATCTCGCTCTGGGAGTACCTTCACTGGGTTTGCAGAATACAGCAGGGTTACAATGCCATCATCTGTCCAGGAGAAGAAACAGAACCCAGCTTGGGAGCTAAATCTTTACTGGCAGTGTTCATCCACGCTACTGGAAAACCCTAGCGAGTCGATAGCTATCAGATTAGGAGGTGAATGACTATTATATGTTTAGAGAATTATAACGAATCAGACTCCAATCTGCTTCTCTGATACCATTCCCTTTTTCTCATCAAGCAGCTTTATTGTGTGTTCAAAGTGCCTTTACAAACTGTGAACGCACAAAACAGAGATTTCTCCGGAAAGTGAAGCACAGTTGTTTAGTTTGAATAAACCAAGCTGGAAAAGTGAAACAATTGTCACATTTTGCATACATTTATTTGCTTTAAAAAAAAAATAATAATAAAATGTGGACATAGCCCAGCTATAGCAAGATGTCATGCTGCCCATCAAAAGCCCATTGCAGCAGAGCATGCCCAAGCCAGCTGAGCTCCTGTCTGCTCTGTCAGCTGTTCGATAATGTTGCCTCCAACATCAGACGGATGTGCAGACCACTTTTGCTATTATTGCTTAAGATATATAAGCATAACTGAAACTCGTATTGATTTTGAAGCCAAAACTTCTAGATGACTAAAACTCTGGGGCAACTGTAGGGTCAGCCAGAACACCTTTGGTAATAGGGTGAGGAGCGGAAGCTGATATTCTCTTGACAAACCCGCTAAGCTTATAAACGTCTAGCACTCATTACGTTATAGACAATGCTGGCCAATAATTTCAGGTTGCAGTTCCAAGACACAAATTACTTCCAAATGCAGGACTACGCAGAAATTAATGGAAGAGGTCCAATATCAGAATGTAAGAGACACCAAAGACTTATTTCAAAAATAAGACTACTCAATAATTTTATATTGCACAGTTTGATACTGAATCAAATAACTCTCCATTACAGCACCTTAATGCAGAGACGCACAGTTACAGCCCACTGCAAGCCAAGAGTTAGCGATGTACTCACAGAGACGCTGAACATAAAAAGAGATAAAAAATGAAAGAAGTGGAACAACTTTGAAAAACAAACAACAAAAGAAATTCAAAAACTCCATCCCACTCTTTTGGGATGCTGAGACAGCTAAAAACCTCTCCCTTTGTCTGCACACCTGAATGCCATCTGAAGAGATGGCATTCAGGTGTTGGATGCAAGATCACAGGGCTATGGGCCAAGCCAGACACTTGCCTTTGACCTTAACTAGGTGAAAACTAACATGTTTTCTCTGCTCATCACCTAAGGTCCTAGAGGTACTTCAGGTCACCATCTTCACAGCATGCCAGGGTTTCTGGAGTATGTTACCTTCAGAACATGTGAAATTTCTTTCTGATTTTCCCTGGTATAGCCATCTCTTCCAAGCAAATCCCATGTGGTGTTGCTGCAACATCTAGGACAGTACCCAAATGATCTAACATGAGGAAAAAACTTGGGGAATATGGTGAGTTGTAGCATGCTGGTCTGATGCTGAAAGCAAAGATTCCCTTCTTCCTTGCTCCTCCCCTGCATTTGCCTCTATTTGATGCTCTCTTCCCCCTCTTCTTGCCTTTACACAACACTGCCTAACTATCCCTTCACAGCTTTGAATAAGAATAAAAAGAGAGAGGCATTTTTCTTTGCCCTCATCTTTATGGTTCCCTTATTTTTGTTTCTCCTGTGGATTCAGAGACCGGTTAAAATTTTTAAGTGCAGATTTGGGGACTTTGCACCAGATCCAGAAGAAAGTGATTCTCAGGAGCTTGTCCAGAAACCCTGCTTGGCACAAGAAGAAAAATTTTCCCCATTACCTTTGAGGCTTTTCAAGGAAACCACATATTTTGTGTCTGAGGTTTGCTCTTGACCTTTCTCTTTTCCTTAGGCTATGACACATTACCCCACAATGGCTGGATTTATCATTTATTAACTTAAAACCCGTTAAAAGTAAAGTACTTCTTATACAGTTTTGGGAAACCCGGGAAGATGAGGAACAGGGATGATCAGAAGGAACACCAGGGAAATCTTTGAAGGCTGAAACAAAATACCACATCTGTTAGGGGAGGGAGCTTGATCTTAAGCAGAGCCTTGCTTCACCTGACTAAGAAAGTGGTTTTTAAGTCATTAACCAGGTGGATTTACACCCTCCAGCATACGTTACCGCAGCCAAACACGTGCATGCTATGCTACAGGGACTGGAAAACCAGGAAAAGGGCAGAAGCCAGAGGTTTGTGCTTACATGAGCAGTTTCTCTGTGTACAAGCACCGCCACTGGATCCTTCATTCTTTTGCAAAGAGATGCCAAGAAATGTGAAAGGCTGAAAAAAAAAGAAAAGAGAAGCCATCAGCAGTAACATAGAGGAGGAAAAAGTTCATGCTTTTTTTTTCTTTAAAGAAGGCCAAACTCAAAGAAATTAAGTGAGATGCAAAGATGCTAGACTTCGTTAGAAAGGCAGGAAGGGGAAGAGTTGGGGTCATGCGGCATCACTGATTCATCTCTCCTTGGGCATAGTTGGGTATCTGCTACACACGGCAGGGATTTAACGTTAGCAGAAGTAACCCTCGCCCTTCCTGCTTTTCCCCATTAAAACGAATAAGGTCATGTTCCCGTTGACCTTGTGCTTCACTTATTTAAATGCTGACAAATTAAGTACATGTGAAAACAGTTTTGTACTAGTTCAGGTCCGAGCCATGCTGAGCGGTTGGACAAGGGCTGACCTACTTAACGCGGAGAGATGGGTATTTATCCAAGTACAGGATCTTGACCCACTTTCATGCTGGAACAGCATGGGTACAATTTATTGAATATGTGCTCATGTTGGCTTTGTAGTCTCAGATCAATTGAAAGTGTTTAGCAGCTATTAAGTCACAAATATTCCGTGCTCCTATTAATAAAAATACCAGTGTGAACCACTTATGGAGTTCTTTATTTTCAAAGCTCTTTAATATTATTATCATTATTATTAAATATTTATATTACCATCAGGCCCAGAGGGAATAGTCAGGATTAACTCCCTGTAGCACAAGGTTCTCAACAAACACACAAGATATAAATATTAGTTAATATATGTAGTTATGAGGCATGTTGCTTCCAAGCTACCTTCAGCATGCTGGAGTGGTGGATTGCTCTACGGAAAAATGCATAAAATTTGGTACTTAATTTTTCCAAATTGTCCTCTGAAGGCAAATACCTTTTCCTCACTTATCCCCAATGACTACACAAGGAGCTGGGGAGTCTATGCAATGCCCGTATGAGACCAGACTGAGGGAGGTGTGCAGGCATGGGAAGAGGCAGCAGCTCTCCCTATCCCATCTCAGGTATATCTACATCCAAAAAAAAAAAACTGGTGATGTGTGAGCCACAGGTGGCTTCACCACTGGCTGGATGAGAGGTGGGAAGGGGGCAGCCAGGAGGGAGGTGGGGGGCACCTCTACCTCCAGCACCACGGGTCTCCTTCCATCCTCTCCAGCATCTCTGCCCTGTGCACCCCAAATGTCACTGCTCCCCCATCACACATTACAATCTGCTGCATTACTTCAGCAACCCACCCTCCGTATGCTGCCAAGAGCTCTGAAACCATATGTCACGACAGGTTTATTAGTCCAAATTTCCCCAGGGAGCATCGCCTGCCCATATGATGTCCCTCCGTGCCATGCTTTGCAAGCACAGCTCTGAGTCACAGGTAGCAGGACAACGTGTGAGAAAAAAATAACCTTCTGCAGGCAAAAAGCTTCCCAATGAGCATGCAGCGTAAGTTGCTCATGTGCACCACTTATCCCACTATGTCTAGAGAATAAATTATGCTCACGAAATTTGCTCTCAATGGCCTCTTTCAGATAGTAGCAATGAGCAAGATAAAACCTGCCACTTTATGTCAAGTCACACTCGTCGAGTGCAGATTTAGCAATAGTAATACTTATCTTTTATGTAGCACTTTACATTTTCCAGTTGCTGCACAGAGATTAATTAATCAGTTGGACATACATAAGCCGAGCCTAAAGCACATGTTGAAGGACTGGCAGATGCTTGTGCTGCCACGACTGCACAAAGGCGACCGACCCTCTGACCAGAAAATGCAAGGTATGGTGAAAAGGATTGAGACACGGGCAAGGTATTGAAATTAAGTGGGACCACAGGGACTCAGAGGCCTCACTCATCTGAAGAAAATACATGTAAGCAAGCATCCCTCATTCTGTGGTACATCTTTTAGATTCCCTCCTGTGACTGGAACAGTCACTCCCTGGTAGGCTAGGAATTAAGAAACAGAGGTAGGTGGGTTTGCTTCCAGCTTTGCAGCACCCCATTGAGAGGCCCCTTTGCAACAGCTCAAGTATTCTCCTGCCCATGCTGTCTCAGCCTGTTTTGGGCTTTTTCACAAAGCTGGAGGAGGGGAAGGTGCTGTTTCTACAGGCGGTGTGAGACCAGGCCCCCTGCCCTGCTGCAGTGTCAGATGAGAGCCTCGCGGCCGGCCTGGCTGCCCCGCTGCTGTCACGGCTGCTGTTTGAACATTTCAGACATGCCTTCTGAACTAAGCCAAGCCTGGATAACTGGGAGCTGGAACGAGCTCAAACATGAGCCAGCAGATGAGGGATCACATTGTTGGCTGAATCTGTCATGGACAGTGAAGAAAAGCACTTGCAGTGGAGCGCTTCTGCCCTCCAGACAGGATCGTGGTAGCGAGCAGCTTGAAGTTTCACAAACATGTAGAGTTTCATCCCCAGCTGCTTCCCAAGCCTTTGAGTGTTTCTGCAGCTCTTCTTCCCCCAGACCATGCTTGAAGCTGCACAGAGGCAGCCTGGTGGCTTGTGCTGATGACATGCGTTGTGATACAACTCAGCCTGTCAAAAACTAAAAAAAAAAAAAAAAAAGGAACAACCAACCTATACAAGAAAACACTGACATTTTTATACTTAGGGACTTTCTTTCTTTTGTCATCCACCTTCCTGATATCTTCAGAAAGTGCAGAAAGGCATTAATATGCGCATGTGTGATTGCTCCCACGCGTGTGCCTGTCATACATTTGCTATGTGGAGGAAAGCCTTACACTGAGCATGTGTAAGACGCTCAGATGTGCTAAAACTGAAGCACTCAACACAGGCCTTGAAAGCCTCAGCTGAATTAAGTGTCAAAAGAGTTTTAAAATTAATACAAGCGAGGTTCCTTTTATTTGTCTCTCGGTTTCTGAGTCCTTAAGTCATAATTTCAGGATATTTAAGCTCAGACAAAGGACTAGCAGTCCAACCATTATTTGAAGTGGAAGATGAGATTCTCCTGCAATCAAAAGACTCCAGCAACTGAGATTTCTTTAATAGTGTCAATTAGCTTGAAACTCGTAAAAAAAAGAGCTGGCAAAAACTCTCAATGTGACATTAAATTTTCCATTTGTTGACACTATGCATGTTTACATTTGTATCCACATGAGCTTTCTTGCATTTAATTACCGAGGCTCTTCTGTCACCTGCAGGCGTTTTCCCATCTTCTTGCATTTACTGCCACTGAAAGCTTGTCTACAATAGGGGCCACAGAGCTGCCTGCAGCTCTTAGTGGTGCCCAGCTTGTGAAAATTGGTGATTTTGCACTGAAATCAATGTCCAGGCACTTGAAACCATGCTGTTAGGAGATGGAGGATTAAAATGTGCATGTAGGCCTGTGCTGTGACGTTTTTCCAGAGCCAGAGCTCTAAAGCAAAGCCCCTTAGGTAATATCCATCCTGCAACTGTTGTTTCAAATATGAAGAAAATAAAATCCACCAAAAAACAAAGGGTCGCTTTAAAAAACCTGCGAATCCCCTATGTCTGGCCAAAACAAATGTTCCTCCCCTCTTTTCTCCCTCATGTAGAATGCCCCCCGCCCCCCCCAAGGCTGTCAGTTAAATTTGGTAAAGTCCTTATTATCACACTTCACTACATCTCAGTATGAATGAGGAGAGCTGTGCAAACACTGCAGCTATCTTTTCTTTATTACAGCTGCAGCCACTCCCCAGAGACGTTATTAATGTCCACGGCTCTCGCACAGAGCCGGCGTACGCTGGCATCTGATTGCTATTCAGATCAGCAGCCCCGCGCAGCCTGTCTGTGAACCAACACATCAGTAGGTACATAAAGGGCTCTTGCTGCGGGCTGAACAAGTTCCTGGGGCCGCCGCTGTCAAAAGATAATGGCAGCATGATTGCCAAAATTTTGTGGAAATTGTGCTAAGCCAAAGCAAAACAAAACCCAAGGTAGGGGATGCATTTTTCCTGTGCAATTTATTATTTATCGCTGCTCAGCAAACGCCTTTGTTCTCGAGTGCAGTAGTTACTCTCCATTTATAGCCCACCTGGGTGTGTAATTTGAAAAGAAGATATATTGCTTTTTGGGGAACTTAGGGGTAAGCCTCATTCCCTGTGCCAGGCCACCCTTATGGCGAGGGGCATCTGGGTGAGGAATTAAGGTGAAGAGCCTTGGGGTGAAGCCTTGGGGTCTCTGCAGGGAGAAAACTGGTGTGTGGAGTCACCTCTCAGCCATGTTTCATGGATCGGGGAAGACACCCAACCTGCCAAAAGTGGAGCTGCCCACCAGTGGCTTTGAATTACTCACTGGCTTGTGCCAGGAGCAAGTTAAGTGGCCACAAAAGTCAGAATCCATGGAGAGGACATGGGAAAGAGTCGTGGGCCTGCCCTGTCTGCAGTCACAGAGCCCCGTGTCCTACTCCCAGGCCTGTACTTGGTTGTGGTGAAGCAGGCAGCATAGCCATTGTGTGTCTGTTCAACCTCTGTGTAAACCCATCCTCTAATGGGTTTCTTGGCACAGATATGCATGTGGCAGGTACCTGTGCCTCCAATTCTTGGCACAGGTATGCATGTAGCAGGTAAATATGGGAGAAGAAAGTAAAAAGATGGTTAGCAAAGAAAACCCGAGCAAGGAGATTCAGTTAAGGCAAGAAAGCCAGGGTTCATGTCAGGAAAAGACTGCTGCTTGAGGAAACATGAGAAGAATGTAAATGACCTCAAAGCCACCAGCCAGAACCTTCTCCACGACCTGCTATGCTGTTCCCAACAGCATCCCAGGGAGTCACAGGTGCCCTACAACAGCAAGCCACCACAACAAGCTATTTCCTTGGATAACAAAAGAGAAATGTAGCACACGGTTCTGTACTTGCAACCCGTGGACACTCAGGAGCTGTTCTTGGGAACACAGAAAGTGAGCAGTGTCCCCAGCGAGGGACAGAGACCACAGGGAGCGACCCAGAGCTGTGGTTTCTCAGAGAACTCTGTCTCTAGACATGAGACGTGCTGAGCTGTGGTGTGTGTGAGTGTGCAACTGCGGTCCTCAGAGGATGCAGGAGAAGCCCACATCCATGAGAGAGTGCATTTCAGCATGAGGCGAGCTTGCCGCTGGAACCAGAGCAGACAGGAGGAAATGCTCCTTCCTCTGCATTGACTGATGGAGTGCATTCATCACTGAGTGCTTCTTTATAACAGGCTCTCGGTCTGTATACAGGTCAAGAATGAGACAAGTAGTCGCATCTCCTCTTTTCTAGAGCCTCCATGATAAGCACGAACCGTGAGTCTCATGGACCCATTTTGCCTCATTAATGGACACATCCTGTTGGTGAGCACCAGGCATCTACCCCACTCAGCTGCTTTGGGGTGATGCTCTGGACTCATGAAGAAGATCCACAATAGATGCCCACTTTTTAGTAAAGGCAGATTTTTTATTTTATTTTATTTTATTTTATTTTATTTTATTTTATTTTATTTTATTTTATTTTATTTTATTTTATTTTATTTTATTTTATTTTATTTTATTTTATTTTATTTTATTTTATTTTATTTTATTCCCCATGGATCAAGACCCTGCCCTGTTCTGCACCAATATTAAACTGCCTCTTCTCCCCCTTTCAGGAAATCTGAAAAACCTGTTTTATCTGCCTCATGACTAAGATATGCTGCATCTGGATGGTAAAAAAAAAAAAAAAAAAAAAAAAAAAGTGACTGGAAGTATTGGACAGAGAATATTTTCATTTGCATATCCACATCATTAAACCATATTATGTTTGCTTTTAAAGGCCTTGTGAGTCTTCTGCCCGATAAGAAGCACAGACATATAAAAGTGACTTCAAACCTGAGGAAGAAAAGTTTTGACAGAATTCCTCTTGCTGTAAGTGAAGAGCTGTCCGTGTTTCCAGGCAGCAATAAGCAACATGCAGATTGAGCTGTTATTTATTCATAATATCAATTGCAAAAATCACCATGTCCTCCTTGTAGATGGTTTTGCTCAGAGAATAATGTATATTCTTGGAAAAGTTTTATTTGTTAGGCACTTTGGTACAATTACTTGACCATGTACAGTGTTGCTAAGTTGTGCATGAAAATTGATACTTTCCATAATGGTGTTTCATTGCTAGTGATTCATTGGAGAGGTGATGCTGTGATAATTAGTGTTTTATGGCCAAATGGGCCCCACATTCTTCAAGTAGTCCACTTCCCTAACAATGATTTATTTAAGTGGTTGGTTGTTGATAGCCATGTAAATAAATTCATGCTAATGGAGCACAGTGACATTGCTTCTGTTGACAGGTTTCTGTGTCTTACCATAAAGCAGCTGAAGAATTAAATCTGCATATACAAATCCATAATGGTTAGGGGCTTTTATGTGTTTTTACGGGAGCAGTTTTGACTGAATGCACAGAAAGATGCAAATTTCTCTTCTCCTTCAATTTCTACCTCCCAGGCTGGCTTCAAAGCTTACTTTTTAACTTCCTTGGATATTTGGAGAGGATGATGTTGGATGAATGAGCACCATGATGCATCTGCTGATGGCCTACTGCTGTTGTGGAGGCTGGCTTCCCCCTCCCACTCCATTAGTGCACTTTGTCAGCTACGTGTGCTATATTCTTTGAGCAATGCCCTACCAAACCAATTCTGCATGGTCAATAAAAGCAGGGATTTTGCCACAGACTGCAGCGGGTGCTGGAGGATGCAGGACATCCTGTCCTGGCTGCTTCCACTAGCAAAGGTCATCATCCCCACGTACTTGTCACCACCGCTTTGCGGGAGGTTACTGCCCTCGCATTTACCAGCTGAGCTACTCTTGTGAAAATGAGCTAGAGAAGGTTGGTCCCTGCTAAATCAGATTTTGGGGCTTGGCAGGGGCTGAGGTGTGCACACGAGCTAAGAACTGGCAGATCCAAGGGGAGCAGAAGCTGGGCAGCTTCTTCAAGCAGACCTGTTGCTGGCAAAGAAAAAATATCAGCTATACCAGCAGCTTTACATGTTTTAATCCCCAGCCCTGGGACACCCTGATGGATCTGTGCAAGCCCTCCCAGAGGGCTTGTAGGATGGGGTGCAGTGCTGGAGCTGGCACAGTTCCTCCACTCTGCCATTCTCTCATCACTGTGAGACAGCCAAAATAAGGGCTCACAAGCACTCCTCGCTCAATCAGCTCAAGGGGAAACAAAATGCAAAGTAGCTCAAAAACAACAACAAACCCCCAGAATTTTTCTGTTGCAATTAAGGTGCCATATAAGCACAACTTCAGCTTCAGTCTCTTCAGTCTCTCTGCTCCTGGAAACTCCCGAGACATGCGTAATCTTATTGAGCAAAACCCTAGCCCCACAAAAGTAATTAGCAAAACTCCTACCTGTTTCTACAAGTAGAATTTTGCCCACCCTGAGCAGTTTTTGTTTAAATCCAGAATTAGAGCATGAATGTATAAAATATAGTATATAATTATAGCTATAATAAAAAATAAAAGTACATTCATATACTTAGGAAAAAAAAAAAAAAGAAAATAAAGGAAGGATATTTACTAATAGAACACATAACAGTTTACATCTGCTAGTATAGTTGCAGGGAATTAGAGCAGATGTTGAAAGTCTGTCATCTTTTATTTTGAAAGATATTCTTTCAGTACATGTAATCTGGCGTGTCAATTAAAATGTGTTCAAGAGTAAATTTCTTCTTCAGCATCATAAACTTACTGCGACATGGTGGCTGAGTCATGCTTGTCTGAATCAGTTCAGGGTTGTTTTTTTTTTTTGCATTGCTTTAGTCAGCCTTCGTTCCCTGCGGCCACAAGGAAGACTGGTTGCTCAGTGATGCCCGCCTGGAGGGCACAATGTGACAGTCAAAAGCTGACAGGCATAGTGGGATGTCCTTCCCCTTAGGTAGTCATTAACCTGTGTTGTCCCCAGGGCAGAAAGCTGCTTCTTCTCAAGGTGGAAATAGTAGCAAGTTCTTCTCATTGCTGTCTTTAAATGCTCAGTGTGTCTGGTGAATGTTCCCTCTAACCAGGTAGAGGAAGAGGCAGTAATGCAAAAAGTGGCGTATTTTCAGACAGGCTAGATGCGAAAGGCCCATACCTCAAGTCCCACCTACATACCTCTGTGGACTTGAAGGTAAGTAAATATCTTCCTGAATTTCAAGCTGCAGGACTTCATGCAGCCAACTACTCATCCCTTTCTCCCTTCCCAAGTTAATTCTTTGAACACTCAGTACTTTAATTGACCTCCAGAGGTCCTATCCAGTCCCAACCACTCTGTGGTTGTGGTTGAGGTTGAGGTTGGATTGTGTGTGTGATTCAGCCTGGAACAAAGGTGACTGCCCTGACCACCAGAAAAACCTTGTTTGCCTTAAAACCACACACAGGATTCAGAAGCCTCTGAATCTCCCCAGCAAACCCTGCTGCTGTCTTTGCAGTCTCCTACCATCTCCCTCACCTGCATCAAGGTCTGCTCCATCCGTGTTGCTCCCAGGAGATGCCTGTCTCAGCTCCTCAGACTCTGGTGCGAGGCCTGGCAGCTCCTCCTGACACCTCCTGCCAAGGTCAGTATTGTTTCTACATTGTCGGTCATATTGTTTCTAGATTTTTTTGATTTATAGTTTTATTTATTTGCAGAGCTAGTCCTCTGGCATTTGCTGTTTGGACTTTTCTCTGTTAAATGTATTTTTTTCCTTTTTTCTTTCTTCTTTTTAGGCCATATCTCAAAGGCATCGAGCAATTTGAAGCCCATCCCCAGCACCACAGAGGATCCTCACCTCTTGCTGCTGTCTGTAACCGCATCCGGGATCATTCTTGAGTCCATCATCATCATCATTGCTCTCACTGCCAAAGACAGCAAGCAATCAAAGAGCCCAGGCAGCCTCCTGCCGAGCCCTTCTTGATCAAAACTTCCATTTTGATAATGAGCTAATCATCAGCACTCTCCGAGTAACGCTTTCCAAGCCGTTTTGTGCCCACCATGCCGTAGATCTGTCTCGACCACACACTTGCTGCGTTTGCCTGTGAGCGCTCTGCGCGAGACACCGTGACCAGACATGCATTTGCTTCTGTCAGCAAGATCTGTCACCCTGTCACACAAGGAAATAAGAGCGGTTTGACAAATCCATGTTGGCAGTTCCTCTTTCCACGCTCCCTTCCAGGTGTTTGATTATTCGCTTCAGCATTTTTACAGGAGCTGGGGTTGCACCGATTGGGGCACGCTTCCCCAGACACTCCTTCCCCCTGCCTCCAAGATCTCTCCTTTCCCCTTTCTCCTTCAGAAGATATGGAAGGAGCTCAGCATCTGCAAATCCTTACAGAAAATCCCCAATGTCTCTGAAATTACAGCCCCCCTCCCGGTTCTTTGAGTATCTTAACGTTTAGATCATGAGGTCTAGACAAATTTGAAAGCATCATATTTATTTAGAAAGTATGTGTTAACCTGGTGCTTTGAACTTGGTTGGAGGGCTTGTTTATTTTCAGTGTTATATTAGTTACATAAATCTCTTTTTTATGTTCCTGCATGAAAACTTAGCTGTCGACTAAGGCTGTATACAAAGACTGAGTCACTTCCTTTGAGACACACTATGTTAAAGCATGGGATGAGTGTCTGAGATCTCCATTTTGTTGTGAAGAGCTAAAATAAAGAAATCTTCCAAGAGCAGCTGGCAGAAAATATTTGTAATGAGAGCTGCCAACTACTAGAGGAAAGTGGCTTATTTATACAGGGGCACCACTGAGACAGACTGAAGAGACAGACTGCGTTGGATTTAGAAAATGAAAATCACCCAAGTGGACAAGGCTGTAAAAACTATATAATATAAAAAATGAATCCTGTAACCCAGCAGCACCTACATCTGGCAATCTCATTCATGCCTTCTGCAGGAGATAAACCTTCTTGGTCTATCAAATAAACCCCATAATTACATTGCTTAAGTAGGATATTAAGTGGCATCATATTAAGTCATTACATGACCCTTGTCATCATCAGCCCTGCCAGGCAGTGAGGAGAGCTGTTGCTCCCTGCTGATTTCTCTGGGTATCTATTTAAACATACTGTGGTAATTAGAAACATCTAAATAAAGCCTTGCCCAGGATTACAAGGGCTGAATGGAATAAGCCTTTCTTTCTTGTGGCTACAATGCCCATACCTGGTGCTGCTGTGCGTGCACACATCTTTGCCAGTGTCCCTCGTCTGACACGATCCGAAGCTCTGTGGGGTAAGGAAGCAGAGAGGTTCAAAGGAGGTGTCCTTTTCCTGCTCCTATTGATAGTGCCTCCGCCACTGGTGACAAGGATCTTTCCGCAGGGCTCAAAAGACAAATCTGCTAATTCCTCCTGCTTTACTCCTTTGTGCCTTTCTTTAGAGGGAAACCTGCAGGTTTCATAAACCAGCTTCTTTCTAGGCATCCTTCCTAATTAGCTGAACAGCCACCATGAAATGCAATACAGATATTGATCACTATCACGAATGTTGCTTTTCTAATATTCAGTGGCTGTGAATCAAACTGTGTCACAGATGTGAATTTCAATGGCAAGGTATATCTGAGTGCACCCCCACAGATTCGCCTGCCTTACAGTAGCTATAGCTGAACAAAATGAAAAGTCACTCAGGTTCCTGTCCTTCAGCCCCTATCTGAGCAGTTATTATTAGTGCAAGAGCACTACTGGACACCAAGGAAAACTTGGGAAAGGTTTCCTCTTCAGGGAGGAGAAACCCCTTGCTGACCAGGAAAGGTGACTGGGAACACACTGCCAGACTGGATTGCCTCCCAGATTTAGGAAACTAGTGTCCCAGAAAGGTTTATGCTCATTTTTCAAAGCAGCACTTCCAGAGTTTGTTTTTCACAACTGTTTTTCAATAGATCACTTCCTCACTTCTCACAGGAAAACCACCACAACAGGGATGGTGTCTCTGCTCTCTGCTGCCATCCCTACTGCTCTCCCACTCCCAGTATTTACCCCTCTGACACCCCAGTTCAGGTTCTGCTGTTCTTTCCAGCTGTTGTAAAAAGCATTCAAGAGCAAGCTCACAAAAACCTGTGGTTCACGCCACTGTCATATGTGTGTCCCCCACACACCATCCCTCCACACAGGAAAAGATCACAGGTGTCAAGGATCTTTGTGAAAAGGAAGGTTTCAAGATTTTAAGACTCCTAAGGATATGTCAGAGACACACAGAGGATGCCTAAGTTTAAGGAGAACTACAAGATATGTCAATAGCAGAAGCAGCATTATACTTCATAGAGAAGGGCTAACCCCTAGTAGGCTGTAGCATGCAAGTAATATAAATGATTTTGCCTGAACTATTTGAGACAGTCATATGAAAAGGGCTTGTCTGAGAGAGATTCTGGTACTGATGCACTGCCTGTTAAGAACCTATTCCCTTGCTGCCCCTGTCACGACTGGTTTCTATTACAGGTTGGGGTGATCAAGTTCTGCTCATGAAGTGGTCCAAACCAGACTTGAGGCACTACAAAATTTGGCCAGTGCTTTACTCAGTGTTTTACAGATTGCATCTTTTGCTAGCAACAATGGGAGACACTCACATAACCACTAGTGCTTCTCAGTGCAAGAGCTGGTCTGGAACTGCTCGCCAGGGGGCCTCACCTTCCTGAAGTTTATTTCTCCCGAATAATCATGATCCTCTGGAAATACAGCGGCTTTTCTTCAAACAGCGTGCCTTAGTGGGAGCAATTCCCAAGCAGCTATTGCGAGATGATTGGTAGCCTGCATCAGTTATTATAGCCGGTGTGCTCGGATAGATAAGGTCTGTAGAGGTGTTGACTAGAAATGCTCTTGGACCAACTTACCTGGAGGTTAAGGAGCAATTTTCCTTGGTATGGAGTGGAAGATTTTACCTAAGCGCTTTCAGTACACGCACAATTGATGCTGAAAAAAAAGAGCAAAGTCTATTTTTGTCTCCATAGACGGCGCCTCAATCATGGTATAGAATTACTTTGGTCCAGCTATTGCCTGCCCAGAGAAGGACCTATATTCATTCCACCTCCAGGGTTTCCATTAACACAGCAGTTACACTGTTATTTGGGCAGAAAGCCCAAGTCAAAGCACTGCTTCATTTGATCTGCATCTGTCCTAAAGTAATATCCCTCTGCTTTTTCCATCCTGTTTCCCTCTGAGGAGGCCAGCTGCTGTTTTTGTGAGGAATGGCGGCCTCCATTTGACAGCAGAATACTTTGAAGCACTCGCGCTAAGCAGGTAGCGCTGCTGCTGCTACGAATTACTGTCTACAGTGCATTACAGTGACCTCCCTGCCTTTCTTCTCCATTTCATATGAGGACCTAAAAAGGAAAGAAGCCCTTGTGTGCATGGTAATCAGTCAAATATGCTGCCTTTCTGAGATTCTTTCAAGATAAGGGAAAGCAATTTTGCTGAAAGAGGAGAATGCTCAAATAGCTCAGATCCTACTCTGCCCCAGCATGTGACGTGGAGGAATTTACAGTCAGCCCTTCTAGTTTGGGGTGACAGAAAATCAGACATTCCTGAGGCCCTGGTTAAAAACTTCCTTTTCTCCACCAGATTTCACTGTTGGGATATCATGCTAGTATTTTATATAACCTCTTCCTAGGGGAATTCATGGATCTGATATCTTAATGGATGCTTTTACTTCTGGCAACAATTTCACAAACTGTCCCCAGTCCATTCGTCTTTTAAGTTGAGAAAAGGCCACCTGCTAGGACAAGGAACCTGTAACATAGTGAGATTGTCATCCACTACCAACATAAGTAACAGAAAATTTCAATGCTAATTTATTTATGGGTTTTGCTGTGGTGTCCTGAGAAACTGTGAACAGAACCTTTAGCATGTTCTTGTAAGTCTTTCTAATTGAAATGTCTTCATTTGCAAAGCTCATTTTTTGGCAAGGACAGTGTGGGATAGTCTCTGCATCCTCAAAATACTGGATTCCTGTGGTGAATTTAGGAATGAAAAAAATGTTATCTCAGGAGATTCATTTTGAAAGGCATATGAGGGAGATATTATGTGGAGGAAATTTATTCCAAATGACCTTAGTTTTTCTTTAAGGGAGAAATTATGCCTGCCTCGCAAGTCCTAAAAAGAGATTTACCTATTGCTAATGATAACAGTGACCTCTTGTGGCGAAGCTACAAAACTCAGCTTTGTACCAAAGCAGCTGAGTCTTATCAACACTTTGCTAAAGGAGCCGGTAGCCTTTGCAGAGATGGGGGTCAATAAACACAGCAACAACATCTAATAGCCACTGGAAGGTTTCCCAGACCTCTATTGTCAAAAACTCTGTATCTTTCAAAAAGTATGCCAGCAGCTAGGAAGAGATTCTTTAATTTCATATAAAAAATGAATAGAAGAAAAAGGAACCAGTGGCTAAAGGTGGTATAGAAATGCTCTAGGTAAGATTGCAAATATTGGTAAAGACATTAATGCTCACTGGAATTAAATGTGATATGGATAAGGAGACTGAAAATGTGGAGATAGAAACCAATGCAAAAAAAAAAAAAAAAAAAAAAAAAAAAAAAAAAGCCTATGGCTTTTTATTCACTTAACAAGTAACCTTACTCCTGAAGGAGTCAAAGCACTTTTTTTTTTTTTTTTTTTTTTTTTTTTTTTTAATGGTGGACAGGCTTTTTTATGCTTCTGTCCAGTTAGAAATGTTACCTTCTGAAAGCAATGTAATACCAATATTTAAGAAGTATAATTGTTTAGGCACCTACAGAGCTATCAAGCTGGCCTTAACAGAATGTAAGACTTTAGACTAGCCTTAGGTTAAGGATAACTACTAAAGACCTGGAGTTAAAGGCAAAATGGGACAAAATCAACACAGACTAATCAGATTGCTGCATCTACTTGTTCTAAAAAATTAATTAATCTCAATTGTTCTTGACATTGTTCAACATGGGATCCTTCCAATGAACTTCAAAGAGATGGTGATGAATAGACAAATCACAAAGCCTTTGGGTTGCAGTCACGACAAGTTGGAAAGGAATTATGTGGCTGGAGATGGTGTCACACTACAAAGAAGGTACTTTGAGTACTGAATAACAAAATGATACATGAGGCAAAAACAGATTAACAGTGATTTATTGTAGAAACAAAAGACTAGTTGCCAGTAAAGCGCATATCTGAGTAACAAAGAGGAAAAGTAAAGCATTACGCTGTTGCTAAAGCTCAGGTTGGCTAGATCTCTTGCCACAAAGAAATCAAAAGTTGGGTCCATGCTGCACACTGGTCCCACATTTCCCTGTCATGATGTTGGATGTCTCCTTCCTTGGACAGCCCCTCTGGTTCAAGTGTCAAAAGACTACAATTAGTGGCATTACAAACTGTATCTTTATAATATACCGAGGCTGGGAGTCCTTTTCTCTTGTTGGAGAATTTTGTCACCTGATTATTTTTGGCTCTGAGAACTGGAAATGTTGCCTTTTGGAGCATGCCTTGTTTCAGGTTGTTGGGAATATGTATTTTTTCAGATCGTTGTTCCCAGTTTGAGTGGAACAGTGCAAGCCTATTCTACAAAAAGGAACTGGACAGCACATTTTCTGAGCAAGTGCACCTGCTAACCTGCATTCATTTGTTCTGGATTGTGTAAGTCACTTAACTTTGCCAATATAGGTCAGCAAAGGGTCTCACCAAAGGTGGGAGAAGATATCTAGTGTTTTTTCTCAAATATCAGTCTTGGGAAAAGTCCTTCCTGTTTAATAACTTCTGAGGTTTACATCAGCAGTGGGAGCATTTCATAAAGCTGAACAACATCAGTACAAAGGAGGACAAGAATATTGTGCTTGAAGACCCATAGGGCTGAACTAAATGGACATGAAACTCAACAATATAATATATGTTTGGGAACTAGCAGTAAAATGTTATCTAGAAGTTATGAACTGATGCTTTGAAATCATGAAAGCAGAGAAAGAAAAAAGAAGCTTATCATAACCCACCAACAGCATTGGGATCCATTAAGGGAAGATTCAGTCTTGAGGGAGACATGTCCAGTACAAGTGAGGAAATATGGGAGTATAATACAGTGTGTATTTCTAGGCATGTATATTAAAAACATAGGAACTCAAAACAGGATCAAGTGCAGAGCTGGACTACTTGGACCATGAGGGAAGAGGAGGGAGGTGGTTTACCCATCTCAGCAAACGGAGGGCTGAAGAGGGTTGTGGTTTGTCTGCACAATTACAGTTGAGCTGAAGGACACAGAAGGAAAAAATCTGCAAAGCATGTGCTAGCCACTGAGCCTAGAAGCATTTCACAGTCTTTGCCTTGACCAGTCAGTGCCTGTGGTAGGTAAGGGACTGAAGTCCCATGATAATGTGAGTAGCCTGAAGTGATTGCAAACAGAATGCCATGAAGCAAAAGAAGGGCTAAATACCCCTTCCATATATCTCATGGAGTAGACATAAGCAGTAATTTATATTTATGTAAAAAAGCAATCTGGTTCATGAACAGCAAATAAAACAATGCCCATGCTTGGCTGAAATGAGCAGTCATTTGAAATGTGAACCAGTGTTTGTTAATGGAGTTTTGGCACACGATGACAGTTTCAGTTATTAGCACTGGCTGAATGATGCCAATGCTATACAGTAATCCCATAATCGGAGGGTTTATAGCAGAGGACGGGACACACAGCAAGCTTTGCAAAATGATGCTGTGGTTACTTTCTTTATCCAGGGGATAGTTATTAACACTAATAACATCACCACATAAAAGCAATGCGATAGGTTTGCTTTCTGATGTTGACCATCCTCTGTAGCTTTTTGCAGGACCCCATGAAATTTAATTGACTGGTAATGGATTTTTCCTTTGCTTTATTTTACAGTTACTTCACAGGGAAAATAGCACACATATACAAATATATATTCAGCAAAGCAGATATCTGATAAACAGCCTAACCACAACACACTCATATTTGTTTTTGTACACATTGTACTGAGCATTGTGAAACTGGGACACACAGTACTTAAAGCATTATACTACACCAGGAGACCATATTCTATTACCATTTTCACTTGGGGGAGGAAGGGAAAAAAACACTGTTCATTTTGCTTGTTTTTCTTTTTCTGTAATTACCTCTTAACATTCATCACTTAATACAATTTCAAAATCTCCACATGTCTCAAAACCTCTCTCTCAAGTTTCAGATACAGCAGCACAGCATCAAGGCAGCTTTCTGTGCTCCCTTAGCAGCCAGGGGATCAACATTTCATCCAGCTAGTGTCACCATCCCCACAGCTTTTGATTGGGTCCTCTTGTCATTAATCTCCGTCTCTGGCCTTCAGATGTTTAATTACCTCTCTTGAAAGCGAGGCATGGTCATTTACAGTCTTATCATTGTCCTCCTCAAGTCCCTGGTTCTCCCACAGCACAATGGTAGCCAAGGAAAATGAAACCCATGCTGCAACTCACACAGGTGTTCCCTGTGAAACTCTGACAAGGATGAGTTTGCTTCAGAAAAAGGGGTCTGCTCCCAAGGCAGGGGGTGTGAGTGAGAAATCCTAAATGGAGCAGTGTTTATTTGGCTGTTATTCTGTGTCCAAGACATGAATTTGTCCTGAAGAGGGAGGCTAAGACATGACGTCCCTGTGATTCCTGGGCAATGTTTCCTCACAGTGTGCAGCCAGCATCGAGGAGCCAAAACTCCAGGCAATGCTCGTTTGTCAGAGGAGCATCATCAAGTCCCACTGCTTGGCAAAAGGGCAAAGGGAAAACTGCCTTAGCCAGCGCAAGGAAGCAGGATGGACACAATGGCAGGACAACCAGGCTCCTGTCTGGGAGGATACGGAGATTAAAATAGTGCTGAGTCACTCACATGGCTGAAGGCTAAATTCACACCAACCCCTTCCCCCAAAAGCAACGTGTCTGAAGAAAGAAAACAGCAGAAAACAGCAGTACAACGTGTAATTTCTGCTCTCATGTCTGGAACACCCGCTGGTGCTCAGGGAGCCAGTCCAGGCACATACGAGGTTGCCGTGGGAGCAAAAAAGAGGAAAATAACACAGAACTAGGGCATAGGAAGACAAGAAGGGTCTGTCGAACTGTAAGGGACATGAAGGGAAGGTTTGTTCATAGGTGCTGAGGCAAAAAAGGTCATGCTGCCTGGTCTGCATTGCTCTCATGTTTAGCCTTAACATGGAGATTTTTTAAATCCCAATGAGAGGCACCTTTCTGCCACTGCTGGCAAGCACAGTCGAAGCCCTTTAGAAGGAGGAGAGGGATTAGTTCATGGTTTATACACTCTGGGTATGCCTTAACCACAACAGTGGGCAGCAATTATGACACAGCCCAGCTCGAAGGCATAACGTTATGCACAGAAACAGCCGTGGTGAGACACAACGCCACGTGTGAGGGGCTGGCGCAGCGCTCTGTCAGCCACTTGCTAGGAGGGGCTGAAGGAGAGGTCCAGGGTTAGGCCTTGGTTTGGGTCAGCGCGGGGCAGATGGATGAATTTTTGGGGGTGCATGAGCTGAGAGAAGCAGGGCTGACAGTCCAAGTCTGGTGTTTGGGCTTTGGGCCCAATTTGGGCCTGCTACCAGGGCTTTGGGCCATGTTCAGCAAGGGGGAGGTGGGTCAGAGGCTTCCAGCCCTGTCTGTAAGGATAAAATCACACAGCTCAGTGGCCTCCTGTATTGTTTAGGAGGGTCTGCAGTGAGCTGAGTAGTGGGTAAAAGCTGTCCGACATGGTGAGATGGCTCAAGAAAACCATGCAAGCTCCTGCTTCTCTTCAGACTCCCTCTCCTCCCCCAGTGCCTTCCTTCCCCTACAGCTCCTTTGCCTGCTGGTACAGGGAAGAGAGAGACAGAAAAGCTGTTGGAGAAGGAGAAGAGCATACAAAGCACTCATAGATTAATAAGATTTCAGATGAAAAGTGTGCAACTCTTATCTTGAGAGCAGCTCGGAGGAGAAGGACTTGGGGTGTTGGTTGACAGAAGCTCAACATGAGCCAGCAATGTGCGCTTGCTGCCTGCAAAGCCAACCATATCCTGGGCTGTATCAAAAGAAGTATGGCCAGCAGGGTGAGGGAGGTGATTCTCCCCTTCTGCTCTGCTCTTGTGAGACCCCACCTGGAGTGCTGCATTCGGCTCTGAGGACCCTAGCACAAAAAGGACACAGAAACATTAGAATGAGTCCAGAGAAGGGCCATGGAGATGATCAGAGGGCTGGAGGGGAAAACAGGCTGAGGGAGTTGGGGTTGTTCAGCCTGGAGAAGAGAAGGCTCTGGGGAGACCTCACTGCAGCCTGCCAGTACTGAAAGGGGGCCTACAGGAAAGCTGGGGAGAGACTCTTTTTCAGGGGTGTAGTGATGGGACAAGGGGTAATGGCTTTAATCTAAAAGATGTTGAAATCAAAGCATGCCAGGAAGTCCCTAGCATTTGTTCTATTTTCATTTTCTTGTGAATACCTCTTTCACCGATGTGCTTTCACTGGGGCAGCAGCTTCAGTGGAAGAGAGATGCCAACAGGAGTCTGCAGTTGGTGATGGAAAGGCAAGATCCAGAGGACAGGCAGAAGAAGCCAGCAGGCAGTCTGAGCCCAGATCTTGGCCAGAACAGGTCCAGGCTGTGTAGAGTGAGACTTGGTATCTCTGAATCTTCCCAAATACCAGATAGCAACTACTACAGCAGTGCCTGCCTGACAACCCTTCCACAGTCTGCTGTCACCTGATGCTCCTAGAGCTCAGAGGGGACCTCTACTGCCACCTTCCAGTGGTGGCTTAAAGGGGTTTTAGTCTTATTAGCATCTATGTTTTGTGCATCTGTACTTCCCTCACAGAAAGCAGAAACATATTCTACTTAGTGAGGGTGCTGCAGGCAGATTTCTCTCTACCATCTGTTCTGCTTTGCTAGCTGCCTAGCTTTCTCGAAGCTGTGGGCAGAAGAAACAGCAAAATTGCCTGTTGAATAGAAAAAAAAAACAAAAAAAGGCTACAAATATGGTTCTATCACATAACACAAACTTTGCTGCCAGCAGAAACAGCCTCTGCCATCCCTCATTTATTTTGACGAAGACACAGAGGTAAGGCAAACAGTGGCATCTATCCAGCCACCTTTGGGTGGCTTACTTGGACCTCAGTAAGCCAGACACAGTCCTTGTGCACCTGTGATGGAGGTGTCTCTTTTTTCTTGATGGCAATAAGTCCTTCAGGCTTATATGGATGAAGGCTAATTATGGGAAATTGCGGGAGGAATCTAAGGGAGTGAATGACTGAGCCTGTACTCTGTGGTCTAATGAAGGTCTGTGAACAAAAAAAAAAAAAAAAAAAAAAAAAAAGAGAGAGAGAGAGAAAGGGCCTGGAGGAAGAATCCTTTCTTTTTGTTCCTCTTTGTTCAGCTCCTGATGCCTGCCTCCCTTTGGTGCCTCTTAGTTTCTGTATATGAAGAGGAAAAAAGCCAACTGTAAGGCCACTTCCACATGGCTTCTTCCAAAAATCTGCCTTTATTTTCCAGCATGCCTCTACCTGGGCCCTAAGGTACTAGAGTTAACCTTTAATACTGCAATACAAGGGCTGGGGGGCACAAAAGGAAGAAAGGAGCACCTCCCAGGGAAGTGGTCAAGTCCTTGGGGATGTTTAAGAAAAGGTTAGATGTGGTGCTTGGGGACGTGGCTTAGTAGGTGATATTGGTGGTAGAGAGATGGTTGGACCAGATGATTTTGGACATCATATCCAGCCTTAATGATTCTATGATTCTATGTAATATCCTCATCCAAAACAAAACAGAATGAGTAGTCCATCATACATCCATCAGCCAGCCTGTGGACATCCTTGTCAAACGTGGCTGTGGATGCTGAACCTTCCCATGGGTTGAAAAAAGATGGCATAAAATTTATGGAGGAGAGATCTATTGAGGGCTCCAAAATGCACAGACATTGGATCTGGCTCAGGAAGTCTTGTCAGTGCTGCAGGATGGGAGATGAAGTGTTCGTATTGCCCAGTTCCCCCTGTGTTTATTTTTTGCTTGCTCGCTTGCTTGTTTGTTTTTGTTTTTGTTTTGTTGTTGTTTTCTTTTTTGTTGTTGTTGTTTGTTTGTTTGTTTGTTTTAGTTTTGGTTTGGTTTGTTTTTTGTTTTTTTTGTCTGCTGCCAGGAGGAGGGCACTGGGCCTGACAGATATTTATTCCAGACCAGATTGGTGTTCTTCTGTTCCCTTTTTGTGCAGCGTACTGCAGGCTTTTTGGGTCATCACCAGCCCTGTATGCACAAGCCTGAGCTCATATCCTGTCTTCATGTAACATACACATACCTTAGAACATTTTCCTGTGATTTCAGCCAAAATTCATTGCTGCTTCTCCAGTCCTCGACTTTTTCCCCTTCCTGCACAGTTGGAGGACCAAGACCTTACACTCTGGTTAGGAACATCAAGCCAGAGCACTGTGAAGCCTTGCATATGTGCTCATCTAGGAGGTGCATGCTAGGATTTCCTACACCAGCATCACATCTGAAGCCAGACAGAGCTGGACTGCCTTCCTACCAGCCCTAATCCCAGCTGTGCTCACCCCCTCCTACACCGGGGGTCCCTTATCATGAAACTTCTTGTTACGTAAAAACAACCATCAAGGCTCAAAAACAACTATCTCTGCACAAGCAAACTGGGGAGGGCTGAGGAAGGCTTTGCAGATGCAGCTCAGGAGTTAGCACAGCCCGGGGACTGTTCCCAGCAGGCAGCTTATGTGCAGCCTCACATTTTGTCTGGGAAAGAGGGTTTAACACTATGGACACAGGCTGCTCTGTGCCAGGCAGCATCCGTGCCAGGGAACAATCTCACACACAGTTCAGGAGGAGGGGCACAGCCAAAAACTTCACGTCTTTCCCTGGATTCTTTCTCCCATCTAAAATGAATGGACTTGAAGCAACAACATGTCCTTAGCTAATCCTCCCTGAGTCCTTTGTGTCCTTTTCTCCTCTAGATATGTTTGCACGTGCAGGAGCTGTTCCCTGGTCTTTGCCCGAGCGGGTGCATGTCAGACGTGAGAGCCGCACGCTCGTGTTCCAGGACTGACTCCAATCCCATACGTGCTTGCAAGCAAACTGACTCCCAAAGCAGGGACAGATGACTCAAGTGCAAACTCAGAAATATTTAACTCCTCAGTGCCAGCGGATTTTCCAGCCCTAAGCACAGCAGTAACCGAGCACTGAGCTAAAGGCAAGCTGGAATCAGCAGCTGGGTCTCTAAAGGGGGGTGGATTTCTCTGCTAAAAAAAAAAGAGGTACACCTAGGCTGCCTTGTAACTGGAAGAACACCAGCTCTTACTGATTCTTTAGTACATATTCTTGAGAAAGAATTGCCTGTTATTACCCGTAAAGATAAAATCAAGAAGCCTGTGCACTGCAGAATTAACGTGTAATGACAATATTTGAAAAGGTCGAGCCAAAGCTGACACTTACGCAGAGTCAATTGCTGCAAAGTAAACAGGAAAATTACTTGCCTGAAAGCACCATCTGGTAAGGAGGCACCTCTGCGAAACCAGGAGCCCAAAATTTAGGCACAAAGCTGCTGAATGCAGTCTTGCAGCTACCTACACAGCAAACAAAACAGCCAAACGTGTGAAGAGAGGGAGGTACAGGCTTTTTTATGATTTGTTTTAGAAAAGTGTGATCGATTTGTGCCTCTTTAGCGCGAGAAAAGATGACAAAAATAACAGAAATGCTGAAACGGGACAAAAAATAAAAAGAGAGAAAATAAAAAAACCTCCATGCACAATTAATTTGAGAAATTTGCTGGTATGCCATGGCACAGAGGTCACAATGTTGCAGAGTTGAAGAGAGAATGGGCAGTTTTTATGAACGCCATGACTGTCCAGCATTACTTGTTAAAGATTAGAGCCTCCCTCAAATTCTATATACCAGGAGAAAGAAAAGGCTATTTTGAGACATATATAAGCCTCTAATTGAGAAACTGGGGAGAAATATCTTGCCAAATTCTTTTCATTTTTCCCATTCAAGCATTTCTTGTACTTTTTGAGCGTCTGGTACTAGTAAGCATTGAGAAAGGACATCTGAATATCATCCAGTTCTCATGGAAGATTTACAGAGTCTCAGCTCTGCCTGTGGGACTGAATGTGCTTAATTCTGAGCCTTGTGGTTACACCTGGTGTGGGAGCAGAGCACGAAGAGAGCTGATCCAGAACAACAGGGAGTAAGAGAGCATAAAAACTTACTCGAAAGTTACTTCATTTCTTCCATTGTGGATGAATGTTTCCACCATACAGTTAAGCTCTGGTGATGGTGTACCTTAAGCCTGGATGCTTCAGTATCAGCCATTCCCCTGGAACTGTTCTGGTGACACTACAAACATGGTGCTTGAGGTTAGGGTGCTCCCCGACATGTTCTCCTGCCCTCCAGACACAGCAGAGACAAAGAAACAAGGAACTGAGAGGAGAGGGGAGCAGTCTGGGATGCAGAGACATGGCACACACGCTCTGCGAATTCTAGCTTTGGGTAAGTAACTTGGATTTTCTTTTAATCACTTTATTTGAATGCCAGTCTCCACTGGAATAACCGAGCTGCAGAAACTAACTTCAGCTCGGCAGCCTTGTTACAGCCTTGTTGCGTGTTCTCTGTAAGAAAGAACATCCCCACTGGTTTAACCAGCATTGCTACACACCCCACGTGTTGGTGGAGGCTCAATCCCCACGCAGCCTCATGGCCTTCCCTGAACACTGCAAAACACTCACAGAGGGAATGGGGAAAACATAAGGGTGCTGGCTATGTGTCAATGTATGGCCTTGCCTCCTCCTGTCCAAGAAGAATGGTTTCAGAATAAAGAAATAAAGCTGGCATGGAGCTTTTAGACATTTTCTGACGCTGTGACTACATAGGCACAGCAAGTCCATCAGCTAGAAACTGTCTTTGGTTAGCCAAAGGCAGCCAGCCAACGCTGCGAGGTGCCTCAGACACCAGCAGAAAACACGGGGTATTTGCTCCAGAGCAGGGCAGAGCCTAGGCTCAAAGTTAATTTATCTTTCCTTTTACAACAAGGTACACCAGATTACATATTTCTCCCTCTTCCTCCTTTAAAAGCATCTTTCTTTCTCTGTCAGATCTGCTGTGGCAGGATACGAGGTGTCCTGCTTCCTGAACCTGCTCTCTTAGAGAGCAGCTTGGACCCAAACCCCAGTAACTGCTGAGCCAGCAAAATTTTCTGAGGGGCTTGGTTTATTTCTAACCTTTTACACCTTCTCTCCCTTGAAAAGAAAAAACAGGTAAGGAAAGAACAAGGGCTAGTGACAAGCAGGGGATGGGAATCACAGAAAAGAGCATGACTGTGACGAGCGGTGGGTCTCCTATGTGGTCCGTGGGTCAAACCGAGGGTGAGAGGCCTTCATGCCACAGTTGATGTGAACGAGCTGAAGAGGCTGTGCAGTTGTCTCCCTTTGCTGCTATGTTAAGGAAAAAAGTTAAGCTCTTGGGCACTGGCAGTATGCCATCCTCGGGTCTGAATGGAAACCAGGAGTATAATTTGAAAAGAATTTTTGACATAATGCTTCCAGCATGCTGCCTGCCCCTTTTAATTGCCCTTATCTTGAACTATCCACCCTTAGCTGAGACTACGGCATATTTTTCCTGGGACTGACTGGTGACTGCAGTGACATGCCTACCCGTAACTCTGCTGAGGATCTCTGCAGAGACAGGTCCGTGCTCAGTACCTGAATGCCTTAGAGGAATTTGTTGGAAGGCTGCTGCACTGCGCCTGCACACCGGTAACCTCCTTCCACTGGCTAATCATTAAAAGTGCAGGGCAGAAGTTTCAGCTCTGCCTCTGGAGTATACTGGAGAGTGGAAAGGGGACCAGAACCATTTCTCTGACTTTGTCCACAGTAAGTCTATGGCCCAGTTAAGTCTTGTTCATATATACTGGCCCAGCCCTCAGGAACAGCTTCTGGTCCAGCTTCCCTTCAAAATCCAGGTCCTTTCAGGAGCCAGGCTCCAACATTGACTTTGCCTCAAAAGAGAAGCAGATATGTATTAGAACAAACACTTAAGCATCATTGAAAAAGGAGAACATTTCTTCTGTGGACACATGATTTCCCAAACATAGCAGGTAAGGCCAAACCCCGCATACGGCAGCACAGAGCTACAGGAGCTGTCAGCAAGTGATACTCATCTCCATTTAGAAACAACACATCCCTACCCTGTAACGTAAATGTGATTAGAAACATGTCTGTCTTTCAGCTGTGTGTACTATACACATTCATGAAATGAACTCAGGAAAGTGCTGGCATGGATTCATACGTTTATTTTTTTTCTTCCCCCACAGACACACAGCCTTAGATTTTTTTTTGGTCCAGATTACTCATTTTTTTAATTCTATGGCTGAATAGTAAACAGCTTCCAGCAAGTACTCAGCTTTCCAAACCTAAGTGCTGCTGGACAGAACCAAGTAGTTATTTTGGGTTTCTGCTTTGATGAAGCAGAAAAAAATGCAAACAGGGTAACACACCACTTAGGTTTACATGTCCCAGGAAGGGCATCACTCTAAGGCTCATGGAAATGGGCATGATTTGATACTGTACCTTTCTACGTCATCTAGCTAAGGACATGCAGGACAAAATAAAAATCCTAGTAAGATTTACAATCTTTATGCCGTGATTTTACTTCCACTGATCTCAAATTGGGACACACTTTCCAGAAACTTGCTTTGCTTTCTCACAACTGCACTCTGGTGCTTCTGCCCAAGGAGCCCAGCCCACACGCCAGAGTCCTTTACTGGGTGCACCCAGCCACACCTACTGACCTGTGGTGGAACCTCACCTAAGCCCTGCAGTGCCATAGAGCCATTTTCTTTCACTGGATTTTGTCAGTAGAGCGTTTTGCATCCTTAATTATAACTGTATTCTTTAGGATTTATTCCGTGGGACCAGACATGGTACATTTCATACATACCTAGCGGGTGGCTGCCCATGGCAGGGGGGCTGGAACTAGATGATCTTTAAGGTCCCTTCCAACACAAGCCATTCTATGACCCTATGGTTCTCTGACTTGGGGCTAAAGAATACCCATTTCTCATCTGAGCAGCTACAAAACAAGAAGCCAAGTTTCTCCCTTCAGAAACACAGCGAACAAGCTTTCCCATAAACTCACAGGCTTATAAATTCAATCTGTTTTATTCCAAATATCACATAAATTAAATACATTTCCCATGAATATTGCAAATATACATGAAATGAACATTGCAATTTTTAAAAAAAGTTTTGGCTTTGCTTATGCAACAAGAAGTGCCAAATGTGGTTAGAACATGAACTCCTCCGGTATTTACTAGATACAAAAAGGTGCAGATTAATAATTTATATTTATACATATGTACACACTCCATTTCATAACTAGCTTTAAAACAGTAAAAAAATGGTTTCAAGTTTATCTACATTAAACATACTCATTTAAATCTGGTCAGAAGCCCCAGATAAGAGTTGATACAATCATTTCACAACTGCAAAATTAAGGCGCTACCAAAATACCAGTTCCACTAGTGTAAAATGTAATTGGAATAGAGAGTGTACAGCTTTCTATTTATCAATTTAAAAGTGGACTGGAGAACAAGGAAAAAGGAGCAGTAAGAAACATGACAAGATCTACAGGTTAGAAGTACAAAGAGATCTCGATGACTATCAAATGAACATATTAAAATACAGTAGATAAAAGGCCTCAGTGGCAAACAATTAGTATGCTTCTGAAAGACAAAACAAGGTTAAAATATATATAATTTTGTAGCTTGAAGCTTTACAGGTGAACAACAGGTGTAGAGGTAGAGGGATTTTTTTTTGTTGTTGGCCTCTTTATGATGTATAAAGAAGGGCCACATTCACCACAGTGAAAAGACTCATCATATACCCCAGCATCCTTGCTTGGACAGCAAGCAAGAAAAGTGTAATGAGCTAGAAAGGCAACAAATCCTGTCTATCTCTTCCAGGAGCTCAGCTCCGTGCTTCCACATGTACCCTGGTGACAAGTTACACAAAAGCGCAGAACGGCCGTGACGCGGACACTTCCCCCTGCCAAGAGAGGAACGAGATAGCTAGCTGGTCCAGTGAGGTACTACTGGATGCTGTAGAGACTATATGGCAGAGATAATTTGGTAACAAAGAAACGGATACTCTCCCTTAGAAAGCGAGTACCACAGGGTAGTGGTGATTTTTTTTTGTTTGTTTGTTTTCTTAAAGCTTTGCTATTTGATCAGCATTCAGTGTTTTGGAAGAAATGTCAGCTTTGGGCTGCTAATATGATTATCTGCATCCACACACAGACAATTCCAAAGTTGTATCAGTTATCCAAAACATCAGCCACTGACATACTCAAAAACCGCTTTAAACCTCGACTAAAAAAAAATCCCTCTACAGTTCAGCTTTCTCACCGATAACTATCACTTCATTAATTATGCACGCCTTCATGAACACAGTAATGTCACTTTTCATGTAAAATGTCTTTACACGTTACAGAACAGCAGTAAACAACCTCTTTTGTTCTGTAGGGTTTCCTCTCAGAAGTACCTCAACAGTAGGTATCTTGAAAAATCACTTTCGCAAAGAAGAATATTCACATTAGTTACTGAGGCAAAGCCAAGAAGACACTAACTAGCACCTTGATTTTTTTTTTTCCTTAAACGCACTCCTAAAAGCAAAATTAAGCACATGTAAGATCAGGGACCAGCAATATACAAATACCATCGGTGTCCCTTGCAGCCAAACTATTAACACTCAAAACTAGGCCACACACATGAAGGAACGAGATGAGTGAATCTAGAAGAAATACGCAGCATGGAAAGGGATGGGAAGAACAGGAAGTTGAACAGAAAGGATTGCAAGATCAGACAGTCCATCTTCTGGTCTGAGAATTAGTTTGTAAAATCACCCTTCGGTAGCTGAACTGACAGTGGGCTGAAGACCTACTGAATCCTGACATTTCCTCCCCCGTACACAGAGCAATTCTCTCAAAATTGCTTTGTATTTCAACACTTTCTCTTCAGCATCTTCAAATCCTGGAGGAAATGCACTCAACTTGAGTTTTAGTATTTTGGTGATGGTAGCAGAACTTGCAGAAGGCTACTGTAGAGGTTATTACATCATTGGTTGTAAGTTATGCACTTCACAATTCAGAGAATATACTTACAAATTATTTAAATAGAAAAGGCGTGTTCAAGGTAGAGGCAGTTACAGTACATTCAGGGTATGTTACAGAAACCATTTGTGGTAGCCACTTGCTGAAAGGAAAAAAAACTCTGTATTTTTGTTTCCCAGACCACACAGGTTATAACTACAATACCCAAAGAGAACAGGTAATTACTTAATTACTGCAGTTGAATGCAGTCTTCTTCCAGAACTCATGTGCAAATTGAAAAAAAAAAGTTTAAATACATCTTCATTGACAAATAAGGACAAAAGAACTAAAAAAAGAAACCAGGCACTTTGACCATTTAGGTAAACAGCCATTTCATCTTACCAGACTTCTGCACATGAACAAGTCTTTATATTGGTCTTGCTACGCTTGCAGCACATTGAGATTCAAGTCAACTTCTTTCCTGTTGGTAGTAACAATTCTACTTATAGGAAATGATGCCAATTGAATTGGTAACACTGTTAGTTATTTCATTGGCAATTGAGCAAACGTTGATCATTTGACTGACAAGCGATCAATTCCATAGCTATGAAAATTAGATATTAACAAAACACTATATAAAAATCAAGAACACAAATGAAGGTTAACACCTGACTTGAGCTTGCATTGAAACTTGCCTTGATAGTGTTCGGTTTGCGCCTCCTTTCACGGTGTTATTGTGTACTGATTTCCATCACATACAGCAACTGGTGCTAAACTACAATACTTTTGGTTTGAAACACGTTCAACAGAGATCATTCCAACGTAACGTGAGGTTGGCATGACACCGCAGGCAAATGGGAGATCGTGTTTTATCCTCGTCAGTCCCACTTGCAGAACACATTTGAAGAAAACTGCAGTCTGCCTTCCTAGTACTTGGAGTGAAATCATTATTTCACAGCAGCGTTCACCATACTTTAGGGAGCCGGTTTGATTTGAATTTAGTGATAAGACCAGCTAGGATTACTTTGATTTTTTTTTCAAATAAACCAAAGTACACCTTTCCAGACATTTGTACATACTAAATCCGCTACAACACATAAATCACAACACAAGGGATTACCTAAGGCTACTGAATAGTGTACTTATTCAGTAGCTATTATTCTTTCAGATAAACATCCTCAGATGCCTTGACCACAAACGGCTTAGGTTTTTTTTCCTCACAGACTGCTATTTCCTGACAAAGAGAGATGTGGGTGTATGACAGACTGCCTACCAGTTCACTAACAGAGCACACTGCTCGTTATAGTCCTCATGCATACTTCCGCCGGGAAGCACAGCTCCTCTTCTGTTCACTACCTTCAGGGACGTCTAGGAAACACCTCTTCAATCCACTGTCGAGCTTCCTTTTCCTACTAAGTGGAAATCCAAAGCACACGTAGGCCGATGGTGCTACTCTAGTAATTAACTCTCTTACAGGCTAGAAATATTAACTCTACCATAGTACTTTGAAGCAATTATCCACATCTATCATCTACATTCTAACTGTAGCACAGCTTTGTAGAGGCTCAGATTTCACCAGGACAACAGGAGAGAGTGCAAGGTTTGGTGAATACCCAGGATAACAAACCGATGCAACTGATGGATGCCGGACACAGTCAGAAAGGGCTGTTCATTTTTTGAAAGAACCTTTGAAAAACCAAAAACAACCCCTCCCCTTTTGTCCCCCCCACCCCATACAACCTGTCATGAGATGCTTTCAGTGCCCACTCACAACTGAAGTCCATGTTATCTGGGTCTTTTGCGAGTCACGAATATCAACACGCGTCTGATGGCGATAAGGCGATCTTTAAGGGAAGTCATAGCCAGTATCGCCAGCTGAGCTCTGTTCTCCAGAGGCAGCACTGCCAAGAGCCACCAGTACCAGGCAGGACCACTGGGGTTGCTCTGTAAAAGAAGGGAAAGACATTCAATCATGTGTTCAGCAACACTGCCTGATGAAGGCCACCACCCTCCTTCCCACCTCTTATTTGTTCAGGAAGTCATTGTAAAACAAAAACCAGAAACTAAGCACTTAATTTCAGGTGCTCTCCTTATCTATTTCCTCCTTTAAGGCTCAACTTTTTAATATATCAACTTACATTGACATATAATAATTGTTTTTCATACTTAATGCTAAGAGAACAAAATTGGGTAAATAAGAGTTTAGAACATACGAAAACACAGCAAAAATCTCTGTCAGAAAATACCTTGGTGTAAAAACTATATATATAGAGAATAAGAATGAATACGTAAGGATTTATTACCTGCGGCTCTGGTTCTTTTCCTGGCATGGACCCAAAATGATTGAGAATTTGCGCTTTCATATTGTCTTTAAGAGAAGTAAACCAGGCAACAGCTTGATCATAAACTGAATCATGAAGGCGGACAAGTTCTTCATATTCTGGTCCTTCAACCTTATCGTTGAGAGAAGGGAGATGGAACAAAACAGATGTGATACTACGGAGTTCATACGCTTTCCCAGAAGCAAGTGAAGCACAATAATGTAGTGACTACAGCAGTTCAAATGTCCTTATTTGAGCAAACTGTACCCAAGTCTCGTATTTCAAACCTGTGATGGTGAAGTCTTTTTTACCCTCCCCTACATGTTCTGAAATGACATTTCTTGGAGAAGTTACTGCCTCATTAATAACCCTGCTAAACATTGGCACTACAGAACAATCTGCCCTCTAATCCTGGGTCATCATATTAATCATCTCAAACCCATAACCTCAAGTCCCAGTCACAAAAGGACCTCTGAACATCATTACATTGTCTGGTAAAATGAAAGAATTTCTACTGCCAGCTAGCAAAAGGACAGGGATTCTACAGCATTTAGAAATCTGCAATGCTTTCTAGAAGCGTTAAGGTCATGGTAGAACAGCTAAGGAGAAGGTGGAGGAGGGCAGACACGTGAGCAGGCAGGAAGCAGGGAAAGCAGATGATTTCCCAGTACAGAAATGGCCATAAAAAAAAAAAAAAAAAGACCCTCGTTGAGGCAAGGAGTGCTTTAGTTGTACAGGTCCGACTATTAGCCATTAGGTAAAAAGAAAAAAAGCATCAGCAAAAAAAACAACACTGCTATTTGTTTTTTTCTTTTAGATCTGTACTCACTAACGGTGTGATTCATCTCTGCTACTCTGAGCTATCTGCTGTGGATGCCCTTCTCAGGCAAGGAGAAACAGTTCTACAGGGCAATTAAGCTAATCTTACGGTAGGTATCTACCACAGAGCAAGTAAATAGGCAGCTTTGGACTGAGACTTCTCACCAAATGTAACAGGAACATAGGGTGCTGAACTCAGACATCAGCCTCTCAAGTGAGACGAGGTAAATCTCACTAATTATAAAGAGGTGGGTCTCTGGCACCATCTACAAAACAATGCCTTTACACCTATGTTCCACCACCCTTCTCTAGGGATCTATACACACAGCAGAGCCATCGGTGTGAATAAATTACATGCTTTGACCTTCTATGGGGGGAGGCACCTCCATGATCTCCTGCCCTGGCAAACAATTGCATCATCCTGTACAGGCTGGAAGAGCCCTACCAGGATTTTAGACTTGCACTTCAACTACAAAAGCGTGCTGAAGAGCTTCGTAGCTCTTCCACACCAGAATTGATTTCATCAGTTGGCACAAGATCACTACTAAACTCAGTGTTAAGAGATATCAAGGCTTTACAGATGTGCTCTGAAGATGATCCAGGAAGCTATAATTAAGCAAGGCCAAAAATTCATACTTTGGCCAACACCCATCACAAGCACCTCACTTGATACAGGTGTCGTAAGAGGACTTGTTTTTAAAAACTACTCCCCTCCCTGCACTTCTCTGCTCTCAGCCACCTTTGACAGATGCTTGCACAGGCACAGCAACCGTATGTCACTAAGAGCTCGTTTCAAGAACTGTCTCCCACACTTGGCTTGAGGTGGTGTTCTGCAAACCAGAGCTGGGAAAGTCACAGAAAGTCTGCCAAAGCTAGAAACAGATATCCTGTGCTCAGGGGAAGAAGAGAAAAAGCCAATTCTCCACTAACAGAGGCATGTGTTCTTAGAAGGGTGACGAGCCCCTGTCAATTTTAAAACATGACTCTGATGTCACCTACATGTCATGACAGATCTCAGCACCTGGGTATCAGAAGCTACTTAGAGATTCACGAAGGCAATGCAACACTTCAAGCAGAGATAATTATAAGGATAGAAAGGAAGAAAGGGAAGTGTGTAAGAGACAGGCTAAGTTTGTTCCATGGTTGTCAAAATAGAGCTACAGTGTTTATAATGATACTGGTTTTAAAATAATGCACAGCTAACTTGAAATGCAACAAGAAAAGGCTATTTAAGTGAATCCAGCAATACATGGGTATGAATAACTTTGCACCATAGATCACCTTTTTATCTTCAAGATATTCGATGTTTGCTGTGTTATATCCATCTCGCTGGCCATGGCTTAAGACCCTAAAACGACGGACACCAACTGTATCAACAACTGAGCGCCCATCAGGAAAAAACTTTACGTCCCTGATCTCTAATATACAGCCATGATCTGCAAATCTGAAATGACAGAAGGGCATAAAAGTGGAAGTCATCAACAAGCGGTTATACACATCAGGACAAATACTGGGCCTAATGCACCACTTTTTATTTGAAAGAGGTCCTTGCCTAGGTGACAACACATTTCTGCTTATGCACATCAGCCACACAACCCCCACCCTTTCTGCCTTCCCTCAGAGGTCCAGGGCAGCAGCACCTTCAGAGCCTAAGTATTTAGGGGAGGTAGAGAAGGGACAGGAAAACTAAATGAAGCATGTTTCATGCTGTGAGTTGCCAGCTGCTAGGGGCAAATTTACCTGCTTTGCAGAGAAAACAAGATGGGTAAAGATACCATAAGGAAGTCAAGAAACTGAGAAACAAATGCAGGGCTGGGAGGGCAATCCCCCTACTCTGAGGTGTAAGCAGAGGATTACAGGCTTTAGAAGGAAAAGGTTTCTACACAGCAAGACTCTTCCTTGCACTTGTATCCTTTAAGTTAACAACAAAATAAAAAACTCACCCTCTTTATGAAAGCACAATCGTATCTGTTAGATTTAGTCAGCACAGGCTTCCACTGCATCCTCAAAAACCTGTTGCATGTTTCTTTCACTTAATTTATCAGGCTTTTACCTACTCTGCGCCCGTGCTTTAGTTATTTCATTAAAGAAGCTGATCCCACAGCCATTCGTCACCGTGACAGCTGATCTGCCAGCGTTTGCAGCCTCATACCTCAGCTTACTGCTAACCAGGAGAACGCACCGTATCTGGCCTGATCTCAAGATAACAAATCCCTACGGGGTCCAATACATGTTTCATCAGGGAAATGCTTGTTGTATCAGGGCTTGGCCATTTGTGACTCTGGAGCAATGAGGAGAAGTGACGTTTCTGGGAAGGGACTCCTGCTTCTACTCTGCTAGAATTCATGGTTTGGGGAGGAAAAAAGCTGACTGCTGTGAACAACCCCTCTCTCCTGGCCACTGCACTACGCAAACCAGAGGAGTACAGCTGCACACCACTAAGCCCCACGTACTTGACTGCTGAGATTACAAGAAGTGAATTTATTACAGCAAAATCAGCCTAAGCACTATTTAAAACAGCTCTATGGACTAAATGGGCTAAAAACCAGAGGAAGGTAATGAACTGAACATGCCCTGTTACCCTGTCTTTCAAGGGAGGCACAAATCTCAGCCTTCCATACCCGTGTCTTAGCAGATGAGGCAAAACAAGTTTCTCTACTTTTTTATTCCCATCTGATTTCGCAATTTTGAATAAACAAAATAATTTCTTTACTTGTGTAAGAAGCTACAACAGCCTGCCAGGTGACTACAGATGAAGGCTTCCTGTGCTTCAGTGTTTTTGATTTAACTGAAAGTTACCATGCTTAAAGTGTTTAATTATTCCAATAGCTCAAAACAGACAGGGCATACTAAGCATATCCAACCATACCGGTTGCCTTTTAAAGCACCCTTTGTGGTACTACCAAATAAATATGTTTGCATGTTTTTAGGATTGTAATGCCTCGGCCCTCTGCATTAGACCTGACTCCAAGTAAATCTGACATCACTGATGTCGTAGGGTCATTTTTTTTTTCCTCACAAGTATTTGCTTGTATTCAGCTGAAAGCTGAAGCATCTCCTGTGTTCTTACTGCCACCTTCATGCTCTGATCCAGGAGGAGAAAAGATAAAAGAAGCCAACAAACTTGACAAGGAAAGGCTGCCAAACCTGGATATGACTGCCCTTCCCTCTGCTCCTGCCTTGATCACCTACTAAAATGCTGCTCCTGAGGACACTTAATGTGTTTTTAAGGGTTCCCACACTGGCAGTTCTGCATTACTCTCCTGAAGTCAAGAACTACCTACTCTTATCCTGTAAAACAAATCTCTCTTAAGACCACCTTATTTTTTTTCCAGCTTATCCTCTTCCCCCCAAAAAAACCTATTACCTATAAAGGGCTTAAAAACTGAAGGTTTTCCTCTAGACTTTTACCTAATGATTAGTATTTAGCCTCTACATAAGGAGCTGGAAACATACCAGTATCAGAATTCACCAAAAAATGAATTAAAGGTAGGATCATATAGAAAGACAACGTAACCCACTCACTGCAGAGTTTAGACATTGCAACACAGCAGTAAAGACAAACATCGAAAGGCAATGTTCAGCAGCAAAAAAGGCTTCTCAGCCAAGGGTATACTTTGTCTCATTCAAATGATTCTGCCTATGCAGGAAAGCTGTGCAAGGCTTGGATTTGTTTGGTGTTGTTTGTTTGTTTTTCACTGAGCAGACAGAGGAGCAACCTCATCCAGACTCAGCTTTCACTAAAACAGACAGGCTAGAAAGCTTTCCAAACACACACACAATTCAGTGCTATTTTTGGAGCCCGTAGTAGCAGGATGAGTTGTATTCTTGCTATCCATGCAACAGGGGAGCAATAAAAAAAAAAATCACATTTTTGTGTCCAAAAGAATGTTTGATATGCTAAGCTAAAAAGCCACCAACGTCTGTATTGGTTCGTACAGGACTGGAAGGAACTACAGGGAGACAAGTATACTGTGCTGCAGTACCCCATCAGCGTGACAACACTGCAACAAAGGACATTCTAGCTCTTCTCCTTACCCTTTTAATTCGTCAGCTAAGCACATGCCAAACTGTTTGGTACCAGTCTCCATGCATCTTCTTATCATTAGGCGATAACGAGGTTCAAAGACATGAAGTGGGCAAGGGATGGTAGGGAAGGCCATGGTGCATACGAAGATGGGAACATCTTTATTCAAACTGTAAGATAATTGTTTTAAAAAGTTCAATTTTCTCCTGGGCACAGCTATATACAGCATAAAGCCTTAATACAACACTGGTTCCGGTGGTTTCCTTAGACTCCTTCTTTGAAAACGCGTATCTGGTTGTGGTTTGTCATGTTCACCAAACAAACTTTCTGTTGATGCATTAAGGAAACAATTCATCTAATCTACTTTTATAGAGGAGAAGTCAGGAAATAATAGCCAGTTGCCCAAAAGTGCACATACAGATGCATTAGCTCAAAGAACACATTCAAAGATTTTTGGTCGTGACCATGTATAGTAATACAGTATCTAAGAACTAATCACATTCAAAGCAAGGTGCTGGAGAATTCCAAAGCTCAGTAAAGCCCTTTAAGTTTGAAGGCTGCTAATCCCCATATTATTTTTTTAAGGCTTAATTGCATGTTTTGTTTTTGTTTTTAGTTGAGTTGTAGGGTAAGACACTGCACGTCACTGACATAGCTATGAATCTTTGAACTTCTCCTGACCTGAAGCGTAACATATTTATAATTAGGCTTCTACTGCCAGCCAAGCCCCATTATAACTTGCAAAGCTGATATTATAATGATTCAGAGAAATAAAGCAATTATCTTTATTTTAAGAATGATGTTGTGCCTCTCTACCATGCAAGCTTATTAGTTCTGTTTATCTGCAACAACCATGTCAAAAGTAAGAAATGTGGCAGGTTCGTTTTTACAAATTCATTAATCTTGTGCACTGTAATAAGCAAACAAAAAGTTTCCTCAGCAATTTAGATAAAAACACATTTTCATAACAGCAATCAGCAGTAAGAGAGCCTACTTTGATAATTCCTTCATTTCTTCCTCATAAACTTTCTTCCTTTCAGATAATTCCTCTGGCAAGTAACGGACTATCAGTTCTTCTGTAAGGACGGTCTTTTTGTAAGTTCTGCTCGCCAGAAACTGCAAAAAAGTCAACTCTTAAGTCTGATTACAAGAAGTCAGGTAACATCTCTTCCACCCAACTCACCCCCTTTCCTTAGGGGAAACAGCACATTAGCTCTTGATTGTACGGGCTATTCCACATATCCAGCTTTTGGGCATCAGAACTTCCACTTTTGGGTACGTGGCTCACTCTAGCACCCATTAATTTTACCCCCATGCCCTGCTTTTGGCAGAATTTGTACCACTACCAAGAGAAGGCAGTTCTTCCTTACTTCATCAGAAGATGCATATATTCCTTTTACACAAATCTGCCAGGCTACTGCTACCCAAGACATTACGAGACACATGTCTACTGGAGCACAAGTTTTGACCAAGGAGGGTTCAACTGTTAGCAGAGATACAGACTGGAGAGCTGGTAGGAGCAAGGCTACAGCTGGGATTCCTCAGGCAACAGCCTGAGGAAATGCAGGGTGTCTCTGTTTCCTTAAGCACCAGCAAATCCCACTTTTTTACCCCCAACAGGAACAACGGAATATATCCTGGAGCAAATGAGGTCCGTGCACAGCTTGGTGCTGTGGGTACTACTGCACTCTTCTGTAAGTAGGGCACAGAAAACCCCCACATACATACTTTCTGAAGAACACGGTATTGTACTTCCTTCCTTAAGTGGGGCAAGGACATACTTACTTCTGACAGCTTTTCTTTGCAGAGTGGGCAATGTGGATTATGGTCAAGGCAACGCTCAAGGCATTTGAGGCAAAAGGTGTGTCCACAGGGAGTGGTAACAGGTTCATAGAACAACCTGCACACGAAAACATGGAACAGAAAACTAAGCTGCCAACATAAACAATACAGATTCCGAACTGTGGAAACGAGTGACTAGACCTCGCCATCTCATCCTTTCCTGCTTTTGTATAAATCATAGGTGACATTTTTCTCCAATGACATAAAGAGGTTTTCATTTTTAGAAGAGGTAAACAAAGTTGGTGCCTAACGAAGATTGCGTCTGTGACAATTCATCAGATGCAAGTTTAAGGAAAAAGGAATGAAGCAATGATTTAGGTATTCTTTGGCTGGTTTCCCTTCTGACTGACACTGTGAAAACATTTTTCAGAAGCTAGAAAGGCTTTCAGGTCTTAATCACAGGTCAGCATAGCCATACCTCATGCAGAGGGAACACTCAAAGTCCGACGCATCAACAAGAGTCGTTGGTATCTCGCTTGAAGCGATGACAGTGTTTTCCGGTAAAACCTCTGCATCTAGAAGTTAAGATGATAATTACAGCGAATATTTCAGTATTACTGCAACTTCAAATACTAAGTTGTTTTTCCATAAACTGATTTCTCTCTTTATTTGAAACAAAGCTTCCAAAAAGAAAACATATTTTCCATTTAGGTTTTAGACTTTCTGGCAGGAAATTTTTTTGGAGAGCAGAGGATGATGTCTATGGCCAGAGAAAGCATTTTAGAGCTGAATACCCATGATTTGCTTCTCCAAAAATGGTTGTTTTTTCAAAGTCTAGTTTTTAAAATATTCTGCTATTGCTTTCCCACCACCACCACCACCACTCCCACATCAGCCTGGCCAGATGTTTTTAAGCATGTTAAGTCCAGAATTTAATTTGTTTACACACAGTTAAACTATTTCATCAGTGTTTATTATAGATGTCTCAGCAGGGGTAATTTTTCTTACCAGTATAAAGAGGCTTACACTCTGCTGGACTACCCTGTTGCGGAAATCCCACATTTCAGACATCTTCAAATTTCAGGACTACTGGAGTTACCTGAGCTAATGCAGCACTGGCAAACAGAAAACACACAAAATTCTGCCCATCCTGTTTCTTGAAGTTGGTGTGTATCGCTGCAGTTAACACACCTGAAGTACACAGGCCTCAAACTCCACAGCACTATTTAAGCTCAAGAGGTATCAGTTTCAGCTTAGGTTTCTGATGACATTAATACAAGCAGATTCTGCAACTTTTTACAGCCCACATCTTTGTTGCTTAGCAAGAGTTGCAACAGAGCTGCAAATACTACCTCCATGTCCTTTTTATTAACCAAACTCTTGACTGAGGGAAAAAAAATGCTCAGCTTTTTATGTTAAGTTAAAACACTGGGATGTTTTGTTAAAGGATAACTTATGCTCAGCATCTGGTTTATCTCGAGCACAGACAGGACAGGGGAGAGGGCACTAGCGTGGCCTACAAAGGAAAACAGCGTTATCTTTAACCTACATCTTCCACGTTGGCCTTTAGTAACAGCAAGAACCTGTGTCACTCTGCAAATAGTAGCACAGCATCAGGATCTAGCACAGACCAGAAATTAATGGCCATGGGTAAAATGCGATCTCTGGCCTTTGCTGTGAAGATAGAGGAGTGTCAGGTTTCACAATCTATTTACCGAGTCTGCAGTTCACAGAAAAGTACCGTATTTTTCCCTTCACACCACCACGATCAGAAACTGGCTGTAAATTGGTAATTTGCAGAGGTGGTAGGCAAACAGCAGCACTTGAAGACTTGAGATATTTCAAGGCATCTTGGTCAAGGAGGTATGTTTTTTTATTTCTTCTAAGGGGAAAAAACGCACACTAATGCGGTGGAATTTTGAAAGCCCCTTTAAACCAATTATTTCACTGCTCAGAGTAATATATTTCCTTCAGCTTTTTTTTTTTTTTTTCCCAGAGTACTGAAAACACTTCAGAGGTCTTTGTTGGAAGCCTGAGAAGCATACCAACTGTAAGCACAGCTATCAAGTGACAGAAAACTGGGTGGGCTTCTTATCCTTCAAAGGGCTTCTTTGTTTGCTCGGAAAATTTCATGTAAAGTTGCATGTGACTCTTTCTGATGCCAATTAAAGATTAATTTCTAGGCTTACTGTATCTTTCCTGCCTATAGAAAGACAATGAAATGCACCTATACCTCTGAGACCTAGAAAACTGAAACGCTGCCAGCAACACAAAGACTAAACTGTTAGTGGATTACATGTTAGAAATGCCCTTTTTGAGAAAGAAAAATGCATTGTTCACTGAATGAATTGAAACTGCTCTGGAATAATGTAAACAGTATTTGAACTTCAGTGCCTTTTACATCTTAAACTCTACATGTTCTAAAAAGACAGGAATGGCTGAGTAACACTGTTAGAGCAGAAAGGAACATACTAGAAAGTATTATTCCAATTCATATAAGAAATGTTTCATTTACACCTACAAAATGGAGAGGAAAAAATAGTTTATCATTTTTAAGCATATGCAAAAGAAATCCCCCTTCTAAGCCACAGCACAAACCTTTTTTAGGGATCTTATTGGGGACATCCAAGCTTTGTAAATCCCTCACATCACCGGACAGCTTTCTTTTTAAGCCAGCCCCAGGTAAACTGGAGAGAATAGCTCCCAAAGACTTCTTGTTGTCTTCAAAATAGCGATCCAGTACGTTATGAGCAACGGGAGAATCAGTGCTTCTAAATACATCAGATTCTTGGGACGGGTTTTTTGTTAACCTGAACACAGTATCCTAAAAAAGAATTAAGAACAGTTATATACAGCATGAGACATGCTTAGTTTTATGATTATTGGGTTACATACATCAGTAAGAGATTAGTGTCACTCTACTGAGCATAGGAAGGGATGAAGGTCCATATCAAACAAGGCCACTCTCAAGTTGCATTAAATGAGGACACTTCTCTATGGCTCCCATCTCTACAAACTGTATTCCTATCATATTAAAATCCCAAGTGCATAAAAGACATAGAGGGAGAAAAAATTTAATTGATTTTTCACGGGAAGGTGTCACATTATTTTGTGAAGGAAGTGTTGCATTCTTTTATTTTTTTCTGAGGAACTATGTCCCAGCAAGAAGTACAGCAGTAGCCAAAGAGAACAGGCTTACCATGAAATAAGCGCCTACAACGACAACGTCACAGAGACCAGACAGATCCTTATGTTACTTTTGGTATTTACAGGTTGAATACTTTTTACTTTACCTTTGAGGACCCAGCAACAGAGCTATCTTCAGCAGCTGACTGCGTGTTTATGCTATTCAAAAACGCAGGTTTCAATCTCGTATGGGATGTTCGACTAGAGAAAGGTGCTGTTAGACTATCATGCACATTTTCAAAGGCTGGGAAAAACATCTCACACATTATCTAGTCAATTAGAGAGAAGAAAAAGAAGAACAATAAAAATAATTAATTTACGTTGTGTAAACACAGGTAAACATGCTCTGGAGCTCCTGAACATCAAGAGGCTTGCAACAACTAGATCTTGCATTCCCTGATGACCACAGGAAACTCATGTGGCAGTCCCCACCACAACCATAGACACATCACAAGGTCCTCCCCTCCCCAGGAACTCTGTGTCCACCTCCCTCCCCAAAGGTCTCTGCTCCCCATGAGCAATTAGGGTGGCAGCCAGTCGTGTCCTGCCCCTGCTACTGTCCCTCTCCACTCTGACCCTCAGACCCCTGCCTCCAGAAGCCTTCAGACCATGTTTTTCTATCAAACTCGGTTAATACAGATGTGTCTGAGTTCTCCTCATTCTCTGCATCCAGCACGTCACTGCTCTACTCTCAAGCAGCTTTCACCCTGAGCTAGAAGCTACGTAGAGCCTGCTCCCCCTCTCACTGGTCCCCACCAACCACTTTGTTGAACCCCCATTTCTTTTTTGAAAAAGCTGCCTGTATGAACTGTAACAGAGAACCTGACTGGGGTCAACGAGCAGCGTCCCCTTTATGGGGAGTTATACAAACTCCTACAGAGACCATAATTTATTTTTCTTTCCACCAGGACAGGAGCTGCCCTGCTCAACCCCCTGCCATTTCCCACATGAAGAGGTTTTCTGATGGGCACTAAAATTAGGAGCTTTGAGCCTACAAAATCCAGGTGTACTCAAATCCTGCTGAAATACTGCAAGCACCATCTATAAAGAAGAGTGGCCCACCCTAGAAATTTGCAATGGAATCCTCAAATACACAATCCCTGTGATGGAGGCACCACCACAGAGCAGTGCGATAGCCAAGAAGCACATTTGATACCTTTTGGGCTTCTTTCTTCATTGAGCTCCATTCAGGATTTAAGGCAACGCAGTAGAGAAATTCCTTCAATGCTTCCTCAGTCCTTTCCAATCCAGAAAGAGCTTTTGCTTTCACATAATGGCCCTGTTCACACAAAGACAACATACAAACCCAAGATCATTTCCGAGGTGGCAGCAAGACACCAACACACAAACTTGGCCATTCACTCCATTCTGACGATGAAGAACCAGATGTTATCCTGATACCAATCTCTTCAATCCGTGTGACTGAAGGAAAGCCATTCCCTTCTGCTGAAGGTGTCCCCAGGATCCCACAGCTGTGTCGCCCCCAGGCAAAGACACCGCTCCTTTCCTCAGCAGAGCATCTGATGCAGAGCGAGGAGCCGTGTCTGTCTCCCTAGGGACTGAGACTAGCACATATCCTACAGGGCTCCCAAACTCTGGAGAAGGGTTTCCACACACCAGAGCACTCTGAACAGTAACAAAGCTACATGAGAAAAGCAGTGGCATGCTGCAGGCTGGCCATGGCACTGGACAGAGCAAAACAATTTCAGGTGTAGGACACTCGCTTCTTGCTGGGTGTCTTGCCAGGGGAAAAAGAACTGTTCTGTGTTATTTGTGTGGAAAACACCAAAATCTAATGAGTTTTGGGCAGCTTGCCAGTGCTTAACCTGAAATCTTTTAGTCCATCCTACCTCTTCAAGTCGTAGAGTGACACACGTGGCCAAGAGGTATGATAGTCAGCCTGGGGACAAGTCCTACTTTGCTTGTTACTGGCAAAAGACAAATGCCTCACTTCTCTCTGTCAAGTTGCTGTTCAAATCTGACTTATGGAAATTATTTCCTTAAAGACGGAGAGAAACTAAACGTGTATGTAAACATTTGTATCTTGCTTACTAGACAGAAGCATATTCTGCAAACTCCAGCCCACCTCTGATTTACACAACTGTCTTTAGGCTGTGTCTCTTGGACTGGTCAGATAAGCAGATGTATTTTTTTGTTCTTCACCCTAATGCCAAAAGATCCAGTACCATATAATCTTCTCCAGCAGGTACACTTCCTTTCACCCTTCCAGTACAGCCCTTCAAGCTGAGGCCCGTTACAATCTTTACCTTTCCACTGTCAGGAAGATAAGAACGAAGCTTGTAGCAAAAGAAAGTAGCAGGCACTTTGTAGGACAGGCTAATTACCATACATCATTTGGTGAACTGAACAAGCAGTCTCAGTATGCAGCAACTTCTCAAGACAAGGACCGAGTTTCCCAAAACACAGCAAAGCAGCAGCCTATTTATTCCAGCAACCAGAAAGCACATTTCCCAATAGGAGGCTGGGTCAAAGGAGCACTTGGAGCCTGACCTGATTCCCAAGAAATGCCCTTTGGCTTCTGGGGACTGGGATACAGTTAGCATGCTTAAGGCATGATCTGCAGATCTGTATTTTTTTCTGAACACAGTAAGAAGAGAGCTACTGCAGAGGCCTGACCCTGATTGTTTTATTTTGAGACTTGTACAGCCTCTGTAAGAACTTTCTGAAGAGCTCCTAACAATCCCAACATCTCAGACGAGTTTACTCAACTGCCCTAGAGAGGCTACAAGGCAGTTTGGTGTCTTTAGGGCTGCAAGAAGGATTTCCTTGTCCACGCTGCAAAATGAGGGCTAATCGGGGCTGTCTACAGAAGAAATATCTCAAGATCCAACACCTGAAATTACACCGAGGAACAATAGACCTCTGCACTTACGAGGCTACCACTGCCACCTTCCCTCTCCTATTTTCACATTGTCATGGGAAGCACCAGATTTGTAGGGCAAGATCTGCAAGATCTGGCCAGGAAATCAAGCAGTCTCAGGAAGGGCTTCTGTTTCTATCTCCCGCTTGCAAAAGCACAACTGGAAACTTCTCCCCCACAGAGCCCAAGACTTTCACATTAACTGAAAAGAAACAAACTGGTCTATTGCCCTACTTATTGCAATGGACCCAAGAGCTTCAGGAACTCAGTGAGCCATTAAATTTGAGTTAGCAATAAGCTAAAACGTTCTGGTGGTGAATGCTCACCTCCCAGGAGCTGCTCTCAGAATGGTTTTTATTTTATTGTGGATTTTTTTAATTTATTTTTTTGCTACACAACACATTTGAGCTACTTTCTGCCACTGGATGGTTGAAAAGTCACGAGATACAAAACAAAGCAGAATTCCCGGAGAATGTTAATTCTGGATCACCAAAGCTTCTGTGGGAATTCTGACACATGCATACGCAAGCAAAATGTATCTGTGGTACTGCTGGTATGCCATGATGACAAATTTCATTTTTGATTAGCATTCTTCGGAGATGCGATTAACGAAATCTTTATCCGCCTACGACTGACACACATCAAATTTCCATGGATTCGAGGCAAACAGACAAGACGCTTCATGAAAACATTTGAATGTGCTTAATTCATCTCCCTCCACACAGAAACTCCATCAGCCCTGCCTGAGATGGGATCCCTGACTTGACGAGAAGTGATCCGAGATAGAACGTCAAATTTTCAAGAGCAAAATTGGAGGTGGGGGGAAGATTGTGATCTGCCTTCAAATAGAAAACGCTTTAATAGGTGACAAAACAGATATCCTTGGAAGACAAGTGCCTAACTTGTCAGAAGCTAGATGCTTCGTATGGCACTTGTCTCACCCTGCATCCCACCCAGCTTGAACAGAGAGCTAGCTGCAGCTCCTCTGCTGAGGCTGGCCACCAGGAGGTTCATGCAACACCTTCTCGGTCTTTGTAAGGCCAAGGAGAAACCGAGGCCCACCTTGGATCCTTCCCTACCTCCTCATGGCACACTCCCTCCAAGCCCAGTGGCTTTACCTGGCCAAACCTGTGCTGCAGTTCTGTCAGCGATGGGTGAGGGACTGGAGGCGTCAGCCTGGGTGGGGCGAGCTGTTGGACACCCAGCCTACCCTCAGGCGACAGGCGGTGACTACAGGCACCTCCGTTCCTCCCACAACACCGCTTCTGACACTTGCTTCACGCTGTCTGCAACCATTGCTCCTTGCAGCACCTCATTCAGTATGAAAAAAAAAAACTCCCACCCTACTAAGGTTCACTATGACACAAAGGTGGGAATCAGGTGTATGAATGCTTATTAATGAGGGAAAAAAGGCAAGGAAATCCTGAAATATGACCTAGGATACTCCTCGAAAAACACGGTGGCCAGGCGGCTTGCAAAGCCCGGGGCACACCACCCCAAAGGGATGGGTGATTCCCTGTCAGCGGTGACTTGTGGACCTGATTTCTGCTGCCAAGCCACAGCACAAGCTCAAACAGATCAATGAGCACCAGTACAAACAAATTCACGTCACTGGCTGCCCATCACAGAAACCCCACGCTAAGGACCTTCCACCGACTCGTCCTATGAAGGGCTTCCCTTTCAGTACATTTCCAGCCCTGATAAGGCCACGATGCTCCGCCAACAACCTCACCAGTGCCAACCCCACCACGAAGGGAAGCCCTGAGAACAAGCATCTTGTTCTCTGCAGCATGCAAGCGCCGTACCGCAGGCCAGTGGGGCTTGTTTCGGCAGAGGACGTCCGCGTCGTGGAGAGCTTGCTGGTAGTTTTTCATTGACGTACAGAGTTCGGCTCGCTGTGCTATCAGTGAACACTTGCAAGGAGCTGCAAGACAAAAAAAAAAAAAAAAAAAAGGTTACAAGAAGGTTAAAAGAAGCATGAGCCTGCGTTAAACGCAGTAACCTAATTTCAGCCAAAGTAACCTAAAAAGCACAACTGCACAATCATTTATACTCCCCTGTAATGAATGGAAAAAAATGTAATTCTTTCCTAAAATATATTCCTCTCAGCTTGGAGCAACCTCTGCATTTTATCTAGCAGAACAGATTTCATAATCGCACATAAGATGTCACCTGCTCCCTCCCTCACCTTGCTTATGTGATGTTTAAGCAAGGGGGGGAAAAAAAGCATCACGTTTTTCTCCCTCCAGTGTGGCTTTGGTGGAAAGAAAAAACTATGTGTAGAAATCACCACGGCAGAACTTTATCTACAACAAATCCCAGAAGCCATTCATTAAAAAAAATGAATACAGCCGACAAATTTCATATGCCTGCCACCAGTTCACCTTGCCATCTTTACAGCGGGCAAACCTCCTGGTGATCAGACATTCATGAACTCTTTTCAGCTTGCACAGATTAGAAGCGTCTCAGGTCCTTTCCTATGATCCCTATAACACATTTTAAGGTGGAAACCTAGTTCCAGCATAAAGTTTCAGAGAAGTACAGAGAAATTGAGGCTGATCCACGTTCAGCTTGTTCATGCAAACCTGCAGACAGCATGCTCTGCCTGCTCATCAAGGTCATCAACAGGGTATTAAACCACATCAGCCCCCTTGCCATCACCTCACATTGTCCACATGAAGCTTGGGCACACACAGAAGTGACTACAGACATACAGTAAGCGTGTAACTGGTACTAGTGCTGCTGCTCACGAGGTTCAAGCAACTCTCCAGAAGGGTTAGCTCACCACCACCCTAAAATCCCCTCCCTTCCCCGGAGCTCGCAGTAGCACTCGTGCAGCAAACCAGGTCCGCGTGGTTGCGCAGTGAACCAGACCAAGGAATCAATTGACTGAAAGCTAATGCAATGAAAACAAATAAATAAAAAGGTTTAAGAGGATCACTTTCCCCTCAACTGGTTCACTGTGCAGCCACACAAATGCGAGCGCCAGGACACGGGATGAGAAAGAAAGAAAGCAAGCAGCAAGGACTGCTGCCTTTTCTGGCTGTCGCAGGGAGCGATGCCAGGTCTGCTAATTGCAGGGTGACAGACCAGGGCTGGTGCTGCCCCACAGACAGTGAAGGCTGCAGACTACAGCTAAAACAGCTCTGTAAAAGCTCGTTCACATCGTGTTTTCTCAGCTGTTGGCTTTTTTTTTCTTTTAATATTACGCATGCAGACTGCTGCAGCGATCCGCGCTTCTAGAGGATAATTCTGAAGACGACTGCAAATTGAATTAGATTGAAAACAACTAGCCTAATACCTTCAGAAGCCAGCTCTTTGCTTTCTGCCGCTCCATAGATGCTCAAATACACGATTATCCAATTTAGTTATCATTTAATAGTCTGTGCCTTCTGATTGTATTAAATCCAGATGCGTACCCCGCCTGTATTTCCATCACTGCATCTGCTGCGTGGCATTTGTGCCAAGTGCACTGCCGGGGGTAGATGGTAGGGCTCCATCAGCTAGCGTTGGGTGGGGTATTTTTTGGCACCACAGAGGGAGAGGAAGCTTTGCGAGATTATTGGGCAGGCAAACTAGTTTCCTGCTTCTGTTCGCTACTGCAGTGCTGACATTTCAGCCGTGCTGACATTTCCTCATGTTTTTCAGCGGACAATTCAGAGCATTTCATGCATTCGGCAGACTCGGAGAACAGCTTCATCAGTTCTTCCGTGGGATCTTGTCTCAATTGCCAAAGTTTGTGTTTTAAACAAAAAAAGCCACTGCAGAGCACATGGGTGTTGCAAAGGCTGCGAGTCTTGCTGAAAGCAAAGTTCACAGGCTCCCACAACACGAAGGGAAAATATCAAAAAAAAAAAAATCACTAAGCCAGAGCAGAAAAAGCAACGTGTACCAGGGCTCGTTCCTGCACTGACAAAGCCTCCATCAGAAAGCGTAAAGTGCGGCCTGTTTTAATGAATAACTGGCCAGGAATGTTTAGCTAACTGAGCAGGAGAGAAAGGGAACGGGGGGAACAAGTTTCCAGCGTCGCTCAAGGAACAGGATTTATGAGAATACAGCATAACAGGTTTTCTAGAGGAAGGCTAGGCAGCCAGACGAGACTCAGCAGCTGGAGCACTGCCCAGCCTCCTTCATTCAAGTTCACCCCACTCGGAGGCTGGGCCAGCCCACAGACAGCCGGCACCTGGCAAGGTCTGGGGGGGGTCTTCCAGCACCCATCCACTGGGGCGAGCAGGGTGGTGGCAGGGCTGGGCCACGCGTGGTCTGCAAACCACGAGCTAACAGCTATCGGAACTGTATGAGGTGATAAAAGGCACTGTGAGGCAGGAAAACTAAAACAAACAAAGAAACAACGCCACAAAAATCCTAACAAAACAACGCTGGGCTATGTGATTGGCCAAGGTTAGATGGATTGAGGCATCTTTTTCTCAATCAGCATAACCAGCACCAAGAAGAGCTGTCCCAGCTGGGTGATGCCAACTTAGCTGCAGGTAGGTGTGGAAGTGGAAAGAAAGAGCGAGGACCTGGGTATAGCTTAAATAATGACTTGGATTCTGCCAATCCTCTAAATTGAGTTGTTTCACTCTCTTATTTGTTGGGGGAAAAATATTAAGTCAGAGGAGGTAGATTGAGAAGGCTTGAGGGCATGCAGAGTTTGTGAGCGCTGCTAGACGTTGGTATACTACAAAAAGCACCAAGTTTATTTAAAACAAAGCCACGAAGTCACACAACAACCAGTGGTTTGCCTTAAGATAACGTACCCATTCTTTCTGATGGAGGTTAAGGAATATTAAGGAATAAAAGATTTCTCCTATGAAATGACTCCGTATCTCAGGCCAAATTAAAAAGGCCAAGCGCAGAAAACGTTACTGTTTCCACAATACCAACAGATGGCATTTCCTGAATCAAAGTCTTCTGGGAGCCTGCAGCTGCACAGCAAAATTTATGTTCTTGTCAGCATCTTGTATCCACCGCTGAGGCTCCCAGGATCTGTGGCTCCGGGCAGCCAGGACACAGTCTTCCTAGGAGCCACAGGTCCTGGGAACCTTCTCAAGTGGCATCCTCCTTCCCAGCCTTTATCCTACAACATGAGATGATGCCTGAGCACCACCCAGCACCGAGGGGCTCGGTGGCTCTGCGCATCCTGGACCCACTTTGGGACAGCCAAATATTACCAGCACAGAGCGTGCTTGCCAGCTTGTTCAAACACACGCAATAGCCAGCTCAGATTTTCCAAAACTGTTAGCTTTCTACCCCTCTTTGTGAATTCAGCCTCAGCTCCGCTCACACCACCTTTGCACTCATTTGCAGATGTCTGCTAGATTGCGCTTCTACTTACGCAGCAGCTAACACCCAAAATTACTTTTCCAGATATGCTCACGCCTTCGTGTTTTAAAAATACTACGCTGGTTGAGTTCAGGAGTCTGGCAGAGAAGAACATCGCTCCCCAAAACCTCCGTGTGCTAAAAAGAAAGCGAGAGCAATTAGAGTTCTCCAAACAGGAGGTGGATGATAAGAGTTTTCGGCAATAAACTACTCCTGAGATTTCTTCCTCATTTTGGGAATGCAGCACAGGAAAAAAAAAAAAAAAAAAAGGTTGAAAATTGCTAGAACTCCCTAATCCTTCTTATCTGACATTTCTTTCTAGAAGAGTGTTTCATTCAAATCTACTTCAGTCCTAAGCATGTTTCCTAAGCACATGAGCAAAACTGAAAAAGTGTCATTACACAAACCTCTGAGTTTCTTTAGCAAGAGTCAACCCGTACAGGACTTTATGGGAAAAGCTTTCCCACATTTTACTGTAACTCCAACCACTGGAGAGAGGAAGAAATTTGCCTTGCTCTCGTGTTACGCATTCAGTTCAGAACAATTTGGTAGCGAAAGCTTTTTTATAAGCTTTAAAAATAATACAGAACATCTATTTTCATTTCAATTCCAAATTAGTAGTATATATTAATTAACTGAGTAACAATCTCATTTTTCTCCTCCAGACTTCATGCAAGCATGAGTCTGCTCAAAAAACCCAAAACAGCGTGTGGGGGTGTGTTGTCTGGTTGGGGAACAAAGGCAGGAGCACACTTGATGAGATAATTAACAGAAGCAGCAAAGACACTCGGGGCATTCAAATAAAACTTCAGTCTACAACAAAGATGAAAAACAAGTTCAGCTCCCCAGAAATGAAGAGGGATGACGAGCATGATGCAATCAGCAAACCCACGGTTTCTCACTTATCAGCCCACATTAAATGGATTACATAAAGGCTTTCTGAACCTCATGGCTTTTCCTCCTTGCATTTATATCACTGTCAGTCTTCTAGCACGTGGAAGCAAACTCAGACCCCAGAGAAAGCACGCAAGAAGTTGTAACAGAGGGAGAACGCAGAGGTGGGAGCTCCCTTCTCCACCAGCCCTTTCTTGCAGCCAGGCACACTTCAGCTGGTTTGGAAGTGGGCCCTTGCTAACAGCGCCGTGCAGGCACACACTGCCTGGACAGGCATGGGGGCTTCAGCAGCGTCCCTTTATAAAGGGCACACATTAGCGTGTGCAGTTCGGGGTGACACAATACAAGATGGACATAAAACTACTCGAGAGTGTCCAAAGGAGGGCTATATAGATGGTGAAGGGTCTGGGGGGCAAGACATGAGGAGAGGCTGAGGTCCCTTGGTGTGCTCAGCCCCGAGCAGAGCAGGCTGAGGGGAGGCCTCATGGCGGCCTGCAGCTCCCTCACGAGGGGAGCGGAGGGGCAGGCGCTGAGCTCTGCTCTCTGGGGACAGCAACAGGACTCGAGGGGATGGCATGGAGCTGGGACAAGGGAGGGTCAGGCTGGGGGTTAGGGAAAGGTGCTGCACCCAGAGGGTGGTTGGGCACCGGGACAGGCTGCCCAGGGCAGTGGGCATGGCACCGAGCCTGACGGAGTTCAAGGAGCATTTGGACAGCACTCTCAGACACAGGGTCTGGTTTTTGGGTGGTCCTGTGTGGAGCCAGGAGTTGGGCTCAGTGGCCCTTGCAAGTCCCTTTTAACTTGGAATATCCTGTGATTAAAGAAAAAGCTGAGTCCAAATAGGACAGCTATCAGTAGTTCCTATGCAGCCAGAATACGACCCTGTATAGGATCAGATAAAGCGACCCCAGGCCCTCCCCAGCCCTAACTCAGATCTATCTCCAAGATTATACAACTCGGCAGACTAAGACCATTCCCTTCCATAAGCTTCCTGTCATGCAGAAGCAGCACGCTACTTCACAGCACGATTGTGCCACAAACACCTATTCCCACCACACAAGCAATGCTGCCAGACGGTCAGCAAATGTGTTTACAAGCTGCAAGACTGCTGCGAGAAGCAGAGGCATGGGTACTATGCTCCTCCACTCACAGCAGGTGCCACACAGCTCCTCTAGCACTGGGTTTACCTGTCACAAGCAGCCTTCTTCCACATTCACACTGCCCAGAGCTTGCATAATAAAAATACATAACCTCTTCCTTCAGGTTCTGTCTGTCATACAGTTCTATTTTTTAATCTTCATACACATATCAAGTTATTTGCCTTCATAGCTGTAAGGCATATGACTAACACTATTTGAGAAGGTAACTACCTGCAGTGAATGGACGTGTGCATTACACATTTCCAAATGCCACCTCAAACCAAAATCTTCCCTCTTCACCTACACAGGGACTAGAAAACATGACATATGAGGAGGGGCTGAGAGAACTGGGGCTGTTTAGTCTGGAGAAAAGGCTGAATGGAGACCTCATTGCTCTCTACAGCTACCTGAACGGAGGTTGCAGTGAGGACAGTGTCACCTTCTGAAGGGACAAGTGACAGAATGCAAGGAAATGGTCTCAAGCTGCACCGGGGGGGTGTTCAGACTGGATATCAAGATAAATTTCTTCACAGAGAGGGAGGTCAGGCACTGGAGCAGGCTGTCCTGGGAAGTGGTGGAGTCACCATCCCTGGAGGCGTTAAGAGGGGTACATGGCACTAAGGGACATGGTCCTGTGGTGGAACTCAAGAGGTCAGGCTGATGGTTGGACGTGGTGATCTTGAAGGTCTTTTATAACCCGGATGATTTTATGATCCTGCTGTACACTTGGGAGTGCCTGAATTACAGCCACTACTTCACCAGCAGCATTGAAGCTACAACCCTGTCCCTTTCCTCACAAAAGTACAAGAGCATCCACACGCTTGCTTCCTTGTCCTGAAGCATGCTTACCTAGATAGCTTTTGGTTTGGGGGATCGGGAGACATGAAGACACTCCCTTGTATTATCACTTTGACTGAAGAGCATGGGTGACAGATCAGCTAGGCTATTCTGAAGAACATATAAATTTTAGACTGAATTAACTTTTCTCTGGACCTCGGTTCTTTGTCTTCTGCTGTTGAGAACACCCTCCAGAAAAAGAAAGGCCCAGACATAAGAACATAGATTTTTTTATATGCTTGACAAAATGCTTCGGATTCCCAGTGGTTTTATTTCGGGCTCAGTGAGTAAGTTCTCAACAAGGAAGCTCTGTATATTATTTAAAGCTGGACTGTCATCACCACTCAGCACAGCTAATCACTCCTCCCCTTATTACTCAAGAGAAACACTGTAAGAGAAGCTGTAAGCTGCCTGGAAGAAGTGCTGCCATAAAGAAGGTACAGCTAACTTCATGCCCAGACTTTCAGATTGTCCCTCTAGCTTAATGAAGCAGAAGCATGTCAGACCAATTACATTAACCTATGGCTTCGTTTGCATTCCCACAAGCGTAAAGCCAAGGAGAACCTTGCGTACAAACCGACTGCAGTGGTGAATTTCATGGTACAGCACAAGTCCTCAATTCAAGAAAGTCCCGGCATACAGCTAAATTAACAGATTACACTATCCACACCTCCTATCAAAATCCTAATCCTTCCACATTTTTGCTAGATGGGCTCCACTCTTTCCCACTTTTGACTGCTTGAATCAACACCTTCTCGCCACAGTTTCCACTCTACCCTTTGGACATTTGAGCACTGCCTCAGGTGACGTACCCCAACTCCATCTGTGGCTGCTTAGCATTAGTATAATAAAACTACTGAGCACACAAATGTGACTCATTTTCAATGTTTGCTAGCTCTCACAGCATTCAGTTTGGGGTTCAGGTAAGGTTTCCTAACAAAGCCCTTTCTTGGAGAGGATAGCAGCCTCAGAACTGAAGTACCCTCTCAAATAGCAGGTACAAAACAGGATGATAGCAGATTAAAGTAGAAATACAACAAGCAAACATAACACAACGTAAACCCAAGAGGTCAAACCCTTAACCAATCTTCAAAACACTCAAGTGAGTGGCCAAACACCCCATACAAATGGGCAGCTGCGCGAGGTGCACATGAGCCCGTGATTGCAAAGAGACTCCAGACACTCCTTGTGCCTCTCTGCCAAGCGAGGCCAGACAATTACGTCTGCCACGATCACAGAGAGCAAGATCGATTTACAGCGAGATATGCTGTCATAACAGGACCTCACAGGTGATTACCTAGTTGCCCTTTTAGCCACCATCAGTAAAAAACTGCATTTCTACCAGCTGCTTTTCGAGTCTCTGTAACCTTCTCTTTGTCGAGTTAAAGCTTATTTCAGCCTAGAATTGCTGATGCTCTGCAAGTTGCAAAAAGGACCTTCTTGTTTCTCAGTTACTATCCTGCTGCTTTTGTCCTCATACCAGATCATGTAACACACCTGTATAAGAGGAGTGGTGAAGTATCCCACTCATTTTCAGATTAGGAAGTCCAAGTCAGTTCGATACCCGTCTTCTTCCGAAAGAAGAAGACACCTTTATTTTGAACAGTAGAAGGAAAAGAGAATATGCTGCTTGAAGAGACTTGAGCAACCCTAGAGAGCGAGCTACATTTACACGCGAGAAATTTCAAGAATTTCGGAAGCAGCTCAGTTATGTGTAAGAAATTACATCTAGGTAATATACACAGGGGACAGGAGGGGAAAAGCTATCCTGAGTAGTACAATAGGTTACACAAGCAACATTAACTACTTAAAAAATAAACCTCAAAAACTGTCTAGGGTACTGCACCATGCCTCCTTCCCTTGGTGGCCACCAAGGACGTGCTCCTGTTCACCATGCCAGCTCTCACGTTGCCCCTGGTCCTGCAAAGCCCCTGCCTCCTGCAGGCCCCCTGCAAGCAGACAGCGCTGTCAGAGATCCAGCAACGGGATCTAAGCTTTAAGCTGTGAGCTCTTCGCAAATCAAGGGTAACACGAGCTGCTGCTCCCAAGCACTTCACACGTTTCCAGCAGTGTCATGCATGAAGCATTCACTACTATTTTTCAAGCACTACCTCAGTTTAAAAAAAAAAAAAAAAAAGAGGGGAGGGGAGCCTGCAAAATATTTTCAGCTTCAAAATAACATCCACCCTATTCAACAATTTCCAGGTAATCTCAGTGCCTACTTTTCCACATTTTTGTGCCCAGGTAAGACAGAAAAAACAGGTTTGGGGGACATGCTTAATTTAAGCAGATTTTACAAAAGGATGGTAGAGTGTTTTTTTTTTTAGCACGGATCCTCCAAGAAGAAAGCATCTACAATCTTTTGCAGCATGTAATTTCAGAAAGACTACCTCTCATTCTTCATTTTGAAGTCATCCTTCCCTTCAGTAGCTATAAAATTAGATATTCTTTTGATAAATTATTAAAACGACTGAACTATTTGCCATTCCAAGAGTCATGACAGTCATCTTCCAGCTCCCCCACTTTGTGTTTGTTTCTTTTATGTAATGGCTGGTAGAAAGTCGAGAAGCTTATTTCTTTACCACTGGAAATCAGCAGTGTTCCCAAAACACTGTGAGGAAGGAAGACTTGGTCAACCTATTTTTTAACTACATCTGAGAGACAGCTGACCTTATCCTTGATAGCAGCCTTCTAGAAATAGTACACTGACAAGAAAAGACTATTAAAGCACAGTAACACACAATTCAAATATATGGTCTGCGAATGATCTCTAGCTGTTTTCTTTGAACAATGAATGCTTCTTCAGTGCAAGTACATCACTAAGGAGCACAGGTCTTAAGAAAGCAGTGACAGAATTAATAGGAACATGTCCTATCGCATCGGTCATCTTTATAAAAGATTTTTAGTGTGGCCTTCTACAAACACTTCAGCAGCTTCCCCTGGCAGAGAGGGGACTCTGTAGTTTCTTTGCCTCTTCTCGCTCACAACTAAGACAGCAAATCCTTCACCCACCCCTCCTGCAACGTGGCAGCACCAGGAAGCTGCCCCGGCCCACGGAAAGGAGGCTGCACCATCTCTTTTCTACCCCTATCTGAAAAAAAAAAAAAAAAAAAAACCACCTCAGAAGCAGGCTTAGAAGGCAAACACCCCAGCAAATCATTTCTGGAACACGACAACACACTTGCCCAAAGCCTTCTTACTCATCGCTGTAATCACTCAGCCCAGCTCCAGGAATGCTCTGCTCTCGGCTCACCCACGCCGTGCTCCCCGTGAAGCAGTATTCCCCCACAACTCCGCTTTTATCCAGCAGGAAAACCCAAGGCAGCTGTTCTTGAATCAACTTGCACCGGAGCGTCGCTTAAAATAAGAGAGCCTGTAGCTGTAACAGGTTGAGAGCCAGTATAGGAGGTCAAGAGGCACAGCAAGACACGCTTATTTTTCAATTTGCAGCACAGATGCTTTTACCTCCTCCCTCCCATTTAACAGTTACTGACGTAAAACCATTGCCAGCCTGATAAATCAGACCAAACCAGGGGCATAGATGTGAGCTCTGTTAACAGACCCTGCCCCTGGCTTGCAAAGGGGCAACCTGACATTGGCCCAGCACGCTGGAAGAGACACACTCTTCTACAGCGAGCAAAGTTTGGGCTCCAAAACCTGTGCTTTGTTAACCTATTTTAAGTCTCAAAGCTGGTGACAGTGAAAATGCATCCTCTGTACTGATGTGGAACTATAGGGAGGAGGGATGGAAAGCCAAAAACACCTCTGACTTGCCCATGTACCTACACCAGCAGCATAGCACAACTGATCTCGTATGCAAAGACATCGCTGTGAACAGCTCCACGTACAGACCACAGGAGATGTGATGGGACAAGGCCAGGTCGCTTTTTGGGTGCTTTACCCCGATGTCCCCATGGAGGTGAAGCACAGCAGGGTTGGGGAGTGGGCACTGGCGCTGAGCAGCTGTCCAAAAAGGCTGTATCTGCTGGAGAGCAGGCACGGTTTGGCTCGGGACGTTGTCCTCACATGCCTGGTTCTCCCTTTATGGCTCTCTTCTGCTGCCTCCCAGCCTGCCGTTCCCCCCCCGTAATTGAATTCTTACCAAGGGAGAATTCAGCAGGCGCTAGATAAATTTCCATGAATGGCTTTACCACAAAACAAATTAGTGCTGAGTGGCCACATGAAGTTTCCTTTTGGATCGGGCCAATTTCTGGTGAGCCTCCACTGGGATGAGGAGAAGGGTAAAACGTCTCTCCGCTGAGGTTCAGCCCAGAGAGGCAGCGCCTCCTCCACCCACCGAAGCCCAGGAAAGCGCCCACATTTCGTTTCTCGCCGTGTCCTACAGCCTGGGGACAGCACACTGCCCTCCACCCCTGGAGATACTAAGGTGGACTCCCTGGGGGGATTAAAAACGAAAGTGCTGGGCAGTCTGAGAGGCTGTGTGCACTGGAGATCCCCCCCAGGAGAATCCCAGCTCTGCTGAAGCTGGTGCAGGAGGCTGCAGCCGCCACAGGCTCCGAGCAGGCTTTTTCAGGCTTATTTACAGGAAAGGCATGGGATGCTAATAGGCTGCCTCAGTAGGAAGAAAGGCGCAGAGGATCGGCAGCTGAAGGAATGAGTCACCGCTACCCAAATCCCCTTACGGTCTCTCTGTTTGTTTGCTTACTAGCATGCTCTCACCCTGAGAAGAACGCGGCCTCCTTCAGATCTGTGCTGAGTCTAATTTTAAAGCCAGCAGACTAGCACAAAATGTGCAACGAGCTCCCGCCTGGCCTGCACGAGACAGCCCATTTCTTGGTAAATACCGCTCCCCGAGATCGAGCCGCCTCGCCGCCTCCCTCCTCCAGCCAGCCCTGTAAAGGTGCACCCGTTACCTGGGAAAAGCCCCGTTCCTTATCTCCCCATTAAGCAACAGCCACCTGCTACCTCAAACCGGGATTCGCTTCCTACAGGAACAACAACCACGCGCTCAAAAGCGCATCCTCAAAGTACCTGTTTGTTTGCCATCGAGATCTAGCCTCCCTCCACTTGAAGGGTCTGTAGGCTTGCATACCCACAAAACAGACATACTGCCCCCAGACACAGCCCCGTGTAAGCCCATAGGGTCAGAGGATGAGGGAGAAGAGAAGAAACCCAGCTCTGGTACCCCTGCCTCATTCCCCTGGGGAGCAGCCAGCGCGCCAGGCACTGCCCAAGCGGCAGCACTGGCACGGAGCTTGGCACCAGGGCGATCCAGCTGGAAACCAACGCTTCCTTTCAAGTGGCCTGACACGTGCTTGCTTGAAGGAGCGGTAATTAGATACCTGGCAATAAGCAGAGATCTACTCCGAGGGCTGCGGCAGGGGAAAAGCCGGCAACTTTGTTTAAAGCGGTGGAAGCGACCAAGCTGTGGGCTCCTCAAGGGGAATGGAAGGATCAAATCCTAAAGCCATTTTTCTCAACAACAACAAACCCACACCTAAACCCACAGCAGAATCCACCAGAACAAAGGCAGAAGCAGCGGAGACATCAAATCTGACAGCTGGGGACAGAAAATGAACACAAGCCATCTCCACTGGGAAAAGGCAACAGACAACCTGAAGGCCGCGGCCATCTTCTCAGACCTGCAACTAGGAGCAGATACTCCAGATGTGGACAGAAAGAAGTGAAGGCCACCCCAAACAGCCTTTTACAGCCCAGCCTGCTCGCAGCAGGCTTGGGGGACCTCAAGAGTTGGTGTGCAGACCAGAAGGCATGAGGCCACAACCAGAACGACAGAGCCAACTGCAACGTGGAAAGCTCGCTTTGAGACGACAGCTGCTGTCACACCAAGCCCCGTGCAAGGGGCAGAGCAGGGAAACATGAGTAAAAATCCCTCTGAACCTCACATCAGGAGGCTTGGAGTCCTCCTAACTTTGTAGGGTGATCGTACAGCCCACACAGCCGTGTGCCTTTCAGTCTCGGCTCCACTTTTGGAAAAGCAACGAAGACACCCACTGCCGGGACTCCCGGCAGCAATGCCCGCAGGTGGAGAAGGCCTGAAATAGAGCTGGGCTCTGACAGCAGCTTGGGCTGTGAGGAACCACAGCGGGTACACCTGGGACATGAGGGAAGGTCATGGCCTGGAGGCACCTGCCCTTCGACTGTGGGAATCTGCTCCTGGGAAGCCACCTCACGGCAGCCTCCAATTTTAGGGTTTCAAAAGCTAGCAAGACGCCCACCATCATTCTCAATCATCATTTAACAACAAAAAAAAACCACACATGAAGCAGCTTCAGCCTCGCTTATGCAGCAGCCAGGGCTGGGGACACGTGCTGCAGGGACAGCACACACAGACCCTAGCCCCACGCTACATCCTCCCCGCACGTGCCCTCCAGCTGCACCTCCCTCTCCCCGTGCTGCTAACTCTCTGAAATCCACATCAGCCTCTCGCTTCACCCACAAGATGCAGTTTTCCCCAGCAGCAGGGCCAGAACCCAATTATTTTTTATTTTATTTTATTATTATTTTTTTTTAAGAGGCTGCCTCAGTGAAAACTCACTGCGTCCAACGGTGACCTACATCAAGCCTCTCCCCTCCCTCCGCTTCACCTTCCTCCCCGGGCTCTCCGTCCTGCCCTACTTTAACAGAGATTACTTCAGCTAAACCGTGTAATAGTTTTACGGAGAGCGGGCGAGGAGCGCGCGGCACTCGCCACATCTGACAGCAGAAGTGGAAAAAACAGCACAGCCACCGACCAGCTCCGGCGGCCAGCCCCAGCTGCGGGGTGGTGGCACGTCGTGCTGCACGCAGCACTTGCCGTGGCAAAAATAAAAATGAAGCTGTGCCAAGGCATAACGGTGTGCTTCTCTCCATGGTGTGTTTGTTTCTCTCCGCAGCACGTTTCTCTCCACCCGCTGAACAATGGGGAAGATCCCGGCCCTTTGTCCCTGGGTGACAACACCAGGAGCGAGAGAAGCAGTTTTGCTGAAAGGAAGGAAGAAGCTCTCCCACCACCAGGGAGAAGCACCATTGCCTTCTCGTTTCATTCGTCTCCAGGTGAAGAGGTCCGCCCGTGGGATTTCATCTCCGCTAGCACGGCGGAGCCTCACTCTCCCCCTCCTCCCCAGCTGAAGCAGACAGATGCCCACTACGGGCAGCCTGGAAGATCCTGAGGGGTTTGCTGAGATCCCAGGGGGGCTTGCCAAGATCCCAGGTGGTTTTGTCAAGATCCCTGCTTCCCCCAGCCCCGTTCCTCCTCATGCATTTTACACACTGCTCACGCCGTGCCGCCCCCTGCTGCGTTCAAGGCGAGCAGGCAGGGCGCACGCACACACACCAGCACTACTACCAGGCTACAACCCAGTGAGCAGGGACCCAAAGCAACCCAGCTTGGGCAAACGGGGACTGCCACACGTCTGGGTGGGTGGGATACAGCATTTTTCTCCACACCCTGACTCTTTGGAGAGCGCCCTGCATGCAGAACCGTAGTGTGCCTGTTTCTCCGAGGAGGTTACGCTCAGAACACAAGAAGCTGGTGTCTATGGGTTGAAAGATGAATTTTTCTTGCCACAGCATAAGATAGGGAGATTTATGTCCAAGCCTGGACACCTACTGATGTTTTACTGCTTCCGACAGATGCTGCTTGCTGAGAGCACGGCCGTGAGCGAGCGGCTGAGCGCTCGGGCACCAGCTCCTCGCACGAGGCCGTGGCGGAGCCCAGCACCCTGCACCCTCACCCAGGAGCCCCAATTTCCCCAGGACCACGGCGGGAGGGCTTTCTAGAAGCGCTGCACCATGAGTCATCAGCTGCGGGCGGCTGAGCGCGAGCGAGGCACCTTCCCCAGCGAGCACCGCCACCGAAATAACAGCAGCGGCACAGAAATAGCAGCGCCCTGCCCGGCTGCTGGGGTGGGCGGGTGGGAAGAGGGGAGAGGAGGGGGGCATTTTAATTCCCCAAAACTTATCGCCTAAACTTCTCCGCTTCCCCAGCCCTCCCCTACTTTTTGCTTTTGGGGGGGGGAACTAAAAAGGATCCTCGCCGGCGGCTCACCCATCTCCAGCGCCTCGTTGTACTTCTCCAGGGCGGCCGGCAGCTCCTGGCGCTCCCGCAGCGCGTCGCCCTCGGCTCGCAGCCGCCGGGCCCGGCTCTCGGCGGCGAACCACTTCTGCAGGAGGTTGCCCAGCACCACGTTGACCCGCGGCCGGGCGGCTGGGGTCGGCGGGGAGGAGGAGGAGGTGGAAGAAGAAGAGGAGGAGGAGGAGGAGGAGGAGGAGGAGGAGGAGGAAGGCTCGGCGGGGCGGCGCGGGCGGTGGCAGCGGCCGCAGTCCCCGTGCTCGGCGCAGCGGCGGCAGTGGGTGTGCCCGCAGTGCAGGGTCACCGGCTCGCACAGCAGCCGCCGGCACAGCGGGCAGGCGAAGAGCTCGGGCGGCCGGCAGCAGGCAGGGTCGCGCAGCCCTTCTCCTTCACCGCCGTGACTTCCACCAGCGGCAGCTCCGGCCCAGGGCGGCAGGCGCAGCTCCTTGTCGCGGATGCTGAGCGCGAAGCTCTCGGCCAGCTCCCGCAGCTCGTCGGGCCGCAGCCGCGCCAGCCGCGCCGCCGCCCCGTAGGCGTCCAGCGCCTCGGCCATGCGGCCGGCCCGGGCCAGCGCATCGGCACGCCGCAGGCACAGCCCCCGCTCGGGCTGCGGCAGCTCGGCCAGCTCCGAGCCGTAGATCTCGGCCGCCAGCTCGAAGTTGCCGCCGCGGAAGGCCTCCTCGGCCACCTGCAGCATCTCCGAGCACGGCCCCACCGCTGCTCCCGCTGCCGCTGCTGCTGCTGCCGCGGCCATCGCCCCGCTGCCGCTGCCGCTCCCGGCCGGGGGCAGCGCGCAGGGCCCCGGGCCCAGCTCCATGCCCCCCCCGGCCGCCCCTACTCCATGCCGGGCCCGCCGCCGCCGACTCCTCCGGCTCCTTCCTGGGAGGGGACGGCGACGGGAAGGGAAGGCGGAGCGGGCCGGGGGCGGGACGCGGCGCTGCAGCACGGGGGGGAAGGGGGGGCGGCGAGCCCCGCTCCGCCTCCCCCCCCTGCACCGCCCCCGGCTTATGCAAGGGCCGCCCGGTTGTGTAAGGAGCCCCCGGGCCTGCCCGCGGCAGCACCGTGCTCGCCCCGGTTCCTCGTCCCCCACCGAGATCCCTCAGCCCTGGGTTTGGGAGAGGGGGGCATTGCTGAGGGGTGTCCCCCCCCCCCCAGCCCCCGTGCTTCCCAAGAAATCCGAGCACGTGTTCTCTTTTTAATTAAAAAAAATAAAATCCTAAAAAAAGAATCCCCAACTCTCCGAAAAAATAAATAATAAATAGATAAATAAATTCATATATTTTTTTTCTTTTCTGTAAGCGGCAGCGCTGCCACAGCTCAGCTTGGTGTCTGCGCGCCGTGCTGAGCGCTGGCTCGCGCCCCGGCAGCGGCGGCAGCAGCAGCAGCAGCGAGGGAAAGATAAATGCAGCTGGAAGTTAGTTAAATCAGGCGTGAGTCAGAAAGGAATCCGGCTTGCTCCGCAGGAATAACAGGAGTAAAAGAAAAAAAAAAAAAAAAAAAAAAAAAGTAGGCAACGTTTATTTTAGACGCAGCTGTAAACAAAGCGTCTGGAGGAAGCGGGAGGCTGACAGCCCGGCGAGGTGGTGCCGGTCTCCAGTCATTTTTTGGGATGCAGCTGGGCTGGGCAGGCTCTGGTGGTCCTTGCCTCTGTCCTGCAAGGCCTTAAGGCCACTGGTGAGGGCCTGTCAGCCCATCAGCACGCCTCGCTGCAGGCGATGCCCACTGGTGGTTTTGGCCTGCCTGCAGCTCCGCTGCGTCCCCAACGTGCCCGTTCTGCACTACAAATGCTTCTGACACTGGTTCTTTGAGCAACACTCACTGTCCGACACTTGCATCACCTCTGGGGCTTGAGGTTTCCATCCAAAGTCACTCACTGTTCATCATTCCCTTTCTCGACATCTCCACTTGACGTCTTTGCCACTTGAGCCACCCACCAGTTCCCGGGACCCTGAGGAGGAGCAGCAGCATTTTTGCAGATGGCCCCACCCGGCTCTTACCGGGAGCCTCCCCGCAGCCCTCCTGCGAAAGGAGGCACCAGGCCAGCGCGTCCTGCCACGCTGCTTCTCCCCACGTGTCTCGGCATCGCTCCCCGACAGCCCTTCGCCATCTCCCACGGTCGAACGGTGCAGGTCAGGCAGGCGATGTCCCACCGTGTGTCTGCCACCTCACGCCGGGGTGGCCGCAGCCCTTTCCTCATCAGCACTCCCAGCAGCACCTTCCATGCAGGGAGGCCGCGGCTTTATTTAGCGCCGCGATCGATGGCCTCGTGGCGTGCAGCCTCTGGGTTTTTTGAAGGCATCTGCTGGCGAGTGAACAAAATTACCTCGCTGGCTCAGCGTGGCAGCTTTCTCTCCTCACCCCTCCCCGCTACAGAACTGCTTGCCACGGGGCTGTGAGCACGCCTGCTTCTCTCTTGTCCTCGATGCCTGTTTCGGGGGCCACGCTCTCTTCTGTGGGTCCTTCTGCTCCAGAACATAACACGGCTCCAGGTGTTCATACTTTGCAGGTAGGAATGATTTCCTAAGAAACAGCGAGAAACGGAGGGCAAGAAACTAAAGCAAAATGATTGATGGTCTGTAATTTAAAAGCTCATGCTTCACACCGAGACTATTGGTCGTATGCCCAGGTTATTCAGCCGAGGTCAGGAAACGTGACGTGGGAAAATCCTGCCAAGAAGTTCCCTCAGAGCAGGTTCCCGGTGACACAGCCGTGTGGCTCACAGCTCCTTGCTGGGTCAGCAGAGAGTGACTGATTGCAACAGCCACAGAGCAGAGTGGGCTTTTCATAAACCACCTGAACGCCGATCAGAAGTTGTAATTTTTACTAGAAAAAAAAAGCTGTAGCTATTGCGCAGGATCAAAACGATGCCTTCTGCGAGAGATGAAGGACCTCCTCTTGCACTCATGGCAAAACGTCTGCTGGCTTCTTCCTCAGCACAAAAAAAAATGCAAAACCCTTCCCCCAAATTAGCCCCTGTGTGACCAGTTGTTAGAAGTGCTCCCCACTAGGTGCTCAGCAGTACTATTTCTTTCCTGTTAATAGCATGCTTCCACCCTGGATTAGCCCCGTAATGCTGTATCAAGCAAAACATAGTGGCAGAATTGCCTTCCAAGGGGAGGATTGCAGGTGCTTGCTCCTCTGAATCACTGTTCAACACTTCAAAGATGACACTGGCTTCCCCTTACGTTTGCAGCCTAACTTCTTTTCAACTTCTTCCTGAGGCCCAGCTTTCCCCAGATTTTCCTTCGGGGTAGAATTATCCCCAAAGGAGAAAGGAGGGGAGGAAGTGAGCTGGAAATTAGCACTGTTACATATTTGGAGGGCATTTTTAATTCCTCTAGCACATTTCTATTCCGAGATACTTTGAAGTGTTAAGCTCCGGTTTGTTTTGATGTTCTTGCGGAGGAAATCTGTCTTTTATTGTCTTGGAAAAGCTTAATTAAGGAAGAGTGATAGGGTATAATCAATGCACAGGCACACAGACGCGTAACACCACACTAAAATGTTACTGAAGTTGTAAAGTCAAGCACATCAAAATTAGGATAGAGCATAATTAATGCCATGTGCGCTTATTTAATTTGCCTCCTCCGTGTCTCCCTTAACTGATACGTTGTTTAATTCATCTGTTCATCTGTTTTTAATCCACTGTTTTCTCTACAGGACACACACCTCTTGCAGTGCGCGGGGAGGACGATACGCAGTTGATGGGCGTCCCAGCGATATCTCATCGGTCACCGCACAGCCCCCCATACTTTTCAATTTGTACCAGTCATATCTAGCTGCAGGAGCAGAATTACACATTTTCTCATGTGCTCTAGCACAAAATTGAGGGCCACGGCACTGGAATATGTCACAACTAATTTCATATTTACATTTTCCACAAAAGCATGAGTCAAAAGGGATGGATACTGCTGCCTCTAACAGAGGGGGAGTTGAGGTACACATGAATTAAGTCCGGAGCCACTGCTAATTTGGGGCATTTGATTCTGGGTGTGTAGAGCTTGACATTTCAGAACAGGATTTTTCAGACACGCCGACTCAGTCAGAAGCAGAGTTTCCCCTGGTTGAGCTGCAGTTGGACGCAAGTACTCAAAGTTCAGTCAGAGTTTGGTCCTCGGCCTAAGCTCTCTTAAAATGAGAGCCGTACAATTAGCAATCCCTCTCTGAAGGCATGATTTCAATGACTTACACTTTGGCAAACAGAGAGCCTGCAGCAGAGTGCAGAACCCTGCTCTCCCAGCCAGCACTCGACTGCTTTTCTCTTTCCCTAATCACTGCCTCATTTATCACAAGCTTTCCAGCTTTCAAAAGAAAAGGTCATTCTGTGATTATTTTTACCACATTTTTTTGTCAGTTTAATGAATTTGCCCTAGCCAAAATAGCAATAGTACTACTCTTATTTATTTCTTTTATTTTTTTTTTTTATGAAAGCCTTTTTTTTCTCAGAAGCATCATTCTTATAAAAGTAGCACAGGGTAGAGCCAGTGATGAAAAAGGTGCTAGCTAAAAGCTACTGATGTAAACATGATGAAGAATCCCCCCACCCACCCCCAGCAGAGGTTAGTGTGTTTAATCCAGATGCTGTGAATCACAGGGGCTGTTTCTGGAGGTTCTCCTCCTTCCTTGCAACACCCCGGGAGACGGATCCTGTCCTTTCAGCGTGACACGCGTGTATCGTGTACGAAAGATATTACTCTTAACTACATCCTGCATGGGCTGATGGGAAGATTAAACAGATTATTAACCGTCCAACAAATCGTTAGCACATCCTATGATGCAGAAGGAGTCAATTAGTCGAAGAGCACTCCTGGACTCCCTTCAGAGAGCTGCCATGTGGAGCAAGTGGCTCCTCTCTCCGAGATAAGCGCCCATTTTCCAATGGGGGAGCCACAGGGAAGGGCAATGCCAGCAGCAGCCCCCAGTGGGCTGGGGAGCAGCTGCCGTCCCAAATGCTGTGGCTGTGGTTAGATCGATTGAAATAGGTCTCTCTCCCCTTCAACTGCTCTGTTATTCCCTAGCGTAGAGGCAGGGAATTTTTCAGTCTTGTTGGGAAAGCCACGCGTCAGCTTGGATTTTCAGAATATCCCAAATACTTTCCATTGTGCTGGTTCACATGCCTGGTGAAATAGCAGGACCTCTGTTTTGCTCTGCTGCTGGTGCTGTCAGGGCTTTTGGGAGGCACAGGGCTCAAGCAGGACATCTTCTTGTTGCGACCTCCACCACTGGGTGCACGGGCTCCATTGCAGGGTGATCTGCAAACAAACCCGCAGTGGAAAATGGGTGAAATTACACCAGCATTGCAACCTCTTTTATTTTAAGTGGGGTTTCGCACAGCCCAACCCTGCTCCTGCTCTGCTCCACATGCTTCAGCTCAGCAGCATCTGGATCCAGCTGGGAGCTAATGGCCCAAACACGTACCCGGCGTGGGTGGAAAATGCTGCCGCCAGGCTCGGGGCGCGCCAGCACATCCTAAAACTCAGGGAGATGACATACACCGTGGCAAGGGACCCTTTTTGGTACCTGGCACCCATCTTGTTTTAAAAAGCAGGACTGCACATCGTGGTTGGTGGCGTGCCAAATCCCTTCGTGTGCCAACAGCCCGGGGTGGGTGCTCCTGCCCGCAGACGTTGGGTGCCACAGGGGACATTGAGCATCCTCCAGGGCCTCTCCCATCACTGCTGCGCAAACAGGTCTCAGGCAGCTGGGCTGCCATGGAAATGCAGATGGGATCCATGCATCTCAAGGTACTGTCCTGCAAGGACGTAATTATCTTCTCAGATGTTTTATCTCAGTCTTGGCACGCTCGACTTTTGTGTACATATAGCCTTACACCCCACTTTTCACTTGGTGTTTTTTTTGCAATGAAAGACATCTCATTTTCTGACTGTTATTAGCAAAAAAAGTGCCCTTGAAATGTAGTATTTCACCCCATTTTAGAAGGGATCCCCCTGTAGCTTGACAATGCAGGTGCGACACCACAGACCATCAAGCCTTCCTTGAGGCCATGTGCTCTGAAACACTTTTCCTAGGAGTCTGCCATGCTCAAGCATCCTACAGCCATGGTTCCCCATGGTTTGTGTGCTGAGGCTCAGGACCTACCCTTGCTAATTAGCAGCACGAGTGTTTTCATGTGAGGAGTGCTCAAAGGCACAGCTGGACCTCGGGCGTGAATTTCTTTCCCCACTTTAATACTCTTAGCTGCTGGTTGCTTGCAATCCAACATGAGCGAGGTGGGTAACGTCAGCTAGACGTGCGCGTGAGACACCGCTCTGCCCGCAAGAAAGTCTCTGGTCCTGTTTTGATCACTTCTTCACTGTGAGTCAGTGTATGACACATTTTCCTGAAACTCCCAGACATTATGCGTACAAAATTAAATGTGGGTCAGATGAGAAATACATTAGGAAGAGCTGACAGTGCCGAGGGAGAAGAGATCACAGTCCTACAGGTGGAAGGAAGCTCAGTGTTTCTTTGCCCCTGGAAACCACTGATCACCCTCCTCACGACCCCAGCTCAGGGAACACCGGGGATCCACGCTACCATGCTACAGCAATCCTGTTTTAATCCTAGAGTGATTTCTCGTGGGGTATTCAGCATAGGCCCTTCACAGATTGCCAGTCACTTTGAACCTCATTGCTATAACCAGCTCAAGCATGAGAGGCCTCCCAGTGTCATCCCTGGCCCTCAAAGCATTGAGCCTACAAAACACACAGGCAGGTTGGGGGATAAAAACTGGAGAGCACATAGCAAAATAATAACATGCCTGTTACTCTTTGCCAGTCAAGAGCAGACAGGACAAGGCAAGTTTCCACCTCCTGAACAATGACTGTTTGTCTTTTTTTTTTTTTCTTTTTTTTTTTTTTTTTTTTTTTTTGGCAGAGGCAAGCATTGGAAGAAGAGCGTAGTGGCTCTTCAGATTTTGATTAAAGGCTGCCTTTGGGTCACTGTAGCAGAGCAGCTGCTTCAGCTGAAAGGTCAGCCATTCGGCCCTGCAGGGTGCGGCCGAGGGGATAAATTTCCAGGGCATCTCTATTTCTGAGTCAGAGCTTTAGGTTTTTCCATCCAGCGGGCTGGGCCAGGGGTCAGGGTTAGGGTTTTCCATCCAGTGTGTTCAGGGCAGGTCACTGGATGGTCGCTGGGGGGCTTGAAGGAGGAGCTGGCTCCAAGTGTCTCAGCCAAGAAGTTGGTATTTGCTGCCCTGGGGATGAAAACCAGTGCTCTGGGCTTCTATAGGAGGTGCTGAGATGAAGAGTGAGGTTACGTGGTGAGGGGGTTCCCACCAGGGAAAGGTCCTGTTTGCCCCTGCCTTCAGCCAAGGAGAGCCAAAAAACCTGGCAAAGAGGGATAAATGAAGTTATGGAGGAGACCAAGAGAGGTTTCTGCTTGTGAAGAGGTGAGGCGGTAGGAGGACATGAAGAGGAATAAGAGAATAACCAACAGGGCAGGAGGTTTGAACAGCTTTTTAGTGAATGGGCACCTTAGATAAAGCAGAGCCAGTCCCATGGGAACAGCATTGCTGAGACTGGGAAAATAGCACAGGAGTGTGAACAGATGTGAGGTCTTGTTTAGAAAACAGTGCGGGAAGGAATAAAGAAATAAAGACAAAGTGTGAACATTAGGGCCAAACCCTAGGAAACCAAGGCTACAAGTCTGAATAACAAGAAGCACAATGATACAGGCAATTGTGATGAAGTGTGGAAAGATCTTGCCTGTTGGCCTTGGCTAGCTACCCACCAAGGGATGTCAGGAGGACATCAGGGTTTCTCTGAGCTGTGGGGAGAAATAAAATAATAGTCAAAGCTGTGTTTGGGGCTGACAACACCCAGACGTGCTCTGGAGAGGAAAGCTGAGGGCAGCCCTGAGGGACAGCATCCTCCTGCCCAAGCACAGAAGGGACTAGGATCTGAAAGAAATGGCCATGAGGAGACAATGGTCATCAAACTTCCAGAGATGATATAATAGCAGAACACATTATACATGGGACAAAAAGAGATTAGAAGGGACCTAAGGAGAGGAAAGTAAAAGTTGGTGGCTTTACGTAGCACGCTGACCATGCTTGGAGGTGAAGGGCAAGGAGGCAGGAAAGGCAGTGAGTGCCCTACACAGAGGGGCTGGTCAGTCTGTTGTGTGCAAGAAGTGGTGTTTTCCACATAAGCTGGTGAGAAGCTGAAGGAAAGAATAAGGCGAAGGATAAGAGAAGGCAGCAGATGAGAGGCTGCAGTTGCTGGGGAAAGAGAGGCTGAAGATATCAAGAAATTATAAGGTCCCATGGCAGAGAGCGCCACAGGGGCCGAACCACAACGGAGTCCTTCAAAAAGGGTTGGGAGGTCTTCCTGAATGTCTTTTTGCTTCAAAGAAATTAGCAAGATTCTGAGCAGAGAGGGTTGTGAGTAAAAAATACTGAGTTCAGCTTCAAGACCAAAAAGATGGAGGAATGGAAGAGGAGGAGAAGAAGATAAAATGCTTCGTTTTATTTATTTTTTTTTTAAACCTGCCTCCACTGGAATAATGTATTACTTACTTAACAAAATCATGTTAGGGAATTGGCAGGCAAAGATAAGGTTGTGTGTGTGTGTGTAGGTTGGCTCAGATGCGCCAAAGATAAATCCCTCATGCTGCTTTACTCAATATCTTCACCCGGATTAATAGGGTGTTATCCAGCCAAGGACTGATCAGGTCTAAGATTGATACAGATTTTAAGGAAGCCAGTAGTAAAACTTCAATCTCTTTAATGAAATAACTGCAAGCAGCTCTGTATATCAGAAGGACAGCGTAAGCAAAACGTAGGTATCAACTCTGTCACGAACAAATGGACACTGGCTATTTTGTGAATCGTGCTGTCTGGTAGCTAAAGAAGAACTCTGGAAAGTGAATGCCAGTGTAATAATAACACTGTCACCCCCGTTAAAGCTAACAACTTGGGAAAAAAAAGTAAAACAAAGAGGGAAAAAGCACTTTTGTGATTAATTTCAATTGCGGTGCATTACCTAGCATACAGCTTTCCTGAACAACAAACCTTCAGAAATTGAAAAAGTACAAAAATAGGGAATTTGGAGCCCTTTTGATTCAAAGTAATTTTTAATGAATCCAGGCGTGATCAGGGTGAGTAAAAAAACGTCAAAGATCTCTCTTCCACTGAGAATTTTAGTATAAGAACTGTTACAACCATTAAGGTTTCCAGTGGAATATGTTCTTAGCGGGTCTAAGCAGAACCAAGTATGGCTTTCAAAGGCGTGCAAAGCTCACACATAAAGCTCATTCTTCTACTCACACAACTGGATGAGTAAAAGTCTTGTAGTTTCTCAGTCAGAAGCACGTGGTACTCACTTTTAAGAACTACCAGGCAATGTACTTTAAATAGTTGCCCCTTTAAAATCATAGTAAGGACTACCTACAGCTGACTGCAAAAGCTGACCGTGAATTTCTATGTTAGCACAAGAATAAACCCTTCTCCAGCTCCTCCTGTGCACGACCTATTGTCTATCTTGATTCTCCTTGAGCACGTACACACATCGATTTTCTGCTTTTATGAATTTTGTAATCTGCAGGCTTCATGACTCTCTTGTCCCTTCTAGCCGCCTCTGCTCCCCAGACTGTTTGGCTCAGATCCTCTACAAACTTTATTTAGATGGCGTCTTTCAACTTCCTTATTTTTCTAGGTGGGGTAGCAAGCCCAACCCTTCAACAAAGCCAGCAGATTTCAAGTACCAGGGAATCGGTGTCAGCTAGCCAGGTAACGTAACCCAGACAAACGTCACCACCGAGTTACAGCCACGTTTGTGACTAATTAGTTCCGAGGTGTGCTATAGCCAGCAAAATGGATCATTTCAGCCTGAAATTCAAACTGGGCCCTGAGAAAAAGGCTTGCAGCGTCTGGAAATCTAATCCTCGCATCTCTGTTTTGTGAGGTCAAGGAGAACAAACAACAGTGCCGTTCATGTGAGTAAATGCAGGTGATTTCCAGAAAGATACAAGCTGCTGCCAGACAGCTGCAAAATTAAATGTCTTCTCAATAGCATGCAAGTGGTTTAGATTTATGCCACGAGGGAATAAAATCGCTCCTAATGCTTCTCTTATCCCAGACTCGGCCAACCTGATTTGATTCTTAAAGCAAATTTCTGGAAAGAGGGCTGGAGAAACAACGTTGCAATTCATTTTTTTTTTTTTATTATTATTTTTGTCTTTTAAATTTCCCCTTTCCATTTCTCTTGAGCCCATGTATCATGGGGCTGACATATGAGGTCAAAGAAGCTGAAAAGCTGACAATGCGTTTGCAGTCCTTGCCAAGAACAGAGCTTTGCTCAGTGGAAGGTTACATGAGCTGTGACGTATGTGAGAAAATTAGGGAAGGCAAAAACCCCACCGTTCAGGTCAGTCCCAGTTCTTCCCACCTCTGATGAGCATTATAGTAATGTCCACAATCCTCCAGAAATGATATCACATCTAGTCTCCTGGCCGTAGCAAACTGAAGCATCCCAAGTTTTGACAGATGAAGGCTGAAGAAAGTGTGGACTAGAAATAATAAACACTTAACTGTGATGATAATTGAAGGTAATTAACTGTGAAGGTAATTAAAACTAAGACATTTTACTAAGGGCTGTGATGAATTCTCCATTAATGGACTTTTGTAAATTCAGGTCAGAATCCTTCCTCCTCCTCCTTCCTAAACGTGCACCCTCAGTCAACACAGAATCATTTCAGGACTATTGATAATGGCTGTGTGATGCAGAAAGTCAGAGCAGATGATTACAGAGTCTCTTTATAATCTCTGTACCAGTTCAGGAGACAAATCCCTAGCACAACTTTTTCCTAGCCCCTCTGCACTCGCTCTGGTTGGATACAATCCGTGCCCATGTTTGGGTGAAGTTTCACTTGGGGCTTGTGCAGCGGCATTAATATTGCCCTGTCTTCACCAGAAATCCCTGAATACAAGCCGAAATAGCAAACACTAGGCACAGGAGTGGTGACAACACTTGACTCCCTGCCAGAAGATCTGCAAAAAAGCATTCACAGCAGGACAGCTTAAGAGTATTCTGACTTAATTTAGAACTCAAGCATTTTTCTTAATTAACAAAAATGACTCTTTGTTTCCAGGGTCTGATGCTGGACCTCCTCCCAGCCTGTAAAACAAACCAAAAAAAAAAAAAGATCTACCCCATAGGGCCAATGAGCAATAATGGTAGAAGCTAACCACTACACATTTACAAGGATTTTCTCCACGCATGTTTCATTACCTTCACACCTTCTGTGCAAGTATTATTAAGAAACAGAGGGGGTTGCTTTCCTACCACACACTGAACGCCCCAGTTGCTACGTGGGTGCCAAGCGAGAATCAATACAAGCCTTAGCAGCCATCATACGCTCGCTGCGTGCTTCTGAAATGCACAGCACATGCACGGTGAAGCTCAGGTGCACGAGCAGGACTGTCCACGGGTAACGCTCGGCCCATAGCAGTGGCTCTCCAGGTGAAAAACCTGCCAGTGAGTCAACAGCGTGAGCTGTCAAGCCGGAGGAACTTCCTGACAAGTGAAATTGCTGTTTGCGTTTTGCTCAGCACGTCACGCCCAGTGTATGCCACTTTGAAAACAGCGTGTGAGCAGGAGATCACATTGCCAGGGTAAGGAGGTGCTCATGGAAAAACAAGGTAAGGAGGTCAGGAGAACAGCTAAGCAAGCATTGTTTCGTTTGTGCCTCAAATAGGGGATCTGAGGTCCAGGGGGGCTGGTGAGAGAGGACATTAATCACCTGGAGAGGAAAGGTTAGCAGCAGACAGGACCACGTAAGTCTCCCTAACACACTTGGAATGGATGAAATTTGGCCAGCATTTCACCTTCTGTGTTGACAATGTCACGGAGCTGTAACAGGCATGTTCCATAGGTTCCTCCTCCTCTGTGTAATTCCTGTTTTCAAAAAGGAAAAGGAGAGAAAGACAAAGAAAGAAGTAAGAACTGTGCTTCTGCCTCCCCAGGCCATAATCATAAAACCTGTAAGGCTGCAAAGGATTTCTGGAGGTCACATACTCCAAACCCTGCTGAACACAGGGGCAGCCTTACAGTTAGATCAAGAGGCTCAGTCAAGCAGATTACTACATCCAGATTGGTTTTGTATATCCAATAGCCCAGTCCTCAGGCTTTTCAGTGCTGCTCTACCATCCAGGACACCCAATTTAATGCCAGCCACAAAACAGCTGAAGGTGCACACTGCCTCATCACCAGTGACAAACATATCGACCAACACTGACCCTTGTATTGATCCCATGTGGCTCTGCTTGTTACGCCGTGCCACCTGGACGTCCTGCTGTTGATTACTTACCTCTGAGTCTGGCAGTGCAGCTAACTTCCAACCCACCTTCCAGTTCCTTACCCGGCCCACGTTTCTCAGCTTTCAGATGAGGATCCTGTGTGAGGTCACGTCAGAAGTCATTTTAGAGACGAAACGTATTACGTGCATTGCTATCCCCGTGTCTTCAGAGCCAGTTGTTGCAGCACCGAAGGCAATCAGGCCAACCAGGCATGATTACACACGGCAAATCCGTGCTGACTGATGCTGATTGCCACCTGGCAACTTCATGAGCCTGAAAATGAATCCCTGGGGCACGTGCTGCGCGATCCTCGCTGCCCAAGGCATTGAGGGGAGGCTGGCTGACTGTTGCTCCCTAGATCCTCGGTCATTAGCGTTATCCCTCTACCCACCACGCGGCAGGTCTCCATGATTTTCTGTAGATGATTGGCAGTAGCCTTGCACTCACATCGCCCTCTGAATGAATCCCATCCAGCCCCAAGGATTTGTGAGAAAAATGCCTGCAGTACGTTAATACTTCTGCAGTGCACTAATACACATATCATATTGGAACAGAGACAAACTTTTTTTTTTTTTTTCCTGGAATTCGGATTGTAGTGAAGAAATTTGTGTATTGTAGCCTTATTTAGCGCGTGCTTTTCACATATTCACCACTAGAGTGAACCAGTGTGACTGTCCCTCAAGAAACACACCGAGTCTGTCACTGCACACACTTACCCACACCAACACCTTCCTCCCCAAATTCCTTAAATGCTGAGGCTGCAAAGTCAAGGTCAAGAGTTAAGTAATGCTAAAGTTAGAGCAGTCTAAACAGGTGTGAGCTTACAAACTGATTCTAGGGCTTTATCCTCACTGGCAAGGACAGAGTCTGACTGGAGTGGATGTGCAGAGGAAGCTGCATCCACACTCAAGGCACTTCCCTTCAGACTAGCTCTAGCTTGGCATCAAGGGGTTGTTCACAGTAGAACACCTCAGGTGATCTCGGATTCAGTTCAGGAGCCCACCTCTGGTGCCCCAGGACCAAAGCACACGAACCAGAGAATCAAAGCAGGGTCAGTCCTGAGCTTCATTTCAAAGGCGCGCTCCCGACCCGAACTAAAATATTAAATAGACACTCTCTAGAGGGTCAGTGATTTTATACCCTCATAGCCATCATTAATGCAGCAGCACTGGCCTCTAGGGAAATGTGCATGCTGTCACACAATGTGATAATGGTGACTACAAGGTGCCCCACATAACCCCTGGACTGCCAGCAAGTTTCCCAGCCAGCAATTATGTTCCCAAAATGCCAGTGAGGCGAAGAAACACATATTAACCCAGCTTTATATACAGGTGAAAATCTAACATCAGAAAGCCTAAGGAAATAATGTCCACCCGTTTTGGAGTTTCATCTGAGTTACCTGAAACCTGATTTAATATTGTATTCAGTCTACAGCCTTGACTGACTTCAGCTGCAGCTGCAGACAGACAGTGCTTGTGCAAGTCACATCCCAAGGTCAGCGAATGAGGAACCTGTCAGTGACCATTTCTGAGAAGTCAGGGTTATATCACTTACTTAGCATCACGCAAAACTTTTGTGACAACTGCTGAGAAGATTGTAAGATTATCTTTGTCCTCTCCCCTCTCTCAGTACCCATCTTCTAGCTTCTGGAAGAGATCAAGCAGAACCACAGGCACCTTACTCTTCTTCACGACAGGAGCACCCGTCTTTCTGGTGCAACAAATGAGACGTGGATTCTGTGAAAACAATAGCATGTGACAATGCAACAACAACTGCACTGAGAACAGAGAGGGCAGGGGAAAGACACTGCTTGGGTCTAGCACCAGGGGCTGCTGCAGGCTCCTGCAGTGAGGAGCAGTGACTGATGGAAGAGCTTTCTTCATCATTTGCAGGCCGAGACAGGTCATACCCGCTAGGAAGAGTTTAGACACTAGGGCTTTTCCCAGTTTGTGTGGCCTGAATTCTTCAGGCTTGCAACTTCTCCAGTGGCTTTAGCACACAAGCAACAAAAGCACGTTTCAAGCAGTGACCTCACCTTCTCACTGAATGGTAAGTCTTTTATCCCTTGCAAATAAACAAATAATAATAATAATAAAGGATAGCACAGTGAAGTTTGTTTTTGTTTTTTTCTTCCTCTCCATCAAGGGCACAGCACAACCTAAGTAGTTGTCCCAAATGGTATTCCCAGAAATGGCACAACCACTTCAGCCTCTAACAAGCTCGCTTAAGGTAGACACCTGCTACAGGAGATGCCAGCCTGATTACTTGCAAGACTATCTAAATTATAGGCAATCAAAGCCAGAGATTTAAAAAGAAAGTATTTAGAAAACCTAATTACAGCTGGCACTGTCAGCAATGCATCCCATATAGGAAACTGCCTCAGCCAAATGCCTTAAGACCGTCCTAACCTCCTCAGAGTTGCAGACGAGGTGCTCTAGGATCCAGTCCCTCTTGCAGGAGTCTCCACAAATAACACATGTACGGAACATAGCAGAACCCAAGTAACCCCACAGATCCCAAGGTTCCTGATCCTCACCAATTCCTGCACTCTCCTATGTATTTAAATCATATTGCATTCATGGAGACCACGGGCTAGAAACTGAGAAAGCACAAGAACAGGCAGCAGAAGAAGGATTGCTCAGCTCTTTAAATCTTTCTCTGCCTTTAGCTCAAGTAAAGTGCAAAGCAGACTTAATACGTTTCAGAATAAAATATTGCAAAGAAAGCCCTCAACTACACGTTAAAGTTTCCAGTGGCTAATGAAAGTATCACTCATCGTCTGGAGCACTAGGTTGCGGCACTGGTTGCAAACACATGCACCTCTGATCATTTGTGTGCCAGGGCGAAATTAAAATAATGCATCAAATTAAGCCCCTGACAGTATTCAGTGTAACCCGCATTAGCGGTAAGCGCTGGCAGCCTACATGCTAAAAATTCACCCTGCGTGATTGAACCCAGAGGTTACAATCGTCTTTTAAAAGTATCTGCTGATAATGGAGCCATTAATATTTTATTCCTGCTCCATCTCCTATAGGAACTTTTCACCTTCTCTAAACATGTTACAAATATCTTTAATACTCATGGCCTCATAGGGAAAGTATTGTTTACAAGGTGCAGTCATCAATAAATCTGATTTGATGTATTGTCCCTCCAGCAACTGCTCCTTCATTTCTGACGACAGCAGCGCCCATCCACAGCAAGTGCTCATCATTCCCCCTGTAAGGGACAGGGAAGAAGAGAAGGACTGAAGCTTTGCGATTCATTTTCAGGAGGCCGTACCTGTCTGAGCAGCATCGGCAGAGCCTGCAGCAGCAGTGCCTCACTGAGGTCCTTCCTACCACAAGGATATCTGCGTGCCTGGACCACGATGAGGGTTGGAGTCAGCCTGGTCAGCCAGGGATGGGATCTGGATTTGGAGCAGAAACCCAGTTTTGGTGTGCTGCCCTACCTCGCCCTTGGATTAGGGAGGGAGAACAGGGGCTCCCAGAAACTTAAAGGGGGCACAGTAGTCGCGAAGGGTGGCACTACATCCCTGACCAAATGAAGGAGTCACTCCATGATGCTCTTCTTTCTCTCATTTCCTACCAAATCACATTTGTTTGTGTCAGACATCCAGCTCAGACAAGGACAGGGTGAAGGACCATAAGATTTACACCACAGAAATAAAGTCAGGCAATTAACTTCATACCACTGTCTCTTTACAAAGCTTCACATTTCTTCCAACATCTCCAGCTACAATTAGCTTGGGCTAAAGAAGTAAAGAGGCAGAGATGACAACAGCTATATCATGGCATATAAGAGTGGGATGAGCGTACACAGCTGTGTGAGATCAGCCCCATCTGCCCCTGCTGACCCTCCTCCTCCTGGTCAGGTCTCCCACCCCTCGCACCCCAACACTGCTCTGCTGTGCTCACAGCCACGGTTCACTGGCTGGAGAGAAGAGATGGGACCTGAAGGATCAGAAGGGATGTGAAATTTGCTGCTTCAACAGGCAGTAGCATAGCACCCCCATGTTATCTTGCTTTCTGTGTGTACACCGAAGTGGTGATGTGGGGCCTCAAGGTGGGAAATGTCCTACTAGTTTCTGGCCAGCCTAGCCTTCAGACTAGGTTCTCTTCATGACTGAGTCGTCTTTTGGCCCTCAACCTTGTCTGGATATGAGCTTCTCCCATCACTCCTTCATCTTCCCCAGTATGGTTTTAGACAGCAATAAATCCCCCTCTCCTTTGTTAGGCTCAACAGGCCAGCAGCCCTGCTCTCCATGCAGGAGGTAGGCCCTTCGGCCCACCTGAAGGCTATCGGCCCCTTTCTGCATCTCTGCTGGATCCCCCGATCACCACTGAGGAGAACTGGAAGCAGGAGGCAAGATGAGGTCTCTTCACAGCCTTATTCACCACATTCACATTCGTGGGACAGTACTGGCAATATTTTGCTGGATGCATGCAGTCAGGTGGCAGCTTTCTCAAAGCCCTGTTACACTGCGGGCATACTGCTCTGCATCGAAGTCCACCGTGGCTTCACATTGTCCTTCTGACCTACCTGTGGACCAGCTTACACAATTTCCTTAAATTTCAATGTAAAGTGTTTAAGTCCAAAGCAGTTCTATCAGAAACTGCAGAAAAGAGGCCCCAAAACAACAGAAATATAAAAACTCTGCAAATAGTACTCTTGTACAGGAGATGACAGCACAAAGTAAATCTGCTATGCTGTATTTTAAGCCCAAAATCCATCAGTAAGAGGATTACAATAAAAAAAAAAAAAAAAAAAAAAAAAAAAAAAAAGTATCACTATCTAAGGAAGTGATTTTTCTCTGGCAAGCAAACATACGATAGACCCTTCCTTACCTGGTGATAGCAGTAACGCACTGAAGTTGTTTTCCATCAGAATGGTATTTCAAAGAATTTATTAAGTCAATTGTAAGCCCACAAAAAAAAAAAAAAAAAAAAAAGCAACTTACTAAAATGACATACGCAGAGATGTATTCAAACAGCGTGTTGAGATTAAAACCTGCCTGAAGTTCTGTTGTTTTCACTGGTCAGCTTCCAGAAAAATGAAATTAACACCGTCTGCTATTCAAGAGGAGCAAAGCAATGCACTGCTACTGCTTTCATTTTCATGAAAAAGGTGGAAAGCCCCTGCCCCAAGCTTCCCCCCCCTCCCGTTTCTTACTTCTAGATGCAATTCTAACACTTATAAATCAAGAAAATGACACTGAGACACCAATGGGTCCCAGAAGTATCCAAGCAAGAGCATAAAAAACAGAGCAAATGGGGTGGAACGGTGAAACAGATGTGGAAGACATCTCATGCTTTTTCCTTTTTTCTTGCTGCAACTCTTTCCCTAACCCCTTTACTCCCACATTTCTCAACGTGTAATTTTAATCATAAATACACACCTTGACAGGCTTTCTGGCAAAGAGCTAGACTGAAAAGACAATGAAAGGAGAAGAGATGCTGGCAGATGAAAGCAGCTTGTGAGGCAGACAGAAGCATACACGTACAGACGCACTTTGGCGTCCTGTTTTCTTCAGAATGTTTGCTGCAGCTTCTTGTTCGCTGCCTTTTGAAAGGAACAAAAGGTAGGCAATTTCAAAGAAAGATGGAAATAGGGGAAAGAGAGTAAGCGCAAAGAGTCTACTCTTACTTGAGTCAACACTTAAAGCAGAACGAGAGTAGAACAGGCAGATCCAAAGTGAAGCTGCTGTACGGCACATTTCAGATTTACTTGTAAAACCTTACTGGAACTCATTCAAAACATAAGAACAAAGCTTCCAAATACAGAACAGAACAGCAATAATTTTTCCTTAACTCAATTCCTGACTAACACATGAAAGACCTAATTAGTAGCTCATGCAATCTGGATGTTTCACCACCAGCACCACAAGCGATTGATAACAATTCTCTGCTCTGAATTTCCTCTTTGTCCACCCCAAAAAATTACAGAGAACATTTTGTATTTCCTACAGCTTCTCCCACACAACTGACAGGAGAAGAACGACGTGTCATGCTATTGCGTATCATCCAAAGACCTCCCAGGGCAAGGGAGAGAAAACTGAATAAAAAAGAAAGGCTACAGAAAGGAGGAAGAAAAAAAAAAAAAAGATCAGTAAGACAAAATGTTCTCACTTCTTAAATCCCAGTAGGTGTCTAAATTGTAGTTGTTGAAAGAGCTAGTTATTCCACAAAGGCTTTTTCTTCTTCTTGTAAGCTTCCAGCATAGCCATACACTATTCCTAGATGAGATCCATTTGTTTAGGCATGGCTGGGAGCCTTGGCTGGGTTCTCAGTATTAAATAGCTTTCCAGAGGGTATGCAGGTGCTGCATGGTCCATGTACACCCTGTGTGCAAACTTACTTTCGTCCCACGAGCTGTTGAGAAATGATTTACACAATCCCAAAGCAGTGTATATGGCAGCTAGGTGGGTACTGCATTTCCAAGTGTGTGACCTTCAGGATTATTTTTTAATTAATGCTTTCACTGGAAAAGAAGTATGTTTTTTCCCCCTTTTTGTGATTTCATGCAGACATTTACAGCGCATACTTCACGTTTTAGGTCTGCCACGTGCATTTTGTCAGCAGCAGCTTCTCGGGTGTGCAGATACACAAGGCAGGGGAGCACATTGCTTTTCTAACACTTTCTGTAAAGCTTCAGCAAGTTTCACTCAGCGTGGAGCCCAGCACCTCCGGGGGCTTTGAAGCGAGTTTCGCTGCTTTTTTTCAGCATTGCTCATCCAGATGTTGTTTGGGTTTAATAATCAGGAATCTCTACCAGCAGGGTTTCTTTTTATTACACACGGCTTTTTTCCCTTTCACTCCTTCCTGGATTGAAAGGGAAAATAATGACTTTACAGTAGCTAGCCCTGAGAAGCACCATCTCTGATCTTACGCTGGCCTCCTGCCACCAGCAGCATGACTAAAGCTGCTCCCTTCATAGAGGAAACTTCTGCTGCTGCCCAGCAAAACAGGCTGCAGACCTTTCAAAGGCGCTCTGGTGGCGATGAGACAAGGCACCCCAGGCTAGAGCCACACGCAGGAAAACAAACCAAGAGCTCAGTTGCACGCAATTGCATTAAAAGCCCAGAAATAGAGATTTATACGAGGCTGCACCAAAGTCAGCAGAACGCATCGGCGTGAAGGAGGGAGCATTCTGCCCTCACCAGCCTGGGCACGGCAGGCTTTGCTGCTAAGAGGATAATTTAATTCCAAAACCTTCCCCACAGCAGCAGCTCAGGAATGCACGCAACTAACTTAGGCTGAAAGGGAATTTTCCACCACCCACACGCCTCTCTTTACTTTGCAGAGACTTTCTCAAGTGCAAGCCATGAAGGAACCACAGCAGCCTCTGCAGATGATACGTACCAAGCAATTAGCCAAGACAAATCTTCAGGACCCAATTCCTACATCAAGTTTCCTTTACACCCTCACATTTAAAACAAGCACAGGTAGGATTTACACCTCCTTTTGGGCCCCTTCACATTGCCATAATAGGATGGGGCTTCCGTGTAAATCGCTGTAAGACCATGAAGTAGAGAGATCATTTACCCCACTGTTAATTAAGGGGTATCAGATACAGACTCACTGACAAGACATCCTTTTTCATCTAAGAAGTAAGCTTAAGCAATCCCTATATAATCACTCTTTTCTTCACAAACTCTCTGGAGCGCAGATAAGATCAAAGGTGGCTTTCCCAGCCAACAAACGTATTAACACCTGAAGGAAGAAGAGATGTTACAATAAAGCCAGAGCTGTCTGATGGCTTCCTTTATCTGACTACAGAGCAAGTGCGAGCAGCAGGGAACTGTTACCCTCAGCACAAACAGGGCGACATCTGAGGAAATACTGAAGTAATGAATAGAAAAACAACAAGGTTACCTGTGAAAAATATGTATTTTCAGGACACTTTTGAACGGCTCCTTCTTTCAAGGAACAGTTCCCCAAAATAAAAATTTGCATGTGTATGCTGACTACAGAAAAACATCTTCACGGCATGTGATTTACAAAGCACACTTCTGATAATCCGTAGCGTGAAGTTAAAAGAAAGGAGGACAGCATCACCCTTTAAGCTGGTTCACAAGGAAATAAATGATGGATCCACTTTTACTGCAAAAAGAGGAATACACACATTAAAAAAAAAAACAGCTTATGTCAAGAAGTATTCTTAATTTTATATCGCACATGAAGATAATGGAGCCACGGAAAACATTTTAATCTACTATTTTGGTCTTTGCTAGCTCAGACCAGAGGGCAGACTCAGAGCATGAGGGAAGGAAAACTGAGAAACAAGTTCAGTGATGAGCAGAAGCAGCAAAGCTCCGTTTCCTTCTTGTACTTTTCCTAAAACTAATATACAGCACGGACTCTGATGTGCAGAGAACACTTCTCTCCTCTCCTGTTTTTGGGAAGATGGCTGCAATTCGTTCTCTCTAAAAACTCAATCTTCCTCCGTAAAGTGTGTTTCCAATTTGCCAAAGGATAGAAAAGCTGCTGAGAGACAACAAAAAGAGACAGGCAGATATTCACAAGGTAAGAATGCAAGTTTGTTTTCTGAAGCTGTAACATTAAAAAAAAAAGAGAGAAGCAACAATCCAGGCCACCAGTTCCAAAAATATGACATAAATACCACCTGCAATTTGAAAGCAGTATGCAAATGATGTCCCAACAGCATTCATACATGCCACTGGGACTAAATTTGTAAGTCTTGAAGAAAGTCCAATTAGGTTGAAACAAACTGCAAGCATTTAATTCATCATAACTAGCAGGGCAAGCACTTCCTCCCTGACCTGCACCAAAGCTGACTAATTACTTCAGCCACATGAGAAAAAAAACAAACCCACAACTGCTTCTAGAAATAAAATATAGCTTGGGAGGGTACCACCGAAAGGAGAAAGTTCATGTCTGAATTGAAGAAAAGGTGAGGAGCACGCCAGGGCCAGCCTGAAAAGCAAAGGAGCACAGATCCAGGGGGAGCAGTGCACAGGACGTTTTGCCAGAGCTCGTTGTGGAGCTCTGCCACATTTGCTGTCAGAAGCCCCAGGGAATTCAACTCAGAGAAAGTCATTAGAAAAAAATGTGACTTAATACTTACCTGGCACCTTCCACCTGCAATTTTTAAGCAACTGATACATTAAGTAACTTATCAAAGAAAATAAAACCAGGTACAACTGTGTTCTGTGTGATCAGTAGCTTATGCTTCCAGAGGAAAACAATTCTACTTTTATCTTTATTAGAATTAAACTTTAAGGCCTGAATTCACTATACATTATTCACACTGTTACATTTTAAATCGGCAGAGAGGTAATCAATCAGCTCATTAGCTCCAAAATGCATTTAACAATACATTTTGCTAAGCTCCCGTATTAAGAAAAACACAGAAAAACCTGGAGCTGTTAACGTCTCTTTATCATTGGTTAAGAACTAACAAGTTAGGGCACTGTAACTGCTGCTGCTTTTTCAAAGAATAAAACAAGAAAATCTCACCTTCCTGTTATGCCACCTTGGACTATTCTCTTGCTAATGATGCTTAGTCAATGAGTCTCCCTAATTTCAATTCGTCTGTCGAGATCTCTCTGAACTCACATCCAGCCACAACATGGCTTCGTTTTTGTGGACAGCAGAGCACATCAGTTTGCCACAACTTTCCTTTTCCACAAGTGCAAGATGCTTCCTCGCGTTGACAGAGGGAGCTATCAAAAACATACTGTGGCTGGATCCAAGAGCAGATTCCACAGCACTGACCACCACTAGCTTTTCTAGCCTGCAATGCTATACTGATCTGAAAAGCAATCCTTTAGGACCAGGATTTTAGAAACAAAAGCTCGCATGCACACCTGTGACAGACCAGTGCCTGTAATTTGGGTATGTGGTCCCTCCCATGTGCTGCAGGATGAGGCGGCAGCACGCTGAGTTTTATTGCTGGTGAACTCAAACACAAGACTTCTCTTTACCAGACACAATGCAAGCACGGGCAAATATTATGGCTGCATTCATTCAGTTCTGTTTTTTTTTCTTTTTGATGTATAAAATGTGCACAGAAATCTCAGTGACACTCAAACTCCAGGCAGGTTGCCACTGCACCTATTGGTAACACAGATGTTGGGCATTTTTAACCCAGGACACCATGACAGTGAATAACTGGAGGAAAAAACAAACAAACAAACAAAAAAAAAAAAAAAAAAAAACCACAAGGATTCAAAGGATACTGCCTCCTTCAGCAGTCAGGAGAAAGAAAGTCGGGAGAAATTTCAGAAAGAAATTTTCTGTTCTCTAAGGTACTGAACACTGAGCAATGCAGGATACGAGAAAAAGGTAGATCATTAATCCAAGTAACCTCTAGCAGCTCTTTTACAGGGTATCCTGCTTCTGTGGCTTCCTTATTAATCTTAACTGTTAGAAGACAAAATAAGTTAAAGTGTGTGATATTTAGAAATCACCTTCGATTTCTGTATGTGCTCCCACAAATACAATTAATTCTTTATTTTAAATTAATTATCCCTAAGGTTTCCCTAACAGTTTTTTATTTACTCTATGCTCCACTTGCGTCTGGTGTTCTCTGATAATTTACACAGCTGGGATTTAAACAGTACTTTGAAAATCAAAAGTAGAACTATGAGACTCGTCAGACCAGTAGTAAGTACAGTAAACACTTGACAAAAATAGAAAGACAACTGGCTCTGGAACCAGCCCCTTTATGAACAGTTCTGGAGCTTCAGTCAAATTAGGTTCATTTTGAGACAAACAGAAATGGGATTAGATCAGCATTACTATTATTATAGCAGCCACATGACAGAACCTAGATGATTTTACTTGTAAAGCATTCAATCAATTTTTCGTCCTGTACTGGCCTTTAATTTTCATAGCTCATGGGACTACATGCCTTTCTCATGAGCATGAATCATCAGGTTCACCCACATGTCAGAGTTAACCTACAATGGAATTGCCATCTTTATAAATACTTCGCAACGTTTTTAAAATTGCATTCTCTCTGGGAAAGAGAGGGGGAAGATTGTCACCCACTCGTTCTTCCTCTTTTTTTTTTTTTTTCTGGAGGAAAGAGGGGAGAAGTAGAACTCTGTGTTTTAGATAACAGACTTCATTCCTAACAGATTGCAATGTCACATATTGAAAATATGGTCAGTAAACAACAACTATAAGCCCCTAATTGTTCGTATGACAAGTATCTCACTGAAAAATGGAGCGACGTCAAAAAGCTGGAAAACAAATGGTCGTTCTCAGCTCTGTCAGTGTCGCAGCTGGTATTCACCCAGGTTTAGATTAATCCATTAGACGCTTCTCCGGAGCTCGTCCCAGGTGTCAGTTAAGCAAGAAATCTGGCTCCCGATAACCAAAGAGCTTAAAATCGCCTTCGAAGCGAGCGTAGAGGCGCCTTATGTCCCTCTTGCTAATTCCTGAAAAATAGCGCTCTACTTTTGTTCTGTTGTACACTGTGATGCCTGGTGGAATCGTGGGGTACGACACCAGATGGTCGATGCCAGCTGCTTTCAAGATGTATGGAGCATCGTCCTCCAGGGTTTCGTGGTGCCCGATCACACTGTACGTAATTTCACAGGGGGCACACAGTTCCACGTACGTTACCCAGTGAATGATGTGATCACCAAACTGAACGTCCAGCCAGCGGTGGTTCGGGTCGCCCAGATAGCGCACAAAATCCTCGAACTGCAGCCCTCTGGTCTCTGTGCGATTCTTTCTGTACTTACGAATGATGCCAGGAGCGATTTCGTGCCGGTACCAAGGTTCAAAGCGAGGATTGTGCACAAATTTGTCTTTAAAGGCAGAGATAAGTCTTTCAAATGGATCTCTGACGATAAAAAACTTGAAGTATAAATTCAGTCTAAATTGAGGAAGAAAGAAAAAAAACAGAAATTGAATAATCAAAGAAATGTAAGAAGCATTTAGCACAGACTTATAAACCATATATAAACTCTGACCACAGAGAAAGCAATGTAAATCCTATCCCACTTGCATAGCATATCAATAATATAATCAATAGGACTTCTGTATTTATAACTAACAGCTTTTGTATGCAGTACAGAGTATAAACAGTGCTTCCTAGATTTCACGTTTTATTCAAACTGAGGGAGCTTAGTTTGTCTCAACACATAAACAGGAGACCAAATCTTCTATGATGCTGAAAGCTCTGAATTCAAGGTATTTAATGTCACGAGATTAACCTGAAAATGAAAAGCAAAATACACACAATGAGACAGAAAAAGTGGTGCAGCTAAATGCAACAGAGGGTTGCATTTTTCAGTGGCAGGTAGTTAGACAAATCACTGCTTCGGTACAAAAAAAAAAAAATTACTTGAAATTTCATCATGCTTTCAGTAATGTCTCAAAATATTATTTTAATGAGACTAATAGTTTTCAACAGAATTTCACATTTTGTTGTGACACCACTGAAATGTACGATTCTGTAATCAGAGATTATCTGTAGGGGTAAACCAAAAATAAACGTTCATTTCAGTAAATAACAGGGAAAGGAGATGTAAAGCCCAGTCCTCACTGAAGTAAGCGGATGGACACTTTCCAGCCTCAACAGACACTGGAATCAATCTTCGAGTTCTCCTGACTTAATCCTAACCAAGCCAGAGTAGAGGTGAGCAAACTAGATCAACAACACTAGACCATCAACACCATGGAGCTCTGCTAGCTGACACCTCGTGTAGAAGGTGCTAACTCTTCAGAATGGCTCAATATACACAGCAACCACGCAAGCACAACCTTGCAAGTGTCCACTGTCAACTTGCTTTCTGTTTTCTTTCCATGCTGTAACACCCCATGGGGATTATTTATGGAAAAGGCTCTACTAGAGATTAAAGTAGACAGAGTCAAAATCTAGCCAGAATAATTTAAAAGATTCTACTGCAGAGAATTATTTATTTATTTTTTTTAATATTTATTTATTTATTTATTTATTTTAACTCTGAGAAGAGCTACAAGCACTCAAAAAGGAAGATAAAATGTTTCAGCTGAAAGGACAACACTCTCAGGCTAAGGAGCAGTAACTTTTTAGACCTACCCAGCTCAGTCCTGGGAAGCGAATCTGACTGCGATGACAATCCTACACGTTAAGATCCAAGATTTGCTCAACAAGTGTTCAGGGTGGAACTTTTCACTAAACCTTCCCCCCTCTGAAGGTGAATTAAGCAACAAATAGGTGTGTGCTGAACTACAGACACCCTATACCAAGAGGGAGTTGGCTGGGTTGCCTAACTACATCAACAGCTACCTTGGTGTTCCCCTTCAAAGCCAGCAGAGAGGTCGCTCCAGTAACACTGAAGAGGATAAAAGAAAAATACAAGTGGCAGAACAGAAACCCCATTGTCCTCAATTCCACGTGTGGACTTCACTGTCCTAGTGACTGTTCATCCCACCCATGAATCCAAATCCGTGCCACCCCCCTGGGAAGCCAGCTCTTACCGTTTTTTAATTTCAGAGTCACTGAAGGAGGACAAGCGTGGAAGGCCATTCTTCTCATGATCGTGTACAATGTTTTCTGGGATGTCTTCTATGGAAGAATATGCTCCTGGACAAATTGAAAAGAGAGAGCATGAGAATTATTTCAAGGGAGAGGAAAACAGAGTCAGCACCAGCAAGCAAGCCTTTGGCAGAGAGCTCTCTGGTTTATCTGTTTCCTGTATGTTTAGTGTTTATGGTTTCTATATTTAAAACTGTTAAATGATAAGAAATTCCAACTGTAAAGCTGAAAACTTAAAATTCTTAAGGGTACATGCCATAAAGATCGAAGACCACATGGCTTGAAAACCCTCAGAAACATGTTACAAATACTTCATCAGCAATTATACCTAAGCCTAGAGCCCCCCACCGCACTGTCTCCCCACTCCTTCCCTCTGCCCACCCATACAGAGTAAGACTTTGAGAATTAACTCCAAAGAAGGAATGGGATTTTTGGCTCAGTTTCCACCAGCAGCAAAAAATAAATGCTGTGGGCTGCTTTTGGAACCGTGTCAACACAAAAGCACTTTGCTGTCAGGATCCATGAAGTTCCTTTAATGACTACACTGTACTCAAACAAAAATTCCAATCATACAATATTACACAGATTAAAAAGCACCAAAATTAACAACAGAAAGCCTCCAGCTACTCTTTTTTTTTTTTTTTTTTCAAGCACATAAGCCGACAAGAAAAATAACGTCACTAAATTCTAATGCATTAATTTGAAGATCCTGATCCTTGAAGTTATAATGACCTTGAGAAATATCTCGTGTGGATGCCTGGACTCAGAAATAAACCTTCAGACAACAGCATCAATTCAGAAAAACAACCTGCAGCGAGAACAGGCTGAAACAAAACAAGTTCTTCAGGTAAAAGCCTCTATGGCATTCTCTCTTCCAGTACTCTTACCACGGGCATAATGCAGATAATTAAAGTTTCAATAAAAATCTTAGGGGTAGTCAGAACTGCAGTGAATAAGCCACGCCACTCAGATTCTTGGTTTTCTAATTGGGGGTGGAGGAGTGGGCAGTATTTTATTACATTTTTCTAATTATATTTTTTGGTACTCTAGGGGAATTACATGTGCACAACAGATGTCAGATTAGACATCCTCAGAAACTGAATGCTTATACGCATCCCAAGCTGAGGTTCCGTACAAGCGGTATCAGAATTAGCTTCCCCACCGTGCCACAGATGTGTTTCTCCATCCTGAACCTCAAAATACCACTTTTAGGATGCAAAGCATTTCCCACCAAGTATCAATTCTGTCTGTGGAAAAAAATACCTAAAAAGGAAAAGGTTACAATTGCAGCAATAGCCTTCATCAGCAGACACTAGCACACTGGCAGCTCAAGGCAGAACAGACTGGTGTTCACAGAGACACCATTTTCTATCACTATCCAACATGCCAGAACCAGGAACCTCAGGGTGACAAGTACCCAGCTGGTAAGACATGAGTTATCCTCCACTGAACACAGCTAAAAAGCTCTGCCTGTCCTGAGCGATTCTTTGCATGTTGCCTCTGTTAAATTTCACTAAGAGTAGATACTTCTAAGGTTCTCATATAGTTTCATACTAAGTATTTTCTTCAAGTGTGGCTTTCATAGGCATTTAAGACACATGTGCATACCTATGTGCATCCATACCTCTTCTGGACTTTCAGCTCCAATCCATGTCTCAAGATTGAAATTAATATTCAAGTCTTTAGAGACATACTCCTTACTACAAAAGTTTTCATGAGGAAAAGGAACAGTTCATTAGCCAGTTTGTGACTATTTCCTCCTTGACGCGTGAACTACCTCACACAAGGTAAAGGAAATACAAGAACATAAGTGCAGAGGTGGCTGTTCTCAGGGTTCTTGTACCAAGAAACGTGTGTTTACTGTGTTCAGGTCTTACCCACATCTTGCTGAGCTACGCCACCTGCAAAACCACTGAAGAGCCCCAACTGACTCGACTATACATAGGAAGGTTGCAGCCCTGGTGCACAGACAAGACGATCTCCTACGTCAAAAAATGGTGTGTTATATTAAATACGATCACTTTAAGTTTGTGTGTGCACAGTGGCGCAGTAGAAAACCCTGAGGAAACGAGTTATTTGTATTGGCACGCCATGCTACCAGAAGAGTGTGCTAGGCTGCAGGCAGATAGCAGTAATCACCTCACAGACTGCTGTTCAAACACACTGGGTCCCTTTACTCCTTCTTTTAGTCTTTCATAACACACCTATGCTGACAACAGCATATCCTTAAACACATCAGTCTCATAACTCACGTGATGGCTCAGCGATTACACATACACAGGATTTCAGCACTACAGGCCTAAAGCAGCTGCTCAATTTTAACTAGCTTTCCTCATGCCTAAATAAGCTAAAGTTAGAAGTTGGCAGGTTCAAGTCTGAGATTTTGTATTATTATTGCTTAGGGAATTGTGATACCTTTAATTTACTTATTTCACATTCTTTAAATTAGTATCGCCCCTTCTAATAAAACAATTCTACCTACCACACGCATACGAGTACTCTTTTATGACTCAAAACACTTTTGAGCCAAACAATAATGTTTTTTTTCTACAGAAAGAGCAGGTTTATTTTCTGTAAGAGATGTTTTGAGAGGGCTAGAAGCAACTGTGAAGAACGAGCAGCTAAAATCAAGTATCAGTGTACAGAAAAGCAGAAAGAATCCATTTTAATCTTGTCCCAGTTGGACCAATTCTGCTCCTTCCTCCTCTGCAGAGAAGCCCACACACCCACAACTGAGTAGATACCATTTAAAACGATCAAGACTTTTTTCCACTGAGTGTTGCCCACTTTCGGCGTCTGACAAAACAGGATCTTGTGCTTGTCACACACAAATATTCGGTCCAAGACGAATTTGGAAACTGCAGTGTGAGAGAGATTTCTCAATGCAGCGTCTCTGCAGACATTCCGGAGAAGCTCAAGCCTTTCCATATGAACCAGGGGCTGGCGTATCAGATTTCCAGTAAAAGCTTTTCCAGTTGGCTTCATAAAATAGAGAAAGAAAGAAAAAAAAAAAAAAAAAAAAAGAGTGCAGAAGTTTAGTTTTCTGATCAAATTCTAAGGCATAAAAATCTCCAAACTATGCATCCTAATGACTCCCAGGCTCATCATAAAAACATGACTGGCTATTAACTGAAGGAGTAGCACTGTTCCCTCCTGTGCTGCTGCTGTAGATATTGGTACAAATAAGCCATTACAGTAGTAAGAGCATTTCCATACAACTTGAAGTTCATTGCAGAGCAGCTGGGTCTTATTCCAGTCTTTGCCTTCACCAAAGACTGGAACTCCCCCAAAGCTTCAACAGCAAGTAAGAAAACTTCTAAGGGGTTGGTACAAGAAGGCAGAATTATTACTTTCAGCAGAAATCATGCTTTAGTCTCAGAGGAGGTGGGGCTTCAGGCAGCTAACCCTTCTGTCTGGGAAAGAACTATTTAGGATAGAAGTTCTGTGTTGTTTTCTAGCATCCGCAGTGTTATTTTCACAGTCCTGCAGTAATGTTTTCACTTACCCAACCTGCAACAAGATCAAGTGGACAAAAATTCACACAAGCACTTACTGTGGCAAATGCAAAAAACACGCAGCATTCCACTCACCCCAAAATGGATGACCCGTTTTTTGTGATTACAACCACAAGCCCTCTGCCTCACAGTTAATAGGGAGACAGGAGGAATAAACTTGTTTAACATATGACGTGAAATTTAAAATTTATGTTGAAAAAAATCTTCATCTTCCACTACCTAATTTACAGAATTGGATCTGGTAAAGGAGGGAGTTAAAATTGTCTTCAGAAAAACAGAACGTACACTGTCAATAATGTGGTTTCCTTTCTTGTGTGTGTGCGGGGGTGGAAGTGTCATTTCTTTGTTTGTTTTAAACCCTATTTGAGCACAGAAAAACAAACCAACTACCCAGATAGTACTCTTTTAAAGTCTCTCAGTTGCACCGACTCATCTTTAAGCATGAGTACAGCATCTTTAATAGATGAGTGAAGTTAGCTGAATTTTACTCTGAGAAGCCATGCAAAGAGAGCAAACATTACAGACAATCAGCAACTTGGTTCAAGTTACCTGTTTTATTTTTTTCCACATTGCTCCTCTCAAAGTTGGAGAATACTGGTTTCATGAACTTTGCTAAACGCGAATTTTCTAGTTTTATGATGCTTCCATGTGAATAGGAAGGGGTAAAAAAAAATCTACTTCTGCTTTGACCTAATTTGCCAGCTGGAGAGAATGCGCATTTAGAAACGGGCCAAAATTTAACACACAAGGAAAATTCACTTACAGTTTTGGCATAGCACAGCACATTATGGTGTCAAACTGTTCTTCGCTTTCATAACTTCCTCACTTAAATGCCACTACCTTTTGCAGCAAGTATGATGTTAAGAAGATATACTGTAAAATGAAATAATTTTTTCTGTCTCATTTTCACAAATCACTCCCAGACATTCACTGTGCTGTGGGAACTTCACTGTTACCCAGGTAAATTTAAGAGGCATTTGACTAAGCCATTATATCCAAGCTTTGTCATTCCTATCTTCACACAAACAGTCCTTTAGATACAGCGTCCAAGCACCACATGAAAAAGGGATGATTTTACTTTTTGTCCCAATTCTTCATAAGGAAAAGAAATATCTTATCCTGCTTTTTGTTTGCTACTCCTCCCCAATATTCCCTGCTCAGGACGTAATCTGGACAGCCCGACAGATTGCTTATCTGTCAAAACAATTCCTTTTGCATATGACCGGAATTAATATTACTGTTCTATGTTTTATGCTGTCAGGAAGTCAAGAGGGAATAGTTTTGGATCCAGAAACCTTATTATCCTCTTCCATTCAAGTAAGGGAAGATATTAAAACTTGCTACATAGATCTGCCAGCTTTTCAATTGAAAAAAGCCTTTCTCCCAAATGTTTTTGAGGATAACTTATATTTCATTTTTTTTCACAGAAGAAAACAAAAAGTGCCATGCTTATAGAGAGAGCATCTTTGTAGCAATTTTTCATGCTACATTACAAAAATACTCTAAACCTTAGTTACTTATTTAATCAACAGCAAAAATAAATTGGCCTTAGCCCTCCACGCAACTAGTTCACATTTGCATAGAGAATTTTCAGAGTTTCCTTGTGAGTTAGCAATTACCACGTTTGTTCTGCTTTGTTTCTGAAAGCACAGAGTTGTGCACCTGGATCAATTTGTATTGAACACTATTGTAGTCATGTTCTACTTTGGACAAACTGAGATGTGAAGTGCAAAACATGAGGAAGAAATGGAGTCTGTTAAAAAGAATCAGAGAGATTGGGCAAAGAACCAAAAGGAACTAAAAGAAGAGGCAAGACACAGGCCTTTCCTCAAGGACCATAAACCTGATGTCTATAACAAGGCAGACTACAGGTGACCCAAGACTGGGCCATTATATAAGAAAGGCTAGCAAAAAAATGATTGTCGTGACTTGATAAAGTAGCAAGGGGAGTTTTAGGTTGGATGTTAGGAAGAACTTCTTTACTGAAAGGGTTGTTAGACATTGGAACAGGCTGCCCAGGGAAGTGGTGGAGTCACCATCCCTGGAAGTCTTTAAAAGACGTTTAGACGTAGAGCTTAGGGATATGGTTTAGTGGGGACTGTTAGTGTTAGGTGAGAGGTTGGACTCGATGATCTTGAGGTCTCTTCCAACCTAGAAATTCTGTGAAATTCTGTGAAATTTTCTGCTAGAAATGGAAACACACTAGGTTGAATCATTCTGATAAAACAAGATTGAAAGTCACCATAAGAAACTAGCTTTGTGAAGCTGAAATGAATTCTGTTGGCTCTATGCAAATAAAACAGCCTGAATAATAATTCCTGACTAGCAATTCCCTTAACCACAGGAAGCCCTTACTTAATCCTCCTTTTCTCCCACTCCTTATACATGTAGCCCTTATCTCAACGGTATGCACCTGGAATTCTTCAGGCCAACGCTCTTCCTCTGGCTTGTGCGCCTCCTCCACTTTTGTCACAGCTGTCAGTATTACTGGCTCTTGCTTGGCACCATAGCCTAAAGAAGGAGGAGAGATAAGAGCATTATGAGGGAGAGGAGGGGGGAACTGTTTCTGTTTTACAGCTAGCACAATGGAACAACACTTTCTGCACTAAGCATACAAAACATTAGGATTTGTTTTCAAATGGGAAGATACTAGAGAAGACATGAGACAGGCTATGAATATTTTAAAGTATGTGCTCTATGGGAGTTTTGGATGCAACTTTAATTTAGTTTCATCAAAGAAACACGACCACTGTATTTTATTTTGGTCTTTTTAAAGCAAACTGCCTACAGAGTAACAGTCATAAACCCAAATATCAGGAAAAAATAATTTGTTTTGGATATGTTTTAAATGTTAATATATGATAATTTAATATTCTTTGGTAGACGAATAACTATATGGACATGACAGTATGAGATTTTTTATTTTTCAATAGCTTTCCTGTAGCACATGCAAATAAAAAAAATGTAATTTACCAGGTTTGGGCTCTCCCCACCCCTGTATCAGTAGGTATGTTTCATCTATTGTAAACTCTTAGACATTAACAACAACAAAAAAGCATCATTAAGGAGCATCTTTAATTTCCTCGGTGCTTTAAGTGATACCTCTAGCCAGCACTTAAGAATACAAGATCCCTTTTCCATTTATTACTGAATGATGGCCTTCCTTTGAGACACCCACGAGGAGAAAAACAATTCAGATAATACCCTGGTTCTTTGATAATTATTTTAGAGCAGCTAATAGTTTGAGACCAAATTGAAGTATGTAAAGGAAAAACCTCCTGCATCTTTTGCGGTTGGCATGCTGCTACAGGGAAACCAAAAAATAACAGAAGACTGTAGCTTTATTTCACACAGTGCAGAGAGATCAAGAATAATTTGAAGCTGCTTTCCCTAACCACAAAGGAAAAGAACGTGATCTCTCCCTGAAATTTATTTCTATCCATACTAGACTTCTTTTCCCTTCATATAGTTTGTTCTTCTGTGAATCAAGTTTCCTCATCTGCATCCATGATGGCTTAGTTTTATGATCAAGAAAACATGCACTGTATATGTCCCTTTTTAAGGGAGTACTCAAGTGTGCCTACATTGGACTTCAAGTAAGGACACAGATGAAAATGCAAGTTAAAACTGAAAGCAAGGTTAGCATCCAATGCTTGGATGCACAGACTTCATTCATAATACCCTGTGGTTTTGTTCTAGCTCCTAAGTAGGCACGTTCAAATAAGGAAGTTTTCTGACAAGCCACATTGCATTCAGTCTATGAGCTCCTCCAGACCTGGCCATCCTGTTCAGACTTCCTCCAAACCTCTGCTGGTACATTCACTTCACGTCCCTTGACCAGTCCCAACACAAATGCTGCTATCCCCATCCATACACTTAACCACAGTCATGCCTTTGCAGGACTGGAGCTTCAGAAATTAGAGTCTCTGCTCAGAGAGCTGTTCAAAGAGGAAGGAGGATTCAGCATAGATGAAAAAGATAAAAAAAAAAAAAAAAAAAAAGGCATGACAAGATAATAAAAGCATAAAAATGGCAAGACAGATAATAAAATGCATAAAAAATGCAAAGGGTGTACTCTAGTAATTTTTTTTTTTTTTTTAAGTACATTTTAGTTCCCCTGACAACTTCTGGTGGAAATAACTACTCCAAGAATACCTGAGCTCAGAAACAAGAGTTGGCACGGCATGAAATACCGGAACATTTAACTACCTAACATAAAACTGGCTTGTTTGCAAGATGTACTAAGGCTCAAACAGAAATGAGGAAATCCATGAGGTTGGCCTACAGCTCTCATCTGTAAGACCTGCTGAATAAATCTTCACAGAGATGTATGCTATTTTAAAAGGAGCTCCTAGCATGTTTATCCGCCATCAAGCCAATGAAACAAATGACACGAGTGATCCCAGTGCTTCAAAAATTACACATTTTTTGTATATCTCAGAAAGATGCTGAAGTACAGATCTCTTAGGACTGTATGTAGGCTGCGTCATCACCCTCACCATAAACTCCCTGCAGGACTTCTTTTTTTTTTTTTTTTTTCTCCTAACAGAAGCTCCTCAATAGACAGAAAGCTGTAGCACTCTGTGTGGTGTCATCAAATGGCTTAAATTCCTCTCCAGCTTAACACCAGCTGGGCTACTTATGCTAAGCAAAAGCCTATAAGCTGTTTGTCAGTCAAACAGCAGAGGATAAAACTGAATGCAAGAAGCAGGGTAGAAGTGGCTAGGCTAAGTGTCAGGACAAGCAGTCACAAGAGGACAGAAACCAGTCTCCTGGGAAAGGGACTCTAATTCCCAAGAACCTCCTCTATCTTTAAACGGGTCATTTTGACCACTATTTTGTACACAAATTCTCCTCCTAGTAGATGAAGTTACTGAATACATTTGAAAAAGTAGGCCTCACAAGACAGAACTTCAAAACCCATTCCCCTCTGTTCTTAACCATGAAGGAAAAAAAAAGACCCAGCGTTAGTTCTGCAGACTGCTACCTAGAATAGCAGAAATTGAGTATCAGCACTGCTATTCCTATAAATTTATCTCTTCTGTTCTCAGTCCTACTGAAGAAGAGAGGTAACGTGCTGAGAACTGCTTTGCACAGGAGTATTTGTGTGAACCACTAATTCAGTTTTCTCTTTCTCATCAAATATTAAACTTGAACTTACCATCTGGGTCTTTAAAAGTCAATGTGATAAACTTGCTAGCAACCATGAACATGAATATCACCCAAAAGCATGCAGCTAGCAGCAGCCACTGGTGGTGCATGTTGTCAGACATGAGCCATATAAAGTTGTTGCTTCCTGTCAGAAAGAGGAAAGATTGACACGTTAATTCTTTTTGTTCCACTTCAGAAAAACACTTTCCATTACCAAAATGACAAAACTGTAATTATACACATGGGTCCTGAAACATAACAAAAGCAGCAGTTTTCTCCTTCTATTTTTTGTTCTTTTGGCTGGGTTTTTAACTGGTATTATTAAGCTTAACCTGCTGCTACATTTAAAGGTAGTAACGTTTCTTATTATTTTGCCACTTTTTTTTTGCCAGTAAAGGATCAACTGGAAAGTTTTTGATTTCCATCATGCATTATCCACATAACCAGCAGAAGGGGGTTCCTTGCAGCAGTGCCTACTACCTGTAGCTGAATCCACACACGTGTTATGGATATGACCTCCCCAGGAGCACAGGAAGGGCTACCCAGGGAACTCAGACCGCAGATTTAGTGCACAAAGAACCAAAAGGCACTGACTGAATTGAGCAGGGGGGAGGATGAGGACACAGCACTGCATTGTAAGCACGTGGTGTACGGCCTACCTTGCACAGCTTGTATGTTTAGGGGAGTGCTCCCAGTACTTTTTAGCTGGAGTTTAGAAAGCACAACCCTGGTAAGTTTTTTTAATGGTTAAAAAGTAAGAAGCAATATTAGAAAGAAGCCAATTAGAGAATAGAATAAAGTCCCGGCTATTAAGACAAATGCATAATTTTAAACTGCACCTTTTGCTGAATATTCAGCTTCTGATGGGCAACACATCCATGGAAGAACTGGGGCTGACACTGAGCATCTGCAAAAACCTCACTGCAAAATTTAAGCTTCCATAACTTAAAAAAAAAAAAAAATCATTAAAATAGAAATCTAAGAGCAAACACCATTACCTACCAAAATCTAAGGCTGATCAGGCCTGAATATTTATCTTGCAAAAATAAAGCACTGCTGTCTCAGTTGTTGTTGCAGAGGCAAGACACCTGAGGGGCTGAACACAGGTGATGGGAAGTTCAAATGTCAGTGAACTCTTCCTTTTGAGGATACAGGTGATAAAGCAAAAATCTCATAAAATTAGATTCTTACAAGAGTCTTGAGAGACTTGTCCATGTAGCCACAAATAAATAAAGAAAGAAAGAAAGAAATCACACACCTAGCAACAGGATCAAACTCAGTCCTAAAGGAACCAGGCACAGCTTGAAAGATAAGCACACCTGCATGATCCTGTGATCACACTTTCCGCACAGCCACTGGAGCGAAATGCCAGACAGTAAGTGAGGCCCTCATTCATTCCCAGCTAACATCATGCTAGTTAATACTCAGAAGAGCAAAATCTGCATTAAGTTTTTGATTGTATACTAGTGTTTCACCTTTTCCGTTCCCACAAAGCTTAAATAACAGAAGTAAGCCTATTTTGACATTGTTCCAACGCATCCACCTGCTACATCAGTACTGCTGCTACAGGTGCTGATTGCTTTTCCAAAGAGCTTTTGCCTTCGAGCAATGCAAGCACTTCCAGGAAGGGTTCTCACTGTAGCTGACAGAAGTGAAACGTCTTCAGGGTACGCTGAAAACCTGTGCAGACAGGCAAGCAGTTCAAAATGGATTTGGGAACCTAGGGATCTAAGTGAAATGGGCGAGAGGAGGAAAAGAACAGAGCATCTCCCATTACAGAAACAGAACTCGCAATTTTTAGCTTGGCTGGCAGCATTCAGGCCTATTTTTACTTCCTCAGAGCAGTATTTTTCAGTTTGGATTTGAAAGGCCCTTTATTTCCACCTTCCTTTAAGATTTTATTTCTGAAAACTTCTTGAAACACCACACTTCAGTAAAAAAAGATAGATCAACTGTCTTTCAGACAATTACTGGTTTGACCTCCATGAAGATGATGACTGTCATCTCCCACTTTCTGCTGCAATTCCCTGGTTATCAACTAAGCATGTGATGTCTGAGACACTTTATTCTTCAGCATCAAAAGCTGTTGGCCAGGACGGGCATATCCCACAAGAGTTCTAGAGCATGGACTCTTTCCAGCTCAGCAAAGCAGTTTCATTCTCTTTGTACCTTTACACTAATGCTGAAGTTGCCCAAAGATCCTTGCTGGAAACCATCAGATCTCAGAGGCTCTCTTTTTCCAGTGTGCCACGACATCTGCTATCTCCTGTTCAAGCACTAGAGCTCACCACCTCTGCTTTCAGACATGCCAACAATTTGGAAAATTTACCGACTCCCACAGGTAAGAGAGAAATGCAAAGCAGACATCAGGCACAAAACGTAGCAACGACATTTTTACTTTTTGGGTAGCTCTACTAAAATCACAAGAACCATTCAACATGCAAAACACTACTGAACCCTTCTTCAAGGCAGCAGACTAACAGCAGCTTGCAGAGGACACTGCCTGCAGAAGGAAATTCTCTTCAACCATCAGCTGCTGGCTCTTCAGAGACGTGCTGAATGGTCTGGGACAGACCCTCCTGTCTAACCCATTGCATCTGCTCTACATAAAAGGGGCAGAAGTGGGCCTACTACATCCAAAGCATCCCCGCCCATCTGAGGAGTTCTGTGATGGTGATGGATACGCACCATTCAGTAAGAAATATTGATCTCTATCTCCTTATGTAATTTATGCACTGAGTTTCTAAAGACGCTGTGCTAAACGACATGGGGAGAGCAGTTTCAGTGTGCTCTGACCTGAAGAGCAACAACAGTAGCACACACAGGACCCTGCAGCCAGACCCTGTGCTCCAGACACCTGAGAGCATCGCGTTATTTACCTTGTGGACACGGCTCAGAGACCAGAACGGGGACAGAACTGCAGCCACATCCATAACATCCACCATCATTACCCTTCACGATGTTGGAGAGGAAAGCATTAAGCAACTTAGCACGCAGCAAATCTACACCCAAATTCACTGCATTCTCAGAGGATTTATCATAACGCGATTACAATGGCTGGCACTGGGGCTCTCTTCCAGCATCCTCAACAAAAACTACATCTATCTCATGAAGCAGAACTATTCAAAATGATATAGAGAAGTAACTCGATCGTTATTCTCACTTAAACGCAATGACCATTAACATTTCTAAGAGAAGCATTTATGTTGTTTCCTGTTCTCTAGCTTTTTCTTCCCTAATAGATAGCTTTATCATTTTTACATACAGTAATCACTTCCTGCTATACCTCCAATTTTACTGCCTTGCTTTTGCCCCTCTTTTTACTTATTTTCCAGTGAACATATACTAGCTTCTGTTTTTACTCTTTAATTGTTTCCTTTGGCTTCTAAATGTAACTTTTACTTCTTACTGCCTAAAATGTTTTTTCCTTGCAGGCAGAAAAAGCAAGGAAGCTGCTGAAGTCTCAGTCCATCTTCTCACAATTCAATACACAGGATTCTCAGTCTAATTGCAATTCCATATTTTAGGAGCACAAAAACAAAAAAAGAATCCACTCTCTCTGCATCTATTACTCCGTCTTTCCTTCCCCAAACAACATGCTCAAACCCAAACTGGCACGTTTCCCTCCTATCAGCCAGACACCAGTTTCAGTGAAGCCCATGCAACGTGCAGAAACGCGATAGCAAACACACGCACAGCCACGAACCAAGGAACGGGACATGGTCTGAGAGTAACATTAGCTGGAAAAAACACTAGGACTTCGGGGAAGACTGATCCTTTCCATGTGAATGACAGAAAAAGATGCAGAGGAGTTAAAACAATTTTAAAAATCGATGCACAGGCCTGGACAGGGGCTCCCTGGCAGGACAGCCTCTGCACGCCAGTAGCCTCTGACTACCAAGTGCTCGCCCATTAGCTCGTGACTAATGCTCTAACCCAAACTTGTAATGAAGAACAAACAGCAGCTAGCTGGGATGCCCCATTCACTTTCTTCGAGGCCTCCTTTCTGTTATCTGAAGAGATCTGGACAATTTCTTAATACTTTAAGAAAACATATAGACTAAAACCTATTGCATGCCCATTGGAGGGGTGCTGTCAGATGTTTTAACGCACGTTATCACGGGGATTTTGGGAAGCCAACTCTTTCCGAAGGCTTTCCACCACCTTGCTGGCACTGCCAGGCCCACGGTCTCTGTTCCTACAGCTGCTGCTGGAGAGCCGAGCCCCCGCTGAGCGCGCAGGATCCACCTGCCAGCAGGAAGGCACCAAACCCTGCAAGCACTGCACGACCCACCTCACCCACAGACAGGCTGGGCACCAATTAACCCACCAGCACCCCAAATGCCATCCCACCCAGGCACCTTCTCCACGCTGGGGCGTGCTGAGGGGCTCAGCAGCGGGTCCCTGGCAGGCAGCAGGTGCAACGTGGCAGGCACCATGCTGCTGGGGGGCCCGGCGGTGCTGCTGCTCGCTGCCTCCCCTGCACCCACCTCTCTCCCCCCCACCCCGACCCCGACCCCAGCCCCAACTCACCGGCCTCACTCGGCGGCTCGGAGAAGCGGCCCCGGCCGCCGCATCCCCCCCTCCCCGCCCGGCTGCGGGCTCAGCTGCTGCTGCTGCTGCTGCCTCCTCCTCCTCCTCCTCCTCCTCCTCTTCCTCCTCCTCCTCCTCCTCCCGGCCCCGCCGCCTCCATTTCCTCCGGCCCCGCGGCGGGGATGGCAGGGAGGGAGGAAGGAAGGGGAAGAAGGAAGGAAGGCGGAGGCCGGCTCGGCCCCGCTACGGGGAGGCTGCGGGGCGGAGGCAGGAGGGAGGGAGCAAAGGATGCGCCGCCCGCCCCGCCATCAAAACGCCACGGGGGCCCGGCCTTGTGGAGGAAGGGGTGGTACTGGGGTAAAGCTACCCCGTTTTAGAGCTCTTTAGATACTGAGGGTGCAGCTTGCAGGGTGAAATCGTGGCACAACACCAAGGGCAGGCCCCCAAAGACGCGCTCCTGCGATCTGACCCCTCGCAGAAGTGGTCCCGTCCCCTCTGTCCAGTCATAAAAATCGATTTGGGTGCTGGGAGCTGGTAAATGAAATGAGAGGCACAGGGAAATGCCATCTTTCAGATGAAAAGTCAGAGTAAATGGCATCCTTAAGAGTCTTGTTGGTCAGCCAAAATGAATCGTGCAGACATACGCATACTGCATACCTTCATCTTTACATCTCTGTATCTTCCCCCGAAACATGCTCTGTCCTCAGGAAGACCCACAGGACAGGTGGGAGACCCAAAAGCCACACAAGGAATAAAACTTGACTGAGAAATTTAGGTTGATTTTCAAGCTTTGAGGAGAAATCCCTGATTTTCCAGACAAAATGATCTCATGTCCACACTGTGCAGGGCTGGCTCCCTCTGCAGTAGTGTTATAGTTCATGCTATGTGGCGCTTCACCCTGTTTTTCCTGTAAAATCTCATGTGGTGAACCTAACAAATTTGCTAATTGCGTGATTGTGTAGATAAGTAAATACCTAAATAACACCCAGCCCCTTGAAAGTGATTTACAGTGGAAGATTTTTTTTTCTTGCCCTGAACCCTCTAAGGTCTATGAGGAGCACAAGGAAACCTGCTGTCGGGTCAGCTCAAGAGTTGACAAATTCAGAAGAGACAGAGTTGTAGAAGTTTCTGCCTATCTGTGTCCAGTTACCAATTAAAAAAAAAGAAACAGAAAAGCCAAAGGACTCCATGAGCCTTATTAAATGTCTCTGGCCAAGAGGAGGATTTGGTCCCTCTAATCCGTGCCTCTCCAGACTTGATCACCACGATGTGCTACACTGCAGCCTGGCCAAGAGAGCCCAAGGAAGCCCATCTGGATTAGATCTGGAGCAGATCAGGCCAATACAAATGTATTAACAGCAGTGCCTTCGGTGCTACGCTGTTGGCAGAGAAATACCAATGAAGCTACTTTGATCTCACTGTGAACCAGTGGCCAAAAAACATTAACCAGAAACCCAAGTCCTCTGCCTGACTGTGCTGTTTGCTTGTACCAGCATCCTGGGACACCACACCCTCATCCCTCTAGAAACTGTGATAGTTACCTTGCTGGTGAAGCACACTGGAAGTCTGTGGCTGTCACCACTTTGAGCCTTGCATAGGCTAGCAGCTTTGGAAGTTGCTTCTTTCCACAGCTGCAGCCACGTAGATACATTAATAAGCAACCTCCAGCTGTGGGACCAATTTCTGACAGATTATCAGCCTCAACCCGAGCCCTTTAACCTCTCAAGTATGTTGTTACTGACATGTAAAATAATTAATCCTGTATAAAAGGAACCATTTTTTTCCAGACTAAGCACAGTTAATAAGCTTTGTTTTCAGTAATTGGCCCTGAAAGCGTCTGATGAAGTTGAAGAATGTGTCTCATAGGCAACTGTAAAGTTGGATTATACAGTTGCTAGTCCAGACCGACAGGATTCTTGCTACTAGGAATGTGAAACTGTAGTGGGGTTTAGTGCTTAAATTGGCAGCAAAATCAATATTTCAGTCCTTTTTTTTTTTTTTTTTTTTTTTTAATACTAGAGAATTTTTATACTATCAAAACAACATAAAAAAACAATTGTGCTGGTGAAAAGCCACCCTGCTCTCTCTGGGAAGTTCTAGGGTGACCACAGCTTCCTCAGAGATATACAAAGCTGGTGAAGAACCTGGAGCACAAGTCCTGTGAGGAGCGGCTGAGGGAAGTGGGGTGTTCGGTCTGGGGAAGAGGATGCTCAGGGGAGACCTCATTGCTCTCTACAACTGCCTGAAAGGAAGCTGTGGGGAGCTGGGGGTCGGCCTCTTCTCACAGGTAACCAGTGACAGGACCAGAGGGAATGGCCTCAAGTTGCGCCAGGGGAGGTTCAGGCTGGCAATGAGGAGCCATTTCTGCTCAGAAAGAGCAGTCAGGCACTGGGACGGGTTGCCCAGGGAGGTGGTGGAGTCACCGTCCCTGGGGGTGTGCAAGGAGAGGTTGGACGTGGTGCTTGGGGACATGGTTTGGTGGGTGACAGTGGCAGTAGGGGGGTGGTTGGACCAGATGATCTTGGAGGGCTTTTCCAACCTGAATGGTTCTGTGGTTCTGTACTTCTGCATCCAGGGGAATGATGCACCCATACTCCTCCAAGGATATGAGTCTAAGCTGGAAAATTTGATCTTAATAACACTTGCGACATTTGTGCCATTAAAAAGGCGTTTGTGTCCTATTAACTCTTGTATAGTGTTACTGCTGGTTTGATGTTTCTCCCAGAGGAGTCCTACTTGCAAAAGCTCAGTATCTGCAGGTTGGCCGGTCAGAAAGACCAGGTGTGGCACTGGGCATCTGAGCTGCAAGAGGCACATTCAAGCACGTTAAGAAATGACTGTCTGTCAGCAGCAGGCCCTCTTGACTGCTTTTGGTATGAGTTAATCCCAAATAGCATTTAAACATACCTGCATGTTGAAGCAAGCCCCTGGCTTGGACAAGATAAGCAACCATCCACACTGCAGTTTGCATTTGTACGCATCCAGCCTAAGCACACTGCTGAATCACAGATTCATTAAGGTTGGAAAAGCCCTCCAAGAACATCTGGTCCAACCATCCCCCTACTGCCAATGTCACCCGCTAAACCTGAACCTGAAGGCAGGGAGGGGACTTTTTCACAGTATTCAGCAAAAGCACAGGCTTGCCTGTATTGCTAACCTTATGCTGATTTTTTTTTTCCTTCTCTCCTTGTTGTTATTTCTGGTTTTAATCCAATGCCAATTACTTGGATCAGTCATGCTTTGCCTCCGTAAAAGCTGACCCTAAGACAAGTCACCCGTTCCACATCAAGTACTCGGGAAGAATAAATCTTATTTAAATCAGCAGGAACAGATGCTTTTCCTCTCATTACTGGTGAGGTGCCATTATTGGGAAGGTTACAGTTCTGCTTCATGGCTGCACTCCTGAGGCACGGCTGATCACGCTTTGCCACTGGTCTGACATGGTGCCTCTGGCATGTAGTACATTTATTAGGGTGTGATCTTCATCACCAGCTTCACTCTCTTTCTGGGACTTAAGCAAGGTAATTTCATCGTGGATCTGGTAGATGCAAGGTAGAATACCTTGTGGCATTTACAGCCATTACACTGCAGCAAAAAAATCAAAAAAAAAAAAAAAAAATAGGCTGAGGAATACTGCAATACTAGCAAGGGTGTACATCCTCACATAGATGTAGGATTCACAGGTATGGTCTGAACAGTAACTCCTATGAGAAGTGTTATAAGTAATGTCATACAGCAAAGTGTTATATATTTTTTCAATCATTTTTCTATAATAATAATTGGAGCAAGGAGTCACCTATGAGGTGCATGTCTAAAATAGCTGGTATATAGGAAGGACTGAGCTAGTTAAGTGTTTGCGTTAGTGGGGAGCTTAGGGCTGATAACCATCAAAATCCTCTGGTAGGAGCAGGATCAGATCCATGAGCAGTAAATGAGACTTATTTTCATTCGAAGATTAAGCCCACTTTTTATTTCAGGGTAGAAAAGTTTATCTCATGATAAGAGCCTTGGAAACTGTTAAACCTGTACACCATTAGATCTCATTCTGAATATGAGACAAAAAATGTAGACTGAGGTAAGTAGGTCATTAGCTGAACCACGTAGCTTACCTTGATTTGTTAAGACTTTCAGTCTGAGCTGGTCATTTGAAAGAGAAAGCAGCTTTGTGGGGTTTATTAACATCAATGAGCCTAGCATGTTGCCAGGACTGGCCTAGAGTAGCTAAGAACTACATTTAATTATCAAATCAATGTCAATTAAAATTGAACCCAATAATTCTGGATTAATTATATAGGTCATCAAATGAGTGCAGCCAACAAGCAAACTATCATGTCAATGTAGCAAGATAAGTCAATTCTTAAATAAATAAATAATAATAAAAAAGAAGAAATAACAAAATAACAATTGGGTTGTAAGCCTTAGTTATGGGTATTTTCCCAAGTAGAGAAATTAAAACCATTGATTGAATCAATTAGTATTCAAAACAAGCTAGTCTGCCTCAAACCAACCCCCTATGCTCTCTTAACCCCCTCCTTTAGCTGTGTCCTGAATCAGACAGCTGGATTCACCGGCTCTCGTTTCTCTCCGTGGCTGACAAACTGACAAGCAGCTGAGCCTTGAACTTGATCCACCATCAGGCAAATCAGCAAGTGCAAGTTGCTCGTGCCTACGTGGGGTAGGCACAAAGCAGCAGTGCTTCTCTGGGCTCCAGCCAGGTTTGGGGCATGCAGAAACACCCGGAGGAGGACTCAGGGATAACTTTGGGTCACAGGAGTGTGAGCAGAGAAAGGGACAGCTTGGGGAAGGTGCAGGCAGAGAACCAGGGTCCCGTTTGCTCACGGATGCGTGTAAGACTGGAGTTTTACACTAAGTGGAACAGCTTTCACAGGGCCACTGAGTGCTTCAAATAATTTATAACTTGCTGGTTGGGGCTGGCTCTTGGGAAGTGGCTGATGTGGTATCTATCAGGCGGGATCTGAACATTTGTTTCCCACATCCCAGCAGCCCAGTAATTAGCTAGGAACGGCACCACTCCTGCGAAGGCAAGAAAAAATGTTCATACCAGAAGCTCTAGGGGATATAAGTCCAGAAGTGCAATCCTAAAATGACAATCGCTGCTCTGCAGCCCAAACTTAGGACAGCAAGTCTGTGAGAGCTGGGGCTGTGCTTCACAGCTCTTCTTGGCACTGCCTCCCAGCCATGGTGGTCACCTTGGTGCTGGCCCTCTGGGTGGCATGGCCATTAAGGGTTAGGTGGCACACAACATCCAAACCTTGTGAAGGTAAGCTAAGAAGGTGTAATTTTGGAGTTATTTATATCTGAGTGTTTTCAATGCAAATTAAAAGCCTACTTTTTTCTTCTTTTTTTTTTTTTTCTTTTTTTTTTTTTTCTTTTCCCCCAAAGTCAAGGCCTAGTCCAGAGTTTCCTTGATCCTTTTATTTTAAATAGAACTGAGAAACACAAGGTGGCAATTCCTGGATGTTTCCAGGGGATTACTCCTCTGCGTTCTCAACCATGAACTATTAATGATGTTACCACATGCATGTTTAAACTTCCCCTGCGTGTTCACATGCTGAAATATTAAGAGGGAAAAAAACAAACAAACAAATGAAAACAACAGGGAACTTCCCCAGTCAACATGTAGATGGAAATAGGAATAGGAGGAAGAGTTAAGGTGGAGAAGAATGTGGCCTTTGGTCCTGCAACAAGAAGTCAACAGAGTTCTTTGGCCATCAACTTAGACATCAAAGTTTCTTCCCCTTGAAAGACATCAGGCCTTCTGACCCCTCACAAAATCTTCTAGATTTACCTTGATTTTCTGTTGAGAATTCTGGTTTCCTTCAGAGTAACGTTGCCCGAGATATTGGTGCACAGCAGGTCTTGGGCTGCACCAGCGAAACCTTCTTGACACTGAGGTGAGAATGGGAGACTGTATTCATAGAGTCACAGAACCATTGAATTATTTAGGTTGGAAAAGACCTCATAAGTCTTAATTTGAAAGGTCCTGCATTTAAAATGAGCGTATTTTAAACTGTTATGGCAGCAACCACCAAGGAGAGCCCTGACATGTGAGGGGCTGGGTAAATGTAGAAAGTATTCTAACACAGCTTTCAGCCTCACTACAAGGAAAGGCTTGAGATTATAAGATAATTTCAACATTTAATATAGAGCTTTGGCACGTCCTCAAGTATAATCGATGGTCAACAACCAACTGCTCCATTTATTCAACTCTTCCCAAGAGTAGCTGATGTTTTGGATCTGCTTGAACATCAAGCCAGATATGAGGACTCACCATGATAGACCAACCACGAGAAAGACCACGGCTTATCACCAGGCATTTTTTCACCTAAAAGGAGGGAGAATGATTTTACATCTTCTTGCTATCAACTATCTTCTAGCTTCCTACTTAAAAGGAAAAGGGTTAATGAGATGAAATCTGCGCTCACAGGCAATCTCTCACAAGTATTATAAGTTACTCAATTACAAAGCACACAAATAAATGAAGTCATGGTTGCCACTGCAGCTGCTGCTTGATAAATAGCAGTATTGAAGGTGCCGGTTTTGATTTTATACTTCAAACAAAGAAAAATGTCATTGTTGTCTAATGTATTAGACTATGCTTGATGTCAATCACTGAAGTGTTCAAACAAGTATCAGGATGTGCTTTTCTTTTCAGCTGATGTTGCTCTAAATTACAAAATCTACAACTGAACTCAAAACGATGAAAGAAATTTAAAAGATGACCAAACAAACCGAAGACACAACTTTCCAATGTGAACTTAGTAGTACCCAAAAAAAAGTGTTTTTGTGAATGGTCGAGGAGATCTTCTCAGAGCACAACTAACTCTGTCCTAACTCCTACCTCTGTCCTCAGCTCCTATCCACTTCCCATATAAATATTGTGCTTAGCCCAGATCAGCTGTGCTAAACATTCTTCCTCTAACATAATAAACTCTTACTGAATACAATCTTTTTTTGACCACTCAGAGCCAAACCTTTCCCATGCTTAGGCTGTCAGCTCTGGTTGCTGGGCACCAGGGCCCATGTTCATCCTCAAGCCCTGCTCACAAGAATCTCACAGAACCACCACTATTTATTTTTTTAGCATAAGGGACACCCCAGCCCTGCATTTCAAAGCATCACAGGATTTAGGCACGTTTCCCCAGCAACACTGTATTTATTTTAAGTTGCATCCCCAGAAAAGAAGGAGGCTGCCATCCATCCACCCACTTACAATTCCCTCTAGACATTCTGTCCTTTTATTTTTGACATCACTCAACGAGGAGGTTTTCCCTGCTTTCAAAAAAAGTACCAGAGCAGTTAGCATGTGTTTTGCTGCAACATCCCTTATTTCCTAATTTACATGCAGCTTCCCTGAGCACTTACTTCATTAAGGAAACCATGCCACCGAACAGTGATTTGTTGATCCAGGCAATGCGAAGAGGGCAGATTATTTTGTTCCCCACTAACAATAAAACCAGCAGCACACGAAGCTTCATTCTGTTGGACAACTCATGGTGCTAAATTGTGCCTAGCACTGTTGTCGTGTAAATGTGTTCCTATTACAGAAGTGATTGGGTCAAATCAATTTCTGCTGTTCTCTTGGTGATGTTCCTGGGGTTGCAATAGGGAAAAATCATTTTGGCTACGTTTTCTCTGAGCAGAAGTTGAGGGACCATTGCTTGATTGCATCTGCCTTTGTTTTATTGTCACACCATAGTCAGTACGAGGTTAATGTTAAGTCACCAAACACGTTTCACCTTGTCCAATTTCCCTTTCCCTGGGGAAAAAAAAAAAAAAAATCCTTTTTTTTTTTTTTTTCACTAGGATTTCACTACTGGATAAGTGAAGTGCATTATTTATTCCATGGTGAAAACAGAGCTGCTCTAAAACATGTTAATGGTAGTTTGATACTGAAGTCATTTCAGCACTGCCTTTCAGACTTTCATGGAGAATCATGGACTGTAGCAGCATCAATGTTGTGTACCAAAAACTCAGTAAAGGACTAGAACCTGTCAGGCTACACTGCAAAGTGAGTATATTTTTTTTTTTTTAGTGTAAAACCAGCTGAAACTGTATTCATGAATATGTTTCTCACATAGAGCAGGGCACATACAAAGAGATTTTTCAGTTGATAGCTTGGGTTTTGGAAATATATCCTATACACCCTCTAGAATTTGCTTTTGAAATTGTGTATCACGCATCATGAAGCTTTAATATAGTCTTTATTGGCTTCTTTAATGTTCTCATATATCTTACCATATTTCACCATAGATGACCTAGATGTTAATTTTGCAGCTCTCCTTATTTCTTCCATTAAATACTACCTTCTTTGGACATTTTATTGCTGGCCAGGAATATGCGTGATAACTTTTTCAACTGAAAGAAGAAGAAAATTTTAATTGAATGCAATGAATTTTCCTTCCTGCCTTGGGACCGTTCATGCAACTAAATCAACTCTCTGCTCTCCAATTTCATATGACTCCATGAGAGTCACGTAGCTGCAGCCATCTAAAGTATTTGGGGGCAGCAGTGATAAGCCAGACAGAATTCACCAGTTACTGCATGGTATCCTTTTACATTAACAAGTGATGAGATCCAGTCCCAATGTGTCATCTCTGCTAAAACCTCTCCCCAGAGAGATGTGCTTAGGAAGAAGTGCTTGACAGCCACTGCAGTGGCTGCTTGTTTCCTTTTCAAATTTTGGCTTTTAGTCCTCTTTGAGGAATTATGCCTTTTCAGGTAATAACCACATGTATTCTGCTTGATTCTAAGTGTGGTGTTGTCCTGGTTTAGGCTGGGATAGAGTTATTTTCTTCCTAGCAGCTGTATGGTGCTAAACCAGGGGAGGTGTCCGTCCTGTTTATATTATTATAAATTATATTGGCAAATTATACTGTGGAACGAACAAAAATGAAATCTGTTTTCTCCAGTGATATGGAGACAAGAAAGGTAGAGAGACTCCAACCTCTGCTTGTGCAGCAGGGCTGAGACTGGCAGATACAGGGTTTGCCCTAATCCGAGGGATATGGTGCTCCTCACAACTCTGTTTTCTCTGTGGATATTCATGCTGAGAGACCTGGCTCATCACTGTGTCCTTCATCATTATTTTCCACAAGTCATGCTTTGTTTTCTCTCATTTTTTTCCCCTTTCTTTTTCTGGCTTTAGCATAATTCCTTCTTTATTGAGAACCTTCAGAGCCAGTGAAAGTGCAGCAGCTGTCATTTAAGACAAGAAGGATGCATCCTCAGGATGTGTTGCTACAGAAGGGAACAGAGAGCTCACCTCACTGCATGTCCTGCACACTAGCGCTAGCTCTGAAGGACATCCAGAGGCATAAATGTCACAGGGAAAAACTGGGACACTCTGGCCAGCAAGTGTCCAGGTCATAGCTATTTCTGCCAAAGAGCAGAATAAAAGTTAAGTCTTACAGCTACCAAGAGTCAGTCAACTAGTTATAAGAGTTCATGCAAATGAAGTTTAACATGTCAGGGAAGCCATCAGTTCATTTTCAATACCAGTAAAACTCTGTATAAATCTCTCCTACCTGAAACAGAGCGAGAAAATTAATTGCCTTCATATTAAACGAGTCAAATTACTTAACAAGAAAAATACAGATATCTTCAGAAATAATTGTAAGTGACAGAGTTTGAGTACTTACTCACTTTGAATGCCACTTGACTCACATCTCTCGTGGGAGTAAGTGCTGCTAGATACGCAGAAGGGAAGGAAGCAAAGCATTGGGTTATACTCCTTGCTGTCATACAAGCATAACTCGGGGTGCCCAGGGTTGTAAGCTTCCAGTTATACAATATATAATACAGTATAACAATCAGTATAAGGTATCCAATACCACAGACTGTGATGATCTCTCTAAGCACAGAATTATAATTTACACACAGTACTGCTTCCATACAATATAACATAGTAGTATTTGTATATATTCCTCTGAAATTGCTTCATTTCAGAGGAATTTCCACACCTCTGGCTGAACCTAACAGTCATAAAATCACCTTTAGCCAGGAAATAGCGAAGAAGTGATCCAAAATAACATAACAGTTTGGATTCCCAGTCTAGCTCCTCACTCCTCCATTTGCACTATTCCTCCACAGTCAGACCCTCAGTTAGCTTGTCTTTGACCTCCTACTGTATGAGGCATGCTTGTATTGATCCTCTTTAAAGACTTGCTGACATAATACACTTTAAGACCACGGCCTTACATCTACAAAGTACAGCAATCCAACCACAAATGAAAGAAACCTATCCTGTACCTAGTGCTGGTGTGAGCAAGGTTTGGGTCCACAGCTCTGAGTGCTGAGTTGAGCCTTGCCCAGCTAGAAACAAAAACGAGACGAGAGCTTTCACTGTTTGGACCATTTGTCTGTGCTGGCAACGCAAATGCATGTTAACTTAAAATCATATTAAACTTCAGTGTAAGCAGACACTGTCATATTTAATCCAGGATGAGTACTGGGAGATGTCTGCAAGCTTTACGGCAGGTTTGCCTCATAAATATCCTGCAACTTTTGCAGTTTTTTTCCATCTTTCCAAGCGGACTGTGGCTTGTTTTTTACCAAGTAGTGCCAAGCTGCAGAGGGTGCGAGGCGTAAGGAGGCAGCAGCAGGCAGTTCAGATGCACTTGGGAACTGCACGATGGTGACATTTTATGGATTGTGTCCTCACTGTCCGTGATAACCCGCTGATTTCATTGCAGAGATCATTTACGAAAAGGAAGCCAGCCCTCACCCGCACGCCTGCTGAAAACAAATTTTCTTCTTATTCTTCATTTATCTATCACAGCATGTTTTAATCTAAAATTATGGGTGCCAAAATGTTACTGGTACTAAATATATACCAAGCCTCCTGACTCACCATAAAAAATCCTCATTTCCCATTGACCCCCCTACCAAAGCTTCATTTTAACTTGTTCATGAATAACTGATAATAACTCTTAACCTATTTCTTTCTCTGCACGCAGGAAGCCGAGGACCTTAAAGGGGGGATTTCACTTGTGCAGTAAAAGTATGGCTCATTAATCTGTCTTGATGCTGATATATCCATTGGCAGAACTGCACCCGAGCTAACACCTACGAAACGACATGTACAGCAGCAGAAGAGAGTTCAGATTTAAGGAAGGAGGACGGGTTCACAATTTGACACATTCAGCTCTTTGAAAATTTATTTTTAAACACTTTTATCCATTCGTCTCTCACTCTGCACTGTGGCTGATAAAATCATATTTTCAATTTGTTAACAAGTTGTACTGTTTTTTTTTTTTTGTTTGTTTGTTTTTTTAATGGAACTTGTATGATTTACTTTTTATTTAATCTTTAAGTATAAGCCTCACTTGAAGCAAACGAGCAGCTCCACAGGCTTCACAGGACTAACATGTAGGCAAAATTTGCTGAAGTGTACGTTTAAGGTACTCAGCAGAAAAGGGTGAAACAAAGCAGTGGATGCTGCATTGTGCATGAAAATAAGGAAGGAAAGATTCAGGCAGCATCCAGTATTTTACTTCAGAGAGGGGTAGGTCTTACCCACCCAACACGATCATACGCCTCTTTCCTTATGCTACAGCAAACACTGCACACTCCTGAAATTGGACATACTTAAATAGTTTGAAAGGGGCTATTATTTCACAGGCTGCGTGGGATGGAAGCGTGATTTTAGGCAGATAATGAATACCCTGAGGAAGAAAGCAGCAGGCTGTGCCTTTCTTACCAGACGGGGAAAGCCAGAGAACCATGTCCCATTACAGTGAATAAATAGTAGCGACTTGGTAGCCTCTAATTAGGGTACAATACAACTAATTAGTATTTAAAAGAATTACTATTTAATATACTACTGTTTGAAAAGATAGCAACTAACACCAAATCTGGAATGGATCTATAGGATGCCAGGTTTCTGTACCCTGGGAGTGATTTGGGTGCACAATCTGTGAAAAGTGTGGCAACAGACACACTGTTGACAACACCAATTTTCAGTGTGGTTAAAAGTAAAATGCCAGAAGACAGGGGGAAGATGGTTAATAGGAATTGTGCAATCCATCAGAGTACCTTTACCATCTATCATTTTGCCATCTACCTCTGATGAGCCCAGCTCACACCGGTGGGGCTCTGCTATCATGCTTCTGTGCCCACATCAGCTTAAATAAAATCACACCAAGCAGGAACACGTTTCTTGCTGCTGTCAAAATTAAAATGCCATCCTCCTGTGCTGAGAAAATTTAGCAAACACAGAACGCCCCTTTGCTGGGGCATTGCCTGACAAACCCCTCCGTGTGTTACAAGTCGGAGAAAGGGAAATTACGCCTTTGTTTCAGCTGGCTTGAAGTTTGTGAGGAAGAGTTGAGGACTCTGAGCATCTCGTCTCAGCTCGAAGGGAAAGCTTTGCCCTGAGAAGCAGCACAGAGATAACGGGGAAGCACTTCCCAAAGATGAAGGGAACAGCTAAATTGGGAAGAAAGGCGAAGCGCCACGAGCAGCTCCTTGGCTTTTCCATTGCCATACCTAGCAGGGGCTGGAAGTGGTGAGCTGAAAGAAAAAAAATAAAGAACAGAAACATCGTCTTTCCTCACGAAGACCGATATAACAGAGAGCCAGCACTTCTTCGGTGCCCAACTCCTTCCCGAGCAGGCACACCTCCCTCCCCAAGCCCCCCAAGCCTTGTGACAGCCCCTTCCACGCCACTGCCCCAAGGACGACTCCTCCACCACCAAATCCACCACCGTGGCCACCACCAGGGCCACCACCACCACTCCTCCTCCTCCCCTCAGCCGCCCGGGGGCGGGGGCTCGGCGCGGGCCCATAAAGGCGGCGGCCCTGCCCATCCCAGCCCAGCCCGGCCGCCTCCCGCCATGTCCCCGCCGCTGTCCCCGTCCCCGCCGCCCGCCCTGCCCTGGCTGCTCGCCGCCTGCTGCCTCTGCGCCCTGCCGCGGGGCTCTGGTAAGTCGGCGACACCCCCTCCCCTTCCTTCATATTTATTAATTTGAAGGTAAAAGGGATGCCTGCTAACTGTACATGCTGTGTCCTTCCCCTCCCCGCAGGGTTTCCCCAGCCTTTCGCCCGCTACCGGGACGGCGCGGAGCTGCCCAAAAGTCAGGTAGGGCTCGTCTCCTCCTCCTGCTCCCTCTGGGAGCCCTGCTGGGGGTCCCAAGAGCCAGGCAGGCTCGTAGCCACCCAGTCCTGGCTCCTTGGGCTAAATGTGCCCCCCCGGCTATGCAAAACCTGCTGTTAATATATGGTCTCTACCCCTCAAGCAACTGGCGCTGTGCTTCAGTCAGTGGATGGAGCTGTCTCACCAACCCCAGGTAAGCTGCCTTTGGCAATGGGTTTTCTCTCCTGCATGCTGTGGGACCCCCGAGAGCCTGGCGAGCTTGCTGGAGGATGTGCTGTCCTCCCCGCAGGGCTAGCTCGGTCCTAGGATCAGCAGGTGTGCTCGTCTTCCCATCGCAGTAGAGCACAAAGTGCTGTTGAGTGCTGTGGAGGATACCAGTGGGGTCCCAGATAGTGCAGGGGGGGTTTCTGAGGTCCTCAGAGGTTTGGGGAGCAGGGGGAGGCTCCGCAGCTTGTGTCTGCTGGCCCGGAGCTTGCGAGCACTTCAGGCAGCAGAGTGACTTTGAAAAAGTAAACCCGCTTCATTCAGCACCGAGCCCAAGGGGCATTTCCATTCTCCAAGGGTTGAGAAAGTCTTTGTAGGATCAGCAGTTATCTGGAAATTTTGAGCTTTTTTTTTTTTTTTTTTTCTGATGGATTTCACTCTTGTAAGACTGCTGGCAAATAGTTCCCAAAGCCAGTTGTTTGGGTGTCTTGCATTTTATCTCCTGTGCTGTAGTTATTTCTCATCTGACGTGACTGTGTACATGAGCAAACCCTTATTCTGTACAAGTCAGTGTGGGACCCCCCCCTCCCCCTTCTTAGGGTGTCTGTTTCACCCCCACCTTTTCTCTCTTGCTCCTTGGGAGTCCTGAGATAAAATCCATTAAAAGAGCTGTGGTAATTCACTTCAGCAGAGTTTCTCTTTGGCCCGTGATCGCTTATCCTACAGGTGTACAACCAGATCTTTTTAGCGTCTTATGACAGAATTATCCCTGTTGGATGTAGTGGGCTCTGTGGTCAAACATACCGAACAGCTTCCCCTAAAATGCTTAGAGATGCAAATGTGTACATTCAATATGCCAGAAAAAAACAGCCAATTCTTAGAACACTTAGCATAGGAAAGTGTATTTTAAATACGAAAGACTTATTTAAATCTCTTTATAGCAAGAGACTCTACTGACAACACGAGTAGTACTATGTGCATTCTGCTTGTGCAAAATGCTTGTTTTTCATCTCATAATAGCTTTAGGAAGTCTTACCCTGCTCTGAGTGGTTTGAGTGGAACTGCGTACAATTTAAATTGCACTGGGATCACAATTGAGCCTGTTCTGTGTAAAAACCCTGTATACAACATCCCTATTGGGAAATGTATTCAACTGCTGTTTGGCTTCGCAGATCTCCAGCACTGTTTTGGATCTTTGTTATTCCATATTCAACAGCATGCATACAAATGAGGTAAGGTGTAATTGCTTCATTTACTTAAAAGCATCCCTTACTTACATATTTCTCCAAACAATAATATATAATCTAACACTGTCATGAATCAGGTGATGTGGGAGAGTAGCTATGAAATACATAAAAGAATATTCCTTTTCATTAGTGGCTTGCATGTAACTCTTCTTCCATTACTTTATAGATCAAACCGTTGTTTGTAGACCTCAGGAGCCAAAAAGTCCACTTGCAATTAGGGTTAGCATTTTAACCTGACCCTCACTTCTGAATAATACAGGGTTAAATATGCCGAAAAAAAAAAGAACCCACAACATTGGTTCAACATTGATTTAAGATCATGCTGGACATGGAAACATTATGAGCTGCTTTACTGTTTTTTGTTTTTTTTTTTGGATGTTTTATTTAAGTTTCCTTTTTTTTTTTTTTTTTTTTTGGTGTGCCTGAATCAGATTCAAAAGCTTAAGCTGAAAGGTTGAATTATTGAGTATAGCACTTTGTCATTGGTGCAGTCATATTAGGAACTAGCTCAATGTCAGTTCTGCTTCATACTGCTTTCTTATTATCACCAGTTAATCAACAGTTCCTTTCCCATAAAATTCATACTGCCTGTAGGTATGTTATGAAAGCTAATTCACTTGTGGAGCTTGAGTCCTATAGTTGTGATTTAATAAAAAAAAGAGCCTTCAAGACAATAGTAGGAAGTATTTTGATGTGTTTTTCACCTCTCTTCTTGCCAGTGTCTTTAGCTTATAATTCCATGCATGCTTTCTTAAAGCAGCTATAACAATGTGCAGTACTGAAGTTTATTATATAAAGATTCTAGCATTTCAGTCTTAAATGTCCTCCAAATGAATTGAGTTCAATATTAACTCCTGTGCTTCTACAGCTTAGCTAATGAGGGGACATCCAGAATCAGACAGTAACTTTGTGTGCAGACCTATTTCTAGGGCTGATTTGGTTACTAAACTTGCTAAAAATTCACCCTCTGTTTTGAGTCCTTAAGACTGGGAGCTGGATCCCATACAGTATCCTTTCAAGAGGTACGACTAATACTTGTTACATATCTGCAGTAGGATTACATGTAGGTGGACTGAAGCTAAATGAGAGATGGAAGAACTAAACAAAAATGCCAATTGTTACCTGGCTGTTCAAATCTCTTACGACATGAAGCTGTATTTTCTCAGCCCACAAGGACTCTGGAGAAGACACTGCAAACACGAGTCTATATGTGGTGCTGCAAATGAAACAGTTATGAAATCCTACTGATTTCACGTGGACCTGAACTTTCTTCACAATCCTGTATTTGTGTGGTTTTATATAAACTTTAATTCAGAGTTGTAGATTAAGCAGAGAAGGCAGATAGTGTTTCAAGAGAAGGAATGATGCTTCAGCATCGTGACAGGCAAAGTCAGTGGCAATGTTGGCATAATGGGACTTGAGCTGCATTCGGGGAACTTAAAATCTGTTGGGACAACTGGCAGACTACTCAGTTTCTGTATCGAATCTTCAGGTATATCTTGTAGATGGCACTTTCAAATGAATCAACAGAAACTAAATATCTAAACCCAACTACATCGGAAAAAATCTCCATTAACCCTTTCCTAAAATCAAGCCAATGTACTGTTTAAAAGCTCACTTGTATTTCTGTATTTCTTCGATAGGATAAAACCATAAATTAGATAGGATATTTGAAAGTGAGTCTAAGTCATGAATTGTTGCCTCTTTGCTTGATAAACAGTAACCATCTCAGAACAAACAATCTTTGTACTCTGTCTTCGCATCCTTTAAAGCATCCCCACTGAGCATGTACTTTTCTCCTTTGTTTCATACTGAGCTGGCATTAATGGGATTTGTTCTATAAATCATTGCCTCAGGGCTTGAACCAAGAACAGGTTAACAAGGAAATCCTCATCTCATACCCTGAATGCCAATTCCCTCCTTTCTTGTATATTTTTCTTTTTAAATTCCTACTCCCCAGTTTCCCATCTTCACTCATTTCCTGTGATCTCCTCATTTGTCTTCATATCCTTACTCATTACATGTGCTTGGTTTTCAAGCCCACCCCAGACAACTAACAGATTAGAGCAGTGAGAACTAAAAGCAAACTAAAAACACCTTCCCCCTCATCCACCTTCTTCTATGTCCTTCCCACAAGTGCTGCAGGGGAATGGAGAATGGGGGCTGCGGTCAGTCCCTAAAGCTTTATGTCTGCCCCTGCTCCATGTGGGGTCCCTCCCACGGGATGCCAGCCTTCCCAAACTGATCCTGCGGGAGCTGCCCACAGGCACCAGCTCTCCAAGAACTGCTCCCACACGGCTCCGTACCACGGAGTCCATCCCCCAGGAGCAAACTGCTCCAGCACGGGTCCCCACGGATGGGTGGCAGCTCCCCCCAGACCCCCTGCTCCCGTGTGGGCTCCTCTCCACCGGCTACAGCTCCAGCCCGGGGCCTGCTCCTGCGGGGGCTCTCCATGGGCCGCAGCCTCCTCCAGGCCACATCCACCTGCTCCACCGGGGGCTCCTCCACCCATGGGGGGGCTGCAGCGTGGAGATCTGCTCCATGTGGGACCCATGGGCTACAGGGGGACAGCCTGCTCCACCAGAGACCTCTCCACAGGCCGCAGGGGAACTGCTGCTGCCTGCCTGGAGCACCTCTGCCCTCCTGCTGCACTCACCTGGGGGCTGCAGGGCTGCTTCTCTCACATTTTCTCTTTCCTAGCTGCTGTTACACATCAGGTCTTCCTTAAATCTGTTCTCCCAGAGGCCCACCCAGCATCACTCCCTGGCTTGGCTCTGGCCAGCAGCAGGTCCCTTTTGGAGCTGGCTGGAGCTGGCTCTGATCTGACATGGGGCAGCTGCTGGACTCTCCTCACAGAGGCCACTCCTGCAGCCTCCCTGCTGCCAAGCCCTTGCCACAGAAACCCAATACGCTGTTGTAACAATGGCTGTGGCTCAGAGCTTCTGGTCAGCCAGAAGTGTGGAGCCAGGCAGCTGTGCTGCAGGCAGGAGGGCTCCCAGACCTCACAGGTGTACCAGAGTGCAGGTTCAGAGCTTTGTTAGACACTAGGCTTGGTCTGCTCCCGTGAAGTCATGGAGAAAGTTTCTATTCTTTGATGTCAGGATGAATAGAAAAGTGGTGAATTTCCTGAAGAATAAAAAGGGTGAAGGGGAAGGCTTAAAAACAGCAACGATGCCTGGGTAATTCAGAAGGGCAATCCAAAAGCCGGAGAGCAGCCCCACTTTAAGAAGGTAAGAAAGAGCTGTAAGTGCCATTCAAGCTTGAGGAATGGAGCTGCTGTGCTCACTGCACTTTGAGTTCTGTTTTGCCCCCCTGAGCTGGAAGCATGTTGAATGATGAGGTTGGTTAAAGTGAGATTTAAAATAAATCTTTAAAAAGATCCATTTGCTGCTGCTGTTCTTGTAGCTGTCTTCTCTGCTTGTACTGTTCTCTCTTCTCACACGGAGTGGAGAACCTGATCAGTGACAGAGGATTAATGTAACAAACCAAAGAAGTGACAGCATCTTGATTAATTTACACTGTCAACTTGCAGGAATCACAGATTGCTACTGCAGAGTTTACAAAGAAGGTATGTAAATGTAATGACAAGTGAGTAGCAGTAGACAGCGGTGTATGGCCATTTTTGTGCTTCTTTTGCTGCTTTATACAAGTAATTTTTTTTTTAATGGTTGGGAAGAAAGCTGTGCAGACCCTGCTTCTGCAAAGAAATGCACCACGTATAAAGCTTTCTTTTCTACATTTTCTCAAGTCTGTGAATCTTTAATTATGGTAATTTAGTATATTTACACTAGACAGAATGGATAGTTGTTGACATTGCCCTTTGGGTATTAATTTTTAATGAGCATTCCAGATGAACGGGCACTGGAGACTATCAGCATCTCATTGTTTGCATGCTGCTGAAAAATGCCCTGAATTATTGATAATCTGATGGACAGACACCAAAACTTGTAAACAGATCTATGGAACTGAGCTTAAAGTGTTTTGTTAATGGTTTTGTATTTTATTTTACAGGATAGTCACGGGACTCTGGGACGGCCGTTTTTCCTTTTCAGGGTATCTGAATCTTTTGCTCTTAAAGATTTGCATAACAGACAATGTTATATATGGATATGAGCAACTGCTTACCTTTACAAACTTGTGCTGCACTTGTTTTGATGAGATACCAAATATCCCTTCCTTGAAAGCTGAAGAAGCCATTTGCTTAAAAAGCTCTGGTTCAGCTAAAAGACCACAAGATGATGAGATCTGGGGTAGTAATGGACTAAACCTTTTTTGCTTGGAAGAGGTGACTGCAATTACTGTCTCGAGTCAAGTCATCCAAAGAGAGAAGTAGTATGTGGCTTGTTGTGTCAGAAATGACCAAGGTGTCCTTGTACTAAATTCTCCAGACAAAACGTGCCTGAGCTGACTGTCCACGTGGTCTGAAAGGTCTGGTTAGCAAGTAATGGTATCAGGGTGAAAAGCCAAAGTAACATTACAGAGATCATCATTTCCCTCAATTTATTCACCCATTGGCCTGATGAACTATGGCATGGCCTAATGTAGAATATGCTGGTCTATGGTTATATGATTAATCTTGCATGATTAACACCAAACTAGTTAGTAGGAATATTGTCAACACATCGGAAAAGAAATCTGTTAAAAAGGAGATTCTGGCAGGTAACCAGAGTCCCAGTTCAGGCCAGCCAGGTACTTTCAGTCCTGGTATTTATATACTCTGTTGGTCATCAGGTTAGTACCTTCATGAAGTGGGACCAAGATCCTTAATGAGAATAATTAAAGTCAGACTATTTAACTGTTTGGATGGAGGCTGAATAAATACTTCTCAGGTTCAGAGGCAAAACCCAGCCTGCATGGCTCCCCCTGGTATTTGACATGTTGTCCCTTTAAAGGAAATCTTACTGCAGCCTTTTCACATGCTCTGGGAGGTGTATTTTGGTGTGCATATAAATCTGGCATCTAATACTAGTGTAAATACCATCTTATAAACCTATCTCATTATTGTATTTTTCAGCCTCGAAATGGAAGAACTATTGAAGGCAGTGGTGAGTAGGCCATCCAAAGGTGACAAGAATTTATTCTGTTTCAATAACGATGATCCTTGTGGCAGAAGGAGTTACTGAGGAGTATTATAGTAAAAACCCAAGATACCCATTGGGATATTTCACACAGTCTCTGAAAGCTATCAGGGTAGAAGTGCTTTCTTGCATGCTCAAGGAGTTACAGTGTATGCTTTTGACAAAAAGACTCTTTTCTTTCTTCAAGGTTCCTTCAGGAGGAGCTTTCATCCCCTATAAAAACTATAGAAGTGATACAAAAATGATAAAGGTTGAGAAAAAATCCTTTTTTTTTTTTTTCCCTAGAGGGTGTAAATTGTACTTTGAACATAAAAGCTAGCCATGTCCTTCGCTGTGATAAATATGTTCACTGACCTCTGTTCCAAGAGACCTTCAGTCACTAATCCCACATGAGAACCCACGAATACAGATCTCTGCATGCAGAGGGGAGTCATCCTCACCTCAGGATTAGAATCCGTTTTTGAGTAAACATTAAAAAGAGGAGGGGTGGGGATGTAAAGAAGGAGGAGAGTGAGATCTAATATCATGTAGCTCTTCTTTATCCATCTTTGGAAGGGTCTTTTGAAGGTCTTTGTTAGCTTTAATGGGAAATGCACAAAACAGGCAATGTCAATGCATCTCCTTTTTAGTTTCTCTTCTTCTAATCTTTTATTCTGCAATACAAGATAATTATTTTTTGTTTGCAGCATAAGAATTAGATCCAACTGTTGGTTGGAAGGGTTATTTTTCTGGGGGGAACAAGGCAGGGGAATAGCAAAGAAATAATGTAAAGAAATACAGCAAAGGTATTATTTGCTTTATTTTCAAGATTAAATCACTTCAGAAAGAAAGGAGACAAAGACTGTGAGAGTATCACAGAGCAGCATTGCAGTGTGCTTGCTCTGGTCTTACCCACATCTCAGTGCCCTGAGTCATCTGGGCTGCAGGATCAACACTGCCTCCAGTGCTCTGAATGAAAGTCAGTGAAGTTAGGACATGGTGGAGAGAGAAGGACTGTATTGGGAGGGAGGATTCATGTTTGAATGCAAGTAGCAGACACGGACACTTACCCAGTATTTCAAACTTTCATCTATTTTAATCTTCTGGTGCTAGGATTTGAGGATTTGAGGACCAGACATACATAAGTGAATGCTAAACCATATTCAGATCAACTTTTCAACATAAAATGTGATTTTGTGTTATTTTTTTTTTCAGAATACCACGGAATATGAAGTTTGTGGGTCGATTTACTAGCTCGGTAACTTGGTTTATACAAAGAAAAGAGACTTGCCATTGCCCTGTTCGTCTATTATGTGACTCAGTTGTCTGGAATTTAGTGTTCCATGTAATAAATTTGCAATCAGTAATTCTTCTTGTTGTCCTTCTTTATTGTAGCAGGTACTAACCCTCGTCAGGCTGTATTGTGGCATTGTCTCGTTCTAACTGTGTTCAGAGGAGATCAATCATCTGAATATAGATAATTTTCAAATACTTTCAACCATGCATTTTATATTTATTGCATATTCTTTAATAGGGTCCTGAGTGATGAGCTGCCCTTTTGACAAGAAAATATATTTTCCTATAATTTCAGAATATACACCCTAAACAACACATTAAAATCACTGTGGATATTTTCATGAATTATTTATTACTTTGAATAATTAAGGGCTTGAGTGTGATAAATGATGAACCCAAAGCACATTGAAGGAAGTGGAACACATACTGCTGTTCAGACAGGCACTATTCAATCAGATGATACTCTCTTTTTTTTTTTTTTTTTTTTTTTTTTTTTCCCAGCTTGCCTTACTGGCTATCATAAAGCACAAACGAGTCACTTATGAGAGATATTCTAAACATCCACCCTTTTTACTGAAATGGGGAATTAAAATCTGTGGTGCAGCCAGCTGTTTGCACTGTGAGGAGTGGGATGATTTCTTTTGGAAGTCAGAGTTATTTAGGGGCAGAAAGCTTAAAGCACTGAAATTATTACTTCCTTCAGAGAAGAGTATAATAAAAGACAAGGTGGAGGTTACAAGGCTTACCTTGAGGAAATACACCAGGTTGGGATTCCCCAGTAAAAACCGTCCCACAGCAGTGGTCTCCTCAAGTCCTCCCTTATCTTCCCTTCCCCTCCTGGGGAACTCAGCCCTAGTACCATGGCATGAAACCATCTCTGTTATTCTGGCACAGGTGTCTGTGAATGGGGTTTGCCAGCTCCACGGTCTTCAAAAACATACTCTGAGAAACAAGTGGTGGTTTTGTGCGTGTGTTTTTGTTTTGTTTGTCTTGTGCGTTATTTTTAACTGGCTAAGGTTCCAATTTGGGCTGTATTAGCAGAATTTTGCCCAGTAGAGAGAAGGAAGTGATGAGTTATTTGGCTGTTGTTGGATCCTATCTAGGTTAATGTGTCCAGCTGTGGGCCCCTAATCCAGGAAAGACGTAGACAAACGGGAAGGAGCACATGTAGATCCCCCCAAAACCATTGGGGCTGAAGCACTTGGCCCACGAGGAGATGCAGGGCCAGGTCAGCCTGGAGGAGGGATGGCTTCAGGCCACCTGATGGCCTCCCAGGACCTGAGAGGTGACATCCAGGAGACAGAGCCAGGGGCCTTGTGGTGCAGGGTGGGAACACAAGTGGCAACAGGCATTATTAGGTGAAACAAGGGAGGTTGAAGCTGGCCGTAAGGAGAACATTTTCCCCAGGAGAACAGCCAAACAGTGCAAAAGGTTGCCCAGAGATGCACTGTCCAGCCTTAGAGGTCTGTAAGACTGGAGAAGACAAAACCCAGTGTGAATTCACGCTTGGGACTGGACAAGGAAGCACAGGACATAAATAGATGTGGGCAATGGGGGAGCAGGTCTGCTCCTTGAACCAGGACCTCAGCACAAATCTGGTTTGGTTTTATCCCAAAACTGCCTGCACACCACAAGCCAAGCACTGGACTGCTGAGAAGGTGCAAAAATGAGAGGCAGGAGCCGCTCAGCATCCTGCCAGGCAGGGAGCAGCAGGAGGGGCTGCACCACAAGGGGGGACAATCCAGGACCCCCACAGCCTCTAATGGGGTGGCACCTGGCTGAAGGACTCTGTAGGTCCCATACCTCCACCTGGGCAGAGGGTGCTGGCGAGGGGCTGTGGGGTGTCCCAAGGGAGGCTGCTAAGGGCATCCATGGCCTGTTTGTGCCCTCATGGCACACCGCTGAGCACTGTGTTGGCAAATCCTACTGGAAGTGGTTGGGTCATGGAAAGATTACCAAAGGGATGCTGGCTTCTCTGGCTCCTGAAGTGCTAGGAGCCAGCTGGGAGAAAGCTAAGCCACCTGCAAGTGGTGGGGATGCACTGCAGTAACGCATGGAATTGCAAGGTAATGATGCTAAAGCACAGCGATGGCACTTGTGGCCTGTTTCACATCAGAGGCCAAAGCTAAAGACAATCAGGCCTTGCTCAGTTCTGCATGAATACCATACCACACGCAGCTCATGCTGTGCTCTCGCCATCAGCAGCGCCTTCCTCCACCCACAGCAGGTTTCGAGAATAACGCCTAGTGGGGCCTTAAAGCTGGCTAAATAAAGGTGATAAACGTGTGGTAATCTGCAGGTAATTAGCTGGGATTCCTCAGCTGTGTTTCTGTAGTATCTGTGGCTCCCCTGTGACACGCATAGGAGAGCTCTTGTTCACCACGCAGCGGGAACCTTTGCTCCCCGGAGCAATGCAGATGGCAGCTGTGGAAGAGGAGAGATTCATAGCGTTGACATGTAGAGGTCATCCTTGGCCCAAAACTCTTTCTGAGCATCCATCCCACTGCAAAACCCACAGCAGAAAGCTGAGGAGGCCAGATGGGTGGCAACAACAATCAGAAGGACAGAAAACTTTCAGCGAGAAAAAGGAACAACAGCTCAGTTCCCCATGTCAGCAAGAGAAGGGACAAATAAAAGGGGACGTGACAGGATACACAAAGTAATGAGCATGTTTAGAAGAGTAAATCCAATGCTTATCCATCCTCCTGTAATGAAAAGGAGCAACGGGGGAGATTCAATTACTCTGAGAGGCAATACATTTAAGCCACAAAGGGGATTTTTTTTTTTTCTGACACTTAATCAACTCCTGAAACTAGTTGCTGTAGCTTAGAGCATGCCGCTCGAGACAGCTCTGCTGGCTCTCAGCAAGGCAGGCACAACTTCACGCCACCTAATTTACCTTGAAAATCACTCCAGGCTGGCCCAGGACCTCCTGTGTTAAAAGCCTGGGCTGCCGGGGCTCGGCTCAGCGGCTCCCGCAGCACAGCACTGCTCAGCAGAGCACACAGCAAGGAACCTGCAAATGGGCTTGCTGGGGGGGGTGAGTGCTGTGTGCCCTCTCCACGGGCTGCTTGCTAAAGAGCCAGAGCACGAAGCATGGGAGGAAAACCCTCCTGGCACTTTGCTTCGCTCTCTCAGGTCCCTTCATGCTCCGTTGCCTTGGACAGCCTCGCTCCCTGCCAGTCCCCTGGGCTCCATTTCTGCACCGTAGGTGGAAGGTGAAATGCACGCTGCAGGCTTCTCCCTCAGTCCTAGGTCTGGCAGGGCTCAAATGTCTCGATTCCTGCTTCTAGCAAAGGGGCTAGCCCTTTAGCATTGCACAAACACTTTGCTGAATCAAGGATGCAAACGAGTTGCGACAGAATTAACGCGACAAATTGTATTTATTTGTTCTTGAAGCTTCTTTGCCAGAATGCAATGCGTGGGGTTTTGCAGGGCTGATAGCACTCGCTCGCAACCTGGCTCCTACCAGGCGGGCACACTTACTAAATCTCCAGGCAATGGCAAGCCGGGAGGGACTGCAAGTGCTGGAGGACAGAGTCAGCATTCAGGAAGGTCTTGGCAAAGATACATCTGGGGAAAAAAATGTATGTATGGCTCATTGAGGATGAAAGTAAGGTATCATACGTGCAGAGGAATAATCAGTCACAGCTTTACAGAAACAGGGCTGGGTGACTGCAAGCAGTCAAGTATCAGTGTTTGGGAGAGCTCAAAAATATGATGTGGAATGAATGAGAAGCTGTAAAGAGAGACATGAGAGATTTTGCACTGCTTGTTGCAGGGAAGACTTACAGAGTAGCACTGAAGGAGAAGGAAGGAAAGGCAGCAGAGGAGAGCCCAGCAGAGAGGAAAGATGGGTTAAGGGAAGATAGCACCCTGAATGAAGAGGGGTGGGTTGCAAGAAGGAAGGTTTGAAGCAAGGAATGATAAAATGCTTCATTTTAAGCTTACTGCTCCTGGCACTAACAACCATGCCCGTGAATACAGCCAGGAGCAGTAAGCTTAAAGTGAGGAAGGAATCTCATTATATCTGACAATCAGGAGAACAAAGCCCTGACAGATGGTCAGAGTTACCTTTTCTTGGTCATACAAATTTTCCTGGTGGACAGAAACCTCACTTGGACGGTTCTTTACAAAAGTCCTGGCTCTGAAATAACTGTGAGCAGCACTTTCTCTCCTCTGTGTTATGTCACGGTGCAATGTTTATTGCTAATTATGTTTCATTTAATGAAATGTAGTACTGTTCTTTACTTGAATATCCAGCACACCTCAGAGAGAAGTTGCTCTGACTGCTTCTGCAGTGGAAGATTCAATCTCGGAGAGCTCAGCACTTAGACTTTACATGGGTGAAAGCTCATCTTGTCCGCCACTCAGTGGAAACTTTTGCCAATCCAAATGCCACCTGTGGAAGAGGAGAGATTAGTAGAATTGACACATAGAAGTCAGTTCATCTTGTGTTAGTAAAAACTGTGAGAAATGCCACCTTACTCCCAGAGCTGTGTGTACCCAGAGCTATGGCGCAGCCTCTTTGCTTCTGGGATGCATGTGTAGCACAAAAGAAGACATCCCAGTGTGGAAAAAGAAGCATATGGATTACAGAAAAAAAAAAAAAAAAAACAACAAAAAAAAAAAACATGGAAATGCCCATTTGGGATCTGCAAACTCAGACTGCACACGAACCAGAGTCCTTTGAAAACAAATGGGGGGATTCAGACGAATGTCAATGGGGACAAACCAAAGGACAGTGAGATAACTGCCAGATATGCACAACAAGAAATATTATCTAGGAGCTAAACACACATCAGCTGACTGCTTGGCTCCTCTTCACAGTCCCCAACAGGTAAGGAGACAGAAGTAGCTGCAGAAATTGCAAATCTACCTGCTGTAGATTTCAAACCATTTAACACAGCCAATCCGACAGAGGATGTGCAGCCTCTCGACAGGCTGGCCAAAAGCTCCCTGCACCCTGCTGCAGTTTTACTGGTGTATGCGAGGCCAGGGAATAACCCCCTGCTACAAGACGGATATGCTTATTGCTCTGAAGACAGCACCAAAATGTTTATTTGTTTGCTGGGCTATTAGAATCGGGCAGTGACTGCAGGATCTCTACTGGCAGCAGGGATGGATGCTTGTGTGGAGGTTGCTGCGAAGGCTTCTCCTACCTGCCTGCTCCAGACAACTCACACATCACTTTTGCCACCCCTCTGCCTTACCAGACAGAGAAAAAGCCTGTGTTTGACAGGGCTGGATGGCCATAAACTGTCTTAATCCAGACATTTGTCACCCTGATAGGTTTCTCCACCGAACAACTAGAAGCAGCTGCCAAGTCTCCTTGTCTGGTCCTTTCTGCATCTACTTTTTCTATGGTGAAGGAACAAAAATGTAACTGGTCTCGTAACTGGCTATTCACCACCCAAAAACTTGACATTTCTCTAGGGGGAAGAGCCTCACACACCAAATACCATCTATTATTCTTCAGCCTGCTGAGAGATCAACAGAGAAAGTCTGAAGGAGAATATACAGCAAAGCTGAAAGAAAACAAAATGTTTTGAATATCTTTGCTGCAAAGGTTTTGAATGAAGCTCAGGGGTTTCTGCACAGCAGTTCAGATAGTTCCTGCTGAATTCCTGCCTGGGGTGAGGAGCACGCATATTTCTGGAGTACAGCCATCTAAATGTAAAGCAGTGAAAGACCAGCATACAAACTCGAATTTCCAACAGAAAAGGCAAAATACGGTACACAGATGAACTGACACCAGTACAAAGGATCAGCATCAGCCTGTCAGAAAAGGAACAAAATCTGGGAGGGTAATTCAGTGCAGGACCGAGCTCCTGCTTCCTCTGACGACCCTGGGGTGCAGGACTTGCCACAGCTGCGTGGGCGTTGTGGGGTCTCCATGGGCTGCACCACAGATCTGCTATATAAATACCCCAAATATCCTTTGTTTATAACATGGTAGTCTTATACCAAGTTCTCTCCTCCAGTTCCACAGCTGTGTATATTTTGTGTATAACCACTGGGATACCCGAAAATTATTATTTCGTGACAGCCGGTACCCTGCAGCAGGGCGTGCAGCTGACTTCTCCAAGGGGACAGGATGCTTAGCGCTGCAATATTGGGGCTGGGCACCAGAGGGCAACGCTGCTAGCAAGCCTGGGATGCTCACACCGGAGGCACGCCAGGACCCTCCGTGCTCTCTGCGAGGCATCACTGCCGTGCTGCGGCCGCTGGTGCAATGTGCTCGTTTCGATACTGACTCGGGTGACAAATGAGTTAAGCCTTCGTGTACCCCTTGTACTCACCTGGACGAAGCGATCAGAGGCCATAACTTGTGATTGATTTATTTATTTCTTTATTTTCTCCTTACAAAGGAAGCAGCGACAAAGGGGGGCAAAATTACAAGCACACAAATCTCAGCACAGAGTGATCTGCAGGCACTCTGCAAAACTGATGCATCCATCAGCAAGATCAACCCCCTAGATGGGTAGCAGAAGATCTTATTTATTTATTTATATATATATTTTTTTTCCAGGCATCATTTCATTTCCATGCTTCCATCTGCCCACAGCTTCATTGAATTGTGGAGTACCATGTAGACACATTTTCTAATGGTTGTTATTGAAAACATCCATTTTCCTTGACAGATAATTGCACCATAGCACAATTGAGTTAAGAAAGTAACGCTACATCAAGATAAACGTGTTTTGCAGCACTGGTAACAAGAGAGCTGCCAGAGGAGCTGCATTTTGAAATTTTTCATTGCTTTGCTTTACAACTAAGTCATGTACCAGCCTTGGCTACAGGTGACTGGGCATAAGCTGAAATGTGTAGCATGGGATATGAGGGAACTAGCCAAGTGTGAAATTACTGTGCAATTAATGTCTTGTTTCAGAAAAGTAAATGAGCAGCTCTGTGATCAGCAGACCTAGCAAAGTTATTTCTATTAGATATGCAACTCAAGGAGGATTTCCTATATTGTATTTAATGAAAGATAGTTTTTATTATCATTTCATTAGCATAATTTCATGCTGTGGCCCTTATTTCAGCCAGGGCATTTATAGGATCTCTTTCTTTCGCAGACCTAAGTCCATGCAATTGATAGGGTTTCAGCTCTCCATCATATCTGCCTACAGCTGTGGATTCAAAAGTTAATAGGAGAGGACAGATGGATAGGCAAGCAAATGGTATGCTGCCATAAATGTTGTTTTCTTAGGAGTAAGGCCAAAAACTGAAGGCAGTAAGGCAGCTCAGTAGGTAGGGCATAAAACAGTAAATTGGATGTCTGAGCTCTAGTACCGGCACTCTACATTTCAGTGCTTCACTTAAGTGCATGATTTCCATACCTCTCAAGTGCTTTGCTGAACAGGGCTTTACCCCTGTCTATGAGTTATGCATGCTACTGAAATGGCACCTGCACCTTTCTACCTCAGCTTCCCCATTGCTGAAACGTGGGTATGGTTACTTGTCAGCTTCAAAGTTTTGTTATGACACCCAGTTCATTTCTGTTCAGAAACAAGAACACCTATTAATCAACCTGGTTAAAACCCAGACCATCCAAGGAAGACAAATATTGATGGTCTAGATGCTTGTCTGAATTTGCTCCCAATCATTATGTCTAGGATAAATAATGACATTAATTATCATAATAAACCAGTAATATTTATTCATTAAGTTTATCTTATAATCAAATGAGAGAATTTATGTTTACTTTTAAATCCATCCTTAAATAATAGCTGTTATCTTATTACCTCTATGCACCATCATTTATCAATGTGATTAGCTCTACCCCAGTAAATGCCTAAGTACTCTTCAGCACATGTTTTGCAAAACCAGGTGCCAAACCCAGTTCTGCATTCATCCTGCTTAGACTGGTTACACTCCTAATGAAAAAACTTTTGTTGTTGTTCTATCTGCAGGTTCCCGAATAGCTACCATTTCTCTGCTGATGCGTTATAAGGCAGCAACCAAGTGTCATATTTATTTCCCTTCCTGCAGCAGACATTTGATCTGTTGGTGGCCCCTGCCAGGGCTGGTGCTAAACTTAATGAGCTACATTCACTTTTAACAAGCTGTGTGGAAGGGAGAATATGTCTGGAAAATATCAGTGGTCCTGTTGAGTAGGTAATGGAACACGCAGGTATAAATGCACAGCCATAATGGCCAGAAAGTACACCCTGACATTCATCTTGCTTGATAACTTTTATAACATAAAGCAAAGAACATCACTCAGTAATTCCTGCCACGAAGGGAATTATTCTTTGTTTTGCTTTATTCTATCATGAAACGTTACTCCACACAATAAATTTCACGTTCACTTCCTGCTGATTGTGCCGCTCTTTCCTTCACTGTCTACATTTCTCTATTTTTACATTTCTGGTCTCCTATTTCATAGTTTTTCACCACTTTGGCAACATTTCTCCCAACAACAACTTCTACATTGGCCGTCCTCATCCATGTGCCCTGGCACAGACAAAGGAGGCTACGGCTGTGCTCTGAGGAGGAACATGGTCTGAAGCAGGTACCAGAGCAAGTTTCTCAGAAGAATGCTTCAATTGTAAGTATTAAGTGATGGTGAAGTCCTCAGGTGTTTACAAAGATATTATTCTACCTGGATTTGTTCTTGCTCTCCTTGTCTTCTCATAGAAGACATCCACTTTTATCCATCAGGGAAAGCAGAGTGCAGGGCACAGTGGCAGTGCTGAGCCAGAGGTAGGCCATGATCCACACTGCAAGGCAGCTTTATACCAGCATACGTCCATGAGTCCAAACGGATGAGTCCTAACTCCTAGTGGTTTAGCAGAAGAATCAGGCCTCTGCAAGGCCACATAGGGAAGAAGCTCCTCAACTGGTAAACACAAAGCCCACAGAGGAAAGGTTCCTGGGTCTATTACTGGTGTCCCAATGAGCAGCGTACATCCTGGACCACCCTGGAAAAGTCAGGCCTCAGCTAAGTCATCTGATGTGTTATGACCCTGATAGGAGAGATCAAAAATGGGGAACTAAATTTGAGCTGAGAAGGGATGTTAAAACCTGGGAAGGGAGAAGGACTGAGATGTATGACAGATGCTTAATTGTTCCTCAACAGATGCATGGGCTATGTGCGTGCTGCCTTACAGAAGTGACTGCGTTCCTTGGTGGATTCAGCTAGCAAAGTATGATTTAAGCCTCATCAAGCAACTGCGTGTCTGAATGAATAGAGAAGCTCATAAAAACAAAAACTGTTTCCTAGCTCAAGCAGCGATCTTCACCGTCTTCTAAGCACGTCTGAAAGACTCAGAGATATCTGAGTTGCAAAAGAAAAAGTTGGCCAAGTGTTGTAATGGCTTGGCACAGCCCCTTGCTGTTTGCTGCTTTGTGTCATTAATTCAGCTTAACCGGTACCCTGGATTCAGTGCTTGCTGCAAGGAAAAAGAGCCAAGATTCTCCTCTGACCTAGATGAAGGACGGCTATTTTCAGGTTACTGACTTGCACTTCTCCTGCGTTCTGCATTATGCAAGGTAGGCCTACTGACTCTGCCATTTTATCACAACATGGTATGACCTAGAAGCATACTGATATCACATCTGGACTGAACTATGTGAAGAAAAAAAAACAAACACCAAGAAGTGTCAGCCATCAAGTAATGGAATCAGGCTCCCTTTTTTTTTGCTGCCGTGTTGGCTCTGTGGGGTATCTTCAGTTACTGTGAGTCCTCGGTGGCTGGACAGAACCCTAGGTCCAACACCAGGTGCAGAGGAAGGCACTGGGATAATACAACTCCAATGTAGGCTGTTAGCAACACAGCTGAGAGGTCTAATGCCTTGGGCTGACAGCAGCAAGTCTGAGAGCAGAGCAGCCGAACCAAGCCTTTGGTAGCTTCACAAATACCTCCTCTGTCAAAAGTGCACGTAGAAAGATGCCTAAACTATGGTGCTGAGGAAGAACAGAGGAATACCCAAACCAGGAAATATCTGAGACTCTATGTATGCCTTCCCTGGCCTGGAGCTCTGTTTGAACTCTGATACAGGACACAGCTAGGACACAGGGAAGGTTCTTTCTGTCCCTCTCACTTTCACAAATACATTTAAACTCTAATGCAGCTTGGTGACTAAGTCCCCCGCTCCTTGCTATCAAGGGAGATGACAGCACAGATAGCGTGGGGTCAGCTCGCGCATTTTACTGGTTCATTGGTCACATACATCTAAGAGAATGACTGGCTCCTCTCCCCAGCCACCAAGTTGTTACTGGCATAATAAATGTTAAAATCATTACAAGCTGAGTTTAAGTGAGCTTGTCTTTTCGGGGGGTAGAACAATTAAGAAGACCCACCATGATGCTGCTGGCAAAAATATCCTCCCAGATGCTACGCACAGCACTGCAAAGAAAGCCACACAGATAGCTGGAGAGAGCACAGCTTTCACTGCAGTGCTGGAAACAGTTGTTCCCTTCTCTCCCACACACGCTTTATATAACCCCTTGTTTGGGAGTCTAATGAGCGCTTGTATAAACAAAACAATGGCTTCCAGCCTTTCTAATACTTCGCAGCCTCAAAACATTCAATAAACATTAGCTAGTAAATAAGCAATTCGCCCCCTGAAGTCAAGGAAGTACATAAGCTGTGACACCAAGGAGAGCTGAGGAAGAGAGACCGAGAAAGAAGTGGAAACAGGGGCAGAGTCTGATCCAGCTGCTGGGGCAGCCTTCACAAGCCATATGCCTCACATCTTATCAAAGTATTTACTTGGGGTATAGCAGTGTGCAATCTAGTAATGAACAGGGCTGAGGATATATAATAAAACATTTTGTCTTCTAGCATATTTAAACTGACAATGGATTTTTAATCAAAGATTAAGAGCACCCCACTGAAGCATACATGTTGTAAAAATGTGCATCTTCAAAAGAAAAGACCAAATAGGCTTCCCAGCTGCAGGAGGGAAACAGTATTGGAGAATTAATGAGAGTTCTCTGAAATTAACATGGTTTATATTTTTAATTGTCTTCAGACATTGCAAAAACAACACAGGAATGAATGCATCAGTGGTTTTACATTTCAAAATGCAGCATAAAAGCTCTAGCAGTGAGCACAGAGAACAGAAGCACCATGGCAAGGCATATTTCAGGAATTAACACATCTACAGGTCAGCCCAAATTACTAATGACAGTAGAGCTGCATGAGAGCTGCTGGGACTCCTGTGTGCTCCAGGAATGCCCTTCCCCTGCGGATCCCTCTGGACCAGTGTTTTTCCAGGCCATTCTTGCTTGTGCAGTTGTGCCAAAGATGATGTCTCTCCCCAGGAAGTGTTTTGAGTTACCAGCCTCCAAACTGGCTCTCGCAGTTGCAGATATGAGCTGGAGACCCCAGAATGCCTACTGGGCATCTTCCTATGATTGCAGCTTATGGGGCAATGGAACAACACCTCAGGTTTGCCAGCCACCCTGCAGTAGTGCTTAAGTCCTTAAGATTTTTGGTAGGAGGTAGTCTATAAGCTGTGCAGAGCTGGAAAAAAAAGTCATCAAGTCCAAAGCAAAGAAACTTAACATGCATGAGGCCAGCAGATGCTGTGAGCAGCTGTGTTGACCCAGCAGAGGGAGCAGTGCAGCACTGCAGGAGCTTCACGAGCCCATGCTGCTGCTCAAGCACCCGTGCTGTGGACAGCATCCTGGCTGAGCCAGAAGCCGGTCTCTGAGCCAACACAGCATGAAATGTAACCACCAGCCTGACTGGGGAACAAGGGGCTGTTTTTCTTCAAACACAGCTCATATTGTCAGTGTTGACTGAAACTGCTGTAGAAAAACATCCAGCAGCCCCCCTAAGGAGCTGCTGTTACTTTCCAAGGCAACAGTTTATTACACAGGTCGGCACTTCAGCATCATTTCACCCTCTAAGTCTCTGGAGAAAGTTGCCTGTGATTACACAGCTCACAATGGCTGATCTTCAGGCTGCCCTTGAACCAATACTCATCTACCACCCACACTATAAACCACTCATCTCCAGCAATCATAGCAGCCAGTTATACTGGGACTGACCTGATACCTACACTCTCCTCTAGTTGTCTTTTCATGGCCTTGCCTCTAGTAGGAGCTTGCAGTATACCCACATGCTAGAAGTTTCACATACTGAAAGTCCTCCAACTGGAGGACCACAATTCTTTTTTCCTGGCTTCTCATATTCCATTTAAGCTCTCTAGCCTGCCTATAGATGGAGAAGAGCTCTCTGCAAACAGTTCAAGTGCTCCTAATACCCTCATGACCAGAAAAATAAGGATTTTTTCCAAGTTGCACTACAGAAAGTGGCAGCACCTCATGGATGACTATGGGGCAAATGCAAGAAATACAGGCTCCCAAGTCTTGGCCTAGTAGAGTCAATCAGGAGGAGTTCTCCAAATAACCTTTTTGTCTGAATGGATTAATACATCTGAACATAGTAGGCAGCAAGGTCTTTCTGTACTATAAGTAGAGCAATTATTAACTAAATGCCTGATAATGCACATGTAATGTCCTAGAATTTAAGTGGCATCCTGCTGGTGAAGCTGCTAAACAAAACCTGCAGCACAAACATGGTACATCCTCACTGGTATTACAATCTAGAGTAAAAACCCAGGAGTGCTTATGTAGCCTTTCAAATCATGTAGCTGTAGGACACAAATGTTGGAAGGTCCTGGAAAAGACTACTTTCCGTATTACCCTTTAATGCTTTGCTTGATCTGGATCCTAATAGAACAAGCCTCAAAGAAATTAAGAAGCATCTTATCTAGGAAGTCTTCTTAAGACTGCATCCTGATCTTTAATGCTCAGACACTGGCCACATTTATACACCTTCTGTTGAAGACTCCTCACATTGCACTCCATAAACGCAGAAACTTAAGAGGAAAATTCCACCACCCTTGGGCCAAGGCACGTGTGGTAACACTCTCAAGTTACAGCACAGCCCTACTTCAGCATTCAAAAGTGAGAGAAAAATATAAGGACAGTAAAGCTGATGTATAGGGAAGTCCAGTGTAAGTCTCTTGAGTACATCTACTTACACCAAATAGTTCACTTCAGACCTCCTCATGGGCACAGTTGTCAGATGAAGCAGACTCTCACACATATTGAATAAACAGATCCCAGCTACCCACCCCCATGCTTTGAAGACAATAGGCCAAGTTTCCCTAGATAACTGCACTGGAAAGAAAATGATGCAACAAATATTTTATAGAAGTGGAGAAGACCAACGTGAGTCCATTTCACACGTGGGTATTCATAAAAGTAGTCTGTCAGCTTTCTTTTGAAGGACATAGCAAGAACCGAACTAGCAACCCTGTCTTTGGCACTTCTCAGACAAGCACCCAGATACACATACGAATATAAACTAAAGTTGCAAAAAAAAAAAACCACCACAAAAAACAAAAAACAAAAACAAAACAACAACAACAACAAAAGACCACAATATGTAGAGGTCCAGGCTGTAGAAGATGCCAGCACCAGCAGAAACACAAGCTCAGGAGCCTGGTGGCAGCTAGAACTCCTGTGACCAGACATTTTTGTGGGGTGGCTTAAGAAGACCATGTCTCTTTGGCAGAAGCTCAGGGAGAACATTAGGTGGCACTCCTCCTTGAGCAATGGTCACGCAGGAGAAGAGCTTGTTCAGCTCCTCGTCGTTTCTCACAGCCAGCTGGATGTGGTGGGGCAGGATCCTGGATTTCTTGTTCTGCCGTGCAGCATTCCCTGCCAGCTCCAAGACCTCTGCTGTCAGGTACTCCAGCACCGCAGCCAGGTAGATGGCAGAGCCAAGACCAACCCTGTCAGCATAGCTGCCTCTCTTAAGGAGCCTGTAGACACGACCCACGGGAAACAGCAGACCAGCCATGGATGATTTAGATTTCTTTGGCACAAGGAGGAGCTTGGGGTTTTTCTTGTTGTGTTCAGACATTCTAACAATCTGGTACAAAAGGAAAAGGAATTAAACAAAGACACCACCAACAAAAGCTCAGCATTTATGTTCCTTCCATCCTCCTCATTCCACTGCCTAATTCCTTAGGAAGTCATTTTTCTTTTCTCAGAAAGATTGCTAGTTCTTTCGTACTTTTGTCTGAAGGAGCAGATGGGTCTGGCTGCTCCTCTAGGAGCCTGACAAGTTTCCAGCCAAGATGCATCTACAGGCTCAATCAGAGCAGCAGGCTGGCCATCTGCCAGACCTCCAGGACTTTTCAAGAGTAAAGAGAAACTTAGGAGCAAGATCCAGAAAGGAGCATTTCTGTCAACAAGATAAGTTAAGCAAACAAGGTTCCAGGATACCCATGAGAGTCCAGAAACCCTGCAGGGAACCTTTATTGAACTTACCTCTGGTTAAAAAAAAAAACAGAAAGCACCACACAAAGCAGCTTCTATCATCGTAGCCTTGAGATAACCCACGCTAGAAGTTAATATATTTTTTTTCTGTTGTTACATTAGAAAAATATATCTGCTGGAAGCCACTTCAAGTGGATCTTGCCAAAGGTGAGGGGACCTATTGCTGCAAAGTAACAGGTCACAACGAGGAACGAGACTTACGAGAAGAGGAACTTAGTTTTTCACATCAGACACCAAAATCACACTACTCAGCACACTATGCATCAGACTACTACAAATGCATGAGTGCCATCTGCTTGTGCAGTATTCCTCCCATTTCAACGAGTCTCTATTACTTGTTACTGACAAAGTCTCTGGTATTGAATAGCACTTACTCCTCTTTAATATGTAATGTAACGCAGCTAAAAGATGAACACAGGAAGGTTCTGCTCCTGTGTATAGAACTGCTTTTAAGATTTGATCATTAGCTGTTTTTTAAGTAATGGGAGGCACCACCCAGATTTGTGATGAACTAAGTCAGATACCAAATTGAAGCCCCTAGAAATAGAAAAAAAAAATATATATATACATATATATATATATATATATTCTTATGGGAAGTTTCTGAAGGCCCTAGGAAAAAAAAATAATTTTAGAAATAGCCCAGATAAGTAAATAAAATTAAATAACCACCTTAACCAACAGCCTTATGCCAACTCAGAACTTATAAAACTCAAGAGCTTACCTAACATGGAAATATAAAACGTCTATTCTTAAAAACAAAATTTACCTGAATGAGTTATTATCCTTTTCCTCAACAATATCATAACCCAAATCTACTAGACTACACTTCCTACAAAGAGCTGCCCCCTTTTAAACTCTGTAGTGGTAGCCATATCATTAGCACCTCTTCTGTCATTTAATGCCACCTGGGTGAGCGATGATTCAGCCTCTCAAAATGGAAAACAATCAAGGTCACAACACTTGAGCAACTCGATACAGTACTCAAGAGCATGTGAATTTGTCACTATTCCTTGTAGAGCTGCTTAGCACTTTGTCAGCTGATGTCCTCCTCTGAAAACATGCATTTATTTACTGACTTAACGAATGGCAATACCCCTGATTGGCAGTTCATTTATTACAGCTGGAAGGGGGCACAGCTCATCCTGCTCTAGTCATCAAGAATTAAACACAACAAGTTATACCCTGGTTGTTTGTGCTGCCAGCAGTGGCCGAAGTGCCTTGTGACCCCACTGCAGAGCCTGAGAAAGCTCAGGACCTCTGGCATTGGGTTGTTTGCATTCTATGGCTTGTCCCCATTTGTCACTTTTTTTTTTTCAAAGTCATGCATAGTTGTGTTGCAGGTCATAATATGTCCCTTTTAGAATTCAGTGTAATTGAATCTTTATTTGTTTATTTTTTTTTCAATATGTAAGTGCTGAAGGGTTGAGCCCTGGCCCAACAGAAACTTTTACTGAGCAGATAGGTTCGAAGTTATCCATCCTCTGTCACTGCAAAGCCAGATGGGTGAGTTTTCAGATCACTCTGATATCTGGTTAATTTACAAATAGCTTAAACTCTTGGCTAGAAGAAAGCAATTGAGATTGATTTTGATCAAAGAAATACCTAAAAATGGACCTTTGAGTTGGACCAGTACCTTACCACAGTCTTCGGTGTGCCCACAGTCTCTGGGTATAAGCAAAGAGAAGGCCACACTGCTCCCTCAGTCTTTTGTCATACAGAAAATGTCAGGTGAAGGCATTTCTAGGAGCTGTGTGAACACTGGACATGCCTTGGGGGGATGTTTGGTGCAGTGCAGAGCAGAGCCACAGGAGCAGCACTATCACTGAAACACAGTCCTCTTAGATCAGCAGAGGATGCTATAGATGGTGCTATAAATGCCACACTTAAAACTGCATGAAATTAGTACATTCCTTGAGTCTTCCCTCATTACTGCAAACATGTAGACTTTTGCTTGCTTGAAAGAAATAATCATTCCAAGACCTGTTTTCATTTGCCGTGGTCAGATGGAGGAACTAATTTGAGTTTCATATGTTCATTTCTCATATGCCTCCCTTGAAGTTTTTCTTTTTTTTTTTTTTTCCTCCATTAATAGGCGTAAACACTCAGCACATAGCTGAAGTTGCATGTACCACATCTTTACTATATTCACAAAGCTGCAGATCTACATTTTTACTTCAGTTGCAGGTTAGCCAAGATCTCATTAATTTGCTCTTTGAAAACAGGCATTGAGTCTTCCAGTTGCCTACCACCGTAGAAATGAAGGTAGCTGCTCTGCCAGGTATCTTTCTCTCCTGCCCAAGTGTAATTTTGAGACATTTACTTTGCATATCTCACACAGCTCTGATGTCCTTCAGGATCATAAAACCTGACCTGTAGGCTTTGACACACTGATGCTTTGAAGAGGGCAAATGAGCCAGGTCAAACTCAAAACAACAGGCAGATCTTATTCAGATAACAGTTTGATGCTTTGGCTTCAGGTTGGGAAGCTGGTCCTTATCAGCACTTGTGTTAGATGCTGTGAATTTTGTGAGATGGTGCCTTGGGGCCAGACTGATCCTAGCACAGCTGTACCAGACCACTGGTTTCCCCATCAGCAGGGAGCCTCCGCATCAATTACAAACAGAGAGAAAATCCCAGTAACCCCCCTGAAGGAAGGGATTTGCTTTAAGTGAGTTGGTCAGAGATGGCTTAGGGAATTGTTTGGAGCTGGAGATGTTTGTTTTTCTGCACTGATAGAAACAGGATGGTCACCTCTACTGGCAGCACAAACACTGTACTGGGCTTCAAATACACTTCCTATAGTCAGTATGACAAGGGGACAGTGGTTTAGACTCATGTTGGAGGCTCTCTCTACTGCTTGTAGAGCTGCAGTGAGCATTAAAGCAAACAGTTACTTCTGAAGCAGAGTTAACCCACCAGGTGCTGAACCAACTGCATTAGGAGTTTGTGACGGAAGAAGAGTTCAGATGAATGGCAATGCATCATGACTCCTCTGCCTGCTCCACAACTGTTACTTAAAACATGTTTTTGAAAGTTAATATACTTTTATTTTTTTTTGAGAGTTATTTGGGTGATATGCTAGATGTAAAAAAGAAAACCACATTTCTTGGATTCTTAGATCCCTGGAAGGAGAGCAGTGAAGAGAAAGGAGAACAACTTTGCTTTATATAGTAAGTTTATTAGAAACTTTAAAAAAAAAAAAACACATTAAAATTCAGTGGAAAGAGTACAAACAGATAGTCACATACAAAACTGGTGCTAGAGTCCCATCATCAATAAGTGCACAGACCAGACCAGGAAAAGCAGGTTTCACTGGCTACCAGGTTGTTCTGCAGAAGTAGCAGCACTTTGGGTAGTTTTCTTTGGAAGGAGCTCGGAAAGGATATTTGGCAAAACCCCTCCTTGAGCAATGGTCACGCAGGAGAAGAGTTTGTTCAGCTCCTCGTCGTTTCTCACAGCCAGCTGGATGTGGTGGGGCAGGATCCTGGATTTCTTGTTCTCCTGTGCAGCGTTCCCTGCCAGCTCCAAGACCTCCGCTGTCAGGTACTCCAGCACCGCAGCCAGGTAGATGGCAGAGCCAAGACCAACCCTGTCAGCATAGCTGCCTCTCTTAAGGAGCCTGTAGACACGACCCACGGGAAACTGCAGACCAGCTGATTTAGATTTAGATTTCTTTGTTTTAGATCCAGGTTTGCCAGCCACTGCATTTTTCTTTCCACGTCCAGACATCCTGACTGGCACAGAGAGACAGAGGATTTGAGACCTTTACATTACCCAGGTGCTTGGAAGGGCAAGAAAAGATTACAGCCAGGCAAGTTACACTTCCTACTCTTCCACATCAAGAAGAAAGCTTGTTCTTTTTGCAAAGGAATGGAGAGCTACCCACCACAGTTCATTAACAGCAGAACTAGGATTTTAACTTCTACTGCCCTTTTATAGCCTGCCTTTTGGCGAGAGGCCTTTTCATAAAGCCAGAGTGGTTTGAAAAGCTGTGAAGACTATCAAAGCAGATATGGAGAGCTCTTAAAAAAAAAAAGTCTTTTTCTCTGGTACTTAGTTTGTATTGGAGATCGGGGCACAATGAATCTTCTTATTGAAGACTGTTCTTAAACACTACACCTGTTTTCTCAAATTTAACTTGAGGCTAAGCCTGTCTCTTTATCCAAGAGGAATCTGTATTGCAAGTTCTCCCATTATTTAGATCTCCATTTTAAGTACGAAAAGTGAAAGGAAAGTGAAAGATTCCTATTACCCGAAGCATCTTACACCTGAGGTACTCCGAGAGGTTTTCAAACAAGTTCCTAAATTAATTCCCTGAGGGACATTCTCTAGCTGCCGTGAGAATACTGAAGATGTTCTGCAGTAGTAAGAGGAAGAATCATCTTGGACAGAATACTGCTAACAAAAATAGACATTATAGCCAATTTAGAATGAAGTCAAGAATAATGAAATTCAGCCCAATTAGAATGGCAAAAATAATTATCTAAGTACTATTTAGAATCTGAGTAAATCCGATAGTTAACTTTCAGCACAGCTGTAAGATACAAGAACATCTATCACCAGATTAGCATAGCTTTTTGTTTAGTTTCTATAGAGAAACCATAGATATAGAAGAAAAATCAGAATAAGATTTCAGAGGGAAGAACCAAAGCAAATCAAAAGAATACAACCCATAGCAAAATTCAGGCAAACCAAGCCATAGCTTATTAACTCTAATATAAGTCAGACTCCCCCAATCTCATTTTCTGATTATTCTCATTACAGATGTACTATAAATATACTTTATAAAATAACCCCAAATTTTTCACTATCTACTATAGATGAAAAAGATATCCTGTTACCTTTGGAAAAAAAATCTTATTTTAGCCCAGTCTGTGCCTTACTACAGTCAAAGCCAAGCAAACCAAATATAATTCACCCTAGCTCTAGGGAGCAGTGCCTTTTTATTAGCAACATTTTCTCCTCATTAGTGGGTCACCTGGACAATTAATGAGTCATTCCCACCTGTGGCTCACCTTCCTCCTAACCCTTGATTTGAGGGAAAAGGAAGAAATACATTATAGACACCCTGAAGTGAATTCTCTGGGGGGAAGCAAGCCTGTCTCGAAGGGCCAAGCTACAGCTATATTTCAGTCTTTCTGTGACAGTGCCAGCTCTTAGCCACTCTGCCTGGAGTATTTCTGTCTGTACACCATGTGTAAAAACAATCTTCTCTTTCCTGCTGAGGCTTGATTTTCAAAAGTACTTAGAGGAGATGCGATTTATAAATGCCAAGTATTTTTAGTTGGGTGACAGAGGTGGAAACAGTGTGTTATGTGTGCCCTAGGCAGAGGGAGCCTTTGGGTGAAGAGGCCAGAGAGAGACTCTTAGCTTTGCTCATATTGTGTGAACAAAGCCCCATCAAGTGACAGGACTGGGCTGCTCCTAGGGCTTGGGGCTCTTCTTGTAACTCAGGGTTTGCTGTGGGAACAGGGGCTCCTGGTGGTCAGGGTCCTCGGTTAGTTCCTCTGAGTTAACCTGGCAAGAATCTCAAGAAATTCACAAGTGACTGTTTTCACTTGTTGGAACCTTTTAAACAATGATGGTGTGCTGTGTTTGTGCTCATGTTCTTTCTGTTTGCTTCTTGGTGTCCGGAATAGGTTCCAACCAGCAACATGCATGAACCGTGGTGAGTGGTGTTTCAGCCACAGAAGATGAATATTACCAGCAGGTCCTCTGTAAAGCCCAGGCTCTGATAAAACAGTTGCACACTGAAAACTGGCACAGACGGCTAAGCCTTCAGTTCTGCATGCGGGATAGTATCTGTGGGTCAGAGCCAAAAGACTTTCTTCAAGAGGGCCTGCAGAAGACTTCAAAATTGTGATCCCAAAAGCCTGAGCTCAGGTGTTAGCTCACTGGAAGGTGCTGTAGCCCACTCCTTCCTGCTTTAATATTTCTCACATCACCTATACCTGTGGCTCCAACACCACTAAGAAAACTGCACTTTTCACAAGGATGAGCACTCAGTGCACCTAGGCACCAAGAAGAGTCTTCCTCCCCTCCAGGGCCCTGGGAGGTGGGTAAGGGACACTCTCCACTCATCCAAATATTCACCATAATGATTGATGTTGTCTCCAAGCACAGCTGTGGCTATCCATTTCTTTTAAATTGGAGGTAGACAGAGTAGTTTCTCTGCATGATCAGAACAAGCACAGTCCTGAGGCCTGTGGGCTCGTTGTGGTGGGGCAGTTTTCTGGGGACCCAGAGCTCAGCTCCCCATTCCTGGATGAGTTTGCTGGCCACCAGGCTAAGGCTCAAAATGGAGGGGGAGGCAGGAGCAGGCCTCTTCCCACTTCTCCTCTGATGTATGTTTTTAAGAAGAAAGTCTAAGATCTGCTCAATTATTTTCAGAGGAAGACGTGCCTTTTTTTAGGGAATGGGGTGCTGATCCTAAATGGAATGGTGGAGGCATGGACAAAAACTGTGTGTTAAAAATAGGTAATACGTAGTTTAGTTTTGTTTATTTATTTAAAGAGAGCATCAAAAGAAAAATGAGAGGAGCCAGTGAAGCAATAACACAGGGTATGAACTACAGACGGATGAGAATGGACTCAATGCAGAAATAAAGAAGTGTCACAGAGAAAAACTAAGGTAGAAGAGAGCCCCCAAACCCATCAAATACGTTTTCATGCTTATGGAGAAATATTCCCTATGGTTGACAATTTTATTTATGTATTTATTTATATTTTTCTGTGATGGTGCTTAGTTTGGTTTACGTGCTTACGGAAGCATGGAATGGCTGAGGTTGGAAGGGATCTCTGGAGGCCATCTGGTCCAACCCTACTGCTCAAGCAGGTTGTTCTAGGACCAACAGGTTTAGTGTAGCTTCAGGAAGGGGTCTGGTGAGGGTGAGGAGCTGAGGCTGTGCCCAGCTCAGTGTGCTGTCTGCTAGGCATACCATGCCCCAGGGCCACGCTGCATCCCCTGCACAACTTTGGTGGCTGACAAGGACAAGCTAGCCGTGGCTGGGCAGGAGCAGTAGGGCTCTGTGGCCACATCATGAGAGTACCCATGAACTTATGTCAGAGCAGGGAGTGTAGGAACTTCTGTTCTGCCCCACAGAAAATGCACCTTCTCTTGCTCCATCACATCCATGCTGATGTTGATTTGAGGGGGGTGAGGAGAGGGTGGGGGCATCTCTGTATGCATCGTTTTATTGTAATTGAATTATTAAGGCTTTTATTGCATTAAAGCCTCACTGAGAAGGGCACTGGGCATTGCCTGTGAAAGGCAGTGCAGTGCTGGCGGGTCTTGAGGGACCCCGAGGAAATGGAGACCGCTTAGCACTAGCCTCACGCCACAGACTCTGCGGGACACTGGGACAGATGAGCCTGGGATCTTGCAATGACCAGGCAACCATGGGATGGCTTTAGGTCCTCCAAGCAGGGAACACCACCAATTATTAATTAACCAGGCTGCGGCGCTTGACACTAAACCCTTTCCCTGCCATCACGCCGCAGCGCTGGGCGGCAGCAGAGGCTGAAGCAAGGCAACACGAGAACCCCTCCCAGCCCCGATTTGGGGCCCTACCACACGCTCAGCCTCCTCCTAAGGCCATAAACCCTTGGCTATGTCCAACCCTGCCCCATCAGGCCGAGCCGCCCGGCCCTAATTAGGCACTGAAGGAAGCAGCAGCCCTGCTCCGCTCCGCCCCGCTCCGCCTCCCCCCGGCCGCGCCGCGCACGCCGGGACCGGGCCCAGCCCAGCACCGCTGAACCCCGGGCCCCGGCCCCGGCCCTGCCGGCAAGATGCAGGTGAGGGCCCGGGGGGCTCGGGCAGCCGGTCCCGGGGTGCGGGGGAGCCCGATGGGGACCGGGCAGGGCCGCCCCGGTGCTCCCCGCCGCAGCCCGGAGCTCCCTGCCCGGGGCGGGCGGGCCCGGCATGGCCCCGAGCCGGGGGTGCGCGGCGGCGGGGCTCGCGGCCGCCTCTCGTGTTATATTTCTGTTTGCTGTGTTATTTGTTTAAGCTGCTGGTCCTGAGGGGGCCCGGGGACTTGGCTCGAGTCAGGGAGGAGCTAAAATCAAGAGGACGAGTGTTTATCGCCGAGTTTTCCTGTTTAGAACAAGGAACTACAGGATAACTTGAATACTCGAGCTTGTCAGCAATACATAGGCGCCTGTGGGCCTTCTTCTTTGGGATTATTGGAGCTGTTTGCTTACAAAAGCTTCTAAAACTCAGGCATAGATTTAAATCTGATCCCTAGCCGTGGCCTTATCCAGCAGTGGCCACGCGCGCTTGTCTCCAAGCGCTGCTGTAGGCACACCGACAGACCCCACCAAGGAGGCTCAGGCCACAAATAAAACAAAGTCACTTTTTTTAAGGCCCCTCTTCGGGCCACCAAAAGCCTCAGGAGGGTGCACACTGAATCTCTGATGCTCTACAGACAGTTACTGCTCTATCAGTGCCATAAGTCTCCTGAAAAAGTTGCTTCTAACTCCTGGATGTGTCAAAGTGCTTGTTGAACGCATGCCATCCGTTTCTTGTTTCTTTGTAGGACCCAGACAAAGACACGGAGTGGAATGACATCCTGCGCAAGAAAGGCATCCTTCCTCCCAAGGAGAACCTCGAAGAACAGGAGCGCGCAAAGGAGGAGGAGCAGCTGATGATCCTTCAGAAGTCTCTTGGTGAGTTTACGTGCCTGTGAGGCAATGTGTCCTTTGCTAAACCTGTAAGGGATACCAGAGATAATTCTTGTGTAGCGTGACCATCTGTTGCCAGTATCAGACAAATATGTTCCTGAATACATGGTTCTTCCAGGACAGGAAGACTTTGTTCTCAACGCCAATGCCATGTTTTTATAAATGTAAATGTTTCAAAGCTGAAATAAGAACAGTCTGAAGGGAGTTTGTCATATGAATGCACAAATAAAAGTATCTAATGAACATGATCGTTACCTGTTGTATGCTTCCTCTGTTATTCAGGCACCCCTGCTGTATTGCATGTCCCTGCTGCAGTCACAGAACTTGAAAGCTAGCTCAGGTACTTCTATGCCAGTGTAGCCAGCCTCAGGCTCAGTTCTTTACATCAATGTATATATCAATGCATATACCATTTATATGTATAGAGTGCATAATATTTTCTAAAAATCCAGTAACAATAATATTGCAGGGAAAAAACATTTCGTATAGTTAATCTATCCTTAAAGTAAATAAATTCTGTTAGACTGAAAGGCAGAAGTTTCTCAGAATGAGATTTTTGCTGATTTGATATTGCTTCCGTTCTAGTGAAGACTTATGAGGACATGACTCTGGAAGAGCTAGAAGAAAATGAAGATGAATTTAATGAGGAAGATGAGAAAGCTATTGAAATGTACAGGTTAGAGCATCGTACAGAACTTGGTTTTAATAAAAACCGGAGCATGTGGTTGTTTTGTTTTGGGTATTTTGTTTTGTTTGTTTTATAGATACAGATACGTGCTATTAGATGGTGTTGAAGAGAGGAAGGATGTTCTTAGGCCTGATGCTAGAAAAATTGCAATGTGTTTCTGATCTCATGTGGACCTTTTAAGTGTCTTTAATAGAATAGTGGAGTTCAAATTCAGTGTCCTTTATTTACAACCTAATTTTGCAGAGATGATGTATGCCCACTGAGCGAATAGTGAAATGGGGACTGTGAGAGCTTTAATAATCGGCTTCAAGTTTTCTCATTTTTTGTAGGAGTGACAATAAGGTGCTGCATAGTTATGATTGCAGTGTTGATTTACCATCATCTCTTTCTCTTCTTCATCTCATGACTTTTACCATCTAGTTTGGTGGTGTAGTATTTACAGAAGAAATGTCTGCAGAGGGCAGAGATGACAAATTCCATTTATGAAACATAGTTGTACTTATTGTATGCTGATGGCTTTAACTTGTGACACAAATGTAAGAACATCTGTAGCCTACATTAACTTACTTTTGTTGCTTTGGGGTTTGAAGATGTTTGTAATCTGCCACTGAAGTCTAGATTTAGACTATAAATGTTTTTCTATCAACAGTGCATCTGTTTTTAATATATCTTTCCTATTTCTTGTTGTACAGACAGCAACGGTTAGCAGAAATGAAAGCAGCTCAAATGAAGAATAAATTTGGGGAAGTTTCGGAGATTTCTGGAAAAGATTATGTTCAAGAGGTTACCAAAGCTGGAAAAGGTATATGGGTAGTCCTGCACCTCTACAAACAAGGGTAAGAATTTTTCTGCTAAACCTTTCACTGTCAGTGGCTGAAAATACTCTAGACAAGTGTATAGTTAATGTGGAAATTAAGGAACTGATTCTGGAGTTACAAGAAATACTGAATTAATAATTTCCTTACTGTTGGCTGAAGACAGGCAAACTTTGCTCTTAAAACAAACTTTGCTCTTGAAAGGATGTTACCAGGAAATGGCTCTTTTATATATGTACATACACACACTGCACTGTGTGATTAGTCTTTCTGTAGAGGTAGAGGTCTTCCCATTTCTGCTGCCACGGAAATACTGATCTTTGAAAATTATTCTGGGTAAAGTGCCAAGTGTTTTTCTTCATAGAAGAATTGCTGTGTGGCTTTGACCTGTTTGCTAGATGCATAAAAACAGAGTGAACAAGGTTTTCAGTCCTGTCAACGTAATGGAACATCTTGTTAAAAAGGTCTTATAAGTAGATGTAATTTTCTGGGAAGGTCTAGAAATATTTGATTTTGTTTGTTGTCTCTAACTGCCTCACAGGTATTTGTTGTCATTAGCTTCCTCGTTTCCAGGAGTTGCTTTTCTTTCTGTTTTACTTGTTCTCATGCAATTTTCAAACACCGTATCTTTTAAACCAAACTCTTTATATAAAAGGGGGGAAAGTGGTACTGCTAATATTTAAAAAAAAAAAGAAAAAAGAAACAAAGAAAAACCACCTCCAGTGATGCTGAATTCCTTTGAATGCTGGAGTACTGGACAACAAATGTATTCAGAAGTTGTTTCTGGTACATCTGTCTTGCCAATTAACTGTTACTTCTAACCTTTCTTCTGGTAAAGATTATTGTTGAATGTGTCTTCTAGTTTTTCTTATGCATGTCTATTCTTGTTTTTTACAGAATTCCACTCTGTGCCTTAATAAATCAACATTTGAATGGGCTTGCAAGAAAGTTCAGAGATGTGAAATTCATCAAAGCTATCTCTACCACTTGCATACCCAACTACCCTGATAAGAATCTGCCTACGATATTTGTCTACCTTGAAGGAGACATCAAAGCACAGTTCATTGGGCCTTTGGTGTTTGGTGGCATGAACCTGACAAGGGATGGTGAGTGTCTGCATCTTAAATATTCCAAAGGAAAAGTGAAAATAATGAACAGTTTTGCTGGGAAAGAAAGAAGTGAAGTGGGAATTAGGAGAATGGAAATCACTAAAAGTCATGAGGGTTGTTTTTTTTTTCCCCTACCCTTTTGGCTTAACAATGTGATTGAAGCTATATTGTAAAAGCAGCAGGTGGCTGGGTAGGTCAAGATACAGGTATCTATTTTGTTTGTATGCAAGTATTCACACCTTGTCCTGTGAAGCAAATTTTCCTGAATATATTAAAAGGGCAAGCCCCTACTTTTTTTTTTTTTTTTTTTTTTTTTTTTTACCTGAAAGACTGATCTTGCCACCAGTAGTTCTCTTTCTCTCAAGAGACCCTCTCAAAGAGTTTTTTTTTAATTGTTTTTTAACAAAAGCCTGAGATTTTTGGATTACCTTGAACGTGTGCTGTAGAAAACACTTCACTGTCTGAAATTTCAGAAGGAGAAGAGCTCGCCGGTGAGATCACTAATTTGAGAGTAACTAACTCCACATTTAGAGGCTGTCTAATTATGCACTGAAGGGTAGCAGAACATACAGTCATCTTTCTCCCATTTCTAGCTCATAAATAATTGATTTTGAGGGATCCAAAGGTAGCCGAGCCAGCTTAATTCAGTCATTGCAAAAAGCTAGGTACTGAAATTCTACGCTTCCTTTTATTTTTTTTTTATCTTTCTTTATCCCCTAAGTCTAGGTGACTTCCACTGGAGATTAAAGAAAGTGTGAGGTTGTATTCATTAGTCTGTAATGTCTGAAGGAAATTAGATTTAATGATGGGTTTTGCAGCAGAACTAGGAGAGAGGTTTCAACTGAGTGTTGTATTGACTTTCTACCACTTCTGGGAAGCAATCCAATTTGGGTCTATGTAGTAATAGGCCCACTACCGGTGGTGGAGTTTCTTTTACTGTCTTGAAAGGAACCAATAATCAGTGCATGGGGTAGTAGGGAAGGGGTAGATTGCATCAGTAGAGTACATCCCTGCAAAATAGCTAGAATTCAGATGTGTAAATGGAGTTGCTACTTTTCTTTTGCCACTCAGCATACATTCTGTTCCCTACGTCTTCTGCCTGTGATGGACTTGCTGTATGATGCAAACAGCTGGAATGTATTGGCAGTAGATGTGCAAACCTGGCTTCTGTCCTTACGTGGGTAGAAGGAGGTGGTATTCTCTTTCCCCAGGAGAGCTGCCTTATCTAAAGCTGCTGCTCTGTATCAATTCTCTCTTTGATGCTCCGCATTGTAATGGGAGCAGGGGGGCACAGGGTGTGATGTGGGTGGGCTGCAGAGCAGTGCTCTGAGCCTGTACTTTGGCTCTGGGGCCTGGGCTGAGATCTGTGCCAGCACTCCTGACTCCTGAAGGGAGAGCTTGGCTGCTGTGGGTGTGGGAGATGGGGTAGGGGCTGGGCTGGGAACCTTTTCTCCTTTTGAGAGTGAACCAGAAAGGCAAAGAACTGTGTATTGAGGTAAACAAGCATGTGTCAAAAAGAGTCAGATGTGGAAAAAGCCCGATTTGCTCCCCATATTCATGGCACTCTCATTTTGCTTCACGCAGAACTGGAGTGGAAGATTTCAGAGTCAGGTGCCATCAAGACAGACCTCGAGGAGAACCCCAGGAAGCAGATCCAGGACCAGCTCATGTCCTCGATTAGGGCGTGTGTCCCAACCAGGGAAGAGAGTGACTCAGAGGATGACTAACTCCTGCATCAGCACCAAGGGTGATCCAATAGGCCTGCAGCCAGTGTTCCCATCTAAAGCACTGGAAATGCTCATCGAGATCTTGCTGAACCCCAGAAGAGTGTTATTTCAAGACAGACATTTATCTAGAAATTTAAAGGTGGTTGTTTTTTTTTGTGGAGGTGGGGAGGAAATTATTGCAATTTCACTTAAGATCATGAAAGACATTTTATATTATGAAGCTTGAGTAAATATTACTCAAAGGTTTAAAATACAGGCATCAGTAGACACAAAAGTCTCTTGTTATTATTTAAATAAATTGATGGCTGTTTAAAAATATGAAATACTAAGTGGCCTAGAGCCTAATAGTTTTGACATGATTGTGTGTATAAACAGCTGGTCTTAATATGACAGGTTATAGCACAGCTCTGAATTTGGCTTTCTGTTAGTCCATCATGTGTAGATGTTGGCAGAAGGGCCGGCACGAGGCCGGGAGCTGTGAGTGCCAACATCTCCAGAGATGCTGGTGATGGCCGTCACCTCCTGGGACCTGCCAAGTCCAAAACTCCCTTTCATACACAATTATTTGCGCAGCAGCAATGCTTCCCCTTTTGCAGGGGGCGCATCTCCAACACCACACTACTGATCAGGAAAGAAAATTTGAGATGGTGGCAATCCAATGTGAAGTTTTGTTGATTTCCTGCACAAAACCAGAAGTCTGATGTGTTACTACAGCAGTGGCATTGCCAAATGAGAGGGGAAAATGATGTTTGAAGATGTCTTCCCATATTAAAACAAAACCAAAAGCCTCAAGCCTCCCATCTTCTTTCTAAAGAAAGCTCTCAATTTGTCTAAGCTTGGGCTAACAAGCTCTGAGCTTTTGCTGAGAAGCCTGTCCCATGGGCATGTTATATTACTGATGGATTTTGTGGGTGGATGGCACAGAATGTAACACTGTTTAAGCAAAGGTTTGTTTTTTAAGTTTTGTGTTGTTTCATAATAACTTCAGCATTTTTCCTGCATTTTATCTCTCCAGTAAAATCTAATATGTAGCTTAAATAACAAACAGCTTCACCTGAAGCTCAAGAAACAGTTACAAGACCCTGATGCAAAGCTTTATCTTTGAAATCTGGATGGGGATTTGGGTTCCACTTCAGTTTTTTTGTCTTTCTTTTTTGTATTTTTTGATAAAACAGGTAAAACATTAACGCTGGAAGCGAGCAAAAATGGAGCAGGATAAAAACTGATAAATACTGATTATTACATATTGTACATACTGACGCACTTCTCTTGACACTGGAATATCCAAAATGCTATCAGACCTAGTGGTTTTTTTTGGTACTTGTATCTTTTACAGTCTAGGAAGAGGACAGCTCCTTCTGCCCAGAAAAGCCAAGAAGTGACCTCTATAAAGGATTAACCTACTTTATGTTAAACAGGTTCTAGCAGAAGTCAGCATGTTTTGCTTATTCTTTGCTTGTCCTCATTTAACTGTACTTTTCTTCACATCTTTGAATGACCTCTGAGCACATCAGTTGGGTTTCTTTTGGAGGAAGCCAAGCCAGCCACCAAAGGGCATTTGATCCAAAAAGCTAAGTTAAAGCTAGTCTGAAACAAGACCCTCTGAAACGTGTGTGGAGTGAATGTCACGTCCTCAGCCTCTCTCTCTCCACATCTGCTGCTCTTAGCATTTCAGTTGACTTAATGCAGTTACAGCTGTCGTACTCCTCTCACCTTATTTTTGAAGTTTCTCAAACTTTCTAGGAAGGAGGATAACATCTACAGTCTATTTTGTGTCATTGCTGCAACAACTTTAATTTAAAATCAGCTTTTAAAAGTAAGTAACACTTTGGATATATTTCTGTTTCTGTTTAATCCCTCTTTTGAGCCTCTGTAAGGAGGGAGAGTGGCAGTAACTCCATATGTGGGCTTTTCTGATTTTCTAGGCTGTTGATTCATAGACCACAACAGGAGAAACCAGCACTGTTCTGTTCTGCATCCAGTCTTGGCTGACTGTTAGCAGCTCTGTGCCTACGCTTTTCCATCTCTAAAATGTAAATCCATCATCTTGTTAGTGCCTTTGAGGTTCATCAATGGGAAGAGCCAGGTTCTTTAGTAAGGCTTGCCTAATCTCTTCTCCTCTTCCTTTTGCAAGCTGACGGAGTGTGGAAACCAAGCACATCTTCCATGAAGTCATTATTGTTGCCTCAGGTGTTTTATAAATGGATTCCAAAAAGGCAGCTGTCATCCTTGTGTAGTTATAAAGCTTGCCTAGTATGGAGCTTCAGCTAGCTCCAGGAAGGACTTCACCCTAGCTAGCTGATGGGTGATATAATAACTAGTTCACAAGTCCTCCTTCCTGAAAGCAGAGACTGAATCTGGTCAGTTGTCGAAGGCAGCCTTTAGTGGTCCTTTTACCAAACTGAGCTGTGTTCCTGCCCCTCTGTGTCCAGTATTTAATTTAAAATAAATAAATACAAGGGGAAAGTGGGACTTTGGACTGTTTCCTTTACCATCTTCTTTTCCAGTAGGGCCTTAAAAGAAAACCACGGCTGCCTTTCTGTATTATACAGGACTGTGATGGGATGTGTGGGTGCTGGGCCCACCAAGAGGACTGAGCTCCTGAGGGGGACTGGGGCTGTGTGGAGACATCCCGCTGTCTCCAAGCTGCTTGGCCACAGGCAGGGTGTGCCTATGGACGCTGCTTATGGCACCCTTGCCCCACAATTAGAGGGACCCCAAGGTATTGGGTCTTTCCTCTGCAAGGAGCGAACAGGGCCTGCCTCCTGGGTTACCCATGAGATTGGGTGCAGCAGGGGCTGTCTGGGGTCATTCATCAGCATTTAACAATTCAGGAGAAATGGGGACAAAGTTTGACTTGTGCCATCTTTTATCCTGAGATGCTTTTATCCTGAGTTGTGTTGATGTGCCGGGGCATGCCACTGGAAGATGCTACGCTGAACAATGCAGATGGAGCAGTAGCTGGAAAACAAAAGAGGCTGAATGTTCTGCTGAGACCCACACGGAGCGTGACTTTGAATGGTCCCTGAGCTTCCTGGTATTGGACTAAGTGTGAAAATGGCTTCTTGTAAGCTTACTCCTTTTCTTGCTAGTCATGTTTCTCTGCTCAAGGCCTTTTGTAGAAATTAAATCTCTGCTGGAAATGGATAATGAGCTCTGTTTAACCTTTCAGCACAACAGAAGCTATGGAAGCACCCAGTAAGGGGAACAAGCTTTAGTTTAAAAAGGAAGCCAGTTGCTAAATCATGAACCAAACCAGCCAATTAATACGCATAGCACAACGAGGCAATATAATGTGAGAAAACAACTGGGGAGCCTCAACTCTCATTTGTGAAGATTTGGGGCACTGTTGCTAAAAGCAATATCAATATTTTTGCAGCTTGTCAACAGTCATTGTCAGACTGATGATCACTTCTCACCAGTGCATGGAGGCTCTTTTTTGTCAGCTATCCTGGGAGAATCAGAGGCACTGATCCTGTAAACTGTGCTGAGGCTTGTGGAAGTCCCTGTTCTGTGTCCTGCTGTGAGAGAGTCCCTGACTCATCCCACACGGCGGGTGGAAAAATAAGTAACCATGGGCCATAGAGAGGTGCAGATGATTTGCCATTAGTGGCCAGTCACTCTGGAGTTTTCGTGTGAAATGCGAGTGAACTTCTAGTAATAAAGAGTGTTTTCTTCACAGCGTGGGGCTGAAGTCTGCTGTTTCACCCGGGTTATGTGCAGCCACGTTAAGTTCATGTCAGGCTGCCCTAATCCAGGTAAGTCACCACTCTGATTTTACAATACCCAGACCTGCTTGCACTGATAATTTCCACTCATCAAGCCCTGCCAAACCAAGCTCTGTTGTACAAGCAGGGTAAGGGGCAGGGTAAGCAGCCAGCTCTGTGGGTGCTTAATCCCACCACGTTCAGGGTACTGCACATAGGCAGAAGTGTCTTCAGGACTTGGATCTCAGGAGGTGAAATGAAGGAGTGTCCTGTGAATACCCATGGTGTCATTCCCAGGGCTCAGCTCAGCCATGCCTGGCTTTGGGTCTGAGCTATCATCTCCATTCCCAAATATGCTCAGGTTGGTCTTTGGTTAGCCTTACTGCAGCGAGTAGTTTACCTTAAATGAGTTGATTTACTCTGAAAAAGTTAGATGTGGGCTTTCAGCTCCTGGGTTGGGATACAGAATAAAGACCCCATGTTAAGGACATAGCACAACATCTGAACAAACATAAATACATCTTCATAGAGTTCATGAAGGAAGTAGCTCTGATCTATAGTGATCCCCATGAAACTAAAGCTGTATCTTTTATTTACTTTTTATTATTTTATTACTCTTATATTGCAAGGTCAAGATCACAATAGTTTATTCTCTGGAAATCCATGGAAGGTTTATATTTCAGAGGCTGGGTAGCAATATGAAATGAGACTTCTAATGCAAGCCTCAGTAACTTAATTTGGACCAGCTCTTGTTTTGGGAAGGAGGTTAAAAAAAAAAAAAAAAGCCACCATTATATGAATCTTTTGCTGCATATTTATTGGGATTGGATCATGTCTGAAGAAACGTCGCTCTTGCTAAGATCAAAGGGGAGTGCTTTCCCTTCTCCATATGCCAGTCACATACTTTTAAATCACCACACTGCTAAACCTAATCTATTCCCTGCCAATTGTTTGGAATGCCGTATGTATCCAGCTGAACTCATTTCTCATTACAGCCAGCTTTAAATCACTCTTCATCTCAATCTCATTTAGCTAATTCAGTCATCAAAGGATTGCGAGAGGCATAAAGTATTTTATTGATGCATTTAGCTTCTTCACAGAATTATAAAAAATATTGAACTCCTTAGGCCTATTTGCAGGTGGCATTTGTGATGCAAGGAAAGGATTCATCCCCTCCCCTGGAAGACGGTTCTGGGCTTCAGATAAGAACCATTAAAAAGAAAATCCAAGCAGTGAGAGAATCACTCCAGACTTGCTGGGGAGATTGATGAACACTCTGACTTGTTTTCATGTAATGCGTTCAATCTTTCATTTCCTGACACCGTGCCATTTTTCAGGCCTTCACCAGATTAATTTTAATTTACAGAGCTGACTGAAGGAATTGAGGTCTGATCAGAAATGGCAGATATTAAATATCAAGTACATCCGAGGTCCTTTCCGTTTAACACTTGAAGTGTTAAGTGGGCAAGGAATTGCATAACCTAAGGCAGAACAACCCTGTGTAACAGATGTTAATGGACAATTAATGAGATGAATGTAATTATTCTTATTTGTAAGCCTCTGGATCGCTGTATCTGATATAAGAAGTGTATTTCTCCCAGTATATTGAACAGCTTAAGCACAAAACTACTTACAAAGATGCAGCTCATGGATGCAGAAGGTATAACACGTAATAGCAAGAGCAGGTCTTGATTTTCCAGACAGCTGTTGCCTATCCCCAAAGTAACACTGGCTCCTGCTGTGGCATGTGCCATCCTCATCCCACACCCTTAAATACCCACAGGAATCCTTCCATTAGTAAGAAAGGCAGGGGAACCAGCTGCTGAAATTTTTTACTTGCCTCATTGCAGTTTATCCATCCGCAAAATAGTACAGACCTTCTAGGGGTGCTGGGAAACTTCATCAATTATCTGCTCATATGCAGACGACGTTTGTTTTGTAAAGCTGAAAGTAGGGAAGTCCTGGATCCTTCAAGCTGACACCTACTTTCTGGGGTGTAGTTGTTCCTGGGCTTGGGGAATTAGAGGAGCAATTGTGAGGGGCCCTCTGTGGCAGGAGAAGGCCAGCAACAGACAGTGGTGAAGGCTGACCTCTGCCACAACTCCAAGGCATGGGCTAGTTTCTTTATCAAGAAAAGGGTAAAAAATTGATGGGATGAATCAAAAGTTCTGGCTTGTAAATGTCCCCAAACTTCTTCAAACCTCTGATTATATCTAGCTGGCAAATCCAGTGGTGCTGGGGAATGGATAGAAACCAGATCCTGCAGGGTGAACCAAATGCAGACCAAAGGGCTGGTCCTGGAAATGCTTGAAGATGCTTCTCAGCCTCTTTTCCCCCATGGATGGAGAGGGAGGGGGAAGGCTCTTGAGGCAGTGGAATACGTAGAATCATAGAATCATTAAGGTTGGAAAAAACCTCCAAGATCATCTGGTCCCATCATCACCCTACCAGCAATGTCACCCACTAAACCATGTCCCTAAGCACCACGTCCAACCTTTAACGTGACGGGTGACAGACACAGGTAGGTGAAAGGGGCTGAGATGGGAGACTTCAATGAGAAGTTTTTCCATCTCTAGGGAAGAAGGGTAGAGATGAAACAAGATAACAAAGATAAATTCAAGGGCTGGCATTATGAGGAAAATTCAAGGGTATTTGGTGCTGGGATGTACTAGTAGAAGCAGTGTTCTTCTCAAAGGAGGAGCTTCACACGTGAGCTGGAGACTGCACAGAGGATAACTGAGTGGATGAGAGCATTGAATCAGACCAAGGGGACAAGTGTAGGGCAGAACCATACAAGCTTCAACCCTGAGTTCAGTATATAATAAGAAAAAATTAAGATAAGCACAGATGTGCTGATCCATAGAGAAATGTCAGGAGGTAGACTGCAAGTAAGTGCCACTACTCATGAGAGCAGTAATCAGGCAGGTTTTCAATAGGTAGAATTGATCATTAAAAAAATCATACCTACTTCAAGCCAGGGAAAGGCACTGCTGTAATATTTACATACTAATAAGCTGTCTTTAGTTTCCTTCAAGCTCAGCAAAGGCTACAAAATGTTCAGGTGACAGGAGCTGCTTATATCCAGTTTTACGAGACACATGAAGCACTGGTGGCACCATGTCATCCGACATATGCTACAGATCCAGCCCAGCTGGTAATGTGGGCCTTTCTCTCCACTGAGGTGTCAAATGTTATTTTCCCTTAAATAGCACTGTAGTGACATTTTCAAACTTAGCTACTGCCCTACTTACGTTCCATTTTAAAAGAGATATCAGGGCGATTTTAGTAGCTATGCCATCGTTGACTTGGCTGTAGCTGTTGCACTTTGAAGCATGCTGATATAGAAAAGAGAGAGGAAAAAACATCGCTTTGTCTTTTTGCCGATGGATTGTACTCCACCACCCATTCAAACTGGGAAAACATAAAAGTATCGTGGCCGGGCAATGCAGTTGACGTTGATGCAATCCTGGTTGAGGCCAAGCAGTCAGTGGGGCTATGCAGGACAAGTTGTCGGACCCACCAACATCCAGGGAGTGCCTGGAGCTGCCTGCTCACCTCCCAGCTTTACTGAGTGAGACAAAACTTACCTGGAGTGCTCTGTTATTACCATACCTAATGTGTTTCTGTGGCTGCCAGCACTAGCAGATAGTCTGTCAGTAAAGGATGTTATTCCAGTTGTTAAAGAACAGTAGGCTTTTGAATGTCTTTGTTACTCCTGATTTTCAACTATTTTATTGGTTTCATTGTGATGCATCTCTCTTTTTTTTTTTTTTTGGTCATGAATTGTACTTTTAAAGCCCTTTGCAAGATAAAAAGGAAATTTTTCCAGCACAGAAAATAGTTCAGGTCTTGTTCTCAGTGTTGGAGGACTGGAACAAACTCATCCTATTTAGGGAGACTTTTTCATTCAGGAGCTCAAACTCTGCTTCAGGCATTTTGGAGTTCTCAGGGAACGTGGGAGGGATGAGTAATTCCACGGTGTCACCTCTCACAAGTGTGCCAGGCACAAAGTGACTGCAATCGTGCACAAGATGGCAATGTTCTCCACGAAAAGGACCTCTCTTCCTTTGCTACAGTCAGTGAACTTTTAGACATAATGCTGGTTTTGGTGAGATATCCATGTCAGTACTTGAGATGCTCAGTTCTGCTGTATGCAGGATTGCAGTCTCCGTGAGTGCTTACAGTGAGATGTGCACACCAGTTGAATGTTCAAACATGTCCCACACGTTTCTATGAGCTTTAGCTAATGACTGTCAGCTTGTTTTTCCTTACCTGGCTCTATTACTGTGCGTGAACATGACATTAAATAGCATTAATTTTACATTTTTTTATTTTTTTTTTTCCAGGAATAATACACCTATTGCCATGTTGGTCATACACACTTCTGATCCCCCCATCACCACCACAGCTTCGGGCAGCTTGTCCACAAAAATGTCACATCTAAATCAGTCCTCAGCAAGAAAGACACAGAATTTACTTGGATCCAAATCCAGTTAATGCTGAGGAATGGGTATGGCCTGTGTGAACTAGAGCAGCCCCATGCCAGTGCTTGAGGTGAACACGCCAAAGTCTTCACAGGACTGAATTGCACCAGTTCCTTTTTTCAGTCCCTGTTGGAGGCAAGGTCATTTCCATGCCTTTCTCTAGGATGTTCTACTTCTCTTTTGGAGAAAAGCCTGCATAAATAGATAGCTTCTATTGGATGGTTGAGCATTAGGACCCTCTTGGCCAGGAGAGACCACCTCGGCCCATGATGAGTGAAGAAGCTGAGGGCTAGTATCTGTCAGTGGTGTTAGGAAAGACCTGGAAACTTAAAACAAAAAACTTTCTATTGGATACTGTATTGGTTTGAAAGAAGGAAATCAATATCCTTCATCCACATTGATTATGTAAATGTGAGAGTCCCTTCACAGACCTTTCTCTGCCTTTCTGATCAGCCACAGGAGAACTGCTGGCATGGCATTGCAGGCAGCAGGTGGACAGCCTGGCAAAGGGCACAAGAGCCTCTTCCTGGTCCCTAGGGACGTCCAACCCCTTGGTAGCCATTAGAGATGAGCAGCAGTCAGCCTCCTCGCAGCTGAGCCAGGCCCCAGGATGCTGCCACGCAGATGCCATCGCTGTCTCTCACTGCCACAGCTCTCTCCCCTCGCTTAAGCCATACCGAGGCACTGGAGGCGGCTCTTCAGGAAAGCAGCAGGACTTACTTGATGTCTTCACTAGCAAAAACTAGTTTCTAGACACAATGAGGGCACATCTAGGCACAGCCCTGTGGGGCATTTAATAACTGAGAGTCGTGTGGTTTTCTCCTGCTGTAGGATACCGAAGCTCCTGGCAGCGGTAAGCAGAGTGCAGTCCTGTTGTGGCAGAGCTCAGGGACTAGCAGGAGGTCTCACATCTCCCACCAACAGCAGCTATCATTCACTGAGCAGACTAGTAGGGATCGTAGCCCTAACATGATACTTCTTCCCAGGCTCTTGTCCTAGCTCCCTGCTACAGGTGGCGATCCAGCTCATCTTCACAGGCTCGCCTCCCTCTTTCTTCCTGAAGGCACATTTGTGCAGGACTGCATTGCTTTGCAATTTTATTTATGATGGAAGAAACTATTCAGAATAACCCCATTTTTATTTTTTTATTTTATATCTCAAAGCAGGTATGATGAAAAGTATCAATCCAGACAGTTTCCAAATCGCAGCTGGACTCTGGATGAACAGACTGAGAAATGGCCAAAGAGGACCCGGCTGGAACTACTGGAACATGCAGCTTCAAATGTACCCATTAGCTACAAAAGCAGCAGGGTGGACATCTCTCCTTTACATTCAGGTTGGGTGCGTGGTCTCTGAAATCTCAGGATCTAACCCTGCCTTTTGCAAAGCTACAGCACTGTTCTGTGAGATTTGAAGGTCCTGTGTCTTGGTGAACTGGTTACTGCCTGGAAGGAGCATTGTTACTCAGAACAGAACAAATAAATAAATAAATTTCAGGCAATAAGTGAAGCTCCTTGCAATGGACCACCCACTGGGCATTTTGCCCTCTCCCTCAGACCCCTGCCCGCTTGGGATGCTGCAGCTGAGAGAAAGCAAAGCTGTGGTAGGTGCAATTCACAATTTACATTTTTCACACATGCTTGAAGGGCTCTCCAGGGGTATGTGCTCTGTGTGGGTGGGCACAATGGGCCAGAAGAGCCCTGGGTCCTGTGCGGTGCCTGTATGAGCTTACTGCCTGTGCCCACAGACGATGTGCCCCGCTCGTCTCTGTTCCTGTAAGGTGAATAATTCCGCTATTAGAGCCTCCACAGAGCTTTTCAATCCTTAAATAACTTAGCCTCATAATCACTTTGGGAGGTAATTAAGCCGCCTGCTTATCAACAGTGGAACTGAAATGTGGAGTTGGGATCTAGGTTTTGGATGAGATATCCTTTTCTTTTGCAGGTCAGGTCACGAAACATTAATCCAAATGGTCTGGACCAGGATTTCTGCTTCTGGCATGGCTCAGCATCAATACTTGACTTAGATGCTTAGGAAGCTCCAATTTCCCAGCTCTGTTCTCAGAACATCTTCCCTTAAGACAGAATCCCAGAGTATCTTGTTAGAAAAATGAAGAGGATAGGATGTTTTTAAAAATCTAAACTGTACCCAGTTCATGATAATTTGTAGAACATCACATACATGTTTCTGCATCTCAGTGCAGTACAAGTGCCTCTCTGTATCAGATTTTAGCCTAATCTGTGATGGACTGAACTTTTTTTTTTCTTTTCCTCTTTTTACCATGGCAACCTCACTATGGTGATTTCAGGGCTAGGAAGCTTTATATTTGTCTTGACCAGCATGAAGAAGTCTGAGGCTCATTAAGTGAGGAAGGTGGATGGATAGCAGATGGAGCACACCGCACATGAGACAGCGCTTCCCTTCCCAGGGCAACTGGGTCACTCGTATTATCTCCTCTAGCTGCAAGTCGCCTTTCGGAAACACCGAGTTGCTAACTGTTCTCTCCGTCCCAAGGGAAGAAAACCCCAGGCAGATGGCTTCAGAGAAACCTTGCATCTTTAAGACAAGATATCCTCCTGGAACAATAATTAATGCTGGTGGGATTGCAGCTATTTATTTATTTATTTATTTATTTTCGAGATGTTTGGAAGGAATTCGGTATCGCCAGAGGGCATTAACACAGAGCCGAGCAGAGGACAGAGAAAGATAAAGAGGGAGGAAAAAAATAGCCATCAAAAAAAAGAGTGATCCTATTAAAATGGCATTGAGGAATTCTATTAGTGCTCTTTGCCCCCGTGCCTGCCTGCCTTCGAAGATTCGAGGCGAAACACAAGTGCTTGTCAGTCAGACAAAGCTGGCGAGTAATCTCTGCTAAAAGGTGACATTCACACACAGCTGAGGGGCACACGGCGGAAACCCTGCACCCCGCTGAGGGTGCCTCACCCTGCCAGGGACTCAGCAGCTCTGCCTGCACCAGTGGGGCTGAGCATGGGGTGAGGGGGACCTTCGTCCTCACTGCACCCCAGCTGAAATGCCTTGCTGTGCTGCTACCTATGGGTCCCAGCTAAAATCCCATCCGTGTTTAAATACCATTGTTTGGCCACAGTGTGACCACCCTCTCGGTGAAGATCCTCTTCTGATATCCAGCCTGAACCTCCCCCATTGCAGCTTGACACCATTCCCTGAGGTCCCATCACTGGTGACTAAGGACCATAGATCGGTGCCTGCCCCTCCGCTCCCCCTCATGAGGAAGCTGTAGGCCACGATGAGGTCTCCCCTCAGCCTCCTCTTCTCCAGGCTGAACAGGCCCAGTGCCCTCAGCCTCCCCTCATACATCTTCCCCTCTAGGCCCTTCACCATCTTTGTCGCCCTCCTCTGGGCACTCCCCAACAGTTTCACGTCCTTGTGCTGTGGTGCCCAGAACTGCACACAGTACTTGAGGTGAGGCCGCACCAGCGCAGAGCAGAGCAGGACAGTCCCTTCCCTTGACCAACTAGCGATGCTGTGCTTGATGCAGCCCAGGATATGGCTGGCCCTCCTGGCTGCCAGGGCACGCTGCTGGCTCATATTCAGCTTGATATCAACCACAGCCCCCAGATCCCACTCTGTTGGGCTGCTCTCCAGCATCTCGTCGCCCAGTCTGTACATATAGCCAGGGTTGTCAGGGCTGACTTGTGTGGCTGGAGCCTTGGAAGCAGACAAGGATAGCAAAAGACAAGCTAAATCCTAATCTAGTCTTTCTAGAAAACAAAACAAGTCAAAGAACTATAACAACAAAAAGTTCTCCCTTCAGCATGATATTTATTCTGATACTTGATACTGCATGCTGAACCCCAGGGTTGCCCAAAATAAAGGTGATTTTGGGAGCCATGAAAACTGAGACAGAAGATTGCTATCCAAGATCACCAGGAAGAGGCAAGCCTTGCTCCCCAGTCCCAACTAAACCTTCTTATTTTCACTTCCTGAACGTGTTCTGCCAGTACGTTTCAGCAAACGTCTCTTTATGCAGGAGTCTCTAGTGCACCGTGCACAGGATTAAGAATATATTCTTTTATTAGACACGTTCAAAATAAGTTTTGAATTCTATTAATTTCACTCTCTCCCCATTTTTTTATTTTTTATTTTTTTTTCAGTAAGAAAAGCTATTTGGATCATGATCAAAGGCATAGTTTGTTGCGCTTTGTAGAAGAGCAGATTCTCTCTCACCTTTGGAAATCACTAAGCGTAGCACAGAAACGCGCACACCATCTTGAACGAATACCTGTCTGCGCTGCTCAGCATGGATCATGTCTCAGCTGGAGCACTTCGTGTAGTGCTGGGTGCCGTGCTCCTGGGGAGACGTGAACCAGCTGGAGTGAATCCAGAAGGGAGCTGCAGGAAGGATCAGAGGGCTAGAAATTGCGACCCACTGGGAAGAGTGACTGCATCAGGGATGCCTTGCTTAAAGGAAAGAAGATTAAGGGTGGGGGAAGGGAGGATGATAATATTCCTCAAATATGTAAAGGACTGCTGCTGAGAGAGCAGGAAAAAGTTGTTCTCCCTGGTGGAAAGCAAGAGAAATAATGGGTTCAAATTGCAGCAAGGATGACTTAAGTTAGGCATTATGAAAAAGCTTTCTAAGCAGAAGAAAAGTGAAACACTGGGCAGGACTGTCTGATGAAACACAGACCCCACTGGAGGTCTTTACAAACAAGTTAAGCAATTTGTCCTCTTGGGCAAAGGAAAGGAACAGAAGAACTTGGAAGGACTGTCCTAGCCCTAATGTTAAAGGGACTACCATGGCATTTTAGAGGAAAATAGTTCACCTGGAAAAAAAGCTCAGCTACTGTCAACGAGGAAAGTTGGAAAAAGGAAATAAAGTTTTTGTTAATGCTTTCCTACCTCTTATAACCTTTTGTAATGATCCGGTCAAGCATCCTAAGTTTTATGAGTTATGCCAGCAGTAAAACACAAAAATAACACAATGTAAAGGGGACATGTTTATAGGTTTCCATACTGGGCTGCACTTGGCAGCTCTGAACCTCTGACTTACCCGGGGGCACTTGGAGCAGTATCGCTCTCTGGAAAGCTCACCTCTTTCCAGATCATTCAAGTGAGGAAGGCAGATTTCCCTCCTGTCTTCTTCAGGGGGCCTTCTGCTGCCAAAGGCGGATGAAGAGCATTGTCGGGGCAATCCAGGAGGAGGAATGACACCTGCTCTGAGCGATGGCCGAGCACTGAGCTGGTGCGTCAGAAGGTGGAAATGGGAAGAGGATAAGCAGGCGATTGCCAAGTTGGCCATCACACCCAAGGACACGCTGGCAAGCACTCTCCGCTGTGCCCTCTCCAACAGCCTCAGTGCAGCCCCTGCAATGTGCTGCCAAGCAGGATGACACCAGCAGAGGGACAATGCACACATTCCATAGGAGCTGATGAAATAACACCTCAGTGCTAAGTGAAAAAAATCCTTATATATTGGGCGGGCTGATGGCCAGGATGGAAGATGAGAGTTAGACCCCTGCGTGGTTTCGTTTTAAGCCCAAGCAGCCTGTGCCCGTGTGCAGGGAGTCCTCTCTCAAGCCTCATGCCTGTTGGAGATCAATTGTTTCCTGATCATGCTGCTATAGAACTGGAGCAATTGCATCCCTCATTAATGAAGAAGCTTACATGGGACCTGCTCCGAGGAATATTTTCAGTAGTGTCTGAATACTCTCTGGTCCAAGTTTCCTTAAACCAGAACTCCATTTTATTAACCTATCTGACAGAAGAAAATCAACAAGAAGTTTGTCTGGGAGCCGTCTCTCCACCTTCCAGGTATTTTTAAGTATGTGAGTTTGTCTGAGGGAGTCCTTCCAGCTTGGAGCTGTGTGGAAGCACGTTTGGGGACACGTCACCAGCTGAGATCTTGGAGGTCCAATGGTTGCTATTAATTACCTCGCAGCTAGGCGGGAGCCAAAACTTTACCCTTTGGCCTGGCTCAGCCAGAGCGAGCACAGCACAGCTGTAAACAGCTGTAAACAGCCGTCAGCAAAGTAGAAAACTGCTTCTACCTTTTGCTTTTATTTTGTGGGGAGAAAAAATACAAAATGGAAAATCATCTCACAAGAAGCTACGCATGGATTATTTCTCTTACTCTTCTGAAGCCCAAGACATCCATCTTCTCTCTCACAAGATGTGAGCTGCATGCTGAGATGCCTTGTGATTATGAGCTCTCCCCAGCAAAATGATCTAGGGTGAAAGAATTTGGGGACTGGTGGGACGACCTGATTGGCAGGACCATTACGTACGTGCTGCGCTCCTTCATTTCTGCTGGAAACTTGGTGTAATTACAGCTCCTGTCTGTGGCCTGGGCTATGCTGGAGGTCAGCTGAGGTGATCAGGATGCTCCCTCTGGCCGCAAAAATCTATTAACCTCACTCTGCACCGTGCACGGCTCAGACGCACAGAAATTCAATACCCATCCACCATCCAAAAGCTCTCTTGTCAAGGAGGAAGGAAGAGAAGTGCTGGGGTGAGCGGGGCTTCTCCAGTTCTTCTGTTGAAATTCGCTGGAGAGAAGCTCCCTGGCAAAGGGTCCAGCTTGGAGACGTGGCTGGGTCTGGAGGCTCTGTGGCAGGAGTGGCTGAGTGGGTTCATTTAGCTGCTCAGCAAGGGGGTGGACAACAGTGAGAGGCAGGCCATCAGCATTCCCACGCTCGCTGATGGTGCTGCTCCCCTTCTTTAAGGGGATGGAAGAGAGAAACCTGGTAGAGATTTGCTACCGTTTCTTATAGAAGGAGAGTTCTTGAGCACAGGAAATTAGGCTGCCCCAGAAACAGGCCAGAAAACCACCATACTCTTGAGACCATTTTTTTTTTTTTTTAATTTTTGCACATATAGGGCATATTTTATTTTTTCCACATATAGGGCATAAGGCTTTTTTTTTTTTTTTTTTTTTGAGTAAGTGAGTGAGTGAGTGAGTGAGGATTCTGTTATTTATCAGCTTTCTTAGGAAGCACTTTTTGGAGAAAGGGAATACCGAATGCTTCTGGCTAATTTGGTAATCTGCCTTAACAAGCAAGACATTCATCTACATTAACTTAGGTATCTTAAGAAAAAAAAAAATGAGCTGGCCAGACTTTGTAATTGGTAGAAAGAAATGGAAGAGATGGCTGAGGGTGATCGGACACCTCACCCTCTGGATGTGCCCATTTCCCTGCATCACCTATATGATGAGCCTCAGGGGACCAATTTAGGTTTCAACATCTGACTCACGGGAACCCAAAGTTAGGGTCCCAGCAGCTATCAGACTAAAACTGCAATGCTTTTCAGAGATTATCTAAATGTCATTAGAGAGAGAAAAAAAAAAAAAAAAAAAAGCTACCTAATAATCAATCATTAGCTTAATTAGCTCCAAGCTATGAAGTCAGGCGGTTCCAACCGGGGGCCAAATCCAGCCCGTGGGCTGATTCCATCTGGCACAGCTCTGCTGCTGCCGCCACGGCTCTGTGGTGGGACGGGAGGCGATGGGGAGCAGCTGTTCACACCCTGGGTGAGGTCCAGCAGTTCCTAATGCCTCCTACCGTGCTAGCACTCAGCCAAACCCTCAGCCCGGGGATGTGCTGCCTCCACACGGCTCGCGAGAGGAGCCTCAAAGCGGGCATCTGGGCTCCAGGCACACAAAACAAAGCTTGGACCACCCCGTGAATTAAGTCATTCTTCTTGGCCGGAGAGAGACTTAGGAAAGTAAACATCTTGAAGCTTGTATTGCACAGCCCTGCTTTCGAAAGCCCAAATTAAGTGCTTGGATGCACAGCCTGTGTTGAGGGGTAGCATTTGCGCAGTTGGGGGTCGTGTGATTCCCTTTGGAGGATTTTTCACAAAGAGAACAGGACCTTGTGTTTTCTGACATTTGCTTCAACTAAAAGGTGCTGTGAGGAGTTTTACAGAATACCAATTAGGCTCACAGGTTAGCGAGAAAGAGCGATGTACTTCGTGTTGGCCGAGGTCACCACACAGCTGAAAAAAATCAGAGCTATTCACAAGCAGCCTATCCCAGAGCTGCAAAGTCTGATTTCTCCCCCTGAGCCAGACGAGGGTTGTTAGCAGAAGTAACGTCTTCCCTTCCACCAGCTGATCCAGATAGAAAAGAGTAGCCCAGCTTTTGGGCTGTAAGCAAAGTCTGAAACGGAGCCTGGCAATCTGAAGAGGGGCTTCTGCTCCCGAGGGTTTATCTGGGCTCTTCGTTCAGCTACATCAGCCAGTCTAGGAAGAAATAGCACCTCGCTATAAAACATGGCTCACTTGTGTCTCTGACAATCACAGCTACTGCAGTGTTGCTCTTAATTCCTGTAACCATTCAACAATTGCGTGGCTCAGGTCCCTCTTAAAAGATCCCGATGAAGATCAGTGCTATATTGTTTGCAAGCAGCTTTGTCCATTTAAATTTTATGAGTGTTAATGCTGAGGCTGCTGATGCCATGGGCCAGATTGTGCTCTCAGGTCACCAGCAAAGCTCAGCTGTCCTGTGCTGGCCTCACCGAGAGCCAAACACCATCGCTTTGGGCTACAGGAGGGACAGACCACCCCTAATGTTCCTGTTCCTGCCTGTATACAGCTTTTCCATCGCCTAACTGCTCCAGAGGCCATCCCTTTCTGGTCAAGTGCAAGGTTAATCCTCTGCAGGAGGTTCTGCTTCTCATAGTGTCAGGGAGGGAAGAGAGGAGATGAGTGATGGGCTCCTCTCGTTCCCCTTGAAGCACAGTTGGAGTTCATCCATGAGCAGCCATGGAGGTTTGTCCTCCCAGGGTCTTGTGCCCGCTTTAAGAGTGAGCCAGAGAAAACATGCACAGAGAGGAGCACATTGCAGTGTTATAGCACATCTTCCCACTGCTGTGGAGCATGAAAAACCTATTTTTCATATAGAAGTAATGTGTGGTGTTTAACAAAAATATATATAATAAAGTGAAGGTAAATTGAAACTATTTACTCTCAATTTGTATTCATATTACCTCTAATTCAGCAGACAGGCTTGCTTTCTCTCTCTCTCTCTGGTATGAAACAAAGGGAACATCTCTAGCTGTGATACAACCATACACAACAAAAAATCAGCCACCTACACAGCTTTAATCAGAACATCTTTCACTGCTCGTAAGAGGAATTAATCCAAGTAACAGCTTTCAAATTGACCACGCTAGTGTTTCTGGGATAAGGTCTCCAACGTTTCTCTGCATTTTTTTCTCCATCTGTTAGGCTAACCTTCCTCTGATTTGTCTCTTCTAAAAGCTAGCTAACCAGGTCAGATGTGGCCACAACATGGCCAGGAAGGCCTCGTAGCAGTACAGGTCTTTCCTCACCACCTGGCTTGGCACAAATACACCAGGCAACAGTAGTGTGGCAGCTGAGCCTGCTGCCCCTGAACATTTCCCCAATTTATCTGCCCTTTGAATAGAAGAACAGTGAAAAATATCACTCTTCTTGGCAGATGTAGAATTGTCACCACTGATTTAAGTTCTGGTCCTTTAACTCCACACCAGTGTGCATCCTCTCTTTAATATTTCTATTCTGTGGTAGCTCTACATTGTAATATTGTAGGCGATGCCTATGCTGCAAATAAAAATTGCATTAGATGCTGATGCCCGATGCTCCAAACAAGTGGGTATGGTTCCTATATAAATATACGATTCCTGTCCTGAAAATCTTACCTTCGGTTCACACAAGCTGAGGGTGGCTGTTTTCTAAATTTTAGTCCACTTGGTTTTAGCCCAGGTAAATTGCTTGAAGAAATAGATGCTCTACTCAGGTTGATATGAGGCATAGTGTACAGGTGTAAGATATAGTATCAAACTTCCAATTGAACTCTTCATTAAAATAATAGCTTTCAATGCTAGGAAGACTTCATCATAAATTAATGATAGTGTTGTCTCCAAACAATATTTGGAGAGTGCATCCAGACACGCGCACATGCATGCACACTCTGCCTGACTCATGCCCTGCTCTTGCTTAAGTACTCAGGGCACAACATGCAAAGTGGAATCCTTATTTCTTTAAATAACTCACTTCTTCTTCTTTCAATGAACTTACTCATGCTCTTTGAACTTCAAGGTAGAAAAATCAAAGGCAGTGTCTCTTAGGAGTTCTTGACCTACTTTGTACCGATCAGTTCTCATCTCCTACAGAAATGTGGAAACTGTGTCAGAAGGATTTACACAATAAGCTGTCAAGAATGTTTCTTCTTTTAACTTTATACATTTCAAGTAAAGGAACCCGAAAAAAAAGGAGTATGCACAAACTTTAGAAAGAATTGTAGGAAAAGTGTCTATGCCAACAGATAATGTAGAAGATACCTCTGCAGACTCAAGGGGCTACTTGAATGAATTGTCAAGTATAATTCAGAAAAGTGTCTCTAAACTCTGTCATGTTGGCAGTAAAATCAGAACTATTGCAGAGTGATTTTGTTGGCAGAGAAAGGGGTGATTTGAATACCTGAGCAGGAGGAAGGGGAGAAAAATATTTTCCCTTTTGAGGAAAAATTCACTAACCAGTCATCGCTCCGTGGCACAAAACAAAGGCTCACAATAAAAAGTAGTGACAGTATAAACATCGGATTCCATATTCAAAAATTTTAGCAAATAATCAGAGGTCAAGTTAGATATTGGTCAGACCAGCCCTCAACCTTGCAAATTCCCATTAAATCAGTAGTTGAGGTCACTGCTATGCAGAGATCAGGGTACACCAGGTTTCCTTGTGAGGTAGCCTTTGAATTGTCCCCAGATAAAAAAGAGTTAGTCACTTTTACAGTCTTCTTCTGTTTCCCCTCCTCATCCTCCTTCCAAAGGAGTTCCTTAGCAGTGGGGACTTCTCCCTCCAGGCAGGCTCTGAGGACCGTATCAGGAATGCAGTAAGATGTGAAGCAACTGTCTTACATTTTGGGAATGGTGAATAAGCAACCGTCTGAAGTGGCACCTTGGAAGAGCAAGAATGGGTGTTGCTCAGTGTCACCAGGGGGCTTGCTCGGTGTCGTTAGGGAAGGTTCATGAGGAAGGGTGCTCCAGTCATGGTATCCACCCAGCAGAAAGCTGGTCATATTCCCTTTGGCCTCTCCAGCCACATGAAGCAAAGCAGCTACCCAGACAGAGCTGCCAAGGGCATATGTGGCCACCCAGGTCTCAGGCTGCAAAATGTCCCTGAGTTTTCTGTCAGTGTCTGATGACAGCAGTGAGTACACCTGTAGGAGGTGTGCTCATCCTGGTGGCAGAGCTTATGGAGGAGGTGAGCTGACCTCACCTTCCCTGCCTACCCCATCTTCCCAGGTGTGCTTTCACAACAGGAATGAGGCTCTGGAGCTAGATGGACAGGCAAACAATGATGCAGATGAAGGTCTGTCCACGTTGGAGGGGTCACCTAAGGCAAGTCAGCCTACACCCCATATCACAACCACCTCTGTCATGAAAAAAAAGAAGAAAAAATAGATGACTGCCTTCTGAGGGAAACAGAGGCAGAGGCAGTGTATGCTGAGCAGACACAATCTGTATCCTGCTGCCTCCTTGGGGTCTGGGTAAGAGACATTACTGGAAAATTCACTAACCAGGTACGGCCCTCTGATTATTATCCATTATTGTTTTCTCATGTCGACTGTGATGAAGTAACAAAGAGAAGTTCAGGGGCAACCATAAGGGACTTCAGGGCCCTGGGGCAATTGGTTAAAAGAACGGGTAGTGATTTCCTCTATCTTTCCCTTCTAGCAGGGAACAATATTGAAAGGAACAGGCAGAACCTGTTGATAAATACATGGCTCAGAGGCTGGTGTCACTGGCAGGGCTTTAAACTACATTTGAAGGGGGAAAGAGATAAAACCAAGCCAATGATAAGCTATGGGACAGGACAGGGTTAGAATTAAGGGACAAACAAAGTGGATGTTGTTGCAGGAGTCTACAGACCAGCCAGCCAGGGTGATGACACCAATAAATTAAACTTTAAGAAACTAAGAGACACCTCTAGATCAGCCACCCTTGTGATTTCAACTTGCCAGACGTTAACTAGTAATACCATACAGATGAAACAAACAGGTCCAGGAGATTCCTAAAAAATTTTGCCAATAACTTCATGGTACAGGTACTAAGGTCCTCCTAGATTTGTTGCTTGTAAGCAAAGAGGTCCTCATGAGTGAAGTGGTGACTGGTGGCCATCTTGGCCATAGTGACCATGAAGTAGTTGGGTTTAAAATCTTTGGTAATAGGAGGAAGAGTGCCACCAAAACTTTAGCCTTGGATATGGGGAGAGCAACCTTTAGGGAAGTGGTTAGTAAGGTCCCCTGGGAAACTGCTTTTGAAGGCATAGGGGTCTATCACTGCTGGTCACTTTTTAAGTAACACCTCTTAAGAGCACAGGAACAGGCAATTCCAAAATGTCAGAAGCTAAGCAGGTAGGATAGAAGGGAGGCATGGCTGAGCAGTCATCTTCTTCTAGAGCTTAGGCAGAAAAAGAAAGTATATGGCCAATGGAAGAGAGGTTGGGTTACATGTGAGGACTACAGAGATGTTATTTGCCATGGTAAGGAGAAAATTCACATGGCTAAAGCTCAATTAGAGTTTAAGCTGGCCAGTACTGTGGGGGACAATAAAAAGGGCTTTTTTAATATGTTAACAGCAAAAGGAGGACCACAGATAACATTAGCCCGTTACTTTGATAAGGATGGTCACCTCACAAATAGGGAGTTCTGGTGGTCCCAGAGTCCTGAGTTGAAGGACTCTGATGGCAGGAATGATAAATTCCCAACCCTGAACTTGTGCATGATTTGCTACTCCAGCTGGATGCATACAAATCTAGGGGGCCCAATGGGATTCATCCCAGGGTACTCAGAGAGCTGGCTGATGTTATCATAAGACATCTCTCAATTATTTTTCAATGGTCTTGGGAATCTGGAGAGGTCCTGCTCAACGGGAAGCTGGCAAATGTTGTTCCAATTTTCAAGAAGGGCAAGAAAGAAGACCCTGGTAATTACAGGACTGTCAGTCTCACTTCAGTGCCTAGTAAAATTATGGAGAAGATTATTTTGGGAGTTATTGAAAAACACCTGAAAGACAATGCAGTCATTGGTCACAGCCAACACAAGTTCACAAGGGGAAAGTCCTGTTTAACAAACTTAATTTCCTTTTATGACAAGGTTACCCATCTAGTTCACCAAGGGAAGCCAGTTGATGTAATCTTTCTGGATTTCAGAAAAGCTTTTGATATTGTTTCTCACAGTACTCTACTGGACAAAATGTTCAGCGTACAGTTAGACAAAAAGGTAATGCGATGGATGAACAGTTGGCTGATGGGTCAGGCTCAAAGGGCTATAGCAAATGGGGTTACATCAGACTGGCAGCCAGTCACTAGTGGGGTTACCCAGGGCACCATTTTAGGACCAGTTCTCTTGAAGGCTTTTTGTAATTCCTGACTTGAATGAAAGACTTGAAGGTATACTTGGTAATTTTGTGGACGACACTAAATTGGGAAGAGCTGTTGACTCCCTTGAAAGTAGAGAGGCGTTGCAGAGATCTCTTGACAAGTTAGAGAGCTGGACAGTCACCAACAATATGAAGTTTAACAAGAGCAAGTGCCAGATTCTGCACCTGGGATGAGGCCACCCTGGTTGTATGCACAGACTGAGGGAGGAGAGGCTGGAGAGCTGCTTGGCAGAAAGGGATATGGGGATTCTGGTTGATGGCAAGTTGAATATGAACCAACACTGTGCCCTGGCAGCCAAAAGGGACAACTGCACCCTGGGCACATCAGGCACAGCACTGCTAGTTGGTAGAGGGAAGGGGTTGTCCTGCTCTGCTCTGCTGGTGCGGCCTCACTTCAAGTACTGTGTACAGTTTTGGGTGCCACAATACAAGAAGGACATCAAACTACTGGAGATTGTCCAAAGGAGGACTATGAAGATGTATAGGGTCTGGAGAGGAAGATGTATGAGGAGCAGCTGAGGCCCCTTGGTGTGCTCAGCCCCGAGCAGAGCAGGCTGAGGGGAGGCCTCATGGCGGCCTGCGGCTCCCTCACGAGGGGAGCGGAGGGGCAGGCACTGAGCTCTGCTCTCTGGGGACAGCGACAGGACCCGAGGGGACGGCATGGAGCTGGGACAGGGGAGGGTCAGGCTGGGGGTTAGGGAAAGGGTCTGCACCCAGAGGGTGGTCGGGCACTGGGACAGTCTTCCCCGGGATAGTGTTCACAGCATTGAGCCTGCTGGAGTTCAAGGAGTGTTTGAACAACACTCTTGGACATAGGGTCTGGTTTTTAGGGGTCCTGTGAGGAACCAGGAGTTGGACTCAGTGATCCATTTGGTCCCTTCCAATGCAGTATATTCTGTTATTTTGTGATTTTGTGTCATTTTTTATGTCTAACTTAAGCACTTTGTGGGGACAAAAGCAAGGGAAACCTGCATCATTACTGAAATCCATCCAGTACTTTTCCATTGAGCACAGCCAAAGAAATGGCTCAAGTTCAAGGGCAGAGCTTTTCTCAGACTATGTGGAATAAAGTCTGCCTGTAAGAGAAAAACTGATTTAAAAGATGTTGGATACTTCAATGACAATCCACTTGAAACTACAGTGGCAGCATCGTTGTTAGGCAAGTAAGCAGCACCAAATGCAATGATGCTCGTACGTTGCTCCTTTAATGGAACAGGGACCTGTAATTTTTAGTGTTTAATTGCCCCATGTTTCATGCACTGTGTGGCAATTTGTTCCTGGAGAGCTTGTTTTAGTACCACTGTACCCAGAGCTTGTAGCATCTTTGCCCTGGTCATCCTCCTCACCCTTTCCTCTGCCCTGCTATTCCTGCTCCCATAGTTTTGAGACTTGCTCTTTTCTGTAATATTTTTCTCCATTTTGGCGGTGATGTGCAGGGATGAGTGGGACTGTGCTGTGCCTCCTGAAGCTGTTTGCTGTGAACTCCTCCAGACCTTTGGATGTGGACTCCATGCTAGCAAGGCAGGTATGTAACCCAGGCTGGCCTTTTTTCCTGCTGCCTGTCTGCTCTGCTGTCTCTTGGAAGACCACACCAGCTTTCCTGGAAGAAAAGCGGATGTGATAGACAACCTCCATTTAAAGCCTGCTTGTGGGAATGCTTCTCATCAGCATGATGTTGTAAATACAGTCAGACACGTTCCCATGCACGCAGACAAATGCGTCATACTGCTGTGTTGATCTGAGCACAACTATTAGAATAAGGGGAGTTTGATACATATTCACCACTGCACATTAAACCTACAGCATGCTAGAGCTGTCTCCTCTCCATTTCGTGCATGTACCAGCAGTAACCAGGTAACAGTAAACTGATTTACATTCCAGAGCGATTATCTGCAGTGATGCACTCCATTAAATGGGCGGACGGTGGCTTACTTTTCATAATCCATGGTGACATACTGGAAATGAAAGTGACAAAAATTATAGATAGCTCTTGGGCTGATTATGTGAAAGAAAAGACAAGGAGGAAAGATAGAGGCCCAGGGGCTTGCTCCTGCAAAATGCCAAGCTAGGCTGTTGATGTGCTGTGTGCCCCATTTCCACATAAGGGCTGTGAAAGGAGGATGCCCAGGATTTTCTGCAGCTCAACACATATTAAACCTAGTGTAACCCTTGAATTTGCTACTCTTCAAGTATTCTTCTATTTTTCATGAAGGAACATCTATGAACATGTGTATGTCACTGTGTATATGAGGTTTCAGCTCAACACAGGTTTAGCTTGAAAAACAAGCCATTACTGACCCAAAGATCATGAAGGTAAGTCATGAAGACTGAGAGGTATGTAAAAAATGAAAAATACTGAAAAGAATCCCAGATGCCTGAAATTTGTGTTAGACTGTGATTTTGTTTAAGCCGTAGGACTCAAATACAGATAAACATTCAAACTGGGTCAGCTCACATGCATGCAACAATTCAACATCTTTCCTCAACAACTGCTTCTTGGGTCACAGAGTCTACTGCTACACAGTTACATGTAAATAAATAAATCAGGCCATCATTTGTGTCTCTATGTTGCTGAGGTCAATTGTAGGCACACTGGGGTTTCTAAAAGAACCACAGTCAATTTCAGTGATATCTTAAGAATTGTTTTACTCAAAATTAGCACCCTAAAAGAATGACTTAAATCAGCCAAATGTCAAGAAGGCCTTCAAAATCTAAAGCATAAAAATAAACCTCTAAAGACTTGCCTTAAAAGATAGCTTCAAACTCGACAGCTCTGAAGTCTAATAAATGGAATATAAACATCTTTTGAGCAAAGCATACTGGTGAAGAGAGTGTTTATTGTGTTACAAAAATCAATGCAATCTGCAGGGACTGAATCAAATAGCTGTACAATCTACCTTGTGATTCATTTTGCTTTCATGAGTAAGGGATGCTAGGATGAAATGGAATATACATGTAGCTAGAATGGATGGAATATACATAGTGAGAAAATATCATCCTTTTTTTTTTTTTTCAGCTTGAAATCTGACAGCGACATATGTTTTTCATTGCTTTCATTAATATATCAAAATGTTTCAGTCACGTGGTGAAAACCACTAATTCATGAAAATGCAGATTAGATGCCACAACCCCTAAACTAGCAGAAAACCTTTCATTTAGGTAATATTCTGAAATACTACCATCAGCCAGTATTCTGCTGGCATGCAGGATTTGCTATCATCATTCACACACATTTTTGTGTTAGCTAGACTTACAGCTCATATTTTCAAAGTATCTGTGTCAGTCTCTGAGCTCCTTTGCTTTAAGTCAAACAAATAGCTGCATGAAAAAGATTGTCAGTGTCACCAGCAGGATCTCTTTACTCTAAAATGGAGATGAGTAAAGCAGAAATTAAATTGTAATCAAGTAATACCAATCGTATATACAACTATCAGCCCCTTACTTTCTAGGAATGAGGTAAACTATTATTTTTTTTCAGTGTTTTGAACATTAATGTTTGTAATAAGGGAAATGAGCTCACTGAGTTTTGTAGAGGACATTCCCATTCCTGGAAAGGCCAATCTTTGTCCCAAATGCTGTGTTACTGCTAAGGATAAATCTACAGAAGAAAGAAAGCGAATCCTGGAGGTGCTTCAAGTGCCCTTGGAGCTGCATGAATTTAGTGCTCAATTTAATATACCCCAAGACAAGGCAAAGCTGACTGGTTTGTCCCTGGTGCCAGGCTGGCAATGGCCACTCCACTTTTGGTTCAGAACAACACAATTCTGGCTGCTGTGCAGTGTGGGCAAAGCAGGACTTATGCCTGCAGCATGCTCTGGGCATGTCCCAGTCAACACTGCCCAGCTCTGAAACAAATAAATTGCACAGCCTGGGGGCAGAGGCTCGTGGTTATGAACCTCGGGTGCTCCAGGTTTCATCTTCTGCATTTTTCTCTGTGGTTTTGGTCTAGTCATTCATTTTGTTCCCATCTTAATTCCTCATCTGTAAAGCTGGGATAAAGGTACTGTTTTCTAGTAATTTCAAAGATGTCTTCGTAAATGGTCATGATGGGTTTGCATACTAGGGTGAGGAGGGGCCATACAAGTACTAAGTTAGGCAGTGAATCAGAAAGGTTGAAATGTTAAATGATAAATGTTATTTAATATATTGCGATAACAGTGTCATTTTTAAAACTACCAGAATTTCTAAAAGGACAATAAGGAGATGACAATCAGCTTGCCACATGACAGCCCATCACAGTCCTCCTTCTCTCCTGTGCTGTCACTGTGTACCCGCTGAATGAATAGGCAAAAACAACCTCATTTCGGCTCGGGACACAGGCTGCCAGTCACTTCTGACAACAACCATTTGGTGCCCATTTTTAGCAGAATTGTAACAGATCAGTCTCTATCTGGTGGCTCAGCGAAGCCGCTCCATCTGCGTGCAGCTCGGTGCTCGCACTCGCCGCACTTGATCTTTAAGCGTATCGCTGTTCTGAGTCACTGGCTCGTTCTGTTTTAATGTAGGTGATCTGATTCACCAAAGTGAGGTAATGATATAACTGGGGAAAATTAAGTTCCTATTTCTATGAAAGCATAAATGTTATCTGAGACGGTGACATTTGCAATTCGCTGAAAAATATGATTTGTTTTATATGCAGTTGTTAGGCTGCCAAGGAGCTTTTTTTATTTCTAGCAATTTAAGCTTCTCTGTAAAGTAGATGATTTAAGACAGGCAGAAGATGCCTTTTCCTCACTGATCCATTATGTCTGCCTCTTCCCTTCACTCTTAGTCTGCAGCAGGCAAAGAAGCTGCACTGGTTAGAAATTGCTGGATCAATGTACACAGCTCGTTTTTCTTTCTAATACGAGGGAGGGAGGAGAAAACCATATAAAACACAGAGCTGTAAAATAAATAAATAAATAAAAAAAAGCAGCAGACAATTCCACCGTGATGGATAACACTTACACAATTAAATAAAAATACGCTTGCAATACGAAAGAGCAGCCCACATTTCATTTTTATCTGCAGTGTCACTCTCCTAATGGTTTCTGTCACAAAATCTAAACAAAACAAATCTGCGAGGCAGGAGTCTCAGGTTTCAGGGATGCAGAGTTCTGCCAGGTGGATCAGGAAAGTAGGTCAGTGGGTCATTAATGCAAACCTGACAGGAAAGAAACCCGGACCCGCTGAAAAGCAAGAGGTTTAGCACATTCTTACATTTGACGCACTGTGTGCATATCATTGCCTCTAAATAGGCATTGCAGTTCAAATACTGCAAGCCAAATCACAGATCTGAGGACATCTCTGAGACTGAAATGCCTTCATCCTCTCATTGTGCAGACCTCACAAATCGCTGTAGAGATACAGTGGGTTTTTCACACTAAAAAAGCAACGTATGTTATAATTTCTGTGTGCCTAGGTACACTGCAAAACATTTTCAGAAACCTCTTTGGCCTTATTTTTATTATTGACGAAGGCAATTAACCCTTAATATGCCTGTCATCTTCCTCTTCCCTCCTGAGAGCCCAAAGTATTTTCAACATTTCATTTTCCAAGAAGAAGTGATAGATGCAGGGTTGGAAATTTCCTCCTCATACCTTTAGTTATGTTCTGGCTTTCACCTTATGGGTGGCAAGGGGGGTGTGATGGGGAGGGAAAAGGAGATCTGTAGCCTTGGGCCTGGGTCTTGGGGTGGGCACCATCCTGAGCTGCTCCCCCCTGTCCCACAGACACTTCTTGGGGCACAGCCCCATGTGCAGCCCCACATCAGTGCCCCAGCTGATCATGCAACCAAACACTTTTTTTTTTTTTTTTTCCTTTTTCTTTTTTTACCCTAATTGGTGTTTCTTATTTTTTATTATTTTAGTTTGGTAACAAGTTTCTCCATCTCTCTCTCTCCTCTCTCTCTCCCCTTTCAGGAACTTCAGAGTCAGCAGTTAAGAAATCTATTACAGCTTGGAAATCCTTCATAATATGTTAGTTCTAGAAAACATCTGACAAACACACTAGTCTTTTGGTGGTTAGAGTCATTACAACATCCATATAAGCGAGCACAGAAATTTAGAGTTAAGATTTCTCATTTCTCTTCCATACAATAATTTCTTTGATTTCTTTTCACTTGTTTGACTTTTTTCTTTTTCTTCGTGCCAGCTTTACATCTTTTATGGGCGACTTGGAAAAACTGAACACAGAGATAACACCATCAGAAATGCCAGCCAGCCAGACCCCAGTTACTGTCCTGAAATAGTTCTGGATGCCTGCTCTGGATTGGATACAAACTAATGAATATCTACAGGTTGTACTGATTTAAATCAAAGTGATTAAGGCAGTTGTTTCTAATTATGATTTCAGTCATTAACAGAGAATAGTTAATCTTGTCTGCAGTTTGTTTTGAACTTTTACTTCTAAAATATGTCCCCTCACAAAAGCCCACGCTCAGTAATTGATATAAATGTATATTTATTTTTGCATGTCTAGAAAGTAAACAAAATCTACAGGAATTTATCTGTGGAGTAGTGGTTTACAAACATTTATTCACATCCTTTATTTTAAATTTATTTAATTTTGAAATGTCAGAGAAACATCTCTCATTTATGAGATGATACTTCTTTCTTACTTACTATTTGGATGGAAATTGAATGGATTAAAATGTGTGAAATCAACATTTTATTATTTGATTTATCTCAGTATTGCTACCTTACATGTACTGTATGCGTGGGACAGAGTAAATGTGCCACAGTAATTAAACAAGCAAACAGTTTTATTAAACAAAAGTTGTAATGTTTCTGTTTGTCAAATTAAATTGATTATTTATGGTCAATCAAAAGACAGTCTTCTGATTATCTAGTAGATTTCATCCTCTCACATTATTTTTCACTCAGAAGTCAGGGGAGGAAAACAAGTTTTCTTGGTTTTTAAGTGAGTACTTCATTTTCAACTCAAGTCATCTTGCCCTGAGCTACCTGACTATAATGTAATGCAGAAAATGTTCTTTCTGTACTTACAGTAGAAGTTATCTCTGGTTTGTCACTGTAGCAAGACCTACTTCCAAGTACTTAGTGAATAACTTCCACCAGCTGTGGGATGGCTTGCTTTACAAGTGTAGCTGCTTGTACATGTACAAAACATGCACTGCTTATTACTTTTAATGTAATTTATGTTATTCTAATATATGATAATAAATTTAGACCTTCCCATATGTTGCCTTTTTTACATTTTAGCTCGAAACAGCCATTGTTTTAAAGAGAAAAATAAAGATCTAATTTCAACTGCAATGTATCCAGACTTTTAATGAAAAGATTAACCAACCTTCCTCTAATCAGTGGAGCAAGGAGATTATACCAACAAAACAAATTTAGCAACATTAGTGTTGCCATATATGCCAACTTATTATACGCAGTAATAACTTGAAAGCATAATTTTATTAATTACCTCTATAGCAGTTGAAAGTGCTTCAGGTGCATTCTGCTGATGGAGGGACATACTATGAGCGCAGTCTAATTTCTGCTGAAATCAGATGTTTAAGTCCTTTTGGAAATCAAACAAAATGAAGCATTTGCTGAGTGTTTTGTGAAACTGTGAGCCAGCAGAGGGATGCCCACCAATTTATGAAGATTAAGGATTGCTTTAGGAAGTCTAAGTATTTATTTATTTGACATGTGCAGGTAACAGGAAAACAGAACTTGGGCAGGCAGCCAAGCAGAAATTAAAGCTTCATTTTAACTAATGGGTCACAATGTGAAGTGATAGAGATGTGAAAACAGTTTGCTCTGAAGAAGTTGTCCTCTCCACTGCAGAGGCCATTCTGGACTGCAGATGCAAATTCACTCTCCCAATGCCATGCACAGCCAGCCAGGGGCTGTCAGGGGTCTTTAGGGCAGCAGAGCTCTGGGTCATCACCCTGTGTGACCTGTGTGTCCTAGGGGGCATGTCCTCTGCTGCATCCCTCCTGGGGACTCTCAGGGATGGATCCACGTGTGGGGAAAATGGTCCTGTCCCAGCAAAGCCAACAGTGACTTGCAGCAGCTGTCCTCAACTCGGTGCATACTGTACTCGGCAGCCAGAACGCATAGGTTACACGGGGAGAGTAATCTTTGAAAACGAATTCCAAAACAATGCGTTTAACATATGAAAGGCCGGGAATCCTAAATGAAAGTTTTTACATACTTGGCATTCATTTGTAAGTTGGCAGTGACAGCTTTCATCCTACAGAAAACATTTTTTATCTCATGAAAGTTGAAAATAGCTTTGTGCAACACTGGTGCCTCTTGCTAAGATGGGGCTTTTCATCCGTGACCTACTTTGCTTTCTGCACAATATACCTAATGAGTAATAATGACTTCGGAAAGGGCAGCGCTGAAGAAGGAGCTGAAGTTAACGCCTTAAGATGCTGTCTGCGTAAACATCAAACAGAATATTTTTCAGCAGGCTGAATAAGAGAACCCAGTTAAAGCACACATGCCTTTAAGAATTAAATAACGCCGGGCTGTCGGGTGAAGGCTTGTCGTGCTGGCAGCATGGGGCAGGTGGTTGTGCTGCAGCAGCACGGGGTTAGCACTGTTGGGTGCCCCAGGGGCCAAACAGACACAGGCAGCACCATGTCTTACCCACCTTCTATTTCCTCAGCAGTGGGGCTGATGCACTGCTCTGGCTTCTCCTGCCCTCATCCATATCCTTTGCATCCATACCCTTCGAACCCTAGCCCATCAGCCACCCCCTCGCCTGGATAAGGATCTGTCCCTTCTCACACCCTGCCCTATTCATCCTACAGCACCCTAGACCATGTTTAGTTTCATTGCTGCAATCTTGGTTAGACCATACAAGTAATGTTTTACATTTTTAAAAAAATATTATTATTACTACTGTCGTTCTCCTTATCTTTTTTAGGCTGGCGTACTTTGATTTTGCTGGAGTAGAAGAAATATGTTTTTCTCTTCTTGGGTTGCTAAAATTTTTCTACTTTGCAAGACTATTTTATTCCTCTCAGGTGAGCTGAGAATATTCTTGGCTGCAAGAGTATTCCTTGCCAAACTGTGTAGGATGTTAGGTACCAAAAAATCCGTGTGAGCTGCCATTTCGTGCAAGCCACAACCACCTCATTTTTATTTCCTTCTTTCAGCAGGTGCCTGTGAGTTTTCATACCTGCCCCAACTTTGAATTGTGTTTTGCTTCTTTGCTTGTTCAGAATAATCAGAAACCAGGGGGATGATTTTATGGAAAGCACAAAATGCCTCCCCAAGCAATGAGGAGTAAACCAAGATGAATTGTGCGTTACTGCTGGCAGGTGAGGAGAGGACACAGAGGGGAGTTGTTCCTTGCCTCAGACTCAACCCCTGCCTTCAGAAAGAGCTTCCTGCTTCAGGCTTGGCTATGGGTGAAGGTTGATCCAGAGGATTTAATGTAGGGCTGATCAGCAGGTCCAGGCTTGAACATGAATTAAATCCCATACCAATTAGTGTAAATAGGTCCTAAGGAAAAGTGAAAGCCATAAAAGCCATGTAAAGCAGAGAACAACAACTGACTTCTGTCACAATATATCCAGCAACATAAAGCAGTATTAAGATACTAATATTCTCAATGTTCACAGTAGCTGCGAGGCCCCCTTTTAATACTGACATGATCTGAAGGGGTGTTTGTTTAAGTGAAAACCATATCCAGTGTTTTAAGTAGGTCAGGTTCAAAGCCTAGTCAATATTTGAAAAATCTGTGCATGTTAAAGAGGCAATGAGAAAAATTAGCATGTGAGTCAATGAGAGCTTTTCTTCCCAATTGTACTTTGCATAGGGAAAATGAGGACAGTACACAATGAATCGGTATTTGTGTCCCAAATACCCAACTCCTTCTCTGACTCCCATTGGAAAAAAAAAGAATTCTGAAACACTTTTTTTCTGAGCTCTTCCTTGATCAACCCCTTTTCTAAATTGAGAAATGGAAACTTTGATTTCCTATTGTAACTTTGCCAGAAAAATCAAGAGCTAAAAGTGAGTTTTATTTAACCTAAATCCCAAACATACACCCTAATTGCAGTATATCACTGTGACTCGGGAAAGCTAGATACCAGAAATATGCATCACAAAATATAGGTTGTGGATGACAGAAGAAGACTTTCAGACCAACAAATAATTCTTTTTTTTTTTTTTCTTCATTTACAAAAAGCTGAGATGGAAGAATTATCTAAGCTCTTGGGAGGTTGTAGGGCAGGGCAGGAAGGGAAAAAAATGAAGACAGCTCTTGCCAGCCCTGGCCAGTGACATTTCGGTAGAGTTTCCCTTACATCCTTCTGTAGCCAGTGGGCTTCCAGAAAGTAGCTCAGAGCAGATGCTATGAGTCATTTTTTTTGGCAGAGCCACCAGGTGTTTCTGTTCAGATCAGGAGTGTGCTTTATGAGTGATTATCCTGATCGTCCCCACGTATGGCTGATTTTCATGGCAGAGCAGCTCTTGGTTTCCTTCGGGGTGAAACCAAGCTGGAGGAGGCACTTCAGGGGCACACAAACATCTGGAGAGCATAAGGACCCTTGTCACTGGCTTAGGCATTTTTTCAGAGTTCAATAGCCAAAGACGGGTTGGATAAAGATCCCTCAGTGTACCTGCAGCCCCTCTAAAAGCCAACACCATCCTTGCAGCACCAGAGAAGGACACAGAGCACTGAGAAGGACACATTGCTGAGGGGATGTGTCCACATGTGCAAGCAGAGACCGCGTGTGAGCTCTGCCACACTCATGAGGTGCATCAGGAGCCACAGACACTTCACACCTTGGGCACTGTTTAAACTTTGACTTGATGTACAGTCACAGCCATGGGCCATCTCTAGGACAAGATGAAGGAAATTAATTCATGGTATTAGTTTAAGACCTTGTGGGTTGGTCTCCCATGATTCACCCAGGTACTAAACTCTCACTGAGACAGAGCAGCCGAGGTCAGGAAGGGTTTTTGACCTGGTTTTTGAATGCAGATTTATGATTTTCAGATCAGCTGATGGAGAGAAAGATTGAAAAGAACAGTACAGCAGGTGGAAAGACAGCACCTTTACTGTCTGGGTGCTCTTTTGCAAAGCTACACGGAATCTGGATTTTGTGAAGCTAAATGACAAAATTCCCGCTGATGTTGATGGGGTCAGAATCTGATTCTTGTCAGTGTGGGATCTGTTAGCCTGGAGCTTTTCATCAGTATTTGATCCAAGTAAACCAGTGGACTGAAAACTGAAACCAGATTGCAGTAAAATTCCACGTTTCTGTGAGCAGTGAGTCAATCAAGTGAACATAAAAGTCAAACAATATCAATTTATTTAAGATTTGCTTTATTTTATTCTTACAGGAACATAACAGGACTTGACGAGACATTTCTGTGTTCAGCTGTAATTCCAGCAAGTTTCTACCCGAGTTCAGCTGAGAAAAGGAACCAATGAACCCGCCACAAAGTGGAACAGCAGTTTTAAGCTAATGCTATTGGTTACGATTCTAAAAATACTCTGGATATGAGGCCTGTGAAATAGTTTTTTGTTATGTTAAACACTTGCAGTTCAAAAAAAAAAAAAAAAGAGAGTGATACAGAGACAAATTATTTTTCTTGTATTTTATATTAACTTCAGGGACATAAGGACTTTGTCAGTGTCACAGCACAAACAATGGATTATAGTAAAAGCAGGGACAAGGGTGGCAGCCTTTATATAAATTTGAGACACGTTTCCTTCTTTCAAAAGAAAAACATGGTGTCAGTACAGTTAAATAATGGCAGTGTTTTGAAAAGTTCATTGTAGTCTTTCATACACAAATCCAGACAAATTCTTGTAAGGGAAGAAGTGAATGCTAACAAATTGTCTTAGCTGCCTCATACTAATTCCTAGGCAACACTGATGTGCTTCAGTTTTGCACTCCACAAAGGATAAACAATGTAAGCAATGCAAACATGGTTTCAGGATTTCATCCACGAGATTTTTGAAAACAAAATATATATATATATATATATATATATATATATATATATTGTTACCTAATGCCCTCGCAAGAGTAAATTTCTCATTACTTTCCTGCCAGCTGGAGAATATCAGTCAAGTGAGAAGAAATAATGAGCTCCATTACAGTGACCAGAAAAAAGAAGATATGAGTAATGCGAAGCATGTCCCACTAACCGGGGTGCAGAAATATTCACCTTCCAGGGAGACAAAAAAAGGTAGCAAGGATGTTTACCCTGCACACACCTGCTCTGACCACACAGCCAAGATTTAAAGACACTTGAGTGCACAACTGCCTGTTGCTTGTAAGCCACTCTCAGATGGTGATGGTAATGTAATGGCTTAATGCTTGTTAAATGAGAAGGAGGGTCTGAAGACAAGGGTAATCCTTTGGCCTCTGGAGAACATGAGTATGTGAGTGGTCTGCCTCCTCTTAAGGAGACCATGGTGTCCTGTGAGCTACTCTTACCTTTGGAGCACCTATAAACCATCCCTAAGCACTTCAAAGACGCGGAGTGCGAGCAGGGCATCATCTCTTGAGCAATTTTCCCTAGCAGGTAAAACCTCCACATTTGTTTTAATCTGCTTGAAAGGAGACTACACATTACTTGGTCTTTCCCGTGCCACAGAGTAGGAATATCCTACTTGTCCTCAGAGTTACACTTACCATGTCCCTGTCTGAAACACCTCTGTGATTGATCTATTCAGGCTACAAAGCCTTAAGCAAGTGCTAAGTCACAAATTTGACTCTGTTCAAGTTATTTAAGTTATATACAGTACAAACAATGCGTACCTCTCATTGCAAATTTTCTTGATTCTTAGTGTCATTGCTAGGTAAGAATATTTGGTCTAGGTTGAATAAACAGCCCTGGGAGAGACTTTCATATTCATCTGAGTAAATTTTCAGGGTGTATTATCTCAGGTAGTTTTGATTAAAGAAGGACCCAAGAAACCAGCTAGATTAGAACTGTTTGAGTATTTGGGCAGTTCAGAGAAGGGCTTATAAGATGGGGAGTCTGAAAGGCACACCTAAACATAATCAGTGGGACTCAGATCTGCAAAGATAAGTCAAATTTGGTTGCTGCTGTAAGATTTTAATTGCAAAACTCAGAAGTAGAGAAAAAAGGACACTGAAATGGAGTTAAATATTCACATAAAAACCCAAATCAAGTTTATTTTTTTTTTTTTTTTCAGCTAGCACATGTTTTTTTCACAATTCTTCTTGCAGCCAGTTTGACAGTGTACCAGTGCAGAACTAACGCTGTCAGAGCCAACTACGTGTACAGCAGCATACAACAAAGTAAGGCACTACTGTGAGAAAGTTTGCCTCAAGGCTGTGTTTCTAATAGACATTAAGGCCATAAGATGGAAACAAAAATCTATGAAAAAAGCATTAAAGAAAAGTATTCAGAGGAGGAAAAAAAGTAAACTGAGGGCAACATTTTCAGTGCAAGCAAGGGAGAATACCAAATGCGCTGCACTGAATCAGGTTTCTGGTGTTCCTTAGCTTTAGCTATTAGTCTCTTAGCTATAATGTCTTTCTGCGAGCTCATTTTCTAAAGCTACCCTTTCCTCCTCCCCATTGCAGGGCAGAGCTAAGAGCTTCTTATTTTTTTCTCTTCTCACCCTTCCCCTCATGTCCGTATGGGAGCAGGCTTCATCACTATGATGCACCATTGCAGAATAACTAGTTTATGGTAACATTATGCTTCTCCAGATACGGAATAAAGTCCCTGCCCCAAGGAAATGCCAGACTGTGGAAATACAATGTGGGGAATCACTGGGGAGAGAAGGAAAGCTGCATGAATGTGCATATTAGGGGACAGGAGAAGAAGAAAGCTCCCCAGGGCGCAGCTAATAGGGCTATATTTTGGTAGGACAGATGTGTCTTTCTCTCACTTTCATGCAAACACACTGATTTAATGATTGCGGGCAAAGACAAGCACAGCCCTTCTTGCAGGACCAGACAGAAAGAAGAGACTGATTATGAGGATGCTATTGCTACACCTTCGGCTATAGCAAAGGGAATAGTGAAAGCTGCTGGCAAAATAAATTGCTTTTTTGCATCAAAGTTCCCGTATATTAAAAATGTCCCACTGTGCAAATTCCTCTTTGAAAAGGAAGCAAGAAAGACTGAGGTTGGAATTAGCTCTGGTAAACTGTAAAGAACTGAGGCTTTCCAGAATTCAAGTGCTGAGGCGGATGGCAGTGTGAGAAGGATTATGTTTAAAAAAAAAAAAAAAAAAAAAAAAAAAAGCAAAGAAACCCACTTTCAATCTAGCACATTTCAATTACTGAAATTATTTAATATTGAACCTAATTTATTTAAGCTTCTTACTTTGACAAGAAGTTATTATACACCAAAAGATTTTGAGCGTACAGTGTTCCTCATGCAACGACTTTGTGTTCGTTGGTATGTGATATGAGGAGCTTCCCATGCTCCCTTATCACTGGGAAATCCACTGGAAAAGAATCATTTTTCAGACATAACTCTCCACAGCAGAAGTGAGATCAGACTCTATGTATTTTGGGGCTGTAGTTAACGAGTAGAATTAATTGCATTACTCTTGTAAAGACCTCATCTTTCCCAACCTTGTATTCACAGTTTAATGATGTTTTATGATGTGAAGTCTTCTGATCTTGAATAGCACCACAGTTTAAAAAAAAAAAAATACTCCTATTATCACTCTAGCTGTCAGATAACTGGATGCTCAAGACACTTTCACTGGGGAGAAGAAATTGGGGAAGTGATGATAGAAATAAATTATCTGTATGGGTGTCACTTTGCTCGATTAGGTAACTAATAAAAGAGATGTTGGGGAGTCTGTGCTCATACAAATCCAGGCAACTTCACGCTTCCTTAGGAAGTAGAGCTGAATTTCCAGGGTCAGGATACTCTGCATGGGTTCAAGGCACAAGCCCAATCAGGACAGTGCTCATTTGTGGCTGGGTCCCCAGCTGTGAGGGTTTTCCCTGCAGCAGTGGGCTGGGGCTGAGCATCAGGCTGACGTCAGGCTGGTGGGATCTGCCCTCTGTGTGAGCCTCTGCTCAGCCCTTTTCCTCCTCCTGCTTATAAACAGACAACAAAACCACCATGCTCTGCGAAAACAGCTAGCAAGGAAGATCCAAATTGATTGCTCCCAGATTTCGGCCTGAGAGGAATATGTTTTCTATTATCATAAAAAAATCCAGTCTTTTTGAATTCCAGTTCTTGAATGGTAAAGTGCTTCCAGCTCAGATCCTTCCTTTGTGGCCTTTTTTGGAGGTTTCCCATCTAAGTGGTGTTTCCCAGGGCTCAGTACTGGGGCTGTTTTTGCTTAACTTTTTTATCAGTGACCCTGATGAGGGGATTGAGTGCACCCTCAGTAAATTTGCAGATGACACCAAGTTGGATGGGAGTGTTGGTCTGCTTGAGGCTAGGGAAACTCTGCAGGGGGATCTGTATTGGCTGGACTGATAGGCCACATGCAGCTGTATGGCATTCAATAAGGCTAAATTCTAGGCAGCCCTGTCAGTCTGGATTGGATATTGTGACAGTTCAGTGCATTATTTTTAAAATTCAGCATATATATGGCTTCATGTACCTAAGTGCTTGACTAAATCAGGGTACCTTTTCACAGCTCTCACATTCAAGGCAAGGTGAGCCTCAGAGCCCCAGGAAAAGCCCCAGAAGGTGAATGCACTGGTGACTAAGAGACAAATGCTTTCTGAGGCTCCCTGCTTTCCCTGGTGATCTTGCAAGACTGATAAACACTTTTTTTCTTTTTTTTTTTTTTTTTTTTTTTTTCCCCAACGTGGTGGTATGCAGCCTCTCCAACCAGCTGGCAATTCACTGGAGACAGCTGCATGTGGCAGCCCTTCACCCCACACCACAAGGAGGTAGAAGAATGTGCCAAGTATTCTGCCCACATACAGATGAGAGATGGTGGATGAAGGCTGCTGCTGCTCCAGTATGATGCCAGGTAACCTGCAAGCAGGCTGGGAAGGGCACACATGCAGAGGGGTGTCCCAGCAGGCTCCTGTTCTCATGACTGCCTTGTGCTCTCCACTTCTTAACAGGTCTCATCAGCCAACTGTAGCCTGAAGCTGGGGGGATTTCCATGATCTTTCTGCTTACAAACCTCTAATTTACTGCTATAAAGGGATATTACAGGCTTAGGCGACAGTCCAGACAAAACACGATTTGTTGGACATCATGATTTAAGATACAGAACACCCAAAACAGAGAACAACATATGATGGCCAGGGATGTGGTGGATGGGGAGTGCTGGCAGAGAGTGAGGATCCAACTACAGCTTGGGCAAAATCTAAGAGGAAAAGCACAGCAGGCTGCTGCCATCCATGGCTGCAAAGCCTCTACCTCTTGCAAAACCAGCAGAAGGAGAGGATGCGTACAAGGACAGAGGCATGGCTAGCATCCCTGGCACTGCCAGCCACCAGTGCAGGAGCAAGATGTGGCCCCTGAAATTCAGGTGATCTCTTTCTGCAGTAGGGGAGCAGGGATCCCCTTGTCCCAGCACTGGTTGCCCCTTTCAGTATGCAAGCAACAGCTCTTGCTAAGTGTGAAAAGCCACAAGCCTCTCCCATCTGCAAATATCAGTGTACCTCCTGGCTACAGCACAGAGGTCACTTTCAGAGAGATTTCCCAACATCTCTCAGTATCAAGGTTCATTTGTATGCTTTTTTTTTTTTTCTTTTCCCTTTTTAAAGAAGATTGGAACAGTTAAGAGCTTCATCTGAGCTCAAAATGAGCTGGAAACAGAGGAAACAACCAAGCAAAGTTCAAGCTGTGTTTTATTCTTTATCTAGAAGCAATGTTTTCCAAGGAAAATTAAGATGTGTGGAAAGCTCATCTCACTATTGACAGCAGAAGCCTCTGAGGCATTTCAGGAGCTTTATAGTTTTCAGTTAACTCAAACAGGGGAAGTTAACAATAAAACAGTGGCACAGAAATGTTAAGAGTGCCAAACTCCCCCACAGAAATGAAAAGAAGAGAAGTTAACACAGCAGGACATACAGGTAGTTCACAGAAGCTTGCTGTTGCTGTAATGCTTGTTCTAACCAGATGAAGGGACACAAATATTCCTTGAATCTGTGAACTGGAGAGGTGAAATTTCTCTGTACTTGAATCACTTAAATCAGTAATCTTCATAAAGATGTCCAATACGCATGAAGTATATTAAGATACGGGAGATGTCAATGACAGCACTGGCTGCTCTGAGGCATCAATGAGAGCAAAGCCTCATGGACTGTGGCTGCACTTCAGCATGGGAGCATGGTGCAGGCTGGTGTGTAACTTCACAGCAAGTGGGAGGTGAGATGTCAGAGCACGCCGCTCTGACACCCCCAAGTCCCCTCTGGCTCTTTCAGTAACAGGGAGAGCAAAGAAATGGCAACGTTTCAAGCTCAAGATGTGCTACTTCTCAGGAAAAGCAGTGGAGGTACTGATTTGGTAAATACGCACCTTGTGATCTGCTGGGGAACCAAGGAATGGGAGATCTTTAGTCTCCACGAATGAAGTGTTTCTGACAGGTAAATTACATCCTCCTCCAAAAGACAACATATTCAGTTTAGAAAAGAGAAACAGGGGTGTAAAACAATGCCTGCCTTTATTTATGGAGAAAGTCAGCTGAAAATGAGCACATGTCTTTAATAGAAACCAGGCAAAATCAGTTCCAGAAAGCACAGAATATTATTTTTTTTTTCAAGTACAAATGCAGGATTTGGAAATTGAATGCAACCCTGGAAGAAACAGGGTAGCTGCAAACATGCTGTCCAGAACATCATTATCTGTAGTTTTGAAGAGTACAAAACTGCATGTTGCCTTTCCTGCCTACCTAAAAACAGCCCCCAAGAGCCTCAGAGGAACACCTTGACCTAGCCCCTGGACAATGACTATGGAGTATTTGATAAAGTTGCTTCAGAACAGTCCAGAGTTAAAAGTTGTGAATGTGAAATATAACCTAAGAAGACACAGAAGAGCCACAGGCCAACACTACTGTGAGGAAGAAGAAAGTCATAAAGTACTTGGACATCCTGCCAGGATGTGTATGGCATTCTTCTGCCCTCCAAAAGAAAGCTTTTAGCTCTTGAGAGAGCTCTACTTAGAGACGCCAGGATGTTAATCCCCTAAGTATCACAGGAAAAAATGTTTTAAAAAAAATGTTAGGGGTTAATTTAGAGACTTAAAAATCTAAGATACAGTTCTAGTGCATAGTAACACTTAAAAAATCCACTGTTCCCTTGGAAAATGTTAAGCATAGATTATTATTTTTGTATTTGCCTGGAAAAAAAAATACTTATTCTAAACTATTTTGCTCACTCCTTTGATATGATTTTATTAATGGATATTAGAGTCCAAAGACTTCTTTACATGCCAAGTTCATTGTCATTCGACATGTCTGATATGTTCTTTAACAATGGGTTACAATATAATGGCATGAGTTCAAGTGGTTTGCAGTGGAGCAGTGGTTTGGACATGAAACCTATGGTCTGTATCACATCAGCCCAGGGAGGCGGTGAATATGGAGTAAAAATAAAGCACCCGGTAAAAGATGGCAGAATCAACCAGTGATCCATATTTTATGTAGTAGAATTACAGGATGTTGCCAGTGAAACAGACACTGCCATAAGCTGATTATTTATTTAACAGAAAACTCAGAATCAGAATGCCTATAACATCAGAAATTCATGTCAGTGGAACTGGTATTTGCAAGTGTACAAAGAAACAGATTAGGTCATTCAAGGGAAATCATGAGTGGGGGGTCAATAAATTTGGGCAACTGTCCAGGTGTAATTGGGCATGGACATTAACGTTTGCAAAGAGAGACGTGTCTGTTCGGGGACTGTAAGAAATTGTCAGCCTGCTGGGACATTCAACAGCAGAGGACACTTCTCCTTCTGGAGAGGGTCTCTCTGGATGGCACTGGGCCTACCCTTCTGTCTGGAGGCTCAGACAAGAGCTGTTGGATATGGCTAAGGACAAGAAGCCCTTGGACAAAGTGCTGGGTTGACTGCCTTCAGCCCATAATGTATGAAGAAAGACCCAAAGGTTCACTTGACTATGTAAGCCACCTCCAAGGTTAATCTGACCCTGACATTGATTTTGGTGAGGAGTTTGTCTCTGAGAACTTGGCAGGAGTTGTTATAAACCTTGTTGCCATTAGTATCTTGCTGGGAATGGCAGATGTAGTGTTGCAAACAGCAACTTCAGAGGATGAAAACTGGAGATGAGAAGGGGAAGGGCACAAGATGTCTGGGATGTGCGGAGGCAGGCAGAGGGACATATGCAGAAGAACCCCAGGAAAAGACACCCTTCAGGGCAAATGACTCCTTTCTTCTTCTCAACTAACAGTGATTCTTCTTCTCACGTAACATTATGTTACCGTACAGTTTTTTATTTTTTTTTTACTGTTTGTCTGGCATGGGGTCAGATGGGTTGAACAAAACCTGGGAGGTCACCCCAGGTTTCTGGTCCCTTTTCTGCCCGAGACTTACATTACTAGTGCTGCCATGCAAGGTGTACCAGCACAAGTCAGAAGGCTGCTTGTACTTTCAAAACCTTAAAATCTTTGGAAGAGTATTCATTTCTTGTGGGTTTACCAATAAGATAAAATACCAAGGACAAGTCAAACAGCAAAGCATGATCTATTTTATTTCTCCCCACTTTCTATTGCTAAAAGAGCATGAGAAACACTCGAGGGCAGTTTGTGGAGTGCATCTACCATCCAATATGACAAGTAGGTTAATTGGAATGAAGTAAAATGTGACCCTTGACTACAACTGCCCCTTAAGGGTATTGAGTTTAATGTTGTTGTTATTGTGTTCTGAAACATTGTGAGGCAAAACACAGTGACGGGCTCTTCTCCGCATAGGAGCCCTTCTTAACAAATAGAGCTGCACCGAGTGACTCGGATTAAATTTGACTAAATCTTGCCCCGAGAAATCTTTCCCTCGAAAATCCTGTAGCACTCACAAATATTTTAGGAGTGACAATGCTGGTTGTCCAGCTCAGCGGAAAAGCAACGCAATATGCATCTCCTAGGCATGAGAATGCATGGATCACCTGCCGGTTCTGTTGCTGGCTCTGCGTGCAAAGGAATCAGCCCTGTGACTGCATGTTGAGGAGGAAAATAGCTTTTTTTTTTTTTTTTTTTTTTTTTTTTAAGAGGGAGAAGGCATTGAAAGAAAATGTGTGCAAATTAATGTTAAAGAATAGTGATTTTTAGTCTAATTCACTTGAATGTTCTGCTCTGTTGAATGCAGACAGTCTCTATGGAAATTCAGACAGTAAGAGTTGGGGCTACATGCATTCAAATTTGAATTGGCCTCATTACAGCTCTGTGTTAAAAGCTGCTACTAATATGGTTGGAGCTTATTCACATAAATTGGCCCTCCAGTTTCTATGGGACTAGTCCTTGGAACCGGATTTTGAAGAAGGAAATAAGTTGCACTCACAGAGCTGGAGGCTGCTGCAAGCCTCACTGGGAAGCATGCAGAAATGCCAGTAAGCACAGGGCAGATTTTGCTCACTGGCTGAGGACCCTGCAGGCTGATGCCACTTCTTCTCCAGTCTTGCCCCCATGCAGCATTGGCACAAGGAGAGCTGCACTGGCCTGGTGCTTGGTGGAGGAGGATGGTGGAAGGTGGGGTACCACTGCTTTTTCCTCCAGGCCTGAGCAACTTCACTTGGTCAGGCTTGTAATTGAGGTCTGTTCTTTGCTGTGTGCTGAACACCACTGGGAGACAGATCTCAGCTCTGGCAGGAGACCCTGCCTGGAAATGCCTTTCTGTGGCAAAGGGTCTGGGTGAGGGCACAGCTGTGGATAGAAAAGCCTCATGCAGGGATTTAGTATTCCTGGCAGAAAAAAAAAAAAAAAAAAAAAAAAAAAAAAAAAAAAAAAAAAAGGTTAAATGTCAATAAAAGCAGTATTAACAAAAGGAAGAGAAAAGACCATGGTCTGAGGATGTCCTGAGATCAGCTGGGCTGCGTATACACAGATCTAGCCAGATTGGGCCCGCTCTGGAACTGCTAGTGGGAATTTATATTTTTCCAGACAAAGGCTATTTTTAATTGGGGCTTGTGAATACTAATAGAATATACACATTAAAAAAAAAAAAAAAAAAAAAAAAAAAAAGGCCTCAAGAGCAAGTCATGGGCAAAACTGAAAAGTAAGTTTGTAAACAGAAATCAGTCTAGTTATGTTAGCATTTGCATACTAGCTGTATTATTTCACCTTATACAAAATCTGTTCCACATGTTCAGTCCTACAGGTGCCACTGGCTTCACTGGGAGCAGGATTAGTTTCCTGTCTCGGACTATCTGAACAACAAATAACAAAACTATAAGCGTGTCCTAGACCCAAATCTGTTCTACAGCAGCAGAGAGAGGTTTCAAAAGCCTTCAAGAGGTGAATTATTAAGTGAGAGGAAAGCATTTTTCAAACCATGGTAGAAGTTGACCTGTGACCTGGCGAATGGTGATTTGAATATTTCAAATGATCTGAACATTTTTTACATCCTTCTTGGGTTTCTTTGGGATTCATAAACCACTTTGCTGAAGGGTGCAATTGCAGAGGAATGTTAGCAAAAGCACAAAAAGCAATCAGGCACTAGCCACCTGTTGAAATATTACAGGAGGTGCCTGCTTTTCCTCGATGTAGGCTTTAAGGAAAAAGACCAGGGATGCTTATTTTTCACACCTCCATAGAGAGCAGTCTGACAGCACAGTCTGATAACCTGTTTATGTTGATGTGGGTTACCTCTTCTGCCCCACTTTAGCTGTATGTTACTCCTTTACTTTCCTGGCCGCACAACACCTCAGTTTTGCTGCTGTAGCTTTGCCCAGTCACTCTCTAAGCCTGTTCTGTTGAATGATCCTGTTTATCAAAAACAAAATAAAAGCCCTTTATATATATAATATATAAATTTATATATAGGAGGCGGCTTTTAAACTTGAGTGTTAATGACACCATCAGAGGAATAATTAAACCAGAACTAATTTGGCAGCCATATCGGATGGTGAGTGGAGTAAAATAACGACTGAACTCATATCACCAGTACTCCACTCTGTCTATACAGGATCCCAAATATTGTGGATGCTACAAGCGAACTTGTTCTTGAACTGGTTTCTGCTTGCTCCTTAGCATCTGTCTGACAATACATCTCTGTGAACTTTTCTACCTAGCTGTTGCAAGAATGAGTTTTTGGTTTGATATTTGCAGCATACAAACTGACTGGAAAAAAGAGTGCAAAATAAACTGATTTTTGCTGGTACATGAAGAAAGCAGAAAGGAAAGAAATGTTATTGTTCTTAGATAGACCTGAAAGTAATAGCTTTGTACAGATAAAGAAATATTTGGAAACACATTAGTACTGCAGTATTCCAGCTGGGACATGGAAATAACTTGTCTTGTTGGTGCTCATTTTCAGACAACAGAAATGAAATCATGTCTCCAGCACGGAAAGGTCAGCCAACAAGATTTTGCTAAATTCATCAAACTGTGCTCCCCACTGAGTAGATATCACTGGTGTGCACTAAAGTAACAGAGGGGCTGATGGTGTGTTCACCCAAACAGCACAATGTGTCCAGAATAGAAGCTGAAAAAAAAATGCATTGATCTTTTCATTTCCTGTGTACTGAGAAGTAGGATTCCCTAGCTGAAACTTAGCATATATCTTTCTTTCCTCCCCCATCTTCTGTCTGGCAAAAAAACACATAATGGCTTCAGAGAGAAACCATTGTCCCAGCCAGCATCACCTGGCAGTAACAAGATGGAAGAAAGTTCTCCAAGATTTCAGTTCAGTATTTTTTATTGAGCAATAAAAGTCCAACCTGCCTCTTCTCATGAAACAAAGAAGAAAAAAAATCATTCGGTATAAAATTGTGTAAGGATATCTTTACACGTTTTGAAATTGGTTCAAAGCTACAGCCATAATTGTCACAGCATCCACAGATTAGATGACATTTACATCAGTTTTTAATTAAATTTACTTAATTTAGATATTTATCAGCCAGAATCCATTGGCATACTTTCTTCAAGCTTTTTTAAAGGTTAAATGAGCAATATGTGTAATGAGGTCTTTAAGGGAATACAAATTGTGTCAGTCTGAAATTATCCCGAAACCCGGTACTGTACTGAAGGATTTGTAGAGACAAATCCTGGCAGAGTGGAGAGTGTCTCCTGTTAACTCTGCTCACTCTGTTGACACCAGAGTGCAGTGTCTGACCTTCACACTGGCTGCTCCTGTCCAGGTCGGAGCGTGTGATGTGAATGCACTTGTGTGTGGTGGCTCCAGGATTATAACACACCCATGGTTCCAGGTTCTTGTGAATGGCTCTCATATTGCTGCTTCCAGGGATCTTGAAGGTGCTGCGAGGTAGTGGTTTTGTTAAACACTTCTCAGGAGGCACTGAGCTGGGACAGGGCCTTCTGAAGCATGGCAGCGTGGCAACAGTGAAAGAGAAGTGCAAGCCTGGCTGGCTGAGGACGTCCCTTGCATCTCTGGAATAGCTGAAGTGCTTTGGTGAGGTCAGCTTCACGGGGAAAGCAAGGAAAGGAATGTGCTCTCTTCATCCCCAAGCTAAACACCAATCCTCCTCTTCCTTTACATCATAACTGAGCCTTCTATATGCATCTACTGCACCATTCAGCATGGCACTGCTGCACCTTTTAAGGAGTATATGGTGAAGCATGTCTTGGAAAGAACATTATCACAAGCCGGCACAAAGCAGAATGAAATGCACTGCTCTGAAAAGGGCAATTACAGTGAAACTACATATGAGAGCTGCAGATGGATGCAATATGTAGTTGAATGACTAACAAGGAAACACAGTAGATGGCCTCCTAACAGCACATGGACCATATGGTATAGCAAAACTTGGGGAATCATTCTCATCAATGTGGCAGTTTTATAAACGCCAAGGTAAAAAAAAAAAAAAAAAAAAAAAAAAAAAAAAAAAAACACATAAGCTCTTTTGAAAATCCCACTGAGTATCTCATCTCAAGCTGACAGATTTTTTTCAAAGCTATCCTTATGGGTTCAGACATCACAGCACTGAATACAATAACAGTAAGATAGGGAAGACCAGAAGACTCCCAGTGAAAGTCCACACAGGATGGTAGACTTCCACTGAATTCAGCATCACTGAGTTTACTAAATCCAGCATCAGCACTGTTTAGATTTTGGTCAAGTTATTTTCAAATTAGCTTTTACTTCTTCACACAATTTGGTGATAAATTGCATCTCAAAACACAGGATACTTAATTACACTATATGCAAAAAATAATCAACCCTGATTCTTTCTGCCTGGCAGCATATTGCAATTGTGGGGATGATTGAACTGACCTTGGGAGAATTAGTGGTGAAGAATGACTGGGGAAAAGTGAACTTCTTTTTGCAACAACCATCCGTGGGTAAAATCAGAATTACAGGTTTCTGGGCTTTTTAAAGAAAACTTGCAGGCACTATGGATAAAATATAGATGACATATCCTTGTTTTGGTCCCAACTGTAATGAGTGCTAAGCAGCTTTCCTTCCACTCCATCTGCAGAAAGTCCCTGGAACAAGAGAGAAGCATTCGTTCATTCCTTAAGACTGGTGTCAGTAGGATATGATTAAACAAGCAACACACACTAAAAACTAACTTCTGCATTGCTTTTGCTGGGATTTTTCAGAACTCGTGGTAGATCTGGGTCTTCCATCTCATGACACCAGGCTGATTTACGTGCCTCTGCTTGGGCATGCGGGCTGATTGTTGTTGCTCCTGACCATATCTCTGTGACAGTCTGTAGGTGTTATTGCCTGATAGCAGAGTTCTCAGGTGATATTGGGAGCTTCTTGTCAAAAGCTGTGGCTGAAAGATATGAACCGGATCCTTGTGATGGTTTCAGCAGTGCTACCAAGCATCTAAGTCTTTGCTCAGCTTGTCACTTGTCTTTGGCAGTGTCAAACCCACTGCGCTGAGATCTGAGGTCCTGAGCACACCGTGTGTGTCTTATTTGATCCTGATTATCTTAAACAGTCTGACAAGACAGTGGGAAATGGAAACATGACATTTATTATTCTGCAGAATGAAGGATTTTATGTTCTAGCATATTTTTGGCAAAATGCAGCAAAAGAGTCACATTTAGGGATATAGCAGACAGCTCTTAAGCAATATGCTAACTTATTTCTTTCTGTCCAAACCGTAAGCTATATGACAGCTGCCTTTCTAATGAGAAAAATGCAGTAATCATTACTCGTGTGTAGTGGTTGGCAACAGTTGTTTGAATTTCTGGTGAGCATAACTCTCTGATCTGTTTTTCTTGTGGTAGTTTACATACAGCTTCTAAAGTTTGCATTGTTAGTCATACCTATATTTAGAACTTTCATTAGTGATGACTCAATACAAGCAGAAGCAAAAAAAAAAAAATAAGGAGAAAAGATATGACTGTAAAACTCAGTAGTGATGAGAAAAAAAATTGTATCCTAAATTTCACTCTGTGGTAGTGTGCATCTTGATTTCCAATTGGAATTAATTTCAGCAGTCAAAAATGTTTTTAAAATAATTGGCAACGCAGAGAAACTCATTTATAAGCTGATTTTTATACACTGATTTTTGCTTTAATTACTGTAAGTGCTTTCTTTCCCTGATTAAAAAGGAGGCAGGGTAGCTTAAGGCAAATGTATTCAGTTATTTACTTTAAGTAAAGAGATCGGATTTGTCAGGTAGAAGGGGAGATGGGATGTTGGTTCAACTTTTCTTCAGAGAAGGAACAGTAAGTAAAGTTGGGTTGTGCTGAATTGTTAGTGTTTTTGTTGTTGGTGGTGGTGTTTTGTTTTGTTTTGTTTGTTTTTGCGAATATCTAACACGCATAGAAAAGAAAATGTATGTTCTTCTCCCCTGCTCTCCTGAATACTCCTGAGAGTGGCCTTTTCACATTGGCTTTGGAAGGCCAGGAAGGTTCATGCTAACAGGTCTTTTCCATTGCTGTCCCAAATATCCCAGCAGCATTCAATCTGAATGAGCCAACACGTATGGATTGAGATCACTGAGACCATAACGAAACTGCAGGTGGGATGACATGTCTGGGACTGTTTGGCCTTAGACCTAGTTCATTGCTAGAAATTGGGTGCCCTGTCCAGAAAACTACCTGTGATCATTTTTGCTTTCCCTTTCCTTGCTAGAAAAGCACCACAGTCCTCCCTGTGGTTGCATTTTCTTGACTTTCCTGTCAAGAGCTGTGACCTCCAACAAATAAATGAAACATAAATGGCTTAAGAAAAGGTTGCAAAGATCTCTCTTGCAGACTCCCAGTCTTTATGTAGCCACCTGGATCTTTGATCTTCTGCATTTCATATTAATCATCAATAAATTATACAGAGTGGTTATTTTATTTTTTATTTTATCCAGAAAGAAATCATCTTTGAAGGGAAGAAAAAAGTTACTGTGATAAGAAGGGAACAGGCAAGGAGAGGAAAGACAGATACTGACAAAAATACTGTGTCTCCCTCATCTGTATCTCGAAAGCACTGTGGATAAATTATAGTTAGCATGTGGATGATGTAAGACACTGACCTAATTCTGCCCTCATCTTTATTCCAGTAGTGCCCTTTGACTTACTCTGTGAGGGCGGAAATGTGAAGTTTCAGCCAATTTCCTAAAAAAGGAGTTCCCCAATTTCTGCATTATTTTGAGGGTGAGATGCTGCCTGGAATAAATTCAATTGGTTGGGTAGTGCAAGGTCACTCCTGGACATATTTCACAAGAAAAGATGAATTTATAGTTGGTCTAAATTAGTGCAGCTTCAGTGAAGTCAATTGAATTACTCTAGCTCTGTTCGGGTCTTGTAGTCGGATTGCCTCTGGAATATGAAGTATATCTCATCTACTATCAGTAGTAAAGCAAATTTAATCTTTCTGGGTGATAAAGAAGAGAGGCCAAGCCTTTCTTTCAAAAGGTAGGAAAAATGAACATGCATTTGGAGGTGCACTGGGGAATATTTAAAACAGAAAATCCTGCAGAAAACACCATGACACCGATGTAAGGGAAAAAAAAAATGCATCTACTCAGATATCCCAGGGCAGACAATGGGGACTGGAGGTTTTCGGTAGCTGGAGGGCAGCAATACCTGGCACTGGGCTCTGTTACCATCAGGAGATGCAATGGGGGCAATTGACCACTTCTCTGGGCAGAAAGCTCCCCAGGAGAGGGAAGGGGGAGTACATGGTCACAAACATGCTGGTGCAGAGCAGTGCAAGACCCCGTGGCCTTTTTTTGACCCAGGCAAATATATTTAGAAGGACGTGCTCTCAGGTTCCCCAGTGATTTGTTCATGCAGCTAGCTCAGTTTTCAAGCACTCTTCTCATAGCTGAGGACACACAGTAGACTTGCAAAAACTCACAACTTACGTGAGGTGTCCGAAAATTGCCCTTTGCAGACTATTTCTTTTAATGAAATGTATCTGTAGCACAAATATCAAAGTACACAGAGATAGAAGCTGTCATTATCCATCTACCCATCAGCAACTTCAGCATTAAAGAGGGACTAAAGGGCTGCACATGTATGCGCACGCAAATCCAGACACAGATGTGAGTGGTGCCTAGCCGAAAGGTCCCAGCTTTACATGTATTTTGCTATCTTAACAGAGAAACAAACACTCTGGGGCACATGAGTGTACTTTCCTGAATATTTTCCTGATCAACTCAGTTTCCTTGAGTGCTAGGCTTTAGTGAAATATCAGTTACTCACCAAGTGCTCTTTGGGAGGGCTGTGTGGCAGAGAGGGAAAACATTTTCCCTTGCATTTATGTATAACAACATTTTCTGGAGATTATGAATGACTTCTGATACTTTTATGCTTATTTCCCTGAGATAGATGAGTGGAACGTGAAATAGTTCCTCATTATAATGTAGTATGTCGCTCCACAAAGCAAGCCAAAAAAAAAGTTTGCCTCACTTTTGAATAGGCTTTAAGACCACCACAGTACACTGTGTTTGCCAGCAAAGGGTACACAAAATAAAAAAGCAAGAAGAATATGCTAGAAATTATTTCACAACATCCAAAACAACTGCAGAAAGCAAAAAATGGGCCAAGGGGGTGCCCTGTTTCGTCATGAAGTAAACCTCGCTGTTGGGAATTAAATCCAAATGCCTGTGTTTTCATATGATACATTGAAATTAAACAAAGGAAGAGTTTTTGTGAAATGCTGCACCCAAGGAAATAACTCTGAACAGGAATTTAATGCAAATATCAAAGCTGCATCAGAATGTGTTTCGTCCAAAGTATTTATTTCTTGTGGAAGCACTGTAGGATTTTGACAATGTTGGCAAATCTCAGATTTTGATTTTGAGATCCAAGAAGTGACTAATGAAATTGATAACAGCTGTACATTTGAGTACGCAGACTACCATTACCATTCATTTGTATATTCAAGGTGGACGTATTTGCCCAATGAGTTTCAAATCTCTTTAAAATAGAGTTCATATCAAAAAAAATGGACTTCCATGCTGTTATTCTGGAGCTTCTGCCATGTGATTGACATCTAGATCAAATATATTTTATTTACCTTCAAAAGAAAAAGGTTTCTAGCTACCAGCCTGGACTGGGAGCAAAGTGGTGGCAATGGCAGAGTGCTTGGGTCACCCCTGGGGTCGGTGGCATGTGACAGCTCTAAAACAAACTTTTGCCCCAGGGTAAAGGAAGAAGGTAAAATTCTCAGTTTGTGTAGTTACCAACTTCTCTGATTCCTGCCCTTTGTTTTATGCCGTTTCCATGCAACATAGGATTCAACAAGCTAGAAAGATGTTGCTATCAAAGCACCAGCCCTTTTTTTCAGCAAAGCCACTGGGTGAAGGTCTGTTGCTCAGCTAGAGGTGACTGTGTTTTTTTTTCACAGACATTAAGAAAGAGATTCTTCAAAAGAATAACACTGTTTCTCATTTAGTATTTCTTTAAAAAAAAAAATATATTCACATTTACCTCTATTTCTTTGTCACATCACTTGGCTTAACCACACTCCATGTGCCACAATGTCACCTTGCACTGCTCTGCTGAAAAAAAGGGTGAAAAACCAAACTACTCTCTGCTGAGAGAGTCCAAGTGTATCTTTCTCAGCAACAGGGAGAAGGTCCTATCGAAGTAAATCACATCAAACACCAGCAGTGCTACCCCTGCTGGATTTACAAGGTCCTTTTAATCCCAGTTGATGAGACCACCTTGGAGTACATACTGATATGTGCCTGGATACCAACAATGGACTCAAAAGCCAGAAGACTAAATTGTCCAAAAAAAACAAAAAACAAAAAACAAAAAACACAAACCATAGCACAAAAATAGGGTAAATCTCCCAAGAGGTATTAAATGCCTCTGCAGATTTGAAGAGGCTGTGTCAACCCATGTGGGCTCCTGGGAGTACACAGCGCTGACTGCTCCTCCTGGGGATTGCTCTGGGATTGGAGCTGTTTTTCTCTTTTTCAGCAAAGAATCAATTAATATCTGATTTTGGTCGAAAGTGGGATGTCTTGACATGACTCCAGCCCCATGTATCCTCCCCATGGCCCTGGCGCAAGGCTCCCATTTTCAGCACTGAGCTGGATGCAGTGGCCAGGGCCACCGCCGCAGAGCTATACACAGTTGTAAACCCCCAAAACAGTGCCAACAGACACCATCACAGCAACTCCACAAGTACTTTCCACGTCTGATATAAGTTGGCAAGAAGGGGGATGAGAAATTGGGACTTATATTTTAGCCGGCTCAGGCACGCAGCTACCCTGTGTTGCAATTAGCCTTTCCCTTTAAAATCCTTCCAGGCTCCACTGGGGCAAGAGGCAAGCCACTGTGCTGCAGCACGCAGCCGCTGGGGTGGTTTTGGCACATGGCATGTCCCAGAGCTGAGGTTTGCGGGCAACTCCTTCAAAACCATGCATTTTTTAACACAGCAGAGCTGAGACTTCTGGCTCCCCTGGTTGAACCACAGCAGCGAGGACGTGCTGTTGCTGCTCACGCAGCGCTGCGGCCCCGCTCGGTGCAGGCAGGACCGCATTCCTCGCTTGTGCTCCCAGCCAGGGTGCCTGTCTTTGAGTGCGTAATCTTTGCTCAGTGCCTGGCACCGCTGAATCAAACTGCAATCATGTCTTCCCACTGCGTCGCCGCAGGTTGGTAGCCACAGACCTCGATGCAACAAGGCGTTGCTAATTAGGATGGCTTTCTCCTCTTCAGGCTTAATAAAAATACGCTCCATCCGCGAGTGGAGCTGAGAGAAGCACAATTTGGGTGGGGAGGGGGAAATCTCCTCCCCATTTGACTACTGTCATTGAAAAAAAAAAAAAAAAAAGCAGAACAAAGCCTAGGTAATTAAAAATTGCAAATTATAATACTTTGAAAAGTGTTCATTTCTTATGGACTTGAACCCTCTTCAGCAAGCCAAGAGGATAATATTTCCTCTTCCCAAACTTCTATACATTTGGCGTGTGTCACTGCATATCCAGGAGTGGGCTAATTAAAATTGTTTTGTTGCTAATGATAGTGCATCTTCTTTCACTAAAGAGTTCAAACTACAGCATTCCTCTTGATCTGCTGCGAGATTTTTTAATCTCTAAATTAGAAAAAAAAAAAAAAAAAAAAAGCATATGCCCTTTTAATGCCTATAAGAATTTGAGCTCGTTAATGCAAGAGAAAAAAAAAAAAAAAAAAAAAAGAAAGTAGGATTTCTATTATAGCTGTTCTTTAATTATGGAACAGCATGTGCGAGAAGACTCTTTACTCATAACTGTGTCCTCAATTCTATTACACATTTTAGTGGAGAATGCATGTAATAGAAAAACAGCAATAGACTGTGGAAATTGTCCAGAGCCCTGCTCTCCTAGGGAAAAGATGCCAATGGTATTTTTGTGCTGCTACTCCTCAGCAGCCTCTTTGCACTTTCCTCCAGGTTACATGCACAGCATGACTCACTGCCTGATGGTTTCATTGAAACAGAAAAATATAGACACAGTAATGATTGCATTCAATCATAAACTACAATCAATACAGCAGAGTTTAAATGTTCTGTGCCCTGGCGAGCCACTACAGGGTCCCCCCCTTTCCCAATCTTATTCCCCGAAGAAATGATTTTTCATTTCTAAAGGATAACAGTTGTTCCAAGTGATCTAGCAGATGTAGCCGAGTCTCTCAGAATGAAATATGTAGGTCAGAGCAGGAGGCATTCATTGTTTTCTTTGATGTACCTTCATGTCAGCCTTTCTTTGGGTGGAAAAGCCACTTCGCAATACTTACGGAGTGCCTCGCGGGAGTCCGACTGGAGGAATCTTGCAGTCCCCCCCCACAAGGTTCATCCGAGGGCAGCGGGTGGGCAGGGATGTTTGTGTTCAAACCAGAGACTCCGTGGCCCTTTATTTATGGACACTGGGGCGTAAATCTCAATCTGGTTCTTGAGTGAACACAATTATCTCAACAAAATTGTTTGTGTGTGTGTGTGTGTGTGTGTACATCTCAGCACCAGTGCAGAGTTTGGCAAGCCCACAGTCTCCGATGAGAAACTGCTCCCGGGAGACCCCGGCGGGACTGAAAGTAGCATGGGAGAGAGGGGGGAGACACAGCCAGGTCAGGATGCAGGGAGCCTCTCCTGGAGAAATAACAAACCTGACTTTTGGCCTGTAGAGCCATCACACATCCCATTGCCAATCACGATTCCCTGGAGGCAATACCCTCTTTTCAATGCCAGTAAAAAAAAAATCTGGGTTAGTGTTCAGGATTACCTGCTCTTTTGCAGCATCTTCAAACAAGGGGAGTCCAAAGTAGTCACTTCTTCCCCACAATTCTGGTGCTGTAACGAAAAGGCACGGCGGCAGCATCCCCTTCCCATCGCGGGCCGGGAAGCATCTCCCACAACGCTCTGATTCGCACCCCAGCAGGCTCGAATTCCACCTTCCTTAATAACCACGCTGCACTAGGAGCTAACAAAAAGAGGCTTTCCCTTTTCCTGTTAGCAGTGGTAACTGCCTAAAGATGAAAAATAACTCCCAGAAGGCCAGTATAAAATGAAATCATGCCAACAAACCCTAAATAAAGGTTGCACTTCCAACATGTCTCCTGTTACACTTGGGATGTGCGGTAAGTGACAGCTGAATAAATCAAACCCCTGGAGTTCCATCATAATGATCAGGTTAAAAGTGTTATTATCTCATTTTAGCTAAAAGTTCTGATTCACTTTTTTTTTTTTTTTTTTCTTTCCTCAAACCTGGGAGATCTTGGATTGTATGCCACTCATATTAGAGCAGGAAAAGGACTAGTGTAACTTTCTAAAAAACAGCCCTTTTTTTTTTTCTTTCTTTTTTTTTTCTTTTCTTTTTTTTTTTTGGTCATAAATCAATGTTCCTACTTTCATTCGGCTGCCTGTCTCCCTTTCTTCCTCTCCCCCTGTTTCCTCCTCCCACTCGTTAGTCTGTTCAGCACCTTCGGTGAGTCACACAGAGCCGGCTGACAAGTGAAGTCAAGTTCGACTCCACATAAAGTTACTGCAGAGCCCTTCTGCCGCGAGGTCTGCTGAGAGCAGCTCCGGCTCCTGCTCCCTCCTCTGAAGCCAGGCTGGGATGGACCTTCGCCTCTGAGGATGTTCGTTTGGGACCACGAGTCCCCGGCCACACCTGGAAATCTGAACTGTGGGCACCGGTGTGAGTCAGCTAGCTCACAAAGAAGATTGTACGTGGAAAACTGTAATTTACTCCCCTTGCCAAAAGGCTGCGAGTATGGATTGAATTATGTCAGGCTAATTTAAGCTTGAGGGAATGAAGGAAGAGCCCCAGTACTGGTTAACTCTCAGCTCCTGTCTCTCCCCCCCCTACACCCTAGCTGAATTATATACCCTTAAAACTTGCAGAATGGGTCTTCCCCTTGTTACATGGAGTGTCAGAACAGGGCACGATATTTAGGTCATGATAGCTCACTGTACAACAGGTCCTGAAGCAAGGACTAGGAGCCACATTCAGCAACCCCGCTTCAACAAGGTCTCTAAGTGTGTGCCTAACCTTAAGCACACAGTGATCCTTAAAAAAGAAAAAGAAAAGGCTATGCCAATCCGTGTGCTAATAGACGAGAGGTTTATGGCAGCCTTACCAGCTGTGTAGAGCTGTCCTAAACTAGATTTTAGTGCATGAGGCAGACTCCGTAATTCTAAGTGTCTGGCTTAGATTTTGTGGCATTTCGACAATAGTTGCCTGGCCTCAGGAGAGGCACCTAGACCACCCAGTTTGGTAACTGGGAATCTGATTCTGTCAGCGGGGTGGGTAACTGGTGCAGAGGAGCACTTCAGAAGTCTTCTATATTGAGCAGGGAGCTGCCACGATGCAGGCAACGGTCTAGAGACCTCCTCTATAGCATGGGGACATGATTCCTGACAACCCTTACCAGCCCCTTTGCCTTGGAGTCTTCTTTTACATCCAAGGCACTGATGTAGGAGCTGGGGAGGTGCTACCCCCTTCGTGGTGGTCATGGGTCTCATCTGGGAAGGTCTTGCTCATTGCATCTCACATGTTTTTTTTCATGTGATGGTTAGTGGGAAAAAATCTTGGGAGCCACTCTGGGGCCTCCCTTCTGCCCCTTTTTCAATGCAGAAGCCCTTACACAAGAGTTACCCACCACAGCATTTTCCTATTGTATTTGCTCTGTTTCCTCTTTAGCCTGGTGCTAAGCCAGAGCTAGTGGGTTCAGACCTTTATCCTGGTAATGAAGCAGTCTGGATCTTGCCTTTAGTGCTCAAGCCTTAAACAAATCCAAGTCTATTCTTTCTGCTGCAGAAATGGCAGTTAATCTTCATTTCACTGTTAGCAATGATGTAATTTTATGACTCCTATAGGTACAGCTATTAACAAGGCTTAGAGAAGTCTTAAATACACTCCTTTTTCCACAGACTGGGTAAAGGCTGGTTTGTTACCAGGAAAATAATCTTTTAAGTCTGGGATTGATTACTGCTCGCTCTTTTATGTACATTTAAGT